>NC_092424.1:57652184-58909184 GCF_036169615.1 Heliangelus exortis | reverse complement strand
TAGCATTTGCTTCACTCTTTCTCATCTTAGTGCTTACCTAATTATCCAGAAGAACTTATTAGGGCACTACAAAACCTCCCTACTGGAGAAAATTGATCGGCCATCCCTTTGATGACTTTCTCCACTTCTTTGCTTTCTCTTTTAAAAATACTCTTTATGTCGCAAAGGATTAGGCTGTGTAATGACATCACATCATTTTCCTTCTGAAAGTACACCTCGTTGGGCTGAGACTTGTTTAGGGAGAAGGAAGGGTTGGAGAGGAATAGGAACAACATCAGCTCTCATGCTGTGCTTGGTGCAATCCCCTTGCTGGTGGAGGAGGGAGAGACTGCCCCTCTTCACCTGTCCCCTCCAAGCTCCGTATCCTTCCCCGCTGCCTGCCTGCCGGGCATCACAGCCCTTGGACCAGGCGTGTTGAGACCCTCCCTCCAGAGAGCCACTTGAATGACTTCCCCGTCACCCCCGTCGTCAACTCTGCCGTGCTTTTCCTGTGTCTGCACAACATCTCAGCTCATTAGGAAGACACGAGATAGCAGAAGGCCCGATACGGTGCATTTCAGATCCCCTGAGCTCAGGAGATCCTCCTTCCCGTACCATGCATGGGACCCTTAACTTTAACCCAGCCGTGCCTTTTGTCTGAAGGGGAGAGACTATTTATGAGGAGTCATACAAAATAAACACAAAGAGTTCACCATAAAATATGACAACCACTTTAAATAATGTTGACTTAATTAAACTTTAAACTTTATTTATATATTTTATGGCTGTAGTGTGAGCTCTTCTCGGATGTTTACTTCAGTGAAAAATCCATCATGTGAGGGCCTTGAAAGGAATTAATCCCCTTACCCCTGGCACAGAGCTCAGCTCCAACAATTCAGATCTAAATATTTAGTGATGGATGATACATGTTTATAGAACAGAGGGCAGCATGACATTTAAATGGGATCCGGGGTTGCTATAGTGAGCGGACACTGTTGAAAAGAAACTGGAAGCTGAAGCTGTGCCAATTATCGGAAGCCAATAAGTCAGCCCCTTTTTTCCTGTTTTTTTCCCTTCCGCCTATCCCTTCTGGGTTTTTGAAGGCTTCTTCACAGAGGGTTACGAGCAATTTTCAGAAGGAAAAGTTCTGCTGACTCTTGTACATTTGGTAGTGCATCCCATGGTTAAACTAATAGCCTCGTTGGGTGTCAGCCAAAGGTTACAGGCCTCTCAAAATATTCTTGGAAAAAAAAAAAAAGAGTTTATCACTGAACTGAAGTTTCTCATTAGTAACCCTGTGTTGTCTAATCTGTGAAATTACATGATTAACTCTTTTGCAGAGACAGCCTCAGCCAGAGTTTGCAATCCCACAGGAAGTTATTAAAAGTATCACCAAGATAATTTCCCTGCTTTGTACTTGGCCCTTAGGGTAAAGGAAATACATCATTAGATGAGTACTTTATAATAAAGCTATAGATCACTAACAATTATTAAATGGCTGTCAAGAGTGATTATTATTTTAAAAGTTGAGCGCTGTGCAATTTGAAAAACAAATAAAAAACCTTGAAAGAAATTACTTCCTTTGTTTTTGTACAGAAATTAGAAACATGCCTTCTCCCCCATTCTCTTTGAAGTGATTATTGGAATATAACCTTTTTCTGTACACAGCCATCTTACCTTCAGCTTTTCTTTCTGCAACTCTAAAAATATTCTTACAGAAAGCAACCACTCACTATTGAGAAAATGTTCCTTAGATGTTCCTTAGTCACCCAGAGAACAGCAGTCTTTTTGCCTGCTCTGAGATTGAAATTTTAATGCATGAGCCCTGAAACCCTGATTCAAGTCACTGAAGCAGAGGTGGTGGTCTTTGCCCAGGACTAATCTTTGTTTTGGTGAAAGTTGAACTCAGAGCTATCTGGGACATGGAAAACCCTCCCATCATATGTTTTAGCTGAAGTCATTTGCAGATGTTTTCCATGAGCTGTTTTGCTTGGTTTTGGCTTTCTAATGAGTCCCTCCCAGATTAATGGGTGGTTTAGTTCGCATCTTTTGGGAGGAGAGGTAACAGTTCAGATCTTTATTGTCTTTATTAAATATACCAAGCTAGTTACCAAGGTTTTTTTTATTTTTTTCCCCCTTTTTTAACCACCAGTGAAAAAGTGGAGTGGTGAGAAGAAGGAGATGCTGGAGATGCCCATGCAGCCAGGCTTTGAGCCTCAGCTGGTGATGCAGTTACCCTGCAAGGATGGTGGTGAAGCATCTGTCTGGATGATGTAAAAGGCAAACAGGCATGAGACGTTTGACAAAGGTGAGGCATGAAGAAGCACAAGGGAACAAGCTCTCTGCTGGTCCTTAAATGATATCCAGCTGTAATTTTAAAAGTTATCATCAGATTATTCCTCTATGCATCCAGAAAAGGAAGAGTGTTACTCGACACCTCTAAGAAAGCTAATTCATGTTCCTGTGAGAAAACCAGATGTTTCAAACAAGTTCACCCAGCCCTAAAATGCAATTTAGGTCCATCTTTGCCGTGCAATTTTTGTGATTTTATCTCATTATGGTGCCTCAGTGTGACTAATGCACCCATTTGGTATAATCTAGGTGTTAAGAAAGAGAGTTTTAAATCAGAAGAGATGAAATCCAGTCTCAGATGCATAAATATGCTACCAGGTCCAAAGATTTGCTCTTACTAGGATGCTTTTTTCCTTTCCTTAGTAACTTCTTTCTGACCTTAAATAAGCCATGGTCTCCTAGGAGAGAAGACATTTGACTGTATAAACATGATATATGTTTATACATTTTCAATATAAGTGCAGATTCTGAAGAAGAAAGAACTTGAAGGTACCCTGTTGCTCACTGACCTTTTTCCTTCCATATCACTTGCAGTGGTTACAACTGGTATTCTGCTTAAGCATTTAGAATGAAATTCTCTCCAAACTGCTCATTCTTATTTTTGAAAAGTGATCTGCTAATGGCTTGGATTAATCCATAATCCTTTTAAAGCTGAACCTAAGATCTTCATGTCTAACTCTTCAAAAAGCTTAAAAAGGGGATGAGAGTTTGTCTAAGTTGGTGTATATATATGATAATGCTCTTATTCTAGTTCTAGTTTCTAAAAATAATACGACTGAAATCCATTCTGAAATGCAAGAAAGGACAACTCAGTTCATGGTCTCCAAGTGACAGATATGTTTTTTACTGCATTTTGTAGTTAGGAAAAAAGAAAAACAATAGCACTTTCCTTAATGTTTGCTAACCAATTAAAAAGTGATGACCCATTCTTCCCTCAAAAACTTCATAAAAAAAAGGTTCTCGAATATATTCAGATTCATGGTGCTTAAATAAATGCAACCTAAATCTTTTGAGGTTTGTTTATTACTAGTGTAGGACCTGAGTTTCAACATGAGGTCAGAAAACTCTTGCAGATCCATGGGGAAGGTTACTGTGAGATCTACAAAAAGTAACTATGAAAAAAAAAACCAAGAAAAAAAAAACAAAACCTATAGCCAAAAAGGAATAGTTTAAGCTGTCTATGCAGGTATCCATAATGTCATGGGAAAATCTTCAGAGGTCAACAAACTCAAAATATCAGTGTACTTGCTACCTGCATGCCTTCAGAATGGAAAAGCTTTACAAAACAAAAGGCACAAATGTTAACAGAGATTTCACTTGTGTCTCTTCCATTGAACTGAGACTTTATGGGGGAAATCTCAGAATTTATAGAAGACAACCAAGCACATGCTCCAGAGCTGATCAGGAAAACAATTTCAACACAATGGTGATGTATTCTGGCCGATGTTAACGATAAAACACTGATTTATACAGCTGAGAGACCTGCAGCTGCATATGACAGAATCAGTGCAACTGATGGCAAATAAATTGGTAACCAATTGGTGAGATGGGTTGCAGAGATGGGTTTACCATCATCACATGGAAGTACCTAATTTTGCTATTTATTTCTGCTGTGCGTGGGGTGTCTCCTGGAGATATATGAACGTTCCTTTGGTTTTAGTGTGATTTATGTTTTTATATTTCTGGGAGCAGCTGTTTGGT
The DNA here is from genome assembly GCF_036169615.1 of Heliangelus exortis. Taxonomy (NCBI): domain Eukaryota; kingdom Metazoa; phylum Chordata; class Aves; order Apodiformes; family Trochilidae; genus Heliangelus; species Heliangelus exortis. The sequence continues at coordinate 58,905,152 of NC_092424.1, read as the reverse complement.
TTTCATTTGAAAACCAGCTTGCAACAGATGAGAACTGAGCAATATGCTTCTTTCTGCAGTATTGACTCATTTTCCTCCTTGCTCTACTGACTTTTTCTATTTCTGTCATCCAAGAGATTACACATAAGAAACGGAACTCCAGCATCTGATCAAAGCTGTATTTCAAATCACTACCATTCCTTTTTTCAGAGGTCTTGTATAACCCTTTTTTTCATTAAATAAAGTATATGACCCTATTAATTTTAAATTGGTTTTGCCGGTCCCCATTCTACCTATTTTGAGAGATATTGGCCCTGGATACTCTTGGCCTTGATGCAGCTTTATCAGCCAGTGAAGCATTGTGCTTTGTATGCATGCGTGGCATCAAAAAAAAGGGACAATATCTCTCTGCTGCGTCTGCTGGCAAAGGAAAGCTCTTCTATAACAGGTATGGATGTTTCCAGAAGTGCTTTTCCAGTCACCTAGTGGCTGGCGTTGCTGGAGACAGCAGGAAATCAGCAGACCCAAGCTCAGGCAGAACCTCCTGTCTTCTAATCACACCTCTTCAGGTAAAAGTCAAAATGTTGTAATCGCACCAAAGGTTCATTACCTAAAGTATTAACATTCTTGCTTCCAGAGAGGTAAGGGTGAAGGGCATTTCTTCTCTGCTAATGGGTGCTTGACAGTTTCTAATGTCATAATTTGAGTGAGACATTGGAGGTGAAGAGCAGTGAAGGAGGAAGATTCAATGCAGTAACAGCTTGAACTAATGTGCAAAAACTTCCCTTCACTAAGTACTTGCTTTACACTTTTTGGCTTTACAAGCTACCAAATTTTTAAAAAAAAAAGATTTGTTTTTGCACTTCATTGTCAAATCAGAAAATAGAACCACACAAAGAATTATCATTGCTTGTATTCATATTTGTAACTATTCTTACACATCAGATGTGGGGAAAATCCATTTTTCATAATACTATGTTTTAGTTGGTAGAGCACCAGACTCACAGATGATTAGTGATAGCTGATGAAATGAACTTTCTCTAAAGTTCAGGGTTCTTGCATTATATAAAATTGAATTTCTGAAATCAGTGCCTTTGATGTCTTCCCAGTACAAATATTTTACTCACAATTAAGTACTTGGGATGAAAGTCTGGGAGAAGGGGGAGAAAGGGGAGGGGAGATGTGGTTAAAGGCAGTCCTCAGCAGGACAACTTTAAAAAGTGAGTATGATTTCTCAATAGCTGCTACTGACTTTCCGGTTTACATGAATTTGCCAAATGTATTTTCTTTGGGTCAGATCTTACTTGTCTTGCTCACACAAGTATTCTTGTTGACTACCCTTGAGAAGAAAGCAACCCAGATTTTGCTTACTCTTTCTGTTTTGCTAATTCCTTTAGGATCAATTCAAATAAACTAGGACCCTATGTTAGTGAATCAGTGAATGGGCTGTGAAACTGCACTGATATTCATGTTAGTTAAGATTTTTCAGGGGAAACCCACTATTTTTTTTTTGTTTCCTCAGAACAAAAACAAGAAAAGAAGAAACATTTGTCTGCATTTACAATGGAAGCCCTGATATCCACAGGGTAATCCACATGGATTACATCTAAACAGATGCTGCCTCTGCAGTTTCAGCCCCTTTTGCTGCTGTAATTTTATTTGGAGTTTAATAGATTTTTTTCTCTCTCTTCTGTTTAGATTTTGAAAAAAAATTTTATCTTCAGTGTGAAAGCAAACAGTGGTCTATCTGAAAGTTAACTCTATGCTGATGACCACAAAGTTGTGATGAGCTGAGCTTTTGCAAGTCCCAGCACTGATATGGCCTCACAACACCCCAAATAGCTATTGCATTTATACCTGAATATGGATGGGCACCTGCATGTCTACCTGTGCTTATTATCAAAGCTCTTTTTCTACCTCTTTATACAGTATTCCTCACATAACACCAGTCTCAGATAATTCAGTCTATACTGGTGTATTTATTTGGGGTAAAAAAAAAAAAAAAGAATCTTCTAGGACATAATGTATAACCTTTGTTGCAAAGTAAACTAGGAGCAATGATGATGGGTGAGTTGGAGTGTAGGGATGCAGAAAGTTGTGAGTTTGGTCATGAAGGAGCTGGGTTGAGATTCCTGGCAGGGGTTGTGCTCTTTCTAGTGCTTTTGGTAGCCTCCTTGGGGAGGCTGGGGAAGTGGCTGCCCATAATGTTTTAAATCTTAGCATGGAGCTTGGAATATCTCTCACTCACTAAGCCTGAAATGGTGTTATGAACACCGAGCTTCCAGTCCATGTCATAAGTGAGACAATGATGTGGTTTTTTTCCCTCAATATCATCATTATCTTTCCAATCCACTGAACAGTGTTTTCAGGACTTGATTCTTTATGAAAAACTTTTGATTTTTTTCCAAAACTTGATTGTTTTCTATGTGGTATAAAAACTCACTTGCGGGAACTTTTCCTCCTTAGGTAGATACAATGCTGAACTTGTCAGGACATCAATTTATATTCAAGGATATTCATCACTACCTGAAATTAGATCAGACTAAGGACTTTTGACTTTTACTTGAATGTGCTGCCTTGCCCTTGCCTCCCTTGGATAGTGAATAGGTCTGCTTCAGATAATTTCATGTGTGGAAGAAGTCTTCTTTTCCTTGGGTGGCAGGAAGTTTCTTCTTGATGCTACACAAGCAGCCACATGGACATTGTCAAAATCCCAACCTTTCTCCTGGGAAGCTGTTACTGAGCTCAGGGCAAAATAGTTTCCAATCTATAAAGAAAAAGTTTGATATGCTCATCTTAGCTGACTTGTGTAAACAGATCAGTTCCTCAGAAGAGTGATGTAGGTTTTAATACAAAATGGGGCACCCTCTGCACCATCTGGGACAGATGCTGCCATGATGCCCTGCTTCCCACTGAGCAAGTGAGAAAGCCCTTGAGATGCATCCTCCTTTAGGTCACCTTTAGGTACATGATGGGAGGGGAAAAAAAGGTACCCCACGGGTGTCTCTGGATCTGTAGGCACCAACTGACTAATAGGAGGGCAGGGGAATAACCTCAGGGTATTTGGCTTTCAGCAGACTCACAGGGAAATGGTCACAGAAGATGGAAGAGGGGGAGTACCTGTTGCCAAATGGCTGTGATTACAGCAGTGGCAAACTTCCAGGGAAACAGAGCCTCAGTTCTGCTTTATCAGGATCCTTTGTAAATTTCTATTAAGAAGTATTTTTCAACAATCTCATTTTTATTAGCCGTTTGTGCCCATTATAGTTTTCTAGTTGCTAGTTTGTTATGGCTGTAACATAAATAAAGTTCTAAAAATGTCTCATTTGAGGAACTGCAGAGCTGGGCATGCCATTTAGACACAGATAAAAGTAGATGTAAAGGGCTTTCTTTGTAATGGATCTATTTTATATTTAATAGAACTGTCATATAAACCCATACTAGCATTTAAAATGCAGTTTCTAGGCTATAAAATAAACACCATTTCTAATATTGCTGTTGGCTTTCACCTATGGGATACAGTTCATTAAAAGCTCTATAAGGCATTTACATGGGCTCATCACATAATTTACAATCTTGGAGCTACCCTAGGCAAAAAATGTGTTTCTCTTTCACCTTGGGAATCAGTTCTTCAAAAATATTAATGATACCTGCAGGATCACCCAGCCAGATAAGACTGGGGTGATCACTGGTGCTTGTGGAAACTGGCACACCTTCTACTACAGGAGCTCTGCTTGGTACAAATATCCCCTTCAGAAAATGTAAACCTAAGAAACACTTTTGCATTCAGTTTTTTTTACTGAAGTTTCAAAGACAAATGTTGCCGGAGAAAGAAACATATCTGGCTCAGATCTCTGTGGGAAGTAAGGCAGGACTGGCTGTGCTGGGATGAGGAATTAGATTGTTTGCTTGCCCAGGTTGGAGTAGTCCACTTCCCTGAAGTGGTGCTTATAGATGCGTATAGAAATAAGCATCCAGGTGAGGTGGTTAACATAAGATAGAAACACTGGGGGACTGTATGTCTGAGATATTAGCTTTGTAAAATCATAGAATGGCTTATGTTAGCAAGGACCTTAGAGATCATCTACTTCAACCTCACTGCATGGGCAGGGATGCCTCTCATCTAGACCAGGTTGCTCAAGACCTCATCCAACCTCCTTTTGAAGACCTCCAGGGAGGGGAAAGCCACAACTTCTCTGGGCAGCCTGTGCCAGAGTCTCACAACCCTTGTACTAAAGAACTTCTTCCTAATACTCAGTGTAAACCTATTCTCGTTCAGTTTAAATCCATTTCCCCTTGTCCTGTTGCTGGACACTCTCATGAAAAGTTCCTCTCCAGCCTTCCTGTAGGTTCCCTTGACGTATTGGAAGGCAACTATAAGGCCTCCCCAGAGTCTTTTCTTCAGGCTGAACAATTCCAGCTCCTTCAGACTCTCCTCATAGCAGAGGTGATCCAGCCCCTGGAGAATAACCTGGTGCTAAGGCCCTGGATTCATATACATTTTGTGGTAGCACATGCTTTCTGCCCTAGCCTTGAGCATAGGACTGCTTGAGGAGACACTGTAAGGTGGGCTGAGCAATCTCAGTCAGAGAACTCTGCTGTAACAGAGGGAAAAAAAACCCAGAATTAGAACTCACATATTTCATACTAGGCCCTGAAGATGACTGGAAACTCATGTGTTTCATCCCCTGGAGCCCCAGTTCCCTATCTGTCCAATGGGTCTTCTCACTAAGCAGAAGTATAGCAAGAATAATTTAATATTTGTGGGACAATAAACAATCAACACAATAAGCATTTAAATTAATTCACAAAACAAGTTAAAAGGCAAAATTCATAATTATATTTCTGTAAGAGTATTCAGTGTATTCCAGTCTGGAGATAAACACTGGAAAATCTCATTCACTTAACCTTAGACACTTCAAAGCAGCTCCTACATAAAGACCCAAATTGTTTTCAGCTCCCTTTAAAGCAGGTGATGAACTCAAGTGGCCAGAGTTTCTATCTGGAGACACATTTCTCCTCCAGCTACAACAGGAGACGATGATGATCAGGGACCTCTCTGGAGTGCCTGAAGAGCCTTGGATGAGCTCAGAATGCAGTGGCTGACCTCCAGGCTCTTCTTCTAATGTTCTGCAATTATATGAGAAAAGCCTGGGCAGTGGTGCAGTCTACCAACCAAGAAGGAGGCAAAAAGGGTTTCTAACAGTGGTATCCATCCTGCCATAACTTTTAACCTTTTTATCTTGGGGAGGATCTCCCAGTGATGTTTCTTTACAAGTTATATTTATATTACAGAAGTTCTTGAAAGCTTCCAGCTCAGTTGTGCCAAGCATTGAACAAACAGTGTTGTGAATTATTTTCCATCACAGACAGCTGCATATAATTCTGAATTGGTATTTGGATTAGGTATCTTCATCAAAAATGGCTTACATTTTATTATATCACATACCGTGAAGGCTCAGAAAATTTAACTGTCAGGTTCTTTAAAAAATTAATCCACTTTCATTAAAGATTGTATATGCCATGAAAAGAAGTGTGTGCCACAGTTTTAGCATATCCTTAAGTCACATTGAAGTTAATGCACCATTAAGAGCCTCGCTCAAGGTCTAACATCAGGCTGCCTGGCAACGAGGAGAAATTGTGCAAAAGCCAGGAACCCTCACAAAACTGGGGAGAGCTGTAATGACTTCCTTATGACCCATCTCCAACTGCACTGAGCAGAGCTCTGGCACAGGAGGGAGTCTGGCCTATAGTGTGTAAATAAATAACAAATGAGCAAGTCAAAGCGAAGGCAAGATGAATGAAGTGGTTCATGCAGCATAGCTATAGTTTTATGCTGTCTCCAGGCTATGGAAGACAAGCCATCATAGTTTGGTTCAGTTTCTCAAAATCGTTTTTTAATGCCATAAAGGGTGAATATTTTTATTTTTTTTAAATGAAAGCCCATATTCTGGAGCTGCCTTCTGAAGATAAATAGAGCTAAGAGGATAGTATTTTTCATCAAAAGCATTAATAAGTGACCATCACTACATGGGTAAATGTTGTTTTGGACCGAAAGCAAAGTATAATAAATTTTAAATTAATAGGTCAATCTTTGAGTTGATTAATAAACTTCAAAAACCTCCTCCACACTGGATTTTTCTAAAATCATTGTCAAAGAGATCAGCAATATAATTGCCAGCAACATTTATGAAAGAGGAGGTTTAAAAGCAATTAAAAATCAAAGCTGACAATTTGTTCTCATGGATTGCATGAATTGCATGCTGTATTCAAAAGTTAGTCTGTATTCTCAGACTAATGGAGCTGGGACATTTACCTTTTACTAGTCAGTAATGGATGCACTAGGTCCAGACACCATCTGTAATCTCACTAGCATGTCCAGGGAGGAGTGAGATCAAGGAATAGGCTTCAAAATGCTATGAACAGGATGAAAAAGATGGCTGGGGACAGATGGCAGACAGCTCAGTTGGTAGATGCCTAGTAGCCTTCAGCATGAAAAGAGGGAATATGTGAATGTGCCCAGGAAGGTGGTTGGTGGGTTTTCTGCATGAGAAAAAGGTGAATTACCTTTTAAGTAAAATTAAAAAACAAGGTCTGTGTTACCTTAGTAAAAAACTACTTAGAGAAGGTGTTATGTCATGTAGTTTCTAGCTGAAAGGGCATCAAGGGGATATGATGCTCCAATGTGCATCTAAAAATTTTTAACTGTGTTTTAAACTGATTGTTTCTGGCTGGGAGCTTGCAAACAAATATCATGATGAGAAGACAAAACAGAGAAAGTCACATATCTACAGCAGAAGCTCAGCAACAGTAGCAGCAAAAGCAAGCCTAGATACTTCACATATAGCTTCTTGGCTTTGTCAAGACTTATGTTCTGGAATGTGCCACTACAGAGCCAGGGATCTGGGCTTCAGCTCCTCATCCAGGGCGTTCACTTTGATGCCTCACTTGTAACCCCAAGTCTCATTACTGTGGAAAAATTATGCAGAGAGGGGTGACTAGAAGGACGGGGCTGATTCTGCCCAGGTCTTGCCATCCCAATTAACTGTCATGGTATGGACCCAGTCCTCAAATTTAGAACTGACCCAGTAATGCACAAATTGTTGCACAATGCCACTGAAGGCAAAAATGTGTGTCATCCCATACTGAACAGGTCTCAAATAACTGAGATCCCTGAAATGCCAGCAAGTTATCTGATTTTACTGACTGGTGAGTGGATAAGGAAATAGCTCAATGAGAGAAAAGCACAATAGACCAGGTGACTGCCTGCTGTACCCTGTGCTGCAGCAAAAGAAGCCTGACCAACAGGTCAAGAGAGGTGATTCTCCCTCTCTACTCCACTCCTATGAGACCCCACCTGGAGTATTGTGCCCAGGTCTGGACCCCCCAGCACAAGAAAGACATGGAGCTGTTGGAGAGGGTCCAGAGAAGGGCCACAAAGATGATCACAGTGCTGAAGCACCTCTCCTATGAAGACAGGCTGAAAGAGTTGGGGTTGTTTATCCTGAAGAAGTCTCTGGGGAAATCTTACTGCAGCCTTTTAATATGTAAAGGGGCTTATATGAAAGACAGAGCCTCTTCACCAAGGGCGTGTAGTGAGAGGACAACAGGTAATAGTTTCAACCTGGAAGAGGATACATTTAGATTGGATATAAGAAAGAAATTCTTTACTGTGGGGATGGTGAGACGCTGATACAAGTTGCCCAGAGAAGTCGTGAATGCCAACTCCCTGGAAGTATTCAAGACCAGGTTGGATGGGGCTTTGAGCATCTAGCAACTGGAAGGTGTCCCTGTCCATACAGGGAGGCTAGAACCTGATGACCTTTAATGTCCTTTCCAAATAAAACCACTGTCTTATTCTATTAATATATTATTTTTACCTAAGGTTTTGTTGTTGTTGTTTTGTTGTTGTTTGGGTTTTGTTTTGAGAAAAACTAAGATAAATTAGGAGGAAACCCAAAAATACCTTCCTCTGTGGCCTGTGGAGTGAGAATGATTGAAAGGAGTAGCTGGCAAACGATGTCTGCTTTCCAGAAATAATGAGAATAATTAAACACTACTCTGACTTGTCTGTACAGATGGATTTCCAGCATAATGGAGCAATGAAATATCATGTCCCCCCTAGGGGAACTCCTGAGCAGTGAAGCATAATTCTTCCCTGCGAGTTAAATTTCAGTATGGCTTTTTGCTGTGAAATTACTGCAGTGCTGAAAATACACACAGAGACATGCATGCACACTGACACTGGAAGAAAAGCTGTGTTGGCATTTTTAAGATTGTAAGGTCAAAGTTAATTTTGTCAGATTTACTAATTGTTTTCAAAATGTGTCTTTGGTTTAAGTTGATTTAAAAGTAAACTCTGACTTACTGTGATTTGGTTTTAAATACCTTTTGGTAACAGTCATTCTGAATTATAAATAGCTTCATCCTTCTTCCTTCTTATCAGACTTTGACATATGCAAGATAATAAGAGGGATTTTAAAAATATTGATGCAAACCAGCCACCTCTGAATCATGTTAAGTCAATAGTCCCTAAGAGTTAATGTTCAGATCACAGAGGGAGTGTGTAGTAAGGGGCTGGGGAAGGGAGAGAGATTTCCATGGCTTTTGAGCCAGAACTGATTCATTATTCACTCTATTTAAAATTGTCAAAAACAATTTTTGTAAGCATGCATCCGTTTCCCTTCTGTTTAGAGAGGCATATGGCAGTGTGACTACAATTGAGCACAGTTAAAAGAAGATAGTCGAGGCTGTAAGTGGATTGCTGTCATCACTAAAACTAAACTAGGGGGTCAAGGGGAAGATGAGATTTCATACTAGTATTTGTCTATGCTTGCATTCATCCAGGTATTTCTGTGCTCCACTTTATTCCTTGAAATAATGTTTGCATTCTCTAAATAAAGTTTGGTTAAATTTGTTTCCTGGACAAAATGTTCCAGGGGCTGGATCATGGCCTCCCTGTCCACTCATGTCCCTGTCCTTAGAAATTCTACACAAGACTAGCAGGAAAAGGGTGGCACAAGAGGCAGGAGAATTCCAGACTCCCACTTGGATTTTTTTTCACTGTGTTTTCTCTGACATAGCCTGGCTCCAATGCCCCAGTCATTAGTTATGCGACCAAATTTTGCGTACATGAGGATGATTGCTGACTTTGGTGGGAATCCTCCCATGGGTAAAACACTTCATGTTGCTTAAGTGTTGTAAGGACTGAATCCTATGTAAACTGGTTGCATTCTCTGGAGTTTCTCTGTCCTCTGTGTGTTTTCAGTTCATGGCCTCTCATTTTACTGCCATGTCAATCTTTTTCTTGGAGAACCACTGGAGCTAGGAGACAGAAAGTTTGTTGTTTCCTATAGAAACAACCAACCAACCAAACAAACCATGCAAACAAAAGTGATGTATCTTAAAAGCTGCAGTCTGCAAGACATGTGCAATAATTCTTCTCTCCTACCTCAGAACTGATATAGTCCCAGTTCTGGCAATCATACTTCAAGAAGGCTACAAATTAAGTAAACAGAAAAATCAGCAAGCAGAAAAATCAGGAATCTATAAGACATCAGTAGGCTTGCAGGGCATATGGAGATGGCATGAAATAATTTTGTTTCAACCAAGGAAGTCAGAGGGAAACATGACAGCACTTTGCAAGTATGCAAGGGATTCCTCACAAAGAGAAAAGGATTAGGCTGTTCTCCACATGTATATAACAAAGAAAGATGAATCTCTCCTGCAAAATGGGACCTTCATGTCCCTTAATATTTGAATAATTTTCCAATTTTAGACCTAAGAGAGCAGTCAGCATTTTTGCCTGAAGAAGAGGAAAGGAAATAGAACCTCCTTCACTGAAGGCCTTCAAACATCTCCAGCTATGAATAGCTGATCCTGTGTACTGAGAAGAGGATGGCTAGAAGACCTCATGAGGTCCTCTCCAGCCCTACCATCAGTTAATGTCACAAACAAAATTTGCAGATATGTTCTAAGGGCAGGAGTCTTACTACTGTGAGTACAGAAATGGCAGAAATGACCAAAAGTGATTGTTTTCAGACTTCAGTTGAGCTTGTTAAGTGTTGATAATGTTCCCTTCTCATTTGTGAAAGATGAAGAATCATCTTGAAGAGAATAAGCACAATACTGTATTCTGACTCTATTGGGAAAGGATTTTCTTCCTGCTCCAGTGTCCTTTTGACTTTTTTCTTCCCAATCTTTGGATTTTATCTTGAGGTGGAAAAATGGAGATGATGTCACAAAGATGACATTAAAGCAGCTTTTTACTTCAAACCCTTTGTGCCAGAATCATTTAAAGACTTTTTTTTTTTTTTTCAACAATGATATTTATAAGGATGGAATTTATATTTTTTGCCATGTCCAAAAAACAAGTACCAGACCTGAGAACAATACCCACTTTCATTATTGTAATGGGTAAATCTGGTAATTTCTGGTGGAGTGATTTTCAGAAGTGAATGTATATGACATGCAATGACACTCAAGTAATTTAGTCAGTTTGCTAAAGCCAAGTGGGAAACTCTTCTGATGAAAACACAAGACCGAGTGAATCTATAAAACAGAAATTAAACTGAAAATTTCCTGTTTTATCACATGCAACAGCATATGCATTTTGCTTACAGAGGAAGAAAGTTGCAAAAAAACTAGGGAGATAAATTAACACCAAAAACCCCCCAAAAAAAAAACAAAAAACCAAAAAACCTATAAAGAGATTGAGCTGTCTTGCTCCCTACAGAAACAAAAAAAAAAAAAAAAAGGGAAAAAAATGTTCAGCATGGATCCATATGGTGTGAGATTTCTCTTATGTGACATTTTTATTAAGGTTATGTATATGGCCGTTCATCTTCATTCTGCTGGTGCTAATTGCTGTCTATTGGACCCCTCGCTACTGTGTACAGAGAACACATGCTTCCCCTCCACTCTGCCATCCCTGCGGGTGCACTGGATGCTTCTGCTGTCCTCAGATAGGAACCTGCTGCTGCTGCCTGACCACAACAGCTGGGAATATTCTGCTTTTAAAAGCTTATCTTGTTGATACTTGAGTTGAGCTATTACACAGTGGAACAAGCAAACAGAATGAATGGACCCTCGGCGGGCAACTTATGGTAACAAAAAAGGAAAAAAAAAAAAAAACCAACCAGCTTCCATGTGCTTTTGAATGTGTCTCTTGTCTTGAAATTGACAGTGATGTTTAGCATAGATGTTTCCTGAGATGAAAATGTGATGGTATAGAGCCAGGAACAGGCTAAAGAGAAACATGCACAGACTTGTTTAGCACTTAAGCTTCTTTGCAACTCTAAGCTACATTTTGGAGAATACTTTTGCAAAGGTTTACTCATGCAAATTGCTTCACAGAAATGCAAGAGGCTGGATTTTTTTGTGTTTGTTTGGTTTTTTTTCTAGAATGGCTAATTTTTATTAAAAATTACTTCTATGTACAAAATGAGTATGTAGAGCATATCCCCTCAATCTTCCATTGAACTTTTAAGCAAGCAGCCTGAGAATAAGGTTATTTATTATTTTTTCAGCATTAGGTCCATGCACAGACACATATATTGCATGTACTAGCAGATCAGAGCACAGAAACACAAATGTTTCCCATGTTATGCGTGGACCACCCAGAGAAATATAGAGATCTATTAATTTTGCTTATCACTTAGACTCCAATTTATCAAAACATCTAATAGTGTCACGAATTTTTCTGTCATGAAGGAAGTGTTACAATCATCTAATCTGACTTCCTACATAGTGCAAACTGTAGGATTTCCCCTAGCAATTCTGTCTTGCAAATTCTGTCTTGCATTTTAGCTCAAACTGTAAAAGTTAGTAGCAGCAGTAAGAGTAATCAGACTTAGGTCCCTGCAATTACTGAAGCTTAAACTGTTATCATCTCACACATGTTGTGTTTTGTGAATGGTGCTGTGCTTAGCCATGCCTCAAACTACACACCAGCCTGACTACAGACTCCACATGACCTCTAGGCAGGAAAATCTCTCTTCTGAAGCTTTAATGGAGGTGTTGTCTGAGCAAGCACAGACCCTGAGTGACACGTGCATTATTCTCTGTATGGATGAACATCTGAACATTTGGCTCTCAGGCCACACTGAGCAATCTGTGAGAGTTGAACTTGACACCGAACAGCCAGACTTACTTGTAACTTTGGTCTCACAGTGATGGTGATTCCTGCTATTTGACCGCTGTTTTAACCCATTAACCTTAGCTAAGTGCCCAGTTCTAGTTGGCGTAGGTGACCCGTGGATACACGGTTCCTTTTGTCATATTCTTGGTGGCAATTTTGGCTGAAGAAAAAGCTGTTCTCTTCCCCATCACGTCTGTGCTGTGCCTGTTTCTCACTTGTGCTTATGCCTCTGTTTACAGGGCTATGAAGTAAACTGGACAAAGCTTAGAAGTAAATACATCTATTTTCCTGTTCTGTTAGAAAAGTTAAAGACCTCCTTCAGGGGGCATTAATGCAATCAGAAAAATTTAATTTGTAATTTGGAGTAATTATAAAAGGAATTCCTATTTTCTGCTTTTATTCCTGTAGTGAAAAAATGAAAATTATTTGCATCTGAAAAACATGTCAATAGGTGTACAGGGTACTTTCACTTCCTGGTACTATTTCATCACTTTCTAATTATTACATTCCGTTCCTGTTTAAAATGAAATTATTTTCCAAAAATGTGCCAAGAAAGCAGAATTTTGAAAACAGATCATTCCAATCATCCTACAATTTCTTTTCTTAGATAGACAACTCACTTTAATTCCATTAAAAAATCAGGTTTTTACACCTTTTCTGAAAATAACCCATTTACATAATTTATATGATAATTCTATGATACTATGATTCTAATTATTATTACTATTATTTGTCAAGACCTCATTAAGGCTAAATAGCACCTCAAGAGGATAACCAGCAGTAACAAGCCTGGTTTTGGGCATATATAGTTAAGCTGAAGATCTTAACAGGTTACTCTTAGGAGGAGCTCTCAACTACTGATCAGAGATACAAATTTGCAAGGGATATCAAAGTTACTAAGAACTCTAGAAATCATTAACAAAACAAAACCAACAAGCAGTAAACAACAAAAAATGTCATACTGTACGTTTTAACTGGATGTAAACCTGTCTCTGGTCAAAAAGCTTCCTTGACACTTCATGAGAATTGCTCTAGGGCCCTGGCCTTGTGGCACTTTTGATTTTGGAGGTGTGATGCTACCAAGGTGGGGCTAGATATAGCATCCCACACTTTTTTGCCAAAACCCATTATTTGTGTATTGTCCATCTTCAATTTGTCCCAGAGCTGGCTGACCAAGGAAAAGTGATTTTTGAGGTCACATTTTTATTTAATTAGACAAAATTATTTGCCACATCTCTAGGACAATGCTATGTAACTTTACAGTATTTTCTGGCAACTAAATGCATCTAAAAATTTATCTTGAGTAATATTGTGCTATGCTTTTCTTCATCTTCTCCTTTTCTTTCTCATCCCTACTCTAATTCTATCTTTTGTTCTTATTTGAACACTTCTTGTCTGACAGACTTCTAGCATGATAAGTCACATTATTACCTCTTTTTGTTCCCATGTACAAGAAAAAAGAGATGCTGTCCTGACTTGAGGAAGGAAGGACCAGACAACAAATTTGGATAAATGCCTTGCCAGCTTTGAAATGTCTTGTAAAATTCTGTTAATGTTTTTCTGCCATGCATGAGGCTTGCATCAAGTGCCTTTTTCAACATCATCACTGTAGACAACCATTTATCAGGTGTATATTGTATGGCAGCACGGTGTTAGGAAATTCCATTTGCCATATGTTATTCATGATCCTTGCTCACAGCCTTCATTTGTCAGGGGATTTAGATCTCAGCTGTGTTTAGTTTTTGGGGCTTGAGAACAAGCTGACCCACAGGCAGACACCTAATGATATAATTTGTTCAGTGCAAAAGGTTTGACTGCCCTCTATCAACCTTTATGCAGACAACTCCTTTGAATACAGTAATGGATGACAATATCAAAAGCATAAATCTCGGCAAACTTCAAGGTTTCCTAGAAAACATGACTCTTAAACTTTAGGCACATAGACATTTGGCACAATGTCAGAAACTTTCTGGACTATTCATTTATCCAACCCTGGCCAAAAATAACCAAAGACTCTATGTGTCTGTTGATTTGTTTTGAAATCCATTCAAAGCGGCAAAGAAGTTAAAAAGTAAGAGACCGGCAATTGAGAAACAAGACTTCTGAAGTATAAAAGATCCTTTTCTGTATCTTACAACATGTGGTGCTAACAAGCTAGGTCATGTCCCTGATACAAAATGCTTTCTGTGAACTTAGTGTGGTTAAATTAGCAACTAGAAATTACATAGTTTAGGTTCTTTATGGTTTTAGAAAGCAGTAAATACAGGCCTTGCTGGGGGAGCTGCTTCAGGGGAGAACACCGCGCTGATAATTGTGGGCTCATCTCTCTGGGCAGGACAGCACAGTCAGGGTAATGTTCTTCCCCTTCAGCCCTGTTGACTTCAAGGATCCCAGTTCCCAATTTTTAAAAGCTGTCCCATTCTTAACTCTATGCCTTCTGTGTGGCATTGCCCAGCTCTTTATTCTTCCTCTTCCATGTATTCCTCTTCTGCTTTTACCTTCACTACCCCTACTAATGGCTGGAGAAATACATCTGTATGTTCTCTACCAAGCCTCCCCTTGTCTTTCCCCCTGGCATGCAGCTTCCTCTTCTAAGGAAGGGGGGGTGGTCAGGAGACACTGCAGTGGTGCTCCTGTTTTGTTTTGTCTTGTCCAGGCATTTTTTTACCCTGTCTGGAAGGGCCTTTTGATGTGCCAATCAACATCCCAGTCTCCACACTGGAGCTCTGCCCTTGTGCAACAAGACATGCTGCTGTCACAGTTGGGCTGCATGTCAACTCTTCCATCAATATTAGGTTTCATTTTAAATTATAAGGAAATGGGAAAAGATTTAAAGATTCAGCTAATTCAGCTTGCTTTTTCTTTTTCTTTTTCTTTTTCTTTTTTTTTTTTTTTTTTTTAATCAGCATAGTCTCTTCAGGAGACTTTAATAGCACCACAGACACACGAAGATGGCTTCACTCTTCCTTGCCTTTCTTGCTACATATCCAGGATCTCTTTAAAAGCTTGAGTTTTTCTTCATTAAATACTTCTTAATTCTCATTTATGTTAGGATGCTTACATGCTCCAACAGGAGGTATCAGAAAAGAAGGGCAATTATTAAAATTTTTTTAAAAGTCACTTGCTTTGATACTGCTTCATGCTATTCCTCTTGTTATTGAGTAGATGGAGCAGTTACAGCATTTTACATCAGCAACAACCTTTTTGACTTCTAGCAAAGCAAAGTCTACTAAAGAAAACAGCCCTTATTTCTGTTTGGAGGTCTTGGATTCACTGTATAATCCCTGTCACAGTGCCAAGAGCACTCACTAATAATAAGACAAAACATAGAGAAGTTTTCCAAAAGCCACAGAACACACACTGCACAACTCTTTGCAAATGACTGGTGACAAACTGGCTGGCAAAAGGAATGGTACCTTCTGACTTCCAGCTGCTTCTGCAGATGGAAATCTGAAGATGCAACAAGGTCCCTCTTTGAAAGCCAATATGCCTATGAAAGAAGTAGGAAGAGAAACTGCTCTACTCTTGGACAGAAAATACTCTGTAGACAGCAAGCTTTGGCATATGCTTTTGAATATGCTTTTGAATATGCTTTGAAATATGCTTTGGAATATGCTTTTTTGGTGCCCTAAGGGGAAATCACACTTTTGTCAGTGTGATTGCTCTTACATACGTGAAAAAAGGAAGGCCAACTGGCTGTCAATGATACATCATGGAGAAGAAGACAGGAGCAGAACAAATTGGAAGGGAAATATGGAGTGAAGAGGGAAAGCATGGTTTTAACTTTCAGAAGATACAACATGAACTC
The DNA here is from genome assembly GCF_036169615.1 of Heliangelus exortis. Classification (NCBI taxonomy): domain Eukaryota; kingdom Metazoa; phylum Chordata; class Aves; order Apodiformes; family Trochilidae; genus Heliangelus; species Heliangelus exortis. The sequence goes on along the minus strand of NC_092424.1, from coordinate 58,889,226 downwards.
CAACCTGTACGTAACTTAGAGGCTGCTCTGTCTGTTTTAGAAACACATCTTTAGCACTATGGAAGAAGAGCGTCTGTGTTCAAGAGCTTCTCTTTTTTCTCCAGCTACAGGAGCTCCTTTTCTAACAATCTACTAAAAAATATTTATTACATCTCTCAATAAAAGGTGGGGTTTTTTTTCCAAATGAGCAGCAAAGATTATTTTCAATAAACATATGATGGCCATACACATACATGAGAGATAGCTACTCTTCCTTTTCCACATCAGATACTTACTGCAGCTGCTACAGCTGTGTTAACAATTCATGAACATAGCTGGGCTTGTGCATTAGTGTGATATTTTCACTGAAGCAATGGCCCAGCACATTGGGCTCAGATGAAGCAGCATCCTTTTGGCAAACAAGAATATCTGTCATGCTGCATGCTCCTATCAGGTAGTTTGCTCTTCTTCCAAAACATCAGGTTTTGAGGTGGGAAGATAATAAGCCCATCAGCCCATAATGAGGATAAGTCAGTTGTCAAATGCTTTCAACATGTAAGTGGCTAATTAAGAAAAAACATCATTACTGTGTTTTGACATTTGCAAATGGGAAATGTAGAGCTCCAGAGTTTGGCACATCTGAAACTGCAGAACACATGTGTAGTTTGGCTCTGCTCAGAACACAACTTTTCCCAATCTTCTTCTGTGAATTATCTGGCAGGCCTTCTTCCCCTGCCCCCGTGAAACTGTCAGTTTTCAATAGTAAATCTCAGCTCTGAACACTGCATCCTAATTCTGCATCCAGGCCTGATACAAATCAACTGGTTTCCTCCAGTGGACCTGCCAGCTCAGCATCCGGCTCTGAGTATTTCCTCATACTCATTGTTCCTTCTGGTTTGAGCAGCCCTTGCTCCCCTCTCTGACTAGGCAGAGAAATAATTTGAGGCAGGCATGCCCTGATTTCCTTATCCTCATCTTGAAAGCCCCACTAAATCACAGTATTGCCAGACAGTTTCGTATGTTATGGGAACCCCATAACATACATGTGAATGCCGATGACTCCGTGGTAACTGGTTTTGGATAAAATACTTCTCCCCCTGGCTAATCCATGGCAGGCCAAAACTGAGGTACACTGAGAGGTCCATTGCAAAGAAGTGGCCGTGAGTCCATTCTCCTCTGGAATGAAAAAAGAGGAAAACTCACTGAGAAAGAAACAAAACAAAACAAAACAAAAACTACTTTTCCTTGTAAATGTGAATGAGAGAACTTAAAAGTGAATCAAGATGAAAGCTGAAAGGCTCTTGCTGTTCTTGGTTCTTGAGAGGTATTAGGAGGTCATATTCACTCCAGATAGTGAACACTGAAATCTGGTGGAGTGAGAGCTGGCAGGAAAAGGGGTTGTGTCTACTGACACTTATGGAGGAATAGCCAGATCCTCACCCCAGCAGTGCTTTATTTGTGGGTTGATTCTACCTTCAAAGCAAAATGATGGAATTTACCACTTGCAGCCTATAAGGAGTCAGAAGAGAATCTTCTGAAACAACCTTCGAGGAACCCAAAGCAAGGGGAGTGAACAGAGTAGAAGTGAAGGCATGAGTGACAAGAAGCATGGTTCTACTCCAGGACTTGGTCAGTCTGCTCAGGACTTGGTCTTGCTAATAGGCCTAAAAAAAAACTTGGCTTGGGTCCCATTTGCAATTCTAAACAAATATTTACTCAGTCAACTTCATTAACTCTTCATGTATGTATCCTTACACATTGTACTGCCAAGCCATAAGAATATGTTGTCTGATAAAATGAACAAAGAGATAATTTCAATACATATTTATATATGTCAGGCAAGTATAAACTTCTAATTTCATCCAGCTTTTATATAACAGACTTGGCATCTTTGGAATATGGTCTGTAAGTTAGGACACCAGCATTGAAATCAATGGACTTGGACTGAGTTCTTCTCAGTAGTGCAGGCTGTTCAGATTTTGGTGTGTTGTTACCATTTTAAACTCCTGAGGCCTGCTGTGGCACTGCACGGTAAACCCATCAAATTTGGATTTATTCTTCAAATCATGAAGATTGTTACTTTAGCAAAGCATCCTAGTCCGTGACAAATGGAAATACAGTAGGTGTGCTATTATAATGTAATCTATAGAAAATCAGAGGAAAACATTTTAAGAGTCAAAACCATACCATTTTAACACATGTACATTGGATGAAAGTGCCTATGATCAGACTGTTATGTTGGAGCTTTATAAAAAAATCCTCAACAGGAAAGATTTCATAAATTGTGTCCTACCTTAATGACATGAATCTGTGAAAAAGTGAGCATTGGGAAGCCTCATTTCAGTTGCTAGCTGTGAAAGAACTCAGTACCTCATCCTGTGGAGGGATTCTGTAACAGAAGAGTATTTATTTTTCTATGTCCTCATGCATATAAGAATTCAGTCGGATGCTAATACTGTGTGCTGTGGAGAGGTGAATATATTATGCAGTTAATACCTATTGACCACTAGTATCTTCTACCTTTACAAGAGCCCTTAACTTTAGTTTCTCTTACAAACCCAAGTAATACTTTCCTTCAGAGGTTTGCTGCAGGAAGGTAGAACGGTGAGGTAAATCCTCAAGAGCAGTGTCACAGTAGTTTACAACCACTTTTACTAAAGCAATGATCTATGAGCAACTTATATTTCATATCCTTCCAAGAAGAGTTTGGAGTATATTCTGTGAGACTGAGTGATGTTTTCTCAGTGTCTGTTTTGACTCAAAGATCTGAGCTAGATTTCATGGGTTTTTTTAAATCGCTCTTCATCTTCTATGAATTGTCTAATTCTGTTGGAAACTTCAAGGATAAAACTTGTGTTTATTATACAACATATATTTACTATATATATACTATATGATTCTATACAAGATGCTCTGTTTCCCAATGTCTCTGAAGCCAGGCAAGTACTGGGATACACTCACTGGCTGCAAAAGTGTTTGGAGCAATGGCTTTATCCACACTAGGAAATTTCATGATGGTTCCCTCACAAAGACAGCTTTCAGTGGGACATACAAGTAACAACAGAGTTTTGTGCTCAAGCTTGCTCCTCTGCTGGTGTCCCTGTGTCTGTATCCAGCTGGTGCACCCATCTTCTTCCCTTACCTTTTAGAGGACAGAAAATGCACTTTGGAATACTGCTCAGCAGTATGGAGGGACTCTTACCATGAAGCTCAGTGGGTACCTGTCACATCTAAAGGTATCAGTATCAGGTAAGAAAGAATAGTTGGGGCTGGTGATTATGATTTCTTTACTCTCCTATTAAATCTGAGGCTTACGCATGCATACATGCATAAGTATGATGTGATCAAAATCCCATAGGAATTCCTATGGCCTTTGTAGCACCTAGTCACCCCGTAAGGTGTAAATATAGATGGTTTGGGGGTGATGGGACAGAGGGCTGTGATTCTTGTAATGGGCCACTCCTCCCCACAGGGAGAAGGCATATAACCAGTGCAAAGGTGAGTAACATAACCCTGTCCATTTAGTATCTTGGACAAGGAGTGTTTTTTCCTTACAGCTTTCCACAGGCCTCTGACTGCCCCCTGTATCCTCACAATCACCCAGCTAAAAGGGCAGGCACTCTGCCCTGCCAGGCAACGCAAGCACCAAGGGCTCTCCCTCCTCCAGCGAGACTGAAGGGAGGGGAGGCAGGGAAGATGACATGCTGATACAGGGGAAGCAAAGGAAAACAGAGGGAGAGAGAAGTGAAACCTGATCCATCTAATAACATCAAGACTGATAGTGATTTTCCACTCTATCTTGTAGGCCAAAGGATCTTACAAAGCAGTGTTAGAAAGAAAGATGATGGAAATATTTTCATTTTCTCTCAGAGTCAATATTTCCCTAGTTGGAAATTAATCACTGTAAAAGAAGTTTAAGGGGAGTCTGTCAAGGTTTATTTAGGCTTCAAAATAACTTTTTAAAACACAGGCTTTTGTTGTTGTTGCAGGTTTAGAGGTCAGAGTTTCCCTCCACAGCATTCTTCTCTTGACAAATGACCTTTGCAGCAGCCAGCCAGGTATTTTTTTTTTATTTTAAAGTGTCTTCCTGTGTGTCCTGCCATAAGCAAAACTGTGCAGATACAGCAGAAAAAGATAGAGAATCCACTGTCAGCTTCATTAATGTCTTATAAATCAACCAAGATGTCTTAATTTTTTTTCAGATTTTTTTTTTTAAATATCATTGCAGTGAACCCTCATCTACCAACATGCCACATGATTCTAAGGCTAATACCTGATAAAATTTCTGTTACTAATTCATGGAAAACTCCAGTAGAATGCCTGGATTACTGGTAGCTGGCCATTACCTGTGGATGTGCATGATACTGAAGCTTGTCTTCTGGAAACTAGTAAATTGAGCTTGAAAGACTTTATCTGAAGAAAGAGTGAGAAGAACTTTTCTATCTGAAAAATGGTATCAATCAGTCTTTTCATGAGACTCTTGGTCCCTTTCAGACACAGAAATTCAAGATGATAAAAAAAAAATTAGTCTCTCCCTATCAGCAAGTTCTATACTGAAGCACTCAGGCAAAGTCTGGGCTCTGTTATATGGCTGCTTTTAGCAGTAGCCTGGATCTGGAAGGGAAGGAAGTTCTTCAAGGAAGTTTCAAATAGCACAGCTTCCCCTCCGCCACTTCATTCATGAGGCTGTATCAGATTGCTCCACACACACCAGAAACAGCCCTGAAAAATCTGAACAGTTCACCAGGAGAGCTGTTGAGATCAACAGTGGGAGCAAATCTGGCTGTGCCTCCCTGTGACTCAGCCACAGGGGAAGGCAGGAACCTCGCTAAGGGCCTGTGATTCCAAAATGTTATTTCTTCTTATCATACATCAGAACACATCTGTAGAAGCTTTCTGGCAGAGATGCCAGATGTTTTGGTTTCCCTTATCATCATGGATTGATTATTTCTTGTTTGTTCAAGGCTTGTTTATGGTTTTACATTTTATTTCTTCAGTGAGGATTTCATTTGGTGAGAGGCACTTGGGTTTTTTCTAGGCACTTTTCATATTCTGCTGTTATAATCCAAGGAAGTTTGCAAGTTAATAAGTACAAAAATATTAATGAGTAAATAATGTTTTAACATTTAAACAATTTAAATGTTAAATTTAAAACATTAAAATAATGTTTTATTGTTGATGCAATTTTTTGGCATTTCCTATTTGAGGAATCATTCTTATTCCTTTAAGAATTTACCTAAGAACTACAGATTTTGGTCCACATCTCTTACAAATTTGGTTCACCATAAACATTGTTATTGCTCTTAATTCTATATACACTGGGAGTTATTAGGTTTTTCCCTAGGAGGCAACTGAAGCAAATCCCTCTGACATTTCTTATCTGGGAGGCTCAGACTCAAACTGGGACACAAAGTCCCTCCCAGACTGCCAGAGCCTCCCTTGGCCACAGCAGTGCACAATTTCATACAGGTTGATACAAAATCTGTTTCTTACAACCCATAGCCCCTGTTTCACACTACGGGCTTTAAGTCTAACCTGCCAAAATCCAGCTACAAAAAAGATGATTACTGGGGTTTCTGCGTGTGCCTTGTTTGTTTTGTAAATATCTGCCCATCAGGGCACTGCTGGCAGCAGGCAAGGAGGGATCTCTGCCTCATGGATGCCAGCAGAGTGTTGCCCATCTTTGCCAAACACTCTCAGTGGGTCTGCACTGTGAATGGGGGGGGCTGCTTGCCACAAAGCATCTTTACTCTGTAAGGAAGATGGTTTCACCTCTCTACAGCTGGGTGTGGGCAGGGAAGGGTAAAACGGGGAACAGGGGAAGGGTAAAATGGGGAACAGGGGAAAGGTAAAATGGGGAACAGGGGAAGGGTTGAAATGGAGGGACCAGACTTTGAGTTCTCTGGAAACCAGGGATCACAAAGCCGTGAATCATGCAGTAAGTACAGAGCCAAACGTTTGGATGAACAGAGCCCTTAACAGTTAATTAATTGTTGACTTTAACTGCCTGTGCTGCAGATGTGCTATCATTTCTACATAGTCCCTCACCAGTCTCTTCAAGTTGTTTACAAAGTAATTGGTAAATGTAAAAAAAGGAAAAAATGTTCTTGTATGAAAGTTGCTTCCCCAAACGCACAGATGCGTAGGCGTGCACACAATGAAAATAGGAGAAAGGTTGAAGTCTGCATGATGTTTGATTTTATGAGAGTTTATGACTGTCCCTTGGACAACTTTTCATGTCTTATTCTCCCATGCTTCCTGGATTTTGATGTTTCCCATAAAAAAGCAGAATATCCCTTCATTTACAAAATGAGTTGGATTTAACTCTATAATTTGTAAATATTTATACATATTTCCAAAGAATACATGGGCTGAACTGCATTTTTTCCTGATTACTTATATGCCTTAATATATCATCTTAGCTCCCACATCTTGTATTTGCAAAAATGAACTTTCAGTTGAAAAGTCTGCACAAGATGACAACAAATTGGCAGACTCTTGCAAGAGGAACAATCTAGGTGGCATGAAATTCAGATATGAACAAATGTGATATGAATTTATTTTCCATTGCAGATTTCTAGGTTTGTGGCTGCAAAAGAGCTTTCTGATATTAGACCCAAGTCCTATAAACACTTGTGCACATGCATAACATTTTACACTATATTCAAAGATAAAGCTGGCCCACTGCATTCAGCAGAGTTATTGTGCCATCAAGATTAAAGCTCAGGTGGTTTGAAGCTTATCTGCAACACAGAGTACAAAGCAGTGAGTTCATTTTTTAGAATATATTTCTTCCATTGGTATTTCTTACGCCAGTACAGCATGGAGGCAGAACTGCATTCTCAACTTGTAACACACTTATGCAAATAAAAACATTACAAACAATGGCAAGAGGAAGTTGAGACACCCAAAACTCTTTGAAAGGATGCTGAAGTGGGTGTCCAGATTTAAAGACATCACATATTCTTGATCCACGATTTGCTCATAAACTCGATTACTTGAGATGATGTCTGCTCACACTACTGGGTAACCTCACTGTAAAATCTTCAGGCACTTAATTTCATTTTCATTGACTCATTCTGAAAATCCTTCTGAAAAAGATAGGGAACTGTAACCAAAGCATTTACTGAAATGCAAAATCATTTTGCTTTTATTTTTACATCATCAACCTACGACCCTTCTTGAATGCCACGTTTTCTGTTTCACAGTGGTTAGTGTGTTTTCCCTCCTAATCATTAAAAGGGTGTCAGTGTACATGTGCAGAAAAGTGTGTTTCTGTTAGATTACTAAGAAACGGGTAGAAATCTGAGGAATTTTGGTTATTCAACTTGAGAGGTAACCAAGAATCTGACTTAATGGAGGCACTGCTTAAAGAATGCTCATGCCATTTGTAAAGTCACATCACATCACCAGTCAGTTTGGAGACTTTTAAAAAGAGATTAGGAACCTACAGTTCTAGCCACTTCAGAGAGCACCCATCATCATTATCTCCCTCCTTCCCTGCTTTGGTACATGTGCACAGAGGAGGAGACATCCCATGACTCACCGCTCTTGCTCCTGGAGCTCTGTGCTGCAAAAAAGTTCACTGGTGTTTATAGGATGTTTGTGGTGACCCTTGGGATACACTCTCATAATGAATTTCAGACCGTCTACCCAAGCCTTTCCACTATCTGTCCAATCTTCCTGAATTCTTAACCTCACACTTCCTCCTACTTCACGTCCTTCTGGGAGACACTGGATACTTGGGATGAAACATTTTAAAGGCAGTGCCTGCAGCCTTGTCAGTACATCCAACACAAGACCCTTTGTTGTTTATTTTAGTGTAACTCCCCACCCCCTTCACTTGCTCACAGGAAGGTCTTTTTCTTACAGACTGTAGCCCTCCACTTGAGATAAATCTTCGTTTATTTTTATGGGTACCTTTTTTTCTCCTCATCAAAAGACAGGGAACACTGTGTAAGAACTGCTTCAGATCCCTTTTCACTGGCATATAAGGAAAAATATACTTTTTCAGCTACTATATTAATTACATAGTCAATTATTATAACTTTAAAGAGAAATAACCCCTCCATCCTTACTTCCTCAGAAAGTCAGACTTTAGTAAGCTGACCTAAGAGAAACTGGGAGCCCTAACTAACCCCTTGGCTGCTTCATGATTTATTTATGCCACGGTGAAGTGTTCCACATATTAGCTGGAGGAAATACACTTCTAGTTTATAATCTTGATGAATAGTAACAGAATGTATTTATTTTTTAATGTTCATTTTAGCCATTTGTCATTATTTTGAAGACCTTTTACAAATACTGCCTTGAAACTTCTGATGAGTGATGTATTTGTAAAAGAAAAGCTGCACAAATGGGCAAAGTTAGAAAAAAAATCCCTCAAAGAAAGAGCTGATGCCATCCTACTAGGCGAATGAACACTAGCACTGGAAAATACAGACTGCACATAAAATACATTAATATTGCTGTTTGCTCTGGTCCTGCTTCATATTCCACACTTATTTTACAAGTGTCATATGAAGCTACTGCAAGTGTCAATGGGCTACTGCAACACTAGGCCAGTGTAATTCACCTCCAAACCCAAAGCCAGTGGATAGCAAGGCAGGGTATGAGATGGGAGTGTATATGACTCCAGCCTTACGGAGAAGCCCTTGTGTGGAAATGATTAAATTATTTCTATACCCGGGACTATTTATTTTTTCCTTAATGGTTTGTTAATAAACATCCTTAGAGCATGGAGCACCATCACCTGATTTGGGCAGGGTAATACAAGCATTAGTAATCTGTGTGATTAGCTACCAGGTTTCCTGAACCTTAAAAATGTGTTGCCTCACAAAGCTTTGTTATTTTTCCTGTAGAAAGCACAGATCTAAAGGGGCTCTACCACACTATTGCTTTTAAAGCAAATGGTGCAACAAGGAAGATGAAAATGATGAATGATCCAGTATGATATTTAGGTCTTTGCCAAAAAATCAAGTTTAACATATTTCTGAATTCAAAAGATAGAGTTTCTAAGCACAGAGTGGCAGAGGGACTCTCAGGCCATATTTTTAGGGTGCATTTTGCTACCTGATCTTTAAAAGATGGTACTAAATCACTCTAAATCATTCTCTTTTAATCAACTCTGCAATAACAGAGAGAGAAGCCTTGAAATTAAGAAGGACTTTTTCTCCTCCACTGAGAATAATGAATTGGCAAAATGACCTCAGGGGCAAAGTTGTTGGGACATGGCAGAAGGTCAGTCAAGGATCAATTAAATGTGGTCCTGTGGGAAAATGGTAAATGGAGTCACAAAGAGTGAGCAAAATAGGGCTAAGAGTAGCAGAGGTAGAGGAGGATCCCTGCCATCAACATGACATAGTCTCATGATCTTTCAGGAAGAAGCTGCAGAACAGAAGGTCTATTAGGACTGCAATAAATACTGAGTTATCAGAGTAAGAGGAATTCAGATATAAACTCCAGATGGATCTGAAGCACAAGCTCATTACTCTTGCCTCTCACAAACTCTGTACTAAGCCAATGCACGAGCCCAGGACATCAGTCAGCTGTAACTGTCCATGTCAGTGTGCCACAAACAGGTAGCTGTCTGCAGACATTTGGGCTGTGTCAGTCCCTTCAATCTCAGTCACTTTGTCGAAGACAGCATTCATAAATCTGGAATTGAAAAGCATAATGTAATGATAGACACTGCTTCTGCTGTGGGAAAGAGGCTAAAGCTGGTCAGCCTCATTTACACAGAATTTGCTTGCCCCAAGTTACACACCTGTGTAGGGGGCAAAGGGAGTACAGAGCTATATAAAGTGCATGAGATCTCTGTAGTCTGTGTCCTCAATTTCATGGTCACATCTTCATTCATAAATCAGTGCCAAGGACCATTCTCACCAAGATGCTGTTAGAGCTGTTCCAGGCCATTTGCTGGGGCCTGATTCAGCTAAAACTGTCCCTTTCCTCTCGTCTTGGACACTATCTGGAGGTCACTGTATCAGAGAGTGCTCCCAGATACCCTGTGTGGGGCATGAGGGAGTTCAGCCATCCCAGTACTCCCTGTAGACCCTGCTCTGATGGTGAGATTAACCTCAGCAAAAACGGAGAGATTGCTCTGTTTCTGTGATGAGAGACATTGGGCAAGAGTGAAAACTCTGCCCGCTCTGAAACTTGGGGTTTTTTGTGGTTTAATAAACCACCGTGATAGCAGAAAGGTTAATATGACCTGCAAAGCCCTCCTGAGGAGAAACACATTCACAGAAGGTGTGACTTGTTCTTTTGTGAGCAGCCAGCAGGACCTGAAATAACCTACATCAAACTTGGTCAAGAGCATCTCCATGACACTGCAGTACTGATACGTGTCAAAAGCTCTGATTTTCAACAAAGCAGTTAACCCTTGGAAGAAAGAGTATAGCTACAACTTGGATGAGAATCCTGAGACTTCCCTGAGAATATATTAACTTATCCAAATTATATCTTTCTCTCCAAGACAAAAGTAAGCAAACAAAAATACATTGCACAGTGCTCCCAACAGGTTTCTTCCTTTCCTTCCTTTCTGTATCAGATTAGCCCAATATCACTTCAACCCAGAAAAACCTGCCTATCAAGACTTGTCCTCATACTTACACATCTAAGCATATATTTACCAATGAACCTTGACAACTCTAGCTCTTAGAGATTTCTGGAATTTAAAAACAATTTTAAAAAGGAAAGAGCATCCAACAAACAAATCCAAACTCTGTTATCTAAAGTCCTTATAAAAGCCTTAACAAGAGTCCCCCGAAACAAAAATCCAGACTCTCCCTACCAGCACTCAAGCCAGTTTCATCTATTTCCTTTTTCTAATCCTCTTTTCTGCCCATCAGCTGGTCCTTTTAGTGTAACATAGCCCAGCTGCATTTGCACCACTACTATTTAACCCCTCATCATCTGCTTCCATACTTCAGAATGTACAGTGAAAAGGACAGAGATAAAGACATATGAGTTGGTATAGGTAGTCTTATCTGACTTGTTTTGGGTTTGGTTTTTTTTTTTAAATACTCTGAAAGTATAGGCTATTTTTTTTTTTTTTTTTTTTTTTAGTATTTATAGGAAGAAAAAAAAACCTGTATATTTGGACAGGATAAAAATCACCTTCGGTCTGAGTGTAAGAACTGGCACCCAAGGTAGCCAGTGTTTATTCATAGTCTGAGGATTCCCACAAAAGCAAGGAAACTTAATCAGAGATTTGGCTGCTTGAGGTTATGATCAATTCAGTTTGTAAGTCTCAATGTGCTATTTACTTGCTTATAAATTTCTTCCTTTCTCAATCTACATTACGGTTTCAACAAGTAGAAAACATTCATAACCAGTCATTGAATATATCAGAATATACTTGGACAACAGATTTTAGAGCACTGCTCTCAGCAATCTAAGATGAATATCCTCAAATTATTCTCAAAGGTAACCAAAGCAAAAGTGTGTTTTTCATGCATAGGTCCTGACTTGCTGACTTTTAGGCATGTAGGGGGTGATTTTTTTCCATTATTTTTCCTTCCCTTCACTATCCAGAACCCTGTACATTATTTACATTTTTTCCCCCTTCCTGCACTGTACAGAATGTGAAAAACAGCTGATAGCTGATCATCTTAACGTGTATAACATGTGAACTTTCTATACACAAAATGTTCTCCTCAAATACATAATACAAAGAATTTAAGAAAGACATTTCTTAACTAAATTACACTTACCAGCATTTTTAGTTGTAAGATAAATGTCATGTTTGTTATGTTTATCTTGTGTTCTAGATAACAAAGGAGTTATAGTAAAACCTTCAAATAAACCGATTTTAATCCCAATCAAAAAGTCACTCTTTGAGTCAGCTGTGATGTCAACTTTGAAATAACAGTGTTTCATTATGAGGTATTGTTTATGTTTTATAGAGTTCATGGGATCTTTTTGAAGGCAAAAAATCATGAAAGCTCCTTTCTGAAAGCATTTGTGTGTATTATATTTATTCAGAACTTAGCTTTTAGTTGCTTTTTACTGTTCTTTTCATCAGAAATAATAGCATGCTCTAATTTTAACAGCAAAAATACCTTGTTGCCTGAAAGGCAGGCTCTAGTTTTCTATTCGGAATGAGCAGGATGCGGTTTGTTGCACATGTATCTGTGCAGAGATTTCATTAGCTCTTTCCTAGTAAACTATGAACAAAGATATTCTCAATAAAGGTGAGACAATATTGGAATATGATCCACCCTCTCAGCTGTTTTTAAACCATACTTCCTGTCCTGAAGCTACTGTTCCACTGAATTAACATGACTTGGTGTGAACTACCTTTTGTTATTTGCCTTTTGGGATTTGTTCTACTCTAGAAAGGAAGGTGGTTGGTGGAAGCCATCCCAATAAAACTCAGGACCACAGTACCACCGCTGCCCATATGGTAAGAAGAACTCAGTATAAGGCAGGGCTGTTACAGAACTTATCTTTGCCTGAGTTTCTGAAACACTCATTTATTTAGATGAACATGAGTGTTAGTCTTTAGAGGCAGAAAGTGCAAAATCATTGTTTGAATTTTTTAGAGCAGTTTCTGAAAAATAAACCTTGAAGAGAAGGCATCCTGGAGAGTCCATTAAGCACAAGGGTACTATATGGTATGCTGCACAGTGTTCCAGGCTTTGACCAAAAAAATCCTGCAAGATCAGCATATTTTAAGGTATTGTTTCTTGTTCCTTTCTTCTTTTTCCTTGTAGGAGGAGAAAGCCAACCATCAAACACTGGTACTTTCACTTGTCTGCTGAAAAATCCCCCTGATGAGGAGCACAGAAACAAAAGACAGCTCTGAAGATCTAAAAAATAGGTGAATTCACTGGAGATGTTTAATGAAGATTGTGGTTGACTGGGACTTCATTCCTCAGCCTAAATCATTCTCTTCAAGAAAAACAATGTTTGCTATGCTCCCTCTAACTACCACTTCCAAGAAAGTGAAAATAAAATAAGGTAACAGCATCCTCAAAGGGAGGATTCATACATATTTCTGGCTCTAATCTGCTTCCAGATTGCATCTATTTTTTAAGTGTTTTCAAGGTCCAAGAGTAGAAGGACTCCCAGATCCCACATTAGTTCAAAGAGTTAAAGCATTCAGCAAGCAAAACTCCTTCCTTTGGCATGTCTATCAAAGTCTTTGAGCCTTTAATGTAATGGAAAACAATTGTCCCAGTGGGGAGGTCTAACACTCTGACCAGTTGTAGTTAAATGCTTGAACTGCCTGAGAAAACCAGAGGGGTTATAAGAATTCAAGGGTAAACTACATGACACAGTCCCAGTGATAATAATGTTCCAGAATTTATATTTATTAATATTGCCTTCCTTTGGTCAGACTCCCACAGGAAATCCTGAGGAGTACATGTCTCTGGCATGCTTTATCTTAGATAGTCCCATCCTTGTGGTATTGTGTGCTGATAGCAGGACAGAATAGTACCTTTGAAAATCTCTGGTCTTTATAGAAGCTGCGGATGACAACAAACAGGACCTTCAACACTTTGGGAAGACAATCCATCTACTTTCCTTAGTTATCATTAAAATGTCTTTTAGACATAGGTCATAACTGGAACCTATAAAGGATGTCTGTGTATTATGCACTTCCCACAAAGCCCGGTCCCTTGTGATTAAAATTTATCACATTGTTCTTCTGGTTACAAATACTGCTGATATGTGTCATTACTACAGAGCACTGCTCATAACATTTTGACTTCACTCCAAACATTTTTTTTAAATTCTGAATTTCCCATAAAGAAGCCACTCCTGAAGTTTTTAAAGACATCCATTACTTTAAAGGTTTTAAGTCTGCTTTAAAGGTTGTTAACTATTTTATTTTCCTGTTAAATGTTCACTTACACTGACAAATAGCTTGATAGGAAGCATCATGTTCCTCTCTCTTGTCCCTGAGATATAGCAAAGAGCAATTATGGTGCATAAAATTCATACAGCCTTATCAGTTTATGGGGCAGTTTATAAATACTTCATCTTCTTAAAAGCCCTGCCTTGACTAAGACCAGCACCACTAACGTTGTATCTTAGTGGTGTTGTCTTTGAAAGACTTACTGGTTTTGCTTTGTTAAAATTTTGAAAAAATTTTTAATTTGCCTATTTACTGGAGAGAAAGCACAGCATAATTATTGCTTTACTTTAGTCTTCTTGCTAAACTGAACTTATTTGCTGTAAGTGATGCTTAATCTCTAGCTGTGGGCAGCAAGCTCCATTTTTTGTCTTTCTATGAAGAAAAGGTTTATAATATCACACCATATATTGCTTTTCTCTGTATGTTTGTGGGCATGTGAGTGGGTCTCTGCCCAAGCCCTTAGCTGATAAACCCCTTGATCAGTTTTAACAAATATTGAAGAAGAACAGCACCCTCACAGACCCCAAAAAAATATATATAAACAATTCAAGTTTCATGAGTTTCATGGAAACAGTTGATTAGGCAAAGAAAGTAAATAGTGTCATCCTGTTCCTAAGGAAAAGGCTGATGCCTGACCTTACCTGCCTTGGGATGTTGAAGAACCCCTCTTCACAACACAGCTCTTCTTTCTCTTGGCCACTCCTAGAGCTTCTCAAACTGCACATCTGGAGGATGTAAAGAAGCAGAGCAAGTGTTGCTTTTGCTTGGTCTGTCCTGCTGGAGCCAGAGGGGTGTGTTTCATTGGTACCAGTTTACTACACAGCAAAAGTTCAGATCATCTGACTGTAGGGACTCTGTGCCCATCTGTCTCAGGTGGGGATGTGGGCAACTGACATTTTTCTTCATGGTACTTTTCTCCTGAAGCTGCTCTGTAAGAAATAAAGTGAGTCTGGCAAAGACAGAGAACAAAATAAGGACAGACACTGAAAGGTAGCCTAAATTTCAATAAGTATCAGTTTGCAGGCATGAACAAAGGAGTGTTACATGCATGAAAATATAATGCCAAAGCCAAGTTTAAAAAGCCCATAGTTTGCATTCAGCACTCATCATCTTATTCTGGGAAGCACGATATTCAATTTATTTCTTAGAATGCTAACTTCTTTACTTGTCACTCACCTTCTCATATCTGCTGCTTGCTGTTTCATCCATCATTTCTACTTCTCCTTGCTTTTTATCCTTTGACCGAAAGAAGTCACAGTTCCCATCACAAAGGTATATTGTCTTCTGCAAGATAGGGAGTACTGCACATTAAGAAAAGAAAAAGGAAAAGAAGAAGAAAAAGGAAAAGGAAAATCTGAAAAGAAGAAAAACAACTGAAAATTACAGAGAGAGATCTCTGCCCCATCTGTCTGATTCTTCTCACTAAACAATATATTTGAGAAATAGAGGGCAAATGAAAAACAAAAGATGAAAGGAAAACTTAAGATAAGCTGTGCTTTCAGATCTCTAAGCAGAGAGAGAACTGCTTCTTCTTGCATCTTTGGATTATCTTACAATACGGTGAAATGAGAGGAAAAAAAAAAGCAACCTTTCACCTGTGTTCAGGAAATTTAGACATTCCCTATCCCTGTTCCCACATGGCACCACAGAAGTTTCTGTAAAACTAGTGACAGAAAAAAAAAAAAAATAAAAATCACTTTGCTGATGTGTGAATAGGCTGAAGCGTGATCCAAAGAACATTAAAGTCCGTCTGGCAGGACTGCCAGTGCCTGCAGTGGGCTTTGGATCAGACTCCATGGGATACTCAAAAGCAGTCAAAAGGAAATTCTTTTCCCCTGTCATGCCCTCCTCACAGCAGTTCCTGCTAAGAACACAGCTTGCTGCCTATTTTGACAGAAGCCCTGGAAACAGCATGTAGAGTATTAGAAAGCCAGATGATAGAAGGTGCTGGATTTTGCCCTTTGATAAATTTCCAGTAGAAATGTGTTGGTTCCCTTCCCCTAAATATTTTTGGATCAATTTCATGTAAAATTGGAGGCCATTACAGGGACAAGCAGCCCCTCTCCTTTTACTCCAGAGGTGCTCCAGGGTGATGGCCACGCTCAGGTCTGTGGGAAATATGGTAAATGATGCCTTAGGGACAGCTACTGCATCATGGTAGGGCCAGGATGTCCAATCTTCAACTCCACCCAGAAATCCTGGGGACTCTCAGTGACTTGGGCTGGAACAGGACTACCTTGGTGAGAAAGGAAAATAAGGTGGATGTAAAGAAGAGAGGGAAACTTGGATCCAGGCTGGGTTGCATGGGGGCCCCCAGCACATGAATACAAGAATTCCACTGGTCTTGTGATGTTTTGAAAAGTAAACTATGGACGAAAGACCAGAAACTTCAAAGAAATTCCTGATTTGGAAATTGTCTGATGTAAAAGGTGTTAGCATAGAGGAGGGTAGAGAAATAGCCTGTTCTCAAAGGCACTCTACAAGAGGTCAAATGTTGGTCTGGCTCATATGGTCATTTTTTCCAGTTGTACAGTATATTGTGTAAACTAAATATAATGTAAAGATGCAAAAGCTTCCAGAAATGTCATCTTACAGACATTTGCTTGGATGCAATCCATGATTATGTGAAAACATTTACTTTGAGATCTAAAAGCCACGGGTTACGTGGGTGTTCTGTACATTTTGCATTAGAACTTACATTATAGAGCTAGAAAAGACTGAGAGACTTAATTTGAAATTATATGTGTTAGTATAGTTGCTTGTTATGTACCCAAATGCAACTGAGTATATGTGACAGAAGGAAAGGGCATTTCATGACCTATTGAAAAGAACTACCAGAAACTTTTATGTATGTCTGGGACCTCAGTCAGATCTCTGCTGCCAATCTCATGCTTGCAATTGCCCCAAAACTGAGGACTAGTAGAAAATCTGTAGACCAAGACATGTGTAGATTTTTTTAAAAAATGTGATAATTTTTGTCAGACTTTTGAGCTGGATTTACCAATAAGTTCTCACATAACAGGGTTCTCAAATTACATTAGCCTCAAGTAAGGTTATGCTCTTCAAGGGACGAAGGCTAGGAAATGCCTTTTCAGAGACTGCTAATGAATAGCAGAGTTATTCTTTTAAATCATTGCCTTGCAACTCCTGCAACAAGCACCAAAACAATCTGCAATTCAGACTTTGATGTTTCTCAGCCTTAAGCATCTACTTATGATGGGTCTGGACCAAGCAGCTGTGCTACAGGGGCAGCAGGATGTGGGGAGTGATGTATGGACCTGCCATGATTCAATGGCTCACCTGACTCTACTCCAGACTATTGAACTTCTCACTTGTGAAAGTCCCTCAATATCCCTTTACTATTTATAATTTGCTTTACATTTAATCAAATAACAAAACTAAGGAGCTATACACCCCATGCAAATACAGAGATGCCCTAGAGCTGAGTGCATTAGTTCCAGAACTGCAAGTTGTACAGCCACATCTTTTAAAGCTCAGCTAAATAGATCCTGGCATCATGGTTAAACACACTCTCTGAGAACTTTCTCTAACGTGATTATACAGAGTCATTCTGCTCTAGATAAGGTAACAGCTCTCTTGTAGCCAGCTGGAGAATCTGCAGCACCTGGAAAGGTGGAAAGGTTCCCTAAAAAGTACTCAGTGATCTTCAGCAATGGACAGAAGCTTGTTACTTTTTCTCTCTGTGGGTTTGAAGCTGGTTTGTATCTCTGTGCCATCTTGAATGAATTCCAGAGGTACTGAGAAAAGAGAGTTCATCTTATAGCAAAATGTATTTCATCATGATGCCCTCAGCCTGTAAACAGTCTCTACCCAGCTGTGTCATGGGGCAAACAAGAGTTCATGGTTCTAGCAGTTTTTTGAAAGACTTAAAATATACACAGACTTCCAAGATTTTGGGACTGAAATGAGCACAAAAATTGAAAACAATGAAAGAAAAAGGAGGACTGGATTCATTAATGCCCATAAAATATCCAGAACTCTCATTTGGATGAAGTTTTGCAACCCTTGCTTGCAGCTGCATGTGAGATAAGCTGCTAAACCCAGGGGCTGGGATTCTGACCCTTTGCTATCTATCTGCATGCTGAGGGCCACGAAGTTTTACCAGGATTCAGACTCTTCCAGACATCCAGACACAAAGCAGATTCAAAAACTGCAGTCTCAATATCCTGATAATTAAAACATGAAGAAGGTCACATTTAATCTATTTATAGCAGTAACAATCTAAAAATGTCAGGAATAAATTCTTGGCTCTCTTCTAGTCAAAAGATTTTTCCCATTTGTGTTGGTAGACAGGGATTCACACAAGGAGCTTATTTTTACTTAAGAACATCAGTCACATGGCTTGGACAGTGTATACTCTTTTTCTGAGTATCATTTATGCCAAAACAAGAAGCAGTCAGTTAGGGACTGAAGCTTATGCATATTGTTTCTTTCAAATCAGAAAACATATTTTTCCAAACCAAAACACTAGCAGTATAAGGAATATTAAATCAATGAGCCAATATCCTTCCTGATGTCATTGCTAGAATTTATATCAGAGGTATGAATTCAGCCAAGCAGATTTTCTCAGGCTGATAAAATAAACAAAATTGCATGTGGCCTAGTAGAGAACTTTACTACATAAAAACTGATCACCTCCTCAAATGCTTCTTGTCAAGAATTCCTATCCATGTCTTACTTTTTCCACAAAAAAAAAAAAAAAAAAAAAAAAAAAAAAAAAAAAAAAAAAAGAAGCCACAGCAACACAGATCTCGTCAAAGGCAATTCTGCACTTACTGGCAGTGCCTGCACTGTATTACAGTATCTGTGGAGAAGAAGGTCAGAATTAATTCAAGGCCCAAAGCCATTGCTTTAATGCATTAACCACTTATCTTTGAAACACACTGAGGCAGAGTGTTTTCTTCACATCCTCAGAAATGGGTCCTGGATTTCCACTGGAAGCCGTGTGAAGATTTAATCACGGCTGTGAAAACTGGCAGCATAAGTGTGCCCTTTCATTTAGAGAACATATCTGTGACAGGGAAGAGGGGGGAAAAGGGCACAGCTGGCACAAGGGCATGTTTTGAACTCCTATTACACTCGGGCATATGAGGGTTTGATTTCTAATACAGCAGGCTCAAACTTATACTGAGGCCCTTGCTTTATGTTTATATTAACATTTTGAGCCAATCTTAGCAGCAGTCTTTTTTTTTTTTTTTTTTTTTAATCAAGCAGCAGGGACAGGAAAGCACAAGACTGCTGGCTTCTGTGGTGGTTCTGGCTAATTTTTGTTTAGTATATGTGCTGCTTGAGCCCCTGTTACACCAATCTGAAATACCTTGACTGCCTGCAGGGTATTCTCATTTGCTGCATATTTCAGTAACCACCCCTTCTACTTCAGGACCAGATGGCTGCTTCTCAAAATGGATATTTACAGGGGAAAAGATTCTACCTAGGGGAGAAAAAATTACCTCTAAAAGTTAGAACATCAGCAGCACTTCTGGTGGACATGAATCTAAGATTCTGTATGTAGTCAGTGCCACTGGTAGAAACACAGGAAACTGCAGGGGCAACTGGGTGTAATTCAAACTTTGATTAGCTGAGGGTTTGTTTAGTCTCAGTTTTCCAAAAGTTTGACCCACACTTGGCTTTGAAATTGCATCTGGATAATTCTGTGTAGTAAATCTGTGTAATTTCATCACTATTTAATGGTGCCAACCTTGTGTTTTCACTACCTACATAGTGAAGTTTGGCATTGCTATCAAAAACCATGTCAGAGATAGCTTGCAATGCAAACAACTTTCTTTAACACTAACCAAACTAATTGTTACAGTGGCAAAGAGTAATTTGTTGGTCAAGTGTATCTTTGAGGCTTAGAGACCTGAAAATACATCATGTTATCATAGTTCATATTTCCCTAAAAAAACACAGCAACTCAAATATCAACTGATGACTTCAAGCTGGATTTTCCTACCAGAATAGATGCAGAATAAAAGAGCTACTCTTCAATTTGCAGTTTACCCTTTTAAACCTTACTAGTATTTCTTTATGTTTATTTCACAGTTAAATATAAACACTGTTACTTTGTGCTTTTAATGATCTCTTCAGTTTCTACATTTTTTCTGCATTTTATAATTAAAAGACTTCATTCCCGGAATTTCTGTCTACTTCCAGACATATCCTTGTATTTACTAATAAATCTTTCCCCTTTCATTGACACCATGGAGAGGCAGTGAATTCCTCTAAAGAGGGCCAGCCCAAGCCCTGTGACATAGCCCTGTCCACTTATTTTGAGGAAGCTTTATAGTTTATGTAGTCTTGCCCTCTGCGTTGACCCTCTGCTTAAGCTTTAGCTGCACACCTAACATTCAGTGCAAAAAGTGCAAAGTCAGCACAGTCCCACTTGTGTCCACACTGGCTGATAAATGTAGGTGTTCCCTTTCTATGGTGGTGTATTTATGCTAAAAAAGAAATAAAATAAAATTAAAAATCCACAAGGTTTCTCTCTTAGTTACTCAGTTACAGAGCTACACAGTTTAATGCAGGACACCACTAGGCTGTGAACTAACCAAGGGCAGGGAGATGAGGTCAGGGTGGACATCTGATCTTCCACACTGTGCAATTTCTTGCTCAATTTTGCTTCTAGCCTGTTCCAGTGAGCTTCCACCAGGGCTGTGCCTTAGTACAATTGGGTCAGCTCTTCACTGCAAGGACATCTAAATGCCTCAAGATGTGTCACTTGCATTATTATGCTACGAAGCACCCACCAGCTAGGTGGCCATCACACCATTTTGGACACCTGAAATTACAAAGCATCTACAAAAGGCTATTTATATTTTAGGGCAACTCCACAGGATTGCAATGTTGTGTGGATGTGATCAGCCTACTCAAGAGCAAGTGAGAGCTGAGCAGGGCAGACAGGTGTAGCTGTGTACCACTCAAGTTCCTCACTCTCCTTTCCTTAGCAGCACAGAGATAACCCATGGACTATACAGTTCAGTGCTGAAGCTCTCTCCTGAGATATCTGTAGACTTAAGAAATCTCAAACTTTTTCTGTTCCCTGTGAGAAAACCTGACTTTTTTTCTTTCACTCTTTTTTTCCCAAATAGAAACCCTCCTTGTCTATATACTTAGTACTCTTCTATTTCAAACACTTGATTTCCATGACTCTGATGGATCATGTTTTTATCATTCTTTCCTGAGCTTCTGTCTTATCAGGCTTCAGTGCAGGTTATTAGTCTCTAATGAATTTTATAGGTATTCTGGAGAATGTTTCTAATATGTTGCAAAGATTCTGATAATCTCTTTATTCATTATCCATCCTAAAGCATGAGTCACTAGGGGTGAAGCCACTTCTCAAGGCCATTAGATTGTTTAATGCCCACATTTATTTCTTTAAGGTCAGTAAGAGCAAGCTGGCTAGCTTATGAATAAGTAACATAATTGTACCCATTGTTTAAAGGCTGATGCAATACAGATTGCAGACAATAGAAAGATCAAAAGCTCCAGTCCTCTTTTGGTAAGATATTCTGGGAAAAATCATGAGTGCATGGAACTTCACATCAAATAGTAACAGCTTCTTTTCAGAGAGACTTTCACTTCCTTGTGCTACATACTGTACAAAATGAATGGACTGAAGCAGTCAAATGATCCAAATGACAGTAGTTGGTTTTTTCCCTATGTAATTAATTCAGAATAATCTACACTGAAGCAGGGCAGTGCCACTTATTTTTTACTCTATCCAGCAAACTCTCTCTGTAACATTTTTTTTAGTGTTGTGGATTGGGGAAAACTATAGTTAGTAACAAAGAGTCTAAGAGTCTCTAAGTGATTTTAGTTGGGAAAGAAAAAGTTTTCCAGAGTTTGTTCTAGTGGGACATCTAGCTGCTCTTTTGTGCTAGTATCTGTGAAGCAGAAAGGAAAATGGTTGCATCCAAAGCTGGAAGTTTCAGATGCAAT
Source organism: Heliangelus exortis (assembly GCF_036169615.1). NCBI lineage: Eukaryota > Metazoa > Chordata > Aves > Apodiformes > Trochilidae > Heliangelus > Heliangelus exortis. Next base: position 58,867,421 of record NC_092424.1, on the reverse strand, counting down.
CAGAAATAATTATATTTGTATTTATCAATAAGAATAAACCAATCACATCCCTGTTGAGGGCCCTTTAAAAACTAATACATGACTTAATTCAAATGTGCAAATTCCAGCAAAAATAACCAGATTATTCTTATCCTTAAGAGTTAAGTGCTTTTCTGGAGTAGTATATGAGTAAGAGAAAATGGGCCAAGCCTACCCAGCTGCAAGCCTAGTGAGCTTACGCCAGGTTTGAATACGCTCCAGGAAAGATAAATGGCTATATATCCATAATTTACAGGACTATAAATATCAAGGAAGATGTTGATATCATACTGGAGTGTGCAGTCCTCCATCAGGTAACAATTCTGTTGGCTTTGAGATTAGTGCCTTTCAGAAAAGGACTACAAGATCAAGCTGTCACAGTTGTTTTTCTTTTTAATTAAACCCCCATGTGTCCTAGTTACTGTCAGTTTTCCATTGACAATTTTCAGTTCATTTTAACAGTGTCTTGTTGTTACATGGTGTGACTGTACCAGCTTTACCATTCAAAAGATTAAATACTGTCTATGGTGTTATCCATGTAGGGCTTTTCACTGGACCTTTTGAGATTGTTAAGGGCTGAATCTTGGCTTTACCCATTCTGCTGCTGGGTACACAACAGAACTGTGGCACCTGGAGAAGAAAGTCAGACACAAGAGGGGCAAAGGGACAAGTATTATTTTGAGTTCATTCATACTCTGAAGTTACTAAATCTTAATTAGCTCAATATTGCTTGAGTTCCTGTTCTTGGCATATTCAAACTGTGCCTCCAAGAGAGAATGTAAGAGGTCAAAAACTTAGGCATTGCTTTGTCATTAGAAGGGTGAAGTTGTAAAAAGCCCAGGGCTTTTATTTTGAAATTTATTATGCACTCATTATTTTGGCAGGTCTGAGATAAACCAGCAAACATACTAATGAAGAACTGTCCTGAGGAAGTACCTCCTATTAGTTAATAAGCAGACACAGTGCTCTGGATTAGGAAGGAACATGACAACATTGTTGAAAATGAAGACGTGTATCCTCAGTGAAGCCAATGGGTTCAGAGAAGCCAGGGCTGTGTAACCTGCTGCTGCACATCAGGATTCCAGGAGAGGAAATGAACATTACACATGGTGAGAGCAGTAATACACCAGGGTAAGATAAATTTACTTCTTAACTGCATTTAATCTTAGGAATTTTTAAGTAGCATTTCTGGTACTGAGAGGCTCCAAAAGATCAGCTGTCTAATGCAATACTGTTTTCCAGATGGAAAGATGATTGTCAGCTCTCTGGTTTGCTAACTTTTTTCTTAGCTGATAAATGAACATTAAGTGGTCAGTTGTTGACAAAAGCCCTCATTATAATTGGATATGTGAACTGGACCTTACATAACCTGGCAATGCACTATCATCCCTGGACCTTGTCACTCAGATAAAACCATCTTGGCTCCTTCAGGAATGGGGGTGTTCAGTGACTATATTTTTGCTAGTTGGAGAGGAAGATCACAGACATATGGTCTCTGATATAAAAAGATAAAAACTTTCAGAGTTTTGGTTCAATAGAAATTTGACCAAAATAGGCAATAACCAAGGATACCACATTTGAATTCAACTAAACAAATTTGTGTAGCTCCCACATTGTCCTATTGGAACTGATTTGTCCATAGGTCTGGAGGAAGACCAAGTACACTGAGAGCTGTTCTTAAGAGACCATGGCAATGCCAAAAGTCCCCCGAGCTGAGGAACACTGATGTCACTCAGTGCTCCATTAGCCTCCTGGGGAAAAGAAGTTCAAGATGTCACTAAAGAGACAGTGGCAACAGCTGCCCAATCTCTCTTCACTTGTGGTTGGTCCACTCCTAGAAGGAACTTGCCAGCACTGTGTCTTTTTTGAACAGTTCCAAGATACATTCTAAGACTGCTGTGAATGCTAGGGTTCATGAACTGCATATTTTTCCTTCCTTTTTGTTTTGTCTTTTGGTTTTCTTTTTAGTTGTTGATTTATCTCTAGCTGGGAAATCTCCCAGTCTTTTTAAAAAACTTAAGTTTTTGTTGTGGAATTGTTGCAGGTCTATATGGGGGTCAGTCAAAGTTCTCATCACAACAGATAATACTGAAGATGCTCCTCCTTCGTCGTCAGAACAGCTACAGATGTTCCCTACAGAGATGACAGTTCCAACCAAGTCCTAAGGCCTTGCCATCACTCCACTGCTGCCAGTGCTCAGTCCTACACAGGAGGTGGCAGGCTGTCCAGTGAGGTTCCCTGATGCAGAAATACTGTGAGCAGCCAAAACATCACTGGTAATTTCACCTATATCCCATTGCTAACTTATCCCATTTCATAAGTGCTCACACAAGATGGGCCACCAGAAGACCTGACAGAAGCATAACTTCTAGCAAAATAATGTTGATGAGCAGCTGGTGGGCAACAAGGGCAGACCACAACATATCTGGAACTGGAAAGGACCCACATCCACAGCAGAATGGATGAAACAATCCTAAGCATTCACTAAAGACAGGTCAGCCATCCCCTCACTCTCACCATGCTGTTGCCTCCTCATGCCTCCTCATGATGCTTTAGGTCCTTGGTCCCGTGTCTCAGGTACTTCACAAGTTAAAGAAAGACTGAAACAAGATCTTTTTTATATGGTTTGTGTTAATAGCACATGGAGTTCTGAAAAGACAGCTTCTGGGAAAGAGAAGTTACCTCTGTTCTTCAAAAGTGTTTTCCTAGTGTCTGTTGTTTAATTCCAATGCTTGATGCAGTTCCAGGAGGAAAAATCATCATAACCAGAACGGAGTTCAAAGAAGGGAGACTGATAATTGCCCTGTTCTTGATTTGATAGCTGCATTGCTTAATTCCTAGTTTATTTTGATGTTAGCTTTAATGGCCCAGACTGAGCGATAGTTTCTTTGCCGGGCGTTGATGGATTTAAGTTGCTGGGTTTGTTGGTGTTTTTTTTTATTTTTTATCTTTTTTTTTTTTTAATTTTATTTTTGGTTTGCTTAGCTAATGAAATAAAGTTATTAATAAAGTCAAATCTTTTCTGTCTCTGAACAAAACGGTCCAGAGCCTTTAAAGAACTGGGTAGATAGCATGCAGCCGACTTAAAAGCTTCTATTTAAAAGCTACTTCGTAAACTCATTTAAATCACATGTTGTTACATGTTCTGTTGCTTGAAAGTTATTTCCTTTGAAACTTTCCTTTTTATGCTTCCATGCAGGAAATACGATAAACTTGTTTATTTCATTTGTCAGTTTTGTGTTTCTGAATTTCTTCATCAAATCTGTTATCTTTCTTAAGTATCCAATCCTTACGCAAGTTGTATGAAAAAAGGGGAATGGTTTTACTTCTGTACTTGCAGTGCTGGAAATCAAGACAAGAAATGAGCAAGCAGAGGTGCTGGCTTCTGAGAACTACAGGAAAAAGAAGACATTAAGTGGGCATTTTATTTCGGATACAATCTTGCAGGATGACAAAAGAAAACATCTTCAGAATCATGGGATAATTCAGGTTGAAATAGACCTCCAGAGGTCAACAGGTTCAACTTTTCCAGTCCAGCGATCAAATACTTGCTTATCACTTACGGTTTTTCCCAGCCTTTTTATTTTACTTAGTAAATGCTGCCTTCTATTGCTTTTTAACTTGAACTGACCTTAGCAAATCATCAGCATTTGCATAACATGAGCTCACTTCACCTATTGGAATTGGAAGCAGCTAAATAGAAAAAAACAATCCACAGGCTGGAGATCTGCTGAACTCAGCAGATTAATTTAAGGTTAATTTAAGGTTAATTTTTAAATGTGCTAGTGAAGGGGACCCTAACACATGTGGGAGCCTCTCCCTGAACAGTGTGGAGTTCCTCTAGTTCTTCAAGATTCAAAAAGGGCAAGAGGGTGATTGGACTCAGATGGTAACAAGTCCAGATGATGAAGAGCAACAGCTTTTCACAGCCCCAATTCGAAGGGGGTGGGAGGCTGGAAATCCTCAGACTGTCTTCAAGCAGAAAGAGTTACTTTAAGAAGAAGCAGATGATGACTGGTTGAGAAATGTGCAATTTCAGGAAGTTTTTATCATGGCATCATTCTGTAGCAATGAATCTCTACTTATTTTCCTGAAGAGGGGAAACACTTTCTACTATGGAAGTGCTGGGAGGGTTAACTAAAACTATTGTTCTTTGAAAAGACAAGAAATGCTACATATAGATTCAAAAAAGGCAGGCTCATTTGCTAATGCCTGATTTTCAACAAGTATAGATGTCTTTTCCTTTTCAAGGTCTACCTTACTTTTATAGTTTCTTCTGCTGTAATGCTTCTGGTGAGCGCTCAGAGGTGCATCACAAAGTAGTCTCCATTTCCATGAAAGTAGCAGGGAGTGAGTACAAGTATAGTGTAAGTCAAATTACCAAGCTTGCTATTGACCAATGATAGGAAAAAACCTTACACTAAGTCTGTGCTTGAGCAGCCCACAAGCAGATGAAATGTTCAAGAACATGCACAGGCCCTCAGTTAGTTAGTGAAGCAAGGCTGTCAAACAAAACTGGGCAGACTGCACCCCCATGATTTTATTTTGTGTTGTGTAGATCTGCCTTGGTGTTTCTGCTCATGTGGCTGCCAGCCAAAAGTGTTTAAAAGGCCTTTTCAGACTGTAGCAAGGAAAAATATTCCCTTCTCTGCTTGAATCTGGGGGTCTAACAGACTCACCCTTTCTGTCTAGATGGCAGAAATTTGGGATTAGGACTTCCCATTTCCTTAAAGCTTGCACAGTTTATATCACAAATACATACTGATTCATTCATCAAAGCCTCGGACTCCACACACAGAACGAGTCCAAATTTAATAATGATTGCAACAGGATTTTAATAGTCATTAACTGTGAGCATTTATTTCTACAGTAAGTTTTCTTTCCCATGCAAAACATACATACATGTGGATGCATTTTTAAGGAGTTGGGAACTATTCAAGACCAGTTATTTTGAGGGTTAGAAAATAGCTTGTCTTGCAGCTGCCAAGTGATTTTGGAATAACTCTCTGCATGATGGAGTTGAGGGGAAAATTGAGATAAAAACATTAGTCCTTTAGTTCAAGACTGCACGCTTAAAAGGAAAAAAAAAAAAAAAGCATTTCACCTTCTTATCTTTCTTCATCAACATCCCCCTTTATTTTCCATTCTAAATGAAGGCAGAGGAACTGTAGCCACATTCTTCTTAGTGTGCCCCTTGGCAAGCTAGACAAAAAGTGCAAGCAGCCCCTCTCCTGTACTTTTCTCTCTTCTGCCTTGAGCAGGTTTAAACAGAGAAGGAACATGTTCAACAATGGGTATGTGTAAATGTCACTAGTCACATTTAGATAAATTTATAAATGTGCTAAGTAGCTCTGAGAGTCAGACATAGAGTTGAGGAGAAACATCCAAAACTAGGGACCTTCACTTCGTGTAAATCAGGTATCATGATATATCTCAGCTGAAGATCCAGTGCTGGGACTCATCTCCACAGACTATGAAGTTCCTAATTTATATTGAGGTTACTATAAAATATTCATAAATAGCTGCAATGTGTGACCACTGGATAATGATGAAATGTAATTGTCCCTTTGACTTATTTTCTGTTTACTTTGTCTTTCAAAACAGGGCGAAAAAAAGGATTCTTTGCTTTACCTGCAGAACACTTTGTTCTTTCTCCACAGGGTGAGTAGCTATCAAATTGCTCATGGGGTAACCAAGAGATGAAAACTTTTAGGATGGGCAGAGTCATCCATTCTGAACACTTGCTGTCTCCAGCCTTGAACAAAATTAATGTTGCATACAGAAGCCTAACTTTTAATAAGCCCTGATGATTCTTTAACTTCTTATCTTGGAGTAAATTAGAGGGTAAAACATCAAAAACAACCCATCACCCTTCCTTTCCTTTCTTCTTCCTCTTGAATGCCAACAGGCATTTTTGAGAGAAGGTAGGATGAAACTGTGCTTACCTGAGCCTAGGACAGTATGTTGGAACTTCCCTAGAATAATATTTTCATCTTAAAGCACTTTAAAAAGATTGTACATTAATAGTTATAAATCTTACAACATAAAAGTGTTAAAAGTCAAAGTCATGTCATCTGTGAGTCTTTTGCTTTCCAGATATTATTATGGAATCTGAACTAAATCTTGGTGACTTCTTATCTTGTTTGCCAAAATTATCCTTTTCCCCATGACATTAAAATATACTTTGAGAAGGTAAATGATACAATCAGGATAGTTAAGCCAAGCATTCCTGTGAACAGATTAAGTTTCCAATATGCGTTTAGGTAGTCATATTTTCAGATAAATATTTTTTGAACATACCCTCTTCCACCCCCAAAAGTTACCTGGAAAATCAAGCTGGGATAAAGTTTGTGAGTCTAATGTTTTAAAAGGTTTTCAAAGGATAAGGGGAAGAGGAAGAGGGACAGAGAGCATGAGACTGAACAAATAAGTAATCAAGCTTTTAAAAATTGTTCTTGAGCATAAGGTGAATGGCCACTACTTAGTCAAACAAACAGATCATCTCTACTCCTTGATATCAGGGTGTATCATTTATGGTGAAATTAACTCCTTTGCTTTGCAATTAATGGGACATGCCTTACCTGGATTTTGATGTAATGCCAAAAATCAGGGAGAAGAAACTTATTCTACTTCTGCTAAGATGTCATAACAGGCACGTAGGGCCTCAAAAGAAACCTCAATGAGTCCTTTCTCCTGGTATTATCAGGCCAGGGGTAGATGCTATGCTGTAGGCAGCCGGCTGCATGGCATTTCACGGTATCAAAACCAGGCCCTACATGTGAAACCTGACCTCTGGCAGACAGAGCCCTGACAGAAATTTTGGGGACAGCCAGTGTGGGGTTTCAGGCCCAGTGTGCCACTCACACAGTGAAACACCCTGAACCCTACCAGCTGCAGCCTATTTGCACAAATTTCTTTGGCTCCCTGCCAGCTGAGCTGTACCCAACTTCTTCCTTCCTTCCCCTAGCTTCACAATCCTTTCTATCTGCTGGTGGAAGCTTAGACATGTACCAAATGAAGCTCCCTTCCTCCCCTCAGTGTGCAGACATCCCACCCCAATTAATTAACCCAACAGTGGCTTCATCCCTAGGAAGCTGTGACTCCCCACACTTTATCCCCCTCAGTCAGCTTCAAGACATCAGCACATTCCTGACTTCATCACTTGTTAACTCCCTTTTGCTAATGGCCAGGACATCCTCTCTCCCTGGCCTCCTCTGATTTGTATTTGACTCAAACTCTCAGGCAAAAAGTCCTGAAGGCTGTTTATGTGCTCAGTTTCTATTGTACCACATAAAAATCTCTAACGTGTCTTCTTATCACTGCTTCTGTACCCAGAAATGAGAGGCTTTCAGACCTTCTCAGACTGTCTTGCCATGCTGTCCATCTTGCAAGGACCTGATAAAGAGCAGCAAAGCCTGAGGGAGAGCAAGACCTCTGTATTTTCTGTTTGGTTACTGAAGGTTAATCCTTTGGCAAAGAGCCAGAGGATTTAATGAAAGTGGCAACAGCAGCATTATACAAAAACAGCAAGGTTTGTGTCAGTAGCTACTGTAAAAAAAAAAAAGGAAAAAAATGTAATACAGCAGCATCATGATTAATTTTTAATGAGAGTTTCAGTTATGCTATCAAACTTCAAACTTTACATATTATTATTTTTTATTATCATTATTATTAATAATGGAATTTAATTCTTTATTTATATTTTAGAAAAACAGAAAGCATTTCAAGAACCAAAGGGTTATCCACAGATTATCTGAGATACCCCCCTTCCTAAGTACAGGTTTCATTACATCTGTTTCATTCCAGATATTTGCTTATTTAACAGGTCCTTAAAAATCATCACTGAGGAGGATCCCCCAGTCTTCTTTTGACCAATGTCCCCTTTTATTGAAACAGATTGCAAAGCCTTTAGCATTGCATTCAGTAGTGAGATTTAAGCTGTTCACTCAAGGAAGGCAATGCAGAGGTAGACACAGAGTATCAAAATCTGCTTAGAATAGAAATATGGAGGGCCAGAAGGTAGGAAATCATAAAACCATCAAATGCTGAAAAAATCAAAGTAATAATAGTCTACAAAATATCAAGCATATCCAGCTTTTTAGGAATCTCCATATTCAATTATTAAAAAATATTTCACCTGAAGTAATCAAAAGTAGAGTGTCTGGATGCAGGAATGCTTTAAGGTAAATAAATAAGTTCTTGGGTTCTTGGTCCTTTTCACACTATGCAAAAACTTGCCAATCATTTCTTCAATTTTTATAACCAAACATACTGAGCTTTGACTTAACATATAAATGACCTTATTCTCATTGTTTTTTTCACCCATTCCCAGGAAAATCTGTAATAGTCAGTATTTGTTTCTAAATCAGCAACCTCGAGTTGGCACAGCTATCCAGCCCTGTAGTCATTGAAGTCTGTACTTAAGCAAAATGTTTGCTTACCTCATTTTTGGTTCTTACCAAACTGTGTTCACATTTGAAAATAATTTCAAAATCAGTGTAATAGATGGCATTCTAAAGCTATTAATAGGGCTCATGTTTAACAAATATTTTAATACATGATCTCTTTCTCTCCAAAACAAATGGTCTACACTTCTTCAATGCTTTTCATAATTTCTTATGTCCAAAGGAATCTTCATTTCACACAACATCCCTCACCATATTTCACAGTATTTATTCAAACTTTGCAAGTATTGATCATATCGATGCCATCAGACCAAGTTGGTACTATTATTAGCCTTCCTTTCATCTGTGGACTCTCTAAGCTGTTTGGGGGAGAGCAAACTGACTCTGAATAAATTTACCTCAAGCCATTCCCTTTCTTTCCTTCAAGCCTTAGTTTCTGCCAAGGGCTGGATTGGAAGGAGGAAGAAACACATATGGGAAAGCTAGCAGTCCTGCCTGCTGGTTGCTAAGAAGCCTGCAGACAGATGTAAATTAGAGCAGCCTCTGTCTGTTATATTTTATAGCAATGTTCCTTTGAGCAAGCCAAAATCCAAAGGTGAGGCGGTGCTGCTCACTTTGGGTTGTGAATAGAGGGGCATCACTGAACTTGAACTCGAGGATCCTGAGCAATTGTTTTTTCTCCCTGCTTTCTATACAAGAGATTGCCAGGACAAATCCATGAGAGCCGAGTGGTCAAACATTTACACCTTTTTTCTGAAAATTTGCTCTGTTTCTAGCATCTGCTGTGACATTTCACAGAAATTATTGCACTTGTGGTGCCACCAGATGTGTCAGAAAGTAGGACTGCAGGGAGAGGTCAGCAGCTGCCAGGCAGTTTGGGGAAGGCTTCTGAAATGCACAAGGTATGTCCAGACTGATGTCCACATCTCAGCTTGCAAACACTAGTCAGGTGCTGAGCATGGATCAGCTTTATTATATTACATTATACACTCCAGGCAGCCAAGGCATTTACCCCTCCAGCCATCTCCCTTTTGAACTGCTGGAACATTCAATTTTGCATGTAGTTGCTAAAATCTTATTTTTCATGTGATATTGCAGAGAAACCCAGCAGAAAGTTCTTACTGATGCACATTTCACATCTATAGAGTGAAAAGTAAGTTCATGCCTCCAGAATGATCACTTACAGTATAGGTGCATTTTGCCCTACGAATAAACCTTCACATTTGTACTTCATTCTGCTTCCTTTGTAACCAGTGGCAATATTTCCAATGAAACGAGTTGCATACTGTTCATAACTTCTGTGCTTTGTGTCAGAAAAAAATTGGACTCAACAGTAAGGAAAGCTTTCAACATACCTGTAATGTATACATTTGCTAGGAAACAAAAGCTGAGTTTGGCTTCTGATGACCAGTATGTTGCCTCTTCATTGTAAAATATAAGTAACAATAACATAAACCAGCCCTGTTTAAATTCCTGTTTATAAAATTCAAGTAGTGTTACATTTTTTTTTAATAGCTGGCCTAAAACAAGCATTAAAGTAGCTTTCATACAATCCATAATGCCAAAAAATAAATGCAATTCTGCACATTCTTTCCTGAGAGCATCCACAAATGACGTGCAAGGCATACACGTTGGCCAGAGGCCATAAGCAAAAGCATTGTGTTAAAACTCTATATGACATCAAGCCAAAAAACTACTTAGCATTTGTATCTCAGATCTCCACTGAATCATGAATTAACTAACCAAATCAAAATAAAAAACATAAAGCACACTGCATCATGCAACTTTGGTTATACAAACACACATGCGTTGAAGTGGTGGGGATCTGTGGTGATTAATATAACCTCAGTGTGTATGTGTGCAATGTGTGTGTGTGCACACACAAATGTGAGACAGAGAAAAAGAGATAAATCTGGGGGATTTACTCAGAACCAAGCGCATTCCCTTTGCCAACAAGTTGATGATATCCCAGATGGGCTCCCTCTGGTGTTGAGAAGATAATATATTTCCTCATTCAACCTTATGTCTTTGTGACCATCAATAAGGGTGTTTAAAAGTGCCAAAAGTAATCATGATATTATTATGGCAGAGACCAGGATTTCACATAGAGCTTTAGAGATGAGAGAGTGTAGCTGTTCTATTATCTCTCATGCAGTGTTCATGAATAATATATATGGCATATGCATATATATATATATACACACATACATATAAAATTTTGTACACTTTATGACACTCAAACAGCTTTCCATGCATTACAGATTGCAGCAATGTAACTATTCACAGCTAAAGATGAGAGGCTGAATGCTCAAAGAATGTCAGGCCTTGCAAGAGCCAGGATCTGATTTGCCAAAGTGTGCAGTGTTTTTATAATGACTATTTAAGCTCAAATCATGACAAGAGACTTGCTGAGACCTGAATGCTTCTGCAAATCCAGTCTAGGAACCGTGTGTGGCACCCAGGCAAATGGGGGAGTACACAGTTATCTATTTAAGAGCTAGGTTCTTGATTTTGGAAAGCTAGGACTCAGTATTAGGAGCATTGTCGCATAGGCAAAGGGTAGAATTGTTTTTGCCATGAACATTAACTATATACTTTAATTCTAATCTTCCATCTTTACCACTCATTTACCACCTCTTGCTACACCTAAGGCAGCAGTCCTGTAGACTGTCCCACACTGCACACTATCATTCAAAGTGAGAGTGCAAGTACCATCCTTCATGGCATTTCCTGGATGGTAAATGCTTAATTCTGTCACCTGGATGCCCTTTTGACATAAGTCTGTTTGTTTTTTGATGCAATCCCTTCCTTGGAAAAACATCACCTCCCTTTTTGTCATGAAATGCCAGGAGGGGGAAGGAGGGTGACCCCAGCTTGGCTTGCTGGGAGAGCATGACCCCCTGGCAGCCACAGCACATCTCTCCCTGGATGAAGTTTGCAGCAGACCCAGGAGGCTTTTTACAGGATGAAACAGAGCACAGAAGGAGACAAGAAATACACATTTCACAGATGGTTAGTGACATCAGAGGAGTAAGGGGACCAGCCTCATCTTCCAGCCCAAGAGACAGCATGTCCTCAAGGTCCTAGACCTCTGCTCCTGCCCCTGGGTTGCCCAACTTCCCCTCTCCTCCTCCTCCCCAGTTCCCGCAAGCCCTCCCTCTCCTCTCCCTTCCTCCCTTCCAGTCCCTGTCTCCTCCACTGCCACCCACAGCCTGGTTCCTGCCTCCTCCATCCTCACACCCTGCAGTGATACATGAGAGCAAAACACACTTGGGCCAGATCCCAGGCCAGGTAAGGGAGGAGAAAAACTCACATTCACTCTAGTGTCCTTCTTGGACCTGGTTCTGAATGCAGAAAAGCAAAGCTGGTGTTAATTTTCCTTTCCCTCGGACAGTGCTGTTAGAGTTGGCACATTCTTCAACCAGTGAAATGAGAAGAAGGGGGTGGGAGCTGGGGGAGCAGGAGCAGAGAAAGAACAGAGAGCATACGTAAAAAGAGGAATGACTGCACACATGTGCTATGAATTCTTCAACTCAGATTAATGTTTTCCCGTCAATTTCATTGGCTGCCTTCTGGTCTCAGACAGATGACCAGTTACGTTTCAGGACTGCTATAAAGCTGAATTTAAATTAAATACTTGGACAACAGGAGCCAGTGCCTATGAACTATTCCAGCAAATTATTAAATAAACAAAAAAACACTGCAACTTCTAGCTGCAGGACATAATAATTACTGTTGTTCATTCACATGCAGTATTAATTCCTACTGCATCAACTTGACTGACAAAACTAAATCCTCCCATTGTAAGGTGGGAGGCTGGTGAAGGGATCCAGCACAAGTCCTGTGAGGAAGGGCTGAGGGAGCTGGGGGTGTTCAGTCTGGAGAAGAGGAGGCTCAGGGGAGACCTCATCACTCTCTACAACTCCCTGAAAGGAGGTTGGAGCCAGGGGGGGGTTGGTCTCTTTTCCTAGGCAGCCATCAGTAAGACAAGAGGGCACGGTCTCAAGTTGTGCCAGGGGAGATTTAGGTTGGACATTAGAAAGAATTTCTTTATGGAGAGGGTGATCAAGTGTTGTAATGGGCTGCCCAGGGAGGTGGTAGGTTCTCTGTCCCTGGAAGTTTTTAAGAAGAGACTGGATGTGGCACTCAGTGCCATGGTCTGGTAACCACAGTGGTAGTGGATCAGGGGTTGGACTTGATGATCTCAGAGGTCCAACCCTGATGATTCTGTGATTCTGTGTAATTTTAAAAAGTAAATTGTCCTTGCATCTCAGTTACATGAGTGGCAACACAGCATTTATCAATGAATGATCGAGCATCATTAGCTTGAACATCTACACAGTTTCATTGCAAATTATTTGAATTTACAGTTGCTTTTAATTTATATGTTCTCCATGCCAAGCACCTAGCTGTTGCCAAGTGCCACTAAAAAAATAAAAAGCAGGAAACAACTGTGCTAGTGGTTAGAGTGGTAGGACTGTATTTGAGTGACAAAAGTGACAATAGTGCTTTTACTGTTGTCTCCACTTGGATGTGATTTAGTCCTCTTCACCAAGCTCAGGTGTGCTGGTGGATTCACTCTGATGTACCCAGGTTATCATCATGGAAGTATCAGCATGGTCCACCTGCAGGCTAAGCTCTCTCCTTCCCACCCCCCATCTTAAATGGGTTGATCTTAAATAGCGACTGAAAATTCATCATCTGCAAAGGAAAACTCCCAGTTGGCATCAACCCAGCACAGCTCCCTCTTAGGCCAGCTACTCTCCTTGCTCTGTGTGGGAGAGGACACATGGCACAGGGCATTTTCTCATGCCTTGCCAATTCTTCAGTGGCTTGTGGAGTAATCCCCTGAGGAAAATTTCCTGGATCCAACTCACAGCCTGTCCTGTCCTCATGAGCTACAGGGCTAAGCAACACAAGAGCAATGTGGAAAGCATCTCTTCCTGCCTGGGGACAGTCAGGCATGGGAGTCAAGAGGTCTGAATGCCTACTCCTGCCTCTCTTAGGAAACATCCTACCATCCTTGCACTCTATGTCCCCAGAGCTCTGGTGAACAGGGCAAGACAACTGATCCAAGGCAACTGACAGCTCCTTGTCCCCACTCTGGCCCTTACAAGACTGTGGTTTTTTGAATCAGGAAAACAGATCAGGAGAAGAGGTAGTACCATAAAGGTCTGTGGAGCTGTTTCACTGTTTAAATGTTCTCACTACTACTTCTTTCCCACAAAGTCTTTTGAAAACCTGTCTTCAGTTGCCAGACCCACCTCTCCCAGCAGAAAGGGACCCAGTAGCAGAAACCAGTCTAGGGATCAAACACATATGCTTTGTTCTTTCTCTTGGTCTTTGATTCCATTCTTTTTTTTTTTTTTTTTTTTTTTTTTAGATTCATCAGGATCTTCCCATCCAATGACTCTTAAAGAATTAGGTCTCAAGAAATACTCAGAAAACTCTTCTTAGTGCCAATTCTGTTTCTTTTACAAAAATTACACAATGCAGGCTCAAAACTTTCTGGTCTTTTCTTCAGTTCATCTGAGGACAGAAGGAGAAAAGTTTTTCCAAAGAGGATATTAGCCTATTCAGTCACCAGGCAGCGGAGGGCTAGATAAATCCCAGATTTCCCACATTACAGGAAATAAAAGGGAAAATTATTTGTGATCAAAGGAGACAAAGCTCGGGACAGAAGTTGTTGGTGTACAAGATGCTGTCAGAAGCCACATCCATAGCTGAGGAGTAGGGGCCAGAGAGCATAACAATAAATAGGCAATGAAAATATTATATGGAACCAGAAAATTAAAGTATTGTATGTAATCATATCAGAAAGCATAATCTGAAGTAAATGTGTTTCAGCGCTGACGGAATTCCCCAGGAAAGGGTAAAGTTCCATACAACTGGCAGTGAGACCAACTAAACAGGCAAATTGTGGGTACTTGGCTTTGCTTTGTCTTCCCAATCTAGCTTTACCATCTTTCATGCTTCCTTGGGTCTGGACAGTGTTTGAAAGAGAATCCTCAGGAACGTGGTCATCATGTCAGAGAAACATCTTAAAATATAATGAAAGCACCTTTCAGAAACAGGTCTCATGCCCCCTTATCAGTTGTAATTCATAACTTCATAACACCAAAAGTATGATATCTGGATTTGTTTTGACTGCTCATACTTGCTGAATTAGCTTTGCAAATAAAATATTTTTGTTGAATTCTATCGACAATGATGGCAAAAGTTGGTCCTCTGCAATTCTGGGTGACAGAACATTTGTCATTTTAAATTTTACCCAGTGATCCTTAAAAGCATCTAGTAGGAGTTATGTTTCCACAGGTATTGCAAAATCATATGCCTGTAGTTCAAATAAGAGAAAATGTAAACAGTTGCATTTGGAATGATAACAAATTAGAATCTATTTCTCAGAAAACTGTTACGTGACTCTGTTCAGACTCCATTTCTGATGACTGAAAGTATCTCTAAGCAATATATATCTGCCTTATTGCTGCCTCATTCTCTGAGATGACTCGTGATGGAAATCTAGGGTTACAAAGGTACAGCAACAATGAAAACCAACAGCTGGGAACTGAGGCTCAGCAAATCTAAACCAAAGTACGATGGAAATTTTTCAACAGATGGGGTAACTGACCATGAGAACAGTTCATGGAGAGCTGCGATGAATTCTCTCCACCACTAACTATTCTTAAATCAGGAACTGGTTGTTTTTCCAGTAGACAGACCAAACAAGAATTAAGTCAGAGAAAGCTAATGGCCTGGGTTTTAGCAGAGGTCAGACAAGTGGATACCAAAGGCCTCTCTCGGCCTTATAGTCTTTAAGTCTACTAAATAAAAACCCAGGGTTTGCAGATCATAGCATAAGTCCTATTCTATTTCAGTCTGCTTTCAAACTTGGGCAATGAAAGAAGAAGGAAAATAAACAGAGGCTGCAAGACAAAATCATCTAAGTGATGAACAAAAAGCCCTATCCATGCATCAAGTGTGGCAGAACATCTTCCCAGGGGTCTGTCTTATCAGTGATCTGGTTTACTTTGGCCTATTTGTCAGTGGCAGAAAAAGAAAACAGCCCCAAATCCTGATAACTATATAGATTGTATCATGCAGTGATAATGAATTTGAATAGCTCTATTAGAACGACAGTGTGGCCTGAAATATCCCTCCCCCTTTTCATGGATGGTGGCTTTACTGGGTTGCCCCTTATCTAACAGGAGGGTGTTTTTCCAGAGAATGAATTCTTTAAAAGCAGAGAAGTGTTAAGGGATTTTTTCCTTTCTTGACAGAGATTACCTCCCCTCAGTCATGCTGATTTGATGGCTGGGGTGGCTGAACTCCAACCCAGACCTGTGGAATGGTCTGTTTTTTTTTTTTTAAAGCAAGAATAGAGACATCTCCCTGCAGTGCTTTGAAAGCAGGCACTATGACAAATCTGACTGGGAGCACAGCCACCCAAACAGTTGACTCATGACAGCAGAGCAGGCAGTGAACTCTGTGAAGGAGCCATGAAGTCAAAGGTGATGAGGATCTCTTCAAGTGGGTCCATGACAACAGGGTTGGGTATGTGGAAGAATCATGTCCAGGGTTCCATAATGTACTTTTTTACAAGGGTTCCCTCAGGGGAAGGTTCATTTTGGACTTCTGTGAAGCCTCAAAAGCTGATGGCTCTTGGCCCATTTCATTTGTTGGTGGTTTCCTGTCATAAATTCCATCATGCATTTTCTGAATGAGAAGGACTTGCTCAGAAATGTTAAAAAGACCAGGAAAAGATGTGGATGTTTCATCCAGCTCCCTGACAGCCCCTGTGGTTCTGCTCCACATCACCAGCACGAGCAGCGAGGAACTGTGACACATATAGGGGTGTTTCAGAGAGGAACTCTTGGAAGAAATATTTCTGAATGTCTTTTAAAAGTACCTTCTAGAAGATAAGAAGGGTGAAGGAGATGGAATTTTATACTACTTGGAACTGAATTTTCAGCATTCTTTTCCCCAAACATAGTGGATTCCTTGAGCAGTTTAGCAGATTGGTGCCACAACCAGGCTGGGCACACCTGTAGTCAAGAACAAAATTAAATCTACTGATTTCAATGAAGAGTTTTGCATGAGTAAACCCCAAAGAAATTCAGGATGCAAGCTCTGTCTTTTTGTTAGATATTGTATAAATTTACTTTAAGAGTCCTCCTACAGAGAGGAGGATGGAATGGATGGGACAGAAAGACACTGGATGAAAAAAACCTTTTCCTACACTAATTTTTAGAGGGGAAGTTAATGTATAGTGCAGCTATGTATTGTTCATGATCACATTGCATATCTCTGGGCATTAGGATGTGACCCTGTATTTCTTAAATGCCAGTACAGTGCCAGAAGCACATCACTCATGTTCAGACTACTTTCCAGGAATTGTAGATTGATCTCATTACATTTGCATCACAGAAATGACAGATGGCAACCCATTATTGGCACCAAAGCTTCAGACATGTCTACATGAAGTTTGAGTTCACATCAAGCAGTTGAAATATTACCCTGGTCTTTGGATGGAGTAGATACAAGCAAATAGTCTGGTACACTGAGTCTAATGGTGCCTTGTCTCTTAGGTGTCAGAAGAATTAAGACCACCTATCAGATAATTATTCAATTATTCAGTCTTTTCTGTGTCTCAAGGGGGTTTATTCTATGCTGTAAAACAGAAGGTTGGACTACCACTATCATGATCTTCATTTGCATAGTTACAGATATTGCTGATGTCCATAAAATTATCTTTTAAGAGTCCAGCCACAATATATTATTTTGATGACCACTTACAGCAGTGAACTCCACAAATGAGCTAAATGTTGGGAAAACTGGGGATTTCCTTTTACAGGGACAAAATTTACTAACTTCTAATTTTATTGGGCAGGGGTATACCTTTCACAGCTTAGTTTACATGAAAAGGAGTGTCTCATTTCTTTGCTGGATTAAAAATAGTTTCAGAAACCATAAATGCAGTTTGATACTTATCAGACCGAAAACTGCATTCATTTGCCAAAGTACAAACCAGAATGAGACTTACAGCTCCTCACATGCTGGTGGCCTCCTGAAATGGGTTTGCATCTCAGACACCATAGCCCCCTGCTCTCTCCCCCTCACCACCATCACTCCTGCCTCCAACCTTTCGCTTGTCAGCACTAAGCTCTGTCCAATAATTCACCTTTTCAAAAGTGATTTATTTTCAGGATAACCTAATAATGTCAAAACCAACACTGTTATGGTCTATCACCCACCAGGATGGGCCAGAGAGGGGAGGGGTAACGATATTGATTCCATTTTCCTTGCACTTTTTACCTGACAGGCTGACGAATTGTAGAGCCAACAACTTAGGAATCATTTGGTCAGGTTATGGCAAACAACTCCCTTCTACTCCTTCACGCTTTCTAATAACATTGCTCTGTAGCAGCTGCAGCACTCTTCCCTACCTCCTGTTGCAGAGGTAATTATGTTTTTTTTTATCATGCAGCCCTGACTCTGCTTGTAAGGCACTATACAAGCTGACATTTTTTGCCGCTGAAGCAATTAGGTGGAGTCTGTCAGACTTTTTGTTTTTCTTCCAAAGTTTTTGCTAACCAAAATGAGAACCCTCTTGGCAAGTTCTTCTTTTTCGTCTTAGATGACACAGGTTGAGTCTCAGCTCGAAGATTTGCTAACTGGGAGTTTTACCTCCCAAAGAGGTGTTCTGGCAAAACCAAGGACTTGCAGAGACAGAGTGTTTTCTCAGCATCTGTTTTCTTCCTTGGAAGAAATAATTTCCACCACTGGCACTGGCACTATCGCTGTCCATCTCTACCTTGTGCAATACCTGGCTGATGCTGGAAGAGCGTGACTCAAGGCTTTTTACTAGTCCTCTCTATTTTTTTCCTTTTTTTCTTTTTTTTTTTTTCTTTGTTTGTTTGGGTTTTGTCAGTTCCCACCCAGTTTTTGAGGGGTGAGCTATGGCACAAATGAAACAGAGTGTGCTCTCTTTGCTCATTTTCCCATTCAAATGTGGCACATGGAGGAAAACCTTGATCTCCTGCTCATGGCCATGCAACCAGGCAAGGTTCTGCACAAAGATGTGTGTTGCTTTTTTTTAAAAAAAAAAACTCACTGCAGTTCAAGAGGGCTGAGAGAACTCATTAATGTGATTTTTTTTTTTTTTTTTTTTTTTTTTTTTAGATACAAGCAAAATCTCATGGGCACTTGTTCCATGACTATGTTAATTCTTCAGTTCAACAGAGAATTCACACAGTGGTAAGAGTCCTTAAGGCTGCATGGATATGAGGGATTTCAGCTTCTGGAGAACACAGAGAGATCTCTATGGTCTGTGTTAAGTAGGAGTCAGCAGATGATTTGGAGTAATCTAATTTGTGCAAGGAATATATTTCATTTACATTTTGCTCTCAAAAAAAGTGAGGGCGCAGTAAACAACACCTTATCTATACCCATATATTCAGCTCAATTCCATGGAGTTTTGCCATTGACTCAATTGGAACAAGATCAGTCCTTAATCTTTAAAAAAATGCATTTTTACTCTTCTTCTCCTGAACTTTATGTAATATATTATGTCAGAATGGAAGAGACTTTTTAAAGAAGAGAAGAAGCATTCTGTCATATTCTGTAGGATTTTGGATGACATTACTAGTTCAATATATTGCCCATTCAATAGGGAAGTCTTACATGCATCCATTTTGTAGAAATTTATTTTATGGGTTCTTTTTTTCAGTCAAATGGATATTTGTTTCCTGACATTATTGGTATATTATTTTTTATTTAAAAAATTGAAAGTAGATCAAAATAATCTCTTCTGTTTGCTTCCTTCATGAAGAAAATCTAAAAAAAAAATTGTTCTTATGTAAAATTCAGTTGCAATCCATTTATAGCAATTTGAAATGAGTCCTCGCTACCTGATCCTTGCATTTAGTTTCATTAAACTTACATAAAAGGTGGGATTATCTATTTTATATAAGTAAATTGTTTTCTTCAACTATTATCCTGAAGGTATCACCCAAATTATCTATTATAAAGCTAAATGGGGAAATGAACATCTCAAATATCACTTTAAGAGAGTGTTTGCTTTCGGTCTTTTCTGAAGAGCTCCTTCTTTCGTATTCCCTGTGACAATTAAAAAAGCTCATTTAATTGCAATACATTAATATGAAGCAATTTGCTGACTATCAGGTAAAGTGGATGCACAGCCAGAGAGCACAAATAAAAACCAGGAGTAGAACTCAATAAAGTGTCAAAGGAAGAATTTCCTTACAAGATTCCAAACACTGATACACTTGTTGCCACCATGAGTCCCTTAACAAGCGATGCGAAACTATGACAAACTAAATGTTTCTGCCTTTCTGTTTGCTCAAGTATTACACCAAACACAGCTTTTTAATTCATTGTTTGACCTTGGAATGGTTGTTAACACACTCACTTAGGCACTACCATTGAAACATGCTTCTTTTGTATTAGATATTAGCCTATCTGAAAAGGTGCTGCTGGTCTGATCATCATGAACGTGTCAGTTTGGGTTAGATTACTCTTTTTTTTTTCCTCTTTGTTGAACTGTGAGCAGAGGTATCTGCCCTGCAGCCTGTTAACCTGACATAAATTACTGGACAAGGCTACCACAACGGGAGGAGGAAGCTGAGGAAATGTGTGGGTTAGCAATCACTAAGCCTATTAAACTGCTCTGCAATCCCACCCTTTGGATTCACAATTTCTCATGTTTTGGCTTGACCAAGAGGCAGGTTGGTGGAGCAAGAGGATCTGTGGGGGTGTGAAAAGGATGACCCTAGAAACAAAATATTGGTTTTACATCACAGGGTATCTGTTACAAGAGAATTTCCTCTGGCGCCATCAGGTATTTGAGTAGGCATCTGGATGGATCCCAAAGGAGGGAAGGAAATGGAGAAAGAAGTTTTTAGAAGGGATCAAGATGTTAAGCCTTAAAAGTGTTTGAATAACCCATGATGACTAACCTGCAAGGCTTTATCTGTGAATCTGCGATGATTTTTGGTATTGGTGGGGTTCAGGATTGATTTTTTTCTTTTTCTTGTTTTATGTTGGTGGTGAGTTTCAGTCAAAAGTGCAGAAGGGCACTAGTAAAGGAATGCAAAGTCCATCCCCAGTCACTGATGAGGAAGATTGTCTGATCCACAGCAACATCCTTTTCTCTGCACTGAGCATACTGATCATACAGATCCTGAGAACTCTTTTCTGTGTTTCCAGTGCTCTTTAAAACACTGTTCTCAGTTTTAGTAACAGCAATAACAAAATATAACAATCTGGATTGGTAGAGTTTTACCCTGAAAGCAAAATTTGGCACTTACTTCTTCCCCTTGGGCTTGGGAAAGAAAATCTTCCTTGGGGGTCTGAAGGCCGATTCATTAAAACTGAGCTGTCTGCTGAAGTGCTCAGTAAAAGTGTCTCTGATTTATTTGGATTTGTCACTATAAAGGTCTCTGGAGACAGCTATTTATCCTATGGGATTCTTGACAAATTGACCAAGTGGTCTGGGCAGTCCAAAGGGAGGATGGTCTTCTCTGACCCCTCACATGGCCAGAGAACAGGTAATCACTCCCCCGATCACAAACACCCACAGTTGCCAAGGCTTCTCTACCCACCCAGGAGCTGGTCCTCTGTGGCTTAGGCAAGGACTTGATTCTATGCTTGATCTCACCAAAAGGCAAGTCTGAGTTGAAAGTATTGTCTAAAGTTACAGGAATAGGCAGCTAATGAAGAACTTATGGGACAGATTTAAGGTGATGAGGGTACATCCTGCTGAACTGTTGCCTGGCAAAGGTGAATGTCCTGCTGTGGTCAGAATTTATGAATACTTGACTGCACTGCAGTAAGATCAATTTGGACCCTAACTTTAGGAGTGTATTTTAGCTCCCTCACAGCAATGAGGACTATTCAGGCATCCTTTTAACTGCAATGGCAAAAAGCAGGGGAGGGAATCTCCTGCTGTCTCCTTATGATCCCACTGGTGTGACTTTCCCTGTGCTTCAGTGTATAAGGTGGTGCAGTGTCTAGTGTCAGTTCTTCCCTTTAATTATCCGCTAGCCTGCCTGAGAGCTGTATAAACACATTACAGTCACTTGCAAGCACATCCATCTTTCCCTTTTAACTCTTTCTGTCTGCCTTGCCTTTTGCTCTACTCTGAATTTTATCAAACAGTTCAATAGTGTGCACTTTAGCCCAATTTCTCTGGAGCTGGCTTAGGCTACTGATCCAGTCATAGTTGTCACAGGGAAATAAGCACCTTCAGGGCACGATTAAGGCTACTTAAGGTCTACATTGCCTCTCAGATGTAGACGGAATCAGTTCAGGGTGCTTCATCCAAAAGTACAGTTACAAATTATCAGAATAGAGATGATAAGAAAAATACAACTAAAGGTAAGTGAAGGAAAGAACTGGGGGGACAGGCCACCTTGGAGTTAGATTGGCTCTACTTAGAGATTTTATCTCCTTGTCACACAGTTCTTTTCTCCATTCACACCCGTCCTGTGAAAGAGAAGTTTGGTTGATGCCAGTACAGAAGTGCAGGACTGAAATGTTCAAACTGGAGGAAACCCAGTGTGGTGGCACCTGGAAGGAAGGATGTGGGGGGATTAAACACAGCACAAGGGTAAGTCTGCAGCAGTGACTATGGTTTTCAAGGGATGAGCTGGTCTTAGTCTGTCTAACAGCAGAGTCTTTGGGCCCTGAATTAATCATTCCAGACTGAGTCCAATGTAAAAATGGTGTGAAAGAAGCTAAAGTTCATGTTACAACCTCAGAGAGAAACACCATGGACTTTTAAAAGGCACTGGGGGTCGAGTGAGTCCTGGAAGGGTAACAGCAATGGTCTCTTTACTCTACTTGGTGGTTGGATGACTGCAACCCAGGGGTTTTGCCTGGCAATCTGTCTTGCTAAAAGTCAGGGTAAGATAAACTGTACTCTGTCTCTGATTTCTGCAAGAAAGAAAACAATTGAATGACTGGTCATTCATCACTGAGACACCCTCCCCCCTCTCCAACACCTAGTACAGGGTTGTATATCCTGGGGCTGTTTAGCTTTCCTCATCCATTTTTAAAAAGGAAAACAATGAATTTCAAGTAGCAAGAGATGTATTTTACATCTTCCCTCTAATAAAGATAGTTCAGAACTGGAAAGAACAGATCAATAAAAGAATTATTTGGCTGATTGTTACAGTTGTTATATTCAACACATGCCACAAGTTGAGTTTATTACCAAAGGATCTCCTTTTCTAGCCTTGCATCTACAAGCTCAGATTCAATTTTTGGACTTCTAAATATGTGCTTTTACCATTCATTTGTGGAAAGTGGAGAACAGTATTTGAGAAGTTCCCTTAACAGTTTGAGTTAAATCAGCTCTTTAAATCTCTGAGAAACAACCCCATAATGAACAAACTGCAAAATTTACAAATCTGCTGTGAGACAAGCAGACGGAAAAGGGAAAGGGTGGCATACAAAGATGGGAAACAAAAGTAGTTTGGATATGTGGCAGTAAGAAAAAGAAATACCTCAGTGAGAAGAAACATTTAGGCTTGCTCTGATGAGCTGAATGTATGCTCTGCTACCAGAGAAGCAAAGCAAGCTGTACTTCCTCTAACAAATCCAGCTATGTGCTGCTCGTGGTACAAAACACTTTGTTTGTGGTGCTGAGCCTTCCTGCCTGCTTCCCACGGCCATACAAAGAGATGCTTCAGAGCACGATATCCTGTACACAGCTGTCTCACAGGTAAGTATTGAGGGGGTCTTAAAATCCAATGAGGTGGAGCAGGGGAACTCAAAAAGGAGTCTTTTGTCTAAGAGACACCAAAAGAAGATAGGCTTAAAAGCTGACTTCTCTGCAGCCCCACTGCACCCTGTGAGTCTGCGTTGGCTCTTGATTCAAGGAAGTAAGACCCTTCATGGAGAGACAATTACTTACAAAAAGGAATAAAGAAGCCTAGTAGTGGATTTTAACTCTCCTAAGGGAATCCTGTGTTTTTAGGGAGGAAGGGTTACAGGAAACCAAAGTAACACTTTATTTTTCTTCACAAAGAGCCTGGGGACTCCAGAGTAATTTAGTTAATAGTGAATTGCTACTTGTGCCATAGTGGATGGTACTCATGGGCTGTTTATTAAACTTTCATCTTGTCACTCATCGCTAACATGATCAAAACTCATTGTTTTTCCTCCTATAAAAGCAACTTTTCTGTCTTTCAGAATTGCTATGAGGTTGAGGGACATGCACTTTCATCTAAAATCAAAGTCAGACAAGTATCCATTTTGTAAGACATGTGAGTGTAAAAATGCACCAACGTAAACATCAGGTATCTGAGTGAAAAATGTTAATTGGTATTTCAAGAAATGGGGAGGCATCACAAAGATATTTTAGGCTTTCAACATATTTGTGGTATTCTAACATCAATCATTTTCCTGCAACGAACTATCAGGTTATTTATCTTAGCTACCCTTGGTATCCATTACCATAGTGCCTAAGCCCCTCATAATGTTTCTGTAGGGCAGGGAAGTGTTCTCATCCCTTTTTCACCACTGAGGAATCAGAGCAGGATTCCCATTTTCATAGGTAGTCAGCTATGAAGCCCATAATATAGCAGAAAATAAACTCACATACCCTGGGTCTCTGTCTAGCACCTTAATTAAAGAAGAGTCAGTGTCTTTTAAATTTGCCCAGTTTCCACTTCATTAATTTGCACTGTAAATTGTAGAAGCAAGGCTGCATTACACAAATCACTGAGCCTTTAGCCATAAGACTAATTCCATCAACACTTAGAAACACAGGAAAACCCTAGGGCTTGTATCCCAGAAAGGGATCTGGCAACATGCTTGCCCAGGAGAGGTGAAAGACTCCAGTGAGACAGAGTGTGAGGAGAGGAGAAATAGAATAGATGTGGTGTATGCTATGGGTGCTGCAGTTCACAAAGGCTTTACCTGATGTTGCTTGTTCTTCAGGACAGAGCATGGAGAACTCAAGCACCAGGATCACATGTACCTCCTTACAGAGTACACATCAAGACATTTTTGCCATCAAATTTTGTTATATAATAAATGGCACAGCACAGGATGTCTGGTAAATTTGCTGTGTAACCCAAATAGTCTGTGTGACAAAGAAAGCTCTACCATATCTGAGTGCAAAATCCAGCTAATAGAGATCTATTGTGCAGAGCAGAACCAATTTCTATGGAGACGAAATAACCCATCAAAATAAAAATCCTTCAGCTAGTCACAAAATCCTTTGTCACTGCTTTAAGTCAAGAGGTTCCAGAGAACATATCCCCCCTCTTCACATCACCTTCAGCCATCATCCCATCTGATCTTATGAAATAATCAGATAGATATCTGCTTATTTTTCCCATTTCCCATACCATTTTTTCCAAAAATAAATAAATAAAGAAAGAAAGAAAAAAAGCTGTTTTAATGATTGGTTCCCTGAAACAGAGGTCTTCTCTTGACAACAGTTTTGGATAGACTCTGAGCATCTATTAGGTGGTTTTTATTCCCCCACACCAAATGCACAAGCATGCAGGGCCTGCCAGTCCTGGCTAGCAGAAGTTCTGATGGCTCATCTGTTTTCCTCCTTTAACCAGCTTTCCTTCTCAGCTACTCACACCCCTGATTAAGAACTGAATGCTGGGCAGCCTGAGCAAATCACCTTGGATCTGAACTCACAAAGGAAAAGAGCAGAGAGGAAAAGGAGAGCACAGTTGCTTTCAAAGTCTTTGCTTGGGGCTTTTTCTCCCCTCAGTTCTGTGGTTTCAGTTCTTTGGTGCTATCTCAGCCTCATGGCACTTCATTGCAACCTATGTTTATGGTCTTCTTTTTATGCTATCCCCTGGTTCATTTTTAAAGCTATTTATTTCATTCAAATTACTTAAATAGACTTTTATTAAGTGCTTTTGCAATACCACATTCTGAACCAGCACCATTTTCTATATGTATTACGAACTATGCTATGCACCATAAAACCAGAGGACTGCACTGTGGCAAAGTGCCATGACCCCACTTTGGGGATGTTCCAGGAGCTCTGAGAGTCACAGTTTGTGAGGCATGTATAAGGCCTGTCAGAATCAACAGAAATGCATGGTGACCGTGGTCTTTCCATGTCACCTGAGTAGGATGTGTAATCTGCCTTCTCCTCCTTTGCCTTGCCAGTTAATGTTCCCATTTGAGACTCATCCACAACACATACTATCTTCACTGACTTCTGAGTTAGATGAATCCTTGTGTGCAATCACAGATAGCTGAATATTACCAGTTTTCTGTTTTATTATACCAATATTTTTATTATATTTTATAATATTTTAGTTTTATATTTATATTTATTTATATTTTATATTTATATTATATTTTATTATATTTTATAATATTTTAATTATACCTAATATTTTTCCAGCTAGGTAATTGTCACTCCTTTTGATGTCACTGCACTTCAGCATGAGTATTTAAAGGTTAATTGTGGCTGCCTATCAGAGCTGGTAAAATGCAAAGCCACCATGACAAGTGGAGTGTAGAGTCCAACAGCACAAACTGTGGCCAACTTAGTCTGTAATAGTGTAAAGCAGCTCACAAAGAGCTCACAAGAGTCTGGGTCCCAGGATGTGATGTTTCATTTGGATGGAAATGGAGGACATAGGCCAGCCCACTGCATTCGAGGATGGAACCCCACTTTCAGAACCTGTGAGCACTTTAAGTAAGTAGTAATTTCAGAAAATCTGTGTCTACACGCATGCATATCATGCCATAAACATACAAATAATAAATGCTCACCAGAATAGTTGACATTCTTCCTGCCACTCCCCTACAAAGTGTTCTTCTTTTCCAAATTTCCCTCTGAAGCCTAAATCTTTTCTTTTCCAAAAGTTTATCCAATGTGCTAATTATTGGAAGGCAAATGAGAAATTATTTATCGACAAATTTAATGGTGCCTTAAAACCACAAAAATGCAAAGGATTAGCCAACAAAGAAACATCACAGATGGAGATATTAAAAATAAAAGAGTTATGTCTGGTCTTTAATCCTTCAGTGATAATTTTGCATAAGATATATTGGTTATTTTGCATATTTCTCTTTTGACCACTTCATAAAAGAGTTTGCATTACACAACATCAGCTATCTAGTAATACTTCCAAGATGCATCCTGCAAGCAGCAGATAGTATTAGTCCTTGCAGTAGAGACAAAAGAGAATACCACTCCTCACTACTTGTGAATCTCCATTTGTACAGGAATAAATGTACATTTTAAAGCAAACATGACTCAGCCAGCAAGGTATCCTTCCTACAAGCATCCAGCAAAAGAAGATTCACTTCCACGACTGTGAAAAGTTAAATTGAAAGTTTGGGCTCAGTGCTCATCGAGGATTAGCTGCCTTCTTTCTCTTTTGATAACTTCTACAGCTTACATGCTTTTTTGGTTTTTGCATACTCAGAGTTCCTCTGCAGGACATTGCTTAACATGGCAGCAGCACCAGAAACCCTCACCAGAGACCTGGCATGGAAGGGCAAAGTGAATCACGGCAGGATTTAATGCATCCTTCTTGATTAAGACAATGCCCTTGCCAGCACCTCTCTTAGGCACTAGAATATTTAATCATTAATTTGTTTCTACTGAGGCAGCTTTTGCATCCTTGTTCATACAGCCTGTTTTACTCTGTGAATAGTCCTGCTGTTTTTTATGAAGGTACTCAAAGAAAAATGTGCCAGAGGGTGGAAGTCAGGGTGCAGAAATCACCAAGTTATTACAGATACAGGTACACCCTGCAGTATGCAGGAGAGCTACTTATATGTGTCACAGATTTTGGTACCAATGTAGGTACCAAAAAGGATTATAATATAAAATCTGGAATTAAATATTTTGAGTTTCATAAGATATTTTTTCAGTACCCACTACAGAAACGTTTTTGGAACTTTATTCCCCAGATTTCTACTGTTTGGGGTTTTGTGACATCTCAAGGTTTAAAAAAATCCCATGAAATTAAATTATGGCTGCTGTATAAATTTCTACACAATTTTTCTTGAAACCCCAGTTTATTTCCTTTTAAATGCTCTAATCTGTAATCAGTAAGACTGAATTTTTCCCACCCTATGTTTCAGCAAAACTTTCAGTTATTTCTACATGAAAATATTGTTGGTGTTTTTCCCACAATAAACTATTCCAGAAAACAGTTTCAAAAAAACACTGATTTCTTGAGGTTTTGAAGCAATATGGGATTTCTTAGGTAGAGGTAATGATGCTGATATCACATACAAATATGTGCCTCTTGGTCCAGTTCTCCAGGACAGGCTTTTTACTGTCTTGGCAGTGACATTATTTTTTCTCTTTGAGTATTGCTTTATGTTATTTATCACAATGTCTTTTACCTTTCAAATCAAAATTCTGGCCAGAGACAGATACACAGCCCTGGAAAGAAGCAGTGGGAGGATTTCAGTGCCCCAGCGCTCCCTAAAAGCTGCCCCACTGTTACAATGCTGACCTATTTCCCCAGCACTGTCCATCCTCTACAATGGAAAAGACATAATCCTAGCACAATCATAGGGTTATTATAGTAATAGTAATATAATATTATTAGTACTGTATTAGTAGTATTAGATACTAGTAGTATTATCCATATGCAACAGTATATTATTAGTATTAGTGCACTTAATGTATGTTAAAGTACACTTCTGAAGTCCCTCCACCAAAATAATTAGTTTCCAGGTGGGACCAAGAGTGAGCAAGAGAAATCACTGTGCAACCAAATTTATTATTTTTATTGCAACTTGAAAACACTAATCTGTTTGTACTTTTATTTCTGATTATTCTCCAACTTGACTAAACATGATTCATTATTATCCGGCTGCCTGTGGGGTGACTTCTTTGGTTACTTTCCAAAATACAGGAAAACACCTGTATTATACTTGGGCAAAGAGTTTTGAAATCAGCTACTGATTATGTTTTCCTCAGCTGTGGGTGATCTGAGGTTTTTCTTGGGTGACTGTTCAATGTGCAATGAAAATACGGTGCCTTGATAAGTGACAAGTAACATCAAAAAAAAAAAAAAAAAAAAAGAAAAGAGAAAAAAAAAAAAAAAAAACCAAAACCAAACGAAAACCGAGCCATGCCATGAAAAATCCTGAGACACTTGCAGAAATCTTGGCCTCAAGAGTTCCAAAGCTGTTCTCAAATTACTATGTTATTTCAGCCCCGGGGAGGGAAGGTTGGAGGCATAAACTGTGGGCCTTTTTTTTTTCAAGGGGAAATCTGTAACCTGCCACAGAGCAGCATAAGCCTATGTGCGACATGGTCCCCATCTGATACCCTTCAGATCAGGCATCCCAAATCTTTGCCCCAGCACCCCTGGAATGTCCTAGATTACCTTATGGGTTAGTGGTTCTCAATCAGAAGTAAAAGAGAGATGCACTTTCTTATGTAGCCAGAGCAATGCAGAGGAAAAAATCCTCTACCGGGCAAAACCACAGATTTGTACTCATGTTCCCTATGACAGTATTTCATCTTCCTTTTTAAAAACATGAATGAAGAAGTGAATGTACTGGAGAGGCCAAAAGGACTTTAGCTCCATCTGTCTTTCTCAGCCAGTTATTAACCCAGTTGGCTGGTCTGCAGGCCCAGGAGTGGAGAGATAAATGGCCACACCCTCCCCACAGTGGTTGAAGCCATCCCAGATTTATTTTTCCCAGAGGATTCCACTTGTCTCCACCCCATGGGTCTCCATCCCAAACTGAGGTTATGATTAAAAAGGAGAATCAGGAGGACTGGACAAGGCAGTTCAGGTGACGGGAGAAGGATCAAAACCGAGAGCTAGATTGTGGACAAAAGACCTGGTTTGGCCAGGAGGGACATTTAAGGAACAAGAAAAGTTAGAAAAGGAGAGGTTCAAGTCATGCTACAAATAAATAAGGACCAGGAGTTACCCAGAGAGAAGAGGTGTTGGTTTTGAGGTCTGCCCATGTGACCCCTTTGGAGAGGGGGAAAAGGGGACAATTTTGTTCTTAAAATAGTATGTAATAATCTGCATTCAAGGAATCAAAAGAATCAAAGTACGGTATTCTACATGAACAGGCATATATATCACACCCACATGGTAAACTCACAAATACAAAAATGCATCCTGTGTCTCTTGAAAAGTGTATGGTCAGTATTAGATCAATTTTTCTGGCTCTGGAGACTCAAAAATATATATGTCACTAAAAGCTACAAATGTGTAGCAACTATAAAAGCCCACAACATATGCGTATGCACACCTTAATTTTCAGAACAAACATGTAGCAGCATACTAAAGGCATTTTTAAGAAGACAGATCACTCCTTCTGCTTTTGACAACAAATTTGTAGGAGTGACTAAAGTTAAAAATAAGTGATAGAAAGGATGTGAGTATATCCTTTTTTTGTTGTTGTTTTGTACTTTTGGGAGCTTCTGGTGCTGAAATTTTGATGGGACTTTGTGCTCTCTGGTCATTTGTGCTTAGAGACACAAGCAACTTCAACTTGATTTTCTGTCTTCCTTGCTCCAGTAAGAGTCTTGTAGCTCATTTCTAACATCAATCACTTGGACTATAAATCTCTGCAATGGATATGGCCATTTAAATCTCCACCTGCACAAACAACAGTCAGGCCTAGAATATAAGAAGGCTCATAAATCTCCACACTGGTGATTAGTAATATTTTGGATCTGCAACAAGGATGTTATAAAGTAAAAAGAAAAGGAAAAAAAAAAAAAAAAAAAAAAAAAGAAAGAAAGGAAAAAAAAGCTAATTCATTAATTAGGACTGAAATGCTGACAATCTGTTTAGTTTATACACAGAGAAAACACAAACAGGGCACAGTTAACATAACATGACGTTAGAAGTTAGTGAATTCCCAAGAGCCCAGGGCTTGGAGATATGATATCTTAATGTACTTATCCTGTTGTGAGTGGGAAGGTGTTATCTTCCAGCCAAACAGTGAAGAGCTGGTTTAAAGTTCAGATCTGCCCTTTTTCTTCTGGTTTATGTGAGACAAAGAACCAAGATCGATCAAGAGATAGGAAACATTTCCTTTCTGGTTATCAAAAACTACACTCTGCCTCCTACTGAAACTTTAATCTGCAGACAGTACATAGTGCTTGACAGACACATCAGCTTGGCCCTCTAACAGTTTTTGGGTTTTGTTTGGTGCATGCAGAAAAACAGATGTGATGCTCACACAGGTCAATAAGAGACTTTTCTGTAGTTCCAGTGACCTTGGATTAACTCCAAAGCCACTGCATGCCATGGTGACATCTCAGGCTGTACATTTTTGGCCAGAGCTCTGTGAATTCTCAGGTAAGCAACTGAATAAGTGCAGTTGCTCCTGCAGTCAGATCGGTCACTTTGTGCAGAAAGCACCCAGTTCATTTGTGCCCTGCATTCATGATCCCAATGTGGGATCTGGAAGGTTTCAGGAAGTACGTGAGGAAGAAAGGAGCTAGGGGAGCAAGTTCATGCTTTACTGGCCTCTTTGGGCTCCACATGTGAATTTAGGAGATTTTACACAGGATGGAAGAAGAGCTAGGCCAAGGCTAACTGCTCCTAAAAGTCTGCTTTGAAGAAGCTGAATACACACTTCCATAAAGATCATAACTGCAGTGGACACCTGCTCATTCAAACTACACAGCAACCTGCTTGTTCAACACTAGAGGTAAAATGACTGGGGATGCTTGGCTTCAGGGGTTGCAGCATACAACCTGAGGCCCTCACTCCAACAGAAGAGGTTTTATCTCACCTCTTCTTCAGGAAAAACATCCCAACTTTTGAGCATGTGCAAATCGGCAAACGGAGCACTCTGTGGGTACAGCAGAATGAGACACTGACATCTGCTCTGCAACAATATGCTGAGAAGGGTAGGGGCTCTGTGTGATCTCTACCATCCAATAATCCCCCTCCCTTTCCCTTCATGTCCATCCACATCCATGCTGATCCTCCCCAGGAGGCACTCTTCCTGTAAGAGCCCCACTAAGCTTGGTGGGACTCCATGGACCACCGGGATCTCAGCCACCCGGGACACCTGCAGACTGGGCAGCCTCTGGGACGCTTAAAACTGGGGGGGACTCAAAGAGCGAGATGAGACTGGGACTTGGAGGCCACCCAGGAAGGCTGGAAGAAGTCAGATCTTCCTGTCTCCAGCCCCTGGGCTGTGACGGAGAGGTCCACGCTGCCGGCAGGGCAGTGGAGCACTCTCTTCCTGGAATACACTAGTAGCTGGACAGGATGCGTTTGCAAATATAATCATCCACAAATCTCCCCCAGATTAGGTTACAGGACAGCGTTTTGACGGCACGCATTACAAAGCTCCCTGGAAGGCTTGGCTGATGGATCTGCTGCTCTCTCTCTGCTCATGACCCATTTTGGCTTTCATCAGGAATCATGACACGAGCTGCCTGGGTCATCTAGGAGGCAGGGAGGGGGAGAGCAACCCTGGGCTAGAAAGGGAAGTGGGAAAGGAGAAGAGAAGGAGGAGGAAGGGGGAGGAAAAACAGAGCAGGAGGAGAGAGAGAGAGCAAGTTGTTTTGCTCCAGTTGTGAAGATCTGAATCCCAGTTCCGAGCTCTCGGAGAAGGCTTGCTGGGATACCTCATTCCCAGTCCTGTGCAAAGGTCTGTGATTGGGGATGTGGTGTGCTCAGCGGGCAGGGCCCCTCCCCTGGGCTGGATCCGCCTCTCTTATCCCCCAGATAAATTACTAGTGTCCTCACTAAATTCCTCAGCTTTCTCTCTCTCTCTCTCTCTCTCTCTCTCTCCCGTTCTCTCACACACACTCCCTCCCTCCCTCAAACACAGGCAAAGCAGGGTTGGGGGGCGGGAGGGCGGGGATCCTCTCTGGACTGGTATCGCGCGTCTAGTGCTGGGGGTGGGGGGGAGGGAAGGGGAGAAAAATACTGGCACCCCTTCTCTCCTCCGCCACCTTGAAGTAGATTTGAGGAGCTGATCTTCCTCCCCCCCAGCTCCCTCCTTTCCGCTGGTCCTTCGGCATCTTACAGACCATGTCCACTGGGTCCCTCAGTGATGTGGAAGATCTGCAGGAGGTGGAGATGCTGGAGTGCGATGGCCTGAAAATGGATACTAACAAAGAGTTTGGAGCGTCCAACGAGAGCAACGAGGAGGGATCCAATGGTGAGAATGGCTCCCCTCAGAAGGGGAGAGGGGCTTCGGGCAAGAGGAAAAAAGCTCCCCCTAAGAAGAGCCCTTTAAATGGAGTGAGCCAGGAGGGAAAGCAGGTCCAGAGAAACGCTGCCAACGCCAGGGAGAGGGCGAGGATGAGGGTCCTTAGCAAAGCCTTCTCCAGGCTTAAGACCACCCTGCCCTGGGTGCCCCCAGACACCAAGCTTTCCAAACTGGACACCTTGAGGTTGGCCTCCAGCTACATTGCTCACCTGAGGCAGATCCTGGCCAATGACAAGTATGAAAATGGCTACATCCACCCAGTCAACTTGGTAAGTCATGGCCCGCCAGGGCCAAGCACTCTGGGTCCATGTGCATGGGGGAGGTGGGTTAGAAGCTGGGAGTAGGCATGCCTAGAGGGAAACCTTCCTTGTGCTTCTCACAGAGAATCTGGTGCCAGTGGGGTTACAAGAGGTAGTGTGCAAGAGGACAGACTCCCAGCTGCCCTCCTGCCCTGTACCCCAAGAGCTGGAGCCTTCCAGGCCTGATCAGCTGCTCCTGGCAATCCCCTCCAGGGAACAGGCAGGGGTCGTGCTGGCCACAGATAGGCAGGGACTGCCTCAAAAATGCCTGAGAAACCTCAGCAAGTTGATGGCAACCTTCTACCTGCAAGTGGGTTGTTATAGGAATTTGTGTAGAAAAACGCATGTTCTAGGAAGGATGCTAGCCTAGCCAAGGACCCAGGATATATTCTTATCCCTCCTCTCTGTCCTAATGTGGCCTGCCATAGTAATCCTCAATCCCTAGCTTTTTTAAAGACAAAACTCTTCAGGTTCTGCACTCAGCCGCTCAGATTTGCTGGGTCCAGGATATTTCTCCCATCTGTCTAAAGTGGAAAAAAGAAATAAATACGAGTGTGGACTCCCCAGGTGGGGTGCCTGCTCCAGGCACACTCTGCAAAGCCTCCCTTGGCTGCATCATGTCCCTCCTACTGCTTCTACCACCCATGGAAAGTTTTCCCCAACAGCCTGGTGGTCTCCCTACTGTCCCTGGCCACCAGAAACATCCAGTTTCCATATCTAAAAATATGTGTAACTGAGGCAAACCGGGGGTGGGAGAGATCTGCCTAGACTCTTTTTCAACATCCAGCCTTTATATTGCCCATACACACAGACCCCTACAGATAGAGGGATGTAGAGATGATCGGGGGATGTTTCACTGGGTCTGGCTCTGACTTTTGAGCTCCGGACTCAGGAGGAAAGTCCATTACCTGCTGTGTCAGCTAATAAAAGTCCTAGGAGACTTTTTTTTTTTTTTTTTTTTGCTAAACCCAAAATCCTCAGCAGAACAACATGGGGCGGGGGGAATATAATAAAGTAAAAGTAAATCAAAAACAATACCCAATCACCTCAGTCGGCACAGGGGCACACCAAAACTTGCCCCAGCAGCCGTGGAAGGCCAAGGCGGGCGGCTGAGGGATGCCGGGGCACACCAGCGGCGGCGGCAGGGCTGGAGTCGGCCCTGGCGGGACACAGCCCCACGCCGCTCGGTCACCAGCAACGCCGGGGGGCGGCGGAGGGACCGCGGTGGCTGTGCCGTGGGTACGCGGATGCACTCCTTCACTCCCTTCCGCCGAGCATTCGACGGGCTCTGCCGCCCGGGAAAAGTCCGCGGGGATCCCCGCGTCTGAGAGCCGAAGCGGCATCACCCGCCCGTGAAAGGCAAAAGGGTCCTCGCCGAAGCCAGAGACCACTACCCCGGCCCGAGCCCCTCTTGAGCGCTGCCAGAATGCTCAGGCGGTGGATGCGTGCTTGACCCCTGGGGTGTCCCCAAGCTGGGCCTGGTGGGGCATTAAGCGTTGCCATGTGCATTTATCCGTATATAACCCCCTTCCCACCCGTGTCTTTTCCTGGCTACAGACCTGGCCTTTTATGGTAGCCGGCAAACCCGAGAGTGACCTGAAAGAAGTGGTGAACACAAACCGCTTGTGCGGCCCGACGGCATCCTGAGCCCCGGCGGCCGGGCCAGCAGCCACCCTGCGCGGCCGGGGAACGGAGCGGGCGGCGGGGAGGGCAGGGACACGCCACGGCCCCGCCGCTGCCCCGGGCCCCGGGCAGAGCGACGAGGAGAGCCGCTCTCCCGGCGCAGAGGACACCAAATGTGCCCTAGCAAAGACTCCACCCCGAGAGATTCCGACTCTATTTAACTTTATTAAATACGTGTACAGTCGAGTGTCCTGCAACAACAGCCTTGCTGGTTCAAGCGCTACTAGAGAAAAGACAGAGATCAAACAAAACCTACCACGCGTGTATCTTTTGTCTGAGACCTGTGAAATATGTAGATGCCTAGAAAAAAAAAACTGACTTTGACAGTCATGTCTATGAAGCAATTCACCCTAAAGATATATAGATATATTTTCTCCAAGCAGGTTTTGCTCTATTTCTGTGAATAAACCTTCCTTTCCACTGAACACGGAGCGGTGTAATCTTCGTTTCCGACCCTCGGGATCGGCGGGAGAAGGACCGCGCCTCCGCCGGCCTCAGGCGACCTGCGAAGAGGCCACGCTCCCCCGACGGGCTGCGGAGAGCCCGGCCCGGGCCCCGGGAGGGCTGCTTCCTCGGAGCTAAAGATTTGGAGCAAATCCCTGGGGAAGTGGGGGGGCAGGTTGGGGCCACAGCCCGTCCTTGCTGCGGGAGCCCGGCCCGGCCCGCAGCCCCGCAAGCCGGCGGGGACGCGAGCATTTCTCTATTGATGAAGTACAGTCAGGCGCAGGATCCCCCTCTAGCTCCGTTCCTCGGTGCCGGGAATTTTTTAACTTAAACATCTCCCCTCTATCGATCAGCGAGCCCGTGGGAGATGAGTCTGAGATAAACAGGAGTGCGGGGCGCTCCCCCGGCACCGGCAGCGGCCGCCGGCAGCTGATGCGCCAGATCCCACCGCGCTGTTTAATGTTTCAGGGTTATGACCGCACTGTTTACAAGACGTCTTCGGTTATTTATACTGTTAATATTAGCAGAGAGGCTTTAAATTTCCGCTTCACTTGCTCTTTCAATACCGTCCCCTCGGTTCCGTTTGTTACCTGGGTACGTTCTGGAGGAAAGCAGGAACAGGGCAGCGCCAAGGGGATGCGTAGCCCGGCTGCTTCCCGAGTCAAGCCACCCATCCCCGAGAGCTGGGGCTAAGGCAGGGGCAAAGAGAGGGACAAGGGACCTGCGGGGTGCTCATTGCCCCTGGGCACCCCTGCAGGCGGGTGCTGAGCCTGCCTGAAAAGCCATGTGGGCTGGAGTGTGTTTCTTCTCATTCCCCACTTCCCCCCGAGATAATCGGGTGAGGTAGCGCCGTCCTCCAGGCGACCCAAATTCACCAGCTGGGTTCATGTGTGGGCTACGTTTAATTAAAGTGGCTTGCTGGGAGCTGAGAGCTGTGCAAACATCTCGGCCCTCGTTTTGGCTAGGGTCAGGTCCTGCTGTATCATCCTAATGGTTTAGAACGGGAGGGCTGTTTCATTTCACTTTTTCACAGGTTTATCTCCATCCTGTGCAATTAAAAGCAGACCTTCTTCCCCAGCCTAACCGTGAGCAACTTCTCTGCCGCAAGCGGGGCTGTATCAGCTGACACACGCAGTTACACACCCGTGTGGCTTCACTACCAAACTCATCACCTTGAACAGACAGGGAGCTGAACAACTCTGGTAAGCACAGCTGGAAGGGCTGATCTCTTTGCCACAGGCATTGGGAAATTCGGTGGGAAATGCTCTTCTCTTACAGGGAGATAGAATAGAGCCCTCCAGCCTCACACAAAGTGAAAATGACTGATACAGCAAATGCCAAAAATCCATGCTAACCACTGATTTTACCCCCTGAACTGAAAGTAACAGTTGGATTTAACCACTCAGAATCTGGAGCTGAATCCATACTAACTAATGCCTGCTTGAGCCTCACAGCAAGGTGCCATTTTCCTTCTAGAAAGCAGAAATTGACAGGCGTCTGGGATGTGCACAGAATTAAGAGTTAAACTTGGAATTTTCTCACAAAACACTTCTTTGCCACCCCGCTTTGCAATGCTTACTAACTGAACTTACTAAATGCACTAACAGCATCCTTCCCACACTTTTGCACTAGCCACGTTCACTCTTCATTTGCCACCTGAAACGCAGAATGGAGAAAGAGAGAGGAGAAATGAAGTAGTCCCTCCACAAAATGTGAGGATCACAGCTGTAAAAAAAGCTGCCAAAAGCTCCAATGTAAGAGTAGGCAGAAGGCACTTTTATTTCCTCTTATTTTTCTTGCAGCTATTCCCTTTATCTAGCAGTCTAGATTGCAAGCCTCTTGGGGACTGAAATGTTCCCGAAGCATCTTCCTCCTTCCTCAGTCCATGCCTCTGAGCAACAGTTCAGCTACAAACAAAAAAACAAACACACCAGGCAATACACAAAAGCAACTAGCAATACACAGAAGGGTAAATCAAGATTTTAGTCTGACTGTAACACAATTAGTAGCTTTATCTCCATTTTGAAGACCATGAACGTATTTTCAAGAAGCATTTATTTGTCTGGGAACCCTTGGTCCACTGACTGACTTGTGTAAGGGCACAGCCCAGCCCATCCTGGAAGTTTGCTTGAACAGCCCAAGTTTCTTAGCTGAATTAAGATATTTGCAGACAGAAAATGTATGTTTAGTCTGACTAAAGAAATTGGTGCCTTTGAAAGGAACACATGCGCTGAAGGAAACCACTTTAAATACTGATGTAAATTATTCTAAAGAAAACATTTTGTTTTTCTTCTTGCTTTTCTGTACAAAATGATGCATTTTAATATTTACTGAAAAACACACTCCTTCTTCATGTGGAAACAAAGCTGATCTGATTTATCTTTCTGTATCTACATGGATGTAGATGCAGCTGCATGAGTGTCTGTATACATTCCCTCCTAATAATGTTTGAACTCATTGCCTGATTTCAACTGAATTTGACAGAGGTCTCAAAGATAACTAAATTGCTACTTTTTTTTTTTTTTTACTTTTTTTCTTTTTACTTTTTTTCTTTTTCTTTGTGTGTGTGTGTGTGTGTGTGTGTGTGTGTGTGTGTGTGTGTGAAAACAGGCAGCTGAGTAGAGAAAAAACAAAATCTCAATGTTTTGCAACTAAAGAAAAATTTTCAACATGAACTCAGCCCTTATCAGATACCAGAAGATACGGAGCAGCATACCAGCTGCAGATGAAGCTTCAAATGCTGCTTTAATCACAGAATACAAGTTTATAGAAAGCCTGTGGATCTATGCATTTTAAGATAAGGACTCTCTAAAAATAGTTGTCCTATCTGATTATCTGATTTAATCAGATAATTTTTTTTTTTTTTTTTTTTTTTGAAGGAAACCCCACTTCCACCCAACTGCTTCATGAGTTTTCCAGAGCAGCTAGACTAGATAAATCCTTTATTTTCAGAGCTGCACTCAGCAGTCCGGGTCCTGGGCTTGGTACTCACATTGTGCTGTTTAGCAGCAGTTTTCACAGCCCACAAGGTCTTAAGAAGCAAGCATTTTTTCATCTCTTACAGATAATACATTTTCGGTTTATCTCAGCCTCTTGATGGGATGGAAATCTGCCAGCCTAAAACACCAGCACAGCAACGAAGCCACTTTTCAGACACCTGCACAGTGTCTTGCTGTCCTGGGCACTGATTTGGGCAGTGAAGCCACTGTGATCCTCATGCCCTCAAGCTGCAAGGTGCTCAAGAAGAGCATACACTGGATAGATTATTCTTTAAAGTGCCTCCAAGTTTGAAATTCCCAGCTCACCGTGAAAACTGAAAGTCATAGAAAAATATGTGTGGTTCCTTTTGTAAGGAAGCTGGTTTGAAACCTGGGTATTATAACAGGACCACAAACAGAGGTTTGTTTGAAGCATTCGTACTGGTAACCCTACAGTTGTGCCTGCCTGGAAAAGCATTCTTCCCTGGAAGGAATCACATATATTTTTCAAAAGGTCATCCTCCCTGAAGCCCTGTTGTTATTGCTCTTCACTTTTATTTGTAATAAAAAATAAAATATACAAATTACATTAGACAATTGCAGGTAATAAGCTGCCTAGAAGAGAATATATCTGGTGTACAAATGGAGGGTACAATCTAATAAAAGTGCAGGGTATTTCTAAATTCTGTCTGGATATCTGAATGTAGACTATCACTCCTAGTCTCCTAAAAGGAACAGGTTTTCAAGAGAAATTTCAAAGACACTTCAATGAAATTCAGTTTCAATGAAACCGAAATGTTTGGTGGCAAACATCATAACATTCTGTAATTTCCCTGTAAATACACAACTAGAAACAGCTCCATATATAATTTCTCAAAATAGCCAGCAATCTGTATGGTCCCTTATTCACTGCTGGCCATGTAGCACTGATTAATTCTTGTATTAAGGCTGTGCTGCATAATGCAGACTCATAGGGTAAATACAACATTGTGCTCACTATTTAGTCATGGACTGCTTCATGCCTTTCAACCCACTGTGATTTATGGAAAGTGGCACAACTGGTAGTGATGCCTTTTTTGTTTCTTGAGCAGCAAAGCTACTGTTGTATTATGGCTTGGTGAATTTTGGCAACCCTGTGAAGATATCGTAGGCCTGACCTAAAAATTGTGCTCTGGAATTAATTGGAAAAAAACTCACTGCCTTTGTGAGGATAGCTGTTGGTAGACTCCAAACCCACTGAAGTTCTGCAAGTAACTGATTTTGCTCCAGTTCACTTCAGACACTGGTGTCTCAGAGCTAGCTGTGCAAAACTGACTTTGAGTGGCCTGGGCATGCAGTCATCACATTTCCCAACCGTGGTGTGGACATACCCTAGGGTCACAACAGCCCTGAGATGACGCATTTGCTTGCTTTAGGGGTTTGCCCTTTAACTGAAACATGTAAACAGATGAAATGCGTTCTCAAGTCGATGTGCATGCGTGCACACAGCGATACCATCCTCACGTGGGGAGTGGAAATCCAAACCTCCGTGCAAGGGGAAAAAAAAGATCACAACAAAAGCAGAGGAATAAAAACCAATGCAAACCTTTCCTTCGCATTAAATTCTACAAATCCATTTTCCTCCAGCGAGGAGGAAAAAATAATCCTTATTTACATCCCAGGCTGCTATGTAAACTATGAGACCATATCTGACTGTAAATATGGATTATCTGCATGCTCGTGTTTTCTCTCAGTTGTTTACATGCTGTTTGAGAGGGAAAAAAAGGAAGGGTACAGCGACACAGCCAGAAAACAAGAGGAAGGGGTGAAAAAGGCACCGAATAATCCCTCTTCCTCTGACTACTACTGCTTGGTCCTTCTGAAAGGATGGGCTGGGGGAAGGAGGAACTATCAGCAGCTCTATCAAAGCTGGGTGGAGGCAGACCACCGGGGAGATGGAAACCAAGAGGCTGAGAGCTGCAGCTGCCTTCTCTGGGAAGAACATCTGTGAAATCCTGGGCAGCAGCAGCAGCACAGCAGTGGAGGAGGAGCGGGCACAGGCAGCAAGCAGCAAGTATTCCCAGGGATGCAGTCACACAGATAACTGTCCCACTGGATGGCTTCCCAGGCTGCTGCTGCTGTGGCATTTCCCTCCCCCAACACGGATGAGGCAAAGACCATCGTGTGAGACAAGCAATCCAATGTCAGCGTGGCCTCTTGCTTCAGGATCCTGTTTCTTGTGACACTTTTTTGATGGCCAAGCTGACCAGAATGGGAACAGCCCTTCCTCACTGGTAAGACGTTGTTTTGTCCTTGTATAGGGACCTTTATACCCCTGGCACTTCTGAGAGAAAGCAGAAATTAACCAGAAGACAGCAGTTCCATTGGAGCATTTGCTGTCACCTCATGACCAAATGTTTTCTATAGGGGGCCACTGTCATTATACAGATGGGAAGAAAAAGGAGGTACAGAGCTGATAGCCAGCTGGCTGAAGGTTCCCATCTCAGTACAGGCTTAGGATACCAGCACTTTTGGTGCACAAACTTATGTGCCATTCATCTGGGCACACTGAAATCACCAGGGATCTTTGCTCTTGGAATTTAGTAAAAAGATAGGAATATACGAGTGTAGAAAGGATATTCTCTCTCAGGCTGTATTTCTATATTTATATCTAGATCTGTATCTATATCTATACTTGTTAGCATAGATAAAACAAGATATTGACCATTCTCTGTCTCCAACAGCAAGTGTATAGCTTGGGTAACACCCACATATACGAGAAATTTATTTTACTCTTAACAAAGGGCGAGGACAGTCCCCAGAACATGCTATTCTCAAACCAGGCCTGGACATTTTCTGGGAGGAAGCTGGACAGACCAGAGGCATGCCAAGGACCCTGCTAACAACCACGCCTTCATCCTGTTTTATTTGTCAGTATTGCTGCAGCCTTAGACACTTAGAGCAATAAAGGTGCCTTTGTCTCACCCCAGCCTTGTGTTCATCTCATTTTTTTCCTAGATCAACCTGCTATCTTCTTTTACAGGCTGAAAATTCTTAGTGGGGACCCTCTTTGCTATGTGTATTCCATAATAATATATTTAGACTGTAGGTCTCTAGAAGCAAGAGGCCAAGCTCAAGAACAAACTTAACACAAGACTTAAACATTGTGCCCTAAATTATGACACTGAAAACTGCTGTTCATTTGTTGCTCAACCCTATTACGCTCTACAGTACCTTTTCTACCTGGACTGTGAGTTCCCTGACATCAAAATTTGACATATGCCCTCAGAGCAGCTCTTTCTTGACATTAACATGAAGCTTCTTGGCAACTGTATCTATATTATTTTTTATATAAACACACACATATATATGTAATGAAATAAATAATACATATTACAAAATCAAGCAGAATGTTTGAAATACTGTGGAGCTGGTCCAAATACTATCTTAATAGTGCTGGTGTTAGTTATGAAATTGTACCTCATCAGAGCTGTGTGAGAAGGCACATTTGAGTTCACTCTTTCACCTGATAAACCCAGCCCTGGAGCAAGGGATTCCCTCCCTGACCGATTTCCTGCCACAGGGTTAAGCTTGCTCCCTGCTGGCTCCCAGCCTGGGAGGTGTCTCAT
Organism: Heliangelus exortis; assembly: GCF_036169615.1. Taxonomy (NCBI): domain Eukaryota; kingdom Metazoa; phylum Chordata; class Aves; order Apodiformes; family Trochilidae; genus Heliangelus; species Heliangelus exortis. The sequence goes on along the minus strand of NC_092424.1, from coordinate 58,825,803 downwards.
GTTTAACCTGAAGTATCATACGCACGCAGCTGATGACCATTCCACAAAATGGTCATCATCCACAAAATTCCACAAAATTCCATTGCCATGGAATGTGTGAGACAGGGGTCTCTCCTATGTACCTCCTCTTAGAACACAAATACTTCAATGCAGTCTTCTGCACAGTACACAGCTGTATAAAACTCTTCATCTGGCTGTCTCAAGAGGCTGTCTGTCTTCTCTCCCTCCTACACTTTCCCACACTCTACCTTGCACTGGATCTTATCTGACTGAAAATTAACTATGCAAAAATGCAAAAATCCAGAATCATGCATTTGCTCTGGTTTGACAAGTTTTTGTTTTGGTTTGGTTTGTTTTTTGACAGAAACCTAAAGTTAGATCTAAGTAACATTGTGAAATTGCATCTTTGTTTACTCTCACTGATGTAATTAAAGAGCGAAATATGTGCAGTGTCCTAAAGTTCAATTATTTTTTCTGCACCAGTACTGATGGTCCCAAGCAGCCCACAGTTGCACCCTGCAGAATGCCTGAGCACAGGAAACAGCCTCTCACCATCCCCATCTCCTATTTACTTCTCAAACAAGGGACAGAGAAACAAAAGCATAGGAAAAAAAAAAAAAGAAACGCCGTAAGGAAGTGTCAGAAATGGCCTCTGTGCCTTCCCTGTTTGATGTCAGTACAGCATCTGTAAAGAAACAACATGCAATAGAAAGGGGCAGATGAGGACAATGGTTCCTGCAGGTGGGAAAACCCCAAGGTTTGCATCTCAGTCACATTCGTAGAGAAAGCCACAGAGCCAAATTATAGTTGCACAGAGGGATGGAGACCAGGACAGTGAGACCATAAGGACAGAATAACCAGTTTTCTAATTATTTTTTTAATAAAATTGTAGGCACAAATGATAAACTTACATGTCAAATTAGGTAGATGCCCAATCACCTTAGCTGCAACCCATGTTAATGTGATCATAACTACATGCATACTTTTGCACATTTCGCAAATATATATTTCAGAATGCAACCTTCAGAACATGCCCTAATCTAAATGGGAAAAGTTCAGGCTGACAAAGCAGCCAAAGCTTTGAAATGGTCAGTGTTCATCAATTCATCAGTAAGAAAAAATTCTTAATGCCCAGTGAGGACTGCACATTTCTATGGAACACCTGCTAGGAAAAGTTATATCCTACAAAATGCAAGCACGGGGAGATAGGCAACGGGTGTGTATTTGCTAGAAGGCATCTTGTGTCAAATTTATGTGTACAACCTACATAGGTATGGAAAAAAACGAGGACAGAATTCAAACAAAATCGGGGTTTATAAATCTTTCCTTCATAAATTGCCTGCGTGCTTAGCTATTCAGAAAAAAACAAAACAAAAAACAACAAGAAGAAAACCCCACACATCTGTTGTGATACAACTATATTGAACCTTTACAGAACTATCACGAAGAAGGCGCCATAAAGACCTACCCCACGGTAGCTTTGTTAATTACAATGAATCAGAGCCTTTGGGCCGGAGCCCATAAAGAATTAAAGCCGCCCTAAGGCACTCCGTAAAAACGCTGGCGCTTCCGTGCAGAGTGAATGCACTGCGCTATCAGCTGCTCCGAATCCACAATCCCTGCTTCCAAGCTCCTGCCCGTATCCGCCCGGGAGCGGGGGATCCCTCCTCTCTGCGAGCAGCCGCCGGGGGGCAGCGCGGCCCCGCGATGCTGGGCAGGAGCCGGCTCATGGGGGAGCAAACCCGGCACTACCAACCAACACTGTCACTGCTGTCCCCCCGGCTGATCCGAAGTGAAAATCCGAAGTAATTTTTCTTGACAAGTGAGCCTAGTAATTTATTTCAAGCATTAAACTGAATCTAGCAGAGGAAAACAACCCAATTCTAAAGACTCCTCTCCTCTAATTAAAGGCCTTCTGCTATCAGTTCAGATGTGGAAAGCAGATAATTACAGAACCTCTACTTCAAAAAATTGTCATTCCAGTGAATACTTTGCACTACACACACAAATATGCATATATATGCTTTTTGTATAAAGACCAATGCATCTCTGTAAAACTAAAATCGACCTGACAATTTCACTTCATTCCTCAGTCTGGGTGCTCGGTCCTTAATTTGCCACGTTCATTTGCTTCAGGGTTCCCAAGGGAAGCACAATAATAAAATGTTGTTTTGAGAAAGAGAAAAGGTAAGTATGCTGAAAGGCAGCTCATCACAGTCTGCAAAGGAGGGACAGTGCCAGATTTGTAGAACTGTCTTGAATAGAGAGAACCAGTATTATCTCAGCAGGGGATACGGATCTTGATGATCTTTTAAGGTCCCTTATAAACCTGAGTATTCTATGATTCTATGATCCCCAGTCTTCTCCTGCTCCCATCTGCCTCTCCTCAGTGTGCACCGTGTACCCACTTAGCGATGATTAAACAAGCTGCGTATTTCAAGAGTACAAAGCAGCATTGTCACTGTTGTCATTTTAACATTAAAACCCCAAATGCTGAGGGCCCCACAGCCCTCAGAAGACTTGAGAACAGTTGAGGTTTCTCAGCCACCTGCTTTTTTATCTTTGTTTCACTTGGCATCAGTAGCCTGCTCACACACGAAGGTACCAGTTTACTGCTATGGATTATCCCTTCAGTACCAAAAGACATTGCTTTAAATTTAAAACAAATCTTTGAAGCATTTGTAAGACAAGATGCAGAAGCCAGACTCCTGCTGCAGTGCAATCCTTGTGGGTGCAGCAGCAGGGGTGGCAGCACGTTGATGCTCCCAACCCTAATGACAGCCGGGTTGTACCAAGACCTCTGGTGACCACTCGTTTGGGTCAGAATGTATATAGAGAGCAGACAAGCCAGCGAAGAAGCTGCTAAGTTCTGAAGGCCATGAGGGTTCACACCTCTGACTTCCAAATCGGAGCACACCTCGGTTTGCTGGCAAAGGCGCTCAGCTGCCGTGGTTCGGATCAAGCCTCTATCACCTGGCCAAAGGCCGCGTACCACGGGCACACCAGCCCCACGGACGCTGACAAGGGCTTACACGCCGACCCACGGCCAGGCCCCGCCGCTGCACAGCCGGAGGCGATTCCCCGGTACTGTTCTCCGCGGGCTGCTCCCGAGAGAGGTCCGAAACAACACCCAGGGACATTTCACGACAGCCGCCGTGCCGCAGCCGAGGGTAACGCCTCGCTGCGCCACTCCTAAGGCGGTGTCTGCCCGAGTAGACCACAGCGGGGCGGCCCAGAGCCGCCCGCCGGTCAGCGGCCCATGATCCCGCCCGCTCGCCCCGGGCGCCTCCGCCGCCGCCTCCCTCACCCCGCTGCGGCCCAGGGGGCGGCAGACGAAAGCGGAAGTGCGGTGCTAGCGCGGCCCCCTCCCCTTCCTCCCCTTCCTTCCTCCCCTCCCGCCGCCGTGACTTCCGGCGGCCGCTCTAGCCGGCCGCGCGTCTATGCCCGGGGCGCCGGGGGATGTTGATTGTCGCGGGGAGTCGGCCCAGGACCCGCATCGCTGCCGGGCGCCAGCGGCGGGGCGCCTAGCAACCGGCACCGCGCGCCGCCCCGCCCCGCCCGCCGCCAACCGACACACCGCCCGCACGGTAACGGCTGCCGCCCGCCGACGGGCCGCGCGTCTCCTCCTCCTCCTCTTTCTCCTTCCCTTTCTTCCTCCTCCTCCTTTTCGTCGCCGCCTCCGTCTCGGTGTGCCCGGCCCGGCGGGACCTGCAGCCCCTTACCCGGAGGGAAGCGGCTCCGCCGGCAGCGCGCACCGGGGTGGCCGTTGCGACCCCGCGTGCTGTGTCCCCGCTCCCTCCCGTCCCTTCCCTGCCGAGGTGAGGAGCGGGAGGGGGGGGCAAAGGGAGGAAGGCGGCGGGGGGTTCCTCTCCCTCTCCCCGCTTCTCGCCGCGGCCCCTTCCCCCCTGGGGCAGGCGATGCGTGGCTGCGGGCTCCGAGTCTGGGAGGGGAAGGGGGCAGAGCATCTTCACGGGAAACGTTCCCCGGCAACCGGTGAGGCTTCCGTAAAGGGCACCGGCTGCCCCGCGGCCCGGTCCCCTGAAAGAGCGTGCCCGTTCCCCCGGGGGCTTTGTAGCAGCCCCGGCGCCGCTCCGGGTATGGATGTGCAGATACAATCCAGCGCTGCCGAGCGGTGGAGGCTGGCGTGGCCGGGCCGCCTCCTGCCTCCGCTTTGTCTCCGCTGGGCTGGCCGGGGAAGTTTTCGGATGGTGCGAAAAGCGGGAGGGGGGAGAGGGGGAAGAGGAAAAAAAAAAAAAAAAAAAAAAGGAAAATAATTATTTGTTAACCTGAATATTGTGTAGCGGGGACGTGAAGGATTCTGAGTAAGGTTCCCAGCTGTGGTAGTAAGAGGAGTGGTTTTGTGGCCTCGGTTGAGTGTGCAAACGGTAGATGTTGGACTGGGAGGGGGATGAGAGGTTTTCCTGTTGTGTTAAAATATATTGGAACAGCAGAGCGGATTTTTATTTTTCTTAAAATGTTTTGCCAAGTTGGAACGGCCGCATAACCGGTCAGTTCAGACTTTTCACATATGAAGACCTGAAAGAGGCATTTGACTATTAGTGTTTGTTATGAGGGAAAGATGGCACAAAATTGGATGCAAATCTTGCTTCGAATATTAGTGGGCATTTTTATGAGAGATCTGAGGAAAATTACCTGTTACAGATTATATTAAAATACACTTTCTGGTCTCGTTCTATGATATATTTGGCTTTACTCCTCCAGCTGGGTTTGTGTTGAAAGACCCCAGGTCCATGGGATCTGACAGAGTGACTGGGCATTTGTGTCCTACTTGCTTATGCTATAGCCATTGCCATAATTCTGTTAGCATCTAATTGGACAAATCCTTACACTGACACTGGTTTTATTCATGGCTGGAAACTTATTCCTTCAAAACATATTTATTTCTGTAGGAAATAGTCATGACAGTGCAAACCTTGAAAGATGAGAATAATAGCTTCAAGATGGCCTTTTTGCTTTAGGGACTATTTAAGTTGCCACTGGAGACAACAAAAGTAAAAGCATGCCCCACTAGTCCAGTGGCTGTAACTAAAAAAGCTGCTTAGACTGCAGTGCCAGTGCACAGGATTTTGATAACAGCTCTTGGTACTGGGAAGTCATTCACCTGCCTCCTGACTGTGTAGTATCTAAGAATTCAAGCAGATTTAAGAGGTCTGTCACCTCTACCTTTTCATGTGGACCTGTTTCCTGAGGAGCTGAACACAAATCTTAAAAAAATGCACCTTTAGTGGAAGGATGTGATCGAATTTTTTCACTCCTGATGGGCTTTATATTGTGCTTTCTCTGATCTTGTTTGAAAACTTCATATGGAGGCTCCTGTTAACTTCTTCAGAAATGGTTTTCAAGTATTAGTTTGAAAAATGCCTACAGGCTCAGTTGTGACAGATAACCCTTCAGCTGGTCAGTTGGTGAGCTGCTTCGGAGCAAGGTTAAAAATAACCAGTAGAAGTTGCTTATACTTGGACTGCTGGTGAAAAAGGTGTTTATTAAACTGTTCTGACATTAATGTAACCATTGTTAGATATCACCCATCTACCTTTATAGCTCTGAGTTTCTGGGATCAAAGGTAGCCAAAAGCTTAAAATAATACTTTGTTTATATGCCCCATCCCAAGTGCCTTTCCTCTCTCTTTGGTGATGATGACGGTGTGGTTGGTTTGGAACTTTTTGAAGACTAAGAGAGCACTGGCTTTTTTTAGATTTTAAGATTTCAGTGCAGGGTGTTTGTCTTCATGTGTGTTTACATATTATCTAAATTAGTATGAACATGGTCCTAACTGGGGATGTATGGGTAATGCTTTGCTTAAGAACTTGAGTGCTCATTCCTTCCTCTAAAGTTTTTTTTTAATCTAGGAAATTTCTTTAGTTTCAGTGTAGAATCCATTACTTTACAGTGTGAAATACCCTTGAATTATGTTTTGTTGTTTTTATTTTTATGTTCATTATAATGTTTTACCCATCTCCTTTTTTTTTTTTTTTTTTTTCCTTATGGTAATACTCCAGATGTATATCTGAGATCTATGTTGAAAAGAAGGAACAAACTTTAAAAATTTTCATTGATAGAATAGTACAAACTTCTGCAGAAATGTATTTAAGCACTTCTTTTTTTTTTTTTTTTCCCACCTTCTTTCCTATCAGGGCATATTGTGTTATGCTGGTGTGAGAGAACTTGAAATCAGAATTGGCTAGTTTCTTACATTAGGGAGAGCTGAATGAAGTACATAGATTAAAAGAAATGCTGCACATATAGACAAGTCAATTGTTTTACTTTCAATTTTATCCTGTTATTAAGTTGTCATTAACTAGCAAAACACAATTTTAGAAGTGAGATTTGAGCTGCCAAAATTCCAGTGTTTAGATGAAAGAACCTTTGGGCAGAATTAATGAATGAAACCTAAGCTGTGCTCAACAAAATCAATTTAGGTATTTGCAAATTCAAAACTGTAAATAACCAGATGTTTTCTACTCTGTCTGTCTGTTCTGCAAGTATAACTGCATAAATATGGAATAGTGACAAGCTTATATGTAAAGCTATTGCTTGATCTCAAGATGTGTTTGTAAAAGCATGGGAGCATTATTTTCCCCTTTATGCAGATAGAAATGCAGAAATTCAGGTTTTGGAAAATAACATCATGGATCAGGAAATAACATCATGTGCAGCAGAGATCCAGTAATATGTGTATCAATAGCAGAGAAGACAAGAGAATTCTGTGAAAGAGGACCATCAGAATGTTGCTTAGGACTACAGCAAGTTCCAGCTATTCATACTGTTGAAAATACATATAAAAACATGTATCTTTCTTTATTCTCAGCCTTTCCCTCTCTCTCAGCCTTTCCCTCTTTGCATTTCCTAGTTGTGATGCCTTTTTATTTTACATATATATATGTGTGTGTGTGTATATATATATATTGCCTGTATTGTTATTTTTTACAAAGGTTTAGTTAGCTTACTTCTGTTCACACAGTTCCTATGAATACAGATTTTTTTGAGACTTCCCAAAGAAAGGTGGCAGGATGTCTTTCTTTTCTCTAGTTTTTTTCTTTGCTGTCAGTACAGTGTGAGACATGAAAATGACTGCTGAAGGCAGAGGTTATAGTAGGTTATGCTTGCTCACTCCTTGGATAGAAGTATCCAGGTCTAGAAACATTTTGGTTTACCCAATATTTCTAAACCATGCCTTGAAACAGTTCAACCATACTGAATGAGAATAGATGTATTATTACACCCATTGGCTGTATTACTGACATGTAGATGCAGGTTCTCAAAGAACATGGGTAGTATTTAGCAGCAGCAACTAAAGAGGTCTCTCAATACAGATTAGGAAAACTTGGTAATTAATATTTGAATATTGGTATTTGATATTTGAGTGAAAAGTTTAACAGTTAAATGCTTCTGTATTTTAAAGCAGAATAAAGGCAGTGTTCAGTATTTTTACACTATATTCAGATACCGCTTCTATAATACATTATATTCTTTATTAGCTACAACTTAAATCATATTTCAAATTAAAAAGCTGCTCCCTACCTATCTGTTGTCTTAAACTTTCAGAATACAGCTAATGAAAATGGGAACACACTGCTGTAACATTGCTTTATTTTTCTCCCATTAATATCTATGCAAGTAGGTTGTACTTCTAACGAAGATACACCACAGTTGATGAAAACATCCTGACAGCTCCACGGCATATTAATGTTCTTTTTTTCTTCCTCTTTAATGATTATCTTTTCCTTTTAAATTGTAATTTTTATCTCTTTAACCACTTTTTGCTTTGTTCTGAATGAGCATGTGTATTTCCTCCCCAGATCTGTTTTGAGACAAGCCATCACAGTTTTATGGGGATGTTATTGCACAGTATTATGGTTTCCTCAGAGGTTAGCAGACTTTCAAGGCTGTTGAGAATCACGGTGTTCTTTCAGAATGTAGAGATTGAGGGTGCCAGGAGAAAGTTGCTGATTGCAGGTGTCTTGTTTTCTTACACAGCAGTCGCTCCTGGGTTCCAGTAAATGAACTCAGCGAGAGCCAGGAGTTGGAGCCAGGATGGAAAACAAATGCCACTCTGAAGATGCCATGGGTTCCAACTCCTTGCTCTGCACTGGCCCTGCCTGCATGCCATTCAGAATCTGCACGTGTGCTATCTTGGGGTCTGATGCCATGAATTGGTAACCCAATCTGTAGTAGTCCCTCAGAACCAGATGGGATAAGTAATTTTTAACTTGAGGATTCATATACTTTTTGTTAAAGGAAAACAAAGAATCAAGGAATGCTAACTAGTTAATGTTTGCTTTCTTCTTTGCTTTTTTCTCACCCCCACACATAGCCTTTGTTTTTTTCACTTTCCTCTTGCTATTTCTTTGCTTTCAGATACTGCTTCTATAATACATTATATTCTTTATTAGCTACAGCTCAAATCATATTTTAAATTAAAAAGCTGCTCCCTAACTATCTGTTGTCTTGAACTTTCAGAATACAGCTAATGGAAATGGGGACACACAGCTGTAACATTGTTTTATTTTTCTCCCATTAATATCTATGCAAGTCGGTTTTACTCCTAATGAAGATACACCACAATTCTTTGTCTTTTTTCTGTATTAACACCCATCTTGCCTTTTCTTACACTGGACAATTCAGCAATTACAAAGTAATTCTGTCAGGCAGGAATAAGCTGCACTGTAGAAGTGGTAACCATCACAGCAGCTGACCCAATACATTATGCACATCTGCCTTGGAGTGTAGTGTCTGCTGTGTTGTCAGTGAGTTGGGAGTCAAAGAAGCACCTTCAGTGAGTTCTTAATTAGAGACTGGTGTGATGTTTAGGAAGTTGTAGTCAGATGAAAATACTGATAATAATGCTAATTTTGTATCTTGAGAATTTCTTATGTAGAATATAAGACCAAAAGCATTTAAGTGATCCAGGTGCTTTACGACCTGTCATGTATATTGTTCTTGATGCATGGTCTCCTGCTTCTTCCATGGCAATGATCATATAAAGATTATAAAAGATAATATAGCTGACTATTTTTCTTTGATTTTGCTATTTGCCTTCTGTTGAGTTAATTTTGTATTAAACTCTACCAATTTTTTAAATTAAGGGATGAAGATAATACTGCTATATTCAGGCTATGTTCTACTTAAGCTACTTCTCCTGGAGTAAAACTAAGACTTTTACATTCTTCTACAAAGAAAAATTCCTTAATGCTCTACAGAACTTTTGCTATGTCCTTTTCACTGTATGCTTAATATTCTTGCTCTGTTCCCTTCTGCTTTCCCCTAATATTTCACCAGAGGTTTGAGATGCCCACTGTCTTGCCTTTGGTATGCTTACAAAAGAGATGTCAGGTAGTCTCCAGCTGAGCTGAGTGGTAGCCCAACTCCCCCTCTTACAATCCTCCTGTTACTCTTAGTGTTCACAGGCAGACTGGATGCTTCCTGGCTTCCTTAGGTTTGTTGTGCATGCACTGGGCAGCCGTGCTGTGCCTTCACAGTTACTCAGGCTTTTCCTCAGAAACACTCACTCTTACTCCGCACATACAATGCGTTCATTCTGTGCTGTTCCTGTGGGCGGTGCAGAAGGGGGTGAGAGGCTGCTGCAGTTCAGCCCGAGCTGTTGCTGCCACCAGAACCTTTTGTATAGTTCACATTATGCTATTATGTTGGGAGAGAGAGACCGAGAGTGCTGGATGAAGATGGGAAAGCTGTGGTAGCAGGCTGTCTGCAGACTGCAATTTGTGTGACCTGTGTTAGTTTGAAGTTGTTCAGTAGGCTCATCCATTCCTGCACAAATGTCAAGCTGTTCAGAATTATCAACTTTACCAGGCAGGGAAGTACATTTTCCTGAGGTGTCCAATGATATGCTCAAAAGAGTTCAGGAAAGATTATCCACTCAAGCCATGAAAAAAGTTTCAGTAATCTTTACTGTGTCCTAATATAGTTGGTAGGAGTTGTAACATATTTAGCTGGCAATTTAAGATATTTTATATGTATGTATCTATACAAGCTGTATTTCTGTTAAGTCTGGCAATGCGGTTTCAAAAAAGTAATCTTCCATTTTTAAGCCTACAGGATGCAGACACTCCCCCTTCCCACACACAGTTAACTTAGAGGAGTCAGTGTAGCCATATCTGCTGCTTGTCTCTCTTAAGGGATGGATGTATACAATAGCATTAATAGGCAATTTTCTACTGGTATGTTTAATTTTATCATTTTCATTTCTTAGGATGTGATCTTCATGGTGAGCTGGTGGGAAAATTGAGTTGTAAATCACCCCAATGGATGCGGACAGTGATGTTGCACTGGACATTTTAATCACAAATGTAGTGTGTGTTTTTAAAACAAGATGTCATTTAAACTTGAGGAAGATTGCATTAGAGGGAGCAAATGTGATATACAAGCGTGATGTTGGGGTAAGAAATTTAGCATACCTCAGTTACCTGTTTTTACAAATGTTCCTTAAGCTAAACATTCTTATGACTGATATCTGTGTATGGTGGATAGAAAAAAAGCCCAGTTTTATTTCTGTATTTCTGTCTTTATAAGCATGTAGTCTGTAATACATTAAACATACAGTAAGGGTAGTGGGTAAATATTGTCTCAGAAGAATGCAATAAGGGAGGTGAATATTGAGTGTGAAGGTATGTGATGAGACCTCTTATGCCTCAGCGCTTATTTTGCCTCCTAAAATTTGATGGTTTTATCAAGAAAATATATTCCGATCTGAAATTAGCAACGTAGGAGTCACTGGAACAAGGAAAAAAAAAACCAAGCACTATGTTCATGGGTTTCAGCTTTTTATTTGGAGGAAAATACCTTCATTTAATCTGTTTTGTGAACTCTGAATCACTGGCTGAGATATTCCATGCTTATTTTGCTCTTTTCAGGAGCTGTTTTTTTGGTTTTTTTTTCTCCAATTACTGAAAGAGGTGAAGGGACAGTTTAAGTATAACAGTTATTAGTGTAACAGTTGATTTGACTAACAGTTGGCTGTTTTTGTTTCCATTTAGAAACTGAACTACCACTAATTCCCAATTCTTCATTTTTATTTTTAGAAAGTATTAATGAAGCTTAGAAAACCTAGGATTACGGCCACAATTTGGTCCTCAGGAAAAGTTATTTGCACAGGAGCTACAAGGTGAGTTCATTAAGATTTTTCGTCTCACTGTAAATTTTTGTGCATTTCAAATTATAATGTTGTAAATTAAGGTGGCAAGAGTCAGTACTCACCATCGTCAGTATTCCCTCACACTGGATCACACACAGATCCTTGCCAAGCTACATATCTGGAAGGAAATTTTCCATGTGAAGTGTTTGCCTCAAACTGGGTTGAAATCACTTCAGTCTTCTGGGAGAGCAGCAGGGAAAAGTACTTCATGAAGAAAATATTTCATTTGGGAACGTTTTAAGAATTGTATGTCTTTAGCCAGATCTTGAAACTTGGGATGGCATTACTTTTTTTGAGGGATATCTCTTATTCTTTCTAAAACCCACCTGAATTACATCAAGTTATACAGTGTTGAAAGACTTGAAAGAAGCAAAAGCAGGCTCTCAGTTCAGATACATCTGAGACTTGCTAAATTCTTAATAGCTGAATTCCTTTAAACTATGTCAGCATTGTGGAGTAAGAGTAAGGTACAGTAGTTTGCATACTTTCTGTATATGATCTCTCAAAATGAAAGATGATTATTCAGCTTGTTAACTCCAGACTATTCATTGTCTTTTAAGAAAGAGGATTTAGTGCCATGTATGATCAAACTATGTCTCCGCTTTAGTTTGATAAGTGCCAAGATATTCTTTAAATAGGGCATAAAGGAGACTCTATTTGAATGTCTAGGCAGTTAAAATGTAGGATGTACAGTAGGATAAAATTAAGGCTGTCCATGTGATCATAGTTCATGCTGTACATGATATAGCAGTTCATTTTGTAGTCTGAGTAGCTGTTGTGGTATGTGTGCGTGCAAATATCTATCCTATTTCTGTTAATGCCAGATTCCTTTCTTTCTCCTTTATAGTGAAGAAGAAGCTAAATTTGGTGCCAGACGATTAGCTCGTAGTCTACAGAAACTAGGTTTTCAGGTAATTTTAATGGAAAAGGACTTGTATGATACAAGCAGTGCTGGTAGTCCATTTTTAGAAAGGAAAAAACAAGGGAGCGTAACAAGTTATCAGTGAGCATGTTTTCACTCAAATGCCCCTTTTGTGTTGGCATACATTTTCTAGATGCTGGTTAAAGAGAAACTAGTTTATTTTGTAGATGTAAGTTTCATTTGGCAGCTCAGAATAGTGCTTCACTGGCTAATGAGCAACAAAATGTGTTTAATAAATGAACCACCCACAGATGTTTCTTGGGTAGGATTTACAGTGTCTTAAAAGATTTGTTTAGAAGAAGTGCTGAAGAGTATAAACTTAGTTGTCATTTGAACATTGTTTTCCCTTGTTTCTGACAGAATAGCAGGCACGTGTTTGTTTGTTAAGGGTAAGTTTGAGCCTTTTTTAATTAAGGAGAGGAAAAGTGCAGTCAGGTTGCACGTCAGGAAGTAAGCCAAGTGAAACACTTAGGACACAAAACTCCTTTTTTTTTTTTTTTTTTTTCCCTCCTGATTTTGAGTTAGCATTACCAGTCAGAAGTGTTTCATAGTAAAGGTTGAAAACCAGCAACATGTGCAATTTAAAATGACATGGTTTAGTACTCTAAAACTTCCTGGTATTCAGTTCTGCTGTTTACCCACTGTTTCAGTTTACAGGCAGACAATCAAATAGACACAGTGGCTGTCCTTTGGCAAGAAGAGGCTGCCTTTGATAGTAGTATACAAAGGAAGTGATGACAGGCTATCCTGGTAATGCTGCATCAGATCTGAGCAGAAGTTAGACACTCTCACTGTTCCACCTGCATACATTAGACCCAGACCCAGTCTGTACATTTTGTGAGTTATTTAGGGTTTTTTTCAATTTGGAGGTGCTTAGTACAGCATTATGAGTGGTTTCTGTGTTTCATTCTTAAACTGAACTGTAACCATATAGCACAACTGTGAAGTATCTAGTCCAACAGTTACTGTACCATAGAAAGATAAAGTAAGCAATCTGAGTCCATTAAGTGCTGTTTATATGCCTAATAGAAACATTCACAAGGTTTTCATTTTGAAATCTCATCAAAATATTCTGATTAGTATTCTTATATTTTTCTTCTTTTTTTTTTTCTTTTTTTTTTTTTTTTCTTTTGCAACCCATACATCTGCCCTCACTGTCAAATGAATTTCTAATGTCTTTTTCCTCTCTTTTGAAAAGGTAATTTTCACAGATTTTAAAGTTGTGAATGTTTTAGCAGTGTGCAACATGCCCTTTGAGATCAGATTGCCAGAATTCACGAAGAATAACAGACCTCATGCGAGGTATGGTACAATTTTAAAGAATTATAGTCTTGATATACTTCTTAAGCTTTTCTTTTTTCAGTTCTAGATCTTATATTTTTTTACCTTTTATTTTGTTTTCTAGTTATGAACCAGAACTTCATCCTGCCGTGTGTTACAGAATAAAAACTCTCAGAGCTACCTTACAGATTTTTTCCACAGGCAGTATCACAGTTACAGGTATTTTGATGTCAAAAAGAAATATTTAACTTGTTGGGAATATTTAACTTTAGAGTCAGTAGTTTTAGGAAAGGAAGATATTTAAAACAGTCAAAGATATGTTGAAGGGATTTTGTTTCTCAGTTCTAGCACTTAGTTTGGTTTTGAGTGAAAGTGCCAGAAGAGTTGTAGATTGCTGTTATTGGTAAGCCTTGACTTTGACTGAATGTGCATAGTCTGTTTTTATAAAAAGTGAGATAGGACTCGAAGATGTAGGTACTTATTGTTTATTTGATTATTTTCATTTTATTCTTTTTTTTTTTTTGTCCTCATAGTGCTATAAATTACACTGTACATAGCCTCTCTTGTCCTAATTTTCATTTTCCATTCTTTGTTATGTGTGCTCGTAAGGTGTCCACCACAGGTTTCCAGATATAAAAAAAGTAATTTTTTTTTTTAGAGGATACCTATTCAAATGGTACAGAGCCAAACAACTTTACAGCTTTAGTGGGAATTCTGTCTAGTGGCTGTTACTCCTCAGCATCTGGTTTAGGAGTTGGGTAGTGATTTTTATTGTCACACCTTAATTCCATAACAAATACCTAGGCTTTATAGGGAATGTTTTTTACAAGATATCAGGTGTTTTTTAAAGAAGACAAACTCCATCAGATTTGGTAATGTGAAGATAACAGGGCTTAAAAAGTATTTTAAGATGGCAATATGGGTTTGGAGCAGAGCAACTGATCTAACCAAAACTAGAAACTAAAATTAAAATATGTGAGAAGCTTGAGTATCACTGCAGTAATAAAAGGCTCTCAGCATGTCTTGTCAGCCTCCTAATGAGATTTAGCCTTTCTATAAGATTCTTATTACTCCACATACAGGACAAAGTCACTTTCATATTTCCTGAATTGTCCTGTCAAATATGAAGGCAAAAGTGGTAAACATTAAATATTTGCATACCTCAGGTTTATTTGTTAGAGTAAGTGAGATACATCAGACACGTTATTTTTGAAGGCTTCTGTTTTGCCGAGGCCTTTCTTCTAGGGGAAAGAAAATGTCCGAGATCTTATGCTTCTTGTTAGTGAAGTGATTTTGATTACTTTCCAGTCTTACTGTACTCCTTCTCAAGTGCATTCAGATTAGGTTCTTCTTGATGATTCATATTTCTGTAGTACTAATACTTGTCATGACACAATTTTAGTTGAGATACATCATTAGAAATGCTCTAAAAAATAGGAGGGTGTGTTGTTTGTTTCTTTTTAATGGGATGAGTATAAAAAGATTTAGAGTCAAACTGAAAAAATAAAATTAAGTTTCATGTAATATAAAGAGGCATTTATTTTTCCTCCTCCAAAACGAGCAATGGGGAGTTGGTTTGGAATTTTGGTTTGGTTTTCTTCTGCTACACTCCTTGAAATGATGATCCAGTTTTCACATCTCTTTAACCCTGCAGGGAATAGCAATTTTTTTACAAGAATTCTTTGCCTGCTCATATTTTCACTTTCTGAAGGCTTTTTCTAGAACTTGCATTTCTCTAATAGCAGACATATTTAAAGAAGGTGCAGTATCTGCCCAGAAGGCAGGTATCTTTCACCAGGCTTGTTTTGGCTGAATGCTTAACTAACTTTGCTGAAAGTCTGAAGTGAGGTTAGAGAACTCATCAAAGCATGTGAGAAATTGCTGGCTTTGTTTATGTGCATCACTTAACTTCTATCCAGGATTAATTTCTTCTGGCATGTTACTGCTTGCTTATTTGCAATCTTAATAATTCATTGCATGAAATGGTCTAGTACCATTAGAAAGCTTCTCTAGTTCTTCCTTCCTTTTCTTTCCCCAGGCACTCACAGGTCATGTTAGATAACCTTTATATGCTTCATCCTGAGACAACAGATATTCCCTGGCTTGCAGGTTTTGTTCTGAGATCAGTGGGGGAGCTATTTGCAAAATTCAGACTAGAAAGTAATAATTTTATGAGTTTCAAACGTAAAATAACCTTGCTTGAAACATACTTACGTTAAATCCAGTGTTATTTAGCAGTAGCTTTTATTGGTATGTTTTTAAAAGAATATATGAAAGTGGTTAGGCTTCAAGTAATACAAATTCCTAAAAGTTTAGCTGAAGTAGAAGTTTTCTGTTACCTCTGCTGCTCTGCCTCTGCCTTCCCTTCTGGGCTGATTGCTTAAGCCAGTAAATCAAAAAGCACCCAAGATGATATGAGGTTAAGTAGGGGTATTATTTATCTGGAATCAAGCCATTGACCAATGTAGGAACATCTTGCAGATTTCAGGCTAGAGTCTTCTGTTGTAAGTAAAAGTGAGTAGAGTAACAACTTCTTAAGTTGGGAGACATGGGTGAGAAATTACTTTTGTCTACAGTTGAAAATTGTGGTAGCTAAAAATATTAAGGTTATTTAAAGGAACTATTGTTTTAATTGCGAATTCCCTGATACTTCTCTTCCTACTGCTTTTTTTTTTTCTCTCTTTCTCTTTTTTTTTTTTTTTTTTAAACAAATGTCTCAGGGCCAAACGTAAAAGCTGTTGCCAGTGCCGTGGAACAGATTTACCCATTCGTGTTTGAAAGCAGAAAATAAATATTGTAATTCACCACTTGATGGTTAGGTTCTCTAACCAAGCACCTTTAAAGACTGCTGCACATTGGACTAAAAGAAAAACTGGACCAACTATAGCAGAGAAATGAAGACACTTTTACTTGCTCATGGCCACAGTATAAACTCCAGTTCTTTTGGATTTTACTCTTAACAGTGCTGTATTGTAAAAACAGAAGTTTACAAGAGATGAAATTGCTGCTTTTAAAAAGACATTCTATTTATTTTTGCAGTAATTTCTGTGTATTCATAAGCAAAGCTGTCACGATGTGCACTACCATTAAAACATTTTTTTTTTAGTTTGAGCTTGTGTTTTATTTGTGAATAGTCTTTTACATTTTTGTATGCTGAATATTGGGCACCAAAGAAGCTGTAAAAGTTATCTTTTTCACCTGATGAATGTGCACAAATAAAAGTTTGGAAAATATTTTTCTTCATACCTGTTCTGTTATATTCCTTTCCCTTTTTCTATTACAGTTAAAATTGTATAGTTGCAAATTAATTTGAAACAATGTAAGAGTAGTCTTTTGATGATACCTTCTGTTTATATTTGTAGTATGTGTAAAAATTTGTGTGTGGGTTAGATTGAAATCTATAGTAGTTACGTATGTTTATCCAAGGGTGAAATTTGGTTTGTTTCCAGTTCTAACTACATGCCAGACTTCAAGTATTTTCATGCTGTTATGTGAAGAATTTTCTAAATACAAAGGCCTACAGCAGGTGCTTTCCTATAGCTGATAAGGAAATCTTATCAACTAAAGAAACTGCTGTAGAAAAAACAACTGCCTTGTCCACCTACTGGATGCAAAAGGGAAAAAATTACTATGTGAGCTTCAGTTTTCAGGAAAATCATGCTTGGCTTCAAAAGAAGATGGTATGGTCACACCAATCCAGACCCAGCCTATTGCTGAATGATTAACACAGACCTTTTCCACTCTCTTCTTATTGTATGCTGTTTTCATAACAGGAGCTAGGACAAATGTAAGGTCTTGCACCTGGGAAAGCATAGCTCATGAGAGCAGCACAGGCTGGGATCTACTTGGCTCTGTGGAAAGGGACCTGGGGGTCCTGGTGGACACCAAGCTCAGAATGAGTGAACAGTGTGCTGCAGCAGCAAAGCAAGCTGGCAGGATGGTGGGTTGCATCAACAAGGGCATCATCAGCAGAGGTAAAGAAGTCATCATCCCATTCTACTTGGCCCTTGTTAGGCCACACCTGGAATATTGTGTGCAGTTTTGGTCCCTGCTGTGCAAAAGAGATGTGGACAGGCTGGAGAGGGTCCAGAAAAGGGCCATGAAGAAGATGATTAAAGAACTAGGAAGCCTACTGTAAAAGAAAAGGCTTAAAGAGATGGTTTGTTCAATCTTGGGAAAAGAAGGCTTAGGGGAGACCTCACAACCATGTTCCAGTACTTGAAAGGAAGCTACAAAGAAGATGGAGGCTCCTTTTTTATGAGGGGTCACGTGGAAAAGACAAGGGGTAATGGGTACAAGTTATTCCTGGGGAGATCCTGATTGGACCTAAAGGGAAATTTTTCACAGTCACAACAATGAGCCACTGGAATGAACTCCCCAGGTAGTGGTGGATTCCCCAACCTTGGATGCTTTCAGTATTCAGGTGGACAGGGTGCT
Source organism: Heliangelus exortis (assembly GCF_036169615.1). Lineage (NCBI taxonomy): Eukaryota > Metazoa > Chordata > Aves > Apodiformes > Trochilidae > Heliangelus > Heliangelus exortis. The sequence continues at coordinate 58,807,990 of NC_092424.1, read as the reverse complement.
GGGCCATCTTGTCTAGACTGTGCTTTTGCCAAGAAAGGTTGGACCAGATGATCCTTGAGGTCCCTTCCAACCTGATATTCTATGATTGACCAAGCAATGAAGCTTGATTCTGGCATGTATTATTATTATTGGTATTAGTCTTGGACTTGGAAGCCAGTAAATGTTTCACTCAATAAGTGCACATTTGAAGCAGAAGAGAGGTGAATGCTTAAAAGTAACTGCAAATGCTACTTTTAAAAAGATACAATAAATATGTATAAATGTATGAATGTCTTTTTTTCCCTATCTCACTGAAGTGTGATACAATACTACTACTGTGTGCTGCAGGTAATATACAATCCTAGTGAGGGCTAAAGATGGTGAATTCTGAGCTGTTTGCTGCATCAGAAGTCACAGCTGTGAAAGAAAAGTGAAAAAACAGCCTGGAGAAGGAAATGAGCAGCATAGTATATCTAATCTGTTTTTGAGGGATGGTATCAAAGTTGGGGTGGTTGTGTCTTCATACAGATACAGAAAGGAAGTAACCGTATGGGAAATGGTTGTGTTGTGGTTTTAATCCAGAGGCTGCTAAATACCATGCAGCCACTTTCTCACACTCCCCCATGCCCCATGGCATAGGGAAGAGAACTGGAAAGGTAAAGAGGCTGCACTCCCTCCCAGCTTCTTGTGCACCTGCACGCTAATAAAGCCATGTGAAACTGAAAAGTCCTTGGTTTCTTAACAGCAACTGAAAGCATCAGTGTATTATCAACATTTTTCTCATACCAAATCCCTCACTAAATCCAAAACAGTGATATTCTAGCTACTAAGAAGAAAATTAGCTGCCCCAGCTGAAACCAGGACAGAAATACTCAACCAAACCCCTTGGAACAAAAAGAAGGAAGCAGCAATTTGCCATAAGCCTGAAGTGATACATTTATAAAAGCCCTTTTAAGCTCCCTGTAGGCAGGAAAGACATAACCATGAAATTTCAAAGTAGAGTTTAACATTCATGATAAAGAGCTGGGAAAAGGATGCTTGCTGTATGTAAGCTTTCCAGTTTATGTAGATGATAATGTGGACCTTGTCACTGACACTAATGAGGCTTTTGTAAAGAATCAGAGCAATGACAAATCATAGGGAACATTAATATACTATTATGTGATTTAAAAAAAAAAAAAAAAAAAAAAAAAAGTATTTAAAGTATTTGAACAATGAGCAAAATTGTAATGGATTTTTCAGGAACAAAGCATAGTCCTAAACTGATGAATGAGGATTTGGCCATTATAACTACAATAGCTGCCTTAGATTAGGCTTGCTGGTTTTGCGTCAAATTACAAAGCACTTGAGTGCTACCAGAGAAACTCTGGAGCTGTTATGAAGCATGCTTGTCTCCTAAATTTATGTACAGAGAAAGGAACACTTTGCCCTTTTGTTAGCACTGTCACCTAGTATGAAATCTTCCTGTTAAAATGCAAAGGTAATAATAAGCTACAATGTATTAAAGTGGGAACTGTTTCTTTTGAAGTGCTGCTTAGAATCGTGCTAGCAGTTCTAGGCCTTAGTAACAATCCATAGGGTTCTGTCAGGCACACTGCTAAACTTGCAGGGTAGTATTGAGGAAGAGAATAATAGCAAAGTAAAGGTTCCTTGAAATGTGTGCTCACCTGTCCTAGCTCCAAGGGAACCTCAAGCTGTTTGTGACAAATACACTTCAAAACCTCTGGTGATGAAGGGCAGTTACCCATGTATGCTTATACTCAGGGATATCACTCTGCTTCCCATCACTGCTCTAAATCAGTAGGTCCTTGCCTCGGGCTGTAATAAGCCTTGCTGCTGCTGGTGATGATTTCTACATGAATGAATATACACCCTCCCCATCCTCACAGAGTCAGTCCTGTTTCCTTTGCCATAGTGTGCTGCCTCCTGCCAGGCTCTCCTGTCAGCTCCTGATGGAGGCCAGGCAGTGTGCATTCCAGGTCTCACCTCCAATGTGAGCAGCAGTGCTTTGGACTACACTTACCTGTTGATCAATCAGCTCTTCTTCAATGGACATATTTTCCAGAGCAATGTCTGGAGTCTCCAGGTGGGTCCCATGCAAAATTCCACACAGAGCTCAGCTGTAGCTGAGTTTATTTTACATTCCTTAGAGAGAAAGGCTGGTTCTATTTATACAAAATACTAAGAGCTCCTTTTTGCAGTAGAATGATAACTGACTCATTGCTAGCTTGAAAGTTGTCATAGCCACTAGATCTTTTCCTGCAGTTTCTGTCTCCATTTTATCATTTTCTGACTTGCAATTATCACTCCCAGAGAAATGTGCACTAGCACACTCAGAACTCTATCTCCTTTTTTCGGCCCCTTCTCATGGATTTGCAAGGCTCTGAATTCCAACCCAGTCTCTCAGTTAAATATTGCCTGCAAATTTACTAAGTGTAAGCAATCCTGTAATCCAGTCCATTAAAGAAGATGCCAAATAATTTTAGGTATGGGACGATTTTTTTTTTTTTTTTTTTTGTGGAGTGCTTCAGGGGTGCAGTTTATAAGACTGTACATTTTTTCCCTTGTATTTTCATAGCTAATGAGGTTGTGTGGCATCAGATGTACAGGCCTTGTTAAACAAGACCACTACAATTAGGGCTACATTTATAAAATTATGCACAGGGCTAAGTCTTCAGGACTACACTAATAGCTGTGAGGATTTTAAAAGCCCTTGAGTACAGCACCATCAGCTTTTGGAGGTATCTGAAGCTATTAGGGTCTCAGCAGTTAAACCAGTGTAGGAATTGTGTCTTTTTCAGAAAGATGGTATTTTTACTTACTTGTTTCTGCAATAAATAGGTGTGCATGGGGAAAGTTTAGAAGAGCTTGCTATGAGCCCAAAGCCTGAAAGATGAAGTGACAATTTTTATGGTATTTCCTGATCAAAATTTATTTGTGAGGGAACACAATATTTACTACAACAGGACTGTTTGGGAAGCTTCAGTGTTGAGAAAGATTTTGCAGAAGTCCCTTTCCCTAAATGTGTTGTAATAGAAACCATAAGCAGTGTGGGCTTGGATTGCATGTGTAAAGGTCTGCTTTCTAGAGGCAAGTATCAGAAAATAGTACCAACAAGAGCAAATGGGGATGCTATTGGAAATGTGGGTAATCCACTGCCTGGTGAAGGCACTGGTAAGGAAATGGATGAATTTCCTGCAATATAGTCATACTAAAAATACATTATATTACTTGATTTAATCTCAGGCACTTGTTAATGTAAGAATGATGTTGATAAAGTGACAGCATATTTGGAAGAATACCCAGAGTCACCATAATATTACTTGTTCTGACACTGATGTAGTAGTATCAGAATACTGATAGTTGTCATCTAACCTGAACATGAGGTAGGTGGAGACATTTCAGTAGACATCAATGCTAAAAAAACTGAGGAAGTTACTAATACACAGAAACAGAGAAAATTGTGGGTTCTGACTGGTTTTTTTGGCAAGATAATTTTACTGACTTTCAGAACTGATAGAATTTATAGGTTTTATAGAAAGAAAATATCACTGTTGATCTTACAAAAAAAGCTTTACAGTATTAGCAAGCAGGTCCAGCCTGCAGCCCTTTGCTGGTGTTTGAGAAGTTCTAGATCTTTTGCTTTTCTTTAACAAATGTTTTCCAAGCTTCCAGGCTTGACAAATATTAATCAGGCAACATATGGCACTGACCATGTATCCCAAATTTTATTATTATTTCCATTTCAGTAATAGAATGAGTTGTTTTGTCTAGCAAGAAGGCACTGATATTTTTCAAAAGAATTCAGGTTGTGTATCACCATCAGGATGCTGTACTGAACTTTCCACATTAAAAAAAAAAACAAAAACAAACACCCCCCCACATCCTAACAAACACCAAATCTTGTAGGTTTTGGCTACGTTCTGGTCATTGAATTCCTTATACCTCCAAGTTAAATGTGAAAATGTAAGGTAAAAAATTCAGCCTTCTGTGCATGACACATCTACACTTAAAAAATTCAGCTGCCCCTTCCCCCTCCCTGCCAGAGTAAATCTCTGACTTCACTTCCCCTTCATGTATTTTGTGTGCCCTCTTCATCCATGGCTTCTCTCCCACTGCTCCAAACCCAGCTTTCCCTTTCTCCCCATTTCACACTGCTTTGAAACTTTCATGTAGCTGAGCTCTAATGCATTTTGCATCCTTTTTTTGACTATTTTTAAAAGTCACAGAAATACTCTTGCTAATTCTTGCTGCTGCAGCACAGAGAAGATTGTTGCTGCTGACTCTTTCCCCTGCAGGGACAAAGGGACTTCTCCCAGCCTCTTGTAGTCAACACTGGAACTGTAGACTTCAAACTAAATTATAAGCAGGTCTTCAGTTTCTATTGGAAAATTCTAAATAATAGAAAAAAGAAGTTTTAAATGTCTGTGGAAAAGGTGGATACACCTGAGATCCAGGGGGGGAATTTTAGCTTGGGATGGGAACCTGCTGATTCCTCATAGGGAATGAGAGCAAAAGGGTTTCAAGTGAGTCATCTGCATCTCAGATGAGCAGTCCCACTGTCTGTCCATGCATCCTGGGTGTGCTTGGTCTCTTGCTGCTTATAGACTATGTCAAAAGGGCTCACTTGGACCCTTATAAAAAGACTTTGCTTCATCTTTTTTACATTGTGTATGCCAAACCTGCATCCTGCTGAGCTTTATGAATAATATGATAAGTATCTCTGAAAGCAGACTGGTCTCCTGACACCCATGAGGTTACCGTGAGGACTGCTGGTTCAAGGGTCAGGACAGAAAAAATAAGGCAGCCACGACCTGACCAGCTAGCAATTCAGAGTTATGCTTGTTTTATGTGACATGGGGTTTGCATAGTTAAAAAATCCTACATTGTGATAACTACTTACCTGACATTTGTTCCAAAAGTCCAATGTTGGGGGTTTTTTGCCATTGGTTCCCTTAAAGATTACAACGCAGGGATGTTGTAGTAGGGTGTTGGCCAGCCAGTAGCTTCTCATCCTCAGGTAACTAAATTTCCACTGACTTCTGGCAAATCAGTAGTTTCTTTCCATGGTTTTAACACTTTCTTACTGTCTGAATAGACATGTGCCTATAAATTCATGATGTCAGTATTTGGAAGTGTGACCATGTGAGAACCTGATCAGAACTGATCCATTCTGCTCAGAAGTAAAACTCAACACAAATCAGTAAGGTACTGTTCCTTCAGTGCAAGACACAGTCAGGTGGTTATGAGACAGCAAATAAAGTGGGATCATGTGCTTAGTTCAAAGTAGTATCTGCACTCCAGCTGACAGTGTCAGTCTTGCTCCCTCAATTAAATGCTGGAAGAATGCAACTCTGCATTCAGAGTTGAGACAGCCAGATCAGTTTTTTTTTTCCTTTAAACAAAGAACCATTTATTTATCTGCTAATAAATATTTATCTGCTGATCATGCTGAAAACTCTCTAGGAAAAAAAGACCTACATTCTTTTATGGAAGCCATTTAGATAACCTTGTGTAAAGGCCTGTTGAGTACTTCAGTGTACACTTGCTAAGCAATAACCAAGATTTCGAGGTAATTAATGATTTGCAGTGATTATGATTTCTGAACTCCCTTTATGCTACCCTGTATCACACAATTCTCACTTTCTGGATCCAAAAGTCAAAGTCTAGTGTGCCATGAGTTGAAAAAGAAAATTATTTTGGCATCAACTCTGGTACCTCCAGCTTCCAGCTTTCCTGGGAAGCCAAAGAAATCCTATCTCCCCTTTTGTAAAACCACCTTCAATCTACAGTAATTGATTATGCAAAGTCCCCCCCCTCCCCATTAAACAATTTGACTGTTTTCTGAGGAGTATTTCCTAGGTTCCTGAACCTTGGCCCTCCTGGGACGCTGCATGTAAAGTTTCTCTTAAACATGCAGAGCATGCTCTGGGTTATAAATAATTAGTTCTGATGAACACTATCCTTTTTCAAGTCTTGTTAAGCTGATGCCTAAATTAATTGGTGAACAGTTCATACCCATTTTTTCTGCACTAACATCATTCTTTATACTCCATACTTGTCTATTTTTGCTCTTGTCTTTCTTAACACACTGACAGAGACTTGTGAACCATTTTCAGCCCCTTTTTTTTCTAGACTAGAGAAACTTGTCTTTGGTGGCCTTCTACTGTTAGACTCTTCCTTCTGTTTGGCACCCCAGTTGTTCTTTGCCCCTGTCCCTGGCTGAACTCTTGTGAATAAGGCTAACTAGAATTGTGCACAATATTCCAGTTTCACCACAGAGGTGAGTAACATCAGAGGAGATGGTTTGAAACAGATGGAGCTTAGATTTCCAGTAAATTACCAACTAAAACAATCTTTAATGTTGACTGTAAACTGCCATTGAAAGAAGCTCTGCTAAGAAATGAGAGGGTATTTTGCATATAATGAAGTTACCAAGTGTCCCAGTGGGGTGTGAGCATCGCTGAACTTTTTTTTTTTTTTTTTTTTAAATCAGTCTTTTGCCGAAGGCTGCTTAGCGATCCCCGTCTCTAGTAGAGCTGCTCTTTCTCTCTCTTGGCAAGCTCTACCGGCACCAGTTTCTCTCTGCGCTGGCTCACCCAGCACAAGGGCGTCTTCACGTATTTCCTGCAGAAGCCAACAAAGAAACCCCACCAAGGTTTGACACCGCACACAGCTTCCACACGAGCATTTCACACACAGCATTGCACACCCGATACGCGGAGGATGAACCCGCTCCGCCAGACCCCCCCAAGGTCCCCCCCGGACCGCGCTTCCCCGCCTGCCCACACGGGGCCGGTCCTGCCCAGAGCAAGGCCCGCCCGCCGGTTCCCCCCCCCGGTCCGTCTCCAGCTACCCCAAACCCTCCGGATTCCTCCCGCTCGGAATCCCCCCTGCTGCGAATCCCCCTTTCCGGATCGCCCTCCCCCCCCCCCCCTTGGGATGTCTGTCTTTCAGTGAAGCGAGGGGAGGAGAGGGAGCACGGAGGGAGGCAGAGCAAACCGGGCCAGAAACGCCGATTTGTCAGTTTCGGGGAACGCTGCGAGGGAGAGCCCGAAGGGCAATTAGCTGTAGGCTTTCTGCACTGGGATAATTAGTCTCAGTTAGGCTCATAAACAACCTCCTTCAGGCCTGGATGAGTTGCAGCGCACCCCTTAGAAAAAAAAATATCATCTGGTAGTCTAAAAAAAGCCCCACACAGGATGACCCATGTCACCGGGATATTCCCACGTTCATTAACTTCCACCGTCAAAAAAAAATATGCACGTCTTATTTTCAGTCGGGATATTTCCACCTGTGCCTTCAAGCCTCTTTTCTCGGGGTGTCATTTGTCTCCCCGAGGGGCAGCAGCCTCCTGGGAGGCTGTCAGCAGAGGGGGGGGTGACAGAGCCTGCATGGCCCCCCCGGAGCCTGGGTGTGTGGGTGAACTTGGGGGGATGCTCCCACACCTGGAACAATGTGCTACCACCTGTGCTGGGGCCTGACTCTCATCCCAAGCCAGCAGACCTGCAAGAATTTTGTTAATTGTTTCCCTTATCATTTCTTCACTCTTTTATTCATCGTGCTGATAACTTCTGAAATTCTTCCAAAACTAGCAAGTAGCTGCTGCAGAATAGCTCTTGGAGCAGATCAGGGAGGCTCTGCATCTTAAAAAGCAGGACTGCTTAGGTTTTTCTGTAATTTTTATGGCCAAAACCTACTGAAAAGAATGGGGGTACTAGCAAATTGATAGGAAGAAATGCCAGTTAATTTATGGCCAGTGAGACCTTCATTTGGAGATTGTAAGTAAGCAGCATGTGTATTAGCAGACCATTTAATTCTGTTCTACAAACTGATGTTTTACTTCCATTCAATGTCTATAATTTCAAGGGCCATTTAGCTTCTGAGGGGTGCCAAAAGACAGGTAGAGGAGTCAGAATACACAAGAGCAATCAGAATGGGTCCTATTAAAGGAGCAGCCATATGGGGCTCATGTCAGCAAATCTCTCTCACTCTCTCATCGCTCTTCAGCCTTTTTATGTGGTGAGGTGGGGACCCAAAATTCATACAGGAAGAACTTTTTCTGGGTATGAGCTTATAGAGTCCACAGTAGCACAGGACTCAGTAAAAGCACCAAAAAATACCTATCTCAAAGAGCTATCAAGACTCACATGGAGCCTTGAAGTACTTGAAATAGGGGCCTCTTCTCCTTCCCTTTTTCTGCCAAGACATCTGTGTGAGGACACAGATGTCCTCCTTTCTAGGAACCCCAGTCAGCAAAAGTGCTGGGGAGCCAGGCCTGTCTGCAGGGTCCTCACAGGAGTGCTGGAAACCACCACTTTGGGCCAGTCCTTCAGCACCAATAAAATGATTGCTAGGCCACTGTACAAGATCTAGTGCTTGAGAGAATCTGATTTTTCCAGAAAAAAAAAAACACACCTCTTTTTCTATAGCATGCAGCATTGAAAGATTTTTTTTTTTTCATGGGATGTGTACTCACTCTTTAGCTAGTTCCATGGATATTTGCTCTAAAGAGCATCCTTTAGTCTCTGGTATAAACACAATAACAAAAGCGAGGGATGCCAGGCTCATTATTGTGTAAATGAAGCACACCCAGGACAAGCCAATGAGCTCTACAAAGGAAAAAAAAAACATGCAATATTTAAGTTTTGAATATATTTTTTTTCCTGTTGACATATTTTTAGAGAATAGAGCCCTTAGTGCACAGAAGTTAGAAAGAAGCTAGGCTATTATTCTTAGCTCAATTGTTTGTGCTTAGGCAGAATTTGAAACAGAAGAGTGATTTTGCTTTTTCTAATACTCCTTATGAAAGAAAATTGAAGAGCCTCTATTGACGCATTTAGCATGAACCTATAGATTTATTTTGCTTGCACTCGCTGGATGAAAACCTTGCGTAGCTGTTGTTACTGGATTGCAATAAGTTACATGAATAATGGAGTCTTTTCCCAAGAATAAACTCCAAAAGGGGCCAGCCAAGAGTCAGTGGTCTTCTGAGCCCACAGACCAGGGCAGGTAGATCCTCAGGCTGAGGGATGCACTATGAAGTCCCTGGAAAGTAAAGTGTATGCAACCCAACAGGCTGCTGGAGCCCCCTTGGCCTTCTCCCCTGTTAAAACTAAGCCAGACAGTTGAGACATTTGTCACTTGTGTCCTGAGCTAAAAATTGCAGCTGAAGCTGCTCATTCAGCCAGAATCTGCTGCACCAGATGCCTAAGTACAGGTGCTGCTGGCCACTGTGACCTCCACATGTATTCATTTGAAGAAAGAATTTCCAGTTCTGCCTCTCTGGCCTAGACTAGGAACATGTTTGCTTGTTAAATTTCTGTAAATCCAGATCAGACCCAGATAAGCCAATGGAGTTATTGTGGCTTTGCATTCAGTGAAATGGAGACCAGGATTATTTTTAGGTGTGCATAACCAGCTAATGCTGCCAACAGGAGGGAACCTTCTCATGACACAGTTGGTGCTGAGGACCTCAGGTCTGCACGATCTGTTTTTGGGGGACATTTCCTCAGGAACAGCTCTAGACTGTCCCAAGGACTCAGCAAATGTTGGAAGATGGGGTGCATTGACTGCTTTACTGGTTTGGTTTTGACCAAAAGCTTGTGCAGTTCAGGAATGTAGTTCTGTGATGGAAACCAAAGCACAGTGAGTGGGGAAACTGAATGATTTGCTTCTAAATTTGATCTAAACAAAATGCTAGTGTGAACACAATGAGTTTAGCCTGGCATATTTTTCCTAGGTTTAATCAAGACAGTAAACAGGGCTTTCTCTCTCTCTTTTTTTTTTTTTTTTTTTTTTTTTTTTTTTTTTTTTTTTAAGAAAACACCAATGTGAAACCCATTCAGAGATCACACCAATTTTCAAATCTATCTCAAAATCCATCTAACAGGATATAAACCATCTTGACTTTTGGTGGTTTAATTGCCTCCCTCTTGTGGAAACTAGTGTAGAGTTGAAAGAAGCTTGGAATTTCTGTTGCCTTATATAATTTGATTTTCAGCATATATTGTCCTCAAAATAAGACTGAAAAATCGAATTTGTAGAACATCTTATGAAACAAAATTATAAAAAATATTTTCCAATTTAACCTTTTTTTTTCTTTTTGCATTTAACCTTTTCTCTTTTTTCTCATGATATTATGTTACTATATGGTAGTCTTCTTTATTGTATTAAAACAGGAAATATTTTTGCCCTACAAAGACACTTTTTGCTAAAAGAAATTTTCCGAAAGCCAGGACATGCCTGTGAAAAGGAATGATGTCAATGGAACTGTTTATACAAATGTTTGATCATAAAATCTGCAGTCTGATCTAGTACAGAACTTACACTGACTTCAGAAGATGCATCCTAAATCCTAAATATTATGTATTTTCAACCTACTAAGGCAATGGTGTTTTTAAGAAGTGGGGTTCACAGCCTATGTATGGAGTTGATGCACAAGGTGTCCTGATTCCCTGCCCCCTGAGGCAGTAATTATTAGCACAAACTTAGAAAGACGTGGTGGAAATTGTGAAGTTAGTTACACTAACAAACAGCTCCTAAAGAGAAATCTGGGCCTTCTTGGGCATCACAGTTGCTATTTTAGTGATGCTGTTTGTAGAGGAAATACTTATTTTGCACACTAAGAGAATAGCAACTTGGAAATACTCAGAGAAATCTTACCAGTTACAGTCAAAAATGTCAGGGATATGAGGAGATTGATACCCCAGTTCATGCTAGATGTCAAAGCCATGGCTCGTCCTCTGATTCCAACAGGAAAAATTTCGCTCAGGACCAGCCAGGACACTGAAACAGAAAGAAAAAAAAAAAAAAAAAAGGTCTTGTCTTTGAAAGAATGGGTTTTCTTGCTGTAAATTTAGGTAATCCATGAATGTAGGTGAAGCCACCTGAGAAAATAAAGTGTTTTCCAGAGACGTTAGGTTGTGTTGGCCCAAGCCCCAGAGGAACACCCATGCTCTGGAAACATTGTGTGCAGTGGTCAGCATCACTCTGGGGCATCATCCCTGCTTCATGCCCTCTCCCCTGGACAGTTTGGAGAGTTGGGCTGATTCCAACGGGATGAGGTTCAACACGGCCAAGTGCCGGGTCCTGCACTTTGGCCACAACAACCCCATGGGGAGCTCCAGGCTGGGCACAGAGTGGCTGAGAGCAGCCAGGCAGAAAGGGACCTGGGAGTCTGGATTGACAGGAAGCTGAACATGAGCCAGCAGTGTGCCCAGGTGGCCAAGAAGGCCAATGGCATCCTGGCCTGTATCAGGAACAGTGTGGCCAGCAGGTCCAGGGAAGGGATTCTGCCCCTGTACTCAGCCCTGGTGAGGCCACAGCTTGAGTCCTGTGTCCAGTTCTGGGCCCCTCAGTTCAGGAAGGAGATTGAGGTGCTGGAGCAGGTCCAAAGGAGGGCAACCAGGCTGGTGAAGGGATCCAGCACAAGTCCTATGAGGTGAGGCTGAGGGAGCTGGGGGTGTTCAGCCTGGAGAAGAGGAGGCTCAGGGGAGACCTCATCACTCTCTACAACTCCCTGAAAGGAGGGGGTAGCCAGGGGGGGTTGGTCTCTTTTCCCAGGCAACTCAAAGCAAGACAAGAGGGCACAGTCTCAAGTTGTGCCAGGGGAGGTTTAGGTTGGATATTAGAAGGAGAGGGTGATCAGACATTGGAATGGGCTGCCCAGGGAAGTGGTGGATTCTCCGTCCCTGGAGATATTTAAAAAGAGACTGGATGTGGCACTCAGTGCCATGGTCTGGTAACTGCAGCAGTAGTGGATCAAGGGTTGGACTTGATCTCAGAGGTCTCTTCCAACCCAGGCAATTCTATGATTCTGTGATTCCCTACAGTGCCAGTACATGTGGAACCAGGGAAATGAGCTCTGCCTGCACATCTGTGTGTGTAAGGGAGTTCTGACTAAATAATTCTGGAGTGATGTAACACTAATGAGAGTGGGGCAGCAAACCAAAGTAATCTTCAGCCTTGGAGCAGCACTGTGTATTTATGCCACCTTATAAATCGACACCTACCACACTGAGGCAGGTTTGCTTTTCCAGCTCTCCACTCCATATAAATGAAATTGTTGAGGTGTAAATGAAGAGAGAGGGACTGATTTTTGGCCCCTTCATATCACACCACACCACAGGTGATCTAAATGCTGGTGTTGCTCGCCCACAAAAACAAATTGATACATGAAGAGCTGGCAGTGGAACTGCCTTGATAGCAGAGCAAAAGAAATCAAGAAGCAAGAAAAAAAAAAAAAAAAGCACCACATCTCTGCACCATTCCTGGCTATTAGAGAACAAAGAAAAAAACCCTCCACCCTCCTTTCTTTCTTAAGCACATTCTTGTATTAGCAAGAAGTTGCTGTGTGGAAAAGCCATGAGTTAACAGATGATCAGAACAAGAGCAGAGAGGTACATGTGGTTGAACTGCATCTTCAGAGCCTTGGGCATGGCCATTATAAGCTGCTCCTCTGTGGTGGTGTTTCTGCAAAATTAGAGATGGGAATTTGCTCAGGATACTTGCACTGGGCAGTCTTAAAGTTACATTTTTAAAATGAGCCCCTTTATGTGTGAGTGACACTGCAATATTGTCAATATCCCTTTGGATTCTTGTGTGACAGCACTTCACCAGTAGAACAGAAAAAGTGCTGTGGAGTGAGACGAGAAAGAACCAACTGAAAGGGGGAAAAAAAAAACAAACTTGAGACTTGAGTCAATGGAGCAGATTCAAGCAAACTCTAGATTTCTTTATCTCACTGATTTGAAATAAATATTTTTTTAGTTGTCCCAGATGTTTTTTTTTTCTTTTTTTTTCTTTTTTTAAGGGAAAATATATGAAGAGCTTTTCTCCCACAGTGGGAATGACCTTGCAGAGTGGTGATTTTACTCCAGAGAATCAAGACTGTGGTGCATATTGACCTAACACACATAGGCACATGACCAGAACACAGTCACAGCATCTAGCACCAGCTCTAGATAAGCCTTTTTTTTTTTTTTCTTTTTTTTTTTTTTTTTTTTTTTTTTTCTTTTTTTTTTTTTTTTTTTCTTATTTGGACTTCAGCAAACACTCAGTTGTGAACAAGACATTTCTTTATTTTCTAAAGAAACACCTTGGACAGGTTTTGTGGGATCACAACACACGAGGGGGAGCAAAGAAGAGAATTGGGTTCTCATGCAAGTGTCTTTCCCTGACAGGCCAGCCAGCCCTGCACCTGAGCAAAATCAGGTCCTGGCAGTGTGTGGGGATCTCATCACTGCCTTTTGCTCCTCCTCTGCATCAGGGCTGTTGAAACCAGTATTGTTAGTCACATCTGATACAACATGTCACGACAGAGAGAATTAGGTGAAATGCAAAGCAGCAAGTAAGCAAAAGAGCCCTTCCGAGCAGTGCATGCAGAATCCATGGAATCTGTCTCCATAAGAAATCCTGGCAGCCAGCCACTGGGCTTGACTGGGAAAATGGTTATACAGCAAGGCTGACAAAGGAGACATTCATAGTCACATTAGACGGGATTAAAATAAAGTCTGAAAGAATTAAACAGTCTTTCTGGTCGGCAGAAACCAACCTCCAGGAATAAACTTCTTCTGTGGGTGCATTGATCTGTATTTGCTCCTTCTAGGATTTTCTTGCTTTCAACCAGCTGGCAGTGGCTGCTCAGAGAGACACCAGGCAAGGAGGATGAAGCCCCATGCACTGGCATGGCAGCCCCTCCAGCCTGGAGAGCCCTGAGCTAGATGGGCTCCAGCAGCATGAGGAGCACCAGGGGACAGTCCTTGCTACAGCTCAAAATCTGTGGCACTGCAGCACCTCCAATACTCTGCATTTTTCCAAGGACAGACTGGTCCTTCCAGGCTAACTACAATTTGTTGGGAGATTTGAAACACAGTGTTTCTCTGTTAAGAAAGGAAAAATACTTGAGGACTTGCGTCAGCCACAATAGTGGTTAGCTGCTCTTATTTCAACCAGTTATTTAGTTCAGGAAGATCCCACCAACACACCAGATCTATTCTTCATGTCTGCTAATGGTAGCTACTTCCTCTGGCATGGCCCTGAGCTCAGCTCAGCTGGTGAGGAGTGGATAGGCTTATTTGCAGCAGAGAAAAAGTGGTTGTAGAAATCTCACACTTATTACAGTCTGTTTAGCCCTTGCCCCAAGCTGAGGCAGTGATAATGATCGATTCTTTGCTTTTAGCACCTCTCTGGGGTTTTTTTTACTATTTGTCCCCCTGCCAAAAAGCAGCAGCTGCTGTAGGTACAGCAGGGATGTGGCTTTCTCTTGAGGAACCAGTAATTAGGTTTGGGCTCCCATTTATAAAGACTGCTGATACCTTGTGCACTGTGTGCATTCAGCACTGCAGAAATGTTACCATCACATTCCCAAAGTCACTGCAAAGTCACCAGCCTAGGTAGTGGCATTTTATGGGGAGAGTCATCCTAGAGAATCCAAATCATGCCCTCGATAGATCTCTGCTAATAGATTTACAGAGATTACATCTCTGTAATCTAACATCATTTCAGAAGGATTCTGTGATGGTTAACCCTGCTGCACACACAATTCTTTTCAGTGTCTACTCCAGCCACCTTTGGCAGGTGCTCATGGATGGGAAAATGGATGGGAAAAGAGCTGGTGCTCTCCAGGCCAGGTGGAGATTGTGGGTAAAAGATGAGGCTGAGGGCTCGGGATGAGTCTCTGTGCCAGATTCAAGAACTCAGGGATTTGCTCATGCAGTTCCTGCAGGTAATAACTCACCTCTGCTGACCTGCATGTGGCAATCTCTTCATTGAAATGGTTATGAAGTGCTGGAACAGGCTGCCCAGGAAGGTGGCTGAATCATCATCCCTGGAGGTGTTTAAAAGATGTGTAGATGTGGTGGTTGGGGACACAGATTAGCACTGGGCTCTGTAGAGTTAGATTAATGGTTGGACTGGATGATCTTAAAGGTCTTTTGCAATCAAAACTATTTTATGACTCTCTGATTCTAAGGAAAATTTTACAGGTGAATGAACTTTTATTGCAGTACAATCTAGAGACAAGAACTCCCACTGAAAATGCAGAAGAAAATACTGCACTGGATCAGAAAGCTTAACTTTTTAACTAAATCTCACAGAAACCTGATGCCCTGACAGCAGAAAGAGCAGAGGACCTAGGTTTACAAACAACCTCTTGACCAGGATGGTGACATTCACCTCTATAGAGTCACAAGGGTAGTAAAGGCAGAAAGCATAATAGCAGTGGAAAATTTCAGCTGCTCCCATTAAGGCTGAATAAATTGTATAATGGAGGATAGTGCTGGGACTGCATTTTAGATACCATAGGTGATGGTTTCTTTTAGCACTTTACCTGATACTTACTGAAAGGAAAATAAAGCAAATCTTGCTTCATTGCTAACAAGGTGGTTCAAGATGTCACTGTCACAAAAATGTTCAGTTATAATGGTTATAACGTTTCAAATTCAGTGTTCTAGTAGAAATGGAAGGGCCAAGAACTTGCCATATTCTGTTTCATGAGGAGAGCAATAGGAGAAAAAGCCTGTTTTCTATAAATAAATTAAAAGGACAATCAGTGGTGCTGTGTTTAAATTACCTGATTAGAGGCTTAAAATACACATAAAATCAAATACAATAAAAAGAAACAGCTCAGGACAGTTAAACAACTGAATGAAGAAAGCTGTTAGAAGTAGAAATACGCCTCCTGTAAAGGTGTCCAAAGAAAGAAAACACTGCATAATTGCTGAAAAGTTACTTGTAATACCATCACCAGGCAGTCGAGTATTCTGAAAGTCTGCTGTCTGGGAGGATGAGAAGCCAGGGACAGAGAAGGTGACACATGCCAGCATCAGAGGAAACACTCCCTGAAGGAAGGGGTCACCCTGGCAGACTTCTGTAGAGAGTTGCTGGCTGGAGCTAGGATACAGCTAAATAATCTCAGCTGGAAGAAGGAAAGGAGGATAAATACAGAGTCTTGAGGAAGAGTTGTTTAGGTTTTGCTGAGTTAAGGAAAATAGGGATAAAAAAAAAAAGAGGGACTGTGCTTTTCAGTTTCAAAGAGCATTGGTGAGGTATCATGGGGTAGAAGAGAAAGTATCCATATAGACTGAGAACTGTTTGTAATAGAAAACAAAAGAAAAGCCTGTCTTGCTCAGTCTCTCAGGAGAAGGAGGCAAACAGACAGGCAAAACTTATTAATGGTACAAAACTATTTAGGGTAAAAAAAATGTAGAAGGCTTATAAAGAAATGCAAAAGGATCTCAGAGAATGCCCTATACAATTCCTTACTGACACATGAAGAGAAATAGATATGGAGAAAGCCACCTGCCAGTACTCACAGCACTGTGCCACCACTGCTCAGAGCACAAGTGCTGAGCATCCTTGGGCAGTTCAGGGACAGCATCAGCTCCCATGTGGCAGAGGCCATGGATGCAAACAGAGGCTTGGTGATTATTAGGAAGGGACCCCTGATTTTGCCACTGAGTGTATCTGCTGTGTATTTGACCAGCTGCATGAAGATTCAGTCAACTTAGAACTAGATGATGAACCAAAGAGAAAGGTGGGTAATGGACTCTAAAAAGAGCAATTAAAAAGACAAGGACTCTTCAGCTTAGGTGGCATACAGATAAGAAAACAGAATCAAAGTTTACAACACTGCAGAGACAAATAGAGGAGAGGTTTGCACTACATTTTTAAAGATACAAAACAAGAGAGTACAAGTGAAGTTACAAAGGACAGGTGTTAGGTGAAGTGGAAGGATTTCCTTTTTCAGACAATGTGTATTTCAACTATGGAACTCACTTTTATGAAGTCCTTCAGACATGGAAAATATTAGTGGGTTAAAACTATTAAATGCCAGGTATTAATACATTATTTCTGTCTGTGTATTTAGGAAATTATCCATCAGGAGCTATTGCCCACAATAGTAAAAATAAATCCCCAACATTTTTCTTGAAGTTCCCTAAACCACAGATAGGCAGAAGGACACGATGTGCATCCTGCATGGATCTTTTCTTATGTATTTTCCTTCAGCATCTGCTACTTACTGTTGTTGGAGGCAGACTGACTGAGTGACCCTTTTGTTTCAGCCAACCTGGCCAGCTTAATGAGCTTTGTATTTGGGATATAAGGAAAGACTGTCATGTGCTTTCTTCCTTACTTCCTTACTTTACAGCTATGTAGTAAATAAAAAAGAAATTTTAAAAATTAACAGACTTACATCAGAGAAGCATGACTATCTGAGAACATTGAGAAATACTGTGAGCTTGAAGGTACTCAACATTCAAGTGAGGTACATGAATGAAAAAATGCCCTTGTTTTGACCTTATTCCTGCCAGGAGGCAGAAGCAAATTGGAAGCTGCTCAGCAGCTCTCATTAATGAAATATTAGATTACCTTGGTATTAATTTGCTGCTTGGCATTTTTTTTCTTTCCTATAGAAATTTTTTCCTTTCCTCTCACACACCTGTATTGTGTGAGATCAAATTCTTTATGGTGAGATTTAGAGAGCAGCCATAGAAATACTTGAAAGAATTCAAGTTTCTGAGTTATAAGCTTTGGAAAGAAATTAAGTGGTTTTACAGCTTAGGAGCGAAGTAGGCAGAAGTATGTAAGACTTTGAAAGGGAGGACTGGGTTATTAGCAACAAGAGGTCCAAGGGAAGATAAGGAAGGGATTATCCCACCAGCAATGCTGACAGACCATCTAAGAACATGTAACAAATGTTCAACACTGGTAAAGGATGCAGGCAAGGCATGAGATGAAGGAAGGAAATCAAAGGACATGGTTAATGACTGGCTTTGCCAGAACTCAGTTTTTTTCCAGGTTTATGAAACCCCACAAGTTTTTAATTTACTTGGTTCCTGGCTCTGCTGAGTGTTAACACAAACAGCCAAATGGCCAACTATTTCTCACAAAAGACCAACTTCAGCATTGCTCTGCCTTCATTTCCAAGGGCACATTGCAGGGGATGGCACAAGCCTTTACAGCGTGTGTGGTGCTGAAGAGTGTACCCATGAGAGCACATAGGACAGGGTCACAGCTGGGATTTGGGGCTGTAATACACCAGCAATGTCCTGGCACTGCACCCACACAATGCAACCCCTGAAAAAGGCTTTCTCAGCAGTTCCAGTGAAGGACATGTGGGGGATGGCAAAAGTAAGAGAGAGTTGTTTAGATTGGAAAGAAGAGAGGGTGAGAGAGAGTTTGTCCTTTTCTGAAGCAGGTGAAAGAGAGGCAATGAAAAAGAAGTGGACTGAAACTCTACCCATGGTTTTGTGCAAGATGAAAATCAATTATTCTGCATAATGAGAGTTATTTGTCTCTCTGGCTCTGCCCTATACTATGAGACTAAAGTGGGTGCTCAAAAGTAGTAACTGGCAGATATGGAACAAATGAGCTGCTAGATCTCTTTCGAGAGCATGTAAGCTGCCAGAAGAGTTCCAGCCTGCCAAGGGTCAAGTGAAGCCCCATGTGTACTCACTAAAAGGAGTGTAATTTCTCTTCTGCTGAGAGATAGGGGAGGCAGAAGAAGCCTCAGCTAATCTCACACCACCAGTTGCATCCTGATCTCTGTAGGCAAAGTCACTATGTACCTCATTCTACAGCTTCCAAAGAACTTCTTTCCATTCCAAGCAGCTTTACAACTACTGGTTGCAAGATATCTGATACGATATGATATGAATGATCCAAAGGGAGCTGATGTGGTGTGGAAAATCTTAAATTCTTTTTCTTTCCTTCTGGTACACTACATTTCTGCTGCTGCTGGTTAATCCTTTAGGCTGGCTTGTTGAAGTAACAAATATTAGGACTAGTGGGATTTAATTTTTATCACTGAGGCTGTATCAGAGTACATAAAATCTGTTGTCCAGTGTTTGGACTATTTGCATCACTATCTAATAGACAGCACTCACATGTGCTTTTTTTAAGGAACCTTGTAGTTGGCCATAGAAATGACCCTTCACTTGCCTTTATGTTAGAGCAGCAAGTGAGTTTGAGAGGAAGAGACTGTGAGACCAACACATTAACTTCTTCCCATGTTTTCTGGGCGCCTTGGAAAGTAGGGCAATGAGATGTATTTCACCTTTGATTTTCCCCATCTGCCTTTCCTCCCTTAACCTTCTCGCTACTGTGTGCCTACATTTTAACACTTTTTTTCTTTTACTGTTGTAGCACTGGTATTGGTACTGCCTGGTATTGGTTTTCCTGTTTCAAGCAAGCCATTCAATAATCTTAAACCCTTTTTCAGTGATCTTCACTTACTGTCCATTTTCAGCTTGGAAGAATAGTCTCAGGCAAGTAGAGCTTTCTTATAGACAGTGATTCCCAGCTGAAGGATTGCTGGGCAAGAACTGATAGATGTATAGGGAACCAGCAGTGGTAGAATTGTCTTAGTTAATATGATTTGTGTCCCATCTTGCTCAACAATAGTACTCAGCAGCAAATATATCAGTAAGATGCATCATAGCTTTACTGTAAGCAGGCAGGTAACAGTCTGCACCAATTTTCAGGTCCCTTAATAGAAGCTGATTTGAACTGATGCATGAGATGATGATTCTGTTTGCAACTGGATTTCACAGCCACTATCTCTCTGTCTTTCTTATCCTTTATTCTATGGTCAGTTATGCTGTCTCATCAAGACAGAACAACTTGCAGGGCAAACAGCAGGAGAAAAAGTAGAGAGAAAAATAAAAAATGAAAACAAGCTTTCAAGGGAGAATATAGTTATTATTATAAATCACATACCGTAATCAAAAAACTTTTAATTAAAACCTGAAATGTGTATTCCCATTTGTAAGTGTTTATTTGTTCAGAATATTGAATCCAGGATAATCCTCTGAGGCATTTGCAGAGGAATGACTTCAGAAGCCAGAGACTCCAATTCACGAGGAGGTTGTGCATGAATTAGTTCTGACTATCACATATTTCACTTCTAAAAGGTATGTAGAGGAGAAATTACACAGCTGGGTGGGATAAAAGGACTTGGTTTTCCACTATAGGGGGGGTTTCCACCCTTAGGGGGTGCACAACAGAAAAGACCTGTTGGGATGTAGCAATTTGGGGAAATTTAAGCCTTTGCTCTTGCAAAATAGCCGTTTGTGTGTATACTTTAGAAAATTCCCAGTGGAAAGGATAAGCAGCCTTTAACAGCAGTGACTTATTTCATGTGAACCCTGCAATGATCCATCTTTTTAGGTCCCTCACTGGCCACTGCTGCTCAGGGGTTGCTCTGGTTGCTGAGGGAGGGAAGGAAGCAGCAAAGAGGTCGGTGCGAATGCTCTGGGACCACCATCACAAAGTGTCTCTTAGTTCTCAAATGATAAAAGTTTTCTGCACTTAGGCCTGATTTTCAAAGGCAACAGAAGCTGGGTGCCCTCCTGTGTTCCCATTCCCTTTGAGAAAACCCTCCTGGCCTTCCTCCCAGACCTCAAAGTGACACAGAAATTCAGATGCCATGGGAAGAAACAGTCTCCTTACTCTATGCACTCACTTCCCACCAGGCCATCCTCTGTGCTTTGGCTGCCAGTCTCCTCCTTCCACAGCAGTGCCACTAAGTTACATGATTTCACATTTTTGCCTCTCTGGCATAATGTTTTTTCACACTTTATAATACATGGTTTAGTTGGATGATCTTTACAAGTGAAATAAAATACTGTCTTTTCTCTTTAAGTCCTACTGACATTCTAGTTTTTGCACAAAGCTGGCCCAAGATCAGATTACCTCTAAAAAATGCCTCTCAGCCCTCTCTCCCAAAGGAAAACAGATTTTAAGAAGAAGAATATAAACCCTTTATACTTTTTAACAGACTTCAGCGTCAGAATGGTCTTCCCTGTGAGAACACAGTCAAAAACTAATGTAAAATCTACTGTCTTTGATATGATTATCAAAGGCCAGTATTATTTACTGAATGTTAAATTCAACACTTGAATTACTTAGAAGGGCAAACATGGCTAATGACAGGCAGCCTTGATTAACATATGAAACCCTGTAGGAAATAGTATGCTAGACTTATTTGACAGTGCACCATTTTACAAAAGATCACGTCTCTGTGGAAAGAAAAAAGGGGATAGTTAGGCCCAGTTGCTAGTAAGAATCACAGCAATATCCATTTATCCATTTGCTAGATTTTTTAATAAAGTGAGTCTGGAGGTAAAATCCTTCATTTTGGCCTCGAGCTTCTAGCTGACCTGAGCTGAACTTTAAAACTATACCTAATTTTAAGCACAAGGACTCATTCCTCTTACGTCAAGAAGTGCCTTTATGTCAATAGTTTCATTAACATGCAACAATTAATAGAGAAATATTTATATAACCCTGAGAACCAAGATGCTGTTTAAGTGCATCAAAAGGCAGGTAGTCACCTGCTTTTTCTAGGTAGTTCTTGGAGTGCCAAATTTTGTGCTCAGCAACAGCAGATTGAACCACAGTTCTTGTGGAAAGATAATAATATTGGCTGGAGAATGGTGCTGTCACTCCCTCTTTTCACACTACCAAGGGCTCTTTTCTTTCAAAAGGCAAAGCCCTTGCCTTGATCTGCTAAGACTTTCCCTCATTCATACACATAAGAGCAAAATTATGAAGAGGAACACAGATGTCAGTGAAAATGACGTCCCAGATTTGAGGTGTGCACCTCAGTATAGAGTTTAAGTTCAGTCTCAGGGCTGACCAGCTTTAGTCTGTACTTTAGAAAATGGAGTCCTACACTAATGAAACTCCCAATGACATTGCCATGCCTCATTACTGCAAAAAGCATTTTTTATCCTTACTATGACCTTTTTTCACTTCTAAAAATGCCTCCCAAAGTTGTAAGCTCTATCAAGTTAGAGAAGTTAAACCTATGTGGCTGGTGTTTTAGAGACAGCTCTGGTAGTTTGAAAGTCTGCAATTCAACATACAACTACCAAAAAATATCTTAAATTGTCTTGTACTTCACCACTACCAATCAGACCTTGAAAAGCCAAACCAATTACTGGGTTATCTGATATGTTATCAATAGGCTTGAGATAAACCTGGTCTGGGGCAAAACAATAGGGAGAAGTAGGCAATTCACAGTCTTTGCTTTATTTTTCATTTTGCTACACCCTGTCTTTCTACTGCATCTTGTTAGCACAGACACTGTGTGAAATAGAGGTCACAGGAGGCACCATTTGAAGAGCAGAGGAATAATGAACCAGATAAATACTAGGAGTGTCACAATGAAACCACATGGATGCGTGCATTAAAAGATGATGCAGGACAGTACTAGGAATCTGGTCATAAAACAGAGACTCCAAGATAATTTTTAATTAACTAAAATAGGACTTTCTGTACTGAACCTCAGTGAAACAGGCAAATTTCCAAGGCTTATTATTCTGGTTCAGATCCAACAAAGCATTTAAGTACTTGCTTATTTTTGAGCATTTGATTTGATCACTACCACTATCTCCTTTTCCAGAGTAAACCACAAGACATTGTAAAATTGATGCTTCTCATTTCTGCTAAATTTAAAGCCAGGTCACAACTGCTTTGCAAAACATAGAAACTCAAAAATAAAACATTACAAACAAATGACATCCAAGGCAATGTTGAGCATGAATGCCTGTTATCATCAAATTTATGTGAACTATAAATTTATATAATAACCATGTTTTGTAAAATCCAAAATGTTGTTCTAATGTCAAAAATACTGATGTGAATTCCAGAAAGCCCTATCTTTTACTAATACTTTCCAAGCTAGTGCAAGGCCATACAGCTTACAATATTTCCAAATACACGAATAACCAACGAAATTCACAGACACTCATAAGAATTTCCACACCGGCAGTTCTCTTTCCCACAGAATTTTCCAGTTTCTGGTAGGGCATTTGACAGCCAATATTATGCCCAAGAGCATTTTGTGGCAGAGAAAAAGCAGTCCTGTGCAATCTGGATCATAAGGTTGGCAAGAGATGTGACCTCTGTGATCGGGTTCCTGGGCTGTTCAGTGTCTTATGTGGAAATCTGCTGTTCTGGGGTTTGTTACAGATGGAGTTAGAAAGTTAGGTTAAAGACACAGAGAAGGCTCTGCATTTAACCATGTTAATGAATCATACTTCAGCTCAGGTAGCTAGTTAATCTAAGAATTACAGGAGCAAAGACAAGGGGATTAAATTTGTCTTTAGTGTAATTCTTTGGGCTTTAGGAGAATGTTCCAAGTCTGGGTTTTGGTTTGCTTAATCCAAAAAAAGACATAAAGAACAACTGCCACAGACCACAGAATATTGCATCAGGACAGTGGCAGATTGAAAGAGGGACTTATTTCCTTCCTTGTCTCCATGGATTTCACTTTTCTTGTGAACCCTTGAGCTTTTTTCCGTCCTCTTTGACACTTCTTGCCTCATCCTTCTTCTGTCTTCCCTGCTGTCCCCAACATGGGTTTAAGACTGCAATTAAATTACTTCAACAGCTCACAACAAAAGATCAACAAAAGAAGTGATTTTTTTTTCCATGGGAAAAGGAGAGGAGAGGAGAGGAGAGGAGAGGAGAGGAGAGGAGAGGAGAGGAGAGGAGAGGAGAGGAGAGGAGAGGAGAGGAGAGGAGAGGAGAGGAGAGGAGAGGAGAGGAGAGTTGGAATTATCCAATTATACAATTATCATCTAGGCCAATTGCCTGACCACTTCAGGGCTGAGCAAAAGTTGAAGCATATAATAATGTGAAATACTAATAAACAGTCTAATTTAGCTTCCCGATTGCCCTAAACTCCTTCAGCAGCCAATGAGAAAAAGAGGGGTGGGCCAAAAGAGAGGTCAGAGAGCAGGGATCTGAAAGCCCCTCTTAGGTGGGGAGGATGTTTCCCTTTGTTGATTATCTGAGGAATCTGCCTCTCACATCAGTAACATTTCCAAACATGTTGAAACATCTGTTCCATTTTAGGAATAAATTAGCTCACTTTTAAAGCATCCGTTCAAGCTGATATAAATTTAACTCAGATATACTCAATATGGCAAATCTGCCCACGTTTATACTAGAAATGGGCATCTCTCATCCCCAGATAGATTTTCATTAATAAAAACTTGCTCCTAAGATTTGCCCTCACTAGGGTCTTGCCTTCACTGACTTCACAGTGAAGTGAAGAGTTTTATGTGTCAGTGTGAGTTTTATGTCTCATGGGGCTGATAACCATGCACAGAGGGCTCTTGCAGCAGTGAGATGCATCCACAACAGCAGGGCTTGCTCGAGAGCATGGTCACTGTCCTTTCCTGGGGGAATCAAGACTGAGGGGACACAGATCTGCAATCTTGGGTCCCTCATGTGGCAGGAATTTCATCAGTGGAGCAGCTTTGGTTGGTTGGCCTGCCACCCCTCTGTGCCCTGGGATCATATGGATGCTCAGATCTGGGGTCCAAGTATCCCAGGTTAAAACTGAGTGGAAAGTGGATACCTTGTAGGAAGTGGAAAAGTCCTTAGGTAACAGGTTACTTGGGAGGGAAGTAATTTCCCTTCCAAGCCTTGGCTGTAAGACTGAGGTCCCTGGTGAAGAAAGTGACCATAGTGACCACAAGCTGCTGTTTTGTTAACCTGCCTTCAGGCTGGTGAGGTTTGTCCATCCCTCTCTTGTGCTTGTCCCAGCAGCTTTGGAACTGCTTGCTAACTTCAAGCAGGCAGCTGCATGTTCCTCTGCACTCATTCACAGAGAGCAGGGAGATGTTGGGGGTCCCCAAATGCAGGAGGAGTTTCAGCCCAAGGTGGCTTTGAGTCAGCAGCTGAGAGTCCAGCATGGAGAGAGATGCTCTGAGGGAACTGCTGTCCCCAAAACTGCCACTCATTTTGTGGGCTCTGTGCTCTCTCTCTCCCCTAGCATATGGTCCTCAGACATGCTTTGCATCCACCATGGGACTCTATTTCACCACCCCAGGCACTTGCAAGGTGCTTTCAGAACCATCTGGTACCCTGCTCCGTGGGCAGCACCCTCACTTTAGAAGCTAAAACTAAACATTGCTGTGAATAGAGCTCAAGCATGCTATTTTTGTTCATTTTTCCATTCAGGAATATTCACCTTCTGGCTGAGGCTTGCAGATGGCAACAGAGGGAACAAAATTCCAGTCTGAGAACACTTCCCATGGGCATGTAATTCCACTGTTTAAAAGGTT
The DNA here is from genome assembly GCF_036169615.1 of Heliangelus exortis. Taxonomy (NCBI): domain Eukaryota; kingdom Metazoa; phylum Chordata; class Aves; order Apodiformes; family Trochilidae; genus Heliangelus; species Heliangelus exortis. Next base: position 58,782,926 of record NC_092424.1, on the reverse strand, counting down.
TGGATCAAACCCAGAGTACTGCCAGTCCCTCAAGGAGCCACTCAAAGGAGTTGATGGGACCTATAATAGCTACATGGAAAAGCTGGGTTTGCAGTGAGTTCTAAACCCTTCCTCCACAACCCTGTTAGGCATTTATTTGGCCACTGACAAAAATGTAAAAATAATTTTTTTAGACTTTTTATCTGTGATATTTTTTCTGCAAAGCCCTGAGACCCAGACGATACTTCTTCATCTGCCCTAGGTGTGTTGTGGCCACAGCTCTGGGTGTGCTTAGTGTGCTCTGAGTGCTCAGGGCCAGCACACTCCTGTGGCTCCAAGAAATCCCGTGTCCAAGAGCCTGTGATGGCCTTCAAGAGGAGGGTTTTTAAGAGTCTGGTCCTTGGCTCTGGAGAGCTGCACAAAGCCAGTGGTTGCTCTGGGACATGCAGTAATAGAACATCTTTGGTAGAGGTATAAATACCTTTATGAATCTAAATGATTTTGACAATTAATTAGTCCCACTTGTGGGTGCTTTTGTTGATTTGCATCTACATCCTCAACGAGATGTCAGCAGAGCTGATATGATTAGCACCAGCAAATCCCAGAGTTCTTTGGTCAGCTGCCTAAACACCTTTGCAGTCATACAGAAACCTACATTAGGGACTGTCAGAGGAGAAAGAGCTCCAATACCATATATGCCACCCAAATGCACGTGTCCAACACTTCCCTCTGAATAAAAGTGTTCCTGACTCCACAGCGAAAAACTTCTGTGATGTGCATGGAGGCCCTTGAACTGCACCCCCACAATATGTGTAAAGAGGTACTGCTCGAGTGTTCTTTTGTTCACGCACTTTTTATTTGCTAGAACAAATTTAGACTGGAAAAACAGGTTCTCTGCTGGGTCCAGGCTGTGTTTGCATTCCTTGCTTCGCAGTCGATGACTTGCAGGAGCCCCTCTGATTTTTGTTCAATAAAGAGGATTACCTCCAGACCACACTGCATGCCTGTATGAATGTGTGTGATGCTACTGTCTCTCTTTTATCCACTTATTAGTGAGACTCACTCAGGGGATATATAGGAAAACACAGAGGGAAGCTGCCCCTATTTAGTCTTTGATTCTAAGTGGGGCAAAAAGAGATGATCAGGGCAGAGAAGCAGATCTTTGGTAGCAGGTGCCACCTGCCACCAGAATCTGAATTTTGTTCATGAGGTCTGTGAAGAAAGCAGCAGAGCTCTGGGCACCCACTCCATTTCAGAAGGGTGAGAGCTGCCTCTCAGCTGTTAACCAAAAGCTCATGCCCGCCCCATCCAACCCCAAGAGTCCCACATTTACAGCTTTATTTTGGAAAATAAGTCTGATACTCCAGGAGTTTGGCTTTCATGGTTCCTGCATCTCAATATGTTGCAGCATTCAACAGCAGTGAGTGAAGGACAGGGCACCCCTCTATAAGAATTTCTATGTTTTATCCCTCAAGTAGTCTGAACAGAACATCAGGCAAATGAGATGCTTTGCAACCGTTTCAGATAACCCTGTGTCATTTACTAAATGGTCGTGGGTGGCTGTAGCTCTGATTAGAATTTCTCTGAGTGTCCTTTGTGTTAAATTAATTTCCAGGGTCACAGTGAGCTTTTAGGGGATGAATTGGTTATTTGCCTCCACACTGCTCTCATCTCATTAGCCTGCACTCACTGCTCCCTGTGCAAGGCATGGCAGCATTTCCCTGAGGCTCCGATTTCTTGTTTTATCCCCTCCATGTGGAGCAGGTTTGATCACCTTTCCTTGCAAACGTTTTGAAAACAATGAAGAACCCCTCTCACGCTCCTCACCTTCCATGTGGCAGCCAGAGTATGGTTTCTTGAGGGCTCTGCAGGCACCTTTCCCTGTTGAGAATAAGTCCCCTCAGCTAATGACTGCCTTGAAACGCCTCTGCCAAGCACCCCCAGAGAGACAGCATGTGCTGTTCTGCAAAGTGATCCAATTCTGATTTGTTGCACCTACAAGAAGTCCTCATGATTGTGTGAAATTGTGTGTGAACAAGCAGTTGAATTGCAGTTCCTCAAACATAATTAATCCAAAAACAGAGCAGCAGAAATGCTCCTTTTATCTCGCCTAAGGGTTGATGATATACAGAGCACCCCAGAATCAAAAGAGTGACAAAGCAGATGTTTGCTAGTCTGTGAATTTTTTTATAATGCAAAAATGGCTTTTATCTCTTGCTGTCTGCTTTTGAGTGCTCATCACTGTGCTTTGATAAATGGCAATAAATATATTTAGCATATGTTTTGTTCATCAAAAAGTTAGTCTACTTCATGTAATTTGGAGACAAAAGAGAAACCATGAAAAAACACAACACATATGAATGTCTGCTGTGCAAAGCAGGACTGTAACTACCACTTCAATTAGAAACGCCCAAAAAAAAGGAAGGGGAAAAAAAAGACAAAGGAATTAAAAAAAAGGTGATCTGGCTCAGGTTGCATAGTCTGCCCTATGAAGTATGCCATTTTCCTAATAGCATTACATAGACTTTCCTTTACCCCCACAGAAGATAATGCAGCATGGACTCAAAATAAAGTGGGTAGGTTTGTTCCAGAAATGCCTCATGAGGTGGAAGGAAAAGAGCAAGATCCTCTCAGTTCTTTGTCCAAAAGAGGCTGATTTGATCTGTAAGTCACAAACACATTGCCAGCACCACCTTCACCTTAGACAGCAGGATGGGGAGATGCTGTCAATTTTAACAGAACATCATATTTTTAAAGGTGTGAAAATGTCTTGGAAGTACTTTTCAAAATACCTGTATCTGTTCTAGACCTGGCCTTCACTTGCTATGCAGATATATCTAACTGTCAGTTTAAATTGCCTCACCCTTGCTCTATTCTATGTGACTTGAACCTGCTGGAGCTAAGACCATGTCTGCTTTTTCCCATTTGCTGCCTTAGAGCATTTGTGCTCTTAGTTCAGAAAGAGGTCAGAAAACATGTATGGACCTCTAAGACTCTCACGTTAAACTGGAAAATACATCTCAGTTTCTGTAGCCCTTCTGTAGAAGCTGATGTCATTATCATTACTGTCACCCAGACCAACTCAAATGGAACCCAGAACCCATTTGCAGCCAGGTAAACAGGAAAGCATCTTTCAACGGGAGGCCAAGCCTGAACGTGTGCCCCTGCCTTGAGGGTCATTAAATATGTTCTTGAAACATCCAAGTAAGCTCAAGTAACGTTTTCTTTTCAGGGCTGCACCCCTGGTTTTGAACCTATGTCACAGAAAGCAGAATCCAGGCCTGAGTTGGCCTGTAAGGGGAGGGAATAATGTTGCAATAACACAGTCAAGCTTGCTGCCCTGGCAATGAATGCTAATCTCATGCTGCTCTCACAGTGAGTAATGTTTAAAATAAATAAATCCTGCAGGCAAGTTGCTGTTAGTGCAATTGTCGGGTTATATTTTTGTGTCAAGCTTTTTATCATACTAGTGCAGCAGAAGAACAGTGTGTTTGCAGGGCAAGTTTCAGCCAGGGCACAAGAGCACTTTCAGTCTGTTAATAAATAATGGGCTCTATGGATCTGGTTTTTGCAGTGTGGCTCAAAAAACCAACCCCTTCATATAACAATATGCAAGTGCTATTGAAACAAAAGAAAACAAAATCAAGACATTTTATTGCTAGTGCCAGGGAATATCAGACACCTCCTTCTCTGGAGAGAGTGGGAACCCTGTGAGTGCAATGGCAGCTACAGCTGTACCTCAGTTGTACAGTGATGTGCCCTTGTGCTCTTCCACGTGTTCTGGTCAGCACAGGTAGTGGTGATACAATTTGCTCATGGACTTTGCTCATGGAATGTCTTTCCTATAACTAAAGGCTGTTCAATAGTCTGAAGGCCAGATCCTCAGTGGGACTCGGGCATCCTTGCATTTAGGATTTGACGGTATCACATCATGTAGAAGGCTAGAGGTTATCATTCTCTTGAGTTTATGAGTTAGCAGCAGCAAATGCCTACATCTTAACATTCCCAATGTAAGGATATGATAGACTAGGAAGAGGAAAGATAGCCAGGGCCCCCATAATTTTGCTGTACAAAGCTCACAGTAGTTCTCCACTTCGCTGTAGAGACACAGTTAATTTCACTGAATTGAAGGGAGATCAGGCCATTTAAAAATGTGCAGGACTTCCTAAAAAGTACACCCCAGGCCCTTCAGAATGGTCTGTGACAACACCAGCATATATTAGTAGAATACACTGCTTTGCCCAGCTTGGGAACTGCCTGATGCCAAGACAGGCATGTCTCTCCAGCACTTAATCCGCTTTTAAGTGAACCTTTAGAAAGAGTTAGAAAAAAGAAACACTTACTTGGTCCAAGACCTATGGAAAATGCAGCAACATAAACGAGCAGGCTGGCCAGTGACAGCCACTTCAGAACAACAGGAACCTCCTCACTTTCCATGTGAGAGCCTCTTGTGCTTTTGCCTCCCACCAGGGTAGTTCTGTTCAGCTCTCCTGTTCTGGCAACACCTGGGCCTCTCTGTGCATCAAATGAGAATCTTTCTGGTGAAGTCATTCTAGCAAAGAGGTCCTTGAGACTCCCATTGGTGACACCAGTGAGGTTCCCTGGTCTCTGGAGAAATAAATCCTCTGGAGGTTGGCTTCTACAGACATTTGTGAAATTCACATGTATGTTACGGTTCACCAACCCCATAGTCACCAACGACACTGCCATAACAGAAGAGCCAATGCACAGAAAAGTTTTACTTCCAACTTGGTCCACAAAAACTGTGGCTGGGACTGTGCTGACCACTTTAACCACTCCAACTCCAGTAGAAGCCAAGCTGGCAGCTTCATTGCTCTGGAATCCAACTGACTTCAACACAGTTGATGCGTAAAATAAAATGTTGGGTTGACCAGTTGTTTGGACAAAAAATACTAGAGTGAGTCCTACCAACATTCGGGCCCTCATGTTGCTTTTTGAACGAAACAAGTCCAAGAAACCATACTGATTTTCATCTTTCAGGGAAGACTTGATCACAGTAAGTTCTTTAGTAGCATCTGATGTTTCTCGTAGCCTTTCCAGTACTTTTCTTGCAGCTTCATCATTATTTTTCATTACAAGAAACCGAGGACTTGGAGGAAGGAAATACATGGCAATAGCCTGCAAAGCACCTAAGGGAATCACAAGGCCAAACATGTACTTCCAGCCATGAGATACACTGGCAAAGGCATAATTTGAAATATAGGCACAGAGAATACCTATCACAATCATGAGTTCATTTAATGATACAAGGAGTCCTCTTCTGTGCTGTGGGGCGATCTCAGCAATATATACACACGTTGCAATTGATGATAGTGATATGGAAACACCTATGGCAATCCGTCCCACAATAAGTATCCCATATGATTCATAGGGCAGTAAAATCAAACTCCCCAACACGAGTAAAGAAGATGCAACAATAATAGAAAGTCTCCTTCCAAATCGGTCTATCAGGAAGCCACCAGTAAGGGCTGCAAATAAGGCCCCAAAAAGTAAGGAACTTACAACAATTTCCTGCTCTCTGCAAGAGAGTGCCAATATGCTGCCCATCTGAAGGAGAGCTCCAGAGATAAGGCCCAACTCATAACCCATCAGAAGTCCACTTACAGCAGCAATGGCAGAAGTCAGAAATGTAAATGTTCCACAGCCTGAAATAAGAGAAGAAACACACGGATTTCAAAAGTGTGACTTCTGCAACATTCTGGCAACTAATAACTTTATTTGATATATCAGTCCAAAAAATCTTTTTGAAACTTTTAGGTAAAGCTGTTAGGTGTATGCAAACCCAAAGGCTATTTCTTAAAAGAAAAAAAAGAGATAGGACTTTTAAATTCATATAAAACCCTCTTTAATTTGAATCCTTTTAGGTTTCTTATCTTTCTGATTAGAAGGCAATAAGGTTTTGATCAGGCCCTAAATAATGAAGCCTTCTGCCTCAGAATATTGTTTCAAAACACAACACTGACAATAAATACACAACCTTTGGTAAAAGAGCAATTTTTGCTGTGAGACATTCTCACTGGTTTTTTTTTTTCTGTACTGAACTGTGGAAATCTTGTTCAGTCAACTGGTGTACCATGGGCAAGGAAAGCAGCAGTTTCCCAGCTAAATTTCTTAAGCCTTAACTTGAATAAGTAACAAGTTTTCTCTTGCCACTTACTAATTCATTTGCTCCATCTGAGGATGCCATGAAGACTGCTGATATCAGTTGATTTATTTTGTCAAACAGAAACTTATTCACTGAACACCAGGCTGATCCAGATAGCTGGAACATTCTAGGGAAACCAATTTTTGAGGTAAAAAGTCATGAACTTATGAACTTTCTGGGCTTTGCTCATTACTAATCTCAGATTCTTTGGAATACCAGGATCAAATATTTTGCATAGCTTATGACAGTCATGATGTCAGGAATAAAAAACAGATGGTGAAAACATAAACCAAACGGAGATTATATGCCTTTGAACATCCACTTTAAAACAAACTCATTTTATACAACTGCAATTCATTGTTTATTGTTACAAGATAGATTTGAGTGATAGCATTCTACTAACTGTGAAGCCTTTTGCACCCTAAACCTTGAGGAATATATCAGTTTGTTATTGTTGGTCCTGTTCTTTCTCCTAGTATGATTTTACTCTCATCACGAGGTTGGCTGCCACACAACTAGGAAAAGAGTGAGTTGACTTTGATTTTTCTGGTTAGCTGAAAAGATAGGACATGTGTGAGGAGAGGTAGCTTTTGCAGTGTAACAGAGTCTGTGTTCCAGTTAACTCTCCTGGAACAAGTACTTGCCAGCTTGGCTTGGCTGGAAAGGGGTATATGGACCTATTGAAAATGATACATAGATTTTGTTTATTTTTAGCTTATTTTTCTAAGGCATTAAGGGTCTTTGATCATTCTGGCTGCCTGGAGTTTCTTGCCAGTAACTTCTGAGCACATTGGCAAGGATCAGTCCCGTTTGTCAGAGGTTATTACATTTCTTAAGCATATTGTGAAGAGAGGGGAGGAGAGCAGCCCTAGCAATATGCCTGCATTACTAAGATGAGCAATAGCAGAGCTCAGGATTGGACCCTGGCATTGGCTGTGTATCCCACTACATTGCTGGCATAGTCCCTGGGATGGTTGTGCCCCAAGCCACCTCAGGGTTTCCTCATGATTCCTGGAGGTAGCCTGGCTCACAGGAGGCTGGGTTATTTTGGAAGGTAGCAGAGTATAACTGTGTGACTATAAGCTGTGCCTCCGGAGTCAGGAGAGATGTGTAAGCCCTGTTAAGATAAATATCACCTATTGGCTTTCCTACCAGCAGCTCTGAGCTATTGGGTGCACCCATCATACCTCAGCCCACTCTGCCTCTGGACTCAGACAGCTGGCAAACCAGACATAGATGAGAGAGGTTAAAAGCACATGGGCATATAAGGGCACATTAAAAAAAGCACATAAGGGCATGGGGGAAATGGGAGTATTTTCAGAAGTCATCCAGAAGGTGGGGTGGATTGTAAATTTGTTGTGGTGGAGGTGGAACAGCATGAAGAAAATATCAGAAAAAAAATTTTTTAAATGTATACTGTGTTATCCATGTCTGCCTTATGGCTAAAGCTGCTTCTTCCTTCATGTCTGCCGTATCCAAGATCATTGCACTTACTTTAAACAGAGGTTAGTATATGAGTTAGGGCATCTTAGTGTGGTTGGAGAGCAGCCAGACAGAGAGGGACCTGGGAGTCTGGATTGGCAGGAAGCTGAACATGAGCCAGCAGTGTGCCCAGGTGGCCAAGAAGGCCAATGGCATCCTGGCCTGGATCAGGAACAGCGTGGCCAGCAGGCCCAAGGAAGTGATTCTGCCCCTGTACTCAGCGCTGGTGAGGCCACACCTCGAGTCCTGTGTCCAGTTCTGGGCCCCTCAGTTCAGGAAGGATATCGAGGTCCTGGAGCAGGTCCAAAGGAGGGCAACCAGGCTGGTGAAGGGACTCCAGCACAGATCCTATGAGGAGAGGCTGAGGGAGCTGGGGCTGTTCAGCCTGGAGAAGAGGAGGCTCAGGGGAGACCTCATCACTCTCTACAACTCCCTGAAAGGAGGGTGTAGCCAGGGGGGGTTGGTCTCTTTTCCCAGGCAACCCTCAGCAAGACAAGAGGGCACGGTCTCAAATTGTGCCAGGGGAGGTTTAGGTTGGACATTAGAAAGAATTTCTTTACTGAGAGGGTGATCAGACATTGGAATGGGCTGCCCCGGGAAGTGGTGGATTCTCCGTCCCTGGAGATATTTAAAAAGAGACTGGATGTGGCACTCAGTGCCATGGTCTGGTAACTGCAGTGGTAGTGGATCAAGGGTTGGACTTGATGATCTCTGAGGTCCCTTCCAACCCAGCCAATTCTATGATTCTATGATCTCACTTCTTTCACACACTGAACAGCACTCTGGAGGAAACACTTGACTCCAGCTAAGCTGCTTTGTGCTACATTTGCTCCAACCTCCAATGCATGCATGCAATATACTTTTTATCAATATAAAACCTAATTTCTCCTTTCCACACTTCTGACTTGCCTGGTTGCTGTATATTACTAGTCTTGGAAAATACACCCTTCCAATGTATTCCGGCTGGAAAAAAGGTCTGGTAACAACACAGTGTTGTGCTGAATGAATGAGTTTGGGGTCAGAAGCTAATGTGATCACAGTGCTCTGCCCAAACTACTGTTCATTGCTGATAGTTTTGCTTTCTTGAATTCGTCTATATTTTACATCATTGAATCATGTAGATTTAACCTAAAATTTTCCTTTAATTTTTATATTTTGAAGCCAATAGAGGCCATTGTGGTTCGTCCAGTCTGACACTCATGAACATAACTCTCCAGACACGTATAAATGACACTTTATTTGAACTAAGCAATTAAAAATACTCAACTTTGATTGAAAAATGATAGTGGTTGAAAGACAGTGACTTAAAGTCATAGCTTGTCTCAATGATCAATTGCTGTTACTGTAGATTATCTATAAATTATTTCTAGACTTAATTTCTGCAACTTCAGCTTCCAATTGTCAGATCCCATTCTCCATTTGCCTGCATTTAGCTGAGTTCACTACTACAAAATTATAGCCTGACACCAAGTCATCCCATGGAACTCTCCTTGATAAGCCACTTAGCCCTTGAGGATTTATAACTTTGTCAGAACCTTAGGTATTCAAAGTCCTGCTCTCTGAACCCTACCCAGATTATCAAATTCTTCAAGTAATTGTGAGCCAAACCCAGTGCTCCTGCTGTGCCAGGTAGGAACTTGACACCATTATTCCACTCCCACTGGACATATTCCCTCTGCATTCTTAAGGGTACTCACAACCATGTATAGGAACTCATCTTCTGCTAGTTATCCTCCATAAAAACAAAATTCTGTTCTGACTGGGGTCTTTCCAAGGCACTGCCTTTCCTTTAAAAATGGCCTGGCTTCCTACTCCCTAGCTAGAAACGTAAATTACTTTATATTTGTATTAAAATGCAAAAGATGGGTTTCACTTACCTAACTGCAAGAGAACTACAGCATCTATAGATTCCTTCTGTAACTACTTTTGAAAAACAGGCATTTCTAGATGTCTGGAGTAGGTAAATATGCCTATTCCTCTCCATTGCCTATAAAAGGAATCTGTGTAGCTTGCTCAAATGCAGATGCCAAAAACTGAGAGAAGAACCCCACACAAAACCTTCGCTTGCTCTCAGTATGGCAACACACCTGAATTGCATTTGGCCAGTGATATATATCCCATTTATCAATCACCTGTCACTTTTATCACCTGCAACTAATCATTTATTATCTTCTTCCAGGCAACTGAGGAAAAATGTTAAGTAACAGAAGGACAGAAACTGAGTTTAAGGCTCTCCAGCAGTAGCACAGCAGTGTGGACGCTGTCTCCTATTTATACTTTGAGAACTGTGTCCTGCATGGCTTTGAATTCTTTAGATGTGTGACTGACTGTCAGTTTTGTGTGGTTCCAGTTTCTCATTCAAAATGACAGTTCCAAGTCAAATATCTTGACAGAGTCCACCAGCAGCACTGTTAGTTTCTATTCAGACTGTGCTCTCCTCAGCCTGTGGTCCTCAGGTCAGAGCAACCATGGAGATTATTTATTTTTAATCTGAGTGACTGTACAAACTATGTGTGGAGCTTGGACACCTAGGAAGTTGCTAGGGAAGCACTCAAGAGCATATATTTCTTTTTTCTTCCACTATAGCAGCTTAAACAGTGTCTTAATGTTTCCTTAGTCTGTTTTCACTTGGTCAACTGGTATCCTTGTTCATTTGTCCGGTGACAAACTCTGACAATTTTTAGAACTAGCAGAGGGCTGTACCTAAAGCAGATCCCTGAAAGAAAAGCAGATTCTGAGGTGATACAGAGGGAGGCACATTATCTTTCTGCTTTATCAGCAGTAAACTCAGCAGTTAACTCGGTGCCTCTTGTCCCTCACAGGCACTTTTTTGCTGAGAAACATCCTTATAGCACTATGAGGTTTTGTTGTAGTTGGTGCACCTAAGCCTTGCCTGTCCAGTACTGCCTGCTGAGTTAAACCCTGAAATCTCTGCTTGGTTTTCCTTCATGCTGTTCCTCCAGACAAAATTCCCTCTGACTTCAGCATGTGTTTTGCTTTAACATTTTCAGATAAAGCATGTTGCAGTAGAGGTACTTGCGATCCTTTTAAGTGTCACTTTTAATGATGTTTCTGGCAGTTCTTAGGCATTCCTTTTTTAAAAAATGAGCTTCTTAAAATGCATATTTCTCTTATTTTATGAGATGCCTGCAAAATACATGGCAGTGTGCAGCCCAGGGGAATAAAATATTTTAATGATGGCTTCCAGAGAAATTTTTTCTCCTCCTGACTGCAACAAACACCATGGCTAAAGAGTGTGTGACTGGTATGTGACAACTGATTGGAAAGTCTATCCTTTAGTTTCCCTGTAAACGACATGGTTTCTCACAACTGTTACTCAGGTCAAAAGCAGAACTACTTGGCAAACAAACTTATCGTTAAGAACATTTGCTGGAAATGTTTATGCTTGGTTCCTGAAAAGGAGACCAAGTGCTGTTGTAGTATAGCAGAGTGTACTGCTGATGATACTGGATGGGGCCAAGTAGTAAGGGTGTGCCCTTTTACTTATTTTCTAGCATATGGTTGGGAAAATGCAGTCCTTCCAAAGGCAAAATATTTGGTCTGTGCATGTACTTTATGGGCATAATGGATAAATTATCTTTGCCAGGGAAGATCTGTAAGAAGGCTGATCTGGGAAACACCACTCTTCCCCCAGTTCACATGCAGGAAAGCTACAGGAAAGGTGCCTGGGAGCCTTTTCCAACCTCACCTTTGTAGTACCACACTCCACATTAGTCCAGACACTGAGATTTTTGCAATGTAGTTTTCTTTCTTTTCAGTTTCCATTCCCTATGTGTACAGAAAACTAGTGGGACTGGGGGAGAGATTACTTTATGTGCACATATATTTATTTTTATAGGAGAGGACTCAATGGTCTCTTCCAACATGGGGCTTTCTTCTTTTGGCTTTGATTTAATCTGAGATGAGGAAAATCTCAATTTGGAAGGGAAGTCTTTTCCTGGAAGGTCAAATATACGCTCTTTAAATCCTTGATGATTCTTTCATCTATTCAGTCATTTGAAAGGTGAAATCAAGCTCTGTCAGCCATTGGATAATAAGCACAGAAAATCATGATGAGTTGAGTGCATTGCATAGATAGAAATCCACAACACAGAATATCCATGTTTCAATAGATCAAGATATCTACTTTCATCCATGATACAGCATCTGTATCTGAAAATTTTAAGCTATCTTTAACAACATATTTCTTCTCCATCTGAGTGCTATATGGCATACAAAAAAGTTTGCCTTTACAGAGAAATAGTGTTTAGAATTCCCTAAATTGTCTTTAGGGGAGTATTTTGCTGAAGAGTGTAACACGTGGATCACATGGTTCTGTAAGATAAACTTTTAATGGCAATGTGTTGGGAATTTCTGCATAATTCAATCATGATTTTATTTCTCGTGAAAGGTAATTATCCCATTTTTTTCTGCACTGTCACAGTCATCTTCCTTTCTTTCCTTTTTCATACAGCTGTCTGGTGTAAAGAAATATATATTTCCCTGTTGATCTATTCTAATGCCTGACATTTCCTTAGATCCAGTTGCTGTTCAGTATGTGCAGCTATCCATGTTCCTCTCAGCAAAGACACATGTGATCTAACTGTCTATGTAGAAGTGTGGCATGGGACCTAAAACTATTACCCAACAAAAGCTTATTGGAAGAAAGAAATGGTGGCTTTAGGACAAAGCCATGTTGCAAGGAGAGCTGGAAAATCCCCAAAATCATTAAATTTGTCCAAAAAGAGTAGCACTGCCATGTAGGATCATGACCATTTGACAAATGTTAATTTGTGTGAAAGGAAAAACCTAAACAAAGTTTTGTAAATTGAACTAAAAAGGCAGAAGGAAGATAATGGTATCACACATTTTCACACACCTAAACTCTTGAGATGGTGTGAAGCACTGTATATTTTGTACAGGGTAAGCCTGATGATGTGAGGGTAATACTCGAATTTCATGAACAAAAGGCCCCAGGCACTGAAGGAAAGACAGGGAATGAAGATCCTGGGCAGACCCATCCTGGACATCTGGCCATCACTCTCTGTGCTCTGCAATGTATTTTCACTAAGTCAACAAGCAGTCTGGCCCTTCATTACATTAAATGGCAAATGGGCTTTGTTTTGTTATTTTCCAGGAAAAATCAAAACATTCTTTTAATTCCAAGCTAAATAATTACAAATTCTTGAGGTTACTTCTTTCATTTCTGAGGGTAAGGCCAGGTGTGTAGTTTGCACATACTCTTCTAACTGCACATACTCGTCTAACTTCCCCTAACAGTAACTTTGCTGTTTATTTATTGTAACTGCTCTGCTTTCCTTTGGTAACACTATCCTATAAGCATCTGCTCCCCCCATACCCTAAGGTAATGTTAAGTAGATCTGCACACCAACTAGCTTTCTGTTCTTGATTAACCTCTGCTTCCTCTTCTTCCAGTTATCAGTAGATGTTGCTGGACTGATCTCTCTTACACTCCAACAAAGCATCTGTGCTGCAGTATGTGAACATACACCCGTCAGTCAGTTCGTTCATTTTTAAGTGAACAAAACCTGCTCAGGGCAGAGTAGTTTCTGTCTTAAAATGCTGCTTTCCTGTTTGGGTAAAATCGTCTTGTGGGTGAGAAAAGTCACAATGGTGGGTGAGTTTCCCACAGTCATCAGTGACAGAAACTCAAGATGCAAAACCATGCTGTAACTTAGGAAAACTGTCTGGGTAGGACAGAAAGGCAAGGAGCTATGAAATTCATCCTCAGCACTTAAATATCTTTGCATAAGAAATGATACAGCTGATTTTTCAGTGTGCCAGCACAGAAACCCTGTTTCTTCATGAAATACCAAGAGAAAAGACCCAGGGAGTTCCCCCCCCCCAGCTCTGTACTTTCTCCCTGCATGAGCAGGTGCAATGTTTGTGTGGCCTCCTTCCCCTTCAGTTGAAAAGGGCTGAATTGCTCCCAGGCAAGCAAGGACAGGAGCACTGTTGCTACCTTAGATGGCAGCAAGCTCTCCAATTTTTCAGGTGACTGATCTTCATAAAAGGAAAGGGATTTACACAACAGACACCACATGCATGAACAGTCGGACCGAGGCCATTTGGGAAACGGATCACATAACCTTTCATTCAAAATTCAAGCCGGCGTTTCTCTCCCTTGCTCGCATTTTCCCCTCTCACACTTTTAGAAATGGAGACAGCATGCCTAGAGAGTCCCTTGCCTTCGAGGGGATGATTTTCCCTCTTCCCAGAGCAGGAGCTCTGTGGGCACCCTGGGGCTGGCCAAGAGCTGGCATCCAGTTCTGCTGCCTTACCTGCTGCAGCCGGGAGCTTGCGGAGGTGGCGGTGGCTTCTGTGGCGGCTGCCCCGGCTGCTCTCCTCATCTTCCCCTGTTCTCATCTCCTGGCTCTGCTGGCCGAGGTCCTCTGTACTCTGCCCAGGTACCATTGTCACTGTCTTTGCACTTCAGGGCAGAAGCTCTTCACAAAGCAGCTGTCGTTCGTCGTCCCCCGAGGAAAGGGAAGGCTGTTTTCCTCATGGCAACAAGTTGCTGGGGCTGGCTGAAACCAAACGCAAACCACGAAGTGGTTTGTGAACAACTTTGTTCCTATTTCAGAAGGCTTTGCCCTTTGCAGTGACACAGCCTGTTGCTATTCTTGGGAGCCTATTGCAGGCAAGGGGAGGGCCGTCTGTCGGAAGTATTGCTTTTGCCTTTTAACAAATAGTTGGAGGCATCATACGTCCACACACAGCTCGATGCACATTCCTTACCCGTTAGCTTAAAGGGTCTCTCTCTCCCCTGCACTCTCTCTTCCCTCTGATGTTCCCACACACAGGTTTTTAACAGAGAAGGTGTACTGAAGGGAAGTGTTTGTTGCATCAGCTGAAGTTAGGGCACCAAGCAGGCACACACAGCATCGCTTCGTTCTTGTGAATTCAGAGCAACTCGTAGTGAGAAACAGCAGAAAGGAGAAAAAGCCATGGCAGCCCTTTGCATTCTGCAACAAGATATTTCATGGCATAGATGCTATTTTACAAGCGAATGAAATGGAACCCACCCTCTCTTCTGTAACAGTTATTTGTAGGAAAACTGAGACTGTCTCGGTCATATTGAGCCAAAGGCTTGTTTCTGAGAACTGCTGGGAGTCACTCCATCCCTACTGGCTTCTATGGAAGCAGTGGCCAGAGGCTGGAGCACAGGGCCAGGGAGGGCTAGGGCAAGAAAGTTGCCAGTAAGGGCTGTCTGAACCCAGTCTTGGTCCTGATCCCCAGCCTGGTGTGGGAGCCTCTGGGTGCCTCAGCAAGGCAAGTTGTCAAAGCTATCCCCAGTGGGAACTGCTGTTGTATAATCTGGCAGTGCTACAGGCTTTTTGTTTGTGCTCTTTCTCTCTTTCGTTACTTGCTGTTTTGTCTTGGTCGTTTGTGTTTTAACACTCTAGCACCTGCAGATTGGGTGGGAGGGAAGGTTGAGGTGGAAAGTTGGGAGCTATTGAAATATTTCCAGGAGGTAGAATTCCTAAACATTTTTTCCTTAAGTACAGCAGGCAGGATACACCCTTTAACTGGGGTTTGCTTAACAAGAAAATTTGACAAAGGACACTGTAACTGCCCTGTCTGACAGCTGGGTCACTGTCAGCTTCAGAAGCTGGAGCACCAGGGATGCTACAGGGGCACAGGTTCCAGCAGGGAGTTTGGTTTTGACAGTGCCTTTGTTGTAAAGTTAAATGAGCCAGCTCAGCTCTACTCCCATGTGTAACATATTTTCCATGTAAAATGTCCACCTACCTATCAGTGGGGTGGTACAGGATACTATCAGGCCCATTAACAATTTCTTGACATATCCAGAGAGGTGTTTCATCCTGGATTATGTGCAAAAAGTAATGTTAACTTTTAAAGAAATTACTCTGATGCTTTAGGAAAAAATGAGAGGCTTTTTAGGCTGGGGAAGGAGAGGAAATCTTTTCAAAGATTTAACTCTGCAGTGATAAGATTCCTCTGCTATAATGTGGTGTGTAACCAACTTCCTTCAACAGCTCACACCTCACTTAACCCACAGCTCTGCCCGCTCTCTGGAAACTCAACTAACTCCATAGATACTCATGTCTTGCCACCTCCCAAATGTTTTTATATGTAATGGTCCTGGACAAGTTAGAGAACTGCTGAGGCCCCTGCAGCAGCATTCCAGGGATCAAAGCTGTGCTGCGAGTCATATATATATGGAGGATGCTCTGGGGTGGACCCCTCCTGCCCAGAGATGCTGCCTGACCCCGAGGTGGTGAACCCTGTTTCCTGCTCAGGAAACAAGAGAAAAGAGAGTTCAGTTCAGAATTCAGTTGAAAGGCAGGTTCAGCTTCACAGTGAATTGATGAGATTCTCTCTGGGCTTCTGACAAGGTCTGGCAGAGAAGGGGGATGTTTTTAATGGGGAATGACCAGTGGGAATTGAGGCATCCTGGGCAACATAAGCAGATGATGGGCTTCCTCCATCCTGTGCTCACTTTGAACCAGGGTTAGTAAGATATTCTCAATTTTTAAATTTGTACATATGGAGCTACAGCTTTTACAGAGAAAATCTGTCGCATCCTTAGGTAATCAGGTATGTAAGAAATGATTACTTAATTTTAGTGGGTTTTGCCATCCAGCTGATAGGACGCTACTTTGCTGAATTAGGGACTGCTGCATGAAATTGTCAAGACAAGCTTGCAGCTCAGCATTGATGGGACTGGAAGTATCCATTGCTCCTTCTTACTTTTGTGAAGAACTTCTGCAGCCTGCCTTTGTCCCCTCACTCTCAGTTCCACCCAAGACCAATTCTGCAAATCTCCATGAAGACAGCCTGGAAAGGCATCTCCACTCTTGTCACACATTTAGAGTGCCCTTCCTCAGCTGTCAGCTGAATTGGACCAATCAGCTATAGGGTATTATTAATTTTGACACAAATGGGAGGTATAATGCCACTGTAGCCCTTTCTGTTCAAAACCTTCCCTCTAAATATAATCCTCCAACTAAATATACTGATTATGTACATCTGCTGGCAGCTGTGTAATTTGGGAGAACTTAAAATCATGTCAGGAACTGTGCCCTTCTCCTGAACAAGCATCATATTACCCCAAGGAGTAAGTAATAAAAAAAAAAAGACTACCTTTCATCAAGTTCCCAAATCTTGTGAAGAACATATTTTAAGTGATGAATGTTAAATAAGTAGAGTGAATTTGGCTTTTTGATTGGTGGATTTTGTTTGGTTGTTTTTAAATAGGAAAAAAAGAGATGAACAGTGGGATTTCTTTAAACTGTATTTAACCCTACTCCCACCTCCCCCAGAGGCCATAGCCTAGACTGATTTTTGAATGTTTACCTACTTGTTTACTCAGAAATCCAGCAGACTAATATTCTTCTGAAAATAAAACCCAAATAACCCAGTTTTTCTCTCTTGTTCTGCCTTTTTTTCATGGTATCTAAGCCAGCTGTAACACAGCAATGGCTTAACTTTCCCCCCTGTGGTAACCTCAGGAGGTATCTAGGTAAAGCAGCCATTACCCAGCACAAATCATAATGGCCCGAGAAAAAAATGAAGGAAAACATCATTATTATGGGGACTTACTTTTCAGCTGCCCAGAGGACAGTGCACCCTTGCCATGCTGAGCTGTGGTTGCCACCAATGTACCAAAGAGCTTCCTGGGCTTCAACCTTCTCCCTAAGTCACACCCTCTGCCAAAAATACTCTGTCAGGGTAATAAATACTTCTTTACACAGGGTCTCGGGGGAAAATTTCCTTTCAAGTGGGAATGGGAAATACTTTCTCCTGAGACCTGCTGTTTGGCGTGGCATTGGTATGAGAGATGTTTTGCAGGGTCACCAGTAACCATCTGACAGTGAAAAAAACCCAGCACAGCAGGTGTGAGAATCTGTTTTCACAATCATGTCCAGAAAACTGAGGCATCGATGTTACTGGTGTTAACAAACCAGCAACCCAGAAAGGAAAGAACTGGAAAAGGGCTGGTTCTAAGCAATGAAAGCAAATAGAGGGAGGAAAAGCAAACAGCCTGTGCTGGTTCTGCATCCAAGGTGATGGTAAAGGGATCGCAGGAAACGCTGTGATTGTGAAACACTTGCTGGTCACCATAGGATCCTGGTCCCACAGCCCTGTACCTGTTTCCCAGCAAAAATAAGCAAACAAAAAAATCAAAACTTCCATAAACTCCCATGAATGGGATAGGGAAGGAAAAAAGAGAATGCATTTTGCTGCTTTTCAGTTGTCTATTTTTTTGCTGTTACTGCCTTACTGTGTATGCTGTTTGGCTGGTGCTGTGTGCCTGGGTCTGTCAGGACAGGGGCTGGGTGTCTGCCAGAGGCTTGGGAAGATGGGGAGGGATTGCACCAACTCTGCCCCTCTCATTACCACCTGGGAAGGGAGTCCTTATAAAATGGGAAGGGGTAGCGAGAGATGTTCCAGAAAGCAAAAAAAATCCCAAGTGCTGGGATAGGCAAACAACTTACTGACACTCCAAAGAGAAGGAGCCCCAGCTCAATGGTGGTGCCATTTGAGGTGGCAGAATTTCACGTGCCCTAGGGGAAAGAAGAGTGAAAAAGATTTAAAAACAAAAGCAGGAGAGGGTCAGGAGACAAGCTGGGGTGATGAGTAACGCTGTCATGAGATTCCCGTGTCCCTTTTGTGCAAATGCAGTTGGCAAAAAAATATATTTTCTGCTAATTTGTCAGTTTCTTGCTTTCAAAACTGACCAAATGCTTTATAATTAGATCCATGATTAAGCTGGGAAAAGAAGATAAGGTGAGATAAGATACTCACATTTAATTGCTGTGCAATCTGCCTGGAAAATTTATGAGACTGAGGTGGGCATTTCTTCAAAAATTTCTGGTCATGATTTTTATTTGTCTGAATTTCCACCAATCTAATAACTCAAAGTTGGGACAGTGAAGAGACAGGCAAGTTGGTGTTAAGCCAACAAGTATGAATCAAGAGCAGCAGGGCTTTCTGGATCAGTTTCTTAGGCCATTTTTATCAGAGCTGGAATAAAGAAAGTAACCTTAAGTCCCTGTAAATTTTATGACTCTCAGAGAGAAGATAGTGTAACCCCCCCAGTTAATTTATTCTAAAATATTAAAATAAAGCTTTGCAGCAAAATTATGAAGAGCATTTTCTGGTCATACTTGCTGAAGTTATGTTGCCTGCATCTGTGATTTCTGAGCTTTGCTCTCAGAGTGCACTGTTTACAGAAGCCAGCTAGCACGGGACAGTGCAGGGAGAGGGGGGCCAAGATGAGAGAAAGAAAAAAATATGGAGAGAACAGAAAGAAACAGAGCAGAAAGCCTAAGAAAAATGTACCATTTATTCCAGGAAAAAAGTACAGACCTAAAAAAGCACAAGTAGCCTTTCCCATTAGTGTTGACGCATTGACACCCACACATAAGGGGGAAAATGTGCCAAAATTCCAGTCACAGAGCAATGAAAATTAGATGAAAAAGACAGAGAACAATCTCAAGAAAGAGAAATGATCCATCCTTAGGAAACTGTGAATGTAGAGAAGATAATTATATTAGTTTGTGCAGCAAATTAATTGTAATTTTGAGGTCAGCTTTGAAAAGATGCTTTTTATAAATGCAAGGTAAGTTCCATAAATGCAATATTTAGGCTATGTTATTTGTGTCATTTTGGAAATTAACAAACTGTTGATACATCAATACCTGAATAACACTATGTAAATAAATAAATAATATAGCCTGTTGCCATATAGCAGATCCATAACAGAACTAAGAACACAAGTTCCTTCATTGAGACATGTGATTTACTAAATAAGTAAATAATTCTCTCTGGTTTTGTTCTTACTCTTTGACAGGTACTGATTTATACCAATCTATTTTTATCTGGCTTTAAAAAGGTTGTTTATAAAATTTCTGGACTTCTTTTAAGTAAACAAATACTAGATACTGTCCAGAGTTCATGACACTTCACAACTTCCTTCTGGGTCTTAAAAACACATGATGATTCACTGCACAACTATTTATTCCTTCTCCTCTTATGTTAGCATCTTCTTTAAAAGTACAGTGTGGCCAGAGTCAGCAACTTTATGAATTATGTCTTGGCAATATAAATTAAAATCGACCTGGAGGTAAGAATTAGAGGTTGGAAAGTCCAATAAAAATAATAATTAAAATAAAGTAAAAAAAAAAAAAGAGAGAGATGGGAAAACAAAATAAAAATCAATTTTACTTCAGGTTTGTACTTCCATGGAAGTATAGACATCTTATGAAATAAAAGGAAAGGTCTCTCTTCTGGGTAACCTGAAGGGCCACTTTTAATACTTACTGAATAACATGTCTGGTTTGCCATCACGCACTGTGTTTTCCTCTTTGCTTCAGGTATTTCATACATTCCCTTCTTTCAACAAACCATAGAAACAGCATTTCCATACATTTGAAAAAAAGTTGTCCATCTGAAACAAAATCAGGAGACAGTGATAAATGAAAACCAGAAACTTCACTAAAAATGTCTGTACAAATTTTAGCTACTTCATTATTTTGTGGGAAACGGCAAACTAGTTTCTCAACTCAAACTGGGCTTGATTTCTTTCTTACCTTTTTTACATGATTTTGATATAACTTTATGGAATCAATGGAGAATAAGAAACCATAGCTACATGTGTACCACAGATACCTTTCAAATGGTTTTGTTAGTGCCTAGGACACTGCTTCTGTGTGATCAAGTAATTTTTAACCAGCTACTTCACTGGAAGGGACTCAGCTGGAGCCTGAACTTGGAAAAAGCATCCCAGACAGAGCTAAGGAGCAGTGAGCATCTGGCCAGGAGTTCTCATTTTGTTTTTAGCAGAAATGTGCTGTCACCTACGTGGGGCAGTGCCTGGCAGTGCACAGTCCCATGGCAAGGGCTGGGCCTGGAGAAGCCAATCAGTAATGTCACCCACTGCCTATAAACGGGTGGGTTTTAGGAATTTCTAAGCAAGATGCCAAAAATTGAAGTCCCTCATAACACTGTGCAATGGAAAAAGGGTTTTGCTCTTTCCTCGTGCTAAAAACATTTAAGCTGAAATTCCCTTTACCTGTTCCAATTAAGGAAAGGTTTGTACATTTCTAAGAAAAATGTGAGCTGCTAAAATGTTGGGTTTTTTTGTTGTTGCTGGGAAACATTTTCTCCCGCGTGGAATATGTCAGTCACTCAGGAAATGCTGTCATTTTCATGTTTTTAATTATTTCCAATGAGAAAGTGTTTTGTTTTCTCCTGAAAATCTTGTTTTTGCAAAAAAACAAACAACTGAATGTCATTAATGCTTGTGCTTCAACATCTTGCTGTTTTTCGACCACAGCTGGCAACCCGAAAGCAGTTTTACATGCTTTCATTAATAACAAATGTCTGAGTAAGTCTTTCTAAAGCCCATCAAATTTTTTCCTCAAAATCATTGCAGGCAAGCAGGAAGCAAAACCAGCCCCCAGTGCACAAGCCATTGTGTCTTCACCCAGCAGGAGCAACAAAATAAGCAAATTATGATCCTGTGATGGGATAAAAGCTTTAAGTCACCCACTCCTCAGAACACCTCTTATCTGGGTCTGTTAATAGGCAGCAAAGACAGTCTTCAATAGACAGTATATGTTCAGAGGTGTCTAAGGGAAATCTGGTCCCTTTTACTGTCTCAAACTGGGTACTTGAAGTAGGTTAGAGTTGGTAACCAGCTCTGGCAGATGCACAGCAGCGATTTTGTAGAGCAGGTGGGAGGAGGAGGAGAATAGAAGGCAGTGTTGAGCTGTGGGCAGGAAGCAAGACTGCAGCTGCCTGCTTGGCTCTCCTTGAACAGAAGGGCAAGTTCCCCCTCTCACTGCTGAGACATTGCCAGGAGCACTCAGTGCCCCGGTCTCTGTACACACCAAAATTCTGCCTTTTGAAATACAGGTAGGATAAATAATATGCTTTGACAGGGAGATGACAATGTGGTTTCCTTTCCCCACTTCTTCAGCCCTAGGAGCACTTCACTGGCAGTGAAGTGCTGAGGGGGAAACTGCTTGCTTCCCACATTTAAAAATAAAAAAATTAAAAAAAAAAATTAAAAATGGTTTCTCCCAAACAAAATGAGAATTCATGGCCAGATGCTCACAGTTCCTTAGCTCTATCTGGGATGCTTTTTCTATGAGGAAGGAGTGAAGGGCATTTTTTTGCCACCTCTTCACCTCTCTGCACCATCTGATGTAGCTATCCAAAGGTTGTGCAGGTGTGGCCAGTATCTACTTTGTTAGCACAACAAATTGGTTGGGTGTGCACCTGTGGGATCCCAGGGACCTCCTCAGTGAGGAAACCTTTGTAGCACCACAGAATCAGAGTAGATCCCCACCATCCACCCTCCAAAAGCACCTGAGGAGCTGGCATTTGCTCTTCAATTGTATGTGGTATCATTTGCTTTTTTTAAAAAAGCCCCAAGGTACATACCGCCTCTGTCAGAGCTGAATTAGTGCTCTCTGGGGGAGAAGCAAACCTTTTCCTGTAAGTTCCTGTTTATTTTACCAGTGTGGTTTGTACAAAGGAATTCCCCACATCTCTGAGGACCCCAGCCTGGGGGCTGACTCCACCTCTCCCCCCACCTCCACATTGCTGGCACAGGCAGACACAGCCTTGCAAGATGACAGCTGCTGCCTCTCACCAAGATCCCTGCCATCTCAGCACAGCTGCTTGGCTGTGTTACTTCTGTGAAACAAGAGATGTTAGCATCAGGACTTGGGCCCCTCTGAAGATTACAGAAGTCCTGGTGCGCTCATTTGTCTTCTCCATGGCACGGGCTGCCAGCCTATGAGTAACTCCATTCAGTGGACGCCCTCCTCCCTCTCTTCTTGTTCAGTTTCAGGCTCTCTGCTGCTCAGTTTGGCTTAAACCTCTCTGTTTTAGACCAATCACTGAAGCATTAATTGTTTAAATTCACACTGATGAAGCAGGCACTGGCGAAGGCCAAGGGGCTGTCAGTGGCACAGCGTGTGCTGGGTGGGAGGCACACAGGGCCAGCAAATCCACCCTGCTGCCTCCGAGCAGGAATGTCCCCAAGGGAGGGATGGCTGAGATAGGGTTCACAGCAGACAGGGTGTGCACAGTGTTTTAGCCTCCCAATACAGCTTCTAACTTTCTTTTCAAGTCTTTTCAAAGAAGAGTGGGCAAAGCATGGATTTGTAGTTAGCTGTCATAAAGTTTGTCTCTTGGTAAGGACTTTCCTACTGTGGAAATAGCACATGAGAAAGCTTTTTGCACATGTGGAGTCAATAGGCAGGAGTTACTGACTCAGCTGAAGGTTATTTTCGTGTCATGAAAATTAACCAGAAACTTCAGAGTGGCTCTAGAGTGGCTTCTTAGATTCAGATGCTTTTGTAAGGGTAAAGGAACTTGCTAGTCTCTTCCTTGTTTCTCTGGGAAAATAAAAGACCTATTTTCCTTCTTCATACTCATCACAGAGAGATCCCAACAATCTTGCTGTCTTTGGGGGAAACTAGTGAGGAGTTTTGGCACTACCATCAACTTGTCCCTCTCCAGACAGGGGAATTCTGTATGTTTTCCTCATGCTCCACCTTAGTTCTTACCTAGGTGGTGACCAATACACACTCCACCACACAAGGAAAAGTCACCTATTCTCTTCTGTGACACTCCTGAATTGCACTGGGGTTTTTTTTAGTGAGTGTCTGTCCTCTCCTGATGGACAGCTCTAAAATTTCAGTTGTGCTCAGTGAATATGCCTTCACACACACCCCTAAATACACAAACACACTTTATTACTCCTGGCTCCCTTACCACATTATCTTCTCTTCTTCAGCTCACCTAAGGGAGCAGAGCAGCTACAGAAGCAAGGAGGGAGACTTGGACCTTCTGTTCCCTTCTGAAAAAAAGTCCCAGTTCACTGCAAGACATTGACTTTTGAACAACTCTCCCTGTGGTTTAGTTTTTGGGGGGAGTAACAACATATATCCATGTTTATTGTTGTAGGGATTGGCTCCCTTGCAAATTATAAAAGTGAACACACTTGAGCCAGATCTCAAACACTGGACACATGCCATTGAAACCAGAGGCAACATGCTAAAGCCCTTAATTCCTGGAGTCTTGTGATTAGCACATCTATACAATCCACAATCTTAGTCATAAAACCTTGAAAGCCTGAGTTTCTTGAGCTTCATTCATATGAACTGTGAGTGAGAATATTTTTTTTATTTTTAAAAAACATGTTTTAGCCAGTCTCTTAATTTTGATTTTCAGAAAAGCACATGAAATGTTTAGCATTTTGTCTACTGCTTGAACATATCTGGTGTTAAAATTGAGGGTGAGAAGCAATTTTGTGGAGAGAAGAGATTTAATCCTACAGGATTAGAAACCATAGGGTAGCTGGAAGAGTCCAGACCTTCTGCCTTCAATGCGGATGGGGCAGCAGTGGGCACGTACCCCAGGGACAAGAATTAGATGTGCATCATCTTTGCAACACTCCACTGATAGTCTGACTTTTAATTTGCCAGGGAGAAGGGAGGGCCTGAGAACAGCCTGAAACCACTTCATTCATCTGATATCCTCCCTGTCAAGTGACACCTGTGCTGGTGGCAAGCAGAGCTGTGAGGGCTGAGGATGCCACTGCAACAGTTCCCTGAGCTAATCTCCTTCCTCTGTTTAGAGACATTTGGAACTGGAGGCAAGAGCAGAGCCACCTTTCTCATCAAAGTCTCAGACTCTTCTTTCTCATATCCTTCTTCCTCTCACATTTGGAGGGAGTTTCTTGGAAAAAAAAAAACAAAACAACAGTAGTGGAGCTACACTGCTCTGCATTGCCCTACCTGGTAACTGCAGCTGGCCATGTGCAATGTATGGGCTTGCACCCGATGCATGGACTGCCTGTACTGCAGTACTGTGGGGATGTACTTTCAGATTTGGCATGGCTGCTTTCTGAGACCTCTTGCATCATTCCAGCCCTCCAGATTCATTGCCAAGTGACTGGTGGATCAAACTGAGGTTTGATCACTGTAGGTTGCTGTGAGCTCAGAGACGATGGGCCAAAAGGGTCTCTCAGGGGCCACCACCCCAGGCCAGGGGCCACCCAGAGTCCCTGTGGACATGGTTCCTGCCTGGGCTGCACCCCCTGGGGAAAGAGGAGAAACTTGCAAATGTCTCAGCAAAAAATTGTGTTGTGTCCCCCTGCTTCAGCCCCATTAACTGAGCAGGGGGAGGAAGCAAACAGCCTCTCCTATTTAGGCTGCTGCTGAGACAGGTTTGTCTCAATGAATCAGTCATGGATGTGTTCTTCATGTTTGAGTATTGCACAGGTTAATCTCATACACAGGGGCACCTACAAACATTATTACAAAAGGCAGTTATGACAAAACTGGGAAATCCCTGAAACAGAGTGTATTCATGCCTCTGTTACTCAGCTCTTCTGGGCACATGCACAGTACATTGTTTAATAACTTCAGTGCATACAGTTTCTTTCACACGCTCTCACCTTGCTCAGTACACAGAGCAGATAATGTTTAGCTAATAATCATTTGGAGGGTTGTGTTACGTTACAGCCACTGCAGCTGCCCTTATCACCTACAGTGCTAGTCAGATTTTGTTTGGTTTGTTCCAGCCTACAAGGTCCTAACCTTGGAAACTGAGGTAATCCATAAAGAAGATATGGTTAATAGTTTCCCTATAAAATGCTAGATGGTACTGTAATGTGTAAAAATTTCATCAGCTTGAATTAACCCCTTTTCACAACATGCCAATAAGATCAGTCAATAACATTACCTCTGCATTGTGTCTGAAGAACTGGATTGTATAATTTTAAGTCCAAATATATCCCTTAAATTTGGATGCCCAGTCTGAGAAACCAAGTAACTGTCCTTGTCACTTATTATTAAAATGTCTTCATACACATAAAGCAGTTGCCATGGACTTTTTTCACACCTGGGAGTCTTGAACACATCTAAAAATAAAGCTTTAGGATCTCAGATCATACAAAGAGAAAAAATAAATCTGATTGCTTCCTTTGTAGGCCATCTCCCTGCACTAAGAAAAGGTCAGATGTATCAGTCTTACCTGGGTATCCGTATTACAAAATGGTAATTTGAGTTCCCACCATAATTATTTTCCAAGCATTTAAGAAACAGAGCATCTGCAAATGAACAAACTACAGTGGAAAGTCTGGTATAAGCAGCTTCCCCAGCACTAGGTAGCAACCCTGTGTCACAGGCTGAGGTGGAAGCTCACCTTCCATCTGCCTCCAGGATGGGGCACTTTTTGGGGCCCTGTTCATTTCAGAGTCTCTGTAGGCAGCTCCCTCCTCCTAAGCAGAGAGAAGGGAAAGGTGCAGCCTCCTGGACACCAGGAGCTGTGGAGGAAGGGCATGCCCACTGAGGATAGCACCTTCAGAGATCTCAGCTTTTAAATTCTAGCATGCCTTTACCTGTCCTAGCTCCTGATTTATCCAAAACTAGACAAGTTTTTGCAGGAAGAGGAAAGCATACATTCTTGACACGAGGGTTATCCTTGCTGAATTTCAAGCTGTTGTTATAACGCAGAATGGGGAAGTAATTTTACAGTAATGTTTTTGAAAGTAAATACATATTTGAGCACTGGAAAAAGCAGGTTTTCCTCCTAGCACTGTTTATGGAAAGAACACTGTTTGCACTGAGTTTTGATGCAAGGAGATCTTAAATGCAGTGAACCTGCTGACTGCTATGGCTGTGGCAGGGGTGAGGTTTTATAAGTCAGGGTGGAGGGAGGTCAGGGATTGGAAAATTAGGGTGCTGTGCTAGGCTGCCATTCTGTCCAGGAAACATGAAAAGGACTGGGCAGGCAACCAGAGAGCTCAGGATGGGATGCTCACATGGAAGGAAAGATAGCAGAAATTTGTGCCTCAAAAAAACAAGGCTCCAAAGTTGTACAGTAACATCCAAGTAGCATTTGTTTTACAGCTGTGCTCAACTACTGATATTTATGAATCACATTTATGAATCAAGGGAAAAAAAAAAAATCCCAAACTCTTCAGCTAAGTATATTAAGTGGGTTGGTATGTATTAAGTTGTCAGGAGCCCTGCCTAAAGTCAGCTACAGCATGGGTATTTGAAACAGCTATTGATGCTCACCTCAGGACAGGTCTTCTTTTATTTTTTTTTCCTCCTTAATATCAACTAAAGCTGTTTTAGTTAGTAGGAAGGTAAGAACCCAGAAACAAGGTGCCTAGCACGAAGCAGTGGGCAACTTTATGAACATGTAGTGCCACGCAGTGGGTGCCCATTGAGGGTCAACCTTTGAGAAACCCAACTCCTCTCATGTTCTCCACCCTCTGGTGACAGGGATGAAAAGCTGCAGAGCAGGGCTTTCAGTCAGCGGGGGTGTGGAGAGAATTACCCATTAGGGACTCCTCCTCTTTGCTCGGACTCCAGGGTTAAATACACAGCACCCATTTTATGTAACCCCCCCCCCTTTATGTTAATAATAATATAATATTCACCATAACATAAATCCATGGGAAATATGAGCTCACAGAAGCAGGTTTCTTATTGTTGGGTCGAGTTTTTTGAGCACAGACAAGTAAGTAAGCTCTCTCTCTCTCTTTTTTTTTTTTACTGTGTTCAGATTAATACAGTTCAGTGGGAAAAAAACATCCACCGCTCATCCACCGCTTTTAATGGAGATGTAATGGATTTTTTTTTTTTAAAGAAAAAAAAGACGTGCATTTTTATTCCACTAGAGGTCACCATCGCCATATTTTTACAATGAGACTACAGAAAAGAAGAGGATCATTTCATTTCAAGTTCACTTGGGATTTAACTATGTGATGAATGTGGCCAGTTAATCATTCTGGACTAATTGTTTGTACTAAATTACTTTGGATAAACCTCCACTCAGATTTCTGCTTTGGGAATTGAGCATTTTTCTGGAAAACGAAATAAAACAAAACACAACACAACAAAACAAACCAAAATGAACCACAATTTAATTTTAGACTATATGTTCACACCATAAAGCATAGCTAAGAAATTAGGTCATACCAAAATAAATACACAGAGCTGTTATTTTGAAGTGGTTAGCCCACAATTAAAACGTGAAATATTCATTTATAAGAGAATAAATTAAAATAAGGATTTGAAATTAGATTCTCTTCTCCTTCTTTCCTGTGGTCAGCCCAGTAGATGAAGATCTAAGTGGATGCTTTGAGGCAAGGTGCATTAACCCAGATTTGGAACTAGCCCTGTGGCTGCTCCAAAGTCTGTAACACGTGGCAGTACACTAGCAGATATCCCTGTCTCTGGCACTTCTGCTACCCCCTCACTGCAGAGTGTGGGGATCCAGTCTGTGCTTGCAGCAAGAACTTAACTCTCTGGGGATACACTCAGTCAGGCACTGCTTTTGCTGCAGTGCTCTGCTCCCAGGTCCCTGACTCTTCCATGGGGCTTGGAGGTCAGCAAGTGGTTGTCATATCTGGATTGTGAGTGGTATTGCAGTAGCTAATAGCAAATATGTTGTGAAATGCTATGCAACTTCTAAATAATATATTTATAATGTATTATAAATTATTATAAATAAATTATTTTATATTATATATTATTTTATATATTATATTATATATTATATTATATATTATATATTATATATTACTTTATACACCATATATTATATTATATATTATATAGTATATGGTATATACTATATACCATATATGGTATGTATATGTATATGTATATACATATGTACATGGTATGTACATATATACATATGTACATATATACATATGTATATGGTATGTATATACTATATACCATATACTATATTGTATATTATATTATATATTATATATTATATATTATATATTATATATTATATATTATATATTATATATTATATATTATATACTACACATTATTTTATATTATAAATATATTATAAATATATTTTATGTATTTATGGGGGGAGCAGCATGTGTTAAACTGTCCTCATCTAGCTCATACCTCTAGCAACAGGATTATCTCAAAAGGAGCACTGAAACTGCCTTTCCCCTTTCAGCAGTCTGAGGCCTCTCAGAGCTCCCCTCTTTTTTTCCCCACAGCTATGTTGCAGACCACTTTTCCTCCCCCAGAGCTGCAATGTGTAGTTCCCTCTCTCCCTGTCATTGCAGCAGTGGCATGCTGAAGCCTTACTTAACCCATTATCCCAAAGTCTTAACATGACCTTGCCTTGACACCTCATCCTATGAAAGGATCAGGTCCTATAGCAGAGGCACAGCCTATATATACTGGTTCAGTTGCAGGAAAGCTGTATTTTTCCATGCATAATGCAACTAGAGGCCTCAGCACGCTTTTCCAGAGGGGAGTAGGGCCATCACACATCCTGCTGCTCCAGGAGATAAGGGCACACAATAGCCCGGAGCTGTAGTGCACAGCCCCCAGCACACCACCAAGAGCTTCACCTTTGCTGACGAGACAGGTCAGGGGCCAGGCAACGGGAAACAAAAAAGATACTCTTCCCAGAAAGTCACGCATTGCTCATGAATCACCTGATATCAGTGCCCAATGCAACAGACAAACATTCTGCAGCTCCATGGGCAGTAGCTTATGTGAGCCATTTCATGTGCCTTTGCAGATATTTTACTTTTACATGTTCTGCCCCCAACTCTTTCCACAGCCTTATTCCTGTTATCTCCTTGTTCTTCAGTCCACTTTTAGGGCTACCCACCTTCCCAACCTCATACCCTCTACACAGCAAATGTCACTCCTTGCAAAGCGCAGATGTGACAGAAGATGGCTATAAACCTTACAGATGTTGCTGGCAACAGGTAATAGCTTAGAGGTATCCAAGACAGCAGTAGCACATCTGCTTAGCTGAGCTACTCATGTTTGGGATGGATGGAGCAGAAAATGAAGAAGACTCTTCCCAGTACTCCACTATGCACCACAGTTTTGGAAGGAATAGCCAAACCACTGTGTGTGTGAACAATTTTTTTTTCCTCACAGCACTTGGCAAGCATCTGTTATCTTTAACCCTTGGCAGCCAGCACCTCTTGGCAGCGTTATCACTACAACAAAGTCTGTGTAGTTTAGGAAGAGCACAATGATCCTCCCGTTGTCCTCTCAGTCC
Organism: Heliangelus exortis; assembly: GCF_036169615.1. Taxonomy (NCBI): domain Eukaryota; kingdom Metazoa; phylum Chordata; class Aves; order Apodiformes; family Trochilidae; genus Heliangelus; species Heliangelus exortis. Next base: position 58,753,213 of record NC_092424.1, on the reverse strand, counting down.
TTGCCAACATCACTTTTGCCCTTTCTTGCTTAGGGTAAAAAAACCAATGTGCACAGATAAAGTAGGGCTCTGGGATGGAATAATAGTGGTCTTTCACTGAATCACAGGTGTTCACCCCCTTGGGAACCGTTTTTGCTCTCCTTGAGCTTCCTGTCTTATGAATCACAAGTGGCACGGAGAGGGTGAGCAGGGATTGATCATTCACCACCACCTTAATACACTAATTCTAGATCATCAAAGAGAAGACAGATAGAAGAGAGATCTAAGAAATGAGATAACCAGTGGCCACAGTGAAGTGTCGCTCCTGTCCTTCCACAGGCAGGCAGGTCACGACCTGTAGCATACAAACTGATACTTTTCCCTTGCACATCAGGAAAGGTGGGAAGACTGTTACCACCAGAAGCTGTGAAGCTAGGACAAGGAGTTGCACTTGTTTGAAACTTAGCCTTGAATACAAGCAGTAGTGAAGAACACTGCACTTGTGTTCTCTGCCCAGACTCACTGCTGAAGTGAGCACTAGATGTCCCCTGAGAGTCTGCTGTGTCTAGACTGAAGGCTCTGCTGTCAGGTCTTGCTGTTGCTGTCAGAGTTAACTAAGATAAGCATCCATCATGCTAGCGATGCTGCTGTGACAGAATTGAGTGCAGGTTGTCAAACCCAGCTAAAAAACACAACATGCTTTTGACCAGCCTAGCTCCCTGCTAGAAGCCCCACACATGGGGCTGGAGATGTTCACATTGGCTCCTTTGGGAGAAATGCCAACAAGTACATTAAAGGTGTTTGAAGGATGCCTGTGCATCCATGCAGGCACACTTGGTTGCTCCCAGGGGCAGGTTTGAGCTACAGTCCAGGAAACAGGATTTCTTACTTCTGAGATGCAATACTATGTGTGTGAGTCTGACCTCACTGATTTGCAACTGTCTCAAAAGAGCGATTTTAAAATGAATAGCCCTGGCTAGGGTGCAGGACCTGTCTGGCCAGAGCTGAGCAGGGGTGACACCTCGAGATGTGATAAGAGCTATTGGGTGGAGGCTATTCCTCTTCTCTGAGCACCAGCCTTCAATGCTGGGACATCCCTCCAGGCATAACTAAGCCACCTTGATTGTACTTGTGAAGTACCTGGCTAAGGGGCTGGAGCAGAGCAAGGATGACATCAGGAAGAAGCCCCTTTCCTGAGGGCCAGCCTTCAATGCTGGGACGCCCCTGGAGGCACGATGTACCTGGTTAAATGGCTAGAAGAGAGGAGGAATGGATTCTGGAAGAAGATGATGAGTGGGTGGAGGACTACACCCTTCTGTTCCCCTCCAGGCATCCTGTCTTCAAACGACCCTGGCTGACTGACAGCTGCTCCTTCGGAACAGAAAGGACTCAGGGGTATATATATTGCTGTCCATGCTCTGACTGGGTCGTCGTCTTTTGACCAACCACCATTACTGCACTGGACCCTGCCCAGGATCAGCGCCATCCTGAAGAACCTCGCTGGACAGCTGGACCCCTGGTGGTGACTCTCTCTCATTCTTCCCACTTTCTTACCCTTTATTTCTCCTCTCTTCACTCTCTTTCTTTCTTACCATTACTTACCACTTTTTCTCTCTCTTTCTTATATCTTCTTTTCCTCTCTACCTCTTTTGTCTGGTTCTACATTGTTTGCCTGTGTCAATTGTCAAATAAAATCTGCTTGCACTCGACCATTTTCTATGGTTGGACTTTGTTTCACGTATCCAAAACAAAAATAAATTTTAATGTTACCTCAGACCGTAACACTATGCCTCCTCCTAAATAGGTAAGCATGGCAAACTGGTACTTTTGTGGGTTTGGATTAATCCAAATGGGAGAAGCTTCTAATATCGCTTACCTGGAGGGTAGAAAAAATTGCCATATTGTGCTCTTGACACTGTTGAGGTGAAAAAGGCTGAAGGCAAGTAGAGTGAGAAAATATCAAGGTATATCTCTGCTAATTTCAAGACATACCTGATGTCAGTGTTTGTCTGTTTGTGTCTACAAATTCCTATTTGCTATATTCAAAGTGTAAATTAACTTGCCATTCAAGTCATTAAGGAGATGACATTATTTAGCTTTTTTGAGGAAAAACAGTACAGAATGTTTTAAATAAATGAAATTAAAATGCTTTTCTGATTAATTTATAGCATGAAGGATCTATAATCCTAGTTCTGGCATATATTGGCAATCTGACACTGTATTCAGAGGAGGGAAGGGGGTAGGTTTTGCTTGGGATTTAATCAGCTAGCTTCTGAAATGACTTTTCATTTTAGTAACAGTGCTTTTCCAACTGCCTCTTCAGAGTGAGGATTTTAATAATAAATAAATAAATAAATAAAGGCCCACTTATAGAGAACTAAGCTTCCTGGAAATACCACATTTGAACTCACAAGCTTCTTAACATCCTTTTTATATCCTGATAGTGTAACCAGTGTATTTTTGTCCTTAGCCAGCAAGTAATTTGGCATTTGTGCCTCACCTTATTTAGGACTGTTGCAAAAGTCTCCTGATTTATGGTGAACACAAGAAGAGAACCTAAGCCTTTAAGACAGACAGTCTAAATTTAGAAAGGGCAATGGAAAGCATCGTACTTAGAGCTAAAAAGAAAAACAGCACTGTGGGAAGAGATTACTGTCAGACTATTATGTTCTTTAGCAAGAGTTCCCTATTTAGTAGTATTAACCATGATCAACAAATTTTGCTTTCAGTTTTAACTATAATTACCCGTATGACTCTTTGGCCTTACTGTAATTTATTTTGACATAAGTAACATCAGATTTTCCCCCTTTTTTTTTTTCCTTTTGGTTATTTTAAATTTTGCCCTTTTTGAAATCTGGCCAGTTTAAAAAGGGCTAAAAAAAAACTTTTCAGTCTTTCAAATAGGAATAAATTTTGGTTTGGATTTAGAGTCCGGAGGACTGATGTGGAACCTAAATATTCTGCCACAAGTATCTTGTTAGTCTGTGAATTAAAAATCTCAGGTAGAAGAAAAGCTTTCCTGAAAATAAAAAGTGGACAACAGAGGCAGGAAAAGCCAAGATGTGTGAGATGTGTAAATTTCTGTCTACAATGTGAAAAGAGAAGACATGAGATTTCCTGGTGACAGAGAAATTACCTTTGTCTGAATCTGACAGGGACAGAGAGACAGAGATGTGGCAAAGGGCTGACAAACAGAGGGGGTCACGGGCAACTGGGGTGATGAGTTTCCAGCTGTCATCTTTGTGAAACTAAATTGCAATTACATTTTGCTAGTTAATGATGAGTAGAGAGGTATAATAGATCCTCTTTTTAATATGCTTTTACACTTCTGGATTCTAGCCTCCAAGCAATGTGTATTTTATCTCCATGTGTAATAGATTTGGGTACTGTATGTGCCTGTATGACTACTAAAGGATACCTAAGTGTCAGACATCATCAGTGAGCATAGCAACAGGAATACAAAAGCACTAAAAACTGAGTTGTTCAGTTCTTATCCAGGCAAGAGTCCTGATCTCTATTTTTTTATGGGCTCTTCAAAAAGGCATTTCTGGGACTCATGCAATGTTTTTTCATTTTTTAACTCGAAGAGGACTTACAGGACAACGTGATAATACACGGGTGTATTTGCTGCAGTGGATGAAAGAGTTTAGCTGAAATGGGAGTAGTGGTTATAAACCATACACTTGGCTACACATGGGAGAAATAACCACTGCTTGGTACATGTGTACCTATAAAATGCTAGAGGACAGATGCCAATAACCTGTTCCTGACAGTTCATAGATTTGTCTCCAGCAGAAAAAGGTAAGGATATAACATCAACAATTATTCTCATTAAGAAAACCTCCTTGCAATTTTAAAAGGATTGCAAGACTAATTTTTTCCACTGTACAGCAAAAGCTCAAACTAATCTCAGGGCAGTCAACCTTGCTGTGCCAGAATCAAACAGAAAAAGAGGTAAGAATCGAGCTCACTCTGGTTTTTATTGCTTCATAATCAGTGATCTTTCAAAAATAATTTTTTGGCAAATTATATTTATCAAATTTATCAAGTTAAAAGGTATGAATTGCATTCCAACACTTAAGGTGAGCACTTTCTGGATTTCCAAAGTGACTGTAGACCTGACTATGTAATGGGAAGAAGAAAAATCCAGGTGCATGAACATACTTAAGAGACAACTATCTGGACACAATTTATGATTATCTGTCAGATGACACTGTTTTCTCTCAGAGCCTTCATCTAAACACTATAGTACAAACACAGGTACCTTTAAAAAATGTTACACAGTTCATGAACACAAGGGAGCAGTGGAACATTGCTGAGGCATTGCTGGCTCATTAAGGCAACTGAACTCAAAAGCTCTGTTACTGCTTTTTATTACCAGGCTGCTCCAATCAAGGCCTGCCCATTGCAATAGGAATTTTTTAGTTGGGGTGGAGTGAAGAAAACCCATAAATCACATGAAAAAATACTCATGTGAATGCATCAGCAAGAGCTGTACTACATGCAGTTGCAGGGCAGGGCAGAATTAACTTTTATTCATGTGAATAATCCCAGTAAAACCAAAAGGAGAACTGGAGTGAATTTGCTATGTTGTGTTTTGGAAGGCTCTACAATCTGGTTTAGACTAACCACAGTATTTTAGCATGAACAGTTGGTGAATTATTTTCCAGCCAGATGGTAAAAGTCCCCCATCAAATGTTTGGTTTGATTCATGCTCGCTGAATGGCTCCACTAAAGATGCTCTCACGTTGTATACAAAAATGGTTTACAGGTTTACATGATTTAGTATAACCCTTCATAGATTTTGGCACTGTTTCACACAAGAACTACTCTTCTGCAAATGGTTTTCTAATGGAGTGTCCCAATATCTTACCTTTATCCAGCTCTTTGCCATTACCTGTCACAATATTTTGCATGATGGCAACATGCCAAGAGATGCAACGTCATATTCAAGACGGTTAATATAGCATGTTTATTTCAGGGCAGATAGCCAACGTAATAGTTGCTTTAGAAATAAGAAAACAAAATTTATATATTTTTTCTTTTCATATTTCTTGTTCTCCAGCACTTTTCGTTTTAGAGGTTGTTTGTTCTTCTTCTCTCCTTGTTCTTAGATGCTGAAATATTTCTTTACAGTGACCACAGAATAAGAAACAGTGTATCACTATTTATCCGTAAACCGTAACTTAAAAATCAGTTCTTTGGAAGTATGTTAATTATCACATCTAATAAGCCTTCTACTGGATTCCAGTGAGGTTTTAAGCAAATATAGTTTTTCTTTGCTAAGTGGTTTAATTGCTTGCAGGGCTTATCAGCATCTGCAAAGGTAAAATATTTCAGCTCCCTAGTGAGCCACATGATTTCCAGTTAATTCTACAGCCTTTTGATACCAATCCCATGTACCTGTTATGTGATCTGCTAAATACACATCTACGCTCAGGAAAATATGCACATGCTGAATGATCACTTGGGGAAGGAGGGGGTTATGTGCCTGTGTGTGTGTGAATTTGTTTTAACTGACTACATTTACCAGTCAGTGAAAACACCATTTAGAGGAAACAAAAAGAAAGCATCCCCGTCAAAGGACCCACCATTTCTGTTCAAGACAAATGAGATCAATTGCTCTCCCAGTTTCTCTTTGTAAACTGTTAAGTCGGTGGAAAGGGAGACCAGGTGGCTGGCTCAGGTCTGACTTGTGCTTATAAAGTGATATTATGTAATTAACTTAGCCATAAACTGAAGCATGGCTCAACATATCTCAGTGAGATGGTGCTCCATATGCAGGGTTGAATAAAATAGTGCTGGGCTAATCACTTGTTAAGCAGACATGGTTCTTAAGAGGTTTAATCCAAATTAGCAAATTCATAGTTCAAAACAAATCCATAAATTAAAACTTAATTAACTAATCTAATGGCTGGAGTTTCTTGTACTTGCAAAACCAACCTCTGCTTCTTGAGTTTAAGGATGGCATCTATGCATGTGATCCTAACTCTGAAGCTGAGTGATCCCAGAATGCAGAGAAACTTTAGACCCAAATCTGGAATGATTGATTAAGGCAGGTCCCATAGCTTGTTGTGTGGTACTTACTTAAAAGAAGCAAATGGGCTATTTTGCCCCTCAAAAAAATGTGTATACCTACATATCATCTCTATTTCTTACTTCATCATACCTCAGCACAGTCAGTCATTAGCTGCAGTTGTATGACATATATTTCTTTGGTTCTTCTTATGATCAGAAATATTGAAATAAAACATCACACAGAATCACACAGAATCAGCCAGGTTGGAAAGGACCTCTGAGATCATCAAGTCCAATCCTTAATCCACTGCCACCATGGTTACCAGACCATGGCACTGAGTGCCATATTCAGTCTCTTCTTAAAAACCTCCAGGGACAGAGTATCCACTACCTCCCTGGGCAGCCCATTCCAATGCCTCATCACCCTCTCTATAAAGAACTAGTTAGGGCATAAGTTCATGCCCACTTGTCTTACTGACAACTGCCTGGGAGAAGAGACCAACCCTCCCCTGGCTACCCCCCCCTTTCAGGGAGTTGTAGAGAGTGATGAGGTCTCCCCTGAGCCTCCTCTTCTCCAGGCTGAACACCCCCAGCTCCCTCAGCCCTTCCTCACAGGACTTGTGCTGGAGTCCCTTCAACAGCCTTGTTGCTTTGGTTCAAATCCACACAAAAGCTATTTTTAGAATGTATAACTGATCTGATATGGCACTGTTCTCAGCAGAAACTTCTCCGTATGGCATATATTTTGTACTCAGGGAAACATTAGCTGCACAGTTATGTTCAAAGTTGTGTCTATTTGCCTGAACTAATGAGCTGATTTCCCTGGGAAGAACAGAAGTGGCAACTAACTGACTTTAAAAGTATTTTCAAAGCCATACAATTCTCCACTAGATCTCTACTTCACTGTTCAGAGTACCATAATGAAGATGACAGCTTTACATAAGTGAGATGCAGATATTTTGGGTGGTTGAGCAGTGGAACAGGCTCTCCAGGGAAGTAGTTATGGCACCAAGCCTGCCTGAGTTCAAGCAGCATTTGGATGATGCTCTCAGACACATGGCGCGATTCTTGGGGTGCCCTACACAGGGACAGAAGTTGGACTTAATGATTATGATGGGTCCCTTCCAACTTGGCAGATTCTTTGATTCTATGATATTTGCTATACCAGTACAGAAAATCTCACTATTAAACCACCAAAGAACACTCATAAGCATAGACTCCAAAGTGCAGAAGGAAGGATGTTTATGCATACTGAGAAAGATAAAGTCTAAGAAGGCTTAGGCCTTATCCTATAAACCACTTATTTGTGTGCTTCGCAGTTTACATTCATAGGATATGTCCTGAACTGTGGGATATCTTCTCTTCAATGATGGGTGAAACACCATTCACAGAGTATTAAGTTCTCTCTCACAAGGCAGGGAGAGCTGATTGAGTGAACAAACCCCAACTGAATAGACAAGCCAAGGAAGCATTTCCTAAACAGCTCAGTCTTCCCAAATAGAGAACTACTGAAGGAGCCCATGGACACGGTGCAATGTTTTTCTTCATTGGTGCTGCTTATCCATACTTGCAAGAGGACAAGGAAGAAGGCAGCAAGTAAACATTGCTTTTTGAGGCAGTCAGGAACTTGTGTTCCAAAAAACTAATGTGGAGGAAACTCTTGTGTTTATCTGGGTGCATCTCGAAGGCAGGTGGGTCCAGACAGGGGTGTTACAGAGGTGACTGCCCCTGACAGACGGAAGGGTTAGTCCAGGCTGACTGAGTCCTGCACAGCTTCAGGAAAGAAAAGAGAAGCTCATTAGAAGAGCAACAAGGCTGTTGAAGGGACTCCAGCACAAGTTCTGTGAGGAAGGGCTGAGGGAGCTGGGGGTGTTCAGCCTGGAGAAGAGGGGGCTCAGGGGAGACCTCATCACTCTCTACAACTCCCTGAAAGGAGGGGGTAGCCAGAGGGGGCGTCGGTCTCTTCTCCCAGGCAGCTGTCAGTAAGACAAGAGGGCATGGACTTAAGCTCTGCCAGGGGAGGTTTAGGTTAGATATTAGGAAAAAATTCTTTATAGAGAGGGTGATCAGACATTGGAATGGGCTGCACAGGGAGGTGGTGGATTCTCTGTCCCCGGAGGTTTTTAAGAAGAGACTGAATGTGGCACTCAGTGCCAAGGTCTGGTAACCACGCCAGCAGTGGGTCAGGGGTTGGACTTGGTAATCGCAGAGGCCCTTTCGAGCCTGGATGATTCTGTGATTCTGTGACTCTATGACCTGTCACCAAGAGGTGACGCCTGTGTGGAAGAGGAACTGGAGCTATGAGATCCTTCCTATCGCTCTCTTGACAGCAGTTTAAACCAGTTGCTAACCCAGGAGTAGCATCCCTTCCCAAAGGGACGAACTCCCACACTAGCTCTTTCTGGGTTTATAGGCGGATTCCTCCCTCCTCTCCCACCGCCGCTCACCGGAGCGCTGCACGGTGCTGACCACTGGGTGTCACCCGCGGTCCGGGCTGAACGGCTCTGCCTCCGGGCCTGGAGTTTGGCGAGCCGGGGGGGGAAGTCTGGCTGGGGGCAGCTGGTTCCGGAGGTTCGCCAGGGCCTAGCAGGAATGCTGCTGGTTTATCGTCTCCCCGGGGGCTCCTGCCCGGGTGCAGGCTGCCCTGACCCAGGAGAGGGAGGGCTGGCAGCCCTGCGCTGGGGCAGTGGCACCAGGGACGAAGATCAGAGCAGCGGGGGACATGGTTGGCTCCTTTCTCCAGACCTTGGACATCAGGGCAAAAGCCCTCTCCATGCTTTACCTGCTCTGTCGCCACACAGAGAGGTTTCCACTCCTTTTGGTTTTGTTTGTTTGTTGTGGGATTTTGTTTGGTTGGGTTTTGAGGGGTTTTTTGCCTCTTTTCTGTCAGCCAGATGGAGCCGAAGGAAACTCCTGAGTAAACAGTAAACCCCTGCTCTCTCCAGGGCTTGCAAACATCCGAAGCTTGAAAACTCACTTCACACAACTACAGGTGACAAGAAAAAGCTGTGTAGTAATTATATCCTGCTACTCTTGCACCTGTACAGGAAAGCCACAGACTGCTAAATTTCTCTTTTAGTCTTTCAAAGAAGAGAACTTTCCTTTAGAGCCTTTCCTGACACTGAAGCAATCTGCTGGCCAAGTTGCCTCTGATTCAAAACTTAAATGCAGTTCTGTATTAGCTGTTGAAAGTTTTCTCTTTCAAATAGGAACACCACCCCTCCCTTTTTTTCTTCTTTTTTTTTTTTTTTTCAACCTTCATTTTTTAGAAAGCACTTTTGGAGCCATCTTCCTAGCTCTGCTGAGGTAACTATAGCCACATGGTATGACATAAACATCTGTAGAGCTAGTACTGCAGTTAAATGGGAGAATTAGGTTGTGGAACATTGCATTTCACTTCTTAGAAGAGTACAAAGGGGCTGGTATTCAACTTGCCTGCCTGAAGTAAGATGCCCACTTTGGACCACCATCCAAAGCCTTTTTCTGAGCAGCATCCCTCCTTTTTTCATCTGTAAAAATGTTTCACTGGAGGCTGTTTTCTTCATTAATTTCTGTAGGGTTTTTTTGAGAAGTCTACAGAAGATGGGCATAAACTACTTTTTGAAAACTTTTTGTGGGACAAACAGGAATCTCGTGCTTAACTTGCTTAAGATCCAGACAGTCCTTCAGAAGTAACTGCCTGTTGAGTACAGAGGGAGCAGAAGAAAAATACTGTCACTAAGAAGTTTCATTTATCTTCATAAGGCTCATGAAACAGTACATGGCTTATGGTACACAGAGATAAGTAACACAGGCTCAACCACTTGAAACGTCTGAATTCATGTATGTAAATGTTTATGCTTGTATCATCAATACAATCCATCCAGTGGGCATATTAGAACTCAGGTATGCTCACCATGCAAAATACAATATGATGAATTTTTTAAGCTTCAATGTGTTGACTGTTCTGCTGCTGACCATGCCAGCTGACACTGGCACTAGCAGAAAATTTGCATGATTACTTCCATTTAACAAGTGGGTGAAATGAAACCACTGATTCAGCTCTTAATCAAAATAACACATAACACCTGTGTCAGATGAGATTTTGTAAGCCCTAGCCCTTTTCTTCTCAATCCAGAAACCTTTCTGTGGAGGGAATATAACCATACAGACAGAGAATTGTGTAAAACAAGTAAAAAACCAACCAAACCCAAAAAACAGCTGACTGCCATAGACTACCCTCCCATCAGGCATGACTGTAATATATCATTCAGGGAGACTGAAAACATAGATGAATTTTTCATTTTTCTACACTAAAAAATTAGGTGACTTGTGCTGAATATTCACTGCTAGAAGTTGCAGACTTTTGCACAAAACACCAGCTGCATAATGAGGTAGAATACTTAAAATTACAATCAGACATTGTTTTTTAAAAGAAACCCATTAAATAGTATCCAACATCTCAGCAAAGATGAAAGGTACAACTCCGAGTCACTGAAGTTCAATACGTCTTCATTATTAATGAGTCCAGTGTTGGTTTTTTTCTTGAAAATTATGGTGTATAATGTTTTGTTACCCTAGAACTGCAGTTCTCTGCTTGCCTATCTGCACGTAGCACCTTGCTAATGCTTGGGAAATGTGAGGCAAAGATAATTCATATCGCAAAAGTTCGTCACTTAGCAAGTGAAGTTTCATATTCTATAGGAGCAAATTAGGACTATATATTTCAACATTTCTAGCCTATAAATCATCAGCACAAAAGATGTTTCAGGCACACTATAACACTGGAAGACTTTGCAAGGCCTATTGAGTATACTATTCAAAGAGTTACTGAACACCTGAATTTGGCTTGAGTTTCAGGGGGAGATGGCTGTATCTTTTCATATATTAACATGATCTAAGAAAAGTTTAACATTTTCAGCTCCGAGTGTGGTGTCCCACACACAGTTTAGAGCCGAAGCCTTGCAGGTTTCTTTGTTCCTACATCCAAAGCATAGTAAAAGATGGTAAGTTACTGCACTCCTTATCTCAGAAACATAATGAACAGAAACACCCCTGTGAGAGTTTTACTTAAACTGCGTACACTGCTGTTATCACACTGGCCCAGGAAAAACTTGACTCTGCCCAGGTTTTTCAAAACAACTTTATTTTGTTTCTTCAAATTGCTGAGACCACGAACTGCAGTAAGCAGTGGATAATGGGAACTGTAATGAGGTGCAGACACTCAGTCCCTTGTAGAAGGAATCCATCACTGTGCAGAAGAAATTGAATGGTATCATCCCATAAGTGGTTATCTTGGCTTTCATTCTTGGTTGTAAGGCCTTCTGCCAGGCCACCCAGTAGTACTCATTAAAAAAAAAACACCTTATATTTAACAGCTCAGTTTACATGAATGCATAGCCTATCCAGGTAAGCATAAAACCAGTTGATGAAATCTGTATTCCTGGTAGATTTTGTCACAAAAGTAATTTCAGGATGCGTGGCACTGCCCCACATCATAGCAGCAATATTCAACTCCCCAGGCAGAGAGTTGCCATGAGCCTTGCACCAACCTGCTTTTATTTTATGTCTGCAGCACAGTGGCAGAGCAGCTCAAGTCTTCACTATACCCCTGGCTTAAGGACTTAAATTTGTCAAGTGCAGTTATGTTTTGTCCACACCAGAGAGCAGTACCTTCCTTTTGATGAAGGTAAAGCAAGTTGTTTTTAGGAGTGTGAACTGCTGTACAAGGTATGAGCACCCACTGGAATGATACCCACTTGAATACACATATTTAGAAGACAAGTGTTTTCCCAAGGTGTATCCATGATAAAAAGACTTGTATGTATGCAGTTTGGACATAACCATCACACATCTATGCAAAATTACCCAGGTATGCTAGGTGATTGGCAGCTAAGATTTGTTCTTGAATTTGTTTTAAAAAGCTAGCTAAAATTTTTCAGGGGAAAAGCCTTTGCTTTGAAAGAAAAAATGACAGAGCTTACGGAAGTATTTTTCAGGATTTTACTGCAAACCAATGGGTTTGGTCACAAAAAAAATATGATACATAGAACCATGTTAATTATATTACATTACAATGATGGTATACATTAACAAGTAAGTCTGTAAGTTTAAATATACATCTAGAGTTACAACTGAATGTACAGATCTTTTTTACAATACATACAATCAGGAATGAAAAAACCCAAAACCATAAATAGTGCCCATTTTACAGATGAAATCTTTTAAACTAAAGAAAAAAAAAAAGAAAAAGAAAAAAAAAAAAAAAGAAACCAACAGCTTTGATCGACTGCAGCTGGGGCATTTTGGTCCATAAAAACCCTTTCTAAAAATAGAAATCTTTTTTCATAGCAGCAATGCTTTCTTCAAGCATTTGGATACAAGTAATTGTGAGCCCATTTCAATAATTTTAGTTGACTGTATAGATTTACAAAAGAAATTTCAAAATTACACTTAATTTATCTTCCAAATATGGAAGAAACAAACAATGCCCCACATTGTGGTATCCTGCAAGTGTCACATTGATGCTTTAAACTAAGTCCATCTGTAGTACGCAGACCACACGCATACCATTTGTTCACATAGTAAACCCACATAAATGAACTGAGAAACACACTCTGCAACAGGGAAAGCTTTGGAGCTCACAAGATCTCATCAGAAAAAGGCACATTTCATAAAATCCTTATCACGTTCAGATAGATCTTCAGGCAAGGCTTTTCGGAGCACGATTTCAAAACAGCTTGTTCTTACTCCTACGATCTGCCACAGCAGTCTATGGCAGCAGACACTTTTGTTTTTCTTTCCCAAGGAGACAGCACCACTTTGGGGGAAGAACAAATGGAAATGAAAAGCCTGTAAAGCTCATTTAGAGAGTGATGTGCTCTTCAAAAAAGCTTCCAGCGAACAGTGTAGTTGAAATTAAGGCTGCAAAGCTGCCATGGTGGAAATGTGCAAATTCTCTTTCAAGATGACTGGTCAACTGGCAGTTCCACCAGAAGCCCATACAAAAATAAAAATAATAGTTGTTATTATTATTTTTTAAAAAAAGAAAAAAAAAAAGAAAAAGAAAAATGTTCACAAGAAAGAGTCCACAGGTGGGGCATATGAAAATCCCAAAAATGCCTCAGCGGCTTCTTTAACGCTGGCAGTGATGAGGATGCTGTCTGGGGACTGGCCAATGGAGTTGGGGACTGGCTCATCTGTGAATTCCGGATCGAAGTGTCGCAGGTCACTGGGGCCACTCTGGAATGGGTAGAAAAGACACTTAGACCCAAATGTTTTGTGGGTGCACAGTTCGGTTCAAAATGGGGGCAAGCACCCTTGTGTGAAGAATCACAGCGTTACCACCTTGGGCCCACTCTGTGTAACAGCCCTCGGCAGTTTTAGTTTGACTTTTTTTTTGTTTTGTTTTGTATCCTGCTGCATATTGCCTCACTAAAACCAGGATGATTCAGTTTAATATGCTACCCTCCAACTAAGCTCATTCAACAGAAGCCAAACACAAACACGTCACTCTGTCATGCAGCAGGTTTGCAGGCGTGGACTTAATCCCTGAGCAAGTTACGAAACTTTTACGAAATTTACAAAATACTCAGAAAATGAAAGAGAACAAACTCCATAACCAGACCCCTTTCTTTAGAGGTTGGTATCTGACAAGCCAAATCATCTCTGTCTTTGGGAAGCTACTTGCTTTCTACACCTTAACTGTTGGTAATAACAAGGATGCTGGGGATTACTTCAAAATAGCCAGCCAAATGAAGTTATTCGTGAGAAACCAAAAAAAACCCCAGCTAAATTTAGACTGTCCATCAGCAAAAAGCCATCCACCACTTATTTTTAACCATGCCTGGACAGCCACAAGGGAAGAAAAGGCCATGTTCCCCAAATACGGTCATCTGGCCAGTTCCCCCAGCTCCTGGGCACCCCACAAAGACAAGGGGGGAAAAGACTCTCTCCATATATTCCATAATTAGAAGTGATACATACCACATTTGGGTTAAAAGGAGGTGTAATCTTCTTATTAATGAGATCATCCCAGTTAATTGGGGAGAAGAAGATGTGATTCTTAATCTCCATCTGTTACAGAAAGAAAAAGAGATTAATTCAGAGTCAAGCTAATGGCCTAGTCACCCTCCTGTGCTGCCTACAGGCAACAGCCAGTTTGCACTTACAAAGTCCTCCTTGGCACCAAGCCTCTTTGTCCTATCCTTCTGCAAGAGGCCTTCCAGGAGATGTCTGGCAGAGTTGGTAATATTTGGCTTCAGCTGCAAGGGTTTGTTCAAGATGTTGTCGTACATTTCTGCCGTGTTCCTGCTGTAGAAGGGCGGCTGCGGGAGGGGAGAGACCCAAGTTAATGAGGCTGACAGGAAGGCACGGGGTTCCTTGCTGGGAAAGGACAAGTAAGGTAGTTTGATCTGCCAGAAGGGATTGATTGCTTACCAGGCCATACAGCATCTCATACAGGACTGCTCCAAGGCACCACCAGTCCACAGTCCGGTCATAGGGCTGCTTATGAAGAACTTCAGGAGCAAGATACTGTGTTAAGAAATGAGAGCCACGTTAGCTAAAGGGGTCTTCATAATCAGGAAAGCCTCTGCATTCTTGAATGAAAGCAGCATACTGAACCCCAGCAATACCTAAGCTACTGGAAAACTGCATTCTGCTTATAGTGAGGGAGACAGCTGAAGAGCTTCTGTCCTGACCAACAAGCTCTACGTGTACTACATATCCTTAACTGGCATCCTGACACTAAAAGAATTGTGACATACCCTGCTTGTCTAACCTGCCTTAAATGTACACGTCAAATATTTTGCTGAAGGAAACAGCACTTGCTGCCACCCTGTGAGTAGTGGGCTGAGGGCTGGCCGTACCTCCGGTGTGCCACAGAAGGTGGATGTCGTGCCATTGTGCTCTATGTTTTCTTTGCAGAGTCCAAAGTCAGTCAAGACAATGTGTCCCTGTGAATCGAGCAGGATATTCTCTGGCTTCAAGTCACTGCAGGAGCAGATAAAAAAAGACAGAATGTTCATTAGAGGAAATACAGTGAGAATATTTTAGTTGCATTTGTTTACAGAGCTTCACTAAATCATGAAAAATAATTTTAAAAAATTCTGGGCTCATATGGAGATCCACTTTTTAATGCTCATTCAACAAAGCACATATTATTTTTCAGTCTGAAAATCTGAACAGCTTTGCTTACCGATAAACAATGTTCAAGGAGTGCAGGTAGCCCAGTGCACTGGCAATTTCAGCAGCATAAAATCGGGCTCTTGGCTCCAGGAAGCAACGCTCCCTCTGGAGATGGTAGAACAACTACAGGAGACAAAAAGCACCAAGTTGTTTAAATGGCACCAAAGCCTTTTTACAATGCACTTAATTAGACTCAACATATATAGCGAGGGAGAACAATAGCAGGAAATGGCCTAATGACCCTTTGGTAGTTCAAAACTTGGCAGGCTAGAAAGATTCAAACTAGTAACTTTTCCCTCATGACTTTTCCCCTTGAAACTCTTTTATTTAAAAGGAAGGGTGAAAAAGTCTACCCTGCCACCCGTACGCATGATAGGAAATACTATTTCATCTTCTTACTGCTTACCTCTCCACCATTGATGTAGTCCAGGACAAAATACAATTTGTCTGCAGTTTGGAAGGAAAAGTGAAGCCCGACCAGGAAGGGGTGTTTCACATTTTTCAGCAGGACATTGCGCTCTGACATAATGTGCTTCTCCTGAAAACATGAAAAATCAATGTTTAGTACTACAGCTTAGTAATAAGAATAAGAATTAGAATACATTTGATGAAAATTGCAATGACATTACAAAGAAGCAACTTACCTCTTTTTTCTTCAGGATTGCTTTTTTCTGCAGGACTTTAACAGCATAGAACTGCTCTTCTGCCTTATGCCGTGCAAGAAGAACCTGAAAGAGAGTAAAATCCCAGAACTGAGCAATATGGAAATACAGAACAGCTTGTGAACATAACTGGAAACAAGCCTTTACATTAACTTCGGAGCACTGCTACATCACTATGGGCCAGCGTGCAAGCCTTTTGCTGGAAATGTCTAACACTACCACCATTCCAAGAGGTAAATCTGACCTCACATCTGGTTCCCTTCTCCTTCAGAAGCAAAATGTATATTCCTCTCATCACCACTGTCCCCTCACTCACTTGCTCTCTGACGACCCATTGAAACGTAGCACCCAGCACCCTACATCTACACAGGGAGCCAGGCACTATGCAGTGGGGCATGCTCAGGTCTGGCTTAAATGAACAGCGTTTACCAACCCCAGCCCTCAGGACCTACACACAAGAGCTGAATAGTACATAAAATACAGCGAAAAGAAGTTAGATTTACCTTTCCAAAACTGCCTTTTCCAATCACTTTTAAGAAATGAAAGTCTGATGGTTTGGCATGTGGGTTGGATGATGGACCAAGATTGATCTGCTGTGAAGGACTGGGCTAGAAAAATAAAAAGACAGAAACCACATTTAATAAAAAAAGCTTAGCAGTGAGGGTCTCAACAATGTCTCATTTTTAAAAATATAAATAAAAACGACCTTTGAAAGTGAGGATTAGCACTCTTCTTATCAGTAATAATTTTATCTTGACCTCTGCCTGATATTTTGAACTAGCAGGTACTCCCTAAGGCAACAGCCACAGTTTACTTTAAAATTCTTATTGTGATCTTAGCCATGCTCTGTAATTAAGTAACAATCAATAAAGCTCATTTTAAATTCTTCTTTTCCGTGTCAGTACAACTTGACTGCTCTTTTTCCCAGCTTCATCAATGCACCATTAGCTGAACTTAAGCAACACTCATGATGCTAGTTTTACTCCACTTCTATTACTGGATGAATTAGATGTTCTAAAAATGCTTCACTAAGTAAAACCAACTTACCGGAGGAGAAGGATTAGCATTCATAAGTTCAGGCTCTTGAGGCTGGGAGATTTTCAAGATAGACTGAACTTCAGGGCTGCAAGGTTAAGAGTGTGCATGATTAGAATTACCAGAAGCATCAGACAGAACTTTCCACCAGAGGGCATGCATGTATCGCGAAAGCCGGGTTTTGGTTTAGGCTATTACGGAAGGCAACTGAATTAAGCTATCCGACTTAAGGTGTAAAATTTATCTACAGAAAGTAGTTTCCACCATAGAAAGAAATTACTGTATTTATACATTAAATGCAGTTAAAAATAGGAGAGGGGCTTTAGAAATCCCGTCCAGCTGATCTGTCCCAAACTCAGCTCACAAAGATTTGTGAGTAATACCTCAAGAAGATCAATTAACTCTTCCATAACAGTCATGCCAGAGGCATTACAGTAAACAGGTTGTGTTTTTTTTAAACTAGATCTCGCAATACACAGTGACATTTATTGCTAAATTCCGGCCGAAGTTTTTATACTTACTGCTTGCATGCATAGGAGTTAGTGGCTATCTTCTGAATGAAGTCGTTTAGCCCCATTCTTCTCTGCTTCATGAATGCTGAAGTAAAAGAAAAGAAGAAACAAAATCGTTAAGCCATCCTGCCAGAAAAATCACAGCCCCCGAGCATCCTCGGAGAAGCCCACCGCCGCTCACCGATGAGGATGGCAACCATCCCCCTCATTTTCGAATAAGTCAAGGTAGGACCAGACGCCTCGGCTGCTTTCACGGTCATTGCGGAACGAACGAACGAACGAACGAACGAACGAACGAACGAACGAGCGAGCGAGCGGGCGGGCGGGCGGGCGGGCAGAAGAATCAAATAAAGAGCCCCCAACACCACCAACTCCCAACACCGCACTGCCCGGAGTAGGCACACGACGGCGTTTAAGTGGCAGCGATGATGGGCGGGACCGGGACCGGGGCGGGGCGGCGACGCTCGTGTCCCTCCACCCACCCCCTGGCATCCTCGGAGGCGGCCACCGGGAAACACGAGAAACACAAGCGTGACCGTCTTTATGACGGCCCTACCTCAGGCGGACAGCCCCGGGGCAGCAACCCCCCCCGCGCCACCACCCCCACCGTACGCATCATATCTCTTATAATTTTTTATATTGCACAGCAAACATCCTTAGACCCGTTTCACCCTGCCTCCCCTTATTTTCCCGGCTCTTCTTTACTCTGTGCTGTTATATAAAGTTGAAATCTGGCTCTATCCCGGACAAGCTTCTTTTCCTAAAGTGTTTCCCTCCCCCACCCCGCAACCCGCGTCCGCTTCACGGGCCTATCGCCCCGGGTTAGCGGCGATAAGGGACGCTGACGTTTCCTTGAAGGAGCCGCGGTGACTCAGGAGAACAAGATTTCCTGCCCGGTTTTCAATAAAACAAATGTTTCTCTTGTGCACTGCCCTGATCCCGCCTGGGACATTACTGAAAGGGAAAAGGAAAAAAAAAAAAAAAAAAAAAAAAAAAAAAGTGTCTTTTTTTAAAATGCCAAAAAGGGAAACAAGGGAAAAAAAAAAAATATCTCAGTCCCCTGAACTTGGAGGATCTAGTGAGTCCCCTGAACTCACTAGAAACGGTGAGATGACCGAACACTGGTCAAGTGCAACAGGGGAGCCAAAAAAACAAACCAAATAAATCCAGCTCTACTCCGCAATTTTTGTTTCCACTTTACACGGTCATTTGGGAACACCGTGTACCCGGTCTTAATTGCTCAGTCGCTTCCTTGCGGGCGCACCGGGGTTAGGCCAGGAGTGCTGATGCCTGCACGAAGCACGCTCTGAAACGATGTTGCCGGGGACCCCCATTCCGTGGGGCACAGGCAGGGACGGCCAAAGCTATCCCGGATTGTCCTTAATCCTCCCCCCGAGCGCAGTCCCGCTTGCCGCCCTCGCAGGAGGCAGGGGCAGGAGAGCTGCCGAGGGTGCCGAGCTCCTGCGAGCTACAGGCGGGTGGAACTTTCCACCCGACAGCGCGTTATTCATGCGCGGATTCTGCCTTTCTGTCTGAGCGAAGGGCGCTGGGCTGCGGCCAGCAGCTCCAGCTGCAACATGCCCCCGTCCTCCCCTCGCCCGGAGCCCTTTTTTTCCCTTTTTCTTTTTCTTAAATTTATTTTCTTTTCCCTTTATTACTCTGCACCCTCTACTGCTGCCTCCCCTGCCAGCACAGCCTGCCGCTGGGCGGCATCCCTTGGCAGCTGCTGCATCGTCTGCCTCGGGGTGTATGTGATGGCAAGCACCACAGCACAGCAGCCGTCAAAGGCTGCAGCTTACCCTGAGCAGACAGACAGATGACCTGAACTAGAGAGGTAACCCAAGCGAGGTGGGCACAGGTCCTACAAAGCGCTCCAAAGGCTTAGCACTTAGCAGAGGGATGCTTGCCGGCTCCTCCGGCCTCTTAACCGAGCCGTCGCTGCCCTTCCCGGAGCGGAGTGGGGGCCCTGCCAGGCCCCCCCGCCACGGTACGGGGAAGTGAGTGCAAGGGAGCCGGCGCCAGGGAAGGAAAGGGCGACGGGAGAAGCACAGAAAAGCTGGATGCGGCTGGCTGGAGGGGATTTAAACTTCCCTCACTTGTTGCTTTCCTCGGTCTGTTGCAAAAGCTGCCACTCATTAATGGAAGAAAAAAAAAAACCCACAAAAAACCCCTACAACAAAACCAAAAAAACAACCCTAGCCCACCCCCCTCAAAAAAAAGACAAAAAACCCCAAATCAAACCAACAACCAAAAAAAACAAAACAACCCAAAAACAAAACCAAAAACCAAAAAAGAAACCAAACCCCCAAACACCACTACAACAACAGAAGCCACAAAAAAAAAAAAAAAATCTAAACAGCACCCCAAACCGAAACACTTTATCGATAGACCAGCGATAGACTTTATCGACAGCACCAGCGAAATTCCTCTGCCTCCTCTGGACAGAGTGATGGTGTTAAACACTGCTGGAAACCCGCAGTTTTAATGGGAACCGACGATCCCGTCCCCCGCTCGCTACTCCCCCGGCATCTCCCTGCGGGCCCCAGGACATGGCTCCCCACAGCCGGTTCGGCGCCGCTGCTTCCCCGCAGCCCTCATGTCAGCTGTACGCAGGGGCAAGAGTCTCCCAGCCCACGGGCAGGCTCCGGCACAGCCTCCCCCGCTCTTCTGCACCATCTGCAGCCCACTTCCCTTCCCCCACGCCCCACGCGGCCCCCCACGCTGCTTACAAGTGCCCACGAAGCAGCTCCACTATTGCCCCCGCTCCGCCGGGTTACATCACAGCCCTAGCCCCAGCTTTACACCGCTCCTTCTGCAAGCGCTCCGCTGCTCTCGCCGAGTCTACCTGCCCCCTTTACTTGCCAAACACTGCCTCGCCTTTACCTCGCACGCACCCCCTGTATCCTCGGCTGCCCCCGCTGCTGCGGGGTTTATTTCCCCCGTGGGAAACAGCTGTCCTGCGCGGGCAGGGTGTCCCGCCGGGTAGATCGGCGAACCCACCTTTAAGCGACGATTTCTCCTCTTTGCCCCTCATCTTGCTCCCTGCCGAGACCCCGGGCGTGGAGCGGCAACGCTGAGGCTGTGACTCGGCTCCCGGCCGCCGGAGTAATCCCAAATAACTTCCCTTCCTGGCCAGGCGGCCCGGAGGCAGGAGGGAGGCGGCGAATGCGGCGATGCCGGCCGCTGCTCCCGCTGACCCGTTTACGGACGCAATATCGAGGGCGGCTGACATGCGGGAGCGTTATAAAGTTCAGCACGGGCCGCCCCGCACACTCTGGCCCATTGCAACATCACCCTTAAAATTACTGTAATCAGCGCGAACACACACACGCACGGGCACCGGGGGGGGGGAGGGAAGGGTTGGAGGGGGCACTCCGGCCCTAATTGACCTGCTGGCAAGCGGCTGGCCCTGCCCCACGGAAGGACGCGCTGCCCACGCCCCCCCCCCACTAGGACGCAATACGAGCAGCCGCGGGTCCTGCGCCCACCAGCACCCCCCCCCTCCCAAAAAGGCTCCGCGCCAAGATGGCCAAAGGCGTGGCGGAGCGGGGGACGGGGGGGCTGCCGCTGCCCGCGGGGGGCAGAGGGCTGCGGCTGCTTGCCGGGCTTCTCCGCCGGCCGGATATCACCGGGGCGGGACCGGCGCCCCACTCCGACCTGGCACCCAGCGCCTTCCGCCGGCAGCGCCCCGGCGGCGCCCCCCGCCCGCGCCGCTCCGCTCCCCGCTGCCCCCCCGGCCCCTCCCGGCGCCGCGCACCCCCGGCCGCGCCCCGCCACGGGAAGCCGCTGTCCATCCGTCCGTCCATCCCTCCGGCACCCACCTGCGGCGGCGGGAGCCAGCAAGGCCCTCGCCCCAGACCTGTGCCCGAGGTGCCGCTCGTCCGGCGGCCCGACAGCGGGAGCTTCACAGCACGGGGTTTTTTTCGTGTGGAAGGGAAGAATTCTCATATAATGGATGAATTATCATATATTATATTCTTATATGCACGCATCTTTTTAAAGTCATGAACTGCCCAACGTGATCCGGCAACGTGCATTTGCAGCCCAGAAAGCCAACCTTATCCTGAGCTTCATCAGGACTGTGACCAGCAGGTCAGCGGAGGGGATTCTCCCCCTCTACTGGGTTCTCGTGAGACCTCACCTACAGTACTGTGTCCTCTTTTGGGGCCCACAACATAAGGGCTGGACCACCTGTCCTATGAAGACAAGCTGAGAGAGATGGGGTTGTTCAGCCTGGAGAAGAGAAGGCTCTAGGGAAACCTTATAGTGACCTTCCAGTATCTGAAAGGGACCTACAGGGAAGCTGGGCCGAGGCTTTTTTTAAGGACATGTCGTGGTAGGGCAAGGGGTAGTGGCTTTAAGCTGAAAGAGGGCAGATTTAAGTTAGCTACAATAAAGACATTCTTTTGTGTGAGGGTGGTGAAACACTGACACAGGTTGCCAAGAGAAATTGTGGATGTCCCCTCCCTGGAAATGTTCAAGGCCAGGTTAGATGGGACTTTGAGCAACCTGGTCTAGTGGGAGGTTTTCCTGCCCATGGTAGAGAGGTTGGAACAAGATGATCTTTAAGGTCCCTTCCAACCCAACCCATTTGTGTTTCCATGAGTTTATGATAGACAACTAGATTCTGAGAAGCATAGGGTTTGTTTTCCTTTAAATCCTGAGTATCCTAGGATTGCATTTTAGCTCTTTTCTCTACAGTGGTTGCAGCAACAGGCAAGAGAACACAAGCAAGGGAAAGGTACCCAAGTATCATCCTATTTGAAAGACAAGTCTTACAAAAAAGCATCAGATATTGTGAAAATCGCAGTAAATTGCAAGGGTTTTCATCAGGAATTTGTATAACCAGTGTGTTAGGGGTGTACAGCTGAAATGTAAACGCAAAATAAGAATTAAAAAATCAGTCATATTTCACACTTACATTACTTTTCTTTCTCAAGCTAATATTTTGAAGTGAATGGTTTTTCAAAGCAAAACAAAAATAAAGTGAAAGGTGGACATTGAAAATAAAAAGAGAGGACGCACACAGGGAATACTAAAGGTTTTAGAACTTCTTGCCCCAGGTTGTGTGCACACTGAAGGTGTGGATGGGTTCAAGAATGGCTGGACAAACCAATAGGAAAAAAAAAAAAAAAGGAAAAATATTTGACTACAGAGGCATCATGTCTGACCTGGACCACAAATTGCTGGGAGTCAAGGGTGTTTAGGGACAAATCACTGAATAATTGCATGTTCTTGCCCTCTCAGTTAGTAGCATGCTGTTAGCTGGTGCTGGTAACCCAGACTAACCTACATGGACCTTGGGTCCCTATCTTAATTCTGATAGTCTTATATTGCTCTTCTGAGTGCCATAATACTGTTTTTATAGTCACAGAGTTTAACAAACTCACAAACCCCCAAGAACTGCTTACTGGCAAGAAAAAAGAGAACTCATTTGATTTGTAACTTAATGTAAAGCATTTGACTCTGCCAAATAACTGTATTCCATGTAAAAGAAGCATTAGATAAATAGATGCTCATCAAGTTCTTCACCATGCCAGCATGCAAACCAGGGCCTCACTGCTGGGCTGTGACAGATACCAATAGACACAGAGTGCTGAAACTGAGCAGTATAAGCAGGACTGGACAGGTACAATGAGGTATGAGGTAGCTATGGGTGATTGTAGGGCCCTGATGACAAAGTTTGTAACGTGCCCTACATCAAGTCAGGAGGGATGAGATTCAATTTATCTTGAAGAATGAGCACACATATATATCATTAATGTGGGTTTGTGGTAGTTCAAAGCACCCTCAACAGCAGCTTGACTGTAGAAATTCATCTCCCTACAGAAATCTCCCTGTTTGGAGGGTTTCTTCATCTGCAGTGATCAAACAGATCTTAGTCCTGCCTCATGGTTTTTACTAGGCACACAGAAACTTTTCCCTCTTACCCTTCAGGAAGGTCAGATGCTTCAGCAGCCCACATGGTAACTGAAATTTGTGAGCTCTCTTTCTCTGATTCTGTCCTGGTCCTCACCATGCACTGCAGAGGGAGGTTTATGAATAATACTGTGCCTCCATCCTTTAGGAATTATATTGTTAGATATATCTGAACTTCAGTTTGGCAATAAATTCATTGATGAATGAATGAATTCCTGCTTGCTTATTCTGCTGAATCAAGACCTTAGGATGCAGCAGGCTGAACTTTTCCTAGAATTACTTGGCTGACTGTGGAATGAAGTTTCACAAAATTCTGGAAATATTTTCTACAGTATTTGGCTTTGTGTTAATTAAGCAAAGACAGAATTCAAGCCTTGGACCACAGGAACAACATAGCCCCCCAAATGCATCTGTCTTCTGAAGCAAAATCTTAAAAGCTTTTATTTTCCTTCTGTAAATCCTCAACGAACAAGTTCTTGTCTCTGACCTTGTAATTACATTTCATGTGCAACAGCCAAAACTTTCAGTCAAGATGTTCAGGCTGTCCTCACAAATGATGTCTACAAGGAGCAGCAAATAGATAGGGAACTGAATAACAACTTCAGTAACAACTCCAATGGAAATTTTAAATAAGGAGCTTTCAAACGCTGTCAACAGGTCTGGTAGACACTGTTTTGACAGGGGTTTTATTGACTGAAGCTCCTATTGATCTAGAAACATGTAATTGATTTCAGTGTCATATTTTGCCAAACACGAATTTGGAACATCTTTTATTTCCCTTTTCTGATGCTTATAGAGCAGGTTTACTGCATTGTCAATAAGAGGATTTAGTGCCAAGGGATTAGGATCACAGAGTGATGCAGGGCTGTACTGCGAAAAAAAAAATAATTCCCATCCTTGTAGAAAGCAGTGGAAAATTACAGCACCTTTTAGATGCACTGACCTCTAGTTAAGAGTTGACAAACGATGCCCCTAACTTGCATTTTAATTCCAGCACACTGATTTGAGCCTAACCAAGTTGTTTTCACTGTGACTTTATGAGCAAATGTTGCAAGCATTTCAGCTCCTAGCAGTCAGAGAGTGGTGATTGCAGAGGCTGCATATTTGTATTTCATTCTCTGAGTGTGCCCACCCCCCCCACAACTCCCCCCCATCAGTAGAAATCCTTGCAGTATCATGCAGCCTCTCTAGCTGCATCTGCTCCTCATAAAACTGTGTTGGATGACAGACACTTGAATTAATTATTGTTGTTATGAACTTAAAATAATATGCCCTGACTGCACAGAATTTGGTTTTATCAGAACTGAATAATGCTGGGATGGTCAAGGAGGTGAAAATGTCAGGGGCAGGGAGACGGGAATGAGTGTTACCACCCTTACCCTTGGGGTAAAGCCTGATAAAAACCAGGCTCATGAGAAAATGAAGATTCTTAATGATGATATGAAATCAGTTGGCCAATCTCCTTTGGTCACAAAGCAGCCTGATGTGAGGAGCTGGTACGTGCTCCAGAAAGTAGAGCATAAGCATTCACTGCTGGCTCTGGCACTCAGAATTTCTTTCCTAAACTTTTGCTCTTGAGGGATAAAAGCAGAGATGGATTTAAGCTTTGTATTTCAAAGACACAATCTGAACAAGTTTCCCTTTACCCCTCACTTAAACGTATGTGCTAAAACACAAGTAATAGCTGATCTAACATAGCTTTCAGATCATGTGTCTTTTCTTTATCTCAATTTAGAGTTCTGTGAGGTGTTTTTTACCATGATATCTCAATGCCTTTTATGTGTATACAAACACCCCATCATCACCATCATAGTTTATTATCTTAAAAGAAAGATCTCTGTAAGCCCTCTGGCAACCTTGGAGTTAAGGCAATAAATACTGAAAATAGTGAGCAAATTAGTCAAAGAGGAATTTTTGCTGGAGAGAGGTTCAGCTGTCTGCTAACTGAAATCAGTAGCTTGGACTGTTGGAGATGAAGAGGATATGAAAACAGAGGCCTGCTAAAGGGAGGCTCATTCTGACAGGTCTTTATGCTTTTTTTCTTGGTGATAGCACCATGTCTCTTGCCACTGTATCAACTGCTTCAATATTCCTTTTATATTTCAGATTTTCTTTCAGGAAGTGTGAGAGGCTTGCTGGGTAGAAGGATGCATGACATGCATACTAGCCAGGCCTTCACTTACAGAGATTTCTATCTAGTGATCTATTATTTATTTTATATATTTATTTTATCTACTCTTTGCCACTGTTATCTGGGTCCATTGCTTTCAGTATTTTACTGAAATACTTTTCAGTATTTCATCTTATTAGGTTACTGCAGGATTTCTGAGAGTAGACTAATTAGTCTGATCTAGAGGGTTGAGGGAACAAGTTCTAGCAAACTTTTGTTAAGTAACTGGTCCAAAAGAATAAAAACATCTATATATTTGCTCATAATATGTTTACCCACCTTCATTTTTAGCATTGGGGTTAGCCATTCAGTAGCCAAAGGTACCCTTCTTGGTCAGAAGAGACAAATAAGCACCCTGAAGGCACTTGGTGCATCTGTGACCTTAATCAGGTAGTGCCTAATGTTTACTTGAAGGAACTTGGGTCTGAAGCCTACAGGTAGGTAGAGGTATTTCTGAAGTACAAGTGATTTTTTTCATTATTTCTGCAGCTTCACATGTAAAAGATGTGGAATTTCTCTAGGGGATCACATAGTCAACACACCCTGCAAGTAATTTTTTTGGCAATTTATATATATTTGTATAAAATTATCAAATCCTAGGGCACATTTAAATACCATACATGATAGGCAGAAAATCCTGACCTGGCTCAGTCCAGTCTAGCTATGGACCTGGAAGAAGACTTGTAACATTGATATGATGCTCTGTAGTGCTCCTCAAGGATGAACATCATGGCTTCCAGCTAGTGGCTCTCTGTGGTTCTGTATTGCACTGGACAGACAAGACATCCCAGCTTCCTTGAAATTAGTTGGCCTTATCTTGCCTTGCACTGTGCCTGATACAATCTCAGAAAGCTGTGGAAGCATATAGTCCTATTTTATAAAAACGGGCTTAAACCACAGGACATACAATGTGTCTCGTCTGTGGCAAAACAGAAGATGAAATGCAAAGGTAACTTTGTCCCATTTTAATAACTGGATTACAATTACTGTACAGCAATATATATTCCATCTGCCAACCTCATTCATGTAGCTAGATGTGCTGTAAGGTGGACAACTTTGGATGGCAAGAGCCAAAGCAGACACTGCTGTACCTTGGTGGCATCCTGCCTGGGTATCTGATAGTGCTATCGCCCTGGTTCCCTTCCCAGCAGAAGGGAAGCTACTGATTGCAGTAAAAGATATGGGACTTGGAAACACTGACACCTAACAGGTTTTCTTGTGTTTTGAGAAAGGATCGAATGCAGATTTTTGAATAAGATAAGGAAGTATAACTGTGTCCCCATCGAACTGGCAACTGGTGGCATCACTGCCACCATCCAACATGTCAGAAATACCAGAAAAGTGCTTTTCTCACAGCACATGATCACCAAAACCAGTATTACCTTAAGACAAGAAAATTCCACAGCTGTTTCTCAGGCAGACACAGAAAGAAAAAACCAGAAACATGTGCACCATTAATTTATTTTTTTTTAACTTCCAGATGGTGTTTTCAAACCTATTTAGTCATTCACTGCACCGTGAATCTCTTTGTAGTAGTCCAGTTAGCCAAATTTTTTTAACACCTTAAGCCCTAAAGTGAATTGGCAACCTTCGATAGGGGTTTCATTTACTTTAATAGTAGCTGCTTTTACTTTTTTATAAGTGCTTTACAAGATTCCATAAAGAAGAGCTTAACCTCATGCAGCCGAGCTCAAATGTTTTGACCAGAGTTTTACTAGGCTGCAAGACCAAAAAGAGCTGCTGGAACATCTCGCTTGGCTGGCTGCCAAGCACAGACTTGCATTTGCTGCTGTGTATATCATACATATACAACCTGAGGATTCTTGTTTCTTCCTCTTAATTCAAGCTTGACTATCTCCAAATTTTTATCCAATTCAGGATTAAGAATCGGGAGGTTTTGACAAGCACAGACACCCATCCATGTGTAATCATTCAACAGACCCCAGCCTGTGAGTACATAAACTCTCCAGCCTTCAGCCAGAGCTTTCTTGCTCCAGTGTGTGTCTGAAGCTGCTTATCAGCACCCACGTGGTGGGTGTTACCAACCTTTGGATCAGCTGGCAGATCTCCATGTGGGAGCTCCCACTAACTCCAATTAGTCAGCCAGGTGATGAGTGCCTGGGCACAGCCTCTTCAGCTGGCACAGCTGAATCTGGAGGCAGATGTGATTCCCAGCCCCTTTAGTCACTGCTCAAGGAAAATAATAAGTGCAGTACCACTGATCTTACACAGGCTGCCTGCATTGTCATTTTAACCTTGTAAAAAAGGGTAGAGATTTGGAAGTGTGCCATGCTCCAAGTAGTTGCTACTGCCCCTCAGTTCAGGAAGGATATCGAGGTCCTGTAGCAGGTCCAAAGGAGGGCAACCAGGCTGGTGAAGGGACTCGAGCACAGATCCTATGAGGAGAGGCTGAGGGAGCTGGGGGTGTTCAGCCTGGAGAAGAGGAGGCTCAGGGGAGACCTCATCACTCTCTACAACTCCCTGAAAGGAGGGTGTAGCCAGGGGGGGGTTGGTCTCTTTTCCCAGGCAACTCTCAGCAAGACAAGAGAGCACGGTCTCAAGTTGTGCCAGGGGAGGTTCAGGTTGGACATCAGAAAGAATTTCTTTACGGAGAGGATGATCAAGCATTGGAATGGGCTGCCCAGGGAAGTGGTGGATTCTCCGTCCCTGGAGATATTTAAAAAGGGACTGGATGTGGCACTCAGTGCCATGGTCTGGTAACTGCAGCAGTAGTGGATCAAGGGTTGGACTTGATGATCTCGGAGGTCCCTTCCAACCCAGCCAATTCTATGATTCTACTCCTGTAGCGCTTCCCATCAGAACTTTATAACACTGTGATTTTTCCAGAAAATAGTTGCATACTGGAATGAGGAAAAGCAGGCCTAGCTTATTGGTTTACTGGTGTGTGTGACTGGTACATAAATCTCAGTGTGACATTAGTCTCTATACCTACTGTGAGATGAGCACAACACTTCTCTGCCTTGCTGAATAATGTGCACTGATCTTTCATACAAGACAGGCTTAATGATACAGAATATTCTTTTCAGACAAAAAAAACCAAACAAACAAAACAAAAAACAAACAAAAAACCAACAAAAAAAACCCAACAAAAAACCAAAAAACCAAAAAACCAAAAAAACAAACTAAAAAACTAAAAAACTTTGGCATGTTGCCAACATGCCCCAGTCTATTGCAGTATAGGAAACATTACCAAGCAGTTTATATTTTGTTGACAGTGAAGTTCCTCAGAAACACAGATAAAGTTCCAGGTGAGAAATGGAAACATAGACAAGTTGAGCAAAATGCTGTCCAGTGAGATACAGGACTGAAAGGAAGACTTCTGGCCTTTAGTGTCGTGCCACTTGTGTAGGCAGATGAACCATTAAGGGTGAATATAGGGCTTTAAATACAGGAAGGCTATGCACAATCCAGCTACCAACAGGGGCTTTCTCTACAGTTATAGGGAATTGTGTTACTAGTGCTATTACTCATTAGTGTCACTTAACAATAATTTTCACTTCTGTGTGTTTTTATCCAGAGCTTTTTAAGCCTTCACACAGGCAAATAGTTACAGAAGAAGAACAAAGAGATGGGAAGTTGGATGACTAGGGTCACTGTCATATGATGAGCCTGAAATAGAATCAGCATTTTGTAGAACTTGTGACTTTCAATCCCATGCTCAACTCACTGGACCTGTAGCCCACCTCCTACAAGGCAAAACTTGGCAACAGTTTTGTTTATTAAGTGACTGACCCAGACTGACTGACTCAAAACACTGGTTGAAATCACAGCCACTGGACTCTGTCCTCTCCCAGTTTCCATGATGTTTGCAAATACGGCTCTAGTTTTGACCCAGTCCATAACTTTTTAGATTCTTAGTGCTTTTTACAGAAATTATATAGAAGCAGACAATGAGCAGAGAAAGGAAAGTAATTTTTCAGAAAGGAAGAGAGTATGTTTCTGCTAGTTTTTGAGCTATGCAAGTATAAAATACACAGTGAGCTGCATATGCCAGGTTCAGTCCAATCGTACTAAGTCTCTGTGTATACATAATGCTTTTTTGATTTCAATTTACCTGCTTCAAAATGGATAGCAGGTACTAGTATTCTCAGTTTTGTATGGAGATAGCACTCTGAATTATTTTTTACAGGCCACATTTTTCTCATCTTCAGTATTACATATAAATATATATTTATTGCTTTGATAATTAAAAAAAATTAATATATATTTATTCTAACTTGTATAATTTTCTAATTTGAGCAGTGTACCCACCAAATCTAGACTCTTTCATCTGGTCTCAGGTCCCACTGATGAAAGATCTGTAACCACTCAAGCCTCATAGCATTCACCCTAGTTAATTCAAGTGTATTTGTCTTTAGGTGCTGCAACCATAACCAGTAAACTTCGAAGTCACTTTGGCTGTGTGAGCTGAGTCATAGAATAATATGAAAGGCCTTCTGTTTGTGCATTTGTGCTCACTGGAACAAACATATATATATATATATATGTGTGTGTGTAGTAATGACTAATGAGCTGTGAACACATTTGTTAAAGACGCCTTTACAGGAAAATGTTATTTGTTCTTGGGGGGCAAGGCTGTTGTGATGTTAGAAACTGTGAGAACTAACATTATTTCATTAAAATAATGAGTGTTTTTTCTTCATACATATTTTTATTCTCAGATGTGGTGTTTTTGAATATTGAAGAATATTACGAACCTGAGACATCAGGTCCCACGTTATTGTATAAGTCTATTTGTGGCTGTCAGGATAGGAAATAGAATTCACTGAGAGTTTCTGAATCTCTCATTCCTTCCCCTTGAACAGTGTATCTCAAATTGTGTTAGTTCAGGGATTGCTTAGGTTTTTGGAAAACTACCCATGAACCACCTTGCACAACACATCAGTAAGGTTTAAATTCACAAACAACTATTATGAAGCTAAGCTCTGAGTGTTTATTTTCCCTTTTCAATAATGTTTTGAAAATATAATTACTTTTATTGCTCTTTTCTTTGCTTGACTGATTACTTATGAAAAATTGTGACTGTTTTTCAGATCATGGTCTGATATTTAGTGGTCTATCAGTACTGCCACAGTTTGAGAAATATATCTGCATGGTACCAGGCACTGACCGCTACTGGAGATGGGATCCTGGGCCAAGTGGACCTTTGGTTGGACAAAAGTGACAATTCAAATGCTCTCAAAGCAAAGTAACAGTGATGAACCAATTAAAAACTATTTTATCAATATATTACAGCTATTGACTTTGTCAGTCGCTGGTGTTGTCCTGGAAGATCTTTAAACAGATTTCAAAATCACACTTGACTTTAAATTGGACCCATAGGAAGAAGATCAGGTTTCCAGGCTCTGTGTGCCCTCATTTGTGAGCATGGCTTAACATCCTGGACACTTCTGCAGGGCTGGCTTTCAACAAGTGTAGAATTGCTGAAATTCTGGCATCTTTTCACAGCACAAAAGAATTCAGACTGCTGGGAAAGACAAAAAAAAAGAAAAAGGGAACTGGTGTGGGAGTGAGTGGGGAACTCCATATAGAAAGAGGAAGTATCGTGTGACTGGTCAGGAAGAAGGTACAAAGCATCTGTTTTGCTGGTATTTTCACTTGTTTTGGGGGCATTTCCATAGTGAGCTGGAATCCGGCCCTGTGCGTAGGTATTACTTCACTCCAGAGCGAAAGGCAGGCATGGATTTGGAGCAAAACAGAGCAGCTGTCAGCATGAGCACATAGCAACACAGCACAACAGCTGAAGGCAGGTCATGCACAACATAACATCCTGCTGAGGCTGCAGGGTGTTGTAGAGCCATTTGGGGCTGCAAGAAGCATAAACAATGCCCTGAATTCTATAAAAAGAGAAAGCTATGTTCTGCGTTGTCTTTTTCTCATGTGAGCTTGTCCTCTTTCGCCTCCAAAAGCTCTGGAATACGGTCCCCTCTGAGCTGCAAAACCTCCAGGGAAGAGTGCAAGGCAGCAAGGTGGGAACACTGGGAAAGCCCTTCTGATCCTGCCTGGCAAGACACTTCTCTACCATTCACAGAATTGACGGGAGAGAAGCTGAGATCTCATCTTTTCCGCAAACACTGATTGGTCTGGAGTACAGTTCTTATGATGTCAGGGCTATTTGCATCTTTGGTTTTGTCATGTGGCAATTTATTTTTTTTTCCCCAGAAGCTGAGTCCAAAAATATGTCGGTTTTTCTTCTTAAAGTGACGTTTTGCTTATGGATAACTTAAACTTAACCAAGTTATTATTACCCATATCTTCGCAGAGTAGTCGTGACCATAGTGTACTGCCCTTAACACAGTGATGTAATTTTTAGAGGAAGTCCTTGTATAGACAATTTATTCATTGTTTTGGAAGACTTTAAATAGCATTTCCAGGAGGAACAACTCAAATTCCAGATTTTGTTGTCCTTATTCAGTCATTCCTCAGTCAGCTGGGAGGCAGAGGTGTCTCAGCGCAGAAAGCTGAGACAAAACCCTGACAGAGGGTCCATCAAACACAGAAATGTAATGCTCCTACACAGTTATAAAGGGACAGAAATAAATGAAAGATATTTTTCAAGGGCTGTCATGGTAAAGCTCCTGAGTAACATACTCAGTGAGATGTAGAGTGAGGCAATTATTTGGAGGACTCTTTTTGCTATTGGCTTTCCCCTCTATGGAGAATGAAATGTGTTCACTTAAGTGGTTTCAAACATGGCCCATCCCCATTTGTTAAGCAGATCATATTAGTCTTCCCTTGCCTTGAATAATAGTGTAGTAATAGTGACAAAGCATAATTTTCTACACTACTCCCTTGCTTTTCTTTTTCAGCCTTGCTTTTCTTTTCACTGCTCCTTGGAGTGAACTTTTTTCCTTAATCTGCTTCTGCATTTCACACACTCTTCTCCCTCTGCCCTTCAATTGAAGCCAGGACACTGAAAGCAACATCATCAGATTCAGTCACCTTTAGAGGAACATGAGTTCAAAGTAATCTTAAAAGTTAACTCAAGTGAAAGAGATCACTTTCTCATGTTTTTGTTTCACTGTTGGAGTCAAATAGCATATGCAAAAGTGCACAGTTTTTGTTACCCACTTCAAGGAAGGTGTCAATAAACAGTAAAGAGACAGAGGAGGGCTGCCAGGATGGTCGGGGATGTAGTGAACAGGGCCACTGAGGAGAGGCTGAAGAGCTGGGCTTGTATAATCTGATGAAGAGGAGTCCAAAGGCAGTTTAAAAGCAGCCTATGACTTCATGACAAGGACCTATGATGACACCAGAGCCTTATGCTTCCCAATGGCAACAGAAGATGTAAAAGGGGCAACGGCAGTAAGGTGAGCATCCAGCTTGACATTAGGAAATAGAATGCCCACTGGGAGAGTGGAGGAAACCCTGTCCCTGGAGGTTTACAAGTCTCAACCAGACAAAGCCATGCTGACCTTCTCCAGTGCTGACCATAGTTTGGCCTTGGGGTGGGATGGGTAACCCATAGGGCCCCTCTAAGCACCACAATACCATGTGGTGGTAATAATCATGTACATCTCCTCTCAAAACACTTGGGAGTTCACCATGATGACCTTCAGTCAGAAAGTTCCTCTTCAATAGGAACAGGAGGAATTTTGAATAATTTTCTTTTATTTAAAGGTACAATAATATAAACCAACCTGAACAGTTATTGTAATTCTGCCATAAGCAATTCTGGCATAAGCAAAATACTTGCGAACAGCTCTAACTCTTGCTTTGAACTGGATTTATTTTGTGCAGTGTCCCTTCAGTTTTTACTGCCTTTCAAAACGTTGTTCTCGTGGGTGCTGGGAGATGTGTAGGCAGAGCACAATGCAGAGAGCTGAACAAACTTGTGTCCAGCAGAGTAGAACCTGTACTTTCTGTGGTTAAAACTGTGCTGCAATTATGATACACCTCTTGTGTAACAACAGACATAAGAGGAAAAAGTCTGTGTGGACAGAGAGGTATCTCTGTCCCCCAGTCAGGCTGCTTCTGAGCTACAGTCTCTAAAATAGTCCTGGAGAAGATGTTATGTTTCATCTTAAAGGATATGTGTAGACCCCAGGGCATGGCAGGTCACCATGTATTAGAACACATACTTTCAGTTCTGAAAAACAGTGTATTTATTTTTAGGTAGCTAAGCAGACCTCCCTAGTTTTAGTGGGATGATGGACATCCATGTGATGATGCATGTGCGTGTTTATAGAATGAAAGTTCTCTATTTGTTGTTTCAATATTTATGATTTTCTCTGAATTATTCTAATGAAGCCTTTGTTCAAAAAATTATTGCTTTTTTTCTGGGGTCATCCATAGGTAGCCAATGTTTTTTGTGAAGAGATGTTTCTTTGAGAGTTTCCAATTACTTCCTATGAAAAAATTAACTTATTTTTACTGGGATGCTTGAAACATTTTGTTTAGGGCATAGGTTGTAAGACAAAAACTTGTATTTGCTACAATTACTTTTAGCATACATGCAAATTTAGGTTGTTGAGCAGCTATCTTAAAAGCAATAACAATTTTCCATCTGTTTTAATTTGCAGTAAATGAGTTTATGCTGCTGTGTTTTAGGCAGACAAGAGCTTGTCTTCTTCAGTAATTCTCTTCAGACAATGCTGCTTGAATGATGCTATAGGCTAAATGAAAATGATAGCATATCTCAGGTAAACTCAG
This sequence comes from Heliangelus exortis, assembly GCF_036169615.1. NCBI lineage: Eukaryota > Metazoa > Chordata > Aves > Apodiformes > Trochilidae > Heliangelus > Heliangelus exortis. The sequence continues at coordinate 58,719,077 of NC_092424.1, read as the reverse complement.
CAATTTTGTTCCAACATATTAAAGTCTGATTATAGGAAAAGGTTTTGAATTCATTTCCCTAACTGCTGACCTGATATTCTCCAATTGCCTTCTAAGGTGTACAGTGACAACACAAATATAAGAATCTCCTTGAGAATACAGAGGGCATCAAGGAATGATACGATGGTTGACATGGTTTAAAACAAATCCTTTTTCATACGAGGGACTGGTATCACACCCCTTACTCCCCTGGTTCCTGAGAAGTGGGAAGTTTTTTGAACCTTTAATACAGTCGTAAATATTGGTCATGGCTGAAAAAGCTTGCAGCACAGCTTTTTCTTCACATGGACACAAGCTGTATGTCTCCTGTGCAGGAGCTGGAAAAGCAGGAAGTCATAGAATCATAGAATTGGCCGGGTTGGAAGGGACCTCTGAGATCATTAAGTCCAACCCTTGATCCACTACCGCTGCAGTTACCAGACCATGGCACTGAGTGCCACATCCAGTCTCTTTTTAAATATCTCCGGGGATGGAGAATCCACCTCTCTGCGGAAGCTTTCCTCTTTCCTAATGCTATCAGTCTGGAGACTGGCCAGCTCTGCCTATGGCCTTGAAGGGTTATTAGGGATAATGAATAGCAAGCCTTAGTTAGCCCTTCTGTTTTCTCAAGCACATCTACCTCAGCATGTTTGCATCAGTGTGGAAAGATTTTATTGTCTCCTCTGCCAGGCTGTTCTGTTAGGGGATCCTCTCCTGCTGTGTGATGGCTGATGAATCCTGAGGTGCTGCAGTGTGGTACTTTACCCTGGTTAGGGCTCCCCTTTGCTGGACAAACTTCTCCCACTGAGGATTGCAGTCACACAGATTTCTCTTGCAAAATATCTTGCAGAAAAATACAGAGAGTCCTTGTGCTTGCATTACAGAAGACAAAATATTGTCTTTTTCTTTGTAAGGAAGCAACATGGGCACATTCCCAATTTCAAGGTCACCTTTAGAAACAACAGCAAAAAAAATACAGAAAAAATAGAGAAACAGAGTATTTTCACTTTTCTATATGGACACAATTCAATACAGCTTTTAAAATTATTTTTCTATATCTATGGTTACTTCTTCAAGTTTATTTTAATGTCTATAAAATATATAGCAATAGTTCTCCTTGGGCAGGAGCCAAGCAATCCAAATTAACATCCAGGAGGCTCTTGATACTCAGCTTCTCTTCACATTTTTCTAGAGCTTTTCTCTGTTTACCTTGCAACAACCCGTGCTTCTGTGTGATTTACTGCTTTGTTGCACATAAGGATTGTGAATGATACCCCTTGTACTGCTCTTCAAAAATATAGCACTCTCCTACAAGGCCTGGAGTTCTTTTTTCTGGCAAGGCTCCAGGTAAAAGGGCTTTCCATTAGTTCTTGTCATCCAAGATGTGGATCACTGCTGGGTAGGCAGGTCCTCAAACAGAGCAATGCTGCAGTTTGAATGCTGCTTGGAAAATACTTGGTGGTGAAGGGAATGGTAGGGCAAGAAAAAAAGGTCTGATCTGGCTATAATTTTGGCAGCTGGGAGAGCAATATATGTGGTACTTCCTCATCACTCTGCTGTTTTCTGTTCTTTTGCTCTCCCTTACCTTCATCCCCCACTACTGCATCAATGTAAGAGTTCCTCTAGATACATCATCTATTGCCACACTCTGGAGAAAAGTCCTCCAAAGCCCTGTCTTGGCTAATTTAATCCTAGTCTCCCTCACCATATTCTGTGGTATGTTAAGCACCAGATTTGTAATTCAGCAGAACAAAAAAATAGTTCAAAAAATGAAAACCCACACATATGTAGCTCTGTGTTATAACTGCACGGGGTTTCCAAGAAAGTAGGACTCTAAGGACAATAACAATGCTTGGAACAAGGAAAGAAAGGAGTAGAGGGATATCGAGGAATCTCCACCACTAGAGGTTTTTAAGAAGTTAGACTCAGCCCATCTGGCTTTTCTTCATAGTCAGGGTAGAGAAAAGGACACAGGTAGGGCCTGATTTCTCTCAGGCAGGAGTTCTCTTGTAGGTCAGAAAAACAGTGCTCATTCCTTTCCATTCATTGCCACAAAACCAGTGACATCCTGTGACACCAACATCCACTTTGCAGAGCTGTGAAGTCAGGTGAGATTATGGTGTTTCAGAAGTTTTGTGTTTCAGAATTAGTTTTTGTTTCCTAAAACACTCTTCAGAGCTACAAATACTGGGAACATATTTTGTTTTTCACCAAAAATTTAGCAGAGGTGCTCACCACAGACTTTCCAAATTGCAGCATCCAAGCCTCCATGGAGCCCTGCTTGCTGCCTGACACTGATGGCTGCAGATCAGTGTGAGTCTGTCCTGCAGGTAAATACAGAATGACTTCACATGCCTTCATCCCAGACTCTAACATTTCTTTTTTAGTGCAAGTATGCCACAGACATTTATATTAAATGCAATTAAACCCTATTAGACCTTTGATCTGCTACTGTGTTTTAGTCTATAAATGAATACATTAAAAGAAAAACAAAATGCAAAATAATTATCTTCTGTAAGTTGCAAAGCTGAATTTCAAGCTGTGCTTTTAGAGCAGTTTCATCACATTTTTAATTGTGCTAGCTTTTGTGTCAGGAAAAAGAGCTTTATTGGAAAAGATGAGGGAAAAGTAGAACAAAAGCTGATGTTTCATTAGACTGAGGTATGTCACAGGCTTGAAATTGTAATCTTTAAAACTTGTGCATTAGGAAATCTAATTACCAAATTTTAGGTTTTGGGAAGTGAAACCTTAGTTTTCTCAAAGAAACTATATTGGCAAAAAAATCTGCCAAGGCTGGTTTGGAGATCAATTAAAATAATGTTGTGTTGAAAGGACAAAATTTGCCAAGTATGATGGTCATCTGGTGTTGGAAAGTGAGAAAAAACCCTACCATCTTGAAAATCAGTCTGAAAACCAAACTCTTAGTTTCCACAGCCAGCTGAATCAGACTGACAATTTCCTTGGAGAGAGGCACCGACTTGGTTGCTGCACATCCCAAGCCCAGCTGGAGCACAACATTCTGAGCAGCAAAGAGCAGGGCCAAGGAGAGGGGCTGGGGCAGAGGGGTGATCCTTTCCTTTGCACTCAAGTCAGGTCAGCCCAAGGAGCTTTGTATGGGGCAAACAGGCAGAGAAAATAAGGGTTGGTTTGGTCTGGAGGAGACAAGGCTTGAGGGAGATTATACAGTAGCCTTCCAGTACCTGAAGGGGCATACCCAAAAGCTGAGGTGGGACTTTTCACAAGAGCAGGTAGTGACATGACAAAAGGTAAAGCCAGGTCACATAGGTTTGGAGCAACCTGGTCTAGTGGGAGATGTCCCTGCCCATGCAGGGGGGTTGGAACTGGAGGATCTTTAATGTCCCTTCCAACACAAACCATTCTGTCCTTCTATGAAATGCCTTGTTTCTGCATTTTGAATGAGGGTATGCTTAGGGATTATGTTTCTGCTTCCAGTTCTCACAGAGAGCAAAGAGCACTGAATTGAGGGCTATGTGCTCTCAAATGGGGGGCACCTCTCCGGTTTTCTTCAGTGCAAATTCTATATATGCACAGTGAAGCCTTCTGGCACTCCCCAAAAAATTATATCCACCTGGGACTTCAGAAAACCGTTCTTGGGCTCAAAATTTACACTGAACTGTGGAATACTGTCCTCCCAATCAAGTAAGAAACAAGTCTCATGGATGATGTTTTTTCACTTCTAAATAAGGAGAAAAGAATGGTCTTCTGTCCCATCAGAATTTTGTACAGAAAATGCTTTAAATCTGCAGTGGGGTTTTTTTTGTTGTTGGGTTGTTTTGGGTTTTTTTTCACAGTCTGCCTGTTGGCAGTATAGACTGATTTCAGTTTTCTTCATATCATGGTTTACATCACAATCTACAGAAATGTATAAAATGGAGCTGCAAGACAAGGTGCAGCACCTAGGAAAAATTTTCAGCAAATGCCCCAACCACTACATTTCTGTCTCTCTGGCTGCTATTACATTGAGGCACCAGATATTCTCATTGCAAAAGGGGGCAGTCCATTAATTCCCACTGCAAAAGCGTATCTACCTGTGCATATATGGTGTAGAAAAACTACCAAAAATGGAAACTACACCTCAGCCTTCTCCATCTCTCCCCACTCTGTGCAAGGGGCTTTTAACTTCCAGGTTAGAGCAATCTAGTTGAGAGCATTGAATTACCAATTTTATCAAGTCCATTAAGCCTGGAAACCAAACAGGTTGATTTTCTACTCATTTTCTTTTTGGGTCACCACTGATACGTGCCAGAATGAATACCATAGTAAGTGCAAAGTTATACCAAATCTAAGCAGCAGCATTCTGCAGAGTTTTGGGCTAAGCATCAGAAACTCAGGCCCAGCAGGTGCAAGTACATGCAAAAGATCATGGGATGTCACTCTCATACAAATCTCCCTTCTATTTCTGCCTCTCCTTCCTTCTCTCTTCCCTCCTTCCTGCCCTTCTTCCCTTACACTCTCTTTTTCTTCTATTTTTCTCTTTTAGTAGTGAGTTCTTAGGCCTCATGGAGAAATGAGGCCCTAAAACTTCAAATTAAAATGAAAAGTTCACCATTTTAAAGTTGAAGTGTGGGAAGGAAGAAAGGAGGAAGACAGAGAAGGGAGAGGGTAGGTTTCTTCATGAATGTTGCATGTCTGAGATGGTAATACTCTGTTTAATGTTGAAATGCTGGTTAGAATGAGTGCTATATATGCAACAGTGAGAAACAGTATCTGTGAGGCAGACTAGGTTTAGAAAAATACCTGTGTTTTGTACCTTGCAGACAAAATGACTGGGAAAGATCTTAACTTTGGTAAAACATGTCCAGTAAACGCTGTAGGTCTCATTATTTATGATGAAAGACATTATTACAGAACTATTCAATAACAAATCACACAGAGCTGAGCTCTTGAACTGCAATATTTTGGGTCAGGGACAGTTGCTTTCCTTGTGGTGTGAGCAGTGTGTGGCACATATAAGTGCTCACTTAGTCTACAGTAATCCTGTGTTGGATAGGCAAGTGGCACTGCCAGATTGGTTGTGAAATGCTGTTATTAATTTAATTGAGCAGACAGGAACAGAGGACTGAAAATGAAATCTCTGCTAACATGAAGAATGTTGCAAACCTAAAGCATTCTGAAATCACTAGTCCAGACACTATGCCCAAGTTATAAAAAAAAATTTACACACCTTTTTAAAATAAAAATATTCAGTGGTAGATTTGTTCTTCTTCCTCTCCTGTTTCAGAGCTTCCACAGGCTTCATAGTCACACATTTTTTCTCCCCAGACACAAATATTAAATACCTAAACACCTATCCCAGACTCCTAGGTCAAGCAAGTATGGATATGTAAAGGTAACTTGAAATATCATGTGACTCATCATCAAGTTGCAAGAATTAGCAAGACTGCTATAAGCCCGGCACTGCAATCTTAGGGGCATTAAGTACCACTCATTTTTGAGCTTTATGTAATAGCTACTTCAGATCTAAATTATTAAGAATGATTTGAAATAAATGATGTAGAAAAGCAAGAGCTGCTTCTGGCTAACAGCATATCTTTGAGCTCAATGAAATGTAGTTAAAGGCAAAGCATTGTAGGGATGGTTCTCCACCTCCTGTGGTTTGCTTGTTGCATTGGCACGGGTTCAGGGATGACATTTCCCCCCCATAATTTAGGAGCTGGTGGAGATGATGAAGGCAGAGCTGCCTGTGAAAAATAGATAGCAATATCCTTTTTGCTGTGCCAGTGTTTAATGTTACATGCAGTAACTCCAGATTATCCGGTGGCTGAAACCATAGGCGACCCTTGTTTCTCTTTCCATTTACTTTTCAGGCCCAAGAGATATATTATATGTATTTATGTAAGTAAAACAGTGGGAGAATTCTGTAAATGCCAGACATGATTTGAGTCTGTAGGCAATCCACGCTTTTCTTTCAAAGGTCACAGGACTCTTAGGACAACTGCTGCTTCATTAAGACAGATAGATTTTTGATAAAGCTTTTAAAGATCATTTGGATAAATTATTTAAAAATTGCTTTCTCATGGTGATATTCTGCCTGTTCTTGCTCTTCATGCACTGACCAAGGAATTATTTTGCCTGTTGCAATCATCCCCAAGGACACCCAATTTTGTTGTGTAAACACAGCACAAAGTGGCCAAGTCATAAGACTCACTCTGCAGCCTAAAGCAACCCAAGAGTTCAAGCTCTTGCTTCAAAGCAGTTTAAGTCCACTGGCACAATGAAGAGCCAATATGTAGCCAGAGTACAAACATACTACTTTAGTCCTGACTGAGGGGATTATGCAGGTGCTAAACAAGATTACCTTTTATTGCTGTTGTAGAAACCTGGAAAGAAAGACTGCTTTATCCCACTGATGGCATTTTTACAGATGCCTAAGAATTGGCTACCACGGTTGTTATGGTGAAGCAATTTAATCCAGTTTGATTAATTTATATGGTGAAATAGCTCTTAAATGCTTATTAGGTAAATCACTGAAAAACACTTGAAAACCAAAGGTGGTTTAAAATGTTATCCCAAGTGTCCCTGCTCAGCCAGTCATTGCAAACTCACGTTGAAGGAACCATTTAGGGCAGTCGTATCATGGCAGAAGAGCCCTTCAGCTACCTTCCAACTAGATCTCAGATGAGTAAACCATGAGCACTTTCTTTTCTTTAACTGAAATTATCCCGATACCTGAGCAACCCAGGTGAGAATAAGAACAGCAGCCCCATGCTATCATCACTGCCAAGAAGTGGCCCTTAAATACTGTATTTTTAACTGGGTCATTCCCTAGATCTGTTTTCACTTATAGCCAGCTCTGTACCTAGCTGAGAGGACAATAACTTTTGGTAGATGAAAGGGCAGGAGTGAGAGGGAGAGACATTGGGGGTTTGTACTCTGCACATGAAGCTGGCAGAGGGGTCAAGCAGATCACTGGCCCATTCTTCAGGCAGAAGAAAGCATTGCTTAAACCAGTTAAATCAGTGCAGCTACTCTGTGTAAGCTCCCATGTTTTAGAAGAAAAAATATATTAATATGGCTGTAGCTAATGTTGCTTGGGAATCAGAGTAACCTGTAATGTTCACACACCACAGTTTGATCTCACAAAGGAGTGAGTGTTTAGTTAATTAAATGTATTTCTAAACTTGTTTCATAAAAGTTTATCATCTAGATCAGCATTTAATCTCTACACATAGAAGCCAAGACTGGTTATAGGTCAGGGGAATTAATCAGAAGCACTAAGCATTCAAAATCAAAGTGAGGAAGTGAAAGATTTCCTCCTAATGGGGACAGAGGCTTCTGGGATGTTTCCCAGGGGGACAGTTGTAAAAATGGCAAAGAAAGCAGGAAGAAACTCTCCAAACCATTCAAGTGAAATCTGACTCAGGATCCGACAGATACTTCTCATGCTAGGAGCAGTTTATTTTTACTGGGATGTTTGCACTGTGTAGCCACAGCATTTTGGGGACATTTTTTTTTCCTGGCAGTTCTGTCATGTCATCCAACCACAGCACCAACAGCCTGAGTTAATGTGGCATACTTTTTGTTTGTAAAGATCTAGCTTTATGCCAAGGCAAAGAGAAGGACAAAGCACAAAATAACCCCACCCCACCCCCCCCCCTCCAAAAAAAAACAAACTCCCAAATCAGAAAGGAGGGAAGGACAAGAGGTGAACTCAGCATATCAGCTTATTCTGTGCCGTCACACAGCAAATCCACTCAGGTAGCAGCTGGATGCCAAAATTTGACTGACAGCTTATTAAAAAGACCCACTTTGATACTTTTGTTTCTCCTCATGGTGCCATGGCATAATTCCTCAGAAGTCTTTGTGCCGGACATGTGGGCTGCAGCCATCCCACACGCAAGTGCGTTGTGGTTGTTTTTGTTGTTGTCATCGTCCAGCAAACACTCAGTGGATGAGAGCCTACATCTCGTTTTGACATGAAAATCATCCTTCAGCTGAGCTTGGCTTGGGAACAAAGCACTTCACCCCCGAATTAAAGTCATGTCAGCTGCCTGCAGACAGCCCTTCCCGCTTGCCCCCCGTCCCCCTCAGCCCACTGCCCATACCTGCCTCCTCGCCTCCCCACAGGGGCCTGGGCTCCGGCCTGGGCAAGGAATCTCCTTTGCCGTGGGATTCCTTCATCTGAAAAACAAAGAAAGGGAACACATCAGGTCAGGAAAGCTTCCTGTCATGATGGGTTGTCGCTTTACAGCACTAATGACCAAAATTATTTTCCCTCCGAAGAAAACACACTGGGTGGCAGCGCAAGGCCTCTCCAGCTGTTTCTATAATCAGGGGCAAACTTGCGGGGTGCCAGGTGCTGCGGCCTTACAGGAAAGAGAAGATCCCTGTGCTTTACTGTACATCAAAATTGCATTTTTCTATTCAAAGTGTGTGTGTGTGCTCGTTTTATACCCGTGGAGCAGATGGCTAGCCCCGTTCTCCTGCCTTGGCCCTGCTGAGGGGGAGAATGCCAAAGAAAATGGCAGGCTGGGTCCTAGTGGGCCTGTCTTCTGACATGAGGCTGTTTACTGAGAGCCACTTTACCCACTCTTTTATCCAGGGCCAGGACAGCTTTAATAGGGATGGATTTTGGTGTAATCCCTTCACATATCCTTGCATGTCATCTACAGGCAGCTACAGATCCCCTCCCTGATTGACACTTCATCCTCATCCCTGCTACCATGATAAGTCTAAGTGCTTGCCCTCAGGACCTCTCCTACACAAGAGGCTTGAAGAGTTTGGGAGAACTGGGAGTGTTCATGTCCTTTTGCATCACCTTCATAAGGGTATCAGCCATGGTCAGTGATGCTGCTTCTGGGTGATAAACTGAGTGTGAGGGTGAAGTCAGCGAGATTATGTAGCTCCTAACCCTCTCTATTCCAAAGTACTTCCCAGGATCTCCATCCAACTGAAACACTCCAACCAGCATAAGGAAGGGAAGCAGCAGTCAAATGGCAAATAAGATGCTGCAGAATAACAAGATAAAAAATTTCCAGTGGAATCACTTCACACAAACTTTTGGTCAAAAGTTTTGTGTCCAAAGTCAAGGAGAAATTTTCTTGCTTATGCCAAAACTTTAGTGCTTCTTCATAGAAATGCATTGTTCTCAAGGTCTGCAGTCATGAAGGATTAAAAAGCTTGCCAGGATAAATCTGGGACTGTGGTAGTCACCCAGGTAGTTTTCAGCTCTGATGTTCTTTGTGTTTTCAGTTTAAGAAATGCTTTCATTCCGAAGATTTACAACTCAAATGGCAACTTCACTTACCATTACACATGCTCCAAGCTGCACTGTGAAGCTGGCTGGAGGATGCACAGTAGTGCAAAGTATTGAAAAAGTGACTCACTTTTCTGGTGGCAGATTTCTGACTGCCTTTATTCAGGAGATTAAGCACATGGTGAATAACAAGAAATAGGCATTCAGAACAGCCACTGTTCTAGTTACTCTAAGCTCTGATGAGAGAGTCAGAAGGACTGCAGGAGAGAAGCAGCATGGGAATAGAAAGTAAATGGGATGAAGGGATGGAAGGAGAGAAAGTGCTGAGTTCGATGCATTCCAGGCAGAACTCTGCCCAGAAGAATAAGAGCTCAGAAAACACAGGGTAAAGCATTTAAGAAGTATCACACACTAAACATGGATCTACAGCATAGCACATCTCTATGTATGTGCAAAAAGACATATAGCAGAGCTACTGTGTCAGGGGCAGAAGTGTGATGTCCATAATGTCCATGAGCAATAGAAGTCTGAATACTGAAAGCTGCAAACCCTGAACTCTGTTCCTTAAGGGAATCCAGTACAAGTGGAAACTCAGTCACCCTGCCATAAAACAACAGGCACTACAGTCCCAAGTTCTGCAAAGGTGAAGGTATAGCAAATTGTACAAAGTATCTTCTGACTGAATGTGACACAAATACCAACAATATCTTGGCTCTTTTAGTGGCACCAGAGCTATGGTGGTTGCCACAGAGGACCACGTGCAACAAGTCCTAAGGAAGTAAATCTGTGCTAAACACACTAGAGAGAAATAGGGCAGAAGGGAGGCCACTGTTAAAGCAATGACTCCCAGGAGGATCACGTGCATGACTCTTCCTCATCTCATGCACACGGGGTGTCCTGCATGTGCAAGTGGAGGCTTTTGTCAAGGAGCCTGAAACACCAGCTCATCCATCAGCCAAGAGCAGCACTGGGTCAGAGTGAATGTGCCCATTTGTGCCCCCTGGAAGTTGCAAGATTTACATCAGAAGCCCAGGATTGCACTGGCAGTGCTGTGTGGCTCACCCAGGTTAATGCCAGCAAGTCATAGAGCTGATTATAATGTTCCACACTCTAGAATGTGCCAGTTTCAGGACCACAGCTGGTACCACTTCTGTATCTTACAGCATTGGAGGGAAGGTAAAGGCATGAAATCTTGTGAAACACAGAGAACACTCATGAGGGAAGTAACACAGGTAGGTAGTAAATCTCTTTTGAAATAGCTTGTGGAGGTCCTATAACAGTAAGTATGCCCATTTTAATTGTATATGATATTGGTAGCAAACACATCCATTCCAATAATTTTATTCCTACACCTTTTTTCTCCCTTGCTTCACAATTATATGTGTTGACAGTGTCACTTTAATCACACCTTCCATTTGTATGTCTATGCTGCCATTTTTCATTGAGGTTCTCATAAAATGAGTCATCTTTAAGGAGAGCCACCTTGTTACCGTATGGATATGCCTCATAAATATGTTTTCCTGGATTGTTTTCATACCACCAATTCAATTTAAAAATCCATTCTCTGAATATAGGAATTTCACATGAAGTATGTGTGCTGTTGATTCACATGTCTTAATGTGAGAAAAAGTACAAGGCCACCATATTTACAGAATAAAAAGAGTTTTTTGGGTGCTTTTTGTTTGTTTGCTTGCTGGTTTTTGTTTGTGTTTTTTGTTTTGGGTTTGGGGTTTTTTCTTCCTTTATAATATTTTTACTGAAGAAGTTCTGCTTTTCCTTTGGGACAGTGAATGTGCTTATCATGGTGCTTGCAAAATGCTGGATTAAGTCTGTTTCCTAGCTGGCATTGCTCAACCCTAAAGTTCAATGAGGGGAAAGGAGACAAATAGTTTCATGCTAGTGGCCAAGTCTTTGTGCTAGCTGAGTACACTTAAGCCACAGCAGATAAGGCTTCAACAGGTCAAATATTTTAAAACAATATCTATGCAATAGTGATTCAGTGTAGAAAACATCACATTCTTTCATCCTATGAAGCACAATTTCTCCCTTCCCCCATTTCCTGTACTCAGTAGTGTGACCCTGAAAGGCCAGCCACCCTGGTGAGTGGCACTGCTCCCACTAAACCTTGCCCTAAGAGCCAGCTGTGGAAAACTACAGCCTTCAATCTGCAAGAGGTAAGCCATGGTAGAGGATCTATCTCTGAAGCAGAGTCTAAAGGCACTGATCTATGTTTTGGTATTACTTTTGGTAATACTACTTTTTTGGTATTAGCTCAGTGCCATCGGGAGAATGAGGAAGCAGAATTCAGAAGTTCATATGTCAGTGCAAGCAACACCTGAAATACTGACTTTTGCTAAAACTCAGTGCTTTATATATTTTTGCACAAATGTGATGTTAATTGAATGCTCCTGGTTTTTTTCTTGTTTTAGAAAAAGTAAAAAGACATCAGTATTTATAAATGCTTAATAAAACAGCAGCTACATCACTTATTTTTCTACTCCTTTTGACCTAGACACTCTTCAGCTGCATCATCTCTTGGTGCATCATCAGCCTGGAGGCTGCCTGTAAAAAAAAGACTTGAAAAGAGGCAAGGTAGGCAGACTGCCTGCCTGTTCTTGAAAAGGTTGGTGTGGGCCAGGGAATGGCAAAGGCTGTCGAGATTCATGAATTTTATGAACTACTCTGAAAAAGCTCATCTTCCTCATGGAATCCAACATGGGGATGATTGAGGGCATCCTGACATTCAAACAAGTGCCTCTGTCCCATTGAGGAGCTGGGACCTGGGGGAATTGCTTTCCTCACTGCTGTAATGTGGGGTCCACATTCCACCACTGCACACAGAGAGGTGCCATGGAGGAAACTTCCAACAAAAGGGAGAAAGAAGACAGCATAAAGAAAACCTGTTCGTGTTTGAATAACAGTGTCAGCAAGGCAAGGTCTGGTCTAGAAGTGGCCTAAAAATCAAATGCATGTGCTTTTAACGTGACCATGTTAAGCATTTGGCCAATCCTTACCTCTTCTGCTGATACAAGAGCCAGAAAAATATATCTGCCTCATTCACAGCAAAGGCAGTTTAAACTCTGAAGCCTAATTTACACATCAACATTGTTAATTATTTCATTGCTGAACATATTAACAGAAAGAGCTCATTAATGGCCACATATTCTACCCACTTGAAAGGACATCAATACCAAGAGTGAAAGCAGGATAAATTATCTAGACTAAATACCACAGATGCTTTGTATTAAAAAGAAAAGATGTTGCTCCCAGATATCAAATTATACTAATTTGTTAAAGTTATCTGCCTTCATTGCTTTTTTTGTGGAGTCCTTTAGAAGATCTACCTTATTAAGCAAGATACAGCCTTGGGATCCAGCATATTTTTGCTACTACAATTAATATCCTCTTTTTGCTTGAGGTTTTCAGTTATCCAGATAAGTCACTGAATTCCACATGACACTTAACATAATCAAATTTATAGCTTCATTCCTGGAGACAATTTCTTCCAATGGAGGCACTGTTGGGATGTGACACAGCTGAGCATACATTAGCTCTTCGAATTGTGTTTGTGAAATGCTCATTCACAAAGAGAAAGAGATTCATAAAGCTGACAATGCCAAATTGTCTATAATCAAGGTTTAAAGCATTTTATCCTGGTGTCCTAGAGGAGGTCCTCATAACTTCTGAAGAGATCTGCAGCCAGGATGGATCAAACCAGAAGCACCACTGTCCTCTGCACTGTTCCATGGGTGAAAAGAGCATAAATTTATTTTTCCACTTCTTTTTCTCATCCCTCAATATCTCTCCTATTGCACTGCTTTGCAAGTAGGCTGGGAGGTATAATTTTTCAAGAATCAAAGATAATACTGCATATACCTGTATGAAAAGGGGTTCCCTTAGTAAGATAGGAAGAAGTTTGGACTAGAGAAGTATAGGAAGGAGGTGGATTGATTTATCTCTCAGGAGAAGAGGGTTGCTTGGCTTTGCAAAACACTTTTTCTCCAGAACAGCCACAATGTAGATATCCAAGTGGGACTGGAAGGATTCTCTCCTGAGGAGAAGCAGCAACAATTACAAGAATAATGATCTTCAACTGCATTACTGCTTTTTAAAACTTATTTCCTGTCATATCTTTGGCATAAACCAAAAAAGGATTTGACATAGGTGCTTGTTATTTTAAAAAATGTACTCCACTCATAAAAAGAATCTTTTATTCAAACTGCAAGTTTAATTCTCCATAAATATTGTGGGTTTGCTGTGGCATTTGTCAAATTGTGGGGCACCTTATTATTTGTGACAATGTTTTGTTCTACTAAGATTATCAGGGAAGAGAGGACCAGATATTACTGCTGCCGTAAAAACTTGGTTAAAATGCAGCATCAAAGGTTAGCTTTGGATTTAGTAGATCAGTTTATAAACTCTAACTACATAAGGTTTTGTAAAACTTGCAGCTGCATCTGTCTGCAGATGGACAGACTGGGTTAACTGTGTTTTTCACTCATTTCTGACGCAAGCAGCCGGTATCCCAGCCTGAAGCCAAGCTCAGGGACATAACTGAAAAACGTTTTGTGAATCATAGCTTTTGTGATTCATTGCCTTCAACAGTGCAAAACAGTGCTGTGTTTAATGATGTTGGGAGACAGATCTGTTTGAATGGGACTGGCTGATGTAACACACTGTTATAGCTTACAGGACAGGCACCCAGAGGCAATGGAACTGCAAACCTGCGGTACAATATAAGTGGTGCATCAAACAGCTATCAATTCATTATGGATGTCATATGGATGTTCATTGTGCTGTAGCTACGTCATCAATTACCAAAAGAGTCCTTCCTTTTGAATAAACAAAGTCACAATGGAGCAGCAGTGAAAAACACGACTTTTCTTACCTCACAGATCCAAAATTTGACCTGTGCTTTATCCACCGTAGAACTGCACCAGTCCAAACTATGCACATAAATGTTATTTGTGTAGTCAGGACCTTGTGGATTGCTTATTATGAAGAACCAAACAGCTTTGGTTATGATCAAGTGGTGGAAATTAGAGAGCACTGGATAGCAAATAATTTTAAAAAGCCACATTTTTCTCTGGTAAACTCTTAAAAATTCATCGTTTAAAAATTTTAAAAGTTTAAAAATTCATTGAAGTCAGAATATGAGATTCAAGGCTTCTTACCACAGTTTTGAAAGTATTTGAATTAGGATTCCTATTCCTATCTCTGTTTTGCTAAATAGGAATCCAGAGACCAAACATGCTAAATGCAGAGGAAGTTCACACGTGTGAAACTTGTAGCGTCACATTGAGTCTGAAGTAGCTGCTACAATGATCTTGTCCAATATGCTGCATAATAGAGCCTCAGATTTATTGCTACCTTACCCCCCTCACCTCTGGCATTATGTCATACCTAGTTTTGAGTTCAGGGTTTTCAGTGATGAAAAATCCACACTTCCTTATGTTCAACATTTTTTCACTTTTTTTTTCCTTATTGATTACTTTTCCTTGATCTTCCATTCACAGAATAGCTTTGTGTTACATGTAGCTGTTCTACCAGGGAGATATTTCTAGACCACAGTAAAGTTGCCACTCAAACTAATTTTTGGAGTCATCATAGCCTTTAACATCTTTCACTGAGGGTTTAACAATCTTGCATTTGGCACAAGGAAAAAACACACAGAATTCCTAGAAAGTAGCAAGCAGAGCTAAAAATCTGAGCCTCTACAGATGCCTCACATTAAGATGGGCCTAAATCAAGTTTAGAAGAAAAAAAAATCCTTTAATTTACATTTTCTATGTTGTCCCAACATAAGGCAAAGCACTACAGAAACAGACCTCATGTCAAGACTACAAAAAAAGGACTTAATAATACTTATTTCTTTTGATGTAGATTTTAGCAGATCAGTCTAAGGACCATCACAAACAAAATAGTGCATCATGCCCTATAATAAAAATGGTAAGCTGTACCTGACATACTTTTGACAGTTGACATGATGTTTGCAGTAAATGGGTTTGTTAATTAGAGAGGACACACCATTCTTCCAAGGCTCACAGTATACTTCCCTTTTTCCCAGGAATCAGTCTGGAAGTGTCATAAGACTGGACTTTGTGGTCTTTGCTGGCTCTAACCAGAGCAGAGTCATTCAGTTGTATATTATCCTGCTCTCATTCTCAAACAATGAGTGCAGGGAAATGAATGTTAACTCAATTTATTTCAGGTTTGGTTTAAGATTTGGGCAAAGGTTGGGGGTCGCATTTTGCCTGAACTCTTTCTCTGCCCTGGATGTTAAAACCTTGGAAATCATCAGTGCTCCCTGTGTGCTCCCAGCTTTGAACTGCTTCTGGCCTGAGCAAGGAGCATTTTTCCATGGATGAGCAAGTGAGATGTCTCAGAAGCAAAAAGATACCTACAGTGACAATTGTCCTGTGGCCCTTCAGGCACATAGCCCGTACTGCCAGGGAGAAGATGTTACTGGATTTTGCTTCACTGCAATTCCTGTGTAGGCAGTTTGCTGACCCACTATATTATATCCTCAAAATGACATAGAAATATCAATGACATAGAAAACTAGTGACAATATTGTATTATATTCTATTTTTCTGTACATGAGAAGAAATAAAAGCAGTGAGCACTCATGCAGTGATAGATGCCTTCCAAAAGCCAGACACAACTGATAATTCATGGCATCCTGAAGTACTGAGCCCACAGATTAATTGCATAATTATTATCTCCATTTTACAGATGGGGAATCTAAATCACAAAGAGGTTGAAGACTTGCTCAAGCTTAAATCTCAGTTCAAGGAATCTGGAATAGACTCCAGTTCCCAATCCTCCAATTAATTTTCATAGAGAAGTGAAATTCTCTAATATATTTTAATATATACAGTTGAGCTGTACAGAGCAAATAAAAGGATGCCGACCTAGTTCCATCTCTATCTGTTGACCATGTGCAAAACTTGAAATGGAATTGTATGCAACTATTACAAGCCATGTTTTTATACACCCACATTTTGCAAGAGGTGGTGGAGGTGAAGTGATACTGACCTCCAAGTGATGGCAGTGATTGTTGTTTGCTCTTTAGAAATAGAAACTGAAATAACTTGAACAAATAGGCTATGGCTAAATCAGGGGGTTTATAACTTCTTATCAGTGGGTTTCTTCTGGCTGGATAATATACAACTGAAGACAAAAGTGGCTGGGTCACTTATGTATGTTAGATGAACTCTGTATGCAACATGTGTCAAATTAATCAGAGGTAGTGTACTCTCAGCAATGTGCCAGAAAATCCCTTATGATGTGAGTATGTGGACACAAAAACACTGGTGTGCTTTGAGTGGCCATTTGACTGACTTCAGTATGGGCTCATCCAGGGTTAGAAACACTGGGATATTTTTCTAACACTTCCCTGAGTTTGGCTGGCCAGGCAGCATAGATGCCCAACATGCTGTCCCACCCTGCTCCTGCTCTTAACTACCCTGGTTCTAACATATGTTCAGATAAACATGCATGTTGGCATTAGGACATGATTTGGGGATGTTGCTGAAGAAATATAAAACTTCATTCTACCCAAGAAGTAAATGGAGGGACTTAAGCTATAAAGTTCTTGGGCAAACCTTGTTCTTATCTGGATTGATGTTGTTTACACTGGTCAGCCATGCAGCACTACCCAGTTTGGCTGGACCAAGGCTGGAACCTTGTTTAAGGTTTAAAATAAATTTTACACATGAAATGGGCTTAAGGGAGAAATGAACATGGCTTGTGTGGTGCTTACAGTCTGGCTCTGTGTTTGCAAAGGGTCTTATTTCTGAACACTTCACAATTTACTACTTGATGGTGTGATTATTAACTAGACTTGATCTTGGACAAAATGGCTTGCACATGGTGTCCAAAGGTTCAAACTAAAGGTTTATAGTGTACTAAGTACTGTGTAATATGCAACTGCTTGCAAATATACTGAGTTTAAATGATTCTTAGCCTCTGCTGCTGTGGACTGCCTCTAGCCATGAGTTTTGAAGAAAGAACAAGGGACATTTCACTGTTTATTCCAAATTGTAAAATCAGCAAAACATGTCTTTTGGATGTGTTTATGCTTTTCCTTCCAACTCACTTTATCTCTAGTTGTAGTACCATGAGAAAGGGTGCTTATTAAATTGGAAATTACTTAGAACACTACTAAGTCCAACCAGTCATTGCAACTCTGGAAGACAGTTGCACCTTTTTCCACAGTACCAGTATGCCTTACATTTATGGTTACCTAACCAGATATGAGAGTGGTTGTGTGCATATTTATAGCTATGTACTTCTCTGATGTGAGTTCCCAGTTATGCTTTGAGAGTCAGGTTCAGTTTTTCTGTTCTTTCAAATGGTATGTACAGCACGCAGGTGGCCTTCTTTCCTGATGTCAAAAAAACTTCAAAGCAGATGTAGGATAACCAGTCCTCCATCATTATCTTACTGAGCAGGATTAGTTGATTTATGAATTGTAGCTTTGGTCCAAAAAAAAAAGCTTCTTTTTCTCCCCCAAAGTAACTGAAATAGCATTCACAGTGAAATGATAAAATATGATCCAAACCCACCCAAATTTGGCAACAGTCAAGCTGGAGTCAAACAGATTTTGAGGCTGTGACAGAATTGAAAGAGTCTGTTACCATCGGCCTCACCAGAAGGCTGCTGCCAAGAGACAGAAGATTCAAAACTAAGTATACAAAACAGTTCCCTGAAAGAAAAAAAAATATTGACAAATGTTCCATGAAGGCAGTGGAACAATTTTTTTCCCCTAAAGTTCTTTGCAAAACTTGGAAAGGGGTAACACCTCCTAAAGATCTGACAACAGATGGTTAAGGAAGCTGGTATAGACATATTTCTACAAATACTCCAATAGGTCTTATTTCCACTCTTCTCCCTGTTGGTGGAGAATCAAGCTGCTAATGGGATGCATGACACTGATACAATCTGTTTTGCAAGCAAGAGACTTGGAAATTGTCCAAATTGCCTTTTTCATGTTCTCTTCCAGTTAAAGTTTGGGGCAAGTGATAGGTTTAGCACAGTCTTTAACATGTGCTAATGTGGTAAAAACACAGATTCACAGCCTACTCTAGCAATCCTGTAGTTGTAAGAGGACAAAGGGGACAAAGACTGCAAATATTGCCACTACAGGCAATCCAGGGAGGACAAGAAAGAGACAGATCTGAAGTTAAAGCTCTTCTGAATTGGGTGTGAAATATCCTGGACCAACACCATTGGTTGGGTTTTAACCAGCTCAGGAAATGGCCCATTTGCAGCTGGGGTTCATGTTCCCCTTGTGCCTGTAATGCAGGATCCTACAAGAGGCACATTGTGAAGGAGTAACTTTCTGAGAATAACCATCTTTTACGGTGTATCCATGTCTTCCAGGGATTAATACCCAATTATTTCTTTTCAAAGATTCTTTCTACAACTGTATAGTGTGGAAAGTAGTAAGTAGCACTTGTCAGGGTGAAAAGTTACTCTGCACTTCATATGTGAAGTGATATCCTGGATGTGCAGTGTGCCAACAGCCATATAACTTGTGATAAGATCTTTGCTTACTGAGCTGTTATGTCAGCCCCATTTCACGTGGCTTTCTGAAGCTGATGTGGTAACAAAATCTGGTCTGCTTACCCGTGGAGTACTGCATGCAGCTTCTGCTCTGCAGATCATCATAACATACAGATCATCATAACATGTCAAGTTGGAAGGGATCTCAAGGATCATCTGGTCCAAGCCTTCCAATATTATTGTTAATCATGCTGATTGACACAGTATTTGAAGACATTTTGCTGTTTCCTCTTCGGGATAAAATTGCATTGATCAAAGCTGAAGAGTTTGAAAATCCTCCCCATATAGTTCATAAATTATCCAAAGGAAATAGGAATCAAGAGAAGACAGTAAAAACTACTTAATAACTTCACTGCAGAATAGATGCTGCCTTTTCAGTTTTGCCTCACAAACTCCTAGTGAAGGGATGATACAGAGAAAGTATTTCTTCTAAAATTTCTCATCTCTGGAGATTACTGCTGAATAACATCAGTTTCACCCTTTAAAAAGTGAGTATTATGAGACATAATGAGCAAGAGTTTCGAGAGGCACTCTCAATTTTTAATGCCCCAGTTTTTCAGATCCTAGCTTGAAATCTTACACAGCCCGTGGACACATGAGGGGAGTTTCTAACCTCCTGCAATGTTTTTAAATAATAGCTCTGTGCATATGCTTCCAAGAACCAGAGCCTAAAATTTCTGGTCACTTCTGACAACTTAGTCAGTGACAATATACATAATCAATCCAAACGTTTTCATCGTAGAATCACAGGATGGTTTGGGTTGGAAGGGACTTTAAAGATCATCCAGTTCCAACCCCACTGCCACAGGCAGGAACACCTCCCACTAGACCAGGTTGCTCCAAGCCCCATCCAACCTGGCCTTAAACACTCCCAGGGAGAATGCATCCAGAGCTTCTCTGGGCAGCCTGTTCCAGTGTCTCACCAGCCTCACACTAAAGAATTTCTTCATAATGCCTAACCCAAATCTACCCTATTCCAGCTTAAAATTTTCCCCCTTCATGCTCTTGTAAAATGACTCTTCTGAGCTTTCCTGTAGGCTCTCTTCAGCTACTGGAAGGCTCGTCCAAAGTTTCCCCAGAGCCTTCTCTTCTCCAGGTTGAACAACCCCAACTCTCTCAGCCTGTCTTCCTAATGGAGGTGCTTCAGCCCTCTGATTATCTCCATGACAAGAGCAGAGCAGAGAAGACAGTCACCTCCCTTGACCTGCTGGCCATTCTTCTTTTGATGCAGCCCAGGATATAGAATCATAGAATTAGCTGGGTTGGAAGGGACCTCAGAGATCATCAAGTCCAACCCTTAAATGGGTTGACTTTGTTGAGCTGCAAGTGCTCAGGTTCTGTCTCAGGTTGAGCTTTTCATCAAATAACGCCCTCAAGCCTTTTTCCTCAGGGCTGTTCTCCATCCATTCTCTGCCCAGACTGTATTTGTGCTTGGGGTTGCCCCAACCCAGGCGCATGACCTTGCACTTGGTCTTGCTGAATTTCATGCTGTTTGCACACCTCTCAAACCTGTCAAGGTCCTCCTGGATGGTGTGTTCATTCCATCCAGCGTCTCAACCGCACCACACAGCTCAGTGGTGTCAGCAAAATCGCTAAAGGTGCACGCTCATTCCCACTGTGCATACAAAATGTTACTTGAACACCTAAGGAATGCTATTAAGCATAGTTTACTGAGATGCTGAATATAAAAAAAAAGGTACAGATGGAACTGAAAAACGTGGACCGTGTTGATGATGTGTGGACAAACGAAAGTAAAGCTAAAGGGAAAAAGTGGTTTTCATTTCTGACAAACAACTGGCGATTGAAGTAAGGTACACAGATTTCTGAAATTCTTACAATTATAGTAATCGGATTTTAAAGATACTTTTCAGATATATGATATTTATCTTGACAGAGTCTTACTCAACAGTTTCATTGTTTCATGCATTTCCCTTTGGTGCTTTGAAAAGAAAGTTTGTTCTTTCATCTGTAGCCATTCCGTCAGTAGCTGTCATTTATTATGTAGAAAAAAGGATTGTGTTGCATTTCTGTATGCATTTGCCCTTGCATGAAGCTACAGTTTTCTTTCAGTAGATGTATCTTGGGGCCTGGGGAATTGTTTTGATGAAAGGGCTGCTTTTTAAGCCAAAATATCTTTATCTCTCAAAGAGTTTTGGTTCCCGTGGGCTAGGCTAAAAAAAGAAATAAAAGGAAACCCTTGAGAAATTAAATGTCATAATCTTAATAATGCTAGCTTTTAGATATCAGTTTTCTAGGGTACAACCTGTAAGTCTAGGTGTATAGGTACCTCTGTAGGTACTTATTAAGCAGTGCTAGATGCTTCCTAATAAGAGTAACAACAACCAGTATTCTGAGAATGGAGGAGGGGTGTGAATCTGTTGTGATTAGCTAATTCCTTCCTTCTAGGAGTGTTTTCTGAAAAGCATTTCAAGGACATCAGTCTCCATTTTTATCTAATAGCTCAGGCCTGACAACAAATCCTCCAGTTGTGACAGGTCTTGTTTCAATGCCTTTCCAAGCTAGAGAAATCAAATCTGTTTTTTCTGCTCTGCATGAGGCTGACTGAAAGAAGGGTTGTGTGCCTGACTGTAAAACTTGGTCACTCTAAAGAATCAGACATTAGGGAAGCAGGCAGGAGATGTAGGTTTCCTTTTCAGTGACAACAGGGCTTCATCCTGCAATTGCTTGACATAGATATAAATAACCCTTGCAGCAGTGAGTAGAGCCCAGAACAATCTAGGCTGGAAGGGTGTTCATTCAGGCTCCCCAGGTGTTTATGGGGTGGACTATGGGATTTTGTGTGTGTTCTTAGGGAATGATGCAGCTGCAAAAGGAGGCATTGGCAGCATTGCCTTTTTTCACCTAAACAAGCCTGTTACAGAGCAGTAGTAACACGATGCTTTGGGAGTGACAAGGTGCTTGTTTTCTCCACCTACCAGACTGAAAAGGCATCTAAATTGTAATCTCTTCTTTCCTGGCATTGCCACCTCACCCTTTCAGCAATAATTGGTGGGAGGTTCCCACACTTAGTAGCTCTTATCTTTCAAGGGCAAGAGTGGATCTTATGGCATTCTTTTGAAGACCATTGTTGCATGTTAATCTTTCTTCATAGTTTAAAGAAATATATCTAGCCCTTTTTATATGTTTTCTATTTGCTTACTCAGCACTATTGTGTAGCACCTAATTCTGTCTTTGCAATGTAGAAGACTGGTTAATTACACGGTAGAACAAACAGAACAGACTAGACTACAATAGACTATTTCAGTTCTAAGGGACCTACAATAATCATCTTGTTCAACTGCCTGACCACTTCAGGACTGACCAGAAATCAAAGGAGATTGTCAAGGTCATTATCCAAATGCCTCTTAAACACTGACAAGCTTGGGGCATCAGCCACCTCTCTAAAAAGCCTGTTCTAGCTTTTAACGACTTTCTTGTTAAAGAATTTTTTCCTAATGTTTAGTTTAGTTTTAAACTGCAGGCAGTGGAGTCTTCTCCAGAAGGCGGGTGTTGTCATCAGGTGCTATCATATGGACTTAAAACGTTTATTTGATTTCTGATATTTGTAGTTTATTTGTTGTTGGTTTTTTTTTTTGTTGAGATGGGGCATGGGGGTGCTGTTTGGATTTTTATTTTTACTTAATCTGTCTGTAAATCCATTTATCTGCAAAGAAAACAAAAAATATTTTTTACATAGGAAAGCAAAACCCATGTGGTTTCACATGACAGTTTACTGCTAAGGATTTCTTAATTAGAAGGTGTGGGCTCATTTGCAGTTCCTTAAAACTGGTCTTTCCTAATTTATAGAAGTCCCATGCGCCTGACTCCTTCAAGACTCAAGTGCCTTTTATAGAGGTCAGATGGGATTAACTCTCCCTGTCTCCTCGCCCTGAGTCATTATTGGAAAAATATGATACTTTTTCTCCAAAATTAATTCCCCAGCTAACACAAAATTAACATGGGATGTTAAAACTAGTGCCTTTTCTGCCAGTAAGGCTGAAAAATAATTTTGATTTAGTGCCATTATTGTGAGTGTGAGGCTTATTTTGAGGCTCTTGTTTTTTGTTTGTTTTGTTTAAATGCTAATATCATTATGGTATGATAAAATATAGGCTATACAAACTCTTTGTGCAACTGCACGACTACTTTGCAAATAAGTATCTGTCCATTAGTGCAAATAGTAAAAAAAGTCCATTTATCATCCACCTCTCAAATCCAGAGAGTGCATTACAGAAACTTATAGAACATCCTGTGCTGACTATTCAGAGGGGGGGAAAGACTTTTTACAAAATGGAAAGGTTATAATTCGATACAGAGCAAGTACACTGAATTAAGACAGGAGACACTGAGGAGTCCTGGGATCTCGGAATGGCATTAAATTACCTTAAATGAGTAGTGTGCACTGTACTAACTACCATTATAAAAGGATTTACAGAATGTATGGCTTTACTATGGAGGTCTTAGCCAATCAAGACCTCTTTGTGCAAAGAGAAAAATCCCACCCTAAAAGGTTATCTGGAAATTCTAGACAGAAAAATAGTGACAGTTATTCACAGACTGCAAAGAAATGCAACAGCTACAATGATGAGAACAGAATTACCCACTGTGATCCTTATATTGACCAAGGCACTGGGGCTGTCTTGTGATATCTGTGGCTTCTTGGGGTAGAGAGACTGCTGCACATAGAGTAGCTGGAGGAAGAATCAAGCTTTTCTTTACGGATCATGGTTTTGGGTCAATGATGCATTTCTTTAGAGAGAATTGACATACAGGACTAACTCTTGCCAGTCCTCAAAAGCACAGTCTAGACAGGCCATGAAATGTCCCTTTGTGGGGAGTAAAGGGCACAAACTTGTCACTGAAGAAACTCCTTAGGAGTGGGAAAGTCAAGGAGGTTTCAGCTCACCCCTCTGCCATATATATATATTATAACATGTTATAACATGGCTTGTTGCTCCCTTGGTGGATGGGCTTGAATTTAATTTTAAGATGTTCTCAGCTATTTTAAAGACCTAGTCTTCATCTGTCTGTATATGGTCTTATGCATACCTAAGTCAGAGTTGTTTTATCTTCAGTACTTTTAAAGAGGAGAGTATTAATTGCCAGTCAGATTGTTTTTATGACCTTGTCATACAGTGCGACAGACTTCTTTATTTATCTACTACTAAGCAGTGAATTATCTTCAAAATAAGCTGAAGCAATGATTAAAAGATGGGCAATAAACAGATTAAAATCAAGCTCCAACAGAGGAGAGCAATTCCAATTGTCATTGCTAAGTACAACATTTGAAGACCATATAAAGATGTCACACAGCCTTAGGTTGTAAAAAAATATGTTCTCTTGAAAAAAGTGCTTTTTGACTAGATTTGTTTGCCTTCTTCTTTGACATCAGGTACTAAATATGATATTGGGTTCTAAATCCTGCATCTGGCAATTCTGGAGAAACAGAACATTGCTCCATTCAAGTAAGGAAATCTCTTAACCTTATGTGTCTGACCATTTGCTGAGCAGAAATGAGCCTTGTCTGTCCTGCATGACAGGACAAAACTAAACAGTCTACTGTTTCTGACCCAAATATCTCATGATCACTGTGCTTGTTATTTGCTGGTTACTGCCACCAATGTAGAAATGAATACTTCTCTCTGATCTCTATGGCTGCCAGCCAAGTGGAATCTCTGAGTGGAAAAGGTGCTAGAAAAACATCATATTAAAAACAAAAATAATTTTTTAAAGTGAGAAAATGGGTGTATTTTCCAGTCCAGGTATAATGGAAACCCTGTGGAAAGTAAAATACTATATAATTTTCCAGCTGCAGAAATCCTCAGGGAAAGCCCTTGAAAATCAATTTCTTTAAAGTGGGAGATGTGTACATTATTTTCAGTAGTGTTGAACTAGCATTCAAAAAGGAGGACAGCATGTTTTTAAGTTTTGATACTGACTTGTCTAATTACTTTTCTATATGCATAGCACTTCAACACACCTGTGATGGACGTACAAATGACTGAGGGCCTTGCTGCATATTTGTAAAGCAGATGACTGATGTATCACCTAATTTCTTTGAGTCATGGAACTGATTTATATGCTCTGTGCTATACAGACATTCACTTTGTCAGTTTGGACTGTAAAAAAACCCACAGGCAATTGTCTGCTATTCAGTCTTTGCCATTCACTGAAATTACACATAATTTTAGCCTCTGCATTTTCAAACTGTGCTTTGCCATTTCCATTTGAAAACACTTTTGTGTTAAACATTTTTGACTCGTCTAAATAAATATTATCCATAATAACCCTATATCAATCCATTACAAAACCATGAAAGTACATGCTGCCTTTAGATTTAATCCCTGAAACAAAGCCTGTTCCCACCTCACTCACATGTTTCTTTCACAGCTGATTCTTACAGCTGCTGAGAAATCTGAGCAAAAGAGAAATCTAAGATTGCTTTTAATCTCGCTAAAGCTGTAGGACCTTCAATAAAATCACGTTTGAGTCAGTGGTCTTTGAATATACACATGATCCAATTCCTGAAGTACAGACACTTCCCATAAGCTTGTGCCTATGGGAAGAGATATTCAAATGTACTCTATTCCAAATTCCATAAAACCCCCCTAAGTGACACCTTCATATCAATAGCTAAAAGAGCCTTAGTGCAGTCAGCTAGAAACAATTATTTAGGAAACAGCAGTAAGCCATGCTGGTGAAAATGAGTTTTCCATTTGAGAATGTCAACTTGCAGGATTAAGTGATAACATTGATCTGTGATGATCCAGAAAATACAGACTTTCTGCATCCAGAAGTTGCTTAATGGAGGGAAGTACAACATATCTTATTTAATGCTATAAATATTATAACCTGTTTCTCTAAAACTCTTTTGTTTTCAGACAGTGGTATGATAAATATATTTCTGGAGCAGACAACTACCTTTACTTGTATGCCAGAAAAAATCAAGGAGAAACTATGGAGTTCCAGTGGTTGTGGATTCTCAAATTAAATTACATGTAGTACACAACTGTTTCCTTTAATGGTTTT
Organism: Heliangelus exortis; assembly: GCF_036169615.1. Taxonomy (NCBI): domain Eukaryota; kingdom Metazoa; phylum Chordata; class Aves; order Apodiformes; family Trochilidae; genus Heliangelus; species Heliangelus exortis. Next base: position 58,693,243 of record NC_092424.1, on the reverse strand, counting down.
AACATCTTTTTCCTTTTGATTACGTTGTAAGTGTCCTTGCCAATACAAAAGGGAGCATTAAAAACAGGGCTGCTCAACAGATTGTCTCTCTATGTCTCTCTTATGAGTACAAAGTGGAATTACCAAACTCAGTAGAATAAGCTCACATCCTGCAGTTTTAGGACGTGGAAGACTGAATCAAAATATACTCTGAAATCTGGAGTAGCCAAGTGTAAAGGCAAGAACGTCCTACACATCAATATATTGAATGCCAGCTGTAAATTAGTTTGACTTTTCTACTTTGACCTGTAACTCTTATGTTTAAAGTTTGCTTAGAATGTTCAGTCTTTTATACCACATACAGAATTTTCTCATCGTATCTGTGCTATATATTAGCTTAAATGGAAACCTTTCAATTGTTTTTTATTTTGATTTCCCAACCTATTCCTACTATTGCATTGCTGCAAATAAAAGGCCATACTTTTTCTGGAATGAATTCAAGAATATAGTTATTTTCCTGCTAGCAGCTTTTCTTGGTTGCAAGGCAGAACAAAAGGGAAACCAAAACTCATTAAGATGATCTTAATAAGTGTTTCCTAAATCACTGCACGGGGAAAATCCAGCATGTACAAAAGGTCAAGGTTTCTCAAGCCAAATGTCAGGCTGAGTTGTATGTTCATGGGACCAGTGACTTCTTTGCCTGTCCTTTGCTCCTTGGCTATCCATACCCAAAGGATGCTGCTTACCAGGGCCTCTTCCAGGCAATTCAGGGTAGTTTGTATTATATAGATGAAGGGAAAGAATAGTACAGTTTGGCCTGCAAGGCTTTTCCCAGGCATTTGTTGCCCTATTCTCACTGGTCTGCCCTCGCCCAGCCCAGGTGTGTTTGTTTTCCATCCCTCCCCATATGGCTCCTCAGGAGCAGAAGTGAATTCAGTGAAGGGAAAGCTGCACTCCTTACCAAATGGACAGAGGAGCTGCTTTGCTGGGTGCAGAACTGACCTTCTGAGATACCCTGAGCTGAGGTCTTCAGCAGGCAACTTTCCATGGCACCCATGCTTTCCATGGCCTTTTGGAATAATCAGATTATTCCAGAAGACTGTAGTGTGTACTGAGTAGTTCTAATTATTCCATTAAAGTGCATTATTGTGTTTCTATCTCTATGTAGTGTATTCTGACATCAGGCTGTTAATTTGCCCGGATTTATTAAAGGGTCTCACCATCCTCTCTAGATTATATTTCACTGAACAATTCTGTTACCCAAACATTTTTTCCCCTATTTTTCTTTTCCAAATTAGGTTTGATTGCAGCACTTTTCACATGTATTAGTTCCAGGACTAATTGCCCCATACTGAGGTTTGAGGATTTCCACTTTCTCTATTAGGTATGTACATAAGTATTAACTAGCATTTATCAGGGTATAAGGCACAGAGTGCCTCATTAGCAATACAGATCATTACATGCAGGAGGACTTTTTTATGCAAAATGTGTGAGAAAACCATTTTTGCCTAAAAAGTCCAGTCACATATTTCACCAAACTCTTTATAAAGTCCTAGTAAGATATTTATTTTTATCACATCCACATTTTTCTAATCCATCAAAGGGTATTTATTCTTATGATGTCCCTTTACACAATGTATTTCACTTGAAACATACTCTTACCCCATTTCAAATGCAGGTTTCTAGAAGCCATGTCATCTACTGGAGAGATTCATAAGCTGAACTATCTCACATAATTGTTCAACCTTTGGCTTGGGTGCCTTTTTTTCAGCATTCTTCACCTCTGAAGCAAAACTTGAAATATGGTGAAGTGCTGAAATAAAGAGCTCTCCTACACACATCAACTTTGAATGTTTTTTAATAGTAAAAAAAAATAATCCTGATATCTATCTAGTAGGGTGATTCAAAAGTGTCTCTGAGAGAAATTAACATCAAATAAGCTGCAAAGGACTTGTAGAAAGAGCTGTCAGCCCTGAATCCCCAATTGCCTTAAGCAAAATTTTCCTGATGTTCCCTCACAAAAGACACCGGACTGGAGTAGTCGGAGGAAGTTGGGGAAACTCCCTCAGTAGCCTCTATCAATTTCTTTTCCATCAATCAGCCCTACAGCTGTTAGAGGCTAGAGACCAAACCCCTTTGCTACACACACCCTATCACCCCTCATGTGAGGACAGATCCCTCCTGGAACTGATGGGGCTCAGTGCCCAGCTCAGTACTCCTGAGCCCCCCAGTCACACACCAGTGGCTGTGCTGGACCCATGGAGATGCTCTGGCACTTTAAATCCACGTTCCTTAAATGGGGCAAACACATTAATTTGCTGTTTCCCTCATCTCTCATCCTTTAGCTAGGGGCAGTTTGGTGTTTTTGTTTAGTTTAGGAAAAAAAAAAGAACAGCTCTAAACATTCTGGGCTTTGGTCTCCTAGCTAAAGATGTGACCGTGGTGCTTCAGGACAAATGCCAGATGATTGATAGGGCAGCAGGAGCTTTTAGACAAAGAGGAAAGAACAGAACAAGCCTTGAACCTAGCTGTTGGCTCTGTTCAAGAAAAAAAGAAGACATTTTGAGCTCACTAACAAAGTCTGCTCTCTTGTGCTTATTTAGAGGAAGGTCTGAAACAAGATCATAACAATACACTGTAAGTGGCATACACAGATCATGCAGAGTATGAAGGATTTTGTGTGTGTGTGTATATTTTATCTCTAATAACCCAGTCTGGTAAACCCTCACCTGAGAGATTTAAATCCTGCCCGGTTTTTATAATGTTCTCCTCTCCCCATGTAGCAGACTGCTAAACAGATCCAAAAGGTGGTTTACCTGCACTTTCAAACACAGCTTATTTACACAGGGTATTCATCATACAGCATGCAATGTATTTTGAAAGAGAATTTGCCCTCTTCATCAAGCCAGTGGGTTTTAAGCAACCTGAAGCATGCAGATAGGCATGGAAAAAAGAGGAATGGTTATTGTAAATCATTACCCTGGCAGCAGTCCAAAGCCCTCAGAGCTTCAACTGTTACCCTGGTGGAGCAGAAAGAAGTTTCCATAGAACTAATCCCTGTCAGTTTCAAAACTCAATAACATACCTATGTAAATCAGTCTTGTGGAGATTATCACAGTTTTCTGGCAATGCTTGAAAATTATCTAGTCTGCTGTATACAACGTGGAAAAATGTCATAAAAATACAAAGATAATGCACTACCATGAAAAAATAGAGGAGGCTTAGCAGAGGTTGCATACATAATCATTAATAAACTCCAGCTGACACATGCCTTAATAGAAAAGCCTGGGCAGTAAGAAATGAAAGCATATCATAAGGAAAAATCTCATTATTTAAAATACTTTCAGTTTTAATATAATCTTATTTATGCTAAGTCAATTTTTAAAGTCTTCACTACATAACTGCCATCACAGTAAACAAACAGTAATGACTTTTCCCCCTGGTTCTGTGTTGGAAATAAGAAAAAAAATACAGACACATGTTCCCTTGGGTGTTGGGGTTTAATCAGATTGTTTTTTATAAGGACTTTTTCAAATTGATCAGAATAGCACGAAACATGTCAAGAGAAAGCTTGTTGCCTAGAATAAGCTTTTAATAATATTTCACAGCTGATTTCTTTGTGAATTAATTTGCCCTTGAATAAAAGGACAGAGTGAGTAGAACTGAGTGTTGGTGTTGGGCATAGCACAAAGGAATTATAATCACTGAGCCAGTACCTGGTTATAGTATTGAAAACAACAGAGAAGGAAGACTAATGGGGAAAAAGAGACAAAAATTAGACAGCAGACACAACTGGCACATCTCAAGCTTCCTTCCAGTTTAACATTCTCTTTTCCTTGAAATACCATGTCTATTCAAGTTCATTGGTTTAAAGTGTAGGGAGTTATCTCACATTTATGCAGCTTGTGCCATTAGTAACCCCTATACAGAATCTCACCCAGCAACTCTCTTTAGACCTAGAAAAGGTCAGACCCGGGGCTTCTTCAGCCTTTATTATTAAAAGCTTCCTGCCTGGTTTTGCTGTAGAGAAAGAAGCAGTGACCTTACATTTAATCACATCAAAGACTCCGTGCTGTAACTTACTTAAAAGACTCCTTATGCAGGATAGCTTTATCCAAGGAGTCTTTTGCCAGACAATGTTATTTTTAAAGCAGCGTGCAAAATATCCCTCTCACTGCAGACTCAAGCTGCTGACTAAGCAGCCTCTTCACTGCCTGCAGTAAAGGAGACCGAGAGAGGTCTGGGGGAATCTGTGTTCAGCCAAATCTATCCCATATGCATGTAAAACCTAATGGAAATCAGTCATGAGGCCCTACAGCTGTATAGGAGTACATGTGATTTATGGCAAGGCGAAGGATTTGCAGAATTCTGTCATTTTTTAATGCTTCAGCCTGAGCAAAGTTAATCTTCTTAATGAAGTAAAATGGAGGAGTAATTAGCTCCTGCGCTGGTGCATATGTTGCCCCAAAATGCCTTTGCTGGGTTTCTGAACTACACAGGACTTCCAATTTTACCTCCTGCTTGACTTTCCCTGTTTAAAAAATGTGGCAGATGTAGCACAAAAAATTGGTTCTGCTGTGAGCTGTGTGCTAAGCCTCTGATAAATGCCTTGTCACATTTGCTCTGCTTTGTACTTGGAAAGAGTCTTATTTGTTTGCTTTTATGCTTCTACAATTCTCTCCTTTTTGTGCAATGTTTCCAGTCAGGGATGGTTCTGCCAGGGATGACGGGCTCTGAGCAAAACTTTCTGTACTATTTTGGTTCTTTTCCACAAGAATTAGGTGGAGCTGAATGATGAATGAGAGGTCTGAAGTCTGCCTCAGAAAACTCCTTTCCTGACCATTTCATCTCAGCTTTTACAGCTTTGCCACCTTCACATCTGTGTGCAGCTGATCAGCATTACACGCACAACATCTTTCAATGTGGTCATTTACAACATACCTGCATGATCTGGGGCAAACCAGGGTTTCCCTTCTGCTTAAAAGACACACTGAATTTTTCATCTCATGCTTGGGAAAACTTCCTGAGTCGAATTATTTTTTGTGAGATCTAGCATAGGGTGGGGACTGAGGGAGGGAAGAAGGGTGGTCTGTTAATTGTGGGACAGCAGAGAAAAAATGAAGTCCTAGTCCTTTTCATTATCTTGGAATGACAATGTCACATCAGTTTCTGTAAACAGGGAAATACTACTTAATGCTACTACTAATCTGTTCAAATACTGAGAGACTACATCAAAACACTTTTGTGCAGGGGGACCCTTTGTTTCTTTTGCTGTCCATGGATTTCAAAGTTCAAGGTAGACAGCTGAGCCCAGATATGCACAGCAGCCTTGGTTAGTAGAGTTTCAGGTTTTGGAGAATGTCCTCTCTTCGAGGAAGTACAATGTGGTCAGTACAGACCCATGTTATCAGTATGAAACATGCAAACAAAGTTTGGGGGGAGGAAAGAGCAGCTTACTTTGCTGTTTCTCGCGCTCTCCCAGGAGCAGGACTCAGCCTCTTGAGCAGTGATGCCTCGCTGGAAGGGGTGGTCACTCAGGTAGGTCTGGCACAGTGGAGGTTCAAGCTCAGAATCCCCTGGAGGTAAATGCATCACAGTGGGCCCCGGGTATTTGAGGCTGGCATGTGGGTGCTTTTCAACGCTGACCATCGGGCTCTTAATCCACCTTCGTACCTGTCAACACAGAGACAGGTTATGGACTCCTTTTGCTTGTGGAAGGAGCTGGGATGGAGCAGCAGGGCTTCTGATGGAGATAAAGGCACAGACTGGCAAAATTAATCACACACTGTATAGGGTCAGGATCAGATTTCCACATGAGAAGGTACTAGGCCATGCCAAGGTGAGCGTGTGAACGCACACCATAGGCAGCCTCTTCGTGCTGAGAATCATTTGCTGCTTTCATGCCTGTCTGCCATAAGCTTATCAACATTACAAAGTTTTCAGACTTTTAAAAGATATTGAAATATACAGTAGGTTGCTAAAATGAGAAAGACAGCTATAGAAAGCTAGTACCCTCAGATCAGACAGCTCAATTTTCCCTGCAAAGAGAAAGCGGACTTTTTGCAGTTATACCTTTACAATACTACAAGCTTTCTGCAGTCCTTTTTCAACAGCAATATCTTATGAATCATCTCTGATTTCACATGCTTTCAGTGGCTGATCTTTACACCCATCTCACCCATCTCTACATTCAGGAGACAGTTTCTCATGCTGACCTGCCCCAGATTTTGACCCTGACTTCTCCAACCTGCCTGCATCTAGATTTCCCTGCAACTCCCTGGCTTGGACCCAGGGCACTACAGCAGGAAGGACACTACAAGCATAATAAGCTGTGCTTGCAGGGCATGATGTCAGCCTTGTGCACTTTGTTTGTTCTTCCTTTCACTTCTGTGACTGTTTTCTGCTATGTGAGTCAAAAGCACTGGATTTTCTAACAAGATTGTGAGGAGTCAGATGCCTTTCTGACTACAGCTCTTTTTAGCAGTAATTTTGTACCATGAAAGCAAAGAGGTTACTATATTTGCATGTAATCTGATCAAAACTCTCATTTGAATGCAAAGGATAGATAGGGATTTTTCAGCAGACATTTTACAAGCACAGAATGGGAAGGCTGAGGCAGCAAGAGCTGACAGCTCAACCAGCCTCCTATTGACATAAGGCAACCTCTTTGCTCTGTTAGATGCATCTCCTGTTCATGCCAGGGGGAAAAACTGTGCTGATGTCCCTCTGCTTCTGCAGGGGAAAGACAGAAAAAGTACTTGGACTCAGGCTTCATTCGGAGGTTATATTTGCCGTTAGAGGATGCTTTACATCAGGAAAATAAACATTTTGCATTACATTAGTCATAAGCATGATGCAAAGTGTTTGGTTAACAGTGGAAGTCCATACCAAAGCAACCAGTTACCAGGATCATGTATGGTAAACAAACAGAATGAAACATCTCTGTGGTGACTCCTCTGTGAGTGATAACACTCCCAGTTGCCCTGCTGTGCTGACCTGCCGGAAATCTCAAGGTTAGGAAAATTTTTCTCTACTCTCTATGGAAACCAAGCAAATATATGTTCTTCTGTGGGCAAATGAGCCACTTCCCCCACTGTATTCTCCATTTGCATTTTCCAGCAACATCGCTTCAATATATGATATTATCGCATGATATTATCCCCTACTCACATGCTCTGGAGCATCCCAACAACATCAACCCCCCTTTTGTTCTTGGATGCCTCAGGTGGCAGCTGCCATGTCTGCAAGTTTTTGTAACAATTTTTTGCAGAACTTTAAGTGCTTGAAGTTCTGTGGAATCATTTTTCCAGGATATTAAAACCAATGCACGTTTTTATCAAACTTCTCTGCTTTCAAAATTGCTAAAATCCCTACTAGTTCAGAGCAGTTGTTGGCTCAGTGTTCCTTATTCAGACTTCTTAGCTTCAGCTTGGTGGATTGAAGTTACAGGGGGAAGGTTTTTTTTTTTCAGATTTCATTTCAATAATATTTTGAAACTGATCTTTTGACTCTGGCAGACTTTAAACACATTTATTTTGCCAAGCATAATTGATTCTATGATTGTTAAGCACATCATTAAATATATTACTTTACCTAAGTAAATAATTTGTTGTGTGTCTTGATCTAATTCCAGAACCTGGTATGTTGAAAAGAATAATTATGTTCCTGGTCAAAAAACCATGCTTGATTTTCCACTGTAGCTTTATTTCAGGAAACATACAATGTATTTAATGTGATTCTGCAAGGACTAAATGAAGGTTAATTTTGTTCTTTTAAAGTTTGACCTGGCGATCATTTAACTGTTTTCTGACTTAGTTCTTCCTTTCTCCCTTGACATCCTGCATCTTCAGTCATATAGTTGTGGGTGCATATTGTGGGGAAAAAGCATGCATGAAAGAAGAATTAAACAGACATCACAGAAGGGCCTGGGCTGCAATGAGGTGCAGGTTCAGTTTGTCTTAAAACTCAAGGGACACGACTAGTCTTTTGCTTGAGACTGCTTAATTAAATATAGAATCACCTCAGGAAAGAGTGCAAATGCAAATCTTGGTTTTCCATTGCATTAAGACACAATGATGTTTGGTTTTATGCTTTCAAATTCAGGGCACTTGTTTTTCAGAATTACTCAGTTTATTGAAATGCTATGTGTATGTATTAGTCATTGAATGCTCAGTCTGTGTTACAGGTTTTTGTCTGCCTTTAACCTTAACAGACCTCAAATATTTGTGCGTATTTAATATTTACATTCACATTAGACAAGTGCCTTAGATCTATAACACATGCTTTGACTTGGGTTTTCTTAAATATCATAAAAAATATTAAAGTGCAAAGCTTCATTTCTTTTGAATTCACTTCCACTAAAAAAGCTTCCACACTGAATTTCACAAAAAAAAAAAAGGAAGAAAAAAAAATTGAAGACATTTTTCAGTTTTTTCCCTGGCTGACAAAAACAGGTTAACAAAAAGCAGATGATAATTTGTTACATAGGGCAGTGCTAGGTGCATCATTCTTCATGGCAATACAGGGAGTACTTGATTATTCAAATCAGTATTTTTCTTCTTAACATGTTGTTCATCTATCAGTAAATAAACTAGAGCTTACTTCTAGCCACAGGAAGCAATTCTGTTCTGAACAGTTCCTGAAAATTTCCATACTGTCATTTCCAAAGGAAGGTTTTTTGAATTCCCCAGGTAACTTCATCCACCATTACATAGTATTAGCAGCTGACTCTCTGTCTGAAATAATCTGAATAGGACTGAGCAGAAGAGAAAAGAACTGCCAATGTATTTTGCCCCATTTTGACTACAGGTTCTGCTTTTTTTCTCATCAACAACTAGTATCTGCTAGAAGTTGCTTCTACTTACACACCTGTTCTGGAGTGCCCAGCAGTTTCTGGTTAAGCTAGAATTGCTTTTATGAGATTCACTGCTCCCACATAATTCTTTGAAGGTACAACCTCAGAGGTCTGTGCAGGTGAGCATGATTCTGCTTTTGATGGTGACATGAGCTGAGCAGCTGCCAGTCAGCTGTAGTGCAGCACCTCCACATCAGCATCCTCTCATCCTCAGGATCAGCATCTCTTGATTCTTTCTAAGGCTGAGCAAGAGATCACCCATGTGCATCCAGGCTGACAGGCCTGAGATTTGTCAAGATCAGTTTGCTGCTATTAGCTAGAATTTGATTCAGAATGTTTTGATGATTTGATGGTTTATAATGACCTGATGGTCTTAGAGGTCTTTCCCAACCTTTAATGGTACTATGATTCTAGTTTTGGATTATACTTGCCTTATTTGGAGAGAAAAAAGATCAAAACAAGGAAAAGATAGTTTACAGAGTTAGCTGTGATGTGATAATCTTTAGTATATTTACTAACCTCAATCATTTCTGAAAAGGGTTTTGAAGTTTTCAACTTTTCTGAATACAGAGGTTTTACATTTTCAAGTCAAAGGACACTTTGTTTTTTTAATTTAAAGTTAAAACTTTAAAAAGTTTAAAACTAAACTAAAAGTTTTAGTTTAAAGTCCAAAATTTATTTGGAACAAATGTAGTCCACTTCATGCTCAGAGATCTTCATGACTAGAATTAGGTATAACTTTTCACCCTGTCACATTTCGTAAATTTCATTGTACTTCTGGTTTTGTTGGACCATCAAGGGACCTTCACAGCTAGTCAAACTTGTTTGGCATTTCTTTCAATAACCACAAACAAAGTGGATGAAATTTTTCCCCATTCTTTCCAGATAAAAGTGTTCAAAGGGGTGTTGTACACCCTTCTAGCATGTAGCCATCTGTCACTTACCCTAAACTGTGACTATAAATGTGACTGTCCTTGTCATAAATAAGAGAATAGTTTTAAATACCTCATTCCTAAGCATGGCTATAATATTGCTTAAAGGTGTACAAGTATTGAAAAAAAAGTCTTTATTTTCTGAATCTTGTTTGCTCTAGTTTCTTTGTTTGCTTCACTTTCCAAAAACACGATATCCAACAGTGATAATCACTCAGACTAGAAAATTGCCAGATGTGATTAAATGAGATTTGCCAAGTTCCAGGGCTTTTTTTCCACTCCTGGCTTTTCCTCTTATGTAATAGGAAACAGATACAGCTTTTAATTTCATATGGCTCCTTTTTCAAAGGGATCAGTCAACTCAGCACATTTTGTACTTTAATCAGGTATTCATAATCCAGTCCTCATCACTGTAATAATAAGCAATATTTTCCATGAGAGAAACACCAGCCTGTCCTCTGGGGGCTGCCTACCCAGGCATGCATGGCTTTTGCTGGAGGGAAGTAGGTCCCAATGGCACCAATGGCTGTGCTGTGGTCTTCCCTAGATTTGGAGAGTTTGGGAAGCCTGGTGCTTCTCTGACAAGTTTGTTTCATGGCTTCCCAGCTAAAGGTTTGATTCTCATGGTTGCTAGAGACACTGTACAGGGAAAGGATTAGGCCCTTTGTGGATCTGAAGTCACTGCTGCACTGAGTCCCAGTGCCTGGTGCAGACTACTGATTTTATTAGGATCTGTCAGCATATTGTAAAGATTAACATTCTGGAGCAGTAAACATTAATATAGATGGAGGAGGACACAGGTTTATAGATAATTTTGATAGGCCATTAGAGTATCGAAAATTGCAAACATTTGCTGAGGTCTGAAGGATAAACCAAATGCTGGAATAGTTTAGGGGAAGCCATGGAAATCTGCTTAGAGGTCCAGTACTGTCAGACAGTTCTCAGTGAAACATCACACCTGTCAGCACAACAGCATCACATTTAATCTCATGGCCTGTGAAACCATATGCTTTGTGCAACAGCATTTTCTTCCTCTGAAACTTTGGAGAGGCTTTTTTCCTATTTTTTTTGTGAGATAGGAATAAACCACTATGAACCCTTCCATACTTGTATTTCCATTCTTCATGAGTGTCCCTGTTTGCATCAGTTCTTGACTTTTTGTGGCTCACAGTCAGTTCCTATTTACTCTGCATGTTGTCTTGCAAAGTCTTTGGATATTCATTTCATTACCAGACAATATCAAATGCCTCGACTGATCTAGGTCAATGCGTGTGCCCGGGTGTTAGTTCTGCCTCCCAGTGATATCAAATATACTTTTCTCTTTCTCTGGTTGCAGTTCATCTGATCCCTTCTTTCCTTTTCGTGGCATTATCTAATTGCACTTTGGACTTGAATTTGAATTTTCATCCATTATGTAAACCCTAGGTGGACGGGGAGCTCTTGGAATCATCTCCCTGCAGCCTTCAGGGGTACTGTCAGGAAACCTATTTAAATTACAATTAGGGAGATTATGGAATGAAAAGCTGCATTGTTCAAACTGTATACAGTCATGTACTTGAATGGCAAGTGTTAAATGAGAGGCAGGCTGGTTAATGTCTGAACTGAGACATATCACTACTCTTTAGCTGGCTTCAACATTTTATTTGACATGTCCTATGGCAAATGCAGCACAGTAAAGAATCAGTTTGTCAAATCACCTCAAGCTGTTCTTATTTTCCCTTCAGAGCCCTGAGACACATTGCTTTGTTGATTATTAATCACATTTCATTTAAAAAAATAAGTTGAAGGGCAACTCACTGCATAGTCATCATTTGCCACTTTCTCTACGAGCCAAGAAGATACTTGCTAAAAAAAGGCTGAGGCCTAATAGCAGCATTCTTTCCACTCAGGCTGGAATGAACATTGCCTGGATTCATGGACAGTTCAGCCCTCTGAGTGTGCCAGGAGAAAGGTTGCCTGTATGTGAAAGAGATCTGGGAAAGGCCAAATCTGCCACAGCTTGGGGTGGAGTAGTGTGGAGAATGATTATGTTCTTTACAGGAGCCCAAATGCACTATAGTTATGGACACCACATATTGCAAGAAAGGGGAATTCAGCTCTGGCTATGACAGGATGCCTGGAAGTATTAGGGAAATCTAAGAAACTTCTCTGGGGTTCAGTTTCTCTTCCCATCCTTCTTTTTTCTGTTTCATCATAAATTCTTTAACAAATCTTTGTGGAGAGCCTCCACCTTTGTGGTTGTTTCTAGTAGTGACTAATAAATATCACAAAGAAGAGAACATGAAAATATATGTAATGGTCTTAACTTGAGGTCTTTCATCATCTCCATGGCATCCCATCAATTGGTAGAACCATAAGGGCTGGATTAGAAGATTGCTCTACCCTAAATCTGTGTGGGGTTTAGTTATTTTTAGGTTGGTTTTGGTTAGGGTTTTTTTTGTTTGTTTGTTGTTGGGTGGGTTTTTTTTTGTTTGTTTGCTTGTTTGGTCTTTTTAATTTAGAATATGTAATAATCTTCTACCATGTCCACCTGCCTTCAGCTAGATGGATTTATGATATATAGCTCTTGGGAAAACAACTGGTCTGGTGTAAAAGTCTATCACTCCACCAAGCTCAATGCCTAATTCCTCTTCATCTTGATCTTGAAGGTCTTTGCCAACCTTGATGATTCCATGGTTCTGTGATTCTATATCTCCAGATTTCCTCCCACAGAAACCACTGCACAGGGAGGAGGACACAGCTGTCCCTGCAAGACAGGGGTTAGAACAAGTATCTGAGTCTGAGGGCTGGGAAATGTTTGTGGGTCCCCCAGGCTCAGGTGCACTAATAGTTCAGGCTGAGAATTTGACTTGTTCTGTGCCACATGTCTGCTCAGGATCATTGGGTTGCAGTGAGCATCTCAGGGCTTTTGTCATGGTTTTAAATCAGTACTTTATTGCTGCTTACACATACACAGACTCACACACATTTTCTCAACCCTAAGTATTTCACTTTCCATAACAACATCTGGCAGAAATCAAACATATCTAAGAGGAAGCATAGGAAATGTTTCTGTACTTGCTGTTGACATCAGTTGAGTTTTAAGTCTTGAAGTAAAAAAGGCAGATTTTTATGATCTTAAGTGTGAATGACGTAACTCCAGGCCACAGCAGCGAGTCAGCAAAGGCAAGATTCTTAAAAAATATGTCAGCATGTATCTGCAGTCAGGCATCAATCCGAACAGATGATGGGTACCTAAATGACTTGAGGAATTTGGAATCCTCTCGGTATGTGTTAAAATATTGCTGCTGAACAAGTTGCATGCATGTAAGTCAAGGCATGAAGAGCAGCAGAAACTTAGGCACACCAGTAAGGCCAATAACAAGTGTTAATGATCATGCAGACAGCTGCCTGGCTGATTTTCCTGTCCTCCTCAATGGGAAAGCTTTTGCCAACACCAGTGGTGCAGGAGAAAGTCTGTAAAACCCACATCTTACATTGACAGCTAAATTAGCTTTTCCTGTGTTCTCTTAGAGACTGGATGGTTTGTTTGAAATGTGGCACACAAAAAAATTCAAACAAGTGAACAGACACCACTTAAGGTTTTCCTCTCTTCCTTCCTCCCAAGCTGTCCTTGCTAACAACTGTTAGTCTCATGGGATTCTTTTCTCTGTGAATAAATAAATAACTGATGTGTTGGAGTCAGGTAAGAGCTCTTGGATCAATTGTAAGCTCTGATGGCACTTGTTTCTACAGGAGATGAGACAATAGACTCATTGTCCATGCTGGTGGATAAACACCCTCCCTCTGTGTATTATGTCAAAGAGGAAAACAAAACAAAATGGGGTTCATTGTATGTGTGCAAGTCTAATCTTTCCAGGCTACCAAGTTAAAAATGCTTTTCATCTAAATCAAATAAAAACAACATGAACAATAGAACATCAAGTGCTATCCAAATACTCCGAGGCTGCTTGCTCATACCTTCTCTTTTCTTTTCTTTTCTCTATTTTATGTGAGCAAAGCTAATAGTCAGTAAACCCAGGCAATGTTTACTTTAAATCCTGCTTTGATAAACACCACATCCCACGTCTATTAGAAAAAACCTCAAAGCAGTCTGTCTGTGGGGTACTGTGAGCATCTGAGCAGGACACAGGAGCCACTGAGAAGGACACAGGAGCCAGGGACGGGCCTCAAAGGTAGCTGATTAAAAAAAAGCCCAAGCAAATCAAAGATATTCCATTGTACTTTTCCTCCCTTTAATGTATCCTTACAGGTTTTGGATGCAATAGCTATTGTATCCTTCAGTAGTCCTAGCTGAAATTCCAGAGCATTTTAAAGTTTAACTGCAGGACAAGAATAATCTCTGCAGTGGCAGAACACAATGGATAACTGGATACAGCATGAAGTCCCATTCAGTAGTCATCCTCAATTATTTAGTCAAAAGCCTCATATTGTTCAGAGCAGTGAAGCACACTGAAATGAATAATTTCCCTATTCCTAATTTGAGCCTGATACTGCACTTCACTAATCTCTTTTTGGTTTGGCAGAAAGTGACCGCTCTGATTTGTTACATAATATTGCATAACACCCTATTTTATATTGATATTTACAGCAGCCAGGACCACTTGATTAGCTGGTTTAGGGTACCCAGTCCTCTTAATCCTGTGAGATAGGCATGCCAAAACATTCACAGAGTTGTGAGGCAGACCTCAGGAAGCTGCAATATTCCTGGAGCAGCTCCAGGTGGGAGATGAGAGTGTTTTTACACAGGTTAGCTTGGGACCTGGCAGCAGGATGCTTTGGCAGCCCACACAGGGCCACCTGCAGCGTGGCAGTGCCATGAGGGAGGCTGGCACAGCCTAGACAGGAGCCCTGCTTTAGGACTCAGGAGGTTTGTGGTGGCCCTCTTATCTAGTGGACTTCTGGGTAGCAAAGACAAATGAAATGCCTTTGTTCTTCCATTCCTGAGTGAAAGGAAACATGTTTCCTCAAAGGCAAATATCCACCATTTCTCCTAACGTTTTTAGTAGACAATTTAGCTTTGTCATTGAGTTGTTAAAATACTGTTTGAGAGGAAGTAAAAAGTTCTGATCACTCAGGTTAGACATTTTTAAATGGACAGTCACCCCAGCTGACTGTCTGCTATGGCTGTGCATAGAAGTGTCTGAGGCATCAATACATTTCAATCAGGATTTGAAACATTATTTTATTCTGACTGACACAAGGACTTGTGTCTTAAACCATCATCTTCAGTGGGGATTTATGTGTCATGATCAGAGGGATGGAGCAGCTCTCCTGTGAAGACAGGCTGAGAGAGTTGGGGTTGTTGGGCCTGGAGAAGGCTCCAGAGAGACCCTAGAGCAGCCTTCCAGTACCTGAAGGCACTGTGGAAGGATTTTTTTATAAGGGCATGTAGTGACAGGATGAGGGGGAATGGTTTTAAACTGAAAAAGAATAGATTTAGATTAGATATTAGGAAGATATTCTTTCTTGTGAGTGCGATGAGACACTGGCATAGGTTGCCCAAGGAAGTTGTGGGTGCCCCTACACAGAAGCATTAAAGTTTGGATGGGTCTTTGAGCAATCTGGTCTGGTGGGAGGTGTCTGCCCATGCAGGGGTGGTGGAAATAGATGCTTTCTAAGGTTCCTTCCAACCCAAACCTTTCTGTGATTCTATGATGATTAAGCTTGGAGAAAGTTTTACAGTTCAAGTATTTTGATAAATTATTCCCTTGCCAAATATGACCAATCATTTTAAGATCTTTCACTGATTTTTTTAACCTAATTTTTCCCAGCAGGAATGATAAAAACAGAGAGCAGCACTACTTGATACATGTTCTTTCACCATAGGAAAACATGTAGTCCTAAATAATTTGAAAATAAAACCCATCTTCCTGTAGCAATTCTAGAGAGTGCAAGTAAAATTCCTTAATGCATGAGACTCTTATGAAGTTAGCATTTTCTGGTTAACAAATCAAAACTTTCTGTGAATTATATTATTTTGAGTTAATCAATGAAATCTAGCTCATTCTTTCTAAAATGTGGACTTAATATTTATATAATTTTTTCACCCCGAAGCTGCAAGCAACTTTTGTTTAAGTCCCATGAGGGGAAGACTATCATTCTCCAGTTACAAAACTGCTTTGAAATTTGTTTGGATTTTTACCAAGATTCCTCTCACTCTGTGGAGACTAGATGCCTCATCTCCTTCAGGAATAGGTCTTGGAGTACCCTTTGGAGAAAGGGAAATTACTCAATGCTTCAAACACAAAACAGCAAACCCACGGTGAACTAACAAATGTGAAACCCCATCCCATTGCAATTTCATCACTTATAAAGCTGCAGCTGTTTCAGTTTGTGAAACCAAGCAATTTCTCCTGCACCTGTCAAACCTGCCTGGCATTTCAATAAGTTGTTCCATGTGTTGCTGTTGCTCGTGTTTTAGCATAGCTCAAGAAATATGCTCTTAAAAATGGCTAAGTACAGACAAAAAGTAGAGCAAACCCACATTTTCAAACTGTAAGTTGTCATTCACATCTAGAAAAAAAATGAAAGTTCTTCAGTGAAAAATGTAGTTACAGATGCAAACCAGACACACTCAAGAAGTACAGAAACAAGGGAGGCTTTCTTTCTGCTGTTTACATTATTTCCCTTCTTAGTTTAGTATTTTTCCAGGGGCATGATCACATACACAGGAAACATATTGCCCAGCACTTTTATTCCTTGTGGTCTTCATTTTATTACAAGTCGATGGCAATAAAGATCTTTCTTTTAGAAACAAAGTCACTGATACTGACTCATCAGCTTGAAGGCTGAAGTCTCCCACATGTGAATTTTGTTGCTTTTGGGAAGCCCATCACTGTTTGAGCCTTGGTTGTATGTGGGTTTTTGTTTGCCTAGTTCTTCCAAAAACCAAGAAACTCTGAAGTCACTTCGGGTAAAAGCCCTTGGAAGCTAACACATTTTTCCTCTGAGCAAGCCAACGTTTCTGGAAAGTTCAAGGCTGATCCAATTAAGCAATAACTATGACATCAGAGAAAAGTATCTACTGCTGAAAATACCCGGCAGGTAAGAGGATCTATATGGTTTCAGTCTGGAATGTAAATAATTTTACAAGTCTCTTACTTCCCAGTGTAAATTGCTGTGTCAAAGAGTAAGTGAAGTAGAGAGAGGTACCACTTTGCTTAAAGAATTACCTTCACTTAAAACAAACAGAAACTGAAGAAGGAGGCAGAAGGTGGAAATGCCTGAGACAGACAAGTTAGCCAATTTTTTAAATGGACTGGATAGTTTTTCTAGTAATGTGATCATGAAATAAGGAAAATCAGACCACAGCCTAATGTAGAATTGGCTGGTGATTTGTCTGCTAAAGACAACATTTTCCAAAACAGCAAATGCACCAAACTTGATTTGCAGCCCCTGCAACTCACTGCCCTTGCTGGTGGTCCAGGGAGCCTGGGAGCCTGGTACACTTGCCTTAATTTAACCTTCTAAGGCAAAGGGACTAAATTTTAGCTGGTACATATTCACTGGAGAAACCCAACATGATCATCTGGATCCCATGTTAATACAGATCTGCAAACATGTTTGGCTCCAGTATCTGCTGGGGTTTTCTAAAGCTCACACAAGTTCTTCCAAGAGCTTCATAATGCACAGGGCTAGGCTGGATTCTTTAGCAACTTGTGATGGAGAAGAAGCAATCTCTCTTTTCTTTGTATGGGCTGGGGAAGGTCCAGGGTTAGGATTTGGAAGGAAAAAGGCAGAAGCATGATGAGTGAGAAAACTCGTTTTGTGAGAAGAAGAATATTTATTTATATATTTAGTTTCTGGAGAACTGCCAGTGTGCTTGGAACTATACAGAAAAAGAACTTCATCAGGCTTTTCTCGTATCTAATTACAGCTCTTTCAGGCTTAGGATATAGTGAATAATTGGAGAATGGAATGAGCAGTCTTGGAGTAGCTCTGATCTTTTTCCCTTTGGCATTTCTTAATTAATCTTAGTAGAGAAGGAAAGATTTTTAGTCCAGACAAACTATCCCAGAGCAGAAACCTTTTCTCCCTTAGCACTGTAGTCAGAAGTGGAATACAAAAGAAGTCATAAACAACAACAATATGTTTGAATCTGAAATGAAACCCATTCCTCTCCCAGGAAGGAGGAGGGTGTATATGTGGAAACCATGGGCTCAGGGTCCAAAGTGCTAATGGATGCTTCTGACAGCGTGAATCCAGTTTCACAATCTCCTTATCTAAAACATAGATCTCTCGTCTCTTCCAAATGCTTTGTAACTGCTGATGTTATGCACTGAGGAGACACTGTCAAACTGGAATTCGGGAGCTAAAAAAGAAGTGTCAGGGCCAGGGTAATGAATGAAAGCTCTAAGTTCCCTCCCAGGGTTTGCATTGCTGCTGCCTGTCCACCCCTCCACGGGGCTTGGTGATGCCAGAGGCCCTTGACTAAGTGATGGTTTTGTCTGGCATGCTGCAAGAAATACTATACATAAAGCAATCGTTTTAAGTTTATGCATCCTTTTTTTCTTTTAGTCAGACACGACACAAAACTTGTCTGTCCACAGCATCTCGTATGGGAATATGGGCTTGCTCAAATAAAACCAGAGACCTGGTATAGAAATACTTCTGATCTAACATCACTCCATTTATGATGAGGCATCAAAACTCACTTTGTTTCAATGGGGCAGGTGGATAAGTAACAGTAAAGCAACATGTGCTTTACTCATATATACCCATGCTTGTATGCATGTTGGGCACCTTTGTCAAATTGAGTGAGCTGTTTTTCAGTCTGGAAATGTTTTGTAAAGTGTATAAAAAATTCTTCAAGACTAATTGGGGAACTTTGGTAAAACAACACCGAGGATGCTACTCAGTTGTCTTGATGGGACTCCGAAGTTTGTTCTTCACTAATTCTAGCAGACCTGTTCCTGGTCTTCTCATATACTTTGACTGAAATGTAGGTCAGTGCCTGAGGGTTTATAATTAAGTCTGTCCTTTTTAAGAAATGACACACGCACTAGTTTTACTTTCACTGTATAATTGTTCTAAAGTAGAAAAAGCTCTTGGCCAAAGAAGCACGGAGGAACAGGTACCCTGCTTAGGCAAGTAATGGCCAGAGGTGCTGCACCTCAGTCATCTCCATGCAGCCAAAGATTTCATTGCAGTGATAACAGAAAAGAGACATCCAAGTATTGCTCTGCTGACAGGACAATAGGAGGGTCTTCTCTGCACCACTACGTGAGATATATTCTGCAAAGTCCCCTAATCTGAGGAACCTGCTTGTTTCACTTGAAACAGAGCGAGGAAGAATGAACCAGAACAGGAATAATGAACTTGACAGAGAATTTACTGTAGAAATTTAAGTTATAGTTGGATCAAAAGTCCTGGTTTTAGAGAGGCAATCAGAATGCTGGCATTGTTTCTTTCTCTGGAAATGCCAATTCTTTATAGCACCACAAACATTGCTGGCCTAGAGACATGCCTACTGTGACCTACTCAATGTGCAAGGGAATACAGTTATTCCATGTCAGATCTTGTGAGCCTGGTGACCAATGAACACCTCTGGATGAAGGCTGTATCTTTAGCATGCACAACCACAGAGCTGCTGAGCATTGAGCAGCATTTATGTCCATATGGTTTTTGGGAGTTCAAAATCAGTGCTGAATAAGTGGTTCTAAAGAAAAAGTCTGGTCACTAATTAGCCTGGTCTAATGGTTTCCAAGATGAACAAGAAATCAGGCTAAAGTCAGCAACGTCACAACAGACAGGGACAGAATGTTGACTGAGCAAGAGGGAGGACAACATGGAGGCAGGATGCAGACTGAACACACAGCCTGGGGGCACAGAGGACTTGCTTTTCACCACACTTCCTGTCTTTTGGCATGAGAAGAAAAGGCCATGCTACTGAACTGAAGATTGCCTTTGTTTTGGGCTGTGGAGTTGAACACAAGCTGAAATACCTGAACAGAGACACTACATAATGCCTGTTTCTTCCCTCTGCCCCATGTGTGATCTGAACTTTGGAGTAATTAATTCTGCATCACATTTGAGCTTGCACACCAAAGCCAATTCAGACGAAGATAATTGTACCTGGGTATTTTAGTCACATAAATTGTATGACTTGCTCCTCTCCAAGTTGCCATGAAATGGGATGAGATCCTGGTTACATAGATAGGCAGCAAGTTTGATGTAACATGTAACAGAATGAAGGATTTCTAAAAAAATATTTTGAAGAACATTTCAAGCATTTCATCTTTATCACAGTATATGGTTGATAATCCTCAGCATCTGATCAGAAGATAAATATCCTGATAATCTGGTTTATTTTTGTTGATTTCTGTGAGAGATTAGACCTTGCTTGAGTGAGCAGAAATCCTTGCAGACCACAGAAATATCACTTTATCTGAGGGACAGAGATGACCTTTTGAGCAATGTGTGCTGCATTATTATCAACATAATTGCTTTATTATTAAATAGTACATTTAACATTTAATTTCAAGGATTCTTACAGGGGAACAATAGAAGGAAATTTTACAAGAGTTCAAACAAGAAATGAATCGGAGTTTGCAATATTAGCTTCAGTATTCCTAATACTGAGCATTCTCCCAACAGCATAGTTTCAACAGCAGCATAGCCTTTAACTTTAGTATGGACTTTGATATCACAGACTGTCCTCCAGCATTTCTTTCCAGTATCTTCTTTTCAGATGCCTTTTGTTATAGTTCTTCACAGCCTAGCAGTTAGTCCGAAAAGTTCTACAGAGAGGATTCCCACAGTGATTTTGTTGTCATAGTACAGAGTTCAGTCCAACTCTCCAACAAGAAAATTCAATGCCACAAGGTCTGTTCTTGGAAGGAGCACTACTGTAAGTTGACTTTTTAGGAATGAGGGGTCCAAAGTCTGGCATGAATCAGAGTGTGTCAAACAGTGACAATGTGTGTGTCAAAATGCCATTAAATTTAAAGCAAGAAACTAACACAATAACCAAATTCCAACCTACTTACAGTTATTCTGGTAAAGTGTAACAGTCTTTCATTAGATAAATGCAGGAATCTTTTAGGAAAACAAAAGATACTGAAAGAACTATATTTTTTCACTAATCTATTATTACTTAGGATGGAAAGAATTTCAAGGCATTTTAGTGACCTGCTCTTGGGCAAATTAGTTTGCAAAACATCTACAAATTCTACTGCTGACCTGCTGTTCAAGCATTTGGCTTAATAACCGTTTTTACTTATTTCTGCTGTACACTTGAAGACCTTTAACTGCCCCAGTAAAAAGCACACACAGCAACTGACTGAAGTAAGACAGTCTGGCAAATATTTAATAAAAGCAGAGGAGGAAATATAATAAAAAATATCTGTCCCATCTATACTTTCAAAAACCTCCAATTATCAGACATATAAAATAGTTTGATAGCAACAATAGCCAGTGATTTTCTCTTTACTATTTGTGTTCATGAAGCCTCAACTGACATTTTTAGGTGATACAGAAACTCAGTTTATTTTTTTCAGCCCCCAAAGAGCTTGCAATCTAAGCAAGTGGCCAAAGGGTGTCTGTTTGGATAGCTGAGGTGGCTTCGCAGCATCAAACACTACACCAGAGTCAGATCTGCAATGAGAGTTCTGTTCTCCAGAGTACTCCTTTATCACACAGGACTGGTGCAAGGTAAGCCCTTAAAAATGTCACCTGTCAAGGTCCCAGTCCTCTGGGATGCTGGAAACATGCTACTGTGGGGAGGTGAGAGTGGAACTTTTCCATAGCGTAGGCCCAGCTCCAAATCACACCTCTAGTAGGGGGAGTGGGCACAGGGTTTTCCTTCCTCCTTTTTGGCATAGACTTTGAAAGTTTTGAGGAAACTCCTGATATATACAATGTCACTAACAGAAACTTGCACCATGCATAGTCTTTTGGAGGTTTTAAGAAGGCAACTGAACTGTAAATGCATGTTTTGAACAATGTATGAATATGTCATAGAATTATAGAAAGTGAGGGGTTGGCAGGGACTTTGAAAGATGATTCAGTCCAACCCCCCTTGCCAGAGCAGGGTCACCTACAGCAGGTCACACAGGAACACATTCAGGTGGGCTCTGAATGTTTCCAGGGAAGGAGACTCCACACCCTCTCTGGGCAGCTGTTCCAGTGCCCTGTCACCCTCACAGTGAAAAAATTCTTCCCAATATTTACATGGAACCACCTGTGCTCCAATTTATAACCATTGCCCCTTGTCCTATTGTTGGTCACCCCTGAGAAAAGCTTGACTCCATCCTCCTGGCACTCACCCTTTAACATATTTATAAACATTAATGAGGTCACCCCTCATTCTCTTCTCCAAGGTGAAGAGCCCCAGCTCCCTCAGCCTTTCCTCATAAGGGAGATGTTCCACTCTCTTCATCATCTTGGTCTCTCCGCGCTGGACTCTTTCAAGCAGTTCCCAGTCCTTCTGGAACTGAGGGGCCCAGGACTGGACACAATATTCCAGATGTGGCCTCACAAGGGCAGAGTAGAGGAGGAGGAGAATCTCTCTCAACTTACACAACTGGGCTTAGAGAGCCCAGCAAAGCACAAGCAAGTAAGTCATTGGAATTTGAACAAGTGACTCCTGGGCTACTGAACTGCCACATCTGACTGCATGCTTGGCGCCTCCTTCACTGCAGATGGGAAATAAAGTAGATTATTGATGGTGATGGTGCTCATCAAATGAATTTCTGCCCTTACGTAGCGTGAAAAGAAGCAGCCCCTGGCCTGTGCACAGCTCACCATCTCTGCTTCTCATATTATGCAGAAGTTTGCATATTCAGAGAGCTGCTTGTGGGAGACACAAGTGAACTGATAATAAACACTGGATTACAGAGCACAGTGGGCTCCAGTCTCATGCTGTCACCTCTTCATTCATTTCCTGGTGTGTCACAGTATGGGAACAGGCTTTGGCCATGCCAGAAGACACTCACAATACAAACATGCTCCTTGGCACTCTTGATTATGTAGGGAAGTCAAAATCTCTAACCTGTTGTGCCTTTTTTTTCAGCAGTTTCTTAATGGTCTAAGTAGACTGGACGTAATAGCTTTTCAAGCTTAATACAAGCTTCCAGGACATGGAAGTGTTGAAGGTCAGGTTGGATAAGGATTTGAGTAACTTGGTCTGGTGGAAGGTGTCCCTGCTCATTGCACAGGGTTTGGAATGAGATGGTCTTTAAAGTCTCTTAAAACCCAAACCATTGTACATTTCTATGATCTAGCATCTTCTGGTGTCACTGCCATGTGAGCAAGACTGATTTTTCTACCTCATCAGGATATTTTGAGTCTTGGTTAATTGCTTGTAAGCTGATTTGGAAAACTGTCAGTTCCGAGTCTTCAATAAACACTAAACTGTATTGTTTTTAGAGCTATTAATTGTTTTCTTACTCTCAATATTTAATTGTCTTGTAGGAAAAGCAACTGTTATAAATAACAACCAGTAGCAATTATTTTGTTATGACATGTTATTTAGGAAAAAAACTTCTGTGTTATTGATTTGATTTTGCAAGCCTCTTTTGTGGTTTTAGATCTTTGCTTTGGCTTCTCCATTTATGTTTTTGGTCTGCAGAGACTGTTGCTGTCCTTCTGTTTTCTTCACCTCTACGTTATCCAATTTGTTAGAAAGATATAAGCTTTCCCCTTGCTTTCAGTTCTCCGATTCCTTCCTCCATTGACACAGCCTTTGATCTCCTCTGAGCTTGTAACCCTCACCAAAACCATGTCTTTAATTAGTAGATAGAGTAAGATATACACTGAGTTGCTCCACATTCTTAGTCCTTCCCAGACCCTGATATTTATTACTGTTCCCATTTGGCGGAAGAATGACATCGATTTTTCAGCAGACACATCTGTCTGCTTCCTCACTCTCTCAGTTTGCATCACCTCTTCCCCCACAGCCAAGGGTGTGCAAACCTTTGTGCACTGTTCTTCTTGCTGGCTGTTTCCTTCATCCCAATGTTTTTGAGACAATTCAGATGGACAGAATGAGGATCAATGGTACTTTTGAGGCTGCTCAGCTGAGTTATGGTAGCAGTGACATCATGGTGTTTGGGGTAAGATTGCTCTAAGAACTTAACTCCAGACTCTGTGGCCTTTGAAGCAGTGTTAATATGCACTTGGAGAAGACTCAGAGATCTCAGGGCTGGCCTTTCTCCAAGCAGAAGCCATGCCCAGCTGTGAAGGCATGTAATGAAGAGTATCTAATCTGATCTTGAAAGGAATGAGCCAGAGCAGGCTCTTGAAGGAACCTCCCCACCCCCCCATTGCTATTTTATTAGTGGTGGTGGATAATAAGGATCTGGATACAGTATAACAGTTGTGAGTGGGTCTGGAAAAATCCAGTTAGATCCTGAAATTACAGAAAAAAAAAAAAAAAAAAAAAAAAAAAAGGAAAAAAGAAAAGGAAAAAAAGAAGCCTGTTTCTCCAAAGGACTGAACTGAGATAAAAAGAGATAAAAAGTAAATCTGAAAATGAATTCTGTGGTCTGAATTTTTCAGGAGGAGAGTGATATACAGAATGGGAGAAAAAGCCTTTTGGGATTATGTGTACAGAGAGAAAACTTACCACATCTGAGGAAAGTGCAAATTTTAAGGAGTTCAGTAGAAAATGAGATAACATGCAACACACATTTCACCAGTATGCCAAAATTGCCTGATGTCTTCCTTTGTTGAGGCAGATGTGGATAATCTAACCCATACAATCTTCAGTAACCCAGCAAAACAGTTGATAACATGCTGGAATGAATTAGTTAAAATGGGAAATAAGTGTAACCTTACAAAAATAATTATAAGAGAAAGGACCTAGCTAAAAGTTTATTGGCAAGAGGAAGATTAGTACTGGAGCTGGGTTTGATACAGAACCTAGGTTCATAAGATTTGCCTGTGACACATAGGAGATCTGCTTAGCAGAAGGGTATGAGAGTGGGAGGTGAAGAGTGGGATGAAGGCCAGAAGTATGAAGAGGACTCAGAAAGAAATAATAACAAAAGAGAAATATATGTATGCTTTGGTAACTCCAAAGAAATGTCCAGGCCAGCAAAAGTGACGTCTGCCTTTATCTGGGAAATGGAAAGTCTATCCTCAAAGAAGAGTCCTAAAGAAGCTGGCTTATTTATTTTAGCCAAATACAGATGAGAGAAGAAATTAATGATCTTTATAAATACATCACTGTCTATACATGTGAGGGACAAGCAAGAGCTATTTACGTTGTTGCTTTATATTAGTACAATAACAAATGTGAATAAATTGGTCATTTATAGAATTAGACTGAAAAAGAGAGGAAGATTTCTGTATTTTTAATAAGAGCGATTTTCCAAAAAATGGCAGAATCCTAGAATGGTTTGGGTTGGAAGATGTCTTAAAGATCAAGTGATTCCAACTGCCTTTGATGAGTAGGGACACATCCCACTAGACCAGGTTGCTCCGAGACATATCCAACATGGCCTTGAGCACTTTCAGGGATGGAGAACTCACAACTTCTCTGGGCAGCCTGTTCCAGTGTCTCACCACCCTCACATTGAAGCATTTATTCTTAATGTGTAGACTAAATCTACTCTCTTTCAGTTTAAGGCCATTCTCCCTCAACCTATCACTACATGCCCTTATAAAAAGTTCCTCCCCAGCTTTCTTGTAGGCCCTGCTCTGGTACTGGAAGGCTGCTGTAAGGTCTGCCCAGAGTCTGAAACAGACTTGGGCAATTTCAAGCAGCAGCTTGACACATTTGCTGTAGAAATTATGAGGCATGTTGAGGAAAAGAAGCCAAGCCTAAAGAGTCTGGATGTGACTTTTAGTCTAAATTTTTATGAAAAGGGAAGGAAAAGGATAGGGAAGGGAGAAAGGAATAAGACTTTCCTCTCTTTTATATTTTTCTTTCCTTCCTTTTCTTTCATTCTGACATCATTCCTTCATCCTTCCTTCTTTCCTTTATTTTATATTAATTTTACTCCCAGCTATTATATTTAGCTTTGAACAATGTTTTCATATTTTAGGTTTGAACAATGGACTCCCGGACTTTTTGATATTGCCAGTTTTTTCTCATGAATCCTTTTCCATATGGTAGCTGAGAAGATAAATATTAGCAGTGATCCCAGCCCAAAGCATACCTTGATCTAGTGGGAACACAGAGGAAAGAAAAGTTCTTTATAGAAAACCAGCACTTGAGCCTTACACAGTTTCTCATCAGCTCTCATATTTCATCCCTTGTGTTTTATTAATAGGTGTTAGACAGAAGGTGAGAAAACAATTCTCAGCAAAATGAGTACTACTAGCATGCTTGAAGCCTCACCGAGACATGGGGCCACCTTCATTACGTTAAAGCCCCATGGAAGTTGTGGTCTGCAACACCCAAGTTATTGATAAAGGCATTTGGGGTTGTGCTTGGCAAGGCTGAGTGCCTACAGCTCTCTGTCTCTCCTGCAGTCAGACAGGATCCCTATCTCAGGAAATAATTTTAAAATTTATGTACTTTTAAGACATTTTCCCAAGCAGCTAAGGAAAGAATCAGTCACAGAATCACAGAATGTTAGGGGTTAGAGGGGACCTCAAAAGATCAAGTCCAACCCCCCTGCCAGAGCAGGGTCACCTACATCAGGTCACACAGGAAAAAACCCAGGTGGGCTTTGAATGTCTCCAGGGAAGGAGACTCCACACCCTCCTTGGGCAGCCTGTGCCAGTGCTCTGTCACCCTCACAGTGAAAAAATTCTTCCTAATATTTATATGGAACTGCCTGTGCTCCAGCTTATATCTGTTGCTCCTTGTCCTATCATCTCCCTTCATCTCATATATAAAGACAGCATTTTCCTAAGGTACTATCAGCTTCAGCTCTCATTTATTTTCTTCAAGGTCAGCC
Organism: Heliangelus exortis; assembly: GCF_036169615.1. NCBI lineage: Eukaryota > Metazoa > Chordata > Aves > Apodiformes > Trochilidae > Heliangelus > Heliangelus exortis. The sequence continues at coordinate 58,666,625 of NC_092424.1, read as the reverse complement.
AATTATCCAGAAAAAAAAAGGTAACTCCAGACCTAAAATGGACTTCTAGTCCTTGAAAAAGTGGCAGAGCAGGGAGCAGCCTCCCTCAGCTACCAGAGGCAACATAACCTATAAGAAGTCATTTAGAAGTACTGATTTCAGGTGCTTTATGGACCCCTAAATTACTATAATTCTAAAAGTGGTGTTCAGGTAAATCTGCAGTCCTCTCAGCTGCTCATTGCCTTGAGCTTTAACACAGGCTAAGCTGTCATTCACCCATGATGTTTATGAATTAGAATTTTCAGCTTGTATATGAAAAAAGCTGCTGGTGTGTCCTGCCATAAAATATCAGCCTGGAATGGAGAAGGGCATGGTTTCCACAAACTACATATTTGGAAAACTGCATAGAAACAAAGATAGTGGTTTTCTCTTCCTTCTTGAACACTCAGTGTAGCTTGACCTAAATTGCTAATTAATGTAAATTTTCTCAGTGAAAAAAGATTACGGGTAGTCGTTCCCTTATCAGGTTACAGACTAAGAAATCCTTAATTCCTTCAATATTCCTTCAATAAACTTCATTTTTTTTTTTACAGAAGACAGCTATTTCTTTTCCCATTTATCCATCATTTATCTTCTTCAAATTCTGAATAAATTTACCCTTGATCCAGACCTAGGAGGATAGTGAATTTCCATGTTCACTGAGGTTACCGTATCATCAGCCAGTGTTTAAATGACACGAGCAGTTCATCATTCATCCTGCTTTAGCCATGTTTCTTGTTTATAAGACATGGAATGGTATTTCAAAATGAGGGAAGACGTTATCCAAAAGTCTTTATAAGGGAGGCAAATGCAGCAGCAGAAGATGGTGCAAATACCACAAACCATCAGTTGCCAAAACCATCCATCAGGACTGGTAGCATGTGCCACCAGTAGATAGGCTCCTCTGCCCTTGGATGCCCCGTTGGCTGAACACCAATAGCATATTTATGTTTACCACATTCAGAGATCTTTTGAATTGGTACAGTCCAGTTCTGCAGACAAACCTGAACAGTGCTGAAGGCTGAGACCTGCAAGCTGCTTAAAACAGAGGGATGTGAATTCTGCCAATGAACAAAACCTTTTAATTGAACTTTGGGAAAGTCAAAATGCTGTTGGTATATGAAAAAGGGTTTTCCTGGCCATTTATAGTGAAACCAAGTCAGTGGGCTTTTTAAAGTGGTATCCAGTATGCAACATGAGTTGGACACGACAGGACAAGAGATGGCAACAAAAATATAGTAATTTTGTGCTATGAGTTGATAATGTCTTTTATCTTCCGGCCTTTTCAGACAGTGATCCTTTAACACCACAACCTAACGTTATGTGATCAACATTTTTAAAGAAATTATCTTCTTTGGAATAATGTTTGATTTCCTCCTTGTTCCTATATATATCCTATATATATTCTCTTCTCTTTTTAGATTTCTGTGTCATCATTAATTAAAAAGCAATATTCAATCATTAACATATCATCCCCATCCTGAGTCACAATTAGTTGCTACACCTCTTGCAATAAAAAAAGACAGGCATTGTAAATCATTTGGTTTTCTTCCAAACTGCTCAGGTTTAAGTGGATGAAGGCTTTATCTGTCTGTCTGAGCCCTGCCAGTGGTAATTACTACAGGGTATTCCACAAAACCAATACTTTCTATTTTTCCTTTTATTTCAATTAATTATGATGCCTTTTAATTTTAGCCTTGCCTTCCTATCTCTGACCTCTGGATGTGATTAGCCCTTGCCTGGAATCATCTGCCACAGCAGGCAGCATCCCAAGAGGGTCAGTGCTTTGTCATCAGAGAATAAGCCAGGCTTAGAAAAAATCTGGTCCTCAAATTCAAGTCAGTGTTTGAATGCACTTTAAGCCTGGCCTAAATCCATAGAGGTCTGCCAGTGTTTTCTGCACTCTTGGCCAGAGCAACAAAGAGGAAGGCAATTTAATGAAAACAGAAGGCTCAATAGAAAATAAAAACAATGAAGATATATCTGGAATTTTCTTCAAAAAAAAACCTGAGTTGAAAAAGTAGTAGCTTTTCTTGAAATTTTAGGTGTTTTAATCTAGATTGATCTAGATTTTTTAGAAATAGGCTTGAAAGCACCTATGCTATATGCTAGAAATGGGAAGTTTTTTAGGAGACAGAGGCAGTGATTTTAAACCAGAGAAATTGGGATCCCATCCCTTGGTTCATAGTAGATTTTGACAGTGATCTGGGAGAAGCCTGTGCAGTACCCAGGCAAGATCTCTGCTTCTCTGGGTTTGTCATCTGTCAGTAAAACAGGGATAGTAATACCTCACCCTGTAGTCGGGTCTTACAAAGTCCACAGGGAAAGATACACCTTTTACTACTCAGATAGGATGCATCCACAAGGCTTCTGGTGTTGGTTTTGGCCCACTGGTGCTGTGGTTATGCAAACCATCAAACTAACATTATGCACTAGATTTAAATCAAGAAACATAGCAGCTATATTTCTGTACACAAGGGATTTTGGTGGTTGTTCAGCCAGAGCATCCACAGTACTGGTAGGGAACCAAACTGACTGTCTTTAACCTTCTTGCCCCATCCTCCCAGTAGTTAAATGCAGCATGTCACCAGTCCAACAAATTCAAGATCTATTACTGGGAGCCAGTGGCGTTATGAACATGCAGCTTTTTGTACATGCTTCAAGCACTAGCATAGGAATAATGAGGTTAGTGTTTGAATGCAAAGGATTTTCTGGGAGGAAGATAACAGGGGTAAGAGAAACATCAGTGAACACATATGTATTGACAGAAATGTATAGGGAGGGAATTTCCTTCCTTTGTGTATCTAAATTTGTTTTACTGATTTCATCTATCTTCATCACAATAGCAAAAAGGCAACATCTGATAAAATGAAAACTCTCAGAAACTAAAAATCACCATTTGTCCTCATCCACTGTCCACAATGATATCACTATGCCAGTTTCTTCAAATATGACTACAGTTAACAGTCTTTTCCAATGACAAATTCACTCATTGTCAGTATAGCTTTGACAGTTTTTGCTGTTTCTAGAATAAAATGACGTAGAAGATTCCAGTGATAACCCATTTTAGATCTAAACAGAGACAGGAGACAACTGCCAATAATTTACCTCACATTGGAGTGGCAAGCTAGTTTTTACCTCTTTAAGAACACATTTCTAATAAGACCTCTGAGCAATTTTGAAAACCAGATAAGCCTTTCTGGCAAGCTGAGTATCGAACATATATGTGGCAATAGTAATACACTTAAACAAGAAGCAAGCTGGGATGAAAACCATTTTTATGGTCTGAGTTTACGTGGTTTTGGGGTATCTGTCTGAGGCTTCTACAAGCCACTTTGGAAACCAGAAGCACTGCACTTTTAACCTCTGAGTGACCCTGACAGTATTTTCTGGGTCTGTTCTTAGATCTGATATCTCAGTGCCCAAAAGCAATTGACCCTGGCTTTCAAATCAGCAGCTGATGTGGGCTTCAGTTTCTGTGCCTGAAGGGTTAAATGGACTGACCATACCCTTGGCATAACAAAGAGAGAATGAATGGAGATGAATGAATGAATGATTGGACGAGTGAATGGAGCAGCTTATCTGCTCCTACTCCAATCTGTTTAAAGAGAAGTTTGCTGCTTTAATAACTGAGGAAATCTTTTCCATAGGGGAGTCCCTGCTACCAGTCTCTTTCTGATGGTTTTCTTCTCCTGTCTCTGTCACCAAGACGTACTCAGAATACTTGCCCTGCTGTCACAGGGAAATGACTATGTTGTTTAAGTTAAATAAAGAATGTGCAGCATTGTCACTATGAAAGAGTCAACAGATAGGACTTAATTAAAGTGACAAGGTAGAGTGTTATACTAATGCTTCCTTAAGGAAATCAGCAGTCAAGTATAACACATAGCAGATCTTTCCTAAATACTGACAGATCTGCCTCAGTTAGCGAGAACCAAACCTAGGCGTACCTCAGTCTTATTCTTTTTTCCTGCATAAATTGTGATTACAGGCAGCTTACAAGATGTGAAATGTTTTGCCGAGGTCACAAATGCCTCTTTGTTCTCTTTTTCCCCTCTTTGTGACAAATTGAATGGAGGTGGGTAATACCGCACTTCGGGTGAGTGAATGAAAGGTGTGGAGGTAGTCATACCCCTAGCTGGATGTGAAGGAGGGAGTCAGAGACAAGCTGCAACAGCCCTTCACTCTGGTTTGGAGCATATTATCCCATATAGATGGATGAATAGATGGATGTATTGCATCAAGCCCTGTGGTCAGCAGTGATTGAGATACACATTCCGCAGCACAGACCGCTGACGTAATGCCTTTCGGTCTCCCCGTCCCCCCTCCCCAGCTCCCCTTTGCCTATGGTGCTCCTGCCCTTGGTGTTCAGTAGAGCTGCCCATGCAATGGGCAATGTCACAGTAGGTAACCAATATTTAACCATCTTCCTTCTTCAATGACTTTCTGTCTGCTCTAGCACATTAACAAACACAGCAACAACAACAACAAGAAAAAGAAGGTGAAAAGAAAGAATGAAAGGAAAATCTTACCCTCTTTTTAAAAAACTGAAAGGCTGAACACTTCTTGACTGGAAATCCATTCATGTCTTTGTTGACCATTTTCCACAGTGACGGGTACACAGTGATAGATCCAGTGTGGCACTTGCTTAGTGCATCTGTGTTCTTCTGGGTCCCCTCAGTTAACGAAGAGAGAGCAGGACGAGAGACTCACCGGCACGGCTGAGGCAGCTGTCCTTTACACCTTCATCCTGCTGCACCAGCTACTGCAGCAGCAGCAGCAGCAGCAAGCAGCAGGCAGCAGCCTTTTCCAGCTTTCAGATGCAGCAGGCTATTAGCTTCTTAAAAACGTCCCCTAAATACACTCCTGCAAAACCCTGTGACAGCTTTCAGCTCAGAGGCAGTAGAGCTCGGGCTAAGTGGGTCTCACACAAACCCCAGGTCTTTCCATTCTGGGAGTACTACTGGTACCTTTCTCTATATAAGCAGTGAGGCTCCCGTGCTCAATTTGCTATTCCTCTTCTTCAGGTGGTGTGATTCACCGCTGTTTGAGATGAGAGCTGGTTTTGATTGTGCAAATTCCAGTGGGAGCTGCAGTTCGGCAACAGCAGAGAGAGAGAGTGAGAGAGAGAGAGAGAGAGAGCGAGATGCGCAGGCAGAGCAGCTGAACACAAATAACCATACAAAGGATAGGAGGAAGGCTCAGGGAAAGAAGTGCTGAAAGGCAATGTGTTTCCCTTGGGAGAGGGACAGCAATAGCTCTCATTTTATATGAGGACAGGCTTTGAGTAAAAAAGAGACACCGGTCAACTGAAAAAAAAAATGTTTTTCTTACGTTGGTCTCCTTGCTATGACTTAGATTTACTTTGGAAAAAAGCCCATTGGGTGATCAATGCAGCACTGGGTTATGTGACTGGACGTGCTGTAGACAGAGAAGCATTGGAGCTTCATTGTGAAGTTCACTGAGCTTCAAGGAAACCAGCAGTTCCTAATAAGTAGGTTTACCACATCTGATGCAGATAAATGTAAAGCAAGCAGACACAGACAATTTTGTTCAGATAATTCCCTTTTATTTTCTTCTAGAAACATAGATGCATGGGTTTTAGAGATAGAAGGAGTATTTCATTATGGAAAAATAGGGCTGAAAGGGATCTTCTAAGGACATATTGTCTAACCTCCTTTTTATTAAACTCAATTGAGTTAAATTTCACCAACTCCAATGAAACCAATAACATGTGCTTAACAACACTGTGAAATATCTTTTAATTATACTGTACTTTCCAGCAAGGCCTGGAAAATAGAGACTTCATCACCTCGTCTTATCCTCTGTTTCAGGATAATAAACTTCAGTTTCAAGACAGCACCTTATGTTTAGTATTGATCTGGCTTCTCTCCAGCATTTCCCCATGAGATTGGTCAGCTCTATAGTACAAAGAATTTTCCCCCATTTGATGATACTGGTAAATCAGTTACTTCTCAATCATCTCTGCAGTTAATAGACTGAGCATTTAACCTTTTTAGAGGAAGCCATTTTCACTTGTCCTTGAAGATATTTTGCACTATTTCCTGTTCCTTTCCTCCTATTTCTGAAGATCCATGAAAAATTATAACACCTATGTTGTATGTCCTACCCCAGCACAGATTTTTCCTAATCGCACGCAGGGGTGAAACCATGAACTTACACCTACTGCTATCTCTATTCTACAGAGAATCCCACAGGTCTTCTGACCCATGCACAAGACTGAGATCCCACATTGAGGTACATGTAGGCTATGACCTTTTTCAAACCAGTGACATGTATTTCCCTAGTTTGTACTTCTAGCCCTCACAATTTAATTGCTTATAATGGGCTCAGATCTCCTCTCCTCTCCTCTCCTCTCCTCTCCTCTCCTCTCCTCTCCTCTCCTCTCCTCTCCTCTCCTCTCCTCTCCTCTCCTCTCCTCTCCTCTCCTCTCCTCTCCTCTCCTCTCCTCTCTTCTCCTCTCCTCTCCTCTCCTCTCCTCTCCTCTCCTCTCCTCTCCTCTCCTCTCCTTTCTTTTTCTTGTCTTTCTCCTTTGTCTTTCATTACAGCAGTTGTACCTGCTATAATCTCTTTGATAGAGAAATTCTTGGGTTCAGGATGAAAATTCTGGTCCAAACTTCAGAGACAAGGTACAGCCCCATCCTGCTTAGAAATCTGAATACTCCCCTGGGAAGCTGCAAGTTAAAAATCGAAGCCTCACGGAAGACATAATTTTGAGTTTGGGTTCTCTTACAGGACTGTCCAAAGCAGAGGGCTGAAGAGCCAGTGTTTCATCTGAATTGTTCCACTTTATGTATCTAATTGTCAGTGGAGCAAGAAGAGAGAGAATTTTCCACTCTGCCCCTGTCAGGGGCTAATGGATTTTACCACATAGCAATTCAGCCCAGACTCTGAAACCTGATCAGCAATTCAGTGTCCAGCTAGAGGCACATTGAAGAGAGTTTCAGAAAAACTGGAATTCTCAGCATGTCTCATCCATGAACTGAGTATCCCTCCACCCCACTGCCTGCCCCTCAACCACCAGCCATTTGGAGAAAATTTCTCAGTAATCCTCTTCTGTGCTTTCCATGTGACCTGTATTTTGGTGCTTATAGATAGAGAAATAGATAATGGTGAATGTCCAAGTTTTACAAGTTGTATCTCTGAGCTGTTGGCTAACCTGATATGCAAGGAGACTACTGATGAAAAATGGCTTTCATGCAGGCAAACCAAGCAGCTTGTTGTGCTTATACATTTATTTTTGAGATCTTTCATCTATGTACCCACAGCTTTGATCTGTCTCTCAGACTCAGATATTTCTCCTCAGGGCTCAACACTCTCTTCTCTTTCATAAATGCATTTGTTTTGCCTCTACCTCCTTCATAAACTGGCTGAAACACCATTCTCCTTCCAGGCTTTTAAACCTGGCATCCTGCATGCTTCTGGTACTGGTAACTATCCCTGTGAATATCTCATTGGTCTTGCTGCCAGGATCTTGGCCTCTATGCTTTTTGTACTATTTATTTTATTTGGGTATTGGCCTCTTTTCAGCTGAGCAAACTATGCACTTAGGTTAAGCATATTTCCATGAGGAAGAAAAACTCCAACTGTTCTTAAAGTAGCCTGATGGTTTTAAATTACTGTAGTAGTTTTTTGAGGCAGGTGCATTAGTGTGAGGGGCTTGAGTTAGGACACTGTTCTTGCATGTTCTCCTGGCCTCTCCAGGATTTTGATACAAATTCTTCTAGGCTGAAATCCCTTTGTCTCTGTGGCCTCAAAGAATTATATTTTTGAAGTTTTTTACCACAGGTGTCAGAATTGTGACTCATTGGGTGCAGAGCTCATATCTAGCACAAGTAGTCAAACACTTTAAAGTGGATAAAGGGAACCTTACATATCTGCTTTTACACCAGTATAAAATTATTTAAAGCCAGGGAGGTTTTCCTAAGAAAAAATGCTCCACTTTATTATGGTGCAAAAAATATGGCTTCATAATTAAACCTGAAGTAAGTGTAAAACTCCTTGTTCACTGCATTTAGCTGAAATCAAAAGGCATAAAAACTGGGTAGGTCACTAGCTTGAATCAAGCCAAACTCCTCAACAGTGATTTTTTTGACTGACATGAAGTACCAAGAGCCTTCATCAACTTGGTGGCCTGCCAGATGTACCAAGCACTTTACAGAAGTCCTACAGATATTTCATTCTTTAATGGCTTTTAGCAGTTTCCATTAAACTGTCATATACTCACCCAATGATCAAATAAGTTTTGATTAGGGCAGCCAGAAAAGAACTGTACAAATCATCTCCAAAATTTTGAAGAGTTGCAAAACAAAGAGTGATATCTGAATCCCTGTGAGCTCATTGGAGAGCATAGATTTTTTTTCATTGCAGATCTTCTTGAAGGAATAGTATTAACTTGGATTAACATAGTATTCAAAGGGGGCTAAGCACAGGGCAGAATTCTCACTCTGCTGTACCTGTTACAAACACCATACTCCAATAAATGTCCTACCACTTAAAAGTGCAATGTAACAGGTAATTGGTGGTAAATCAGTCCACAGAGGATCAGGGAACAAGTAAATTATACTTGTTCTGGCTTGGGCCAGAACAGAACTAATTTTCTGTCCTGTAATTTTATTTTCAGCTATGTCTCTTCTAAGTAGCTGTACCTGCTGAAATTAACAGCAAGTTTCTCAGTCAGTGTCTGCTTCTAGGACTGATAACACTCGATGTTTATAGTTACTGCTGGAGACTGGTGTGCAGAACCAAGGACACTGCTCAGCTCTGAGGAACATCTTATGCTCCAGAAAGAGAAAAAGAGTAAAGAGGTCACACCTGCAACCCTCAATTAGAGAGAAGCAGACAGGATAGCTGACTGAAACTGACCAGAGTATTCAATCTCACACACTTCATACTCAGTATAAACTCAAGGGATCATGAAGGTCAAGCCCCTTTGGTCCTTATTCTGTTCCTGTCTTCTTCAGCATCCTGGGAGTATTCTGTCTGTTCATCTGCCTGTGGTCCTGATCTGTGCCATTCTCAATCTGTGTGTTCCTGCCTCCAGCTCCCAACTGCTGCTGACTCCAGGAGTCCAGCCTGGACTTTCCCAGGGCTGCCCTGCAGCCTGCATGGTGACATGAGCATTATTGGGGTAGCGTTTTTCTGGATATTTCCTATATTTAATTATTTTTCCTTTTTTACCATTATTGTTTCATTAAAGCTGTGTAGTTTAGTTTCCAACCCATAAGTCTCTCTCCCTTTTTCTCTCTCCTTTCTTTATCAGAGAGGGGAAAGGGATTAATAGAGAGCATCTGTTATTTGGTTATTTGCTGGCCCAGCATTAAACTGTGACAATACTGATTATTAGTTTGGCCAGCTACTGCCTTAACAGACTAAATCTTCTCCCCTTGCCTAAGAAAAATATTCAATGTGAAGTTTCAGGTCTTTAGTATCAGAGCCCTTCATGTCATTCCCTTTGCTGTAGTTTCAAAGTTGCCTATCTCTGGCATGGGCAAAAAAGAATGTGTTGCAGATCATTTCTAATATCTTATCAGTTATGGGTTCTTACTCAGCTGCTAAGAGTCAGCAAGTTCTCCTTCCCTCCAATTCCTTCCTCTGTGGGCAGGGAGAGGTAGATGGTTTCCAGCAGCTGTGGATCTGATATTTTACCCTGGTGTCCAACAATAAAGATAGACACAGCTCATCTCATAGTGTATCACTGAAAGAACTCAGGGAGTAGAAATGGAAACTGAAGACAGAAGAATGAACATGTGACACTTCCATTCATTATTCTATCTCCAGAAATGGAATTAGTTGAGACTGCATTTGGCTTTCACTGCCTTAGCTCTTGAGACTTCATTGGCTGCTCCTCTAGCTACCAGCCTTTGCAGCATTTACCATGTGGACACCCACTTATGGCACTTCTCACGTGCTCTTCATCTTGTTTCACTCACAAGCAGCACTTGTCTACCAGCTCCCATTTGTATTTACCACTGTGCTCCATTGTCATCCCTTCTCCTGATCATATGCAATCCAAAAATATATGTTCCTGCAGTTCTTCATCTATGCTTTCTCCTTGCCCTCCCAGTCACTGTGAGAAATGGGGAAGTGACTGACAGAGTAGCAGCCCCCATGTACCATCATCACATTCATGTATTAGAAATTAAAACTGGCAGTATAATGCCTAACACTAAATGACTAACAAGGTGTGAAGAAAGAGAAGCATAATTAGCACTTTGGAAGCATGCTCAATACAAGCAGTGTATCCACTCTTGGTCTTTCAGTCCTCTTCTTGGAGAGGTATTTTGAGACACTTTTTAAAGTGCTGACAAAGACTTGTGATGGCCACACTTGGCTGTATTTAGGGACAAACTAAAACATGTTGAGACACTAGGAAAATTATGGTACTTTCCTGTGGTAGTATAGCATGGTATTGTAGGAAGATGGAAAGAAGAGGGTAGGGAATTGCCTCAGCTGTGAGAAATAGAGGAAGAAGTGTGCTTCCCAGAAATGCAATACATACAGGGTCACCAGACTGGCCTCCACCATAGTACTCCAGCAAGCTCAACATGAGCTGATAATGTACACTTGCAGCCCAGAAATCCAACTGTATCCTGGGCTGCATTAAAAGAAGCATGGCCAGCAGGTCAGGAGAGGTGATTGCCTCTTCTCTGCTCTGTTCTTGTGAGACCCCACCTCGAGTATTGTGTCCAGTTCTGAGAAGGAAATGTAGCTGTTGGAGCAAGTCCAGAGAACAATGAAGATGAACACCTCTCCTATGAAGAGAGGCTGAGGGTTGAGGTTGTTCAGCCTGGAGAAGAGAACACTTTATCTGGGGAAACTTTGGAGAATCTTTCCCTTAGGACCACCCCAAGAAAGCTGGGGAGGGACTTTTTATAAGGGCATGTAGCAATAGGATGAAGGGGAATTGCTTTTCATTGAAAGAGGGGATATTTAGGTTAGACTTCAGGAAGAAATTTTTTAACGTGAGGGTGGTGAGACACTGGAAAAGGTTGCCTGAGGAAGTTGTGATGCTTCCTCATTGGAAATGTTCAAGGCCAGGCTGGATGGGGCATGTAGCAACCTGGTCTAGTGGGATGTGTTCTTGCCCATTCAGGGGGTCAGGATTAGATGATCTTTAAGGTCTCTTCTAACCCAAATCACTTCATGATCCTATGATTCATTTGTCTGACCAAACTGATAATGCTGACCTTTTGTGATTTGTGCTCACCAAATAGAAAAGGAGATCCAGCCATTCTCCAGCAGTGCAAAGTCCTTAAAAATTGCTTACAATTTTTTTATTCATACGCAATATCAGAAGCAATTTGAAGGTCTGATATTCTGAAATCCTTCCAGGCCTGGAAGCAATTGTTCCATATTTCATAGGTGAGCTGAAATCCCCTTCTGTGCAGCCGAATGTAGTTCCTATTTCTAACCTACAGAGAGCTGGCAATATAAAACCTATTCCAAAGGAAAAAACCATCCACCTATATCCTATAGGCCACAAAACAATCACCAGAAAATAATGAGCTTTGCTTGCTGCTGACCTGAGCAGAATTCAAACCGTGAAAATTTCCATGACCAAGATCAGTCAGTTTAGCTTAAGAGCCTGAGTGGGAAGCTGGTTTTTAATTTCTGCACACGTTACTTATGCTGTTTGATTATTTCAGGCATCTCATTTCCTCGAGTATGACTTAAAAGGAGGGATGAAAATAAAACGATAGATGAAACCATGAAATAAAATAAAAATGACATTCACAAAAGAGAGAGAAAGAGGTCTGGTTCTAAAGCGAGCAAAATTTCATTGGAATAGACAGAGATGCTTTATTTGTGCCAGGACTCTTATTTTCACAGAAAAGTTAAATCTAGAAAAAAAAACAAAAACCAAAAAACCCCAAAACAAACAGGATAGAGGAAGCTCATCCTTATTACCAGATGCACCTAACTGTATTTCCTAAGTGTATGTTGATTGATCTATAAGGCTTTTACAGATAGGTAGCCAAAAATTAGTGAGGGAAAAAAAAATTTATTGAAACCTTATTGGGTCAATAATTTCCCCTGGCTTTTTTTTTTTTTTCATTTCTTAAATCCATTCACAGAGCAAAAGCTCTTTTCAGCCCTAGCAGCAGCTTCTTGGCAGAGGCTGCCAGGCTTAACACCAGGGCTGAATGAGGTTTCTGTGCCTGCTCTCTCTCTGCATCTCTACCCCATCCACCCACACAGCTCAGGCAGGTGAAGGCACCTGGCTCTGCACATCCCTGGTGTGATGTGCCATGAAGAGATAGAGCTTGCCAGGTAGGAGGCCTGCAGGACAGTAAAGCTCCTACAAAATGCCTTTGCAAATGATAAATAATTAAAAAAGTAATAATATTGAAAGGAAGGTCTTATCATGACTGTATTTCCCTCACACTTACTTCCCCTGCTGTCTGCCCCTTCCAGGGATGGGGGTTTATGGACCAAAAAGATGCTGGACAGACAGGCATTGATAAAGGTACAAGCTGGGACAGCTTAAAACAAATCTGCTGTGTTTTTTTGGGGGGTTAGAATCTGCCCTGTTATTTAAGATGACAGGACTGAAGTAATTAATATCCTGTTATCCACGGAAGGCTTGGTATCCGTTTCCACTACTGATACTTTGAACATGGAATCATTAGTGTTTTTTGATGACACTGGGAATAATCATGCTCTGTGAAGGACACTGTCATTTTGCATGGTAATACAAGCTTTCCACTAAAGGATTATTTAAATGTGCATATTTTGCTTAAAATAACATAATCAAAGCTAGGACATGTACTTCTCTAGGACATCTGCCAGTGCTGCCAAGGGCAGTTTTATGGGTAGGTATACACAGGTCCTATGTGGAGGTGCTGTTCATTTTCCTCGGCAGGCTCAGCACACAAGCTTGAGTAGTCATGCTGTGGAAATCTGCTCCCTCTGACTAGCAGGTGGAGAAATGAATTATAGCAACAATCCCTCAAGGCCAAAAAAAAAAATAGTCTACTGATTGTCACAGTAGTTAGGTGTGAACTCTCATTGTCCTTCATTTTTGGGAGAATTTTTTTTACTACAAATCAGCTAGTAGTATCAGTAGAATCATCTGCTGACTTCTGTAGGTTGTGGTTTTGGCTCCATTGCCTTTGTCACTCACACTACAGAGCCATTAGACATGAACTGGACTGGACTGCATTTATAAAATCCAGTGACTAGTGTGCTCAGCTTTTACTACCCCCTTTCCTTTGCCGACTGGCCCTTGGGTGAGCACTTCTTGACATCTCCCTCTTATTTCATCATCACAGTGTACTATAGGTCAGTGCCTCCACACTCACATAATGTAGCAAATTTTCCTCTGGTTATTTAAAAAAAAACACAATTAACTGGAATGGAAGTTTTCCAGCTACTCCAGTCAAGTAAATAACTACATTTACTTTGGGACTTAAAATTGGTTTGTTTCACTCTGCCTTGACATTTGGAAACAAGATAAATACCCAAAAAGCTACAAAGTGCACATAATATAGCCAATATCATGTAATCCACTTAAAATGGGCTCATTTAGGACTGGCACAGAGATGAGGAAGAGACTCTGATGGGGCCAACACCATCTTCAAAATATTCCCAAGAAACCCGATCCCTCGAAGTATCAGATGAGTCAGAATTACTCACACGCTCCTTCACTTGGTTGGGGAAGGGGACATGGAAAAATAACTTATTAGTAATAGCTCATAACATCTACGAATTGCAACAACCCACACGTGGTTACAGTGGCTGCTACACAGGGGACACAGAGCCAAGGTCCACTCATCACTTCCCCCCCAAACTTGAAGCTTTGCTGACTCCCATTGCAGTCAAACCCAGGGAATGAGCTGTCTGTGTAGGAGTGGTTGCAAGTGGTATTTCTCCAAGGCACAGTGTAACAGTGACACACACACTGATAATCCAAATCATCAGCTAGCTCTGCAAAAGGGCAAATTGAGTGGCAATGTTGGCTGATTTTTGCATTATATCACCGAGTCTGCCAACCTTGGTCTGCTTTGAAGACCTGGGCTGAGCAGCAGCAGGGTCCACACAGACACTCAAGATAGTCTCAGAAAGGAAGATAAATTCCTTTTTCAGAAGACTACACTTTTGGTAGTTTAAAGACAAAAGAGGCTTGTATCAGAAAATATTTGTGCACAAGCAATTTGAAAACATTCAGGAAACGTTATGACTGAATTACCTGACTCTATTTTCACAGTAAGCTCAGTTGTAGAAAGCCTCCATTTATAGCGAAGCAAATTAAAGTCACTAATTGTTTCATATGTGCAATGTGGGATTTGCAGTTTCATTTATAATGAAACTTTGATTACACCATAATTGTTCTGGCAGAAAAAATGACTGCATTTTCAAAGGCTTCTGCTGTGTTATCAGACTGGGTCTGTGTCTGAAGTAGTTTTATATTCTTTGACTAACCTCATGCAATCACATCTCTTTAGGCTTTTCCAGAACTCTGATTCATGCTACCTGCTTCTAGAAATCCAGATAAAGTAAAGGGAAACACTCTCCTTTAGGTGGAAAAGTAAACAGAAATGCAGTGTTTTGGATAACCTCATACGTCCTGACTCTTCTGTACAGAATCCTAAGGGAATTATCAACTGAGGCTTTTTACTTGGTTAGGCAGACTTCTTAACTTGACATGTCCTCCAACACTTCTCCTTTTACAGAAAGCCACTGTTGCTCTGAAGAAAGTGCCTTTGCCACTTCATACCAGAGGTTATCTATTAATTGCCTACAAAGTATAAGCATGTCTGCACTGGAATGAAAAAACACTATTGGAAAGACCTTCGTGAACTGTTCCTAAGAGAATTAATTATGTGCATAAATCACATTCCTCATAACCTTCTCCATCCAGTAACATATTTTGCTACATACTCATAGCTGAAGATCACCACCAAGGTGGTTATTGGTACAGCTTTAAATCTTACAGGTGCTGGCATTTCTCAGATACATTTGCACTGGTGAAAGAATAGGTTAGGATGATGAGCTGTTTGTATCAGGGATCTCATTTTCTTGGATTTCTGCCTCCAATGTCAACAGGGCTGAGAGCCTTTTATGTAGAATAGTACATGATAATATTAACCTAAAGCTTACCAGCTGTGCTTCATTTATAATTTTTCCAGTGTCCTCCTCTATTGCAAAGGAATGCTGTAGCCATTGGGTGGTGGGGAAAGGAAGGACCCTATACATTTGTTTCCACAGAAATACTTGGGTAGTTAAACATAGTATGGTAAATGAAAAAGTATTTGCAATTACTGTCAACACCTGCAGGCATGAAGTGACTGACAACACTGTGCAACTGTGGCCCAAAGCAGGTAGACTTGAAGCTGAGACCAAGGCTGTTGTTTCCATGTCACTGAAACCAGGACTGAGCTGTGAATATTCACATCACTGGAGTGAGAAGCATTCAGTTTCCTCAGATCAACTCTCTGTAGTCTGAAAGTGTGAGGAAAATGTGTTGGGCCACTTTCTGGGCATCCTTTTGTGAAAATGAAACAGTTTTCCAAGATATGAGAAAACTGACACCCCAAGTGAAGTTGTTTTGCCAGATGACTTCAGTCTTTTCCACAAGACTTTTCTTGTGGAATAAAAGTCTGAGGCCACAGCAGTAATAGGCTTTAGCATTTAACTGGCATTGATAGTGATTTTTTTTTTATTTGCAACACATCTTTGGGTGGAAAAACTATGATATTAACATTGAAAAGTGGCACCATTTCACCCTGGATTATTTAGAAGCATTTCCTATGCTTACATTTTGTAAATACTATTGACATGTTTCACTGCTCACGTTATAAATCATCTGTGTGACATGGGCATTCATTTCTTCTTTCTATTTGAGCACAGCACTAAACATCACTGTTTTACAAGATCTCAGTGTTCTCCACTGGAGAAACCAGTACTTCTAAAAGTATGTTCATCCCTAATAGAACTTGAGTCTTATGAAAATATCAGTGGTGGGAGTCTGGTACCATAAAAAAAATCTGACTCCAGTTTTCTTGAGATTTCTGTTTTTCTCGGATGCTTTTTCAGCAATCTTATATTTATGTCCTTGAAATTTGAATAATTCTTCATTCATAGAGGCTGAATTTCTGATGAATACATCTGCATCTTTCAGTTTGTCATGGAATTACAGGTAAGCTAAAACCCTCATTTGGGCTGTGAAAATAAATGTCTTGGTTGAGAGAATATAAAAAATATCCCTTAGCCATTAACATTAGTGTTGAGGTATATCCTGTAATTGATTATCCCAGTCTGCATTCTTGATCAAACATTCAGAGACATCTGATGATGCTGGAGAAAAATACAATTAGCAATTTGATTGTAATCTATCATAAACCAAATTAACATATGGAAAATTATTCAGATAATGTCTTAGGAATCTAAAGAGAGTGCTTTTTATATTAGAATGTCACAAGGCAGACACTGCCATGAAAGGAAAGAAAGGTATAACTAATTAAAGCATTTCCAGTAAAAAGCACAAAGTTCTGTATGTCAAAACTGAAATTCTTCACAGAAAAGGGTTGGTTTTTGCTCAGTCTCACAATAATTTAAATTCCGAATTGTCAAAATAGGTCTTTATGTTTTTTTAAAGGAAAAGTCTTCTTATCTGACATATAATTCCTTTTTTTTTCCTTCATCTTTTTTCCTTAATATATCATGAAAAAAAAATTAAAAAAAAAAAATCAGTTACCAGAAAAAATGTTTTGATTAAAACATTTTTTTATTACAGTGTCATCACACATAAATTCTTTTTCTTTCCTCTATGTCCTGAGTGAGCTTTGAAATCTCAAAAATTCCTACAGATCAGAATCTTGCTTTGCATTCATCTCTTGCACACATATCAGCATTTGATTATTTCAGCACATTGTACCACTTCCTTTAGTTAGGAGTCACAGAATCACAGAAAGTGAGGGGTTGGAAGGGACCTCAAAAGATCATTGAGTCCAACCCCCCTGCCAGAGCAGGGTCACCTACAGCACAGGTCACACAGGAACACATCCAGGTGGGCTCTGAATGTCTCCAGGGAAGGAGACTCCACACCCTCCCTGGGCAGCTGTTCCAGTGACCTGTCACCCTCACAGTGAAAAAGCTTTCCTTATGTTTACACAGAACCTCCTATGCTCCATCTTGCACCCATTACCCCTTGTCCTGTTGTTGGATATCACTGAGAAGAGCGTGGTTCCATCCTCCTGACACTCAGCCTTTACATATTTATAAACATGAATGAGTCATGAGACAATGTCAGCACTGTGAAACCTATCCAAACCTACTTCTTTATTTGGGGGCCTATTTTTTTCAGCATGTCTTTTCAGGCAGATGTAAGTTTTAAATGTTTAACATTTTGAACCTTTTTTTTCTCCTAGACCTTATTATATTATATCAACAACTGTTGGGTGATGTTAGGCCTTCTTCTATCATCCAGTGTGAGGTATCTGCTCCATCATTGTGAATTTCATGTGCAAATCTTTTCATTTTCTGTTACACGCTTCCACTGCTGGTTCCATGTTTTTTTCATATGCAGTTCCTTTGATGTTGAATAAATTAGTTTGGAATCACGAGTAATTGACTGAGCTTCCTACATAAAAGCATTTACTATACTACTTTTGACCTCTGCTCTCCAACATTCCAAGAAGAATATTAAAATTCATACCACATTTAGCAGGACAGTAAATCTGGGCTTGTGCATATTCAAGGAGAATTTTAGAGATAATATCCATGCAGGTAGCTTCTCAGCTCCTCACTGCTAACTTGAATGTCTTTAGTTAAGACTATGGTGTCGTCATGGCCAAAGAGAAACTGCCTGTTCAGGAATAGCTCTGAAATCAGTGGAGGGACTGCATGATAAATGTGAAACCTTAATCCTCACATGGATCCTTATCACCCACCAAACCTAAGTGTCAGAGAACTAGTTTGATGCACTAAGACTTGAGTCAGAGGCACCTATCTGCTGTATCAGCTTTAATTTCACAGGTTTCACAGGTTTTTAGACAGCAGGTTTTTGCTATAAGCAGAAGAGCAGCCTGTTCCCAAAGCTACTGAGACTTCTGGTGAGTGAAGCAACTCTTAAGCTCTGTGTTGAGGCAAGACACAACCACATTCACAGTTACTGGCCAGCAGACACCTGGAGGCTGTGGACAAGCACTGTAATCCAGTGCTACATGTTGGCTTTAAGCTCCATAAGTCCATGGTTGTTGGGTGTCTGGTTTATTCAACACACAGACAGAGCACTCTTCCTGTATGCTGTGTAGATCTATCTAAATTCACTGCAAGGATGGCTTGTACCCCTTTCACCAGCAGCAGCTGCAAAGGTCCTCAAGTACAGAAGAATGAGATTCTTAATGCAACTCTCTGGTGGCTCTGGAGCTGCAACAAAATGGACTATTGCTACTGGTAGTTGTCCTATCAATTCCATCATGTTGCTCATCCTTTACCTGGATGGGGACTCAGCCAACTACTGCTTGCACTAAATCTTTGCAATCACCACGTCATTCATTTTCATGTGTGGCATGGGTCAGAGGTCAGTGTTTTACCCTACTGAGAACAAGTAAGGGTCACCTTGTCACTTACTGACAGACCCTACCAATCTTGGCTGAATTAACCTAACTCTGACTTTGGGCGAGGCCTCTGTTTCTATTACCCACATTGCAAACTTCAAACTTCAGCTGAAAACACTCAAATCTGATTGAGTTTTCTGAAGATCTGTGCAGGCTAAATAAGCTGACTAATCTAATAAACAAACCTGAAACAACTGATGAGAATTATTAACAAAATCAGTAACAGGTGACCCCCATCTCTTCTAAGTACAGATGGACCAGTACAGGGTAAGGAGGACACAGAATGATGTGTAGTTGTGAGGAATGCTCATGTATGTCCAGATTAAGGCAGGTGCTCAGACTCTGGTTGCCAGCATTCAAGCTAAATCAAAATCTAGTAAGTCACAATTTTGCTTCATTTTTCTGAGAAATAAATCTACAATCAGAATATTGCTCAGCATACGCAAGAGGTAAATCAAATAGTTGTCTAATTTGTCATTAAAAGAACAACCATCCAGTTCATCATCTGGGACATTTTTATGGTGGCCTGTAAAGGGACCCTGAACTGTCCTGAATATTACATGGATATCACATGGATTACTAATTCCTTTATTCTTAACTTAATTTCTCAGAAAATGAATGGTTCTACCTAAAAAGACTCACACTTTCAGTACGCTATTTCCTTGAAAGAAGCAACACAACAGCCAGATTACAATCATCCAGTTTGTGACCAGAAATGTTCTAATGTCCTCCATATTTTCACAATTGCTGTTTTTAATATTCCCTGTCCCATCATCTAGGAGACCAGCCAAAAAATAAAATCAAAGTAGACTGACATTTATCATAATGGGATGAAACTGAGTGTACATGCAACTGAGGAGAACATGCAGCTACAATGGCATCCTCATGACAGAGTTAAAGACAACACTAATTTAGCAGCTCAGTCAGTAGCAACACACTAACAACTAATTCCAAAGGCTTCATGCCTTACCATGTCTTCATCCCTTACCATAAGTAGTACCAAGACCCACCTCCAGCCACCCAGCTTGCTATTATGGGAGGTGGGATTTTGCATCTTCACACTCAAGCTGTATTTAGCACAGGTGAATCCTGTATACAAGTTTTGCCTTTGCCTTGAGGTTATGTTAGTCATAAGAAATTATTTCTAGCATGTAGCTGCACAGGAGCTGTTAGAAACTTGGTGTGTGTATTCATGCAGCAGTAACCAGAAGAGTGTCCATGTAAAAGATGTCCAATCAGAGAGGGTTTTGATTGGAAGTTGGAATTAATTTTCATATGGGTAGATCTGTCCTTTTTTCAGCACTGTCTCCTCTGATATACAAGGTCAAGGGGTAAGGTTTTGTATGTCTCAGATTAATTCTAAATAAACATCTAGCATGAGATGGTGCTCGGTGTTTGAAAGTTAAACCTTGTTACACCAACCTCAGGACCACACATCAAAATTTGGATTGAAGAAGGCCTCCTAATGAAAAAAAGGAATTTGCCACCTAATACAGATACAGATGTCAGAACAAGTAGGAACCTTAAGGCTCACAAAAGCAATAGCAGAAAATATCAGCAACTGCTCAGCCTTCATGCAGAACAGACATTATGATACACTGAATTATGGTTACCAGAATCCAAATTCTATATGCAGTTGGATGAAACATGCTGGAGATGTTCTGCTTTCTGTCATTATGCAAGAAAATTCCACCTAGTGTTGATAAATAATGAGCCACAAACATCTGCAGAGTTCAGGAAAGATTTCTTGCTTTCAGAATGTTCTGATGTTACAACAATGTGACTCAGGACTTACTACATAGGGTTGTTTCTTTTAATCTAGAGTAGATCTTTGAGTACATCTTCAGTGTCAGTTTTAGTCACTCTCCACAGAGCTACATGAAAAATAAAGTGTAGATTATTTCTCAGCTTTGCGGAAATTCAATGCAAGTAATTATGAGCTGAACCCTGAAAAAGTCACACATATAAGTAAGGGCAAATAAGGGGCTTAGCAAGAGTGACTGCTCTGTGACCAGGAGGGACAAAACAAAGTGTGGGTGTACTCAAATACTTGCTGCCTCCATGATGCTTGGTGACCTGATGCCAGACACCACCTGAGCTCCAGGATGCCCTCCTCATGCCATTGCCCAGCAAGCAGGGATCCAGGTGGCAGTGTGAGGCAGACATGTAAAGGAGGGGGACCGAGGTCACCCTGCAATGCCACTATAGCCAGCAAAGAGTTTTACCTTCTCCCAGTGACTTCTCTGTCTTTGTCTGCTTGGACTTTTGAAAATTTTGGGGTCACGTTAATTTTTCTGAGGGGTCTTCTGTTGCAAGTTAAAAAAAATTTTCGGTCTTTATGTTATGTTGAACTATTCTGCTTCAAAAAGACTTAATACCTTCCATCCTCCCATTTTTAGTTAACTTTCTTTACCACTAAGTAAAATAAAAAAAATAAAAGTGAAAAAACCACTTTGCTTGCATTTCACTTCTCTTTTATTGATTTTTTTTTTCTTCTTCCTACAAGCTCTGTATGAGTTCAGAAGAACTTAAGATTACTTACATCTTGTTATTTTAATTTTGTGTCACTTATTTCAACAGCCTTTTAAGGAATATTTTTGTAACTGTCAAATGCCCATATTTTAACACAGTAAAGGATGGGTAAATGGACAGAGGTCTTGTTTCTCTCTTCTAAGCTAGATCAGAATTGCTAAATGAATATGCTGTAAACATGTTGAGATACCTATTAATAGTGAGCCTTAGATTTAAGTCTAGAAACTTCAACACATTGCTGACAGACAAGCTGAATCTTGAGGAATTCCCATGTATCACAGTGAACTGACAGAAAACTTTATGGATTAACAACATAAATCTTGTTTGCATTTATTTGTCCAAGCCAAAAAGCAAATGCAGTGGAGGTCTTCTTAAATAACACTTTGTGTGAAAAATTCACAGGTTTTTTGCTTTGCCCACTCTTTATAGCTTTGCACTTGGACTAAACCAGATGTAATTGTTACTGTATTGACCTGGTACCTTTTCAGATACTAACTAAGAAAGAGATAGAACTAGTAAGTGTGCATCTTACATTTGTGATGTGATTGACACAAATGTTGTAAAAAATGGGGCAGTATAGGTTAGGACAGGCAGAATGTTTACAAGGCATTTTATAAAAATTTTTGTCATCTATTTTCTTATTATATTTCATAAACATCCATTCAAGACATCTGCTAGCTTACTACAGGCAGTAAATCAGCCTATTATTCCTCATTCTTTTGGTTTGCCACATAAAATTTCTGCAGTTCATATATATTTTGGCAACCACAAGGATGGAAAAGAGGGGAAAGTGTCTTCCTATAGTCACACTGATTTATGCTACCAGACTTGGCATCAACTATCAGACAGCTGATTTCATATTTGACACAGATTAGTAGTGCCTTAGACCTAGTATCTCTCAACCCATATTCATCCACTAAATAACTTTGACTCCTTTGTAATGCAAACTAGCTGGATGATGGCTTCCCAAGTGTACAGAATTGCTCATTATGCCAACATCAGTGTCTGATTTGTGCTCTTGGCTGTAGCAGTAAAAGGACCTGCAACACCCCTTTGTGCTAGCTGAGGCTTCCTTGAAGGGGGAGAAGGAAACAGAGGGGTGTTTTTCTGTGGCTTTTTTTTTTTTAATTTATTTAGTCTGTTGTTGTTGTTGTTGTTGTTGTTGCCTCTAAATGGTAGCTTCTACCTCTGTGTAATAACAAGGAAATGCAGCTAATTAAAGCCAAGGACTGTAAAATATTCAGTGCTGAAAAGTAAGCTGCCACAGGACCCATTTGCACAGCATATTAAAAGGAAAAGAGCAAGTGCCACTGGATTAATAAAACTTGACCAGTGGAATCTCTTCAGATAAGATACAAAAGGCTGTGGAAATCCTCTAGGCTCTGATCTATTGAAAAAAAACGAACCTCTTAGCTTATGAATTGGCCCTAAATGAGTAGGATAATTAAAATCACGATAATATTTATTCAGCATGGATTAATTTAATTTGGGATAGGACTCAATCATTCATAAGCACTGTAAGAGTGAATAGAGGAGTTCAACCTTTTTTTTGTTTCTTTTACATTGCTCAGCTGTGCCTCTTCCTCCCTTCACTCCTCACTACACACTGAGGGTGCAGGATGGGTTCAACCCAGATTTCAGAGGTACACAGTGGGCAAATATTTGAGCTGCAGAGAGAGTGCAAAACCTGCAGGCATGTTCAGCAGATGGATGGAAGAACTTGGGGCATGATGGAGCACATTGAGCCACTGTCAACATCTAGACACAGCCAGGTAAGAGATTTTCCCTCTCTCTCATGCTCCCAGTCAACCTATTTGGGGGATTAAAATGCAGGATGCAGAAAAAAAGCCAACCCCAAAACATTTGGTAGAGAAAACAGGACACTGACACCAGAGACAAAACTTCCACAGGAGTCTTCAACTAAAAGCTACACCCAAATAGTCAGGAGTACTTCTGTGTTGCATTAATACTTGGATGTTTGTATTCATAGTCCTCTAAAAATCTTTCAGATTATTTTTCTTTTTCTTCTTCATACATATACATATATATATATATATGTATCCTTTTTTCTTCTTTAACATCAGTGACATGCTTGTGAGATGTTTTGCCTGACTTGGGATAGAACTACATTCCTGTGCTAGATTATCAATTATGCTAACGACTTCTCTCCCTGCTAATGAGAGACACAGAGGATGAGCTTTCACTGAGAACTTTTCTTTGAAGTGAAAATCTTAAGTAGAGGCCTCTCATTTCTAAGGACACTATAATAATGTTGATAGGAGGAAAAAAAAAGTATTCTATCTCTGTACCCATCTTCCCCTCATTTTCCTCCTTTATGAATGCACACATGCTCTCTGGGCTACGTAAGGAGCAACCTACAGTGCATGCATTTTCAAAACGTCACATGTACACTCACACAAACACAGTTGTTTTTTTCAAAATGACCCATACCTGTAACACATACAAACCAATACACACACACTATACTTCAAGGACTTTACTTTTTATTCTTTTCAGTACACTTTTATGGTTTTGACCTTTATTTTCTGTGCACATCCTGCCAAATCTTTTGCAAATCAATTTTATAGACACAAATATTTGCTCTAAAGGAATTTGGAATTATAAACACTCACATTCAAGGAGACTTGACTTTAAACATGAATGCTTTGCTATGGAAATACTTGCATTCTCCACTCAGGAAATGAAATCTGCGTCTTGTCTGACCGCTTCCAACCAGGCAGCACAGCTTGAGTTACAATTATGCACCATAATTCCCTGTGATGGAAATATACTGACAATGATAAATTCAAATGCATTCAGCTAAATAAATTTAAAGTAAATGCATATTGCTGGAGGATGCTCAGCAAGCAGAAAAAAAGAAAAACCCAGTAGCCTAATATGTTACTTCATGGGAATAGTTCTCTCTGCCCTTATGCTAATATATTCTTTGGGAACATTTTAAGGAAGTTCTTATTATTGGTGAGCACTTCATAATCATCTTCTACAGAATGAAATCTCTACCACTCGGGTTGATTTTGTGGAGGTCACAGTGTAAATTGTTCTCGCAGCAGCAAAACTGAAGTTTGCAGGGTGGGGTGGGGAGGGCTCTAAAGTATTCCCAGGAGGCACCAACCTCAGCTCCCTGTAGCAGATTGCATTTCTCCTCTTTGAGGAACACTAGAGAAATCCTGGTCCCACTGAACCCTATGGGCATTTTAGCAGCCACTCCCCCCGTCAATGCCATTTGGGGAATGGCTTCATTTTTACATTGTGCTGGGCACCAGGGTGGGGAGCGGTGAGGCGTGTGAGGACAGAGTCAGGTGCTCCTTTCCTTACCTGAGTGAGGAGGTCACCCGTGGGCTGTGTCCCGGGCTGGGGAGGCAGCCAACACCTCTCTCCCAGGCATTTCCCTGCTCTACCACAGCCCCTCCGGCCACTCTTGTTCTGTTCTTTGCACCCCCCTTCCGGTCACACCCTGGGGCTATGATGTCTACAGGCAAAATGTGTTCCTTTAAACACCATTAACTGCCTGTGATACCAGGGGGAGGCTATCGTGTGGGTTTTTAACCCTTTGAGTGTTCTGGAACAAACACTGATGAAGGGAGCCCCTTCAGCAGGCAGAGCTCTGCTGCTGCTGCTCGCCAGCACGTTTTCTATTAGGCTGAGATGGGGACAACAGTGAATGAATAATGATCTGATATATATTGTCCTGCTTGGTAATTATTCTGTCAAGTGTCTTGTGAGAGGAGAGAGTGATAGAAAGAGCCATGGAAAATTGGGCAGTGCCTGTTCTTGTAAATATCTTTGAGCTTCATGTTCGGTAATTGCACGGCTATAAGAAGGACTAGAGTTTATAAATCTTATTTCATTTCAATGTAAAATCAGCCTAGTGAAGGAAATGTCTGGAAAAGAAACAGAAAATTTTACTTCTGGTACTTCTTGCCATGTGTTTGAAAACTTAAAAAGATTAGATGAGTACAGAAAACCCAGAACAGTTTAAATTTTATTGCATTTCTTTCTCTACAAACTTGAATTAGATAATAGAAGGTTGCACATTTACAAAATGCATTAGCTGATTACAGCTCACTCACTGCACCCCAGGGATATCTGCACCACCTCCTGCTAGTAAGAATCTCTAAACAATTCCCTGTTTTTCAGTTTGAACCAAAGAAAGCTTTTATGACATTTCATGCTAAGATGTATTTACCTGAAAGAAATGCTCAGAAGTGATCTGCAGGATTAAGAGTGCTGAGAAGTATTCTATACGATTTAGACTGTG
The DNA here is from genome assembly GCF_036169615.1 of Heliangelus exortis. Classification (NCBI taxonomy): domain Eukaryota; kingdom Metazoa; phylum Chordata; class Aves; order Apodiformes; family Trochilidae; genus Heliangelus; species Heliangelus exortis. The sequence continues at coordinate 58,641,212 of NC_092424.1, read as the reverse complement.
ACAACCAAAGGGCTGCCACACAGTGAGAGTGCTCTCTGTCTCAAAAGACAACTTCTAGCCAAATGGCCCTATGCTAATCTGATTAGACCAAGCCTGCACCTCATGTAGTATATAATGCATAACATAGCTCTTTGATTTCCTGTGGACTTTCTAACATGCTCACGTGTTCTACAGTTACTGGAATACTTCCAATGAAAAGCTGAAGACAACTAAAATAGGCAGTTTAAAAAATAGGCAGTATTTTTGATAATGCTAACCAAAATGCGGAAGGGCACTATTTTTCAAGTACACCAAACCAGCTACTTAATAGGGTGATTTGCTCATTGCTGGAAAAGTGAGGGGAAGAGCATTTCTAAGACTAACCTTTCATGCAAAGATAAGTTAGTTTAATGGTTTACAAAATGTTTTCCATAAAGTAACTCTTTTACCTGCAGGGTTTTATGTAGGCAGGCACGTGAGAAGTCTATTTGTGTTACTGCAGGGTTGCCATGCACTGCTTATTTAGATTCATACCTGCAAAGCCAGTAGTGAGTTCATGCCAGCAAAATGAATTTGGAAAGGATTTCCTTGCACTATCCAAGAGGGAAGATCTGGTAAGAAGACCTCTTAGAGGAGGTTGGACAAGGTCTTTCTTTAACCTTCAGACCTCTTAAACCTCATACTTTTGAGGAAGATATTAAAGGGCATTGAAGGACTTTGTCTATATAAAGCACAGAGATCCTATGTGCTCTAGATCTTGATATTTAACTTTTTTATATACTCCAGCTTCACTTGCTCTGGAACTATATAGTTTGTCCATCTCCCAGATAGGTAGCTGATGCTAAAACTTCTTACTCCAGGATAGGAGTGTGGTCAAGAAGGGACTGGGAGCTTCACTTCATCACTGCTTGAATCACACTTTCAAATTATCAGTTCCTAAGGTGTAACTGGGGATGGACATGGTCTTGGGAGATGCCAAACAGCAACATTTTCCACTAGACAAAGTGGCAGGAAAGAGAACTGAACCTCTCCTGGGAGAGCCCAGAGAATTAAGTAATACTACGGAGTCAGTGTACATGCACATACACACATACAAATATATGCATGTATACACACAGGTAATTAGCCCGAAAAAATAGCTAACATTCAGGCAGAATTGTTTTAGCTGTGGGTATAAAGTGACTATATATATATATATATAAATATCAGACGTTTCCCTTCCTTGCAATCCCAGACATTGTCAGACAATGTATATGGAGCTTATCCCCTTAAGTACAATAAGACCAAATAGCAGCCAGCACTTTCTCTGCCATGTTTCCAGGACTGCTTTTCCAGAGAGTTCTTGCCACAAGAAGCTCAAACTCTAACTTTTCAACCTAGATGAAGGTGGCATCACTGTTCTTACCATCAGTTTCCCTTTTTTTTAGAGTCTCTGGTGCAAAGAGGCCACTCAGACCATGTGCCTTGGCTGCAGCCATGGTTTGCCATATGGCCAATTGTCTGGGGCAGAAACTTCTAGAAACTCATTCTCTTCTATTACAAAAGTCTTTAATTGTCTCTTCTGCTCAGTCATAAGTGTGTCTTGCACATGTGGCCAGTTGAATATAGTCTCTAATTTTATGGCAATGAAATTGTCTTTAGATGGGAGCTGCCATACATGGTAAACTATAAAACTTTCTCATAATCTGTAGCAATAAACTTGACATAAACCTAAAAAAATCATTAAAATGCATCCTAAAATACTTTATGGATTAGAATCTTCTCAGGCACATGGTCTATCCACTCATTCAAGCTGATGCAAAGTAGCTTGCAAAGTAGCAAGAAATTCAGATGCAAACATTCAAAGAGGTTAAATAGAGTGTTAGATCCTACACTGAGACTTTTCTTTAAGTGTCATGGAAAGGACCTCAGAAATGTTCAGTTATGTTTAGACATATGGTGATAGAATGCCTCCTAAATCAATCATTCTCTGCATTCTGCTTTCAAGCCAAGCATCCAGGAATGAGTGGTGAAAAAAAAATATTGGGATAGGAAGCCCAACTGTCTCAGTGGCCCAGGAAGACACATGTGCCCAGGAAGATGACAGTGGCCACTTCTCAATGGTTTCTTTTGGACCTATTGGAGATTAGTACCAACAAGTTTTTCACTGCTTTTTCTCAATAACCCATGCAACCCATGCATGTAGGATGAGCCCCTGAATATATATGGAATTCACTACAGTCCACACATCTCTGTAAAGACTTCCCTTTGCAACTGAGGGAAGAACACGCTCCCTATTTCTTTTCCTACTAGAATCACAGAGTGTCAGGGGCTGAAAGGGGCTTCTGAAAAGTCCCATCCCCCTTCCAGAGCAGGACCAAAACTAGGGCAGGTCACTCAGAAATTCATCCAGACAGGTCTGAAGGTCTCCAGAGAAGGAGACTCCACATCTCTCTGGGGAGCCTGTTCCAGGGCTCTGTAACCCTTACAGTAAAGAAATTCTTCCTCATATTGAGATGGAGCTTCCTGTGCTCTATCTTGAATCCACTGCCCTTCATCCTATTCCAGGACACAAGCAAGAAGAGGTTGTTCCTTCCTTCTTGACACCCAGCCCTCATATATTTATACACATTAATTAATCCTCTCTCAGTCTTCTCCCCTCCACACTAAAAAGCCCCAGGTCTCTCAGCCTTTCTTAATAAGGGAGGGGTTCCAGTCCCTTAATCATCCTCGTAGCCCTCCGTTGTACTCTCTCAAGTAAATCCCTGTTCCTCCTGAACTGGAGAGCCCAGAACTGGATGCAATACTCTAGTTATAATAATTACTGTATATTAAGACACACCAGGCAGGTCAGAGCAAAGCCTGTTTGGGGTTTGCATTTCAACTGCACATTATGCACTTGCATTGTAATATATTCAAACTGACAGCATTGTTAGGGTGAATTAATCTAAATCACGTCTAGACATATATTTATACCAACAAGCATCATAGAGACTGCTTGGTGACTGACTGCTCAGAGGAACTAAACAAGAAAATCCCTGGCTTAAACCTTACAGATAAATGACTTAATTGATAAATGGAGGTATAAATCAGTATAGGCCATGCTTCAGGAACAATACCAAAATCTTCTCCCCACAATTTTACCAGTATACATGTTCCTTCACCAGTTTATCATTTTAATTATCATCCCCTCTGCTGTATAGACACAACCCTGCTGTAATGCTACTTGCAGGTTCAGAAGCCTGTACAGGGAGAGTGCAGGGAAATTAAACCAAATCATGGGAAGAAGCATTATATGATTTCTGCTTCAGTGCAGTAAAAGTGCCTGGATATATCCATACTTTGAAAGATTATCATGATTTTCATATGGCTATTTTAATTCAGCTGTTTCAAGAAGCTTAGTAATCATTTTAACATTAGCAAAGTTAAAGACTTTAGCGTTGATCCACCACTAATGGTGATGGGGGGAGAAGAAGGCTCGTAGTTCCCACTTATTATTTATTATTTGTAAGTATAAAGGCTTTAAGAACAAGGCTGATTACTTCTAGCACTTTCCACCTACCACTAATTATTTTATTACCCAGCTGTAATAAATCCACAACACTGCCAGTGGATCACATAATTAATTGCAATTTTATAGACTACGTATATACAGTACTTCATCTGCAGGATAAAAGCTTGCAACTGCAGGGAGAGGGACAGGGTAGGAGAGGTTTAGTGTTTTGCCAGCAGTGGTAGTTATGGCTCTCAGGAGATCTCTTAGGGCAGGCAGGCATGTGGAGCTTACCTGACCCAGTATCTTTGCTGCCCAAGGAACCTCCATGTCATCAGAACTGACTGTGCTGCTGTGTTGAGACATTAGGACAGTATGTTCCCAGCTCCCGGGGAAATGAAATTCTTGCTCCACTGAGTGTGGGGTTAGAGACGGGAGGGCTTGGTTCTACCAGCATCTTTGGTTTTGAGATCTCGATCTCTCTCCCATAACGCAACCTTCGTGCAGCCATCCAGGAGGGCTGAGAAAGTGCTGAGGGAGGAAAAAGAGCTGAGACAAAACAGGGGAGAATTAGGAGCTGGACAAGAGAAATGAGGCTGGACGAGACCTGAGACTGCTTCAGAACTCAGGGTTCTGTGTCTCCCAGTGAGATGGAAAGATTTTTACCCTTGAGGAGCCCCAGAAAATCCCATAAGAGTAAATTCAACTCCTTGACTTGCCTTTTTTTCTCAGTGAGGCAGCAGGAAACTTTAACATGGGCAGAGCCTTTGGTAGCATGTCTAAATAGCTTCCGTCCTGGAGAGGCTTTCACTCAGCTGACTCAGAGTGTGGGCAGAGCTACTGTCTTTGTAGATGTGTTTGCAGATAAACCAGGTAGAAACAGAGCAGTGCAAGTATGCTACTTGTTCTACAAAAATGGGGCTGAGGCAAGAGTGATGGCAACACTGAGAGGTCAAATTAATTTCTTAAGATTGCCCAAGAGGCCTGAATCAAACGTAGCATTTGAACCCTGGCACCTCCTGAATCCCGGGTGAGTAACTCTGAGAGCAGTGGATGTTTACCTTCAGGAGCACTATTGCTGCTGCCTTTAAAAAATGCTTTAAGAGCTTTGTCAAAAGTGTTTAAGAGTTATTTAGAAAGCAGAAGTGGAGATGTGAGAGCATGGTGTTAGCAATCTGGCTTGCATTTCTGGTTCCTGCTGGTTAAGGTAGGCTGAGGAAATATTACAGAGGTTTCAGAGGAGAGCCACAAAGCTGACTTGAGGGCTGACTGTAGGAGGGGAGACATAAGGACTATAATTTATTCAGTTTACTGAAAAAAAAGAAGCCTGAGGTGATTTAAGTATTTTGTACAAGTGCTAGCACATGGCATAGATATCTGAGAGTAGAGGGCTTTTAAAGTTTTGCTGATAAAGGCATGATAAAATCCACTCACTGATAAATGTCCTTCAGTGGGATAAACTGACAGCCTGCAATCAGTGGCAAGGACCTCACATGACTACCTTCAGGCTATGAAAGAATTCCTTGTCTTTGCCTCTGAGATATGTTTTGATTACTTCCCTACCCACCTACCACTTTTGCATAGATCAGACATTAGCTACCAGTTAGAAAAAGGACAGCAATGGGTTTAGGCAGCTGATGGAAGGCAGCGTGTAATCTTAGCTTTTGGCTTTGTGTGTGCTCTGATGTGCTGGGTCACATCAATGGTCTGATTTGGGGTAGGAAAAGCATTTTTTACTCTGAATGACAGGCAAGGATCTTGAGGGTTTTTCCCTTTATCTTCAGCAGGGAGTGCAGTTTGCAGGCTGGAATTCCTCACTGTCCCTGTGGCCTTCAGAATGCAGATACTTGGTTCTCTCCTTTGCACCTGATGCATAGCTTTTTCTCCTAAGAGCTGAAACACAATATAACTGTAGTCTTGGGGACATGCAGGAATTCACATGGTTCTCTCAAGCCAATGAAAGGATGCCTCTACATGAATTAAACATTTTAACCAAAGTCCCAGAAAATCTTCAGTCCATGCCCCATCCTAGCAATGCTCCAACTCCTCGTGCAAATTCCCCAGCTGGCAGTGCTGAGCAGCTTGAAGCCTGTCTCATTTTTGTTCCTCATCAGGATCAATCAAATGGAACTCTTCCTGCTCATCCCTTTAGTAACTTAATCTAGCAGGTGTTCTGAAGGCCCAAACTGAGCACACTGCATTAAAAATGAAACTACAGTAGCTTTTAAAGAACAGCTGGAGAAGAAAAAGGTAACTGGTAGAGGGGGAAAATGCTCAGCTGAGTTATGGGCAATTGACAGAGGTTTAAATATCCTTTCTCTGGTGTAAACCACACATTTTCAGAGGAAGAAATCTTTGCTTCTGGCACTCCCTTGAGCACTCAAAGTACAAGGGCATTTTACAAGCAGGTAAATACCAACATTAATCATAGTTTTGAAGAAAAATTACATTTTTCTTCACTGTATTTGAAGGAAGAGCGCTGATATTTCCTTTCTAATGTAAATTAAGTCCTGAGAATACTGAGTGAAAGGACTCAGATACCCATCTACAAGGAGAATTGGAGTACAGGAGTTTCAGCCCCACTGTCAGAGCACTCCATCAGGTCGTCTTCCTTCCTGTTTGATTCACTCTGTGGCATGCAATGTTCCCTTACATTGTGTGACAAGCCTGTCCCTGGACTAGAAAATAGTTATGAGCTTGTGCATGGTAGCCCTTCTGTGGTTTTCTAAAATTTCTAGACAGAGGAGAGAGAAACAGAGAAAAGTTACACCAGAAGAAACCTAAAACTATTCTCAGTATAAGGTCACTCCTGTAAACTGCTCATGTGAAACACTTGAACTTTTACAAAACCTTTTGTCACAAATTAAGTTATTATGTGGGAAGCAGGAAAAAATATATTTGAATCAAGAATTATTGGCATGTTCCTTTCATTCACATTTTTAGCCTTTCTTGAAATGGAAACACACCTAAGTGAACTGTTTGTGTATGCAGCTCTGCTTTAGCTTTTGAACTCTTCTGTTAGCTTTTGAACTTGTTAATTTGAATCAAGCTGAAATAAGAACAGAACTCTCAGACATTTTTATTGCCAGAACATTATTCTGGACAGGAGCGGGAAGGTGGAAAGGTATGGGGGAATCTGGAGAGTGGACAGAAAATATTTATATTGGTCTGTTAAAATGGCCAAGAGACATGGCCCTCCAAGAATCCTGACTTCATGTTTTGTACTCATTGCTTTTCCAGATAATACCCACAGTTTCAGAAGATCTGAGCCTTGTTACTAAACCTTTCTAATGCCTGCCTGTATTTGTGATCTTTGCAGGAGCTCTGCAGGAGCAATATATCTGAGGGTTGTCAGATTTGGCTCAAATGACCCAACGAGTTCTGTGATTACAGAAGAGGAAAATATATGCAAGGTGCAGCCCCAAAAGAAATGGAAAAGCTTCTCAGCCCTTCAGCCACAAACAAACCACCTGATACCAGATAGATCTAATGAAAGAAGGACTCAAGCTACTTCACCTACTCCAACATACCCCCTTAAAACAGCAGGTTGAATCTCAGGCTAGTAGAAACTAGTTTATTGCTTTTAAATCCTTCAATTGCTCCTCGTGATTCATCAATAGGAAAGCGGGCTACAGCACGCAGGGAGGTTTGTTTGGCCAGCTGTGAGCCTGAGCAAGTCCAGACTCATGTAACCAGTCATCACTTTCTCACTGTTAATAAACCCATGCAGAGCTCTCTGTTGTTCTTGGGAAGAGTGGGTGAGGATGGAGGGAACATGTGGATGAAATATAGTTCCAGGACAGCAAGCATCATTCGATCATCATGAGGAGCAGCATGGGAGAGGATCATTTGCAATGTGCTACCATGCATAGAGATCCTTATTGCCTGACTTTCTGAGTCTTACAGACATATTTAAGAGGTTGCAAAGTGATAATTAACTTTCATGTCTAACATTCCAGGGCAAAAATCTTGCTACCGAGCTTATACATTCATGGTGGCCAGTACACATTTATTCTTTTTCATCTGAATTTTCTGTGCATTTATGTATTTCAAAAACTCTTAACACACAAAAAAATCAACCCCCTCATTTTCTAGGCAACACAATCATAATAATTATAGTAATTCCATTTTTGAAAAAAAAAAAAAAGCTTGGTATCTGCTTCTATGGTGTAAATAGAACTCATCCTACCATGTAAAAGAAATTAATTTTAAAGAATGCACACTTACACAGCTCATGTGAGGTCAGATTTTATTTCCAGTTATTATCTCTGAAAGCTGCTATTCTACAAGCTCAGTGATAACCATTTGGTAGGTAAGTACATAACTTACATTATTAGCTCCATGCCACACTTCAGCTAAGGCATGAAGTGCTTCCTCAGGAGTAGCTCTGAGTCTGATTGCAGAGCACCATTAGACTGCTGCTGAGGAAATTTCTGAAGGCCTTATTTGCATTTACAATAATGGTTTTCTACACTGCTGAGGCAGGGAAAAGGAGCCTTAAACTGAGTACAGTTTTCTCATTCTCCTCTGGATCCCTTTATACTTCCAGGGCTATGTGATTATAATCTACATATCTGAATATTGCTCAAGAACATCTGTATGTTTTCATTCCAATGATTTTATCACTGCAAGTGCACACATGCAGCACAGATTATCTCTGGGTGCACAGTAGTCACATGCATGCTGGCATGTTGGATTTACTGCTTAGGTCTGACCTACAGTAGAGCAAGTATGCAAACATAGCAGATGGATGAGACTCTGCACAGATGCTTCACAGTGCTGTATCTCTGTCTGGGAAATCCCTGACCCCAGCAGAGATTCTCAGTACTGTAGCAATAGAAGAGGATTGGAATCAGATATGAAGGAAGGTGAATGTATGTGGCATTACAGCAGTTCCACAGTGATTAACTCAATTTAATTTAAATCAATTTAACATTTCATTCCTAGCTGCTGGAATATTACTTTTGGCACACTGCATCTGCACTTCCCTCTGCCTCTGCAGTCAGCCTGCGGCTCCCTGTGATGTTGAACTGCCTGCGTGTTTGACAGCCATGTCACTTTCCCTGGCATCTAAGCAGTCATTTCCTTCATTCCCTGACCAGCAACTTGACAAGCAGAGCAGCAAGAAGATGAAAGGCAGTGTTTTTTTTACCAGTAAAGGACAGACAGCTCCAATAAAGGAGCTGGAACTAGATGATCTTTAAGATCCCTTCCAACCCAAACCATTCTGTGATTCTGTGAAAGGCTGCTCTTTGTAGCCATCACAAGCCTCTTCCGTAGACTCAACTAATAAAGTTGCAAGGCTGAAAAGCTGGATACTTCTCAAAGTGAGTGAGGACCCATGCTGCTGACCTGCTGCAGGCAGCCCAGGAGGTAAATTACTGCTGGGACTGATGGGCAGAGCTTCCCCAGGGCTGCTGTGCTGGGTTGTGGAGGGAGCATGTGGAGAGGGATGGACACAAAGAACTGGGAGGGGGAAGGGAAGCCCCCATAGAAATATCAACAAGCTCTAAAAAAAAAAAAAAAACAAAAGCCACGACCCCCAGGCAGGAGTTTGTTTTCCAGAGAGAGTAGCACGGGGCTGTGTGGCCGCAGCACAGCGGGGCTGCTGATGGTGCTGCCCAGCAGAAGACAAAGAGCTCCTTGTCTGGCTGCTGGTGGCCTGTCCTAAAGTTCTGCGGGCCCAGATTTGTTTTCTGGTTTTAATCACTTGATCCCTGGCTCCAGTCACAGCGTTTTGAGCTCAAATTTGTCTACTTCAGCACTTCAAAATAAGTGTTTGGGTGAGGGGAGTGGGCAGTGGCTCAAGGCTCCTCAGTGCTAAGTTTTCATGTCAGAGGAACAGGGAGGTGATGGTGGGTGGGCAGTGATGGTCACACAGCCCCAGCCTGCTCCCAGCCTGCTGGGGGGAAGCCTGGTTGTGAGTCTGTCCTGCTCCACCTCGCTTTGCCAAACCCTTTCCAGCAATGACCCCTCTCTTGCTGCTCCATCAGGGAGAGCACAGCCCTGGAGGCTGCTGGTGGTGGTGATGGGGGAGAAGGGAGGTAGCCAGGTATGGCCCCAATTACCCAGCTTGGGAACTTATCTTAACAGCCCAGTCTCTGTAATCAGATAAAAGCTGCTGCTTCAGTGCAGCAGGAGATAACTGAGCATTGGTGGAGGGGCTGAGCTCGAATGATGCTGTGCTGAGGTCTCTACAGTGATGGGACAGGGAACAACTGGGGGCTGATGGTACCTGTTGTAGAAATCTTCTCAGGGAGTCACATCCCAGGAGGAGCTCTCAGGTCTCTCTCTTATGGTTAAGACAAGTCTGAAGGACTATCTAGGAATCTATTTTTGCAAGTACACTTTTAAAAATCTTCCTCTTCTTTTAAATGTTGTTTGTTTGTTTTTAATTTTGATTTTGGCCTTTTCTGTGGCATCTTAAGGCAGGTATGTCAAAATGTCTGCAATTTTAGGAACACTGAATCTCTCTGGAAGCTGGATTGCTCACTTCTAGACACATTTCATGCATGAGGTTCATTCGTATCTGTTTACTTCATTCCACATAGGAATGAGTACAGACCAAATAAATGTACAGGGCACAGGAGAGGGCAATAGCTTTAACTGCAGGTTGCTTCTGTTGGTTTTATGTGCTGCTGTTCAGTGGGATGACACTAGTAGGAAAGGGGAATCAGGGCACATCATTGCTGCAAGAAGCCCAAGACTGCTTCATTCTGGAGCATCCCAAAGGGGAAAGCAGTCAGTCCCATGTAAGCAGCTGGCCAGCCTGATCTGTGACCCACTGACCAGCTGCACCTGGTGGATGGAATGGCAGAACCAAGATGCTGCTCCAAAATACTTTTGATACAGGGCATTTAAGAGAAGAGACGGGAAGGCAAAGGGGAGAGGTGGCAAAGCAACCAACGTCTACTTTCATGGCCTCATGTGCAGTATGTGAAACCTGACAGTTGTTGGCAGCATATTTATATAGGGACTGAGTGTGACAATAAAGGTGCTGCAGGAAGGATCAAGAGAGTCATGAGCTTCACCCTGAGCATGGGACTTGTTTCACTGGGAGCTGCTCTGGATTCTAATGAAATCAGATGGTAAAAGCAGACTAGGAGGATTTGAGAATGTGTAGTTAATGTAGTTAACTACACATGTGGTTAAATTGAACAATTTCCCTTTCTTATGTTAAAAATAGTTTTGCTATGTGGACTTTAAAGCTAGATTTTGTTCATCAGATCATTTACTCAGTTCTGTAGTCTATAGGATAATTAAAATTTAATTAAACCATCAATGATGTAAGCATAAGTCTATAAAGAAGTCAGGGAATCAGATACCTTATATTTCCTCTTAGGAGTCATCACTTCTATCACGTAACAATTACTTTCCCCTGTGTGGTGCATGAGAAGGACTTGTTTCTGAATGAGGACATTCAAGAGGAAAGTTCAGACACCAAGGGCTTCATCTGCAAGGCTGATTTTTGAATGGTATCAGCCCGTCTGGCAAAGCAGGGGCAAAAATTTTTATTTATGAGTATGTGACTGGTTCTGCTGCCTTTATTGTCATCAGTCCAGCTCCTGAAGTTAGGCAGGATCTCAATGCTTTGTTTGTGCAGCACCCATAGCACTCACTGGAGGCTCATTCTTTGGAAACACAAACCAAGCACCTGGGAATCATGGCCTTGAAGGAAGTGCCAGCAATACACAGCTCCAAATATCATCCTGGCATCTGGCTATTGCTCTGGCAGTGCCATGACTGTCAAGTGGACTGTGAGGAGGTGAGGATATAGAGTACAGAGCTTTGTAGACAGTCATGTACTCATTAAAGGTGAAATGTGCTGAGGATGTACTCCAGGGGTGGGAGATTTGAGCTGTGGTGTTGTTCATAGGACTGGGACAAAGCAGAAAGTAGGGCTGTGTGGAAAGATGGTGGGCTCATCAGAGGTGAACTGGGAGCCACACTTGGAGTTAGGAGAAAAGCGCTATAGGGTTTGGTGGAAATCTGTGGGGCTGCACTTGGGACAAACTACAGAGCTAGTGTTGGGGAAGTAAACAGAGCATTGTATGGAAAACTCCCAGGCTGGCACTGGCACCTGTAGAGCAACATCTGGGGAATATTTCTCTTATTATAAATGCTGTCAATTTTTCTTTCTGTTCTTTGCAAGGTGAGATTCTGCACCAATTGCAAGATGATTTAGGTCATCTCAGTAACATGGATTAATCATGCAGAATCCAGCTGTATGTGTAGTCAGTTTCTCCAACCTCTTGAGTTCTGGAAATGTAGCTAATGCAGTGATGAGAGAATGAGATTGCTGTGGAAACTGCTTCAAGAAGCTCTTGCACTTCAGTTAAGGCAATGACCTAAATTCTCCTTAAGAGTGCAGGGGGTGGCTTGTACTGTAACCAAGTCCATCAATGAAACTGCACTTAAAAACAGACCTGAGGAAACAGCACAAATTTTTTTCTTCAGTAGTCATTGTTTGTTTTTTTTGAAATGAACAGATTGCATTTCCTCTCTTACTATTGTCAGCTTCTTACACTTACACTTCAGTTTTACCCCAGCCCACCCAGCAACAAGGAACAAAAGCCATTATTTGTCTCATTTCTTGTGTCTCAGGGTAGAGGATAACTTCTTTATCTCATTCTGGATTTGAAAAAGAAAGTAAGTAGAAGGTTGAATAGGAAGATGGCTTCATCTAAGCATCAGTTCACTACTACTCTCTACCCTCACCATTGAATAAGTGTGTCCTGCTGACAGCCTTACTGTCTGGAGTCCTGGTGATTTGACTGGCTCCTTCTTGTTTGGTTCAGTGGATGAATGAGTAGCTTGTCCAAGCAGCTCCAAGGCAGTAGCACAATTTGTGTTGACTAAATATCACTTGTCCAAGAACTGAAGAATAAGAGAAACACAGGACAAAAACATGAATGGGTAAGCAGTAAACAGAAGATAACACATATTGAAAAGCATTTAATGCAAAAGATATGCTCAGCTCCAATTGCAGTAAATAAAGTTTAAATAGATGTATAAGCACACACATATATATCAATGATATCTGCTCTTTCAAAGTGCCTGCCTATTCACATGGAGTATCAGCCTATCCAGCAGGGTGGCAACAAGAATGCTGCATGCTTTTCATGCCACCAAATGAATATTTTTTTAGCATACTTGATCTTTTGCTAATTCCTACCTGTAGCAGGAGTACACTTCAGAGCTCTCATTACTTCAAACACCGAGCAGAGACACAGGCTGTTGAAATAGGCCCTTTCTGGTTTTCTTTGTTGATTTAGAAGGGCAAAAATAAGTGTTACAAGGGCACCCTGCTTAGGATTGCTTGGGTGAAAGCAATCAGCCACTATAATCTGATATTTTTCAGCCCTGCTGTTTGCATGCAGGTATGCTTTGCCTCCAGCCTTTGAGGAGCAGTGCACAAAGGGCAGACCTTCCCCTGGAAGGAACTGTCTGCTCATCAGCTGTGTCTAAATTTACCAGAAATCAGCTAAACTCCAGGCTTGTATGAAAAATCACATGACTTGTCAATGAAATGAACCCAAATGGTGCCTTTATTCACTCTTCCTTTGGGATTCATGAGACAAAACGGACTCAGCTCTGCAGGGCTCCCTTTTCTGATTATTTTATAAGTGAGATGTTTTGGGACTACCATTGTAGCTGAACTTGCATTTTTTTTTCACCTTTCACAACCCGATAGAGATGGAGATTACAGAGCTTGCTGGAAGCTGAGCATGGATGTGGGGAGAAGAAAAGCTGTGCAGTCACAAGACTGCAGCATCATATGACAGCAAATATGCGGGCCAAGCAGGGAGGGACTGATGGAAGAAAAGGTCAAAACCTTGTTGTTTGTGTTATAGATCTGCAACACTGTACATTTGGTATCACAACGACCTCAGCTTTACTGGAGAAAACACCTACTTTCAATGTGTTTGGCAACAGTTGTCATATTCCAGCAGTGACTTGTTAATCTCTCAAACAACCCCGTTGAGATACTGGAATGAACTTCTCCCCTAGTATGGGTCACAAATGTTTACCCTTTTCTTCCACGCCGAGGCATATACACAGACCTACATAAAGAAGCCAAGCAGCATTTTAGCTTTGTAAAAAAAAGAATTGCAGAGGTCTGGCAGAGCAGGAAGAGAGACCCCCCCAGCACGGGGGTTGTGCCTGGAACTTTCCTGGGTCCTGCCATAGGTAGACACATAGGCAGACAGCCTGAAGAAACATTGTCCACTACCTCCCCTCTTCTGCCTTTTGTTTGCCCACTACTACCTCTCATTCTATGCTAGCAAAATCACTACGGATCTGTAGACAACTCGATTTGGAGGACTGAGTGAAGAGGGAGAGATTGACACCCTTTCTTTTTTCTGTGAGTTATTTTAGTCTGTCACCCATGGGACCTGGTTTAGTGTATGCAGGAATGAGTGCAGTAGAAAAGGAGGAATGTGGTAACAGGAAATGGCATGTGAGTGTGGACAGGACTGCATCTTTGTGGTTCATTTCTGACTTAAAATGACCATGAAATCTGTAGCCTTTCTGTAATATATTATCTCAGAAAAATGTATCCGGTTCCACTCTTCAGGCTAAATTTATGGGAGGAGAGTGAAAAATAAAGCTTCATATTGGATACTCAAGACTCTAGGCAGAAATCACTTCCATATATCCATGCATTCATGTGTGCATCCATCCATCCCTTTAATTACTGTAGTATCTGAATATGTCATACTACTGTCTAATTCACATTTCTCAATGGACTTTTACATTAGCTTTTTTTTTTTTTTTTTTTTCCTAGTGCAAATATAAAGTAGTCAGATTCTCTGATGAATTCCAGGTGACAGAATGAATTCCAGTAGACAGAGAATGGCATGGGCCTATAAAAGTTTTTTTTCTCAGCTGCTGTTATGTTTTTAAAGTAGAAAAACAAAGTTGGTGATAGAAGGGGAGGAGTAAGGATGCTGAGCTCAGCATTTCATCAATGCCCTTGAATTCTTGTTTTACCAGTTCACCCGTAATTGTAGCTTATCAGAAGGACATCAGAAGCCTCAGGTAGAAGTACAGACAGATCACTGGGCTTGAAAAAAATGAAGCTATGGGCTCCTGAAGTGCACAAGGCCAGAACCAAGGCTGTGGTTTGCTGGGAACATAGTGAAATGCTTTAGGCTGTCTATAACAGAGAGATAAATCCTTAAGCTGTGCAGAGGAACGTATTAGAAACTTCCAGTGTGCTTTCCTCCTTAGCTCAAATGCTTATTTCCAAAAGTAGAAAAGAAATTCATTCTCTGCTTGCACCCACCCTTATGTCTAGAAATGCCTGTCAGGGTAAACAGCTGGGCTCTAATCCTCTGTGCCATGAAGTTAGGCAGATCAGTGTGCTTGAAGATCTGGGCTCCAGCACTGAACTACTGAAGATGGGCTTTTAAACAGAGTATTTGCTCAACATAACACAGTGTTTCACAGGGGTGTTTGAGGGTGTCAAACAATTTCCATGATTAATAATTAGGGAGGTGCATTGGGCTACCTCTGCCAGTGCTTGCCAGCCATATCATCAAAATGAGCACTGGTCATCTAATAATTTATTTAATCTGGAAAAATCATGAAGGGTGTGAATATTAAAAATTCAGCAAAATTCCCATGAAGCATTCAGTGTCTAGTCTTAGAACAACAGAGCAAAAATTACATGATATAAGAGCCCATTTGTTACAGATAGCCTTTCAAGTTTGCTGCAAGCCTGACATGATGTAGATGAGCATATTTGTGTCTTCCAAACAGGAAACATAAAAAAATTCTGGAATTCTTTCAAACAATTCTCACTTGTTCATCGAATGTTTATTTGCAGAAGTATTGCTCCAGGGGCAGAAAATTCAGGGGTGGGGGAGGAAAAAAAAAAGTAAATTAGTATTTTGTATCCTGTGATGAGAAGGTAGCCTCACAACATCTCACACTTACTAGATTATTTTACAGAGTTTTAGGGCAGTAACCAGTACGTGAAGTCAGTACAGCACACATGTTTTGTGTGCTGTAGATTTCAATGTGCCAAGACAGTGGTGTTAAGCAATATAAATCATCAAGACACTAAGAACTTGTCCCTGTATCCATGGTGACATGTATTATTTAAACCATGAAAGGTACATGACTTCAGTTAATTGGAAGACAGGATCTCATAAAACTGCTTGTCTTATCAGACCAGAAATAAAAATGAATGATCCATGCAAATACCACAAAACAATATAAAACACTACATGAAATTAATCTGTATTTAGTCTGAACAAAAATTAAATTCTGAACCATATCCTGAAAGTGATTCAGGTAAGAACTGTGATCTAAGTACTAGCTTTTTCCATATGCTTTCTCTCTCCATATCAAACTATAGGAGCCAGGCTGAAAGCAGAGACTGAATAATTGTAAGCAGATGCCCTTTTGGAGAGGCCTGCAACCACAGAGTAAAACATTCCCTTCCAAAAATCTTAAAATTCACACACCAAATGAGAGCTTTACAGGAATACTACTAAATTCATAAATATTTAGACATCACTACCTCACTGTAACAACTATGCATGCAGATCATTAGTCTGTACTTCAGTGCATCACAGTGATGCATTTCCAGATTTAAAGATTTTGTGTGTTCACTTCATCATTTCCACTTTAAAAAGTGCATCCCATATTTTCCTCTGCTGAGATAACTTGGAGGAATGCACGTTGCTGTGATAACACACAACTTATTTGGTTGCAAACTTAAGAGTTTTACCAAAATGCTATTTGTCACACAATATCTAAGTTCAGATTGGAGAAGAACATCCTGGAGCTTCATTATCTATGCTGCCTAAAACGAAAAAAAGTATGGATTTACCAGGAAATCTTGGAGATATCAGAATTGGTAGCTTCCCTCCAAGAGACACTATCTGGGGTGACAAACTTGGACTTCACGGGGTCACAGGAGATATTCTACAGCTCCCCACTCCCTCAGCCAGCCCTGCTCAAAGCTCTGATAAGTAGCAGATTATTTCCAAACCTTTGTATGCCAGAGATATTACCTGGGTGTGGTACCACAGCACTTCATATTTAATATCATGAACTTGTGTTTAATAGCTGAATTAAGATAGTTGGTAAGTACACACAAAGTCCAACATGTATACACTTAAAGAAATTATGCTTGATAAATGAAGAGATGTTTGTAATTCACTGAGGTTTTCTGCTTTTCTCCTTCTTCTGTCCCCTGAGACTTCTACTTTGTGGCCAGTGTTTGCAACATGGTGGTTGCCTGAAAAATTATAATTGCTCATAGATAAAGTTACTTAAATTTAAGATCCTGAGGCTGATACAAAGGGAGAAGTTTTACAAACAGTTCCGTACAGTTTTACTAAATGTACCTATGTTCCCATTGTAGTTTTTTTGTTAATGGATAATATTCTACGAGTCTGCATGTTGTTTTGAGCACCAATAATCTAACTGAATTTTCACAAAAAGCAATGGAAAAAAATACTTTTGTTTTTCATGGGGCTCAGATTCTGCATCAGTTGTGTTTTCTCATGCTTCTTAGCAGATATATGAATAAATAAATCTCCAGATTTGTTTTCAATTGTTTTAGATGTAATTTCTCTGTTCAGCCCAACTATATCATTAGGACATCTTTCTATTCCAAATTTGTTGCTTTTGGGAATCTTTTCGCCCCCATTTTTAAATTCCGAAAGTTGTTCTCCCTGAGAAAAGGAAGGAATCTCATTTTTAGTACTGTGGAGTTCTAACAGAAAAAGAGAGGAAAACACTGTTAAAGACAAAATAGTTCCTGCCCCAGGTCCATGTTTGGAAAGGGATGTTTGCCATGGAGCCTCCCTGATTATACTGTGCAAGGAACCATGCCGGATGTGGTGCAGGAATGCACTGGTGGTTGGATGATTACTGCAGTGGTTTCCTCTATGGCCTTCTTCATTGTTCCCTCTTGGCTTGTCAAAAAAAATAAGGGTTGTTTTCATCCAAGTCTCTCTTCCCTTCAAATCCTTCATTGGTTTCCTAATGACCACATTCACATTCAAAGTGCTTGTACTGGCCTGAAAGACCTTCTGTAGCTCTCTAAGCTGCAACTTTAAGTGCCTCTTGTGCATGTTCACAGTAATGTTTCAATGACTGCATCCTTGGTCTAAGTGACCTCTCCTTCCCACACCCAATCTGTTCTTGGTGGAAGGGCTCTTGAATTCTTACTGACAGACGTATTTTCCCCCTCTCTTTTCACTACCCAGGAAAGATTCTTTCTGTTGCAATGAGGTCCAAACTTATTCAGTGATATCTTTAAAATAAATAGAGCCATCAACAAAATATAACCAGAGCCAGACGCAAACAGTTACCTTTTGAGGTGAAGGCCGTGGGTCTTGTATTCCCTTAGTCCATAATCACCATGTTAGTTGTTCTCATTATAGCAGCACATCTAAATTTGGGCTGTAAATTCTTTGCCCGTGAGATTGCCTATTTGCTGTGCCAAGTGCAGAGCACAGTTTAGGCCTTGCATAATTTGGCTATGGGTTAGGATTACTTACAGCTGGCGTGGCACAATGTTGCTGGCTTGCTGACCAGGCTTTCTTGAAGGATGTGGCCTGTGCTACGCTCAGTTTCAATTTAATTCCTGGGTGCAAACTGGGGTATTGTCTTTGACCATTAAACCAAATCTGGAAATGGCTCCTTGAGGCTTCCCTTCTCTTTGCGTGAGACCATGGAAATAGATGACTGGTGAGAAGCTTCATAGAAATTCCTTATTTTCTGTGTAAAAATATTTTTGGAAAGGTAATTTCCACAGAAAGAACTCAGCTCCAGAGCTGCCTTTCCTCTCACCTTGAGCCAGCCAACCTGTAGACCAACAGGCATCCATTTCTGTTTCCTACAGTGTCTGAGGGAAAAGGTCTGGGGTCTGAAAAGTTGAAAGTGTATGTGATCTAAAGGCAGGATAAGTAAGCATATCCCATGATGGGTGAGAATTTTCTGGATGAACTGGTCAGGTGCACATTTGTCCAGATCATCAAAAAAGAAACAGAAAAGCAATGCATTATATAAAATGCATGTTAAAAAAAGTAGAACTAAAGACAAATTCTGACTGCTGTGCTTAGCACAACTACAAACTTTGCATTGCGCTCCTCTTTTTGCTGGCAAGAAACATTAGGGTCATATTGCATCCAGAATGCTACATAATAACTGCAGGCTTAGTCAGTATTTTAGAAATTCATTTGAAGCCCCTAGGAAATGAAAGTACTGTTAAATATAATTAATTAAAAAAATAAATCCAGGTAATATTTTGTTTAAAAATTGAAAGTAAAACATCTGAATTTAAATAAACACATTATTTTTTTTCCTAGCTGAAGCAATATCACGAATTTGCTAAAGATTTTAATGCAATTTTTCCAGAGCCAGAAACCATTTTTTTTTTTTTAAGAATAAGTTACAAAGTCAAAAATGTTTACAATTCTTTCCATACTTAGAAACATGAAAGTGAAAAGTCATATCTGTCTGTAGGACTGGGACTTCTTGTCTTTCCACATGTGTAGCATTTACGGGTGTAACTGGGCAATTGTGCCAACAGCCGTAGACAACGTGATTTGAGCATCATGGATGCTGATAATATTTTTTTTCAGTTTTGACCAGGTGGTACCAAGCTGCTGTTTGCTGTGATGGCCACCTCGACCAAGGCTCTTCATCCCTGCTGCCCCCTGGACTTGCCTCTGACAGTTCTGCCTCCCTCCTCCCTGCCCTTCTCTCACTCCTCTTTCGCTTTGTCTTTCCCATTCCCTTATCACATTCCCACCCCTGCTGCCAGTGAAACCAGGGCTGTGAAAGTACCATAGTGGTTGCTGCTGAGAATTCTTCACTCCTGTTTTTCTTTCCTTCTCAGACTAAATTAAAATTTCTCAGTCTCCATATCCACAGCCTTATATAGATTCTTGTTTCTCTCCTACTCTCCAAACCTAAATAAGAGCAGATTTCTTAAGAAATCACCACATATAGAAGTTGGGGCAGGCTCCTGCACTGTGATTTCTTTTTAAGGAGTGATGAAGCCAAGTTGATAGAGGTATTCAGTGTATCCTGCACTGCTTCCTTACCTCCTCTCAGGGTAGTCTCTCACACAGCTGCTTGCCAGAGTTTCTCTGACTCACCCAGCAAAGCTGGGATTGGAACAAATTGAAAGGAACTGTTTCCAAGCTTTAATCCTAATGTCCTACACCTCGTTCCCAATCTGTGCTAAAAGAGCTTGCTTATATTCCCCCCCCCCCTCAATCCATGAAGTCTCTTATATAAAATGCTTTCCTAGGTCATTCAAAAATCATTCTGTGATGATTCAGTGGTCTGTAATCTTTCCTAAGCTTTTGGCACCATTCGGTGACTGCTTGGAAATTCGAGGAGTCCAAGTGTGAGATGCACTGCATAAATGTATGAGGGGAAATACTTTTTCAGGGCTCATAATTTATAGTTCAGCAAAGATCAAGCATGAAAATAGTACAATCCCAATTAGTTGCTGGTATGGATGATACTGGTGAGATGCAAGTAAAAACTGTTTGTCTTTTGCTGGACTGTGAATAGGCTGCTTTGAATAGCCAAGGAATGGCTTGAGCTGGCTGCTAGAGGCTCAGAAAAGCCCAAGTCTGTGTGACAGGCCGCTGCCCTGCTCAGCTGTTGGCAGTCATTTAATAGTTTGGGGTTTGATTTTCTTCTTCCTTTAAATTAAATTATAATAAACTTCAAGTTAACCTTCCACTGAGGTCAGTCTGTGGCTTTGTAAATGATCTATGTGCATGATACCGAAAACATCTAAAAGGGTCTGATTACAGTAACTGCTGTCAGTATAGTCACAGACCTTAATATAAGAAACTATTCTGGTCCTACAAATCTCTAAGTCTTCCTAGCAATAGGATAAGAAGAGGCCTCTAGGCTATTTTTTTAGATACTGGATTTTCATTTATTTATTTATTTATTTTTAATATCTGTGATCAACACATGGTGTTCATTTGCCTCCCAAAGCAGAACTACCAGAGCTGAATGCAAATATAAATGAAGCATGTTTTCTACAGACTAAAAGCTCCTGGTCAAGGAAAGTTGGTGACTTAAAAGACAAAGAGAGTAAAAAGAAGATTATTTCACTTTCCTACGTGTTTCAAATGTCACTTCAAAATTTAGTCTTCCAAAGAAGACCTGACTACCACCTGTGACATTGTGAGATCTTGGTATGATGTAATCTTCTGCAGTGAGGTCTCCAGGCTCTCTAACTTGTTTTCTTAGAACTTTGTCAAAACCTCTTGTACTATAAGTTTTTGGAGAAGAGCTCATCTGATGAGAAGTCTTTGTTTTGATCATTAAGAAAAAGGTCAATATTTTAATCACTCGTGAGCATCAGTTGATTTAATTAAACTGAGAAAACATTAGGAGACTGTTTTTAAACTACTAAAATACCCACTTATGTCAAAATACTTTACTTATTAAATGATTGGTTTGTTCTACAGCAAAAGTGTTTGGTCTTATTAAATGATCAGAAGAGAAGTTAGTTAAAAAGTTACATTCATGGGGCATTTAGATTTACCAGATCTAAACTTTTTTTCTAACCATACAAAAATAGCCTAAAGTGACACTTTTGGCTGAGGAAAGCTATTCAAATCTTGAGTGTTCTTGTAAAAGCATTGAGTGTAAAATGGCTTTTTTAGGTGACATCTTTTCAATTTTGCAAATCTGCCAAATCTATTCTTCACTCCCTGTGAAGCGGTCAGGTGTTAATCAACATTACATTATTAGCTCTGGAGTTCTCTGTTTTAACTGCCTGGGGATAGTATTGTTTGCACAGGTGTTCTAACTGGGGAACAGAATTATCCTTGGCTGAAAGTCTTGTTTGTAATGTCTTGCCTGTCTTTTTGCAAATATGAATGCAGAATCTCTTTTGGACTTGCATTTACAATTAGCTGTTTTCACACAACAGGCTTCCTCTCCTGCTGATGCTGGTTCATTAGTATGTAGATACTTTTTCATGCCTTCACCTAAGGGTCTGATGCTTTTAGCACTGACATAATTAAATGTCTTGCTATTAGTACCAGTGGAAGCAGTGTCTGGCCCCCTTTTTTTTCCTGAAAGAGTTTCAGGCTTTCCCCAAATTAGTGATTAGACAGCAGGTTGTTTTCTATTGAACACACATAAAGGTGTGCAGCTTTTCCCAGTCTGTAGCCCGGTGCTCTCAGTCACACTGAGTGCACTCTCTCTGTTGACAGTGCTCAGCCTGTCACAGTCCCCAGGCTTGTAACGTCCTTTTCACTGGAATTTGGATACACAGGTCAGAACTGAGAATGTTTCCTGACAGATGATCTGCCTATTTAGGAGACACTGCGTAATACACTGGTTCATTTATCTTTCCTATTAGCTAAGAGTTTCAAAAACAAACCCTTTTTTCTCTTGACGCATCTTTGTTTCCATTTTGTATCTCTGTAACTCTTTATGGAATAAAAAATTAGAGAGATCAGCTTTGTATTTAGCTCTGAAGGTGGGATGGCTTATTTGCACTTCAGAACACATCCAGACACTCTGACATTTCCTTTCCCCAGTAAACTTAGAAGGGATTTCTAAGCAAGTTAGGGATTCTATTAGAAAATTATACCCATTTGCCCTGACAGAGAGCCCTTTTAAACTGAATGTGAAGGTTCCTGAGGCCTCCGTGAGATTTGACTCAAACTGTAACAGGAGCTCTGTTCCGTGAAGCAAATGCCTGCTGCCTTTTCCAGGGTATTAGGTCTTGCTTATAAGCAAAATGAAGCTTGCTTGAGCTTACTACTCAGGAACAGACATATATACTAACCAGTTTTATGCAGGCTACTTTTTTTCTGCATCTATTTTTTCTTGCTAGCAGACTTTCAGATTATTTAAAGCACTGAAGTGAGAATAATGTTTTGCTGATAAAGTGAGCCACTATTCTGTTTGAACATACCTCTCCCAAAGCCACAAGACATGGCTGGTTTGTGCTGTAGCAGACAAAGACTCCATCCAAGAATAGGATGCAAATGTGGAAAAACTTAGATACATAGGCATTTGGCAAAGAAATTATTCTAGTCTGCCTGCAATTATTTGGTTTTACTTATGTTCAGTTTTGACTAGCTCATTTCTGTGAAGATGGTAATGATGGTACTTTCTTACTTTATAGCATCAAGAGCTGTCTATAGATTGTGATAAAACTGGGTAGAATATACGTAAAGATGACCTTGTTCTATTCTAACCAGGCTACATATCCATGAGTGGTGAAGCCTGCAGAGATAAAGACAGATGGATGATCTTTATCTGTTTCACCATTTTGTTGGAGAACATTTCTCTTTGCTGGGGATGCCTGAGTTTTGGAAATGTGAGAGAAGGAAGCAGGGATGGAGAGATGTCAGCATAGGGGAGACTTAGAGATCAGCGTCCAGCCTCCATCTCTTTCCAGTCCCACTGACTGGGTGAACACCCTCAAATAATTTTGATTCAGGTAGGATTTTTGGGCTTTAGATGTCAAAGGAACAAAATAGCTACTCCACCTTTTTGCTATCCCTTAGCTAAATAGAATACAATAATCAGGGTAGGACAGTTGGCAGACTGGACAGATGTGCAGTGGTTGGAGAAGCTGATTTCTGCAGGTAGAAATTCATATAGCCAGTGTTTCCTTAGCTGTGATTTTTGAAATATTCTTGAGTGTCTGCTAACTCCTTTATAAGCTGGTATTTTAATTACTTCAAGATACTGTGTTCAAGTGCTCTAAGTGTTTTTGAAATTGCTTTCAAGGGGAGAGTTTTCTGAGATGCTACCAGATGCCAAGTGGATGAGGCACCACTGAGTTCCTTACCTGCAGCTTTGCTGTGCTGTTCTGGTGACACAAGAAGCCACAGGCACGCAAGGCTCACGTAGGTCCTGCACCCCAGCTGCCCCTCCCTTAGCACTTGCCTGCTTCTTCCCCTTTCCTCTGCCTCATCCTTTTTCAGCTCTGTCTCTCCTTCCTCATTTCACTCCACAAACTCCTTTCAGGAGTCAGACAAAGTGGTTCTTACCTCTCACCTGAACCCCATAATCATAAATCCATTAATTACAAGACTTACAGAAGTCTGGTGAGGATGCTTATTATTTAGATGACAGAAAGAGTGTTTCCTGTTTATCTGGTTCTTTTCTTACGAAGTATCCTGCTACAAATAAGCTCTTTGGCTGAAGCCTCAGCTTGCATAGGATCAGCCTGATTTTACCAAGGCAAGTCCACATCCTGGAACCTGCAATTGCTCCTTAATGTGCTGGAAACTATTTCTTGCTCACAAAAACTTTATTTTGCAACCTCATGGTGTAGGCATGCGATGCCATCGCCACATGCTCTTCTGTTGTGGTGCAAAGTGACTCAATGGCATTTGCAAAGCAAGAAGAATTACAACCCCAAAATAAGAGATTTGGAGGATTTTGTTTGTTTTTAACCAAAATAGCAGCAGTTTAAAATGTATCAAAGTGTCTTTAAACAGAATTAAAACAAAATGTTGTTCATTAGTCATTCTATTACTAAGCTGCTTTATGATTATTGCTCACACATAGGAAGCTCACTAATTGCTTTTATATTGAAATCTCTAATTAAATATTTGGCTTAACTAAATAATACATTAAAAGTAGCATGATAGACCATGACAAGACTAGCTGACTTTTCTGGTAATGGCAAAGATGCTTTCAGAGAGAAGAATGTGATAGCAAACAGCATCTGCAGAAATGTGCAAGAAACTGATCTATTTTGGTATTATTTCTCCCGCTGAACAGAAATAGTCATCTATCATTTATAGAAATTTTTTTTTCAGCTAGTTTTTATTCTTGCACTGCTTGTTTCTCAGTAGCCAAGCAGTAGCACATGGAGTCTTCTTTTCACTCTGTGCTTGGGAATTCCTGTGTCACACAAGGTGAGGACTGTGGGGGATGCCTCAGAGGGGTTCCCCCTTTCATAGTAAGAATTCAGTTTGTCTGCTACCAATACAAACAGCTTTATTTTTAAGCACTAGTTACATCAGATCTGGGCTATTTCTAGAACCTCACAAGCAAAGATGAGCAATTTCCTCCCTGGCACTCTATTTGGACTACTAAATCCAAGATTAACAGTCTTTTTCCTTTAAATGGTTTTACTATCTCTGTCTACAAAGTCTTCTGTGTTAGAACAATCAGACAATAGCACTGCCTTCAAGAACACATATCCAAATTATTGAGCTTAAATTATTCTGTTAATCATCTTAAGGAAAACACTGTATAAACTGTTAAGATTTCTTCATTTGTTTAATATTACCCATCACAAAGATATAGCAGTTCCTTCTAGCTTCACACAATTGTTTTAACTTAAAGGTGAATATATTAAAACGTGAATCTAGTTGCATATGGGATGGCATATTAAGAGGATTTCCAGTTAAAACATCTGAAATGTATCAGAAACTAGAGCCACAGCTTCACAGCTCAGAGTCCAAGCTGCTCCAGACAAATGATTTTGATCACTTCATTGATTCAGATACAGGCAGCAAGACAACTTGTTTTGAGGTTGCTATTTTCTTCATTGAAGTGAACTCTTGGAGACCAAAGTGCCGTATTAGCCATCCAGCTATTAAATGAATGTTCATAAAGATCACCTTGCAATGCCAATGCGCAGAGGTGTATAGAAAGAGAGAGATGTATTGGAAATAACCTTAAAGGTTATGTAAGATCTAAGATCTCCAGGCCATTCATGGTTTTTGAAAAAAGGCTTGTGACACAATCACCTCGGTGTTTGCCGTTGTCTCCTGTAGTTTATGCACATCCTTGTGCAGAAACATTCAAGAGGACACTTCTCCCAACAGCATAATAATAGGGGAAGAGGAACCTCAGGACAAAACATCACAATATTGTCATCAGAGTTGGTTTTGCCATTGCATCAAATGGGAGTAATACCTGTCTTGACAGTAGGCACAGACACAACAGAAACATGAACTTCCTGGAAAATGTTTGTGTTTTATGCTGTCCTGTGTTTGACAGCCCTTTCAAGTGCCAGCTTTTAAGCCTTGCTCAATGAGGGCATATCATGAGAATGAAAACCAGACAATGACTTGTAAGCCACAAGATTTTAATCTTTTGTGGGAGAAGTTTGAATAAGACAATATAATTCTTAGGAAAGTGAGTCAGCCGCATTTATGGACAAATTTTATTTTGGGTTATTATTTTCAATTTGTCTGTATTCCCCACACCTTCAGAGATGCTGTAGTTTACATTCAAACTCACAGTACCCTGATGTGTTGTTAAAGGTCTGATTCCTTCCACTGCACAAGTGATTATGCCAAGATTATGAGAAGAGCAATTCTTGCTTGTTAAATCATAGCATTCTACAGTCTTGGGTAAGTATATTAAAGGTACTGTATAAATACAAATTTCAAAAGAAATGCGCTGCTCTATCACATTTATTATTTTATGTTTCTTTACTCTTATTTGGAATTAATATATTGAAATATTTTTTAATGTCAAATATTTCTAATTCTCTTTAAGAACACGAACTAAACTCGATGATCTTCAGTAGAATCTGAGCTGGCATGTGAGCTTTGATCTAAATCTAAGTATTTTAGATCTTTCAGGCAGCACTGACATGATTAACAGGTAGTTTCTCAAGAACCTCAGAGTCGTGAGCAGTATAAAGTCATACTTACTTGAGCAAGTAATAGCAATTATCAAGGCAATGTCATATTAGTGGTAGTAGTGTGACTGTAAACATACCCTAGAACTCCAATCAAAAGTCTGACAAACAGGAAAACACTAATCTTGCAGTAATAAAAACAATTACATTTAATACCAAAAATTTCAACCTCACTTTACCTATAAAGCATAAGGAGATTGTCTTCTTGATCCAGTTACAGACTGTCCTTTAATTCTTACATCAGAAACTAAAAATGGCAACAGAGGAAACTCCATAGGATTAAGCCTCTCTTCTGAGATGCGTTGAATTATGTACTAGCTGTGTTTGAGTCACCCAGTGCAGTACTTAGGGAGCCTTAACACATTTTTATAGTATGCTACAGGTATGGTGTCACATGCAAAAATAGCATATTAGAGAGCTGGAGCTTATCTCACCTACATGTACTCAGGGCAAAGTCACTGTTCACAGAAGTAGTACCATGATGCTTTTAAACCTTTGCTGAGATTTTGGCCCTGTGGCAGCAGCCCCACTGATGGGCAGGAAAGTGCTGAGGGGTGACCCTGAATTGGTGTGTCCCCTAAGAGTCCCAGAGGAGGCCTCTCTACAAATTTTGTTGTCAGATTTTCCATGTGCAGAAGACTGCAGAAGACTGCAGAAGACTGACTTTACTCCAGTCACCTCGTCTGATCAACACGCTGACACCATTTATTAGAGATGCAGGATCATGTGGTGAGAGGTGAAGTCTTATCAGAGATGTCTGGTACAAATTACAGAGTTTCTATTCCTTGCTTGGCTTCTCCACAGCCACCGTCTTATTCAGAATATAAGAACAGCACCAAGAGACAGGGGGGAGCAGACAGGAAGGACTCATCCCTTTCATTTCAAAAAAGGATCATGTCATTGTCATTTAGACTTCAGCCTCATTGTGAACGGAAGTATTAAAGGATTACTGAGTCACTTATACCCAATTATACCTCCAAACATTGGGGTGGCTTTCATTGCAGCTCAGGGTCATTGCTCCCACGTGTATGCAGAGCAGAGGATTGCCCAGTGTGACTGCCACACAGAGAGAGGCAATAGTTAATGATTTATTTCCAATGAATTAACAGACTAAGGGACTCCTGTGTTTGAGCAGCTTCCTAAAATAACACTGCTTAGGTGTTATGCCAGTAAATCCTGGATTAAAGTGTTTTTAGCCCTTCCACCCTTCCTTCTATTTCTCACTCTCACAAAAGAACAGCATATCCTCCTCGTCAAGTAGGATATGGAAAATGACTGTCTAGAAACCCATGTTTCATTTGACAACACATGATGTGCAAGAGAAAGACCAGATCCTAAAGCTCATGGAAGCTGACAGGAGTAGTGCCTGAAGAAAATCCATATAAGACTTGCAAGAATTGGTCTAAAGCTAGAGACAGTGTACAACATCACAAAAGAAGTTCTATTTTATGCTACATTCTTGAATGCAAACTAGTGTCAGACACCTTAAGGTCAATCTCTGAACTCAATTGAAAGCTACCACTACAAAATAATAATTTTTGTGCTTTTCTAGGGAAGGAGGATAATTAGCTGTGTACTGAAGTGTGCATCACTGCTTTGTAGATAGGCGAGGCTACAGTCTGGTACCTACATTATGTGAAATGCTGGGCAGCCTATGATGTGGGAGAGGACTGCATCACCTCCCTTTCCTCACATCCCCCAGCCCATCTCTGAATAATCCCTGATTGCCTCCCTAGTTAAACTCCTGAGGTGCCCAGCATGGAGGGCTCACTCCACCAGCCTGCTCTGCCTGATCTTTAGGTGTGTGGTGGGTGCTGTGCCCCTGTGCACACCCCAGTGCCAAGGAGCTGTGCTGGGTGTCCCTCGAGGCTGCTCATCTGCCCTGATGTCCCCACAGCCAGGGCACTACAGGGAAGAGGATGCCAAGGAAAAGGTGTCACTGAAGGCTTTGCCAGGGGAAGGCTGAGCACCACCCAGGAATAGAAGGGAAGGCTGAAAATGGAGTTAATAGGACACAGCACTTGTGTCTGGTATACACAAAGTCCTTTATCCTCCAATAATCTCCCTGAAAAGTGAAACTCAGGCTGTACATACAGTTTTGCAAGTTATCCATTATTGTCTAGCAGTCTCTTCTATTTCAGCTGACTAATATGGCACTAAAGATTTATTTGCTATCTGAAAGCTGGAATCTTTTGGAGACCCAGTAAGCCTCTGTTTCCATTATGCCTGGGAAAAAAAAAACAAAACTCTCCTCTTTATGTCACCTGCTGAGTTTCATGCTTCTCTGCTTCCAGGTTGTATTCACTGCAGTATCATAAGAAAACACTGCTTCTGGCTGCACAACACAGCAGGAAAAAATAAAAAGCAATGACTCTTCCATCATGGTTTGAAGTGACCAGTGCAAGAGTTTTAAGAAAATTCTGAAATTATTGTTAGGGTAGGGAGGTATCTAAGCACACTCAAACACCTGGACTTCATACTGTCCATGATGAATTTTGCACTTCACACCAATGAAGTCCAAGGTAGCCTGACCACCTTGTGCAAGAACCCACTTATAGCTGTCATTAGAACCATAGAATCATAGAATCAGAATTTTCAGGGTTGGAAGAGACCTTTAAGATGGTCTAGTTCCAACCCCCCTGCCTCCAACTAGATCAGCGGGCAAGTATGTAGAAATTAGGTTAAATTGGAGGCAAGATTAGCTGGAAAGTATGCTGAAACTGATGCCATAGATCTGCAGCAGGATTTTGGAATCACAAGCCTTGTGCCTTTTGGCAGGATTTAAAATCCTGCTTTAGGTACCCAGACTCTCTTGCCCTGTATGGGAAAGGTCAGGTAACTCAGAAAAAAAGGTGCAGAAAGAAAGGGATGCAGGCTAGTGATCTGGGGCTCCAGAAGTCAGGGTACATCCTAGTGTTTCCACCTTCTTCCCCTGTCTGCCCTCCTGTCTGGCTCACTTGGCCCCTGAAGAAAGACATTTCTTTCTTCAGAGGGGACTGGGGAGGGGACTGGGGAGGAGGCTGCATCCTGCCAGGCAGAGCAAGCTCACCACATCCATTCTGGAGGGGCAGCCAAGAGCTGAAGTGGCTGCTTTGGGGTACTCCAGCTGTGTACTGTGCTGTTTTCAACAGGCATGGAGGGACGGACCTTCCTCCAACATCCTTTCTGAAAAGAGTTGACCGAAGAAAAGAAACAACTACATGCTCTGGTTCAGAGAGGATTAATCTCTTTGTGGGCAGAGGCTGGCAGCAGTCAGGTTTGTGCTGTTTTAAATGTGCCTTAAGCAAGCAGGTCAGGATGACAGCCTCAGGTGACAGAGGTGCCAGGGAGAAAGCTGAATGCATGCAAATCCTTTGAATTCCCAGTACAGATGTCTCACTGGCTGGACAAAAAGTAGGAATGAGTGTACAGGTCCACATGGTCAGAGGTCAGGGGAATCCTAGGCACAACAAATGATCTGGCATAGTTGAGGGGTGCCCTCAGTGTTCCATTGCAGCAGTGGAAACCCCCTCTCCTGTTGTGTGACCCCAGATGCCAAGCATGTCAGATGCCAGAGGCACAAGAGTGAGGCCAGGGTGGCAGATGCACTGGAAAAGGAAAGGCAGAGGTTAATCTGCACTGGTGTGCATGGGTATCCAATTAGGAACTAAGTTCAAACTGCTTCATTGATAGCATCAGGGGTTTTAAGTAGTTGTTTCTTTTAAGAAATTAAACTTCTGATACTTCAGGAACTTTAATATTATAACACATAAAGTGCCTTTGAATACATTTTAGATCAAGCCACAGCCATGCAGTGGTTACATGACTAAAACTGGAATTAGGAGAGATTCAGGAACCTCCATCCCTCTGTATCTATTTTATACTGTTCTGAAGTTTTCACACCCCTCAGGAGTAATTAAAGGTGACACAAGAAACAGACCTGAATTTTCTGACTTGAAGCCAGATTAGGGATTCATATGAGCACTTTAGGGATGAAGTGCAATACGTAAAATATATGGCATGTAAAGTCACGCTGTTATTCACGTTTGCTTGAACTTGACAGCTTTTCAACCCTTATTTTATGTCTTTTCTATTATTTTATTTTGTATTTATTTTTGTGTTATCTCATTTCATTTTTTATATTGCTGCTGTAGCATGTTTTGCATTCACCATATTATTCTCTGGCAAGAGGATGTGAATGAACTGTGATTCAGCAAGTCAGCAGCACTGCAAGGACTTCAGGGTCAAAGCAATCAGCTGCTATAGACACAAAAGCATTACACTAAAATAGCATTGCAGCATCCACAGGAGGCACAAAAAATCAATTTCTCTTTAGAAACCACAGAAATAATGATGATGTATTTTTACAGTAGAAGGGAGAATGCAATTTTATGATGATGTCAGGTCTTTTAGGTACTTGGTGATGTAATTCGCATATGTGCTCTGGATGGAATAAGAGCAACCAGCATCACAGTTCTCACCAGTGAAGGCTGGATTTGCAGATTCATTTTAAACAGATGCCAGTCAAGAGTCTGGATTTATAGTGGAATGTCATTTAACCACAAAGAACACACTGATCTGAAAAACTGGAAAAAAAATTGTCTCTCATGGGAACTCAGTTTCTTGTGCAATCTGCATTTTCTTGCTCTGCTCTCCTTAAAATGCAACAAAGGAAACCCAAAAGCAATTTACAGTTTTGGCTCAGAACCAGAAAACTCTGAGGCAAAGGAAACCGCCCAGCATGAGATTCTGTTGGGTTTTTTTGTTTTGTTTTCTTTTGTTTTTTCTAAAGTGACGTATTTTGAAAATGGAAAGTATTTCCCCAACAGGTTTGGCTTGGCCTTGGAATGAAGGCTCTGGTCAGTTCCTCATACATCTGACCTCATATGTTCACCTCTATTCATCAGGCAATTACTTCTCATCCCCATGCAGTCCACACCTGTGGTGCAGCATACGAGTGCTCACTGATGTCCTGTGCTTCAGAGCCTGCCTGAGTCGACTTCAGCTCTGAGGACAGGGATGAAGGGGACTGTGAACAGAGATGACTCCTTTTCTCTTCCATCTTTTTGCAGGACAAGTAGGTCAGGATGGCCTTCAAATAATCTTTCCTTTGAGGGATGGTATATCAATCCTGAGCAGCAAAATCACTGCACACTCAGCAAGCCAAGTCAGGCAAGGTGTTCAGTTCAGGAGCTGGGCAAGATGTGTTTCCTGACGTGTTTACTTGTTTGCTGGTGAAATAAAACACAGACAATGGGTAGGGAATGTAGTGGCCAAATCACATCAGCACTTCCCTTCTGAGTTTACATCGTCAACACCATTCAGTCAGACCCTAATTACATACAGCCAGGTGCATGCTCTTTCTTTAGATGTATTTAATCATAAGACTACCTCCACAAAGTTTAGGCTACAAAAGGCATTTGACCATGTACAAAATGGAAAAGAACATTTGCATCATTTGCAAGGTAGTATTTTAAAAGTTATTACTATAAACACATAAGATTCAGCCCTGGTACTGGTACAATAAAAACTGGAAATTAAACAGAAACAATTAAAAACCCAAAGCTTTTTCCACTTTAAAACTACCGAAGCACATTTATATAACCAAGAAAAGGTCTTTTTAAAGACAAAGCATATTTTTCCCCCCCCTTTTCCACTTTGAGAATATTCTCAGTTACTTGATAAGATATGAAATTTCTGAAATATGAAACTTCTTAATATAAGAAGTTTCTTAATAAAAAAAGTGATTAAAATTTTTGTATAAACACATATTTATTTTTAAATTGCTCTAAGCTTTATGACACTTTTTGCAGAAAATAACAGAGAATTCCAGATTTTTTGTTAAAGACAGACAAAAAGTCCATTCTTGTTCATTGTCTTCAGGCCAAAGGTCAAAAGAAATAGCAACTTAATCTGTCAAATAATGACTGTGTGACTTCTGATGATTCAATGAAATAATATATGCATTGATTTGTAGTTTCAGTTCATGTGGATACTTGATGTTGTGTATTTGTTTATGCAAGCAAAAACCACCCTCTAGTATAGAACAGATAATTAAAGCCTTGTTAAAAATACATGCAGATCCTCTTCACTTTCTAATCAGAAGACTGTTTCATTTCCTGGGCCACCATTTTAGCACTTTTCCCCCAACTTATCAGTTACCATTAAAAACATTTTCCAAAGAGGGTGGTCCTACTAGGGAAAAGATTCCTGCCTCAGCCTGTCCTCATCCCAAAGTGCCCACTGCTTGGGATGGTCTGCACCACTCCTGCTGACCAAAGCTGAGCCCTTCAAACAAGACAAAAAAGTCACCTCTGACAGAGGGGCAGAAAGATGGGAAGTGCACTGCAAAAGGTTTTCAGAGCTGTTTTCAGGAAGCTAGAAGCTGCTGCCAGAAGTGATACATGAAAAAAAAAAAACAAAAAAACAAAACCCACCTCAAAGCAAGAGAAAAAAGTGAAGTGCAAGGAAGCTGTTGCATTGAGACCTTGGAGGACTCCGGCCAGGTCATAGAATCATAGCATTGGCTGGGTTGGAAGGGACCTCAGAGATCATCAAGTCCAGCCCTTGAGTCTCCTGCATGAGAATCATTGAATGAGAGATATTTGCTCTTCTGCAACTTATGCTGGCATAGATTATTCTTTTTCTAGACATTCCTCAGGAATTTACACATGCACAAGTTCCTATTCATGTCTGGTCACTCCTTAGGTCAGAGATCCCTGCAGGCACACAGGTTTTGGTAGTCTTCTGAGCTCAAAGGCCCTGGCAGAAACTTTGTGTAAATGAGCTGTGCAAGTCTGGTTGCTTGTTTTAAGCAGGAATATTTCCTTCTATTGGTTTTGAAATCAGAGAGACAGAATTTGTTCAGGGAAATCCAGAAATTCTCAGTTTTATTTTATTCTATATTTATTTATAAATTCTCAGTGGATATTTTAGGCATTGTCCTCTGAGAATAGGACAGGTCTGCTTGAGGAGCTGTTTCTTTTATTTCCCCTCCTAGCTGAGGCAGTTCTGTGCTCAGGATTTTAAACTTTGCACTTAAAAACTTACTCATCATAAAATAAAGATATTGACTGAGGAAAAATTCTTCCTGTTTCTAATTTTATTTTGCTGCTAGCAGCATATGTTTGAGGAGAGCAAATAACTTCCAGAGACCCGCCTTGCTGTAGAACTAGTTATTGGTGAATCAACAAGGAAAGGTAGAGAGCAAACTGCTCAGCCCTGCCTGGTGGCCACTCCCAAAACATTTTGGAGAAATAAGCTGCTACCAAGCTGCTGACCATCACTGCATGATTACAACACATGGAAAGAAATAGTTCCCATAGCAGCTCATTTTAAGAATAGCTTCAGCTTCGCTTGGGAGTTAGGCAGCTGGTGGCCAGGACCCTGGAGCTGAGGAATCCTTGGTGGAAAACACAGTTGAGATACCATGTCATGCTTCTGCGTTGCCTCAGCTGTAATTTCCTAGTAGTTTGAAGGTGCAGTTCCACGTAGCTGTAATTTGACCTCAGGGTGACAAAGATCAATAAACATAGTGAGGTCTCCAGCAGGAGACAAGGACAAATCCTGCCTGCCAAACACAGAGTACAAAGACCTTGGCAGTTCTCTGAAGTTCATTATATTTAGTAACTTGCTTACTACATTGGATTTGCTGTGCATGGTGCAAACAAGGATTTTGAACTGTTGGGAGTTTCTTCCATGATGATCCTCTGATGCTTTCAAGGACATGGTGTTTAGGGATCATATTATTGTATTCCAGTGGTTTCTGCCACACACCATTAAAGAAACAAACAGAAAAATCAAAATAAAACGTAATTTTCTCCCAGAATGTTGTATGACTACTCAGAGGTATGCATTTGTCTGTTGTTTCCCCATGTATAAAATATTCAGGATGATAATTCTTAAAAAAATAGCTAGCATGCAAGCACTTTTTTCCAGAATATTTGTGGATGTCTTTTCAGTACAAGAAAAAGTATTTTTTGTGCTATAATGGCTTCAGAAAGACTTATCTGTTGACAGGTTTCTAGTTCTGCTTCTTGAAAATAGCCGAATAGGTTTTTAATTTTTTTTTAATACCCTTCTGTCCTGAGAATGTATGCTATACTTTTGCTAGCAGTGTAGTTTTAAGGCCAAGATATAAATTCTCTGGCAGACCTGCCTACCCAGCACAGCTGTGATTAGTTTGATTCCAACCTTGGACTGACTCTTCAGCTCCATTTGCATTCATAACAACCAGTGGAGCATATACTGCCTTTCCAGTTACACAGGGAGAAAAGGGACAGTGGTTTATAAGACTCTGATACCCCATTTAGAAGCAACACAGCCAGTTTACAGCCTGATGCTCTGTAATGGATCCTGTCACCAGCAGCTCTATTTTTCTTTGACAAAAGAGATGCCACTGCTGCACCGAGCTGAGCTGCATAGGCTGGGGAAAGTTCTGGGTCAAACAGGCAGCTATAGGGACTGGGAGCCCCAGCAGCAAGAGGTAAGGGATTATCAGAAGTGGCAAATTTCAAGGAGAGCGAGGATACAGAAGTTCAAGCTGTGTGTGTGTCTGTCTGGTCTTGCCACGCTGGGACATCATGTCTTTTCCAAAATCCCTTCAGACGAAACAAAATATTTCTGTGAGGTGATTACATGAAAATGTTGGCCCCAAAATCAATGAAGGGATGAATACAGTCCTATCTGGGGCTTGAGGATGTTTGAGAGGGGCCAGGGAGATTTTTCTCTTTCATGTGATCTCATGGCTGTTTATTTACTATTCTTAAAAGTCACTTAAAAGTCAAAAGCTGTCTATTAAAAGCAAAAGCTCCAACATCCCATTATATGGATTGTTTTAGGATATCCTGCTGGACACATGACTGTACTGAAGTAAGCATGAATGCTTCTGCTTCTTTTGTGATATTTAACCCTTTCTAATAGAGTTCTTACACTTAAAACCCAAGACAGAAAGAGCACTTTGGGCATTCCGTGGATGAAGCAGGGAGTATAGGAATTCAGCTGCTACATTAATGGGTATTGCATCACTTTGTACACAATATTCACAGGTAAAAAGGCTGGATTGAAGGCCACCTTCATTTGATTGTTTTGTCTTCATGTTTCTGATTCTTCAGACATCAAATGATTCCAATGAGAAGTTTCCCCTAATGCAGAGATCTGAAATATTGTATGGAAGTCTCAAGCAGGCCCTTGACTTGAGTGTAAGCTTGTTCTGTGCCAATACATCTTTAGTAAATGGCCTTCATCTGCTGCCTCCATGGGAATTCATGCTGGTCAGAAGAGGAGGGATGCTTATACTCAGGGAAATAGTCAGCTCACTGTACTTTCAGTATTCCTGCTAAGATGTTGTGAGCATGGGGCATGAGATGACACCTTACCAAAGGCTTGGGTTATCTTTGAGAATATAAAATGAACATTATCCACAATTCAGTAGATTCTTTATGGGTAATTTGCCACCTACACATACATTATTAAAGCTCTTGATGCACCTGAGTGCTCATCTCTAAATCACAGCAGTAATATGAAATCCCACAAAGTTATTATTACACAATTTTTCTTGCAAAGATGCTATTTTACTGCTATAATAACTTCCCTCTAGGAGACTCCAGAAGAAGACTTCAACTCCATTACTAATGATTTATAAAGTCAACCCTGTGCACATATCTTGAGCTTTCCTGTGACATGCTGAAGCACAATTAATGGAAGCTGTAATAAGGAAAGTTGGTTTCCCTCTTGCTACTAAAGAAAACTTTGCAGGTAGGGTATATATGGAAGTTTCATACAAAGTATAATGCCAGCATGTCCTTGCTTTGTTATGGAAGGAAACAGGAAGGGGTAAAAATTAATTAAAGTAAGATGAAAATGGAGAAGAACAAGAACATATTGAAATAAGAACAGTTACAGGGAACCTGACTACAATGTAGTAGGGTGGTGGAGAGAGAAACAATATAATGAAATAATATATGTGCTATTCAGTAAATCCATTCTGGCAAAGTTGTTTGGGTATTTTGGTTGGGTTTTTTTTTCTTTGGTTTGTTTTTTTGATTTTTGCATATCTAAACCTTCTGGCTTTGCTTTTAAAATCTCATTACCCCAGAGGCCAACCAAGCCAAGATGTTAATGGGAGAAAAAGCTCCAGACTTTATTCTTGTGCTGGAAACCACATGAACCAAACCCCAGGAACAAAGGCCAAACCCCCTGCACAGGAGCAGAGAGCTCTCTCTACCACTGCTTGGAGGACCTGGGTCTCAATCTACATGTGCAGATGGAGTTCCTTGGCCAAAGTCCCTCCTAATGAGATTACATCTGGCAATAGCACCATGTTCTTTAAGGACAAGGAACATAGAGTGGAATTCAATAAAAATTCCACTGAGTATGGTATTCTCCTTCATTTCCTCTTCCACTTTGCTTTCATGCAATATCACTCCTCCTGGCTACCAACCACAACAAAACCAGTCTGGAGAGGATAAGGCTTATGTACAATGCCTTCTTACAGTAAAACTGGCTGGCCTAAAGAATAAAGTGTCACATAAAGCTGTTCATTTACTTAACAGACTTGTCTTTGTTGTTTCAACCTTGTTGTACCAAAAGAATTTCTACTGTTTTAATTCTGTAACATGGGAATGCTACTAAACTCATGTGCAGTGTATGGTGAGATCTAAAAACCTTTGATGTGGTGCATCTCTCATTCTTTAGTATTACAACCTTTTAGGTTAAGTCTGGTATTATAATTATTCAGAGTAAGAAATATGTTGTTGACTGCTGTTGAACTCTTTCTGTAGTGGATTCCCTCTATGACAGTAAGCTTACCAGTTATAGAAAAGCAATTATTTCATTTATAACCTTCATAACATCTTTGCTTTTCTCTGCATTAGCAGAAACAGCATTTAAGGCAAATTTTTCCTACTTGTTTTTGCAGGAGGTCCCAGGAGCTCAGACTTTACAGTCTTGCTTTTGTCCTTGGATATGTATCCGCGTGTTTGCACCTTGAGATTGAAGCATAAATATTTTGGCAGCTTTGCTAAAGCCCTAATTCAGCTTTCCTGCTGGGATTTTACAGCCAGAAAATACCTATCTCTGTTGTCTTTTTGCTTTTGAAATATTTTGTGTACTTGAGTTGTACTATCTTTTGTTTAGAGTTTAGTTTTGTGTTGTTTTGTCTTGAAGTAGTTCAAGGACTGAGTAGGGAAGGTCAGAGTGTTGGACTTTAAAAAATACACGAAAGAAGCGCTTGCAGAAATACAATCCAAAGTCAGGACAGCTTGGATATTTGGAGAGAATGTATGAGTTCATTTTGTGAGGGAGCTGAACTGTAATTATTAAAGCAGAGTCCTAATGACCAAGTAGGTGATAAATCTATATTCTGGGGAAAGAGTCATCTTGCAGCTGGGGTTACGATACTACTTGCAGGTGTGAGCACACCTGGTCTCATTTGTATGTTTGCTAATCCCATATATGCATCCCTATGTGGATCTATGCTCCCACCCAGCAGGCTTCATTTAGATCCCTTGTACATGTGGGATGTGTCCTCTGTTTGGTGCACCACCTTTTTTCTCTTTTTTTAATTGTGACTTGTTTCTTACACTACTCTTACCTTCCAAACTTGATGTAAGGTTATAAGCTGGTGTAAGAAGCTACGTGCTTTGGACAGTCATGTGCTACAATTTATACTGAGGAACGGTTCACAGAGCTTCAACTTCTACAGTTTTCTGTGAAACAGATTGCCTGGTTTTGTATGAACACATGAACAGATGGAGAGAGCTGTAAAGCTGTCATCTTGTATGGTACTGTTTTGGTTGCTAATACATAGTGACCTTTGACATATACATATATATAGTTAGCTTCCTCTGCAACAGTTGGATATGTATATGTGTATGTGTTTTGACATCAGCACTTATACAAATATTTATCTATGCAAACATAGATGAGTAAGTATTGCTTCTGTGTTTCAAAAGGAACAGAGAAAAATAGGTGAACCATGAATGTTTAGTCACACCAAGTATTTTAAACAACACACTAACGTGTACATGCAATGCATAAGTATATAGTTCCTTAAAAACTACTAGTTGGCTCACTAGTAGGCAAAACTACAGGATTTATCTGTGGGAAGCAAATGCACATAACATTACAGTAGTAATAGCTGACAACTTAATATACTGTAGGCGTACAACTCACTGAAAGCCTGTTTAAATGAAAACTCCCCTTTTGCACAGAGAGATAAGTTCTTCTGCAAGTCACGTTGTATCTCCTTCCCAAGAATATTCCCTCCTGCCTGTTCCATGATTATAGCATCCAAAACAGTAAATAAAAAGAGAGAGAAAGAGGAAGAGAATTCAGGAAGCAAAGACATTTACGAGGGAATAAATTAGTTACTGACTAAACATTTTCAGCATTTTGATAAGATGTTTCTTGCGTGCCAAGCAACATTGCTGAGTAGGTGTCAAAAGTCCAAGCAGATTCAATCTAAAGATAACCTCAAAGAACATTCCCTGCCAGCATTTTGTTGATTTTAGCAGTTCAATATGTTTCAAAACATGAGATGAGTTTTCATTACACAGTGTATCATGCTGCAAGAACCTGCAGTGACCTGACTTGAATTTTTCACCCACGCAGGAACAATTTTGCCATTAGCCAGGCTGCATGGGGGCTGGAGGTGCAAAGTTCCTTCTACTCAGAAGCTGAAGAACATAGCAAACTGGTGTGGAAGATGAAAAATCTAAACATATTTCTAGCAAAAACAGGGCATCACAATTAAATAAGAGGCAAATAGCTAGAGTCTGATGAAATCTGACTGCTGGGGATGCACTTTCTCAAAGCATGTGTCCAAGGATGACGGATCTCATTCCCTGTGGCACAGCAATACTTATTTTGCCCAAGTGACATTAAGGAGAACACAGGTGCCTATGTGGCATATCTTCTGAGGGAGAGTAGCACATTAATCTCACTTTAAAATGCCCTCTATTGTGTTCCAGGGGCCACTCCAGTGACAGAGGCTCATGGCTTTGAAAATTTTTCTAATTGCCAGCACTGCAGCCCCTGGTACCTCTACCTTTGAAAAGAAGCCATTCGTTCCCACATGGTCATATTTGGAAGGTCCATTCATGTCTTACCAAGATAACTTCAGACGGAGGAAACAAATGCCTTGAAGCCACCAGTGCCACAGAAAAGCCTCCTGACTGCACTCTTGTGGTGTGTGCACCCCCAAAGCCCCTCAGTCTCCAGGAATGGGCAGAGTTAAAATAAGATTTCTTAGCACAATGCTAGAGTTCACCAAGCAAAGGTGAATATAATGCAGACAAGAAGATAATATGTGGCAACTCTGTATAAGGCATTGTGAGGGGGGAGCAAGGGGAAACAGGCAGTTCACTCATAATAGATTTTTTTTGTGTCTAAATTGAACCCACAAATGTTTTATAATGAAGGAAATTAATATATATGCTATTACAGTATGGTATATTATATGTAAGCAATCAAACTAAGAAAATGCAATTCTTTAGTCTAATTTTCACCTATCTAAAAGCTAACTGTTAAAGCATGAATGCCTGCTAAAATCAGTGACAATCTTTGCTGGTTCTTCATGAAAACACCATTTTTTCCCCTAATAGGACAAACTATC
The DNA here is from genome assembly GCF_036169615.1 of Heliangelus exortis. NCBI lineage: Eukaryota > Metazoa > Chordata > Aves > Apodiformes > Trochilidae > Heliangelus > Heliangelus exortis. Next base: position 58,601,528 of record NC_092424.1, on the reverse strand, counting down.
TGACACTGGGAGAATAAAATAATTTATAGATTGTTTATACTTTAACTTTATGCCTATCAATCTTTTGTTTTAAACCAGATGTACCAAGAGAAGCACAAGAAATTTACAGATGAGACCACAGTAATACACACCCTTTAGAACACAGGCCAAAAAAGTAGAGCTGAGGACAGGTTTTACTTATGAACTTCAAAATCATGCTAGGTGATTTTTCTGTCCACACAAGCATAATATGAATGAGTTTTATCTGAGGTTTTTTTGTTTAGGGCTTTTTTTTTTGTTTGTTTGTCTGGCTGGCGTTTTTAGTGGTGTGATGTCTGAAATAGCCAGAAAGCAGAGAAAAGAAACTCAAAAAGATCACCTTGCTTTCAAGCAGGGTGTAAAATCAATATAATTAATAATACACCAAAGAATGGCTCTTCTTGCACAGGCTATTCTTGCAGCTAAATACTAAGAAACTAATTCCTTCATTGTACAGGATTAAATTTGAAGTGATTGTTGTATCCCACTTGTATTTTGTCATTTGGTTGTCTGAGCATCTCTGTTGCTAAGTGTATATAGTGCTCAACAGAGCAGAGTACTCAATCTGACATGGGGTCTCTGGGCACTATTGGAATAATATGTAAAAAGATACTTCAAGATTACTCTTTGGAGACCTGGAATTAAGTCTTCTGTTTAGCTGCAATTGTTACATTGACAGCAGAGTTTGAGGTTATGAATGTTAGTTTGTGGTTAATGGGGCTCTAGAGATCCGGGGTTCAGCTCTTAGCTCAAGCATAGATTTCAGCTGTCCAATTAATCTCCTTGTGCCTCAGTCCCTAATCTGTAAAACTCAGATAATAGCATGTTTTTTCCCTGTTTTTTGTTTCTTTGTTTAGTTTATAAGCTCTCCAGGGCAGTCATAGTCTCTTTCTTTCAGATCAGGCTAGCTTCCAGTACAATTAGGCTCTGATCTTGCTACACTTCTGCAAAATTTGCTGTCACAGCAATGAATAACTACAAAATATTTCTCAATCATGATATTTTAAAAAATTTCTTAGTGAAACTCACAGTATTTCTTTCCCTTGATCTCTCTACATAGGTCATGAAAATACTTTTTTTATTCTTTTATTTTATTTCACATAAGTGAAATGTTCTGGGCCACCCTCTTGAAATCTGCACAGAAATTCTTCTAACTCTTTCAGTGATTCTGGTATCCTTCTTTCCATAAAAAAATGAGATGCTGCAAAATATTAAAGAGGATGACAGACCCTGCTATCTGACAGTGTTATCAGAATGCTCCATTGTCCCACGATCAAGGCAGAGATCATAATTTACTGTTAAGCATTCAATTTAAAAAAAAAAAAAAAAAGAAGCTGTCTTGTGTTCCTTTTTTTGGCAGCAGTTATTCTGTAGAGTGAATGTCCTTTCTCTCTACACATTTTCTTCAGTGAAGAATACCAAAACAAATTTTGAAGGAATAGCACCTTCCTAAGAGAGCTTCAGTGTATTCATAGAGTATAAAAATTCATTTACTTCAGAACAAGAAGAGGAGACCTTGTGCTATACCACTGAATATGCACAAGCACTCCTCCTAGCCATGTTTTCTTGTTTTCATCTGAAAATTTTCTTACTCATATCACAGAAATCAATGAAAATTTCTATAAAGTTATTAAATCTCAAATATTATAAAGGTTTTAATCTGTGTTAGGTAATGGGTAGGAACTACACTATGCCAGCACTGAGAAAGCATATTCCTCATGCGTTAAAATGTTCGTTCCTTTTTTATTTTTCACAGGTTCTTGACTACTGTGATTCCAAAGCCTTGTTATGCATGGTGAGAAAAAAAATACATCTTTTGCCAGTTTTGAGTCTGCTGCCTCTCTGTTCATTGAATGCTCCCTCACCACTGCACAAGCAGTGATGCTCCATATCCATCACCTCTAGATCTTCCATTATCCTATAGACCTGAACTGTGTCCCTACCTATTATTCTGCTTTCTAGAATCAGCAATTGAAATCTTATCAGTTTCTCATACATCTGCAAGATTTTCTGAGCCTTTGCTCGGTCCTATCATCCACATACACACTCCTCCAGCTCTGCCACATCCTCTCATGTGGCCAGTACCACATAATGGATTCTGGAGAAGTCCTCAGTATTGCTTCAGAGACAGATATACTAAGAGAATCTATATTAGTCTCTGTCCTGCTCTTCATTTCAGCTGCCTTTAAGATGCTTTTAGGGTGTGCAAGTTTTTCTGTGATGATGCCTGGTAATTAAGTTAGTGCAAGAGAGAGGTGCCTACTTCTGAAAATCTTTTTTCCCCCTGCTAGGTGGATGTTCTAGAGGAAGAAAACTGGAATTTCATCTGCAGCATGCATACCTACACTGGGTACAGTGAGAATTCCTCCCAGAAGAGAAATGCCTCATGGTGTTTGAAGTGTTGACAAACAGCTCACATTTTGCTGCTTCTGTGCCCAAAAAGAAATTATTTTACAAACCCAGATTTGACTGACAGGGTCTTGACATGAGAAGCCTAAGTCAAACAAGAGAATAAAAGAAGAATTCTGGACTACTTGAAAGTGTCATGAACTTATACATTTTTAGGTGAAGGCCTCTCCTAAAATATTTCTGCCAACAAGACTTCCCAGGTAAGATTTTTTCTGTGGAAAGGTTTTTTTCTTGATATGTATCAACTACTTTTCAAAGTGAATTTAGTTCTACTGCAAGATGCCAAATCAACAGCTGAGGAGACTGAAGGTCCTTCAGAGGGACCCAGGGACACACAAATACCCCTGATTTGTTCCAGCTCTGAGGCACTGACAATGTGTCTCAGTCCAAAGGGAACTTTCTCAGCTGGAAAGAATTAATCTTCTCTCGAGATGGTATTTATATGGCCATAATTACCGAGTTATCTAAATTATTCAGAATCTAGAGTTATATCATCATAGAAAAATGGGTCATATTGTAGGCACACATGCAGCCACACATGCAAGCTCTGGAGCCACATGACTATAGCCCTCTCCTTACCCATGGCTGCTACTGTGGCACCTCACTGGGGAGGACAGACTCCAGAGGTGGGACAGGTGAACCACATGACATTTGAAAAGACCAAGTGCAGAGTCCTGCACCTGGGTTGGAACAACCTGTATTATCAGTACTGGGGCTGGGTGATGAAGTTTTAGAAAGCAGCCTTGCAGGAAAGGACTCAGGGGTGCTGGTGGATGACAAGCTGGACATGAGCCAACAGAGTGAACTTGCACCCCAGAAGGCCAAGTGAACCCTGGGCTGCATCAAAAGAAGCCTGGACAGCAGACTGGGAGAGGTAATTCTGCCACTCTGTTCTGCTCTGGTAAGACCTCACCTGGAGTACTGCATCCAGCTCTGGCGCCTTCAGTACAGGAAGGACATGGACCTGATGGAATGTGTCCAGAGGAGAGCCATGAAAATGATCAGGGGGCTGGAGCACCTTTCCTAAGAAGGCAGGATGAGGGAGCTGGGGTTGTTCAGCCCGGAGAAAAGAAGGCTTGGGGTGAACTAATAGTGACTTTCCAGTGTCTGAAGGGGACCTACAGAAAGGCTGGAGAGAGACTGTTTGCAAGGGCCTGTAGTGACAGGACAAAGGGCAATAGTTTTTAATCAGAGAAGAGTAGATTTAGACTGGATGTTTGAAAAAAGTTTTTTTATCATGAGGGTAGTGGGAGAACGGAACATGTTGCCCAGGGAGGTAACTGGGGCCTCATCCCTGGAGATATTCAAGGTGAGGCTTGATGAGGCTCTAAGCAACCTGATCTAGTTGAGAGTGTCCCTGCTTACTGAAGGGGGTTTGGAGTAGATAACCTTTAGAGGTCCCTTCCAACCCAAATTATTCTATGATTCTATGACATATGGGAATGTGTGGTTTTGCTCCAGAAGACATGCAGCAATTGTTGAGTATATACATGGTCAATACACGACTCCTTGTTTTCCTGCCCAGCTACACAGCTTTATCCAGGCTGGTATTTGGATTGCAGCATACTGGATATCTGTCTGGCTTGCCTGCTGTAATTGCCAAGTAAGGCACATTAGATAAGTGTTTGCTGTTTTTTTTCAATATGTGAATGTTCTTTCTCAAAATAGGGCGAAACCATGATCTCATTTCATAAAACCCATCAGGTTTTTAAGCATTAAACTGTAGTTTAAGATACATTGACTCACTTGCTGATGGAGACTTCTTAGCCTTCAGTCCTTTTTATTCTTGAGACATTTTCTGCTTCCTCCAAAACCTTCTAAATATTTGTTTCTTTTCCCATTTGGTTAGATAAGACTAGGATTGCATACCATGCTGAGAATAAAATCCTTGCTTTCAGAGGGATTTCATTTCCGTGCCCTGTCATACCTCCATCCAGATCAGCAGGGGTGACAAAGGTTGAAACACCAGCTCTAAGAGGGGTCCCAGCCTCTCTCCATCCCTGTCCCAAGGTCTCACCAGCCCCTCTCAACCCTCCTCATGGAGATCCCCAGGAAGCTCAGATAGTGCTGGGCTCTGCCCACACTGCTGGGGCCAAGGCAGCCAGAAACAGGGAGCTGAGCATCCAAGCACTGGAGAAGGTATGGGGCATGCCAAGTAGGGGAAAGGATGACAACAGGCCCAAGCAGACAGATCTAGATATGCCAGTCTGGACACTGTCCTGGCAAAGAAACTTCAGCTCTGGTGTTCGAGACATCTGGGCACAGCAGACAGGGATGGAGCCTGCCCAGGGCTGAGGTTCAAATGACTCTGAGTGACTGAAACTGAAAGAGCTGATTCACTGACATGCAGTGACCTTACTTTAACCACAGGTAAATACACTGTGTTGCAAATAGAGCTGGATGGCTGCTGTTCAGGGAAGCTGTTCATGGTGGGACCAAGTGAGGCCCCTGTCAGCCATGAGATAAGTGTTTGTGACACCCCCTGATCCTGAGCAGCTCCCACCTCCGGGTCATAGCTGGCACCACAGAAAGGGATGTGCATTCACCCTGCAGCTGCTACAGTTCATCACACTGATGGCAGTACATTTGCACTTACATGACTGACCATGCACTGCAGTGCCTGTGATACACGTGCACACTGTGTTTTCCCCACCTGACATCATGCCATCTTTCACCACCTTACTGTGAGGACACTGGCAGAGGGATGGAACAAACAACTGAGGGGCCAGGAATGTCTTGGAGGTCTTGGTTCATTGTACATGAGTTATAATGTTCAACCCAGCCCAAGCCGGATGCACAGAAGAGAGGAACAAAATATGCAAGAGATGTTGCCTGTTGCCCAAAGGAGTCAGAATGCACCGGTTTATCCTCAGGCACCTCTTTTTAATGGTGTTCTGAAAATGTTCAAAATCTATGCTGTGAACATCTCAAGAAATACTGGCAGACATCACATTCACATTCTCAGCCTCATTGACTGCCAGCTCTTACATCACCTGTTGTTGGCAGACTCAATGAGTACAGTTTTCTGGGAATTATGTCAGCCAACCTTCCTTATGTAGCTGTGTTGTCTGCATTTGATATCAGCTAATGTGGTTCATGAACTGTTTGTCTGAGAACTTTCAATTGCCATATTTGCCTATAGTTTTCAGTTTTTATACACCTTCACTGCAGGTGTAATTCCGTCTTTCACATATACACTTTGTTTTTTGTTTTTTTTTTTTTTCTTTCCAGAAGTGAGCTATCAAACAATTAAAGAAAAAGCTGAAGAGTTTTTTTTGAGGAGCAAGACCCAGAGTGCCTCTGAAATGTTCAGAAAGATAGAGGAAGTGGAGCCTGCAAATCTATCAGTCAGCTTCCAAAAATCCCCAGGGAGGAGTTGGAGGATGGGGATGGTTGGCTGGGGATTAGGTGGAAGCTGTTATCACAGGCTGGCTTGGTTATGCATTTCCTTCAATTCAATCCCTACTGTTCACAGAGCAGCAATGTACCTAACAGCTGCATGTTCTTTGCTTCCCTTTTGAACCCTGCTCTGGCCAAAAAAGTCTTTATCACAGGACACATTTGGGTATCTTTGGTCATTAATAACTGAGACGGAATACAATTTCTTCTCCATCTCTGTTGCTTCTGCCATAAATCCCCATGGAAAAAAATCTCATGTGAGTTTGCAGTACTAAAGGGAATTTAAATAAACATTGTCTAAGTTTGGCAGCAGTAATCAGCTGGGGGGTTTTTTTGTTTTGTTTTGTTTTGTTTTGTTTTTTGTTTTTTTGTTTTTTTCCTTTGATGCCCACAGTCTTCAATTCAGAAAGCCTTACTAGCCCAGCTTGAGGGAAAGGGGATAAATTCTCTCTACAGTTTTCTTCTCTTTTCTTGAGCATTTTCATGCTTGTCTTTCCCTTATTCATTATAATGGCTGGAGGATCTCAGCTAGCAATCAGTACAGGAGGCAGCCTGGATGCTGTTCTTGTGGGAAGTCCACATTCCCTGCAAGTTTTGCGTAACCCAGACTTTCCCTCCAACTCAGTCCAGGATTACTTCCTGCCAGACACTTTTCCTTTAGCTATGGGCTCAGATGAGGAAAAAAGAAACCTTTATTCCTTATTAGGAAACACCTCATTCGTCCTCTTCTCCTCTAACCAAAGACACGTTAAAATTCTCATTATGTAAACATAAAACCACTCCAATGAAAAGCAACTGTCAGTGTCTTTTTATGATGTCCTAGTATTCTGGTTAGACAGGTTTATAAAACATGTGCTCTTTGCCAGTCTCCCTAAAGCATAATACCTTCCTTCTGCCACCAGTTAATAACATTATTTGAGTAATCTGTGTTATGACACTGAAGGTCATGACTTTAAATCCTGCTGATCAGTCAAGGCAAATGTCATTGCAAAAGCAGTTTTTATCCTACAATTCCTGCTGCTGAGCAGTGTGTATCCCACTGGCATGGATGTCTCAGCAGGTAGGACCTGCCATGCCACTCGTTTTTCAGCACTGGGAAAACAACCACTTCCGTAATTCTCATACCACCAAAAATCTACACCACAGATGAACCATCAAAATAGCAGCTGAATTTACCGTATGGTCAGATGATCAGTCAGGAAAAAAATACCTAGAAGAACCACAAAATCATATGTCCAGGGCTCACAGAGCTCAGTTACAGCAGTGGTGCATGTCTTTATCAAAAATATCTTTTAAGCATAAGTTTAATGATGAGGGCTATTTTGAAAAGATTTAGTTATCTTTTGAGCCATAAACTCTGAGGCTGCACAGGCAGCAAGACAAAATCAAATCATATAGAGTGAAATACGGATCCTCTGGATTGTAATTGCTAGATTTGCCTTGTTTCTGCTTGTGAACAACCACAAACCAGACTGTGTTCTCTAGCAGTGTGAAGTAACAGAATGTTTCACAGCTTTAGGTCAGCTGCAAGCTAAAGCATTCTTCATATAACTTAATTGTCCCAGAAGATTTGCAACATAACCATGTGATCCTTATTAATAAGGAACTCTCCTCCCCAAGAAAACATACAGCTGAATGTTAATGGTGTAGCCACACTGAAGGGGGTGGAATTAGAGCCAGCGTGAGCTTTGACTATCATAGAGCCAGTGCCCCAGAGGAGCAGAGGTCCTTGGCAGTGCCAGGCTGCAGTGAGAGCCAGGCTGTGGTGTCTGGATGCCCTCCATGCAAGCAGATGTCCCGCTGGCAGATACCTCCCAGACTTCTCCCTTCTCTTCTCATTTACCTTCACTGACCCCCTGCCAATCTCTCTTGCCTCTGCCAGGTGCCAAAGGGATAACTAACCTCTGCAGTGTTGCAATACTTGACTTTACCACAGGACAGCTCATTTTTCCCAAGTAAAAAGCAAGGCAGTACCCCTACGCATGCTACCTTAAATAAAGACAAAAGCCAGGAAACGTGGTGCAGGAAAAAACATAAAAAGGGAAGAAAGATGAACAATACTATACGGTCATTTGGCATCTATGCAGGAGAGAAGAGAATTGCTGTATAAAGGAGGTTGACCGTAATGTGTGAGGATGACTTGGCCACTCCTCTTCAGAGAACAGCTTGACTCATTCTCACCCTCTTGACTTCCCTGCAAAAAGGAGGAGGATTTCTAGCTGGGTGGGAAAAGTATTTTTCCTATGAAGAAGTGAGACAGATGAACTCCATCTCCCCTCTGTATGTCTTTTGAACTTATTTCCTAGTTGTGGCTTGGGTTAGCACAGGTGAGCCCTGAAGGCAGCATAGTGTGAACCACTAAAACAAATTCAACCACTGAACACATTTGTGCCGTGACCCAGATTTCATCAAGGCATGGAAAGTCCCCCAGTTGAACTATGAAAATATTCTTCAGGTTCATTATAAAATTAGAGGCAATCAGGGGCTTGAACTCAGCATTGGAAATGCACACACACTTTGTGCATTCCAAGGGCAGTGGAGTTTATTAGAAGTTAACCTCATGGGTGTATTGGTACTTAAACATGGCAAACCACACTAGGAAATCTTGAGTGTGATTTTGACTGAAATTCCTGTTGCAGAATGGGTATTCTCATGACTGGGACATGTTGAAGCAACAAGGACACATTTTTCTCAATGTCAATTCCCACGTGGCAAAGTAACCATTGTATCGGATTTTCTTTTTTTTTCCCTTTTCCTTTTTTCTCTATACATAATTAAATGTTATTACCACGAGTGCTGAGACACAGGATAAAAGTAGTGTAGTAGAGAGTAGCAAAGGAAAACTACATTAACAGCAAATTACAGTGACAAGCTCACTGAAAGCTCTTCTAATCTGAGGGATGTGTGCTCAAAAAACTCCCAAGCAATGTCCCCAGATCTGGCTGCCCCTTTTGATAGCCATTATCCTGGGCCAGCATATCAATAATGGAAACCCATTAAAAATAACATAGTATTAGAGACCGAACAGTGAAAAATCTAAAGAAATAACCAGGGAAAAGATGTAAAGGAAAAAATGGGGAACAGCAGACAGTATGCTTGACTGGCCCTGCAGCTGCCAGCCAGGATCAGCTGATAGCCCCCAGGAGCCTGCAGAGCCCCATCAGGAGAGACATGACCCTGCATGCATTCCTCCGTGGCCTTGCCTGCACTCTCATGGACTCTTTTTTAAATCATTGAAAGGCTGGATTGTTCTACTTTTTTTTCTTTCTTTTTTTTTCTTTTTTTTTTTTTTTTTTTTTTGTGGTGAGGTGTTTTTTGACAATGTTGTGCTTTGGCCTGCTGCTGCTGGCAAAGCTTTGAGTCCACAGGTCTGTATAACGAAGCACACTGGCCAAAGGTCAGGGCTGGCAACACGGGATTAATGCCAGTTTCTTGCTGTATGAGCATTATCCATCGTCACGTCATGATGTAAAAAAAATTCAGCTGCTGTAAATATCAAACGTGCCATTTCCCACCTTCTAGAAAGGTAATTTTTTTTTCTATGCAGTGAAAGCAAAGCAATCAGACAACCTCTGAGAGCCAAAGGAGACTCAGCCACATCCTTGTGAGAACAGTTCTCTTGCTGTCATTATTTAACGTGTTGTCAACAGTATGTTCTGCACTGTGAAACAGGGTGATATATTAAGCCTGTCTGTTATGGTGACTGTGTTTAAAAGAACAAGGAGCATTTCATGCTGCCTGGAGTTAGATGCCTAAGGTGGGATTTATCTCCCCTAGTTTTTTATGTCTGTCAAGTCAATCATCTGTATCTGAGCTAAGCAACTTCTGCTGCCTGCAGAGCCAATTGAGGAGAACAGGAACTTCCAGAGGGAAAATCACTCTGTCTTATTCTAGACAGCCATAGCATTTAAAAGGAGAACCAAGAACTTCAAGGTTTTCACTACACACGGTCTCCAGTTTGGTCCCAGGGACAGGCCATCCAGAAGCAGCCAGACACAACCTCAGGACCCTGTTTCATGCAACCCATGATTTGCAGTGGGATAGCATAAACCATGGGGGAGTGACTGGGACACCAGTTCAAAAGCACACACCTAATGTAAGCAAAGACACAAATCTATGCACACACACAATATCTTCTTTTAGAAGACAAGGCTTCAGATAAGCACCAGCTACTGGTTGTACCAGGCAGGATATTCTCACTTGGTTCTTATGTACCATTGTCATTGTGGTGGTCTACTTGAATTGGGGAAATTTTTATTACAAATACATTAAGAAGTAGACAAGAATGGTCTCTTTAAAGAAAGAAAATTTAAAGGAAGAAAATTTCTAACTTTCCATCCAGTGAACTCTTTATCTGTGAACACAGAGACAACCTGATTTGGCATCCATGAACCTTTTGTTCCACATCTTAGTCATCGTTATTGCTGCTATAAATAAATACTATTGCTATTTAGGCTTTGCTTACAGTAGGTGTACCCAGGACAGGAAAATGGGAAGTGGGAAATGCAGCGCACAGATTAATTCCTGATTTATTTTGATTTAGTTTCTGCCATAAATGAATAATTTTAACAGTGCCCCAGATGAATGAGTTTTTGTATGACTGTGAAGAGCACTGTCTTTACTGATTTTACAGCTGCACAGAGAAACCAATAAAACAGACAAGGCAGAAGGCAGAGCAATATTAGGCTTGGTGGTGGAAAGGTGACTAATTTGTATCTCTGAAAGCTATTTTCACACAGTCAGTTTTTCCAAGTTGACTTATAGCCCCTACACACACAAACCTAAATGACTATTGCTCTGTGGCTATATTTAGGAGAAGTCTTGTTCCTGTTACTGTGCACAGCTAATTAGGGTCAAGCTGATGAAATCTTAAGCACTGAGAGGAAAGGTAATTGGCATTGACCTCAAGTCAGTAAAAGCTCTTGTAGACATGTTCCTCCTTTCACAAAAGTTAACGCCAAGCTGATTTTCAGTATTTTTGCAGTCTCTGTTCCTCCATTAAGCCCTAAATTTGCCCTTGAGAGTGCAGGGTGGGACCTCACAGCAGTGGGTCAGCAAATGCGGTTCCTATACTGGCAAGAACAGAGTACAAAGTAAACAAACAATTCTCTGGATTTGGCACCTAAAAATAATCTTAATTAATCTTAGTGAATCTGGAAGGGAGGTTTGAAGCATGTTGATTTGAAGTTGTATGTTGATACCTTGCTCCAAAACCAGCCAGTAGGACACTTACATTGTGCACAGCATCTTGGGTTGAGAGTGCAGAATCCCTTAGTGTCACATGCTCCATGCCAGAATAGTTGGAATCCTCTTGGGAAGTCTTTTGTTCTAATGTTATTTGATGTACGGGTTCAATAACACCCTTATTGAGAATACCTAAAATGTACAAAGGGTCAATCACCCTGTGAAGGAACAGGAAATGGTTGAAAAATGCATAGGGAGGGGCTAGTGTTAGTGAAGACCAAGGAAGTGTGTTGCCTTAAGTAACTGCTGATGTCTTCTGTGACTAATGTATTATTGTTCAAAGAACAACATATGTTATACACTTGCTCATACTTCTTAGTGAGACAGTGAACCAAGCACTTCCCTATCTTGAAGAAAACTGTCCATTTTTTTTTCTTTTTTCTCCTGAGGTTATGCATAAACCCACATTCAAGGGAAAACTTCTCATCTCTGAACTCCTGTAATGTCTGAGAAAACAGTAGGATATGAAATGGTGAATAATAAAGAAGAAAATCTTGCATTTCAGAAGCAAAGACATTCTATCAGTGCAGGAAAATAGAGCTGGCTCTGTACAACATGGAATTTTCAGCCATGCTCTTGCTCTCAAAATTGCCCAAAGGCATCTGCTATAAAAGTCAAACATTACAGGGCTGGGTGTGGGGTGAAGGGAATAAGAATGTTTTAAAGAAGTGTCTGAACAGCAAAAAGAAAGAGGCTCGGTCCATGGGAAAGTGGCAGTAGCACCCAAAAGGAGGAAATGCATGGTTAAACACCCAAGAGGACAAAGATCCTAAGCAAACAGTCTGCCTGAAGATAGGAGAAGAAGCAAAGCAGATAGAAATGCAGTTGGAGAGGAAAAACAATTTAGTCTCTTGTGGAGTAAACTGGAGCTGAATTTTTGAATCTGAGCATTAGAAAACTGTAGCAATTGTTGGAGTGACAATCAGAAATATGAGACTGGACAGTAGGCAAAAGGTCAGAACTAAAGAGAGAGATTTGTGAGTCACTGTTCAGGTAGCACCTGTAAGTACCAGAGCACACGAGGTCACGGTGATGGCACATATGGGAGCCCATAATAAATCCTCATCATTCTTCACCTTTCAGTTAGTTGGATTTATTCCAGTTCAAAGCCAGAGAATCTTTAAGGTCTTGATTATCTTCTACCTGTCTTCAGCTCTCCCTTCTTAGATTCCCTTCTTCCTTCATTTTTAAACTATAACCATGCTGACATGACAGCACAGCCACCACCAATTGTACTCCAGAAAGTGCCTCAGACTAACTAATGTTTACACTCAGAAATGTCATGTGTAACATCTGAAGTATCTTGTCCTCCCAGAAAGTCAAATATTGAGGTCAAAGATCTGGAGTTCTAATGGTGCTGTGTGGACATAGCAGGTACCAAGGACTAGCATAGGCAGGAATGTCTCCCAGTGATGCTTCACTAACGTGAAAGGAGGACAGGTAAGCAGCAGGTGCCTTGCAGCTCCTTATATGAAGTAAACTAAACAGTTTAGCAATAGCACATTTTCATAGCAACTAAATCTAGGTTTTGCAGCAATGCTCAGACTAGCTTGTTATGGCTTGTCACATCACCAAAAGTTAAACTGGCAAAATCCTTTTCCAAAGTCCTCAGGATTTATGCATTTGTTAAAAAAAAATAAAAATTATTGCATATAAAAGATGCCTTTAATATTTATGTGTCTTGATGTAAACTCCTCTCTGCTTGTTCTTTTTTGCTGTTCATCTGACTGCAAAACCAGCAACATTGTTTTCTCTGTACCTGTTACTGCTAAGAACATTGGTTCTGCTGTGCAGATTTCAGGCCCCAGGAGCTTGAAATTCACCTAAGTGAATCCCATGACACATTAGCTTACAGAGAGACCCATTAAACATTAGACAGTAATTTCCTGAAAAGAGGAGAGGGAAGCTCTCCCAGTCCGTCTCTTTCTTGGAATAGCTTTCATATGATTACACAGCCTGAAAGAAAACAAATTCTACAGAAGTTTATGGAAGAAGGTCACAACTTTTCCACTGAAAGGACTTGCTCTTGTTCCCGATGAGATTGCTAGTTAAATTCCCATCAGCTTCAGTCAGAGTTAAACCAGAATGTGAGCAAAATCTAGAATGGCTCTCTAGGCTGACTAATAAATTTTATGTAGTTGTTGCTTTTTTTTAGGAATTTTGTTTTTTAGACAAATGAGAGAGATATGGAGAGTGGAGGACCTACAAGAGAAACAGAGAGAACTGTTTTGTCTGGACCAAAGGAATGCTGTTACAACATGTTCTTTAAAAATAAATTGACATGGCGAGTTGAAATGAAAATGGTTTTGTTTCTCAATGTCACTCTGAAGCAATCATTTTTTTGCTTCTTTCTCTCCATGAAATGGATAATTTTAATCAGAATTCAGATGTTCTTGTGCAAAAATGCTGTGTGCTCCCGTGCTGCGTCTTAAGCACGCAATTTTTTCCACAGAATTGACAAGCTCTGTTTATTTGTTTACCCTTTATAATTTCCAAGCATATGTCAGATACATCATCAGAAAACAGAAACAGCTGTTCCTGCTCTGCTGAGTATAAAGAACAAATTTAAAGACAATACTGCAATTCCCAAGTTGGTCATAAGGGTTTTGTGGTGAGGATAATGATACTCTCCTTAAGCTTTGAGACCTACCTGGCAGTGAACATGACAGGATACAAGGATCAGGATTTTGATCCCTTCATTTGGCTAGGTTTATTTTATGAAAAAGAACAGCTAGAGGATGAGGGTCAGTGAGACGGGCAATTTTACCCACACGAGACAAACAGCATAAGGAGAGCAGTCCAGGTGCCCAGACCTGAGGGTACCAAGGAGATAAACACCACCATGACTCAAATCCAACAGCAGACCCTTCCGGTGCAGCAAGAGGAGGTCAAGCAAAATGACCAAAGATGACCTCAGATGCCTGTGTGTGGGCATTTTAATCACTCCTGGGGCATTTTGGCTTCCCCACTTCCTGCTTCTCTGTGCTGCTGCGGTGACCGCTCAGCCCCTGGGAGCAGCACTGGAGTGTGAAGCCACAGGCTGCTTTTCCAGGGAATCATCCTCTCCTGGAAAAACAGCTTCCTGGTCACGATGGGACAGAGGAGCAATGAGCTGCAAGTAAATAGGAGAAAGCCAAGCAGAGAGGAACTCTTTTTACTCACGGTTTATTGTTTTATCTTTTGATTGTGGCTGCTAAGTGGTGTGTTAGCATGGCTGTGGTCACATCAAAACCAGCATCTGATTTGCCACTGGATCTACTGTGAAACCTGTGGTGTCCAAAGGAAGCTCGAGTGCCAAATGGTAAAACCTCTTCTAAGAGGGCACAGTGCTAACGAGAGAGAAAAAGTGATGAAAGCTTATTATTTTTTAGGTTGCACATGTGCACATCAACACTGTGTTTTTAGGTGTTTTTCATTCCTGATCTATTTTACCTGAAACTGAGTTTCTCCAGCTGGGTGTCCACAGCTCCCACTCACATTAACTAGGCCCACCATGGAAGTCTGAAAATGGCCTACAACATTTGAAACCTCTCATAAAGTTACTGAAGTACAGCAAGATCTGCAGGGCTATATGTCTTAGCCATTAAATTGTATTACATTCAGACTACAAAGGGAGGATGCCAGAGGGGAAAGTGAGATTATATATCAGCTTCTATAATATTGGATTGTACAGTTGGAACCCAGACAAATTGGTCAATCAGATGGGCAAATTCAACATCATCTTGTTTTCAATCCAGTTCCTAGAGTGCTTTAGGACTCAAGACAAATAGAGGCTCTTCAGTTGTTAACCACTCTGGGTTGCACACTGGGATGACTTAACTAGCAATTTCAATTTGTTCTAACTCAGCCCCAGGGATAAAAAATGACAACATAATCAACTTCAGGAAGTTGGTTATTTGGATGAAAACATGAAGCAGCATGGAGACACAATTAGTTTAAACGGATAATCAAAAATACTTATGGCTTGAATCTCTTCATCAGTATGCTTTTGCTACTATTCTTGAGCGGTGTGCAGCATAAATAACCTATGACAGTGTCAAATTGTAAGCTGATTTTGTTTTGGTAGCATGATCACTTCCTGTGTCTGTGACTGCCTCCTTCTGATCGATGGTGGCAACTCTTGAGGAAATTTGGGGTCAAACACAGGGGATGGCTTCAGCTGGCTGATTCAGCAAGTTATCATTGAGGATTATGTTCCAGCCTGAGGGAGTTCCTCATACATGGAACCCAACTGCATGTGTAATGTTAAGAGACTTGCCATAGCTTATAAGCACAAAATGACCAAATCAGGAAGCTGTGTCACCCTTCCATTTTGCATAATTTGCTGTTAGAATTTCAGTGGTTTGTGACACCACCATACATGAAGGTTAGAATGCAAACTTCCTTTAATTATGTAAAAAAAAAAACAAAACAGGACCACACTGTTTGCAGAATGATTTAGCATCTAGCAATTGTGGGCAATTCAAAAGGTCAAGGGGTTCATGCTAGCTGAGTTTATACTGAGATAAGCATTTGGGTCTTCCACAGATTTCTCCTTCCCATTCATTGCCCCATCCTTTAGCCTCCTCCTGGGTCTTCTTAGCAATTGCGTGCCACTTAGATGATCCTTAAAGCACTAAAAAGCTTTCCACAGTGCTGTTACAACAGCAAAAATGAATCCAGGATACTTGATCTGACATTGAAAGCAGTGACTATTGGCAAGGGTTTCTCTTTACTCTTTCCTTACTCTTCCTCTTTACCTTTGACTGATTCTATTGTCTTCTGATACTTTAAATCAAAGTCTTTCTGATGGCTGGAGTGCATTTCCAAGTTGGCTGCTGGGGACATTAGGTTTAGACAACATGCATTAATAGTTTTTTCCCTACTTCAGCGGGTGGGGAAAATCCCACCCATACCAAATGTTTAGAAAATATCATTATCTTCCTATCTTTTTATTTGCATTGAGCATCTTTTGTTTGGGACTCAGAAGAGCAATATGATTTGGGAACAGGAAGAGCCGAGACAGACAGACTGGGGCTGCCCAGGGAACTGAGGAAGCTCTAAAGAAGAACATGTCCTGTGTTGTGTCCTGGTTTGTCTTAAGGGCATTAAGTGCTGTTTTATCCTCTGAGGCTTGGACAGGAACTGCATGTGTGTCAGCCAAGAGTTTGGAATATCTGGGCAACACCTGTGGATTGATTTGCTTTCTTAATATGCTGGTTTCCAGCCATTCAGGTCTGCAAGAACTGTAGAGCCCATTACAATGATTACAGACACAGAGGGACTTTCTGGGAAGAAAACTTCTAATTCTTTTAAATGGTTATTGGTATTTTGAAGAGAATAAATATTTTTGTGACTGTTTAGAGCATGATTTACATTCCCAATAAACCAACTATGTGTTGTTGGTTTTGGTATACAAGGGCCTTTGGATGATCCTAAATTGTATTATACAGTACAGACCTATCATTCCCCAAGCAGTGTGAAGGGGTTCTTCTGACTTTGAACACTTTCTATAAAAGCTGAAGGAATCATCAACAGATTTTTAAAAAAACACAGATTCTTAATCTGTTTTAAAAATCTGAATTCCAAGAAACTTACTGAATTTCTGAGGAAAGCTTTAAAAATAGTAGTGATAGTTACTTCAGTAGTAACCAGCTAATTGCTTGGATGTTATTTTCAAGTAGACAGAGCACACACTGCACAGGGTCAAGCTGGTAATGGCCTGCAGATATTAATTAATGAAGAAATCCATCAAGACTGGGCATTTGGTGTTTGAGTAATGTTTATTATGGTAAGAAGCCATTGAGGTCAATGTGAGAAACCGTGACAATGGCACTGTGGAATTCCGGCCTTATTTCCATATCAAATCACTTTTGGTGACAGGTGAAAGGGTGAGGCTCCTTTTTGCCCGGGCACACAAAGTCACAATGGGCAATTGAAGTTATGTTAATGCTTTCTCTTTGATATGTCACCTGTGATCAAGATACTGAAAGCCAGATTCTGCCTTCAGATACAAGTATGCAAATTTGTCATCTTAAAGCTTTATCATTGTTCCTGGGACTGCAGCCGTCACCGTGCTGAGATTGTATCTTCACTTACAGCTTGGGCAATCTTCACAGCAGCTTGCTAAAGAATGGAGACTTTAGTTAGTAGTCAGTTATGCATCAGATGAAGTCAGGGACATCTGCACCTGTAGCCAATCTGAATCTGCTAATGTAGCTCTTTTGTATCTCTTCTAATTATTCCCATTAGTAGCATAACAATCATTACTAAAGAAGATTTGGGGTATTTTGATAAGGAAAAAAAAAAAAAAAAAAAAAAAAGAAAAGATTTTTTTTCCCAGTCATTTTTGTGGCTGGAGCAACCTCTGAGCAATGCATTCACAAAGTAAAGATGCTGAGAAAGTCCAAGACTGAAAGACTGGTGGTGAAATCATCAAAGCAATAGGATCTAGGCACAGTTTCCATAGGCAGATGGAAATAGCATTTGTGAAAAAAGAATATGCATAAATTATTAACACTTGGATGAGACTATCATTAATATCACCTCCTGCTAGTCCAAGATACTTCAATCTCACAGAAATGCACCTGTGAGCTTTGAAGAGTGAAACTCTAATGAACAATCTGGTGGATCACATAGGCTAAACTTCCTGCTTTGGGGTATTGAATATTGCTTGAGCACAAGAAATTCATATTGAGTAAAAACAGTCTACAGCTTGTCTTTTGAGAATCATTCAAAGGTTCTAAAAGGAACGCCAAGGAGTCCATTCTGTTGGGACCACTCTTTTGAGAACATTGGGTTTAGAAGAAGGTCATATCTAGGATGAGAACCCATCTTGATGTTGGTTATTTTCTGATAATAATAGATTTCAAAACCTAACATAAAGCTAGGTACCAGGCAGTTCCCCTTACTTTGTAGATGCCTGTTTTGATTTATTGCCTCCAAAGCCCGCTACGCTCTTACACACACTCTGAGACCTGATCTGGGAGATAATTTGTGAATTGCATCCAAAGTCTTCCTCTCCTTGCCCTCCAAAATTAGCTACAGTGTCTGTTTCATATACCTGCTTTCTTCCAAAGAAAACACGTGGCCTTAAGGTGTACAGTTGAAACTCCCTCTCCTACATCCTGAGAAGGTGCCCTAGTTGCCAGATCTCCTCTATTTCAGAAGATTACATCTCTCCACCTTCCTTCTGAAGGCAGCCCATGGAAGAGACAAGAGTGCAGTTATCTCAGGGCTTGAAGAACAAACCATGTCCCTGCCTCATGGTTTTATCCATTCTTTGCTTCCTTTTGTGAGTTTTGGACCAAGCCAGTATCCACTAAATACGTGAGAATCTTTCCATTGGCTTGGACATTAGATTAGGCACCATCTGACTGGAAAAAGTGACATCAGGCTTCTAATAACACAGATATTATGAATAGCTTGGCTTTATGTACTGCTGTTTAAAAGAAAACATTGTGTAGCTTTAACCTCTGTGTGCAGGATTTGCTTTTACCAACCACTGGAAAGCAACCACATATGGGGAGAAATGTGACTGCAATTAAACAGTTCACCACAGTCATATTATGATAGGACATCTCTCCAGTTCATGAAGCTCCAGGCAGCAGATATCGTAAAAACACTGCCAAGATATGTGGTGCAAAGCCAGGTGAAAAGCACGATTTACATTATTTTTAAAATCTTAATTAATTGCCCATGTTGGCATTTTGACAAGAAAAAGTCATTAAGAATTCTTTGGGATTTTTTCCTTCTTTTCTCTACTACATGAACTTTGATTTCTGAGCAAGGTCAGTTTCAGCTGTCCTGTTAATCTGACTAATATTTTCTCACTTAATCCCCTTCTGCCTTTGTAAAGGAATAGTAAGTGAAATGCATGATCAGCCTGTGAGCAAATCTATTGCATAGTGATACATTTTTCACTAGACTGTATTTGAATTTTTTTTTATATTTTGCAGTCACAGGATAAAGATATCTTTATATATCCCAACACACTATGAATTATTTGCAGATGGGCTCACCATCCAAAGAGGAATGTATCTGCTCTAAAGAGACTATTCCTGTCCCTTGGGATATTCTAATACTGTAACTTAAAGAAAAAACTCACCTGCTCTTTTCTCTCTCTTTCAGGTACCTATGTTCCAGCAGAGTAACACTAAACTTGCAGACTATATGGACCTGGCAACACATGCTTTTTTGCTTGTTTCATTCCCTTAATTTTAACATTAAAAAGTGTTTTTCCTAGGTATGCCATATCATGATGAAGAGCTGCTGATTAGAACTTACCCTGATACACACATGCAGAAAATTAAGAGTTGTCTCCAAAAAGCTAAAGCAGGACAGATAAAAGAACTGAGAGATTCTAACTGTCCGGGTCATCCCCTTGTTTGGACAGCTGGGTCTGCTGCATGGGGTCTGTGTGATGAAGGGTTTGCAGCTGAGAGCACCTATGAAGGGCATGGAGAGGCTGGAAAGAATTCCTAGGAGGGATTTTCATTTCCAGATTGAAAGCAGTGGGAAATAATTTCAGAGAAAATATTACAGAAGCCTATCCTCCACTAAATACATATAGTGCAAGTGAAATGCTCAAGCCCTGGATGAAGACAAAGGCATTGGCAAAGTTAAAGAATCAAGAGATAGGAGAGATTTTGTCAGAAATGGATTAGTTTTCTGCAGGCTTCTTGCCATAAGCCTCCCAATGTTGCCTCTACTGGATTGAAATTTACTTCCATAGGACAATCAATTAATGTTACTAATGATGCTATTATGAATCTGACAAAACCAAGCAGCTAAGATGTGAGTCAGCTGCAGAAAAGGGATCTGGAAAATGTCTGCATTTAGGCAGTAATGAAAAACAGAAGAATGGCATTTTCTATCAGATTTGTGATGAGAGGATTGTGAAAGATGAGTCAGGACACTATTTCCATAGGTCTCCATCTTCTTCAGGATAGGGACTCCTTAAATCTCCATCACTAGGTCCCACACTCAGAGTGATTTTTTTTATTAGATAAACTGGATTTCAATAGTAAATGCAGTCTTCTGATCCAAGATTTCAGCGCCAAGCAAACATGACTTCATCTTGTTTAATTTTACAGTGCCTCTGCCAGCTGAAGTCTGTGTCAAAGTTTCCTTGACCTCAGTGACAGTAAGGCTGAGGTCTTCACAGATGTAATTAAAACATCTGGAACAGAAGAAGCAGAGCTACATGATGCAGCAGCAACTTCAAGATTATGCTCTTTTGGCCTCAATTCCCCATCTGGTAGCCACTAGCATTTCTAATTCAGAGTGTAGCCTACACTTACAGTTGCCATAGGAGTTCCTGCCACCAGTTAGTTTTATATTAATCCAGATAAATTCAAAACAAACCTGGTATTAACCAAGTCCTTGGTTATCTAATAAAAAAAAATCACTCTTAGTGTGGGACCTAGCAATGGAGATTTAAGTCAACTGTCCAGTTGACTTTATATATATTCCCTTTACAGGACTGATAGGCTAGACCTAGCCATGTGCTTGTCTTAGTCTTCCTTAAAAGACTGCATCACTTGTTAAGTCTGAGGAAAATGGAATGGAATAAGGCTAAATTAAGGCTAATAAAATAATTATTTTTTTATTTTAAGGTGACAAATGCTCATTTATAGAACAAAGAAAGGACATCACCTTCTTAAGTTTTCACACAAAGTTCATAATATCATAAGTTAATATTAATATTTGAAGGAGGGTTGCATAATTTATGTGCAAGTAGCATATAAGTGATTCCTTCTATAATGGTGAAAAAGATCACTATATTTCTAGAAAAAGTTATAACTTTTCTTGTTCTCTTTTGATTAAATATGAGTTGCCACAGGAATCTAAAGCTTTCCATCAATATCATGAAACTTAATTGGCTATTTTCTGTCCTTTTATGAAGTACTCTGAGGGGAGAAAAAAAAAGAAAAAAAAATGTTACCCACTGAATTTTCTGTTTTTCATTTATTCGTATGGAAAGCATACAACCCCCCCATTTTTTTTTTCTAAGGGGTCTTTTAGGATGTGATAAACAGTATGTACAGGAAAATCATGTGATTACTTTTCTGAATGTAGGGGTGAAGGAAGGTTTAGGACAGCAATGTCAAACAAAGCCATATTGCTGAGGGTGAGAGCCACAGTTCTTCTCTTCTCTGTGGTCCACCACTAATAGGAGGACCCAAGACTGGAACCCTATGGCACTGGGAGGAACATTGTGTCAGTTCCTCATCACACAGTGCTTCATCTTCTGCCACCATAACACTTCAACCATTTTGGGCAGCAGTGTCACTGTCTATGCAGGTTATCATTTTGCTTGTGGTCAGAGGCCAGGACTGGGCTTTCCAACTCCAATGTTGCAAATTTGCTGGCAGCCACAGCAGTCTCTAAACCATTTCCTTTACTATGGGTGTTCAGGACATATTCCATAGCTTTTCTGTCCCTTCCCTTTAAGTCAATATTTTAAAAATAAATGCTTGGGGAAATTGGGCCTCTGGGATTAGGCATAGAGCAAGGGTCACAGGCTGTGAACTCTGCAAGTGAGAGCAGCAGCTGACATCTCCATGGATACCTGTTGAGCCTTTTTTGCTGATACCTACATAGAATCAAGCTAAAAACATGCAAATGCTACTCTGGGCCACAGAAGCAACATGTTAATCTGTTGAATAATATGGATACAAACTTGTGTTTTCTAATTTATCTTTTTCTCTCAATTTCTTTCCATCAAACTTGATTACACTGATTTCTGGTCTGCTTGGAAGCACTAAACACATAGAGTGGAACTAGAAGGAAAGTAGTGAGTTTGAACGGTGTTCCAGATGGACCATGAGGTCTGTCAGCTGAAAGGAGACAGAATCTTTTGGGTGCATTAAGAGTCATGATTTACACCTAAAAAAGGAACTGTAGCTTGAATGACAGCAATGGTTTCTTACAGCCTGTTAGACTCAGAATGGAAGCCCACAGCAAAATGAGTGGAGAACTATAAAGTTAGGATATTTAAAACCAGCCTAGGACAACACATTGCTTTAAATGTCGTATAGGGAACAATCTGGCATTGTTACAGGAAGGGACTAAATGACCATTTCCAGGTTCTGTGAGTCTATGACTTGACCAGATTTTAGTTTGTAGAATTAGAATAATTGTTTTGTCAGTCACTAGAAACTCCCTTTTGCTGGAGGATTTGCATCAATAGATAACACAAAATAGGGGAAAAGGGGGATGATACCAATATGTAAAAACAAATTCTTATGTCTGATTAACTGTGAGAAAACAAAATATATAACAAGGGAGAGAGACAAATCTCTGAAGTAGAGGTTATCTATGGAGGTTATTTACAGGGTTCCCATGATATTTGTGTTTTTTCTGTAGTTAGTTATCTTTGGTGATTCTTAAAAATATGTGTCTAACACCTTGATTGATCAGCAAACTATAATTTTACTACCGTCTTTACAATCATAGCTGAGGCATTTTTACTGGATCTTTATTAGGGAAAACCAGTTAGAAACTCAGTTTTAGTTTCATCATGCCAATGTCAAACCTGCTGCTCTGTTTGACAGTCAGAATGTCACGTAGGCATCCTGAATATTTCTTATTTGTTTATGTTGTCCATGAATTAAACCATCAATTGTTTGTTGGTGGCTTTAAAATGAATTCAAATGCATCTCACTCTGCTAAGTGGGTTGGTCCTTCCTTCTTCCTGTGCTGAGTTTGCCCTTGTCATAATAGATGTACTATAAGAAGACTTCTCTGCCACAGATGTTTACAATATAGTCTGTAAATAATGGATTTCCATTGTTTACTGAGAGTGAAAAAAATTCTTTTTTTAAGCAGACCTACAAGGTTTGCAGGGCTGGCATGAGCCTCCCCACGTACAGAGTCTCCCAGCTTCCAGGAAGAAGCCTGGAGCATCCTCCTCCCCTCTTGTAAAACGTTTCTGCCAGGAACATTTTTAAAATGCCCAACGAAGAAAAACATGCAAAATGAAGCATTTCAAAGGAGGAGGAAACTAGAAAATGGGATGAAATTTGGAAACCTGTAGGAAAAGGCTTTAATATGACCAGTGATATCTTTTGATAACGTGTTCGAGGTCGTGAGATGTACACATTTATACTAAGTTGAAGTTGTACATTCTGCTATTCTAGCTTTGTACCAAAGTATCAAAGAGATAATTTAGATCGCAAAAAGTCTACAATATTAAAAACTTGGGCTTACTCCTCTGCATTTTTAAACTTTCTAATTCTGGGAAAGAAGCTGATACTCAGGAGCAGCTAGTCTAAGGATGAGGGATGATGATTGGGTTTTATAGTGTCTTCCCATTATTACTATGCTCAGATGTTTGTGGTATTTTTTATTTATTTGAAATGACAGTTTGAGACATGCTGGTTAGCAGGGAAATTTTTTTTTACCACTCCAACACCTGTTTTATGATAGCAATTATATCTAGAGGCTATTTTTCCACTTAAAAGAACTAAAGGGATATAGACATGATGATACCAAGCACTGTTACCTAGTTCCTGGTTGTGAGAATAAAAGTCGCAACGTTATCTGAGCCACTTACTTTCCTAGTGCTGTAAACAGAGTTTAGAGGTGAGGAAACTGCACACACCACATCAAAGCCCATAAGACAGCCAAGTGGAAAGGGCTAAAGAGTGGAATTTGTTTGAAGCCCTGTCACTCTTAGGGACTGAGATGCCTTCCTGCTGCTTATGCTGAAAAGGATGCCAGGGTGAACTGGGAAACTGTACTTTGAAACCATTTCCAAATCTTAGGCACCTGAGTCACCCATCCAATCACAACCCCCCACCTTGTTCTTTGAGGCAACCCATACCTGTGGCTGCTCCTGGATGAGGAGATGTTGTTGGTCCTATTTTTGTGGAATGCTTATGGTTAGATGACCTTCCTAGGAGGCAAAGACCTGTATGTGTTCAGGTCTCTTGAGGCTGAAAAGAACAGGGTGTCAGCTTCCACATCCTCAGACGATGGTCTGAATGATGGGTAATAAGGTGAGGTGTCTCTTTATCAAAATTAGACACAGTCAGGACAAAAGGAAGTTCACAAGGCTGGAGAGGGGTAACAAGCTGGAGGAGCATAGCTGTATCTCAGTAAGATCTCATGAAAGAGAGAAATCCCTATGCTTATGGATTTTAATCATTGACTTATTAATGTGAAATGCACAAACACATTTCAAAAGGCTTCAAGCATCAGACAGATGCAAAGATGTTAATGTTATTTGAAATGCCTCAATCTTTTCTTGGATTTGGATTTAGCCTGTTATTAGTTTCCCATCCTTCATTCAATGCAAAATGTGAGATGTCCCGTTTTATACTTGGATAAGCTTATTTCTGAGCTCTGCCTCAATTCTGAACTGATCTCAGTTTTGACTTCTTTTGGATATTGTCTGTGTGGTGATATCACATATTCTTCCAATGTGTGATACCCTACTTCTTGCCCTGTTTCTTAACACTATAAAGTAATAGTAGCTGCATGGCAAAAAAGAGTCAAGCATCTTTGTTTTCTTTTTAAAACCATTTGTCAAGGAAGAAGGTACAAAAAACAAGAGACCCATCATGACTGGGCCTAATTCTAACATTTCATCAATCTGGTACCCCACTGCAGAGGGAGCAGAAGCTTACATATCTGAATAATTTCCTAATCTCCTTTTAACATTAGCATAAACAAAATGCTCCTTTTCAGAAGTTAGGGCCCTTCCATAAGGTTTCATACTCACACAGAAAAGCATGCAGTGCAAATGCTGGACAGACACTTCCTAAAATCACTTTCTTTAATCATGACTTACATATTTATTCCCCAAAGTCCAAGAGAGTGGAAGAAGCTTCTGTGATTCCCAGAAAGACAGCCAGTCTGGGTCAGAGAGAAACTCTAACAACATTTCTATTTTCTTCTGTGGCCACTAGCACACGTTTTGTTACCCATAAAAAACATGTCTCTGTCCTTTCACTGATAGAAATTTCCGTGTCTCAAGGAGAGGAAAGCAGCCTCTGAGGCTGTAGAGACCCAACTGCCAAATGCCATGAAGTATAAAGACAGCATTTTAAGCACAGAACAACTTAAATATAAGCATCTTCTTATTTGTGAAGTATCACAAACCATAAAGCAATTTAAAGTGCCTCTTAAAATTCTTATTGCTACCAACAACATTGTATTAATATCTCATTAGCCGAGGGCAATGAGACACTGGCACAGGTTGCCCAGGGAAGCTGTGGCTGCCCCCTCCCTGGAAGTGTTCAAGGATGGGGCCTTGAGCAACCTGATCTAGTGGGAGGTATCCCTGCCCATGCAGGGGGGGGTGGAACTGGATGATCTTTAAGGTCTTTTCCAACTCAAGTCATTCTATGATTCTGTGAACAGAAACCAATTAGAAAACTAATTAGTTCAGGCTAGTGCTGAATGCCAGCCTAATATGTTGTCATTTTTTTTTTTCCCCTGAAGCACAGGTCTGAAGTCAGGCATGTTCTGCACTAATTAGAGTGCTTGAATGGTCCCAACATGTATCTTGCCAGAGGAGCTCCCAAAGGTTTCTTTAAAATAGGGGCATTTCTAAGAGCAGGAAAAGGGGAGGCAGCAAAACTTCTGCTAGGTAAGTCCAGGGGAGCAGAGGAGTCTCTTGGCTGTGAGATTGTCCTTTGAAGCACAGAGACAACTGCAGAGACCTTTGATAGGTATTTGGCAGAGTGTGTAAATGGAGAGCTGTAAGGATTTGACACAGCTCTTAGCGGAGGGGGCCTGCAGACTGTTGCTCACCATCCTGTACCCAGAAACAGCCCCCAGAAGTTACAGGTGAAAGAGCAACAAGTGGCTTAAAGGAAACTGGAACTGTGGCACAAAGGAGCTGGGTAGGATAATTGATTTAGCTGAATCAGGCCACCATCTGATTACTGGAAACAACTTTTGGACAGAAATGTCGCTTGGCAGAAAGGTGATGTTGCAAAACTATGTTAAATTACACTACTTTTAAAAAAAACAGATTTCAGTACGATGTCTCTGTTTTTACAAGTATGTTTGATGCACTAAAAATATTTTGAAATCCTCAGTTAGGTGTATTTTCGTGTTTCATTATGAAGTCACTATATCTAAAGGCATAACTAAATTAAACATTAATGTTTCATAATATTTCATAATTTTAATCCAACATTATAGTGAAATGTTTCACCATTACTGAAGGCAAATACTGCTACCCAAGCAGTTTTCTTTGATTTATCACTAAGGATTTCAGTGACATGGAAAGTACAAGTGTGTTGAATGTTCATTCCAGTTCAGAATGAAAACAGATGTCAAACCACCATGAATTCTTATGGAATAGAAATATCATCCCTTATTTGCTCTCTAGACTCTAATCTTAGATGTCCCTTAAACTGAGAATATTTTGAAGGACAGTACAAGTGGATCTGCAGGAGAGAAGAACAACCTCCATCTCAAAACCAGCTACCCCACAAACAAGCAATTGCTTGTTGCTTCCTGAAAGGGGCAAGAAGGTCAGAGAAAAGCAACATGAGATCATCATCTTGACACATCCTGAATCAGCAAGTCAGGTGAGAAACTGGTCCCAAAAGCTACATCTGCCTCCCAAAGTGCTGACTGGGCTGGCACTGAGGCTTGCTCACTGCCAACCAGACACCCATGCATTGGGGGACAGAGGGTAGGTCCCAGCACTCAGGCATCATATACATTTTATGGTCATGTTGGACCTATAGTGTCTCAGCAGATGCAGGGCACTTTTAGAGTTGTAAGAAACTGGTGGCAGGAAATCAGCAACTACCACCTGAAACAGCACTTTCCTGACTGAACTGCTGCTTACTCTGTCACCTGGCTGCTGGTCCAGTCAACAAATCACAGTGATGTCTGGAAGGTGACACTGCTGGCACTGGGATGGCCAGCGATGACAGCCCTGTTAGCCAGTCCCTGCCCTCATGGTGACCCCACTGACCCGCAGAGAAGAATTTGGAAGTTGAGTTTTGGTTTAATAGCTGGTGTAAAAAGAATTGGGTGCTTGAAACAGTACAGTAATGTCTTCTTAGCATCTAAATTGGAGCGTTTGAATGTGAGAGCTGCAGCTGGTTTAATTGTGTGTGTAATATATTTCCTGCTGACTACCTGGTGAAGAATTGTCCTGTGGTGTTGCTATCGTCAGTGGAAAGTAAAACACTGCCCTGTCACCAGGGACTGCCTGCCAAGTGAAGGCAGGAAGCTGAGTGCTCTCTGCTCCCTTGTGGAAGCCCACAGGTGTGAGTAAAGGCTTTACAGATCAGATATTCTCAGAAATTGTCTGTATGCCAGCACACACACACCTTGAATCCTTAATTCTGAACTCAACATTGCTTTGCTTTTTTATTTTTTATCTAAATGGATGGTTTATCTATGTACATGTTAATTTTCTTTCTCTTTTCCTAAATATTTTAAACTTCTGATTTTGAAGGAACAAAAAACTAGTTTTTTATCTCAGACATACTGCCTTGTTTGCTCCACAGGCAAACTAAAATAGCTCCTGAACAGAAGCACAGGACACAGTTGCCCCATGTCTATCAAAATATCCTATCTGTTTCTCCTTCAGCTTGTGTCTGCAGAGCATATTTCATCAAGTCATCTTCATTCTGCTGTTACACAGTGCTTCACAGATCTTCCTATCCGAAACTGAGCTACAGAGCCCGAGAAAACGCTTTTATTAGTTTTGGCGTTTTATTACTTTTTTCCTCTTTTCTTAGATTGTCAGCTAAAAGTGACTCATATCTCCTTGTTTTCTTAGTGATAAACCACAAGATGCTAAGCACTTCTGGCCTGGATGTTTTTTCTGACCTTAATTACGAATTGTTAGACCCTTTCTTCCTGTGACACAGAAACATCCTCTTTCTCAAGAAGCCTTGGCTGCTGTGGTAGAAGTAGTTTCTTAGGAAAGCCCAAACAGTGGTGTTCCCCTCTCTGCTTGATGAAGCTGCTCTTAGTCACTGAGGAGGCTTTTTTCTTTCCACAGTGCATATTCAAGGGAAGAACCCTTTCCAGCCTCTCACCCTCAGCATTTCTCATCTTCTGTTCATGGTGTGGAGTGGGGATATTAAAAACAGTAAATAAAAGCACTTAAAAAACACAATGTGCATCGAGGCTGTGAGACTAGAGTTACAGAAAAGAGCACATCATGCACTCAAGGGTTGGGAGAAGGGGACAGGACTGCAGCCAGATGGGATTCTCACTGTATCTTGAAAATAACTGAAAGATCTAGTGTTGATCTGGTTCAATGGAAACTGAAGGAAACCAATAACTGTGGTGGAAGGAGGGAGGATCACAGGTCACCAGAGAAGTGCTTCAGATGATGGTCTGTGGACCTGTTTTGTTCTGTGAGCCACAGTAGTGGTCTATGCAGACACCTTACTGCTGACCTGTGTTGTTCAATGTTGCCACAGTAGGGTGGTACTCAGAATAAATGTCTCAAGGAGTCTTGATGAGTGGCTACCCAAGGGCTTTTCCAAAGAAGGATGATTATGTCCCTCAAGGTCTGTGGGAACACTTCTAGGGAGGAACCGAAAGGCACAGAGGGGTCAGTAGCACTGCAAGGTATGTTCCACTGCAAGGAACCTTCTGGACTCCCTGCCCTATGTTTTTACCACTGTTTAAGACTCCATTATTTTTAGTCCCATGGTCCTAACTTGTTTCTCTGCACAGTACTTAAATTCTGGCTTTCAGATGTGAAAACACCCGATGCTATGCCCCGAACTCCAAAGCAGGTCCAGAAGGTCACATTGAAACAAGAAGTTGTCATCCTTCCCCCACCCCAAAGTCAGCAAAGCTTCTCTGGCTTTTTTAGGTGCTCTCTTATCCCTAACGTAGTGACTTTGCCACTCAAAGGAGATGACACCAGCTCAGGACACGCCACGTCCTCAACATTCACTTTGCCCGGTGTGTGTCTGGCTGGCTTCAGGGTGCACATAAGGTGCTGGGGGCACGTGTACCTTGCATTGCCAAGAGCTTGGGACCAAGGCTCTGTGTCGCTGCCATCCCCAGTTATGCTCCCTGGCTACACTTGCTGTCTGGATGGGCTCAGAAAAACCACCAATTGCAAGGCACCCTGGTGCTTCTAACCCGGCCAAGGAGGCAAGCCAGGGCACGGAGAAGTATCACTGGACCCTGGCCAGCGTTGGAGGATTTTCACTTGACTCGTAGGAATGCAAAATAACACTTGCAAAAACCAGTCAGGGTGCCAGGTCAGGCCTTTTCTATCCCTTTTATATTTATAACTGTAATGTGAACTGTCATGGGGTTCATTTATATATGACTTTTAAAAGGCAGCTTACAGTTTAGCTCTGCCATAATAGTCCATGTTTTCTTAAGATCTTATTCTGAATGTCTATCTCCTCTCCCTTGACATAAGGCAAGCAGCACGATAAGCTAGGCAATTTCTGTGGAGAGCAGCATGCTTTGAGCCCATACAGCAAAGCAATTTGGTCTATTTTATCTGTTGTTACCTTAATAGGAATAATTTTGTTTCTCATTTTTAGAGGCAGGAAGGGAAAGAAAGGGAGAAAAGGCATTGCCTCTGTAATTCACCTCCACTGACAAAGCTAGAAATGCCTGGTTATTCCTTAGAAAAAGAAAAACACAGAACAAAACAAGTCTACAGGAATGAGGTAAAACAACTTTATCATTTTGGCTGGCTAATGTGCCCAATTGCAGTTTTCAGTAAGCACAAATGGAAAAGTTCAGCTGCAAGCTGGACAGCAAGCCTAGAGGTGGTCTGGTTTATGCAGGCTCTTTGAAGTGTCTGCTTGAAGACTGAGAAAAGCTGCTGAGGCTGGAAGCCTCTCTGCAAGAGGTTAGTACCCAACTCTGTCCTCACTCTAGAACCGTAATGTCACAGGAAGGAACCAAGCGTCAGATATTCCACCTTGGTTGCTGTAATCATCCTGGTTATAGAGGTATATAAATCCAGTAGATCATGCAAAGGAAGCAGCTCTGCAGACAGAGATTAAGTTATAAACAGAAGAGGGAGAAATATCAGTGAGCTATGAGGCAGCCAGTGGAAGCCAAAAAGACCTCATCAGTCCTCTGGCCGCATACCTCCTGGCACTCTTGTTCCTTGTTCATGAAGCACTGGCACGAGTGTGAGCTGACTCTGCATCTTCAGTCCAATATATTTTTCAGCACTGACAACTGGCAGTCAGGAATCCTTGGGGATTTTGTCTGATCACTTATACCCTCACTTACATTCTACTGACATTTCATTTTCCATGCTTGGGTATCTGATCAGTATCAGCTCAGTCACAGCAGCTTTTTTCGCTGCTGGATCTCACTTGTTCTGGAGAGATTTCTTGGTTGACAAGCAACAGTTTGTCACCTGCGAATCAGCATGATATGATATGATACAATATGATGTGATATGATTGATATGACTGATATGATATTCTGATGGGCAGTGACAATTTTTATACAGAAAGAGATAGCATATGCCTCATGTTACATAAATATATCCATTCATAAAGCCATTGACAGCAATAAAATCAAAAGTCAATCTGTATTTTGCCCACATTTTGAGTAAAGCAAAGAGCTGGTATTACGTGAGGTCAAAAGGCACCATATTCTTCTTTGCTTACTGCATCCTTTGCAAAGAAGCTAGCCACAGCACCTAGTCATAGATATCAAAAAGTTTGCCTCCCACTAGGTCTTGCCTTCCCAAAGGGGATAAAGAGGAATATGGACCCATGGTCTGCAACTACTGCTGATCAAGTCCCTAGAAGTGAAGGACAGCAAGGGGAAAAGATTAGCTGATTCAGTTTGGATGCTGAAGTTGTAAGACAGACACTTAAGGTATGGGAGACACAGAAACATCCAAGTTCATACCCTCTGTGTCAAGCTGAGAACCAGCAGTGCCAGGTCATTTAGTGGGTGGAAAACAAGCTGAAAAGCCATGTCAGCCAAGTGCTGGCACAGAGCATCATCCAGCTAATTAATCCTGTTAGATTGGGCTGCACAATGTGTGGAATTTACCAGCTTGGGTCTCTTGAATACACTAAATTTCAACCTGGGATGAACACGCCCTGAGCAGACTTCTGTAACAACCACTATTGGCTCAAGGCTACATTCAAGCTTATAATGTTTGTCTAGACAACATCAATCCTTTTTAATTGGAAAATAGTCTGTGTTTTTACAAACAGCATTATTTATCCCAGTTTACCTAGATTATGTTTTTGAATTAGGAATAAAGAAAAAAACCTTAGGAATACATCTGGATCTTATAATTTCAGCATATATGTGTTTTTAGTTGTGGAATAAATCTGTATGTCTGCTACTCCACACTCATGCCACAACATCTTGAAGCAGAACTTGGCTCTAATTTGGACTGCATCTCTAGGGTATGGATGTGTTGTAACTAGTTCTGCTGACTTCAGACTCAGCCTTACAATTCATTATTCCTAAAAGCTTCCTCAGAAGTCCAACAATTACTGAGACATCTCAACTTTCGTTACGAGAAAGCTAAAAGGTATTAGACACACCTATGCAAAGCCCAAAATATGAGAATCCTCAGTTATTTAAAAAATAAGTAAATAAAACCTCAGCATGGCTATTCTTTAAAATTGCGTGTTTTTAAATCACACAACTTGGTGGGTGTTGGGGGTGCGGTTTCAGTGCTTGGTTTGGCACCAGTGCATTCTGTATTTTTTCTTACTCAGCATTAAGCATGTGTTCAGACATGGTAATAAGCCATAAAAGACTCATGGCAGAATTTACAAGCACAGCACAATGATTCCTCTCCTTAATGGTATTCTTCTATGAGCACATCCAAAAAGCAGATGGTATTAACAGGAAACTTATGTAATGATCCATAACAGAGCAAGAAGGTGAAATACCAGCCCCAGCTTCCTAAAGCAGATGAAAGAACAAATGTTCTCAGGTCAGGGCTTAACTCAGAATAACTGCTCATCTCCCCTCTCAGTCTTAGACAAGATCTGCCAGACTAAATTACAGCAGAAAAATACTCAGTTGCCTGCTGATTTTTGAAGTGTCCCTCTATAGTGAGGTTTGTGATTTATTGATTCACAGATGTAAAGTGATCTTGCCATGCTCTCCTACTTCTGGATCCATGTGGGAGAGCTTTGAGGCATGCTCAAGCCAACAGTGCTCTTGATGACTAAATTACCTTTTTGAAAGACAAGAGTGCACAAAGGCTTGAGAGGTGTCCCTACAATTTTGGTTTTCTTCTTTACAGTGGCATTTTTGGCCAAGGGCTGATCTGAATATTAATGGTGTTGATTTGCTTTTTTTTTTTTTTTTTTTTTTTTTGTGGTTATACTTCTGCCAATAATGAGCCAAAACCAAACACTTTGAGAAAAATGTGAATCTGAATATGCACATTCCTGTCTTTGATGCAGCTTGGTTCTTCTAACCCCTGGAGATTTCTGTTTGTTGTTTTATGGAAAAAGCAAAAGCCACATATAAACTTGCTATTCCCAGAAACCTCTTAAAAACTGCAAATGGCATAAA
The DNA here is from genome assembly GCF_036169615.1 of Heliangelus exortis. Lineage (NCBI taxonomy): Eukaryota > Metazoa > Chordata > Aves > Apodiformes > Trochilidae > Heliangelus > Heliangelus exortis. The sequence goes on along the minus strand of NC_092424.1, from coordinate 58,568,993 downwards.
TTTTTATAGCCAATGCAATTAGGAGGTGGGAATCACCGAGTTATCAAAGTTGGAAGGAACCTTGTCCTGGTATGGGCCAGGATAGAACTACTTTTCTGTCTTGTAATTTTGCTTTCAACTAAGTCTCTCGTAAGTATCTGTACTTGCTGAAATTAACAGCAAGTTTCTCAGTCAGTGTCTGCTTCTAGGACTCATAATACTCAATGTTTATAGTTACTGCTGGAGACTGGTGTGCAGAAACAAGGACACTGCTCAGTTCTGAGGAACATCTTATGCTCCAGAAAGAGAAAAGGAGTAAAGAGGTCACACCTGCAGCCCTGCTTTAGGGAGGAGCAGACAGGATAAACGACCAAAACTGACCAAACAGAGTATTCCATCCCATACACATCATACTCAGTATGAATTTGAGGGATCACGAGGGTCAAGCCCGTTTAGCCTTCACCTTTGTCTTCGCTCTTCCCTTTGGCCATTCTTCACCTGTCCCCATTTGCTTCAGCATCCTGGGAGGATTCCATCCGTTCATCTGCCTGTTCCATGCCAGCCTGAATCTGTGTGTTCCTGCCTCCAGCTCCTGACTGCTGCTGACTCCAGGAGTCCAGCCTGGACTTTCCCAGGGCTGCCCTACAGCCTCGGTGGTGATGTGTTACTGGGGGAAAAGAGGGAGGAACGTGGTATCATTTGTCTGCATATCTGTATATATTTAATATTTTTTTCTTTTTTTATCATTACTGTTTCATTAAAGCTGTGTAGTTTAGTTTCCAACCTGTAAGTTTCTCTCCCTTATTCTCTCTCCTTTATTCATCAGGGAGGGGGATTAATAGAGAGCATCTGCCATTAGGTTAATTAAACTGTGACAGACCTCTAGAGATCATCTAGTCCAACTCTCCCACTAAAGCAGGATCACCCAGAGCACATTACAGGTGTTTTTTTAATATCTCCAGAGAAGGGGGCTCCACAACTTCACTGGGCAGCCTGTTCCAGTGCCTTGCAACCCTCACAGCAAAACAGTTTTTTTCTTATGAAAAAGTCTTCCTGTGTTCTAGCTTGTGCCCATTGCCCCTTGTCCTGTCACTGGGAACTACAGATGAGAGAGAGATCAGCTCCATCTTCCTTACACCCACCATTTAGATACTTGTAGGCATTAACAAGGTGTCCCCTCAGCCTTCTCTTCTCCAGGACAGAGTCCCAGCTGTCTCAGCTTTTCCTCATAACAGAGATGCTCCACTGCAGTCTCCTCGGTAGCTCCCTGTATCTCTTGAACTGGGAAGCCAAGAACTGGATGCAGAATTACAGTTGTGGCCCCACCAGGGCAGAGTAGAGGGGAGAATGACCTCTCTCGACCTCCTGGCCACGTTCCTCTTTATGTGACCCAGGATTCTGTTGGCCTTCCTGGCAGCAAGGGCACACTGCTGGCTCATGGATAATTTATCTGGCTGCCCAGATGCTTCTTCTCTAAACTGCTTTCCAGCAGGTCCACCCCTTATCTATATTGGTGCTTGGGGTTCTTCCTCCCCAGGTGAAGGACCCTACACTTGCTGTTATTGAATCTTATCAGGTTCTTCTCTGCCCAGATCTCCAGCCTGTCCAGGTCACACTGGATGGCAGCACAGCCCTTGGGAGTGTCAGCCACCTCTCCCAGCTTTGTCTCATCAGTGAACTTGCTGAGGATAGACTCTGTCCCCTCATCCAGGCCATTAATGAACATGTTGAACAAGACTGCACCAAATACGCCTGGGGGACTCTTCTGTTTACAGGCTTCCAACTCATCCCTGCTCCATTGATCACCACAGTTTTGTTACACAACCAGTTCTCAATCCACCTCACTGTCCACTCATCTAGCCTACACTTGCTGAGTTTCCTAACGAGGATGTTATGGGAGACAGTATTAAAAAGCCTTGCTGAAGTCAAGTTAGATGACACCCGTTGCTCTCCCCTCATCTAACCAGACAGTAATGACATCAGAGAAGGCAATCAGGTTGGTCAAGCATGATTCCCTTCGGGTGAATCCATGCTGACTCCTCCCAGTGACATTCTTTGCAATCACATGTTTTGTGATGACGTCCAGAAAGATTTTTTCCATCACCTTACCAGGCCAGAGGTGACACTAACCAGCCTGTAGTTCCCTGTGTCCTCTTTCTCACCCTTTTTGAAGATTGGAATGACATTAGCCTTCTTGAAGTCCTCAGGCATCTCTCCTGTTCTCTATGACCTCTCAAAGATGATGGACAGTGGCCTAGCCATAACATCTGCCAGCTCGCTCAGAACCTAAGGATGCAACCCATCAGGGCTCATGGATTTATGGACATCCAGTCTGGCCAAGTGGCCTCTAACCTGATCCTCCTCTACCAGAGCAAAGTCTTCCTCTCTCCAGACCTTATCTCTTACCTCCAGGGTCCAGGATACAAGAGGGCAAGCTTTTGCAGTGAAGTCTGAAGCAAAGAAGGCATTCAATAACTCTGCCTTCCCTGTGTCTTTGGACACACAGGCACGTGCCTCGTTCATCAGGGGGCCTATGTTTCCACTATCCTTCTTTTTTTTTAATTGATGTTCTGGAAGAAACCCTTCTTCTTGTCCTTGATAATCCTTGCCAACTTTAGTTCCAGGTGAGCCTTAGCTTTTCTTGTTGCACCCCTGCATTCTCTGACTCTGTTCCTGAATTATGCAGGAATCTCTCTTGCATTACTCCAGCATTAAGCTAGTCTGCTCCTGTCAGTTTCATGCAGTAGAAAACTGAATCAGTACAGTGGTGAATCAGGCCCAGTGGTTTGGTTCCTATACAAGTATGAATTACTTGGGAGTTATTGTGAAAGCTCCTGCTGTGTTTAGAAGGGAAAATATTTTCCATGCACTGTTCAACATGACACCCTTGCACCAAGCAAAAGGCTATTTCTTCCAGTAGACACAACCTCTGAAATACTAAGCATCCTGACAAGCAGGGAGGTCTGGATAAAACTAATGCCATTTCCTTGTTTGACTTTTTTTTTCTTAGTCATGCACATCTTCACACGCATAAAATAAATGTCAGTGTTGTACTAGAGAAGTAAGATGGAAAACACTGCAATTTTATCTAGGCAATTCAAATAAGATACCTATAAATACGAAAATACAGGAAAATGCTGCTGTTGCAGAATGTTCCCTCTCTTAGCTTTCTCAGACGCATATACTGAATAGTTTCCAGTACGTTCCCCTTCCTTGCCTGCCTGCCATTTGCCAACTGTTCTGACCCTTCCCTTCTCTCATTTCTTTCCTTCCTCTGCCCTTCTACTTTCCCCTTTGGGATCACGTCTCTGTGGCTCTGATTGTGCTTTACTCTTTCCATTGCAACCTCTCCCATCAAGCCAAATGCAAATCTCTTTATCTCTGCCACCCTGCTTTCTCCTGGCCTGGCCTCTCTTCACCTTGCCATCAGCCCAGGCTTCTCTCAAGTCTTACATTATTCACCTCATGTCCCCTTAACACTTTCAGATGACCTTTAAGGATCCCTTTTAATCCAAACTAGGCTACGATTCTGTGATTCTATCATTTCATGCTTATTGCCCTCTTATATTGTTTCTTGAAAACCAGTTTCATGTCTACCATAATCTGGTGCTGTTGAACTCAACATGATCTGTTCCTTTCAGCTGCTGGCTATGCTAAACACCTAAACCTACCTTACAGTCCATCTGCTGCTCATTTATTTCACACTCTTCACAGTGTCAAATCTGCTTCTTCTCTTTCATTTCTTCTCTCTCCAGTTTTACCTTCTCTCCCTCCTCTTTGAATCTTTCTATTCCTGTCTCAACACTTCTGTCACCCACTGACTACTTCGGTCCATCCTGTTTGATTTTGATTTGCTGGGAAATTAAAACTTTTATTTACTTCATGCTACCCTTTGCATTAGATAGTTAGCACTACGAAGTTGCCTGTAAAAAACTCACAAGAAACTGTTCTCCACATTTCCACTTTTTTTTCTTCTTTTCTTTTTCTTTTTTCCTTTCTCCTTCTCTTTCTCTTTCTCTTTCTCTTTCTTTCTCTTCGTTTTTCTCTCTTTCTTTTTCTCTTTTGCTTTTTGCTTTCTTTGCTTTTTTGCTTTTTTTGCTTTTTGCTTTTTTCTTTTACTTTTTTCCTTTTTTCTTTTCCTTTTTGTTTTTCTTTTTTCTTTTTCCTTTCTTTTTTCCTTTTCTTTTTTCTTTTTCTTTTCTTTTTTCTTTCTCTTTTTCTTTTTCTTTCTCTTTTTCTTTTTCTTTCTTTTTCTTTTCCTTTTTCCTTTTCTTTTTCTTTCTCTTTTTCTTTTTCTTTTTCCTTTTCCTTTTCCTTTTCTTTCTCTTTTTCTTTTTCTCTCTCTTTTTCTTTTTCTTTCTTTTTCTTTTCCTTTTTCCTTTTCTTTTTCTTTTCCTGTTTCTTTTACTTTTGCTTTCTCTTTTGCTTTTGCTTTTTCCTTTCGCTTTTTCCTTTCTTTTCCTTGCTTTTTTTTTTTCCTTCAGAATACTTGCAGTGGCTAAGCTTCTGATGTGCTGAGGCAATTATCCAAGACATGCTGTCCAGTACTGTGTTACTATGCATATTATTCTGGATGTTTCCATCTTCTCCCTCTCAATTTTCAGCTACATTATACCTTTTGTAAAACACATGATCCCCTTCTTTTCCCCCCCTGTTATTTTAATGTCTTATACTAAGGAATCACAATCTTTTTCTTGGGTTTCCAAACTCCATGGCAATGAAAATGGCAAAAAATATAATTTGAAAACCTGATAGCAGGTTTTCAAACAAATAAGGTGTAAAAGACAAAAAACCCCCAAACAACTGGATAATCCTTTGCAAATATCCAGACATATGGTTCTTCACTGTTTAGAAAAATACATATGAAGGGAAAAAGGTATAATTTCCTGGTTACATGAAAAATCACTTTTGAAAGATGGTAGTGTATTATGTTTTGGCAACTTACCAGTGATTTAACTGTTTCTACAGTACCTGTACAACCTCCCTCAAAACCAGAAATGAGTTTTAACAGGTCCTTTGTTCAGCTCCGGGGGTGGTAGCCAGCACTCCAGGAGAATTCCTGCATCACAGATGGAGCCTGATCTCATTCCACAGTAAGGACTTCTTCAGGCAGAGCAGAGCAGATTAGGCAGGTGGTTTTAAGTGGAACAGCCAGGGTACTAGGAGTTATTTAATTATCATAGTATGCAGTTCTCCTTGGTTTTATTTAACATGAGAACAGGCAACTTGTCATGTTGATATAACCCCAAAGGCCCAGGGAGAATGAAAAAGAACTCTTCTTCGATGTAATCTAACCTCATAATCTTTCATTTACTGTTGCCAGAATAGCTCTAATGAACATATGAATGCAACTTCAGCTGCCCCAGATTTAGATAGAGAAGGGTTGTATGAGTGTTACAGAGCCTCAGGCAGACTTCCACAACATTTGGTGACCAGCAGGAGAGATAAAGGAACAGAAGCTGAGTTTTTTGCGAGACATTTACAACTTTTCTGGAAAATTATCTAATACTAACAAATGCCCTTCATACATACTTTTGGTGGCCCAAACTGCAATCACTTCCATTGCTTTACTTTTACTGCTTCTGTTTCTAACCGAGTGCAGATGTACTGGTGGAACTGAAAGGATTTTAGTGTTCCCCACCTGTTTTAGGAGAGGCTGGAGGGATATAATTTGTCAGTGTAAAGCACTTGTGGTGTGTCTGCTTCATCATTTGACTAGGGTTGGATCCACCCTTGTCTCTCAAATTTGAGGAAAAACTAGTCTTTATCAGCTGGAAAACAAATATATAACTCTTGCCTTGTTGATTACATTCAGTAGAAATATTTCTAAATGAAAATTCCTGAGGGGGAGGCAATGCATCAAGATCAAGATCCAGTACATAAGAAGTTATGGACAGCAAAACAAGCGAAGCTTGACTTTGAAAGTCCACCTTTAACGCTCTGCTCACATCAGTGGTGCTAGACCTAGGCCTTCTGAGAAAGCTTCAGATCAACAGCCTTGGAGGGTTGTTTTGTCATTTTTGGTTTCACCATAAATCCTTAGAATAACGTGCTAGTGCTATTAAAGCCCCTGTAGAGAATCTGTAGAGATAGGGTTGGATTCAGCTCCTGTAATGTCAGCCACCAAAAAATTATGCAGCTATTCTAGGTCCCTAGTTGGGCAGTAATGTGCTTTGCACAAGTGATCCATTCCATTTTAGGATGGGATAAGAGGGTCTTTGTCCCATCTTGGGTTCTGGGAAGGGCTGTTTCCCCTCCTGTGGCTATGCATTACTGACTATTCCTAACACTGAGACTGAAGAAATAGCAATATGAAGTGTCAGAATGAAAAAAAAAACAAAAAAACAACACATCCCTGTGCTGCTCCTCTGCCCCATTTTGCAGTTGTGGTAAGTTCTGTCAAATGTTTTGGAAATGTAAATGGTGAATGCTGGTAGGCAGCAATTACTTTTGGCAGCTGAGCCTTAACAAAAGAGCAAGTTCCAGTGAACAACATTTCATACTTTCTGACAGACTTTCTGTGGACTAAGACAAGCCATGGATTTTGGTCATCCCCAACCTTTTTTTCCTCAGAGATATCTACTCCCAGTCAAACTAACTAGCAGTTTTGGAGAAAGAGGTGTCCCAGCAAAATACACAAGGAATTCTATAAATACACAAGGAATTCTATCTGTTATGTTCTCTCCTGTACCTTTTGTGTGGATAAACAAAGGACCGCCACAGAACACAGTGTCTTTCAGTTCAGCTGTTTGCCTGTTATAAAGTCTCAGGTTCATTATTGAATATGGATCTGACTGAACTCCCAAGAAATTGGAATTTTGATTCACTGTTTCCTTGTGACCAATCTCTGACACAAAACACACGTGCACACATGCACGAATTCTTACAGATACTGTGCTGCAAGCTCAGGTGTTCAAGAAAACAACAAATTCCAGAATTAAACTTTGCTACCCATTCTTATTTCAGCTGTCCTGGGTGTATGCCTTATGAGAAAGACTTTTTCATTATAGGTATAGGTTACACTGGTCCTCTCCTTACTCAGGGCCTGAAATATGTGATATTCAGTTGATGAACAGCTACTGAATGTTTCAGTTTTTCCTCCTTATCTAGTGGCTCTTGTTCTGGACATGTCAAATCCCCTTCCAAGGGTAATAATATTTATTAGCTCATGCACTAATAAATGAGCCATACAAGCCACCACCAGGAGATCCAAGGGCCTCTACATCACCAGTGACTTTGTTCTGATATCATCAGGACAAGAGCCAGGGAAGCTGGACTTTCACATTTCAGTGCCCCATAATAGATATGTAGAACATATGCCAAAAGCAGTTTGCACAGAGAAATACTGTGATGAATGACAAATTTTTAGCAAAAGCAATTTGCCCAATATCACTGAGCCCACACTACAGCAAACTGGAATCACCTCTGTTATTTTTGTAATAAAAGGAACTTACTGATGGTTCTTTACACACAGAGTTTCTTACTCTCTAGATTAGGGGTCTAAATGAGCTACAAGTCTTTTGATTCACTATTTAATTAACGTTTTTGGAAGGACATGTATTGGTTAAAGAGGGGGCAAGAGAATAAAGCATGAGCTTTTATAAAGCATAGTAACAAGAAACAGCCTTTAATTACACCTAGTACCCTCGTGCCTTTTCAGACACATGTGTTCCAAGCCCACACCTTTGCCCACATCATTTGCTTCCATTACTACATCCCCAGCTCTCAGCTGAATTTCCGGGTGCTTCTGGCAGCTCCCACTGCTGGTTTTGCTGATGCTGGGGAGCACAAGCATGTGATGTGCCCCCTCAGCTATGAATAGTTAGCACAGTTATAGTTCAAGCCTCCAGCCAGGACTGCAACCTGTGAGGACTGGTGACTGGGGACAGAAAGTCCTTGGCAGGGGCTAAACATTAATGAGTTTAAAATGCACAGAAGAGTTTGATAAATACAAAGCCAGGCCACAGAATAAGTAGTTGCAGAAAGTTTCCAATGTGAAATGTTTACAAGACAATTATTTACATTATCTGGATGGTTTTAATTACAGGACAATTCAGACCAGTTACTTAAATTTTCCCAAGGGGTAATTAAGTCACCCTGTGAATTTGCATATTTTCCATTGCTGTATTGAAGGAAATCAGCTGTACTTATCAGAAGCCTGACTTGGCAACCTGTGTTCTTGGCAGATTATATTTTGAGTTTCATCGTGACAGTATCTGATGTATCATCAAATGTTCCACTGCAGTTGTACAGCAAACCTGGGGGGAGATCACAGTTCTCCTCAATAAATTTCAAGCTCAGACAGAAGAAAGGGGATATTTTTTACAGCCACCACTCATGGCAGCTGCAATCCATTTGAACATCTTTAAAATATATTAATATTCTAGACTCTATCAGTGTGGAAAAGGACTCGTTCATGTTAATCATAGTAATAAGTACATTAATCACATGAATGTCATATGTCCACATGATATACAGACTGCCACATGTTTTATAGATTCTGCTTTTTTTGATTTATTGAGCCAAATGGAAGTAGATTCCTGTCCACAATGATTCCTCAGAAGTAAATGGAATTAACAAAGAATTATGGCTTGGTACATTCCAGATAGTTTATTTTATGGTACTTTATCTGTTGTGTTCTTTTGCTCAGTCATGGGAGGCATAGGAGTCATCACAGCTGAGATAGTCAGCTATTTTTATTTAAAAATTAAAGTCATATAAAAGTAAAAAAATGCCAAATACTATCCTAAGACATTATGTATTACGTATCCTTACATATTTGACAGTGGGAAAGAAGCTGTATTGTTTTTTTCAAATGAGCTTGTAAGTGCAAGCATTTTTTAAGATTCTAATGCTTTTTAATGTTACTCAAATTTTCCACCGGTGGTAATGAGCATAAGTCAGCAAATTTAAATTGTGGAAGATATTTAAACAAGTATATTACATTCCTTCAAAATGACCTAAAATTGGTACTTATCAAACTAGAAAATTGTAAAACAACAACTGACATTATTCAAGTGCCATATACCCTGGCTAGATGTACTCTACTTGAGTCTATCTGTACTTGTATGATGCAATGAAACACAAAATAGACAAAGTAAAATATTTGGAACCTTTTAAGTTACTTTTGTTAATATTGAAGTTGAAATCTTTGAGTACTCAGAACAAGCAAGCCCTAAGTTTTTATCTGTATGGGAAAGGACTGCTATCAAGTGACAGATACATTTTCAGATATCCCTGTTTTATAAAGCAAGTCAGAATCTGATTTGTGATAGCTCACACATATATTTACATATGTATATACATATAAATACATGTGTACACACATATATACCTATAAAAACATAAAATAATTTTCAATAAAAATTGCAAGACACATTTAGGCATATTAATTTCCAGTGCTTTATGAAAACAAAGTAGCAAATCCTCCTTTCCTTAGCATCCATGTCTTTGCTTTACCACCTAATGAAGCTAATCATTTGGGTCAGTTAGTTTTAAAACATCTGGAAAGTCAGATGTCACAATCACAATAGCCTTTTTGGTCTGAAAAAAAAGTGAAAAATTGCTTAGTGAAAAAAAGTTAAAAAGTGTTTAACGAAAAATGTTTAGTGAATAGTGTTGATTCTCAAACAGAGGAAAAACCCACACCAATAGGCAGGGAGGGATCTCTAGGGGGCTGATGGCTATTGACACCTTAGAGCAGTAGCCAGCAGGCCATTTATCACGTGTAAGGGACAGAGCTGAGGAGGTTCTCATATTGCAGGCACCATGTCTGTGATAAAGATATCTTCTTTATAGAGGACAGTAGTAGAAGTGAATGACTGTCCTGCAAATGCTTCACGTGTTTGCTCTCTTTCCTAATGTGCAGTTTGCACCAGGGAATGGGATAGACAGCTGGCCTGGAGCAAGAGCCATTTCTCCAATACCCATTCTGCAGGATCCAGCTAATCCTGCAGGAATTCCTTGCTGAGACAGGTTTTGGCTTCTTCAGATCATCTGAGCACTGTCAAGACACTGGCTCTTTGCCTTCCTGCCACATTGCCTCCCAGAGTACTTACAAAGCACCCAGCAGAATGTCTCACCTGCTGCCTTTTGACCTGCCACCCATTTCAAAATTCATACTCATTGATGTAAAGCAGGAGAACTGCAACACCTCTTTCTTGATGAAGAACATCAAGCAAGCTGAAGTGGGCTCACTTGGGATAGAAACAGTTGGATACTTGCAGCCTAATGGGCAACCATGGGAAATCAGCAAGGTTCAGTAAGCTGTGAGTAAGCACACATGCATTCATGTATATTAATCTACACATGTAATTGTTTGTCACTTGCTGAAATTCTACCAATACTTCATTTAACTCCAAGCAATAATATACCACAAGAAAAAAGAGCTTGAAGATCTCTGGTGCTAACATGGATTTTAATTACCTCAAAAGTGTGTTTTCTGGAGGGAGGGATAAAGGCAGGGAGAAGGCAATTCAGTAGTAGAACTTTGAATCATATTAATGCAACACTGCAGGAGAAGAACCTTCATCATTACAGTAGCCTGACATGAGTGGCTAGAAATTGAAATCAACGCTTTTCATTTTAAACTCAATTTCTTTTTTTTTTTTTTTAATATTATGTAATGTGTTGCCAAAAAGGAAAACAATTGTTTACTGTAGGTGTCCTTCTATGAGTCATTGAAAGTCAGTGAAAATGTACTCACTTTGCAATCCTTAAAAAAATGAATTAGTAATTGGGACCTACATGTTGAACTGCTTTCCAAATCGTAACTTCTGTTCTTGTTATTTAACAGAGACTTTTCACAGCTTGTGGCAGAAGAAATTAATTTCCCCTCTTTAAAATAAAGCAAGATGATGCATGTTTTATTTGAATGTTCTTAGAGAAACGCAAGCTTTTACTGAACTTATCAAGAATCAATTGAAAAGACTTTTAGTCTTCTGCTGCAGCCAGCAAAGTGACTGCAATTTTATTTCCAACTTTGCCTTTTCCAGGGAGCCAGGATGGCTTCTGCTAAAATTCATAGAGACTTTTGTAGGGCTGGGTAGTAGCTAATGTACACACAGCCTAATGTAGCTGTAGTAGCATCCTGGAGGGATAACATAGGTGTGATAGCATCCTAGAGGCATAACTACCCAAGAGGGGTCCCCTACTCTAGAGGCATCAGCAGGGTGATCCTGGCCCAGAAGCTGCCATCCCTTATGCCAGGTCAGTCACTGGTGATACCATGGTCAGGAAATTCAAGTCATCAAATGTCTTCTCTTCTATCTCTCTTTATACAAAGGTTGTAAATTCATTGCCTTTTTATTCCATTTGTGCTGCAGCAAACACAGCGCATGTCAAGGTTTGAAAATGTGCAATAGATGTAGTAACAGCAACCTAGATAACAATAAGTAAAAATTTAGATGTGCTGCAGGTATGTTAATGAAAAAAAAAAAAAAAAAAAGATGGCTCACAAGAAGCTGCAAAGTGATTCAGTTTTCATAAGAATTGTTGTGAATACTCTTTCTACAAGATATCCAGATCTCCCCATTTATAAAACTGGTTATAGAGGCAGTCAAAATGCACATGATTGCACTTCACCATTCACTCATGAATGTATATGTGAAGGGGATATCTCCACTTGCACAGTACAGAAGTCTACTGGCTTTTAACTCTACCGAAAACCAGATCTTCCACAAAAAGCTCATTACAGGCCAGGATTATGGACATGTTTAACAAATATAAGTGACCTGCAAAGCTTCAGCAAAGATTCCTTTAGAATGGCAAAGCTGAATCTACCTTCCACTAGGACAGGGGAGGGCTTATGGATGTATTTATGTCTGTTAAACCATGCCAGAAAACACTTTGAAGTGTAGTAGAAGATCAGAGCTAAAGAATATGGTATATTTGTGAATGTATTTCCCCTGACCATAATGTAAAGAATTATTCTTCCTGTCCAATGTTAACTGAACTAAAGACAGGGTATTTTGTTCCTTTATTTAAGCCATAACTAAAATATAATAATAATAAAACTATGCATAACTCAAGAGCTACAAAAGGCATGTTCAGTAAAAATTCTAGTGGTTCTTTCTTGTCCCTTCCTTGAGTCCCTTTCAGCTGCCCAGAGGCTACATCTGGAAAAAAATAATAGAAGTACAGTCTCCTGAAGGACCTTGCTTTGCTGAAGTTGGCATCAGAGCAAGACTTCAAACCCAGGCATCAGCTGAGGATTACGTAAGGTTGATTCTCTTAATTGTTTCTGCTGATCTTTAAGCTGTTAGTATAGAGTCAGTGTGACTTTGAATGGAAAACAGCACAATTGTTTCATGATGAAAATGGTTGGGCTGATTAGGAAAGCAGTTTTCTGTCACGAAAGCAAATATGTGGCTGCACTTCCACGTAGGTATAGAATACCATGTACTTACTTTTCCTTTTCCTTTTTATGCAGATGAAAATGCCCTCAACTCTTGCTTGCTGTGGAGTTTTTTTATGTATGATGTGAGCTGTTTGAAGGCTGTTTGAAGGCTGGGGTTTTGGGAGAGTCATAAAAAGCTGTCTGTTTTCCTTTGGATTTTGCCTTGTAGGTTACTGACTTTTTAACAGAATTCTGCTAATTTCTGATTTCTCATTAACACAGACAAGCAAACCATTCTTTCTCCTAACAGCTGAAACAGGCTGTCTCAAAGTAATTAAATGTAGCCAAGGAAGCACAGTAAATGGGTGTGGGAATGTCAGTACAGGGGAATCAGGGATTCATCTGAGCTCATGCTTTTACTGGAATGTTTTTCATCACCTATATATCACAATAATCCATGGAGTGTTATTCACATGCTGTGCTGGAGAAGGGGAAGCATATTATTTGGTGTCTTGTACCAAAAGCAGGTGAGGAGGCTGCAAAAGAAATGGATAGTATTGACAGGGGAGTTGGACTAGATGATCTCTAGAGGTCCCTTCCAACTATGAAGAGTCTGTGATTCTGTAACACTCTCTAGGATGCTGTATTGTAGCAGGAGCCATGGCAGCTCATGTTGGATGGGTGGTCTTACAGTTCTTGTCTTCACTGCCTTACTAAACCTCCACTTCTGACCCAGGTTGGACTTCAATCAAGATCACCATGGTGCTGCTTGGGGTTTTTTGACCTATCCTCTGCTGTAATGAGCTTAAGCCTCTTTTTCACCTCCTATTATTTACAAAATTTGCAGAAAGTTAAATATCTGCATCTCAGCCAAGTCACATTCATATCACACAGCACTCGCAAAAATGCTGATGGCAATTAGGTAAGGTGCACACAATTATAAAGAACACTCATGTAAGCTTGTGCTTCTCTGGGAAGTCAAGGTAAAATTCACAACAGATGCTGCTCATAACAGATTTCTTTTTTCTCATGTTCCTTTTTTTTTTTTTTTATTAAATAGTTGACTCACCTCCTTTTCTGCTAAGTGTGATCAATTGAAAAGGAAATAACTTCATTTTTTCTGTTCAGGGATACTGAAACCGGGAAAATGAGATCTGTTTCAAAACCAGAAGTTGAAATTCTTGGAAAATGTAACCATGAACATATTTGGTTTGTTTTTTTTTTTGGTTGGTTGGTTTTTTGTGGTTTTTTTTTTCCCCCTCTATGTGTAACACAACCCTTCAACTTTTCAACTTCATCTGATTGATTCAAATGCAATCTACTTGTTTGCTTGAAACAGTTTACTGATTTAGATCCAGCTTCGCAAATAGTTTCCATTCTCCCTGAGTGCATTTTCTGGCAAAGCAATTCCCTTGGAGTTCTGTTGGTTCCACTCTTCTCAATGCATTCACTCTCAAAAGTGAGGCATATGAGGCTATAACATAAAAAAGTGCATAAATTGTGGAGGAGGTAGGGGATCTGAAATCAGTGTTATGTTAAATCCATTCAGACTGGAAAACTTAGGAAGGGTGATTCTTGTTTGCCCTCAAGAGTGAAGCAATGAATGATTTATGTGAGAATTGAGACAGGCCCTTTCTCTTTCCTTCTGCCACAGTGGTATTCTGCCCAGAAGTGACTGACATTGAGAAGTTCCCATGTGCCTCCTTTCTGACAGAAACCATAGAGACTTCACCTTCTCTCTTCTGGTTTCCTGCTGTAATTCCTCCCCGCGAAGGATGTGACATACAGCGTGTCTCTTGCTTTCCCCTGTGGGGATTTTTCTCCTTACAAGTTTAAATTTTCAGAGGTCCAGCCCTGAAGTTGCCATTGTCTGTGCTGCTGCAGTATGAGGTGCTGGAAAGTAGTGGAGGGTCTGGAGAGGAGCAGCATCACCTCCCCCAGAACATCTCCCAGGGTCCAGCTGCACCAGCTGCCTGGGACCAAGGAGGAATTACAGCAGTGTGAGTTTTAGTCATTTAGCTCTCTTAGTCATGCATGTACAGACAGCTTAACAAACATCTCTGAGAGCCTCCCAGGTCCAAAGATCAGCTGAAGCATTCCAATCTTCTCCCTGTGACCGCTGTTTGGCAAACCTTCCTGCAATTCAATTTTAAAATACAGTGCAGGACCAGGAAACAAAAAACCAAACCCCAACCTATTTAGCAAGGAGCCAAATCTGCTCTTTACATAACAACCACAGCTCACTTTTGGAAAACACTTGAAAGCAAAGGTTGGATAAATCAAGGACCACAGAACAGCAGGGGTATGGGGGTATGTTTTTGTTTGTCCCTGTTCACTGTACTACATAACTTTCTGACCAAATATTGGTGGCTCTAGAATTGCCTTTTGTTGGCATCAGCAGGTAATTAGTTCATAACTGGTATATGCACTTATGAGATGAATTTCCAGTCCTTCAAAAAAGTACCTCTATTGCCTTGCTTCCAAATAAAGGGTGAGAGAGGCTTAGAGAAAGCAAGTGCAGTGCACTCACTAACTAGCAGGATTAGAAATCCAAAGGTACAGACTAGTTTGAACAACATCTTTTCACAATATTTGAGTGTATAAACCATGTCAACCAGAAAAATATCCTAAATCTTAACCAAGCACTAGAATAGCAAAAATAAAAATGGGATTTCCAGAAAAGTATAGGGAAAAATATTCCATAATCATTGATTAAAAAGTTTTTGGGAACCAAGAGCAAAACTTGTTGAAAATTTTCTGGTAGAAAACTCTTTTGTTAGGAAGTGCTGATTCAGTGAAATCAAAACATTTCACAGAGATGTAAATATCTGTTGGACACCTTCTCTAAAAATTCACAAACATACATGTGAAGCACCTGATGGACTTGTGTAGAAACCTATAGTCAAAATGGGGCATTCTGACATAGTAATTTTATAAAGCCCTTTGGCATTTCTTTGACATTGTGAAGGTGAGAAATTTGGTCTTGAAGAACTGGAGAGCTGCATGTCACTGATGCATGAAAGCCTCTTGGGAAATTGCATGGAAAATTTAGGTATGTGCAACTGGCTACGAAGATACTTTTTTTTTTTTTTTTTTTCCACTGTGGCAAACATTCTACCATGTAATTGCACACAGATAATAAAATATTCACCTATTGCTGCAGCATCATATTTGCTTTCATTTCTTAGCCGTACTCTCAGAGAATATACCGTTTGGGACCAAAACCTGAGAGCATTCCCTGAACTGTTTATGGAGTTGTGCTGACTGCAGAGACACTGGTGTAGTCACAAGACTTTGGAATGAGCTTTGCATTGAAGTTCTTTAACCTACAGAACAGCTGAAAAGCAGTTATGGCAATACAGAGTTCAGGCAGGCAAGTTTACCTTTCCAAATAACCTGTCTTCTTTTAAGCAGTGCTTAATCCATTTCCAGTGTATCTGAGGTGAGCATTTGCTTATACAGGTAAATGTAACATCAGTGTGTGCAGAAGGGCCTTTCCAGGGTGTTACAGTTTTCACCTGCATTAGCATGAAATTCTGTGCAATAGAATGGCATCAGTAAATTAAGTCTTCCCCTTTTGTTCCTAGGCTAACATGATGCAAACCCAATCAAAGCACAGTGAAAGAAGAACGAAGACATTTGTTCAGAAACACACCACTTCTCTGAGCCAAAATGTCAGCATGGCCACACTTGCATTTCCAGAAAGACTTAGAAACAAAACTCTTCAGGGTTTTTGCTGTGAAAGAGATAATATGATAAAGTCAGTCTCGCCACTGACAAACAGGTCTCTTGCAAGGGCATTCAGCAACTTGAGGTTGCTGTGTTTTTTTTAAATCATGCCATACAAACAATTTTGTGGCAGATGAGTGAGTGTATTTAGAGGCATCTTTCTAGTCATCTGACAAAATTTGGCCCTAAGCTGCTGCATCAAGTTGTTCTCAGCTCTAGAGCTCATGGAAAGCAACAGCACAACACCGGGACACAACACAGCTCTTTGTATTACAGCAGTTACAATCAAACTCTTGTTCTTCATGCTTTAATGGAGTTCCTAGAAAAGGAGATTTTAAAAAGAGGGTTAAGACCAGGTTTATAAAACCTAAGTATGTACCTAATCTGTCTGGGAAAATTCTTAATTCATTTTGCACATTTTTGAAGCTGTCTCTGACCTTAATGTCAGAGCAGAATGCAGAGTCTGCCAGTATGTAATTAATGACTTCTCTGACAAAAAGAACAGAAAAGTTTATATGTAAAGCTGTCTGTTAGTATTGTAAATATATACAAAAAGCTACAGTGTACATATTGTGCACAAATGTATATTGTGTATATATCTGTATATTGTGTCTATGTATATAAAACCATACATAGCACTGCATGTACATAGCAATAAAACAACAGTTGAATAATGCTGAAGTTGCCACTTTCCAGAACACCATTTTAAAAATATCAAAGGCAGGCTTACAGAGCTCTGCCTGACCTTTCTACCAAGAAGAAAACCACTTCTACATCACTAGAGGAATGGGATCCTCTTTTCATCTGACTCTAAGCATGTCAAAGCCCTGTTAAAGAACAAGTGGCACCATAGCAATATTCACGAGCTGAGGTGCTGCCTTCTGATTTTCTCTTAGTTGCTCCAACTTTACATTATTTGACCTAGATGTTTATCTGCAGTATCATTTGTGGCCTCTGTCAATGTTGGGGGAGCCTTCAAAAATAAAGTATTCCTGACCATCAAGATAATGACTACAGCAGCTGAAGGCTGATTCCAATAACAAGTAGAGGCTAAAGCTGTACAGGGATGTGCCATACTGACATGTCCTTCCCTATAGGAGCTTGAATTGCAGTGCTGAGTTGCAGTGCAGAGTTCCAGTGTTAGACTCCTAGACTCCCTGGCTGCTTCCACATAGCATTCAAGGCAGCCAGAAGACAGAGGAACTTCCTAGAGTCTCCTAGGAGTTTCTTAGTTTCAATGAGATTTGCTGAATGAACTGCTACCTAGTAGAAAAGGCTAGAAACCAAAAAAACCACTTGTTAAAATGGATCCCTCTAGTCCATAACTTGCTGGGCTAAGATGAGGATACTAACGTAATGTGATTAAAAGTGGACTAGAGCACTGACCCTCATTTGGTCCTTTTTTTTTGAAGAAAGGCAGAAGTGTCTTAGGAAAGCACTCCTTCATCTGTTGATGAAAAGATCTGCTCCAGGAAATATATGGAAAGCTGAATCATTATCAGAGGGTGTGGTGGAAGAACATACAAGGGGGGATTTAGCTCAGCAGAGTTAGCGATGTAGAGGTGGGATTCCCACATAAATTGGTGATAACTACCAAATCACTGCACGTTTCAGATATCTAAGCCTCTTGCCTCTGGCTTTCTGTTAGACATGATGCTATGCTCTCTTCAGCTTCAGATCCATAGGAAGAAAACTATCTTTGAGGCTCCAGACATCTTGCAAGCATGCTGTGAATTGTCCCAAGCGTTCAAAAGCTACCATGAGGAGGCAGACAGATAGTTTAACTTCATGAACTGATTTCCTTAGGAAATGAGACTAACAAGCCTGTCAGGGAGCTTGAGTTCTTTCATCATTTGACAGGAGCAAAGCAGGAGTTCTCAACTTAAATATTTACCTAGGTACTTCCTTTAATAATACATACTTGAATACTATGTAAGTCTCCTCTTCAATTATATTCATAGGATTTCTTGTCCTCCTTTTACCCGGTGCAGTAACAAGCAAGTTCATGACACAAAGCCATCTGTCTGGCCTACTGGTGAATGGCAGACAACCAACATTCACATGTTGCAAAAGGGCATGCCCTTTTTACAAGGTGAACTTTTTATCTTGCCTAAATGCTGAGCCAGGAGGGCTGGAGCCAGAAAGATGGTGGAGTGGGGCCGGGGAAATGGCTGCAGAAAACACGGGGGGTGACACAACCCCTCCCTCTTGTGTTCTCTCAGAGAGGAGAAAGCCAGATGAGAGTGGACTTTTCTTCTTCCTCACAAACTACAGACTAAAGAGCAATTTGGTAGCTTGTATTTTTACATCTGGTGAAGCCACACCTCAGAGACATCCTCTCCCCCCATTTCCTCCCTTCCTCCAGTTTTTGGCTGTTCCCAATCTTCTCAGGCTTGGCAGCACATTTAGGAGAGTTTCAGGACACTGCTGACACAGATTACAATGTTTTAGCAGACCTGGTGTAGGAAATCAATTTCTTCAGAGTGTGAAGTCAAATTTAGAGGCAGTCTAAGCCAAGAAAGAAGGCACTGATGTGCTGCCTGCCTTTTAGTTGTTTTCAGCTGTTATTTCAGCCTAATACACTGAGAATTTATGTTTGACACAGCTCACCATTGCAGAAATGGTCCCCATGAAATTTCCTATACCCAGCACATCTGGATGAGTTGCAAATTAAATCAGTCATTTTGAAAAATTACTACAGTTTTCGGTAATTTTGCATTCATTTTTCAGTCATCCAGCTAGCAGAATGAGTAGCAGATGAACTGACTAATCTTCTAACCTAGTTTTTATCCCATTTCTGTATGAAATGCCTGGACATCTCAAGTAGCTCATTAAATGTCCGGGTCATCATTTCCATCACACTGTGAAACCAGCCATTATTATGTTTTCATTGCAAAAAAGGACTCTCTTGGGCTGAAAGCATCCCAGACTTGGTGTGACTCAGGTGCCAGCCCCTCTGGATGAGGCAGAGCTGAGCCTGGTCTCTAAAGGAAACTCTTCTCCGATGTTTTCCCAGTGGAAAAGAGTGTTGTGTAAAATGTCACTGTACACTTGGCAACAGAAGCAGAAAACAGACGGACACAAATGTTCAAAAAGGCAATCAGAGTGTAACAGGCGATATCGCAGTAATCTTATAGGGGAAAATAAGCACTGGCTCCTCTTCAATTGCCTGTCAACATGCTTGCTCACATCTCCAGCACTTGGCCTGGGCAGCTTTTTTTGAATTTCCAGTGTTTGTGCCCCATGCATGTGCCACTTCCCAAGTGTCCAGACACACCGCTCCTACTCCCACAGTTTGGGAAAACACTTTCTTTGCCTGCTTCCTCCTGACTTCCTCCTTCTGGCTTTTTCTTTTTTATAGCTATTTCTTTCAACCTGTCTGTTAGTTAAAAAAAATATTCTTTCTGGCAAAAGACCCTGTATCTTCTGGGGCACTTTTCATGGTACACAGTGTTTATGCAAGGTAAGCCCTCTGCACACCCTTCCTCCCCAGTCCTGCAGCTCCCCTCATCTCTCCTTGCTCCCCGCAAGCTGTAAAGCTGACCACGACAAATTGTAATTTTTACATTTTTTCTTTCAATTGGATTAAAATTGTCATAGAAGGGTTTTGGTTGGAAGGGACCTTAAAGATCATTATCCCTCTGCCATGGGCAGGGACACCTCCCACTAGACCAGGTTGCTCAAAGCCTGGTCCAGCCTGGCCTTGAACACTTTCAGGGAGGGAGAAACCACAGCCTCCCTGTGCAACCCATTCCAATGCCTTATTTGCATATCTTTCTCTGAACAGTAATTACTATAATGACTAAAGCTCATTTGTGACTTTTGCTAGGCTGTTATAAATTCCTTAGATTCCTCCACATCCCCAGGTTCCCACTCCTTGCAAGTGGTGGTAGCTAGGGGCTGGTGATGGGCACTCATGTTGCTTTTATTGACTGGGGGAAGGCCTGCAGTGTCAGCCTTTTACCCACCAGCTCTGACCTTTGCAACCCTGGTTTGTCACCAATATCCCAGCATGACTGCTGAAGGCTGGAGGCAGGTTCTCCAGCTGCTCCCATAAAGGGAAGACAAGAAGGAACTGCCTTGTGCTAGACCCTGTAGATCAGGGTGTGCACCCAGCCCACATCCTGGGGCTGGGGGAAGGACATGTGCTTTCCCCATTGCTGTGATTTCCTTTCCCACTGCCTCTGGAGCAGCTGGAAAGAAGGTGCAGTGCTGCCCAGGTTCAGGTGCTTGTTGAGTCCTGGTGTTCAGATGAGTCCTAGCAGAGAAAGTTAATGGAGAGGCTTATAAAGCTCACCAAAAATCCTCTCCAGGGGAAATCCAAATGTGAGAACAGCTCGTGTGTGCCTACATGCTCGGACACATTAGCAAAATGCACCAAGCCTTGAGAGCTAATTGCATATAGTTAGCTCTGCTCATCAGCTGGGCTGATCTCCAAATTTGAAAGTCATCCATTAAATAAGGAGTTCTATGTGTAACAACAGAGGCTCCTGCTCCAAGTGCCAGCAGTTTCCTGGAAGGTTTTGTGTAGCACTGAAGACAGGGAAAAAAAGAAAGCCAACAGCAAGTTATATGTTTATCGCTCTTCCCCTTTTCACCTTGCCTGTTCCCTTTTTAACCATTTATGATCAAATAATTAGTGTTGACCCAGTTGCAGTGGATTCTTTAGGTGCAGCTTGTTTTCTTAATTCAAAGAGCTCTATTAAATCTGAAGGCCTAGTGAGAGACATGCAAAAACTCCTCTGAGATGGGGGCTCATATTGTTTTATTTATATTCTAATGACACTTCACCTTTCTTATATTGTTCAGTGCACCAGGTATATTAAATAATATTTATATTTAATACTCCATATGAACATTTGAGCACCCTGGAGAAGATTTGTAGGTTTTTTTATCTACTAACTGGTTCTGAAAGCCAGAAAAATCACAGGTTGATAAGAAGAAGAAGGAGGAGGAGGAGGAGGAGTAGATCACATTTCTAATCAGAGTTCAGAAGCCCCAGAGGCACCTTGTCCTATCCAGGCAGACCTGCACCAGAGGACCACAAATGGAGGCTGTGCTCAGGGCAGCATCCACACAGCTGTGTACCAGCCAGGCCTTCTGGTAGGAGGTGAGTACTTGGTCCAGTAGATTTTTTAGCTTCAGCAATTGTCAGAGGCAGAAAACAGAGAGAGGCTAACTCATGGAACAGAGACCCATGTCACTGCATGCAGGCAAGAAAATCCTTGCTGGCTTCTGATTCTTGATTTTCACCATTTTTCTTTTCACTAGTTCTTCTTCTATTGTGTATCTCTAAAATTGTCTGCCTTGAGAGCATGAAAATGTTTGTTATTCCAGGCAAGAGTTTTCTCCTCCAAAACGAAGTTCACACACTCTTGGTTTTCAGTTTAAATACTTTTAAAAAACATTTCTCAAGAGAGCAGAGAAGGTCTTATGATACTACAAAGCTGGCTTAAGATATCAGCTATTTCTGAACAAGCAGCAAATTATAACAGTTTATATGCTGGATGGAAAAATTTCTTCCATATTTCATTAAACTCCACAGGACTGAATCAGCAGAGTCAGCTCAAGTGTCTCTTTCCAGAAAGATAAGTGGCCACTTATTTCCCTTGACACATAAAAAGTTTCTCAAATGTACCTGAAAGTTATAAGTTAAGACAAAAGACAAAGATGAATTTTCTTTTTATTTTCTTCAGATGGGATAAAGTTGCAACTGTTAGTGCTGTGGAACAAATTGAGAGTCCTGCCTAACATAAAAATGCCTTTCAAGGAAAATTAAAACTTCTTTGCAAATTCCTTCAACATGTTTCCAGATGCCACGTCAGCCAATCTGTCAAACAGCTGATATAATGCAGAGTTTACTCTTGGTCTTCCTAGAGAATGTTTCCCGATTGGAGACCTTCCAATTGTTTCTACTGTTTCTATGTTTCTTTTATCCCCTTTGCCAAAGGCACCTTTCCAATTCCCTCAAGAGACAGATTCCAAAACCTTTGCTCTTACTTGGCAAGGAGATGATCTCCTGTCCATTGAAAAGGCTTCTCCCGCACAACTGCTCCTGGTAATGTCACTGGAGGTCATTCCTCACCACAGAGATTTGGGGACAAATGCAGTGTTGTATTTTGCCTTGGCAATAGTCTTGCTGTGTCCTATAGATAGGTAGTGCTCAGAATAAGTGAGAGAATCTGTCTCTTGTAGGCTGACTACAGGAATGTGAAGCCAGATATTATAATTTCTACTTATTCTGTCAATCTGGCCACAAATCATAACTTCTATTAATGCATAACTTCTATTGCATAACTTCAAATGCATAACTTCTATTAGATTAATCTAAGGAAGAATTATTTAATGATGTCAAAATGTTGATGTCTTTGACTCCCATTTCTACAGGATTTAAAAAAGGAAAAACAACTTCTTTACAGACGCTGGGTAGTATCTAGAAAGTCGTGTTAAACCTTCAAGTTTAATTTGGCAAGGGACTAAAGCAGAAAGCTCAGCGGAGGAGACTAAGACAGGCTGTTTGATAAAAGCCTGTGTAGATTAGATCGCTGCTCTGCTTCCACTTGTGACGCTAATGGAAATTAATTGATCCACCTACAAGGACGTTTGCCTGTTACTAACACAAGCACTGGTACATTACTTCACTCTTCTCTTTCAGAGGCAAAAGATGAGAGGTCAGAGGAGGTTATAGTAGCTCTTTATGTTGGTTTTTTTTTTTTTTCCCGGTGTTTGCTTCTCCTGAGGAGGATAACAAGCAGTTTTAACAAGCCCTAAAGCTCCCCAATCACTTTGATTGCCCAACATGTCAATTGCTTTTTCTGTGGTATGTTTCAGTGAGAGCATGATAAGGCTAAAATTCCATCCAAAATCCCATGAGTGTCAAGATGTAGGAATCTGACAGATGCAGGGCACTGCTGTGGCCTTCATGCTGGACTCTGCCAGCACCCTAAGTCAAACACTCAGAATTTTGGAGAGTTCATAATTGGTCAAGATCTGTATCAAAAATGTACAACTCAGATCCACTTTTGGTCTAAAATATGCCAGACCACATGCCAGAGGACACATACCTAATTACCAGGCTGTGCTGATTATTCCTTCTTCTGTACATTTCTCAGTAAATTTAGAGTAAATTATATCTTCAGCAAATCACACAAAAAGATGATTTAACATTTAATTAGATGTTTTCTTCTGTTTTTCTTCATGCAATAATAACCAGTGCAGATTACAGGAACTTGGAATAATTTTTCAGTATGGCCATATTTTCCCAGGGTTAGATCCAATGCAAAAAAATCAAAAAAATCAGTAGGGCTTTTGGTTTGGGGAATATTTATAGCATATTCAGCGTTTTTCCTTCCTTTAATATGAAAACGAGTAGTATCGGGGGACAGCTTTGCTATTTGCAATCCATTGGAAAATGAATATTAGAGGGGGAAATACATAATTTATTAAATGTATTGCTTAAGGTGAGAAACTTGAAATTGATTTTTGTAAGTCTGGGGATTTGGGCTCATACTTGGCATAGGCTACTCAGTTTGCTGAATTACTTAGTGCTAAGCCTGCCAGTGGGAATAACAAGAAAACAGACAGATTTTGAAATGTATTTTCATTTGATTGGGGAAAAAAGTTTGAAACTAAATAGCTACAGTCAAAAAATCCCTATTCCCTCCTTATTAAACAACTGTTGATGGAAGATTACAGTTCTGCATGTGAAAGGAGTACCTGTGAATATTGATTTAGTGCCACTTAAACAAGAATATTCTAAGAGACTGTACTGCCCATTACACTGCCACAAATGTTAAAAATAATTAGAAATATCTTCCGGTTGAAACATTTTTTTCCTCAAATAAACAAAAAAGTACCTATATGTTAGAAGATAAGGACAGAAGGTGGTCAAAGTGCTGATTTATCATACACCTGTTTGAGGAAAACAACTTAAAAGAAAAATCCACCCCTTAGAAGTGCTCCTTTACTGCAAAATCAGTTCCCTATATTAGAAAAGCACTCTGATTTCCTTCAGAAATTGAAAGCAATTTAGTGAGATTGAAATGTTCTTAGAGGAAAGTATAATAATAAATAATGGCAGGACCAGAGGAAATAGTCTAAAGTTCAGCAGGGGAGGTTTAGATTAGATATTAGGAAGAATTTCTTTACTGAAAGAGGGGTCAGGCACTCCAACAGCCTGGCCAGGGAAGTGGTTGAGTCACCGTCCCTGGAGGTATTTACGAAACATGTAGATGTGGCATTTCAGGGCATGCTCTAGTGGTCAAGATGGTAGGGGGCTTGTGTGCTTTTGTTTTGATTTCATTTGATTTTGTGTGTTTTGTGGCTTTTTGGAAGTGGGGTTTTTTTGGTGTTGTTTTTTTTCTTGTTGTTGTTGTTTTTTTTCTTTTATTTGGTTTGGGTTTCTTTTTTTGGTTTTTTTTTGGTTGGTTGGTTGGTGTTTTTGTGGGTTTTTTTTGTTTTTGTTTTTTTTTTTACTTTTTTGTTGTTTAGGTTTCTGGGGAGTTTTTTACGGTTGCTGTGTTGTTTTGGTTTTTTGGTTGTTTTTGGGGGTTTGGTTTTTGCTGCTTTTTAGGTTTTTTGGTTTTTTGGGTTTTTTGTTTTGGGGGTTATTTTTAGTTTTTATTTGGACATTTTTGGGGTTATTTTGTTTTTTAGGTTTTTTTGTTTTGCTTTGTTTTGTGTTTCGGTTTTTATTTGGTTGGGGGTTTTGTTGTTTCTTTTGTTTTGTTTTTAGGGGGGTTGGGTTGTTTTTGGGGGGTTTTTTTTGCTTGGTTTTTTGCTTGTTTTTTTGTTTATTTGTTTTTGTTTGGGTTTTTTTGTCTTGCTTTTTGCTTATTGCATGTGTATATGGCTGGACTTAGTGATCTCAGGTCCTTTCCACCCACAACTATTCCGTGATTCTGCGATTCTGTAAATCTTGCTTTTTTTTTCTCTAAGTGTCAGATTACCTAGTATCTGAAATATTTCCTATGTATATAAAGAAAAAGAAAACCAACTTCTTGGCAACAAATATCTTCAGTCACCACAGAGAAAGAATTGTTTCGGGAGCTAAAGTAAAAACCCTTATTTTGTCAATTCATGTATTTTTTAAAATCATTAACAGGGGGTAACTGCCCTTGATAAGAGCAGGCTCTTTTTCTCCTCAACACAAAGTTGCGAAAGACTTGAGGATGTAGGAAGGATCAGAGTAAGGAAGACCACACTCTTATCTATGTTTAGTTGGAAACAGGAATTGCTAGCAAGGGACAAAACAAAAAGCATCTGAATCTGACAGCTTTCATGCCCATCTTTCCCATTTTTCCCCCAAACTAAAATATTCTACCCATCACTCTCCTGTGCGCTGTGACCAACGCTTCAAATAAACTCAATGAGAAGAGATTCTGCCCATGGTTTCAGTCTCACACCTCTGGCCCTCCACTTGCAAGGCAGCAAAATGACCTCTTGGCAAAACATCAGAAAGTCTAATGAATAATATTATAAATAAATAAATGAATAAATAAATAAATGTAGCAAAATTCCCATGGAATCCAAAATGTGTGTGTGGTCATCCACACTCAGAGTCCTCCCTGCAAAACTGCCTGCAGAGTAGTGCCCCACAGCAGAACAGAATCATAGAATCATAGACTCATAGAACTGGCTGGGTTGGAAGGGACCTCAGAGATCATCAAGTCCAACCCTTGATCCACTACTGCTGCAGTTACCAGACCATGGCACTGAGTGCCACATCCAGTCTCTTTTTAGATATCTCCAGGGACGGAGAATCCACCACTTCCTGGGGCAGCCCATTCCAATGCTTGAACAGAGCAAGTCAAAGCCTTCACTGGAACAAACAGACCCCTGAAACATTGCAATTGGGCCAGCACGATGGACCTGCATGTGGACCTTGAGCAGTGAGGAGTTGCTATACGACTAGGTAGTAGCACAGCACCTTATGCAGTGACTAGGAAAAGCCTTTCACAAGGCTGCTGAATTTTACATCGTCCCATTTCACCATATGACACCTTTCTTTGGGTATCTTAGATAACACTAAATGGATTCACAGGCACCACAGTATGAGAGGGTGCCAATGTGTTCATTCACAGAAAGCCAAGAGTTACAGCAAAGCAACAACAACAACAAAAAATCTGATTTCTGGACATCCACTTTCTTGAGCTGTAGGAAATAACTGGTTTCCACAATGAAGCAGTTTCTCTGAATTTCACGTGCATGTTTTCTCTGAACACTGTTTTTGACATCTTGTTTAATGTGTCACAAATTTGTACTACAATTGACTGGCATACATCATGATAGCTCTAATCTTTCAATAATATACTGTTTTATCTATTCTTTGTCATGTCTGTTAAAAAGACAAATGCTCAGTGTATGTTCTTTGATTAATTTTATCAGAGACAGCTGTTGTCCAGCCTAGAAATTTTCGCAGAGTAAAAAGGCTGTGGAAAATTTCTAGGTCTGTGCAAAGACAAACATTGTAGGTGAGGAAGAAACCAGTGGAACAATTTTAAGAGAAACACAGAAATATCAATTTAATCAACATGTACAATTCCTTTTGGAAGAAAAGGTTCTGCTTTTTAAAGACAAGCAAATGCAAGCTAACATTTCTCATGTTCAGAGTTCACCAAACAGCAACTAAAATACATCTGCAAAGCTTTCTGAACATCTTTTTATTTAGCAGTAAAAGGAAAATATTTTAGCTTGTTGACAATAGATTAGAAGTATAGAACAATGTACAAATTGGATATTTGTTTTCACCTGAGGACTTGAGAAATATCCCCAAGCTGACTAATAATTCTGGTCATTTCCCCTCAGTCTCACTCTTGTTCAGCCTTTGAAGGGCTCTTTAAAATTTGCCATATGCAAATAAGAAAGAAGAAATAGTATAGACATAGCTATCTCCAGGGAAATGGATATGTATAATTTTTAAGGAGAAAAAAGAGGGCAGGATATAAATTACACACACCAGCCTTCTCCAGAGCTATTGAATTCAGCTGGAATTTTTCCTCCAGCCTCACTGATCTTCGGACCAGACTTTTATGATGAAGTGCAAAGTTCTTCTCTCTTGCAGAAGTTGCAGAAGTTAACCCAAAAGCCAGCCTCTGTGCTGGAGCCCTGCCACCCCAGCTGGGGCTACACTCAGACCACACTTCAGCCAGGACACCTGAGCTGCAATCTGACCTATTTAGCAACCCCACCATATTGTTTGTTGAATCAGACACCCCACTTAAAATGCAAGCATCATGTGGATGGACTCTGTCCAACTCTCCTTTGAGTCCAGATGACCGGAATCAAATTTATCTGTCTACTCATGCTGCTCTGTGACAGTCTGGCAACACAAAGCAGTTGTGAACTTAAGGAGCCACTTGAAACATACTTGGCCCAGGGATAAATGGTTTCAAGAGAGACTGGGCAAGGTAGCGTGATCTGCACAGTCATTTTAAGTGAGGGTCATGACATTTAAGGCTTAACGTTTTCCATAGATGATGCCCTGGCCCTGTGCATCAGTGGGAACAAGGGACTGGGCAGTGGACAGCAGCTTGCATTTGTCACAGAAGTTTTTCTAGTGTGTTTCCTGCTCTGTAGAAGAAAATTCACGTGAATTTTCGCAGCTCCTTTGCAACTCTATCAAAGGCAAAACTGATATGATATCATCATGGGCAAGATGAAATAAAAGTGCTGCACTTCTGTAGTCTTTTCCAAACACAATAAATTAGAGGAGTGGTTAGTTGTTTTGGTTTGGCTTGGTTTGGTTTGGTCTGGTTTGGTTCGGTTTGGTTTTAAAGGAAAACTGTTCTTGACAAATTCTGGTATTTCAGAAATTACCTGAATCTTTCACCACTTGAAATCTTTTAGCAACTTAAAAGACATAAACTTTTTAGCAGGCACGTTTTCTAAGCAATTCCTAAAATATTACTTACTACTTTTTTCTTTAATTTTTTTAAAGTGTTCCTACTCAATCTTGAAACAAACGTAAACTGATATTCTGAACAATCTTTGTGTTCTTTTACAATGTAATGAAGTACTCCCTTGGGCTCACTCAGAACTGGATGAATTTACATGAAAAATAATACGAGCTGTTACAGTACTTTCAGCTTATCTGGAATAAAGATGAGATTATTCTTTCTTTTTTGTCCAGAAGTATTCATCCATTTGGAAACACACAGTTCAGTATGTAAAATAATAAATGGGTCCTCATATAATATCACCTTCCATAACTACTCTAATTAGCTAATTTCCAGTAATTTCTGTACATAACACTCCATGTTGGTTTTAAATTCTTCCCATAGCCCTTAAAATCATGCCTGTTTTATTTGGTGGCTGGTTCTTATTGATATATAAGTATCTCAGTACTTCAGTAGATTACATTTCTTATTGACAATTGCAGACTTGCCAGCACAAACCACAACAGCAATGCAGACCTCTATCATCTGCTTTGTACCATCTCACCGTTAGGAACAGTTTGAAAAGCTAATTGGTTTCAGAGCTTCATTCATCTCTCCCTTTTTTTTATATCATCACACTCACTGCTTTTTCAGAAAGAAACTTTCCATAGTTCGGTCTCTTTGTTCTTGTATTAAGTTGCATATTCTAGCTTCACACTTTTACTTATTTAAAATGACAGCATATTTAATCTTGGGGAGGTAATTAAAAAAAAAAAAAAATGTTAGAAATATCATGTCATGTCTGGCTCCTCAGCTCAAGACAGCTTAATAATCATGGTCTAGAAAAATTAACTGCAGATTTCTCAGTATTAATTGTCTTGTTTTTGATGTCTGTGCATTGTCAGCATTAACAATAATAAAAGGGTAACTGATGGCATCACTTGAATCAAAATTATTTGTACTATATGAAGCCAAGTTGCTATCTTGCACTTCCATGGCAGATACCCCTTGCTGATGGTTGCACCAGCAGCAAAACAGCCTCTCAAGTGCTAGTACATATAATGTCATGCAGCTCTATCTGTCCTAAAGTCAGAGCCATTCTGGTGCAATTCACCGATGAAAAAGGGCCATTACTGGTCAGTACACAGTAAGAAAGACATCAGGGTGCACAAATTTGAGTGCTGGGACTCCTAAACTAGAGTCAACAGCTGAGCCTCCTGTGCTCCCCCTTCAACTAAAGCTGTGGAAATTGAATATATATATATATGCATAAATATATATTTATGTTTGCAAATAGTCCCTTCCAAGTGTCAGGGTTTCCTCTCCCAAGTATTGATTTGCTCGCTCTCACACACAGACATTCCTTAGACTGTAATTCATCAATACTTGGAGGAGTCTTAATTTCGTTATGTTTGGACATGGTCTACCACTTCAGTAGCTTCCTGAAGCTTCCATGCATTCGTGAAATTAAAACAGTAACTATACTAAGAATACTAAGAATACTAGACAGCATATATCCCACAAGGTAATGCTGGAAGACAGAGTTGTAATTTCCATTAAAATCAATTCAATAAAAAAATAAAGTTACACTCTCCTCAGATACTCCTTAACAGTTCACATTGATAAACTTACTAGACATGACACAAAACAATGAACAGACAAAGACACATTTTAGGTGTGTGATGTGCCTGCCAGTTAAAGAATCAGAATTTCAGGGTAGGAAGGGACCTTTGGGGTCACATAGTTCCAACCCCTCCTGCCATGGGTAGGGACACCTCCCACTGGATCAGGTTTCTCAGAGCCCTGTCCAGCCTGGCCTTAAAAACTTCCAGGGATGGGGCTTCCACAACCTCTCTGGTCAACCTGTTCCAGTGTCTCACCACCCTCATGGTGAAGAACTTCCTAACTTCTAGTCTAAACCTACCCTCCCCTAGTTTGAATCCAGTCCCCCATGTCCTATCACTACCCAACATCCTAAAAAGTCCCTCACCAGCTTTCTTGTAGCCCCCTTCAGATACTGAAGGCTACAATAAAGTCTCCTCAGAGGCTTCTGCTCTCCAGACTGAAAAGCCCCAACTCTCTCAGTCTGTCTTCATAGGAGAGGTGCTCCAGCCCTCTGATCATCCTCATAGCCCTCCTCTGGACACACTCCAGCACTTCCAGTTGCTTTTTTCCTCCTCACAAAGGTGTTGTTAGGCCTCATTCACTCAGGATCCACACCAATCCATCCCAGTGCCTGTGCTACCCAGTGTCTGGGCTGCTGGTGCTCAGGGCCCTTTGGCTGTGGGGCCCTTTGACTGCCACCGCACGGCCTCCTCCTAACTCATCCCCAGACTTCTGCCCCATGGCGGCAGCCGACGCTACAAAGCAGCAAAGCGGTTCCGACAGCTCCTCTGGCAGCAGGGTGCCCTGCCCCTTCCTGCACTGCCTTTGAGCCGCCGCAGCCCCGGAATGTAGCAATAAAAGTCCAAAGGAGGGAATGGAGCCTGCGGCCTGCCGCGGCCCCGCGTAAAAGGCGCTGCGGCTTCCCGTCTCGTAGGAAGCGGCCCCTCCGTGACCTGTCGTTTCTGCTGTCGGGACAGCTGTCTCTTCACTTCCTGGAGCAAAACACCACCACCACCAAAGGAGAGTGTCTCTCTCTTCCTTTTGTTCCACTGCTTCTCTTCCACAGGGGCTCTCTGAACTTGTGTGCCCAGCTGGAATTAATACACCCACAGTCTCTGCAGAGAAAGCTGGGGAAGTGGAAGTGGAGGAGGCCCAAGGGGGCAATGTGATTATTTGCTGTTGAGATGCACATAAATCAGAACAACTGCATCAGGCTGTTGCGTCTCGGAGGCAGGATCAAGGAGAAAGGAACCTCTGTTCGTGGTACTTGACTCCTAACTTTTATGTGTCTGGTCTCCAGACTTTTACGAACAGCCCTTGGCATAAGTAATAACAAATGCAAAAGAGAGAAAGGCACATCTTTCTGCAGCTTCACATAAGCCAGGATGGATGGATTATAGGCAGGCTGCAAGGACTCAGGTACATCTGCCTACTAAAGCTTCAAAGCTTGTATCTCTTCCCAGAAGAGTCAGTGGCAAAGGCAAGGTAGGCAGGGAAGGAGAAAGGGAAGGCAACTTCAGAGTAGTATGGACTACTCTCAGGTTATTTATTTATGTTACTCCATTACAGTAGCAGTTTGGCCCTAGTTGGTACATGACCCATTAGAATATCACCCTGACCAAACAACCTGCTGGTGAATTCTCATCACCGGCAAACACCTGGCTTATGGATTTCCTCTTTACAAGTTGGATATCAAGTGAAACAGGGAAGGAGGCATGCCAGGGTCTCGTCCAGACAATCTTTGTGAGGAAGCCTACTTTCTCATTCACAGAGGCATACCTCGAAGGTCAGTGGGTTTTATAGAGCTTTTTTTCTGCCAGTGCACTGTGACTATAGGCCTGGACATCTTCCTGCTGCGAGCCCTTGCTTTTAGATTTAGATCCCTGCAAACTGGTCTGTGCAAGAGACACATTATTATATTGCCACTGGAACTGAGCTGCATGGAACGAGGATGTTCTGCCATGTTTTGGGGCTAGAAACCATTTCATTTAGTTTGCAGGAGTCACAGCCAGATAGACCCCAGGCTTGACATTAGGCTGTAGTATGTGGTTTTTACTGTGCTCCGATCATTACTAAATCTAAAATTTGTTGCCTGTGGCATTTACAAATGAGGAAAATGAGGTATAAAACAGGTGATGGGTTTTCTCAGAACCAAGAATAGAACTTCTGAGTTTAGAACTCAGCTAAGCTGATCTGCTTGTGTTGCCTAAGTCCTTCAACAGAGATACAGGCTTTAGGAAGAAAAATGTCAGAGAATAGAGATTTGCTCTAAGAGGGAGATCTGGTGTTAGCTTGTGCAAGAAATAAATTTGTGTTACATAAAGAGAAGATGGTGAGGTCCAAGGTGCTGACACTGATCAAAGAAGAAGACAGGAACTTTATGATAATTTTATCATAGATTCAAAAAAGTTGAGAAGTTTTTCTGAGGTAAAGACAAGAAGGCTCAATTTAATTCAGTAGGTCTTTGTATAGATATGCATTCCTGAAAATAACCATTATTTCAGAATGTAGATTTGGCCTGCTGGGTGAAGTTACTAGTCAATCCTGTCTGGTAGTCAGCCTGGGCAGTAACACTTAGCACATGATGATCAAATGGAATTACAGACAAAATGTGCTGTCCTTACCCAATTAGGCATTGCTACACATGGAGTGAAGCATTTCTTTCCAGCTCTCACTACTGTTGCCTTTATGACTTGAGTATCAAGCCTGATCTCCTGCAAAGATATACATAGTATTTTGCTGTTGTAAAACCTGGCATTAAAGGTTTGGCATGGTTTTGTACACATTAACCTTAGGCTACTTGCTATAGTTGGAACTACTGGAGTTTCCATCACCACAGTATTCCAAAAATACCATGGAAAGCCTTCATTGTCCACATGGAAATCAATAGAACCTCAGAAAGTCCTGGAACAAGGTGTACAGTTTGCTTCCAGGTAAATGATGGTGTGTCATAATTGCAGCACGTCATCTGGGAGGAAAATTAAGCAGATTGATCTAGTGGGAGATTTATTGATCAGATGAGAAGAATGAGCATGTGCCAGGCTTCCTACACATCTGTACTGAACAGCCTTACATCTCTATTGTGTGTGGTCTTTGCCAGGGCCATGGATAACAGCAAACTCAGGACTATCAGGTAAGAAGCAGCAAAAAGTAGACAGCAGGTTCCTTTTACTTCTTGTGCTGAATGGATTTCTATCAGAGCAGACTCATTCACTCCTGAATCTGGATTTTCCTAAGAGAAAACCAGTGACAAGTTGTGTTTCAGTATTTTTTTCTGACAACATAAACTGCCTGGAAATGATGTGAAGAAGTAACCTGCAGGCAGAAATGGCTGGCATTAACTAAGAGAAAACACCAACTTATTTTGTTCCTGGGAACTGATTCATCTCTTTAGGACTACAGCTGCTATTAAAGCTCAAGCAGTATGAACACCTTTAGCAGTAGATGCCAATTGATCGTGTTCCCAAGTGACAGATAAGGAAGGACAATTCATGCAACATCGCAGCTACTGTGTCTTCAGAAATGTGCATCTCCAAAACAAATGGAACAGCCAAGAGAGAGACAAGTAATCAGATAAAAGAACCTCCCACTTTTTTTTTTTTTTTTAATTTATTGCCATTGATGCCGAATGAGGAAGCTCTGAGAAATATTCAGGTCATCAGTATGGCTTTGGGTGGGGAAGAAAATGAGTACACAACCAAGAAAACTTTATCCATTGTGCTCATTTAGCAAGCAGGGTTGAGTATTTGTTTCTGAATTCTGCTAAGGACCTGTGCAATGTCTCCCTGTTTTTATTGTCAGCACTGCAGACCTTCCTAGTCTGGAACTGCCTTGAAGTCACTTTCAATCTGCAGAAGAGGACCAGTGACAAAAGCACATAAATTTTATCAGCAAGTCACTTTCCCCTGGCAGCCCTCTAGCCTGGTCCAGAAACTATCCATCTTTATCACCATCGGACTGGAAAGTTGTACTGCTCCCAAAAGACCTCTTTGCATTTTGCACCAGAGCTGTCACTGCCTTGGTATCAGTAGGTCCAAAGTGAGCAGCTTATAACTCCTGATGGTGGTTCCAAGAGGCCTCATGATCATCTTTTTCCAGAAGGAGGACTTGCTACTATGATTAACTGAGGAAACCCCTTCTTGAAGCTCCCTCCAGGCATGTAGGCATGTTTTGGGTTTTTTGTGGGTTTTTTATTGTTGTTGTTTGGTTTGGTTTTTTTTTTGTTGTTTGTTGGTTGGGGTTTTTTTGTTGTTTTTTTTTTTGGTTTTTTTGTTGTTTTTGTTTTTTGTTTTTTGGGGTTTTTTTGTTGTTTTTTTCCCATTGTTTTTTCATTCCAGTTTGCTTTAGTGCAATTTTTGGTACTTGGGTTAAAGCTGATCGTTGTCACTAAATTGTCATTGCAGTTTGATGTTGGAGCTAGGCACTGTGAGGTATGTAATGGTTAGATATTTATTTTCTACCCAACCTTTATTTTGGGGCACTTGAATACAATCCCATAAGCTTCAAAGGCTCCAGCATGCTACCACCTATAGGAAGGAGCAGCAAAGTCCCCCTGGCCCTGGGAGAGATCATTGGATCATAGAAGATGCTGAGATGGAAGGGATCCATCAGGATCACTGAATCCAACTCCTGTCCCTGTGTAGGGCACCCCATGTTAAGAAACAGCTCCATAGTGACACAGCTGAAGAAAGAAGCAGTTCTTTCTTGCATGTTCCCTTCCTTTCACCTTAACACAGCTCAATCCAGGGATGTTTCATGGCCAGACCATGATAATTTAGCAGATATCATGCTATGTATGGAGCCTTTTTTAAGCTTTTCACAATTTTTGTCCGTTGCCATCTTTTTTCCAAACCACACAAGTATTTCGCTTCTTCCAAAGGCACCCAAATGCATCTAAAAGTTTGTCCCTGGTTACAAGTGAGGGATTTGTCTTTTTTTTTTTTTTTTTTAATTTGTGCATTTCCACTTATATGAAAGTTCCTTATTATTGAGGAATTTTAAGCAACAATATGTCTGATGAGTAGTTATGGTTTGCCTTCACTATTCTGAGGAAGGACAGCTCTTCCAGCCACAGGAGTTTTCACAGCTTTATGTTGTTGGACTTTTAAGGTAGTCTCAGGGTGTACTCAGATCCTAGTGAGTACATAAAGAGCTGTCTCAAGCCCTGCTAGATCCCTAACTATTGAAATGACCATCATGGCCACTAGAAACAATACTTACTGGCATTCTTTGGGCTGCTCTGGCACACATTAGGAACTACATGCCACAAATTGGTCAGTAACATGGGTAAATTTTTTAATTTTCTCTTGTGTTAAGTTGTGATAAATATTTGTGATTCAGTGAATCCCCAAGTGAACTGGGGATTTCTTGCAGGGATATATTTCTGTGTCCTGCATTTATACTGATTTCTTTTTTGCTCATCCAGGACACCCCACTGCCATCATGTCAGCTGTTGATACTCTCATTCTTTCTCCATGATCTATATGGCATACTCCAGGAGCCACAGAGAATACATCTGCACTGATTACTGTGCTCATATATCACAAGTTATCTCCCCCGCTTCCACAGAAACAGCACAGCATCCTTGAGAAAGTGGTTTAAGCACAGCCATAGGTGAAATTCCCTCTTGAGGTAACCACTAAACCAAAAGACATACAGTTGTCCTTGTTTGTCAGCAGTTCTTTCAAGACCTCTCTCTTCTGTCTAGTGGAGGTTGGTGGCAACATGCCCTCAACAGCTGACTAGCATGACACTTAGTCCAGAAAAGGGGCAAATGAGGCTATCAGGTAACTCAACATCACTGTCAGTGTTTAGTCACCATCTTCCCTGGTTGGGTTGCCATGGAGCTGTGGCATATGCTACACAAAATAGCAATGTTATTTTAGGAGAACTACTCAATGAACTTGTGTCCTTAGTCCATCGGGCTCCCTGCATGCTGATTGCTGGGATGCTGGCTGGAGCTACAGGGCTACTGCTGATGGAAAACATGAAAGTTGGTGTTTTACCAAGCAATATGATACACAAAAGCTTTTTTCTTTCTTTTCTCTTTTTTTATTCCATGTGCCATAGCCAACAATGTTGTATGCTGTTAGCCTGTAGCACAGTTTCTGAAACTGGAATTTCCATTACTTGGAACGAAGACTAAATATTTTCTTTTTGGAAGGGCTCTATCTGTTTCTTTCTCTGCTGTCTTTCTCCCATGCCTCTCCAAAACATATGTTTTTAATATTTTTCATTTATATATAAGAAACAGTGCTGGCAGACATCTTTTCTTTTACCTCCCACAGACTTCCAAAAAAAAAAAAAAAAAAAAAAAGAAAGGAAAGAGATAAGTAAGAGAAGCCAGAGGGATTTACTAGTATGATAGAAGAGAGAGAAGGAAAAAAAAAATTAAAAGTGAATAAATTAATTCCTCAGCTCAAATGTGCTCCTACCAGAAAGAAAATCAACGAGTTGCTGAAATGCAGAAATGTTAAGAATTTTTTTCCTTTTTGTGCCTCGAGATGCCATCTGGGAGCCACAATGTAAAATAATTGTGAGGAGAGTGGTTTTTCCCATTATCTTCAGTTGGCACTGGAAGCACTAGTTCTAGGAAGTCTCCCAGGGAAGCTGCTTTTTATACCTCTGCTCTAATTTTAGAGACAAGAGGTTTGGATAATGAGAGCATGCTTCCATCTTGCAAGTGGTTTCTGCAAAGTGAACCTGACTGGAGCCTCTGAAGGGTCATGTATGTCTCCCAGAAGCTCTGGGTTTCAAATGTATGCTTTTAAACATATTGATCACTCCTGCTTTTCCCACTTCAGGTGTTCATGACAGAACCAAGAGCCAAGTTACCAGGTATGGGAAATAGTTTTTAGAAACTGAAAGTGCCTGTGAGAGTGAAGAAAAAACAAGGACATCTCCGCTTCTTAGACTTGGTCTAGGGGTCAAGAATCACCTTATTTAGTGATTTCATTGCTCATAATGGCATTTACTTACTACAACCAACAAAAAGGAGCACATCTTAGGGTTCGGTATCCATATCTCTGATTGCAAAGAACTTTGTTAACTTGGTCCCTCTGGTGTAGATCCCCTGTAGCTGGAGATCTTTGTCATGAGCCTGGCTAGCCTCCCAGCACCACCTACTTCTAACTGAGCTGGATGCCACGAGATCCCACCCAGAGGAGTCAAGCCTCCCCAGGAACAATGAGTAATTCTTGGGAGACGCCACTGGAAGGCTGCTGCCGTGGCACAGGAAGGCTGATAACATCTCCCGAGCCACAGTGGCCCTTTGTGTCAGCAGACACAAGTGGGATGTTCCTTCTTAAGCTTTCCAGAGTTGGAGGAAGTGGGCCTTGAAACACAATGCTCATTGAAATCGGCTTTCATCTGGGGGGATCTCGCGGCGTAAGCGCCGCTCGGTGATGTGCTTTCCATCTGCAGCCACGGCCTCCTGATGCATTTCCTCTGTTTGTTCCAGAGGGATGGATGGCAGCACCTTAGAGCAGGCACACATTGTACTGCCTGGTGGGCATTATTCTGGGCTGCGGAAAACAGTCGTCCCAAGCAATAGCAGTATCCTCAGGAGCCTCTGGTGGAAGGGGATGACAGGTTGAATTACCTCCTCCTTCTCCTCCCCTCTCCACACGAATAGCACACTCATTATAGAAGGCTTTAAAAGCCTTTCCCATCTCGCTGTGGTGGTGATGTTGTGTGCTTTGCTGTTCAGAGTTTCTTTCGGCTCGGAAGAGCCACGTACACTTCTGACGCCAAACAGCTTAAGTTCTGGAGAGCAACATTGTAAATGGGGGAAAATTAGGACTGAAAATTAAGACTGTTGAACGTTACACACTGTTGTTGCACTGCTTGACAGAGGTTGGGTTAAACAAGAAGTAGATTTGAGAAGGGCGCTGTCACTAGGAGAGAGTAGCCCCAGCCACAACACTCTGAAGTCAACTCAACCCAACAGTGCTACTCTTGTCATATGGCTGCAGACTGGTCCTGTGCTTCAGACTGTGGCTTCACAGGACTTCTGGTTGTTCATGGAGTCTTGTAACTAACCACAAGAGAGATCTAAGCTGAGGTTGGTTGCGAGCACAAATGGGTACCACATGAGTCTCTCGTGTGGGCAAGCATGCAAATGAATATGGGAGTATAAGGAAAAAATGTGGATATTTCTAAAGAGCAAATGTTCTCATCAAATCCTATGGAACAGGTCCCCTTTTCTGCTATAGGGTACTGTGGAAGGAGACAGACGTGCACTACTTATTTGGAATCTCCCTGCCAGATGTATTTCAGGAAGGATCAAACTGCAGTGAGATGAGATTGGTTCCAGAAGGAACTGGAAGAAATTTGTCTTTCACAAACTAATTACTGAGCGTTAGGCCTGAGCCCAGCTTATGGCTCACAAGCAGGTTTTGGTAACTGGGGATAGCTCCACTGCTTAATCACCATGAGACGTTTATAGAGAGAAGAAAATGCCAGGCAAAAAATTTGTTGAGTGTGTGTGAAGATACATAGTGTGTTGTGTGGAAGGAGGAAAATATTGTAAAAAATAGCAAGATTGCCCCACAGTTCATTTTGGTAAAAAAAATCTATTTTTAAATTTTCGTACCTATAAATACTACTGGTCAATTCCCTCTGTGCCACCTATTCAGGCACTCTAAAAGGGAGATCCTTACTCCCAGCTGTCTCCAGTAAGTGCCATCCAGTCTGAAAGGGAGAAGAATGTCTTTTTTCACTCTTGATCACTTGTCTATTGGGATCCAGATGTCAGGAGGCTTCCTGGGTGGGCTCAAAGCAGTGGAGTGAGGCAGAGCTGGATCAGGGGATGGTAGGCAGGCAGGAGGCCAGGCTGTCTGCTCCATGATTCGGATGGGGAAAAGCCACTGGAATCAGAACTTAGAGCAAAGGCAGACTGAAAAGAAAAAAACACACCAAAGAATATAACAAGAAAAAGAAATCAAGAAAGAGGGGTAGTTAAATATTTTTTAAGAATCTCTAACTTTTTGTTTTCCTTACTGAGACAGGTCAGGGTATGCTAAGCAAAGGACAGCAGGATTCAAATTAGAGAAATCAGGAGACTATCAGTTTATTAAAATGTTAATTTACTGTAGCCAGGTGAAAGTAACTCAGCCCACTGATCAAAGGACATTTTTGGTCAAATGATAGGAAAACCAGTATGGTCTGTGAGAATTTTTATAATAGTACTGAGGATTACAATGGTGTCCAAAGATTTCAGTCAAGTTAGACCTTTGTTGTTTGCAATGATGTATAAACATATCTTGCTCATTCAAGATCATTGTATTAAAAAAATGATGTATGAGCAGCTTTAAAGCTTATAGCAAAACAATCATCTTAAGTAGCTACACATCTGCTCACCAGCTAGAGCAATGGCCACTACCAGGTAGACACATATATGGTCATCTGTAGTGTGATATCTATTCAACACGTTGTTTTTAATATGGCTGACATTCGGGTACCATCAGAAACCTCAGTGTCTCAAGCGGGAGGTTCGGGATGAACTGATAGTCCTGAACTGGGACAGGGTGAATTTTCCTCTTGATCTGAGTTGACTGAAGAGGGACCCTGGTTTAGACTGAGCCTATTCCCATAACTTTTAGACAATTAAATCTAGGTGAAGTGAAATTCCAGGCTCAGTTTTTCACCTGAATTGTAGTCATGCTAGAAATGGCACTAGTGTCATGAGGAATTGAAGAAAAAAAACTTTTAATTTTTCATGCTTCTGAGATTAAGACATCATTTTCAAAGTTAGGTGCTGCTGAAATTTATTGTTCCCACATTGCAGAAATCAAGGAATTTGACTAGCAAAGAGTTCCAAATGTTAAAGGGTGTCTTAGCATGACTAAATCTTTTCAAAATAATACATAACTTTAATAAAAGCACTTTTATAAAGAAGCCATGTCACTTCCAAACATGCCTAACCTGTTTTGGGGGCTCCTAGGATTTTCTGTGATGAAAGAGAATTTTCTGTATTGGGAGGCTGTACATCTTAGAGATACTAAATATAATAATTCTGTTGGTTCTTGACATTCTGCAGAGACTCACTAGATTTTTCATTATTCTCAGTGCATTTCTGAAGACACATCTGCCTAAATCCCAAATCCATTCTCCCAGAAATGAGTGCCTGTATGATTTATACTGGGAACGTAATTGTGTACTTGGAACAGGAAGGATCTGCAGAGTAAGGTGAGATGTTCTGACAGTGATCTAAAGGGAGGTGATAGAGTGATTTAACCTCTTAAGTCAGTTGTGACATGGTTATTTATGCAGTACCAGCTTTAGCCATCCTACCACAAGCTTACCAGGACTCACCAGCCACTTCTGCTTGCTTTCACTGAATGTGATACTTAAAGCATGGTGGAATTTAAATTATAAAATAATCACAAATGAAATCAGCTTATTAAGCAAAAATCTAAGTGTCAAACAGAGTATTAAAAGAGTAAATATACTGTCTTCTGGTACTCCTGGTATTCTTTATTTCCATAGAGAACTGGCTGCAGCTTTAGTCAAAATGTACTCTTAAGAAAAGTTCTGTCAGATAGGGACCATCATCCAGTGGCCCCTTCTTTGGCTGATTCCAGTCTGAATCTCTAAATGTAAAATTCCGTGACTAAGTACTACTTTTCATCAACATGGAACTCAGCTGCTTACCACAGTGCTGCAGCTGGGACTGTCAAGTGGTGGAAGATCTGTAAAGCACTGTGGTGGGACAGAATAGTCACAGCATTTCTTGGTTACCCTGGGTTGGGCGGACAGTGAGTAAGCAGCATAATACCAAGTGTGAATGTCACTAGATAAAATATGTCAGCATGACTACAGTCTAAATATTACAAACTTAGAGCAGCTGATGTCCCCAGCTGCCTCCACACACATGCAAATTGGATGTCAAAACCTGAAAAACTGAAACTTTGGTGCTGGTTAAGTCTGGAGGTGCTTAAATGCTTCATGATACTTCCAGTCCTCTTTGGGGTGTGAGCCAAGACAAGGGTGTCAGGAACACAATGGCACCAGACCAAGCTCCCAGGAAGAGGTAGTGATGGAGGCAGCTTAGGGAGGAAGGCTTGTTCTCTTCTGCAGCATTTCCAGATGGTTTTCTTAACTCTACAGCTTTGCTGTCCCCCCTGCCTTTTCTTCCCTGGTCGCTGCACTGGAAGAAAGTGAGGGAGGAACTTAAATCAGTATTTCTGTGTCCTTCCTGTCCTTCCACCTTCACCTCTGCTCAGTGTTCTCTGTATCTTTGGAAGGATCTGGTTTTCCCACCTGATCCAACAAGAACTGCAACAAGAACAAGAACTGCAAACACCCACCTCCTCCAGTGTCTCCTCTTCCCAGCTCACTGCAGTGGTTTTGGTCATCTTTTTGTCTCTGTGCGTTCAGTGTTTATCAGTTTAACAAAATGGATGGTGTGTAATTAAACCTGTAATTTTTGTTATTCTCCAGGAGATAGCTTTTGTGCTTCATTGTGCATGCCCTGCGTGCCCATTCCTGAGTCAGAAAAGTCTGAAGCTTTTCAACACTCTATGCTTTTGTTAAGGAGCTCATCCTCAAATTGACTACAGGTTCCATCTAGCACTAAAATGGCATCTAACTCATCAATAAAGCCTGACTGTTACAAAAAAAGACAGGAGGGGAAATTACTAAATACATGAAAATTAATTCATCTAATTAAAAATTAATTTAACAATTAAATTACACATTTTTAATTAATAATTTAAAGGCAATTAAATTAATTAATTAAAAACAGTTACAATTAAAAATCACTAAAAATAAAAATTCCCTCTTAAACTGGCCTACCTGGCAGTAAGCTCACAGAGTCAACGAGAAACAAAATTCCAGATTCTGCATTCACTGATGAATAAGAGTGACTCTCCCCCTAAAACTGTCTTCCTTCTAGGCTGACCCTGTGCCCTTGAGCCCTGTGTCCCTTGAGAGCTACAGTGTAGGAACAGAACAGCTCCTCTGGGTCCCTGCCTGCTCCTTCCCTGCCGGCAGTGACGCATGCACCCGGCTCTCTCAGGAAAGGGGTGACATGGGGAGAGTCTGAAGAGGCCTCAGGACCTTATGTGAGGTAAAAAAAAAAAAAAAAAAAAAAAAAAGGCCAGAGAAAAAATAGAGGCAGGGGTCTGGAGGTTCTAATCAGCAGTGATTGCTTCCTGTGCAGAAGTCAGCTGTTTCCATACAATAGCCAAGCTGTTCGGTCTCCAGGCGCCATCCCAAGGTCATCACTTTTCTATTGTTGTTCCCCACCCCCATGGAAAATTCCTGTGTTCTTTTATGTATATAAGGGTGTTTTGTTTGGTTGTGGCTTTTTTTTTTTTTTTTTTTTTTTTCTGTTTGGGTTTATTTATTTATTTATTTATTTATTTTTATTTGGAAAACTCATGCCTGCCTCTTGTGGCTTGGGTAGGGTTTGGCACTAGGTAGTGACCTGAACTTGGCTTTTCAGGGCTTTTCTTTCACTTTGAATTATCAATGCCTGATTGCTTCTTATCTCAACAACTTTTAAAGATTTTTAAGCAAAATGCTAATTTGAAGTGTGTTATGTAGTGGACGGAAGCCAAATTCAAATCTGACATATTTTTTCCCACTTGCTTTTCTAGGAATTCATGTGCCACTGACCTCTGAGGCACAGAAATGAGGCCATGCCAGTTCCTAGATATTGTTCCCTCATAAAATATATATCTGCTTACACATATACAAACATTGCTCTTTTACATCTCCCTAGTGGAAACTCTGTGAAGGAAAGTGTTCTGTCCTAAAAGTGTTCTGAGCCATGATTGCATTGGTTTATTTTGAAACATGCCAAGCAAAATTCAAAAACCTTTAGGATTTAGAAGTCCTGTAGAAAAACATTCATTTTGGGCAGCTCCTCTGGTTTCTTAGAATTCTTCCAAATCCCTTTCACTGGGCTAGAGCTGTTCCTGGGCAACATTGAGCAATTTCTTAAAAACCACTGCTTGTTATCTATTGCTGCTGGCATCAGCTGGACAAGGAGGCTTGATGCCACCTATAGCCCAGTCTATAAGTTTTGGAAGCTTTGGTTAGTAGTTTCCTAAGCAGAACTGGAAAAAAAATGTGTAATGCGCTGTGGGAACAGTTCATTACGATGCCACCATTAGGATCTCCACATGAGATACAGGCCTCTCAGGATATTCAGTGGTGATTGTGGTCTCACATCCTCTCTGGTGTTGTGTCACTTACTGCTCCTCAGCCCGTGGCTTACACAGAATTCAGGACAACTCAGTGCCTTAACACGCAGCCATTGAAGGAGGCCAAGTCATATGAAGTCTGTGTAATTAATTATAAAAAATGTTTTTTCTTGTTTTATCCTTTTCCTTTTTTTCCTCAAAGAAATGTATTTTGATGGACCCTACTGCTGCTGAAGCAAGGGAGGACGAGCCACAGCAATGCCCCTCACTGTGTCTGGGTTTGGGAGGCACTTGCTTGGATATACAGACTGCTCTGA
This sequence comes from Heliangelus exortis, assembly GCF_036169615.1. Taxonomy (NCBI): domain Eukaryota; kingdom Metazoa; phylum Chordata; class Aves; order Apodiformes; family Trochilidae; genus Heliangelus; species Heliangelus exortis. Next base: position 58,525,999 of record NC_092424.1, on the reverse strand, counting down.
ACCTGTAAGCTATCACTGCTTGTAACTCAGCCTTTAATTTCTCTTTGGGTGATTTTTTGCAGTTTGTGCTTCTTACAGTGCCTCAGGGGCACAGAAATCTGCTGCTCAGCTGCCAGACTAGTTCATTAATAGCTGTACCTCTCAAAGTTCTTTTCAAGAAGGTATGGTCAGACAGGCTTCACAGTTCTGCTGGGACCAATTGATGTTAAAACACTTCTGTTCAAAGGCTTCTTCCCAGTTCTATGTGTTCTGATTATTTTTTTTCTGGGACATTATTCCACTGTAATAGTTTCTTTGGGGTTATTTCTAGCCACTGAATAGATTATCATTGTACCATTAGACAGGACAACACAAAAACTCTCTCTGGTGACTGTCATTTTGAAAATCCTGAGTGAGTTGCTGTTTCACATGAAACCTGTGTAGTATACACAGGACACAAAGCAGAGGATATGCTTTTTAGCCTCTCTGAATAGATTTTTGTACCATTATAGTTATTTAAAAAAATAAGATGGGTTTTTTGTAAATCAGCAGTTTCAGTGACAGGTAAAAACTTGAGAACAAAAGGCAGTCAAGATACGGTACATGTACACTGCCCTTTTACCTTTCCCTCATGGCCATCACAGCCATGCTATGTCAAGTGCCAATAGTTTTGTGCCACTGTGATGAAAAATCAGCATTTTGTTCTGATTCTGATTCTGCTACATGCAGCTTTTAATTAAAGACCCTCTTCCTGATATATCCCAAAAAATTCTCAAAAAGGATATTTCCTGGCTAATGCTTACTGCCACAAAAAGATACCCAAGCACTTTCTATTAAGTGTGGTATTCTTTGTCATTACTGAGCATCTGCACTAGTAGAGTTTACTCGTTGCTGTTTTCCAGAAACTAAGTCCCCAGTTGCCCACAATAAGGCTTAATACAGATTTCTCTAGAGTCCCTACAGTAATGCCTTTAGAGCACTGTAGCTCTTAATGACACAATCCTAGGGTTTCAGATAACAAGGTCACAGCAGTATGTCTGGCTTTGATTCTTAATGACAAAAAGTTCATGTATGTATTTAAATACTTAAGTGCAAAAGCATAGTCCAAAAGCATAGTTAAATAATGTTTTAGAATTGTGAAAGAAAATTAGTAATACTATAAGAAACACTACTGTAAATTCTTTATTTCACCCATAAATAAAATTTAAGAGAAAAAGAAAAACTGTTCCTAATTTGCACAATACCATCTCAGACACCACAATTTTCCTCTCAGACTGGACACTTTTCTATGTCACCCAAGTGTCACTAAGCAGACTCTTCTCATGTCATTTCCATCCTTCTCTCTCCTTCCTCTCCCTGGAAGAAAATGGTATGACAAAACCAACTTGAAAAGAACAACTTTTGGTTCCCAGGACAACTGCAAATTCATTCCCAAGAAATACAGTCAATGTCATCTCCATCCTTTATTGTAATGGTTTGAATATTGCTTTCTTTGAATATTTTTTAGTCATTTTCATTGTTTCAGGGCAATGGGTCATTTAAAGCTAATAATATGTAATACTGCAGACCCCAAATTTTATGATCATGTAGGAGCTTTGTGCTGTTAACTGAAAAGTATTAATTACTCAGGGAGAGGGGATGAAATGGAAATGCTTTGGGATGAAGGAGATTATCTTGAGGTTTTATTATATTTAAAAATAAGATTTGCCCTCATATATTGTTATATGCTATAGTAATGTTTCTGAAAAGGAGGGACAGATTGCCTTTCTCACATTTGATGTGAGATATTTCCCAGATGTGTTAATAGCTTATATTCCAACCAATTTTTTTGTGTTTGTAGTCTCTTCCTAGATGTCATTTATACCTCTGAAGATGATTCTTTCCTGTTATGATTCAATAACTATATTGTTAAAATCCTGCAAGTCAATTAGATCATATTTACTGTCAAAATTGCTGTTATAGAGGTGAAGCCCCTTGACATAATGACTATGACACAACTTTTTAAAATCCCTCAAGTAGTTAATTACATTTGTGCAGAGCTGGAGTACTCTGAGCTGTAGTAAAAATGTAGAAAGATTTTTAGGAGGGTATAAATCAGTCCTTAACTACAATCTGTTTTGAATTATCAAAGGCAATAGAGAGAGAGAGAGAAGGGGAGCAGAAATGAGATAACTCACGTGAAGAAATAACACAGGAAATAAAAACCATATGTAAGCTAGGATACGAAAATACACCAACATATTCACCTTCAGAAAGTTGTAAACACATTTCCATGGAGAGCAGAAATGACTGTAACCATCAGTTGGCCACTTGGGGCCCAGCAGACTTGGCTTTCACATCCCATGGCTGAGCCCAAGGCAGGGCACTGTCCCCATCACTGACCTGCTGTGGGCAGGGGCTTTCCCATGGACCATCTCCCATAGCCCAGGAGCTGCACACGGATGTTTCCCTCATTACAAGAGGGGAGGAGACCTCACCCTGTGGCAGGAAGATGCACAGGACAAGTCTGTGCAAACACACAGTCCTGCAGAGCAGCTGGCACCAGGTAATAGTGGGTAGAAACTTTATATACACTCCAGCATTTAGCAAGTGGGGACACTGAGCAATGACTGGGGTTCTTGATGCTGTTAGCTAAAGGCCATTATTTTTTAGTTTGTGGCAGCTGGGTACTCTTGAGAGAGAAAAATAGAGCTAAGCTTGTGGATGACATGAGCTTGTGCAGCAATTTCTATTCTCCTATTCAATTTGTCTGACATTCAGAGATTAGATATAGTATAAAGGAATATTTTGGGTGCTACTCCTTACCTTCTTCTTTCTAGGAACCCCAAATGCATGGATGAGTTCCGGTTTCCACTTTATACAAATAATTTTTTCTTCTTCCATGGCCTGTGACACTCATACAAAAGAAGCTTCTTTCATCACTACCTAAAAATAAAGAACACTAACAAAATGCACTGATCAAAGTGATTCATTCATCAGCAGAATGATTTTTGCATGTTGCTACTTTGTATGTGAGAACTATTACACAAGAAGAGAGGCTGTGAATAGACTTATTGTTTACATAGTACCAAAGTATAAGGTTGCTCCTTGTCACCAAAACAGCACTGAACCCTCATGATACATTAACATGTGCGTGGTAGCTGATGACACATCATTGCTGCCTACATTAGCACAGCAAAGATGCTTTGTTCTCTGATGTCATGAGTTTCAGTCCCATCTGGGGATTTACTGACTAAGCCACAGTGAGCTGCTGTGATTCCCTCCCAAAAGGAGAAAAGGAATAAAATAGAGAGGCTTTCTCCTTTCTGTTTCATTTCAGGAGTACTGCTAAGCACTGACAGTTATTTCCCTGTTGGTCGCAAAATATTACTGCAGTTCTTTCTGATAAGAGCTACGTACACTCATCAGTAGAGAAAAGGCTCATTAGCCACCCCAGGACAAGGCATAATGGCGATTCCTCTCTGTTCAGATACATAAATCACAGATGAAATGTTCATTCATATAAAATTAGAAACTGCAACTCCGTCCTACTGTGGTCTGGAACTGGTAACTGCTCAGCATTTCTCTACAGGCCACTTATTCCCCTGCACAAATGCAGACTGAGGGATTCCAGTTTTACTGTCACGTAGCCACTTCTTAAATTCTTTTTTTGTGCTTCTGCAAGTTCTTGTCTTTTAGTAACAGCACGCTGGTACATCACAACATACAAGCATTGTATAGGCACTCACACAAAACTTTTTTTTTCTGCTTTCTTCACCATGAGACACAAGTGGTGAAATGTATGACCAGAGCTGAGGCACATGAATCTCTACAGAAGGTTCTTCATATTGAGAACTAAAACAGAAGAGGACATAGGCCTGGACACCTCTTACTCGAATGTGATCTTTTCGAGTGATGATCCCAAAGTTGGAGGTTGAAGAATTAGCCTCACAGCATTCCTATAAAGCTGGGTTTATAGGTTCATTGTTAAAGAAGTGGGAACTGAGTCACAGAAAAGTTGTGACATGTACATGATCACACAGTTAATAAGAGGTAAAGAAGATCTAACCAATGACTTAAATTCTTCATCTTTTCCTCCTATTTATTGATTGCATGATCTTGAGCACTCTGTATATAACAACTCATCCCAGAGAAATGCTTTTAAGCTTCATTCCTATATGGCAGCCTGTGGAGATTCTCAAATGGAAAGGATAACTTATGATTTCTCATTGCTGTTGTCAAGAAACATGGCCTGAAGTCAAGTGTCACCTGAGTCAGGTATGGTTTGAATAAGACTGGTGTCCCAGAGGGGACAGCAGAAGAGTGAGCTCCAGACAGGCTTTTCCTCCCACAGAAGCAAACCATTGCCAAAATTGGTCACCAAGACAGTGTATAGAAGAAAATAGTGGGTGCTGGGGGCAAGAAAACAGACTTGAAGTGATTTCAGCACATGAAAGCATTCAAATTTGTATGACTTCTGTGTGCTGTGAAATCTCTTCCCCCAGGCTGAGGGTCAGGTCTGGAAAAAATCTAAAAATAATCTAAATTATGGAACAAGACCAGGAACTGAAATGGAGAGGAATCAGCAGGGAAGACTGATAAATCTGGATGAAGATAAGGACTCAAGGACAGTGTGAGAGAACTATGAATTTAAAAAGGGATTATAATTGGTCTATGGAGCAGCAGCTGTCCACAAAAGTTAGTCAGAAAAAGGGAAAAGTAAGTTTAAAATGTGTTTCCTCAGCTCTAACACTAGAGAAAACAGTGAGAACTTATTTCTTTGGGGCATGGGGAGAAAGAAGTCTTCTGCTGTTGCAGGGATTGCAGCACATCAAATGAAGGGGTTATGAAAGTTCAAACACACCCAAAATCTGTCAGCTTCCTAACTACCCATTTTGGAGCTAAGTGCACAACAGACCAAATGCACAAGCAGGGGTGTTGCAGGAAAAGTAGCTAATGGTTGTATTTAAAATAGCACTGACCCTTCCTATCTTACTGGCATTGACTACAGGGAGAGGCACACCCACCCAGGTCTGCTTTACGCTTCAAATACTTTACTGGTCTATTTTGCTTAGAAATGTGATTTCTTTTTACTGGAATTACTGTAGCAGTAAAAGCCCTCAGACAGAGCCCACTGTACAGCCGTATGAATATGACCATACTAACAGTCATTCCACATCCCTTTCAATTTCCATGTGGAATTAGGCAAAGCAGTATAAAATAATACTAAATTTCTAAACTATGCCAGTGAAGAGACTGCTGTATTACTGTAAGGACAACAGGCAGCAATTAGATTTTCTGGATTTATCATCTTACCTGGGTGAAAATTGCTGTCTCACCTTCACTAAGTCTGGGCTGCCTCACAGCACACAAACTCTGTCTGGACAGACTGTTCGATCAATGCCCAAAGCTGAGCTTACCCTTGCTTGATAAATTGATTCAAATCTGAATGTATACGTATCATTTGGCTGCCCTCTCTGTGGGTCGTCTCTAGATTACCCCTTGAGCAAAATAAATCCAGACTAATGATGCAATTGCAATGAATTTAATTAAGTTACGCCATCAATAAATAAAGGTTGACAGGCCCTTATAACGTCATCGTTGCTGCCCCAAAATAGTCCTTTGTAAGACCTGTTGAGCACTGCACAAAGCTTGCACAGCTCCTCACAGACACGCTTGGGACTGAGGTGTTCCTTCTCCAACACCAGAGCCACAGGGAGAAGGCAGCAGTGCTGGGCAAAGCCTGCTGCTCCTGGGGTCTTCCTGGCAGGAATAAAATGTTGCCAGCAAAAGGACAGAGGCTCAGGCTGTGCAGCTCCTGCCTCAGGGAGGGAAGGAGAGGAGAGATGCAGCACTGAATGGGGGACCGTGAGGAGAGAATTGCTGGTGGTGGTTCTGGTGGCACTGGTGGTGCTGGTGGTGATGTGGGAAGTGGTGGTGGTTGCTTCTCTAGGACGACGTGGCCCTTCTGAGCTTTCTTTCCCCTCATTCCCCAAAAGTAACCTCAGATCCCAAACACCCCCAGCCTCACTTTCTGGATGTGCTGTGTGGCAGGGCTGGGGCTTTTTGCTGGATCCCAGCTCTTCCTGGCTGAGAAGCAGCACTGGTGGCAGCTGGCGAGCAGAACAGGCACGGTGGCACGTGCAGTGGCAGCCCTAAAATGTACAAAGTGGGTTCCAGAAAGACCTGGAAGGAGTCTGGTACTTGAGAAGGGGACTACACTGGAGCAAAGGAATTAAATACCTCCCTCACTGACACCTGCTTGGAGCAAGAAAAAGTGTGATCATGCTGGAGGTGCAGCGGGAGTGAATATCAGATGTCTTCTTATCTCAGAAGTCTTCTTATCACCATAAGGTGGGGGGGCAATGCATCTGGCCTTATCCTGACTCTCAGTAGCTCAGGAGGAGATCTGAGCTGCACTGCCCTGTATGAAACCTACCTGTGTCACTCCCTTGTAAGCATATCTCCAGGTGAAGGGAATATCTGAATGATATCTAAACTAAGCAGTAAGCTTGTGCTTGTGAATTGAAATCAGCTGCATCATTCCAGCCTGAAAATGGGAGAGGGAGAATACGTCTTACTTGAACTGGATCCTGAAAATTGTATTTATGTCCTCTGCTTCACTAGCTGTCCGGCAAATTCAACAGAACCGATTACCCACTGCACTTATGCACAGCCAAGAACAGCTCTCCTAACTCTTGCCAGCACAGCCTCCTGGGTGTTTTCCTCTACAAAGCTTCCACCTGCAATGGAGGCACCACACAGGGAGCAGGGCTGCAGAGACAGCCACACCTGATCCTGTGCATAGTGTCCTGCCCTGAGCAGATGTGGACAAGCTTTTCCTGAAGGAGCCACAAGCCAAGCTGCAATCACACTGCAGAAATTGGACGGGGAGGGCATTTGGAGGGGTGGTACAAGGTCTGATGTAGAGCTGGTTTCTGCCCAGCTCTGAGGATGAATGCTGAGAGAGTGTGCTTGTTCCATGTGAGTCTCCTACTTTGTCCTAATGGCTTAACAGGAAAAAAATGTCAGTGCCTGAATGAAAAAAAAAAATATGTTTGCATCTCTTTAATCCATTCCCAACTAAATCCCCATCATTACCTGCAGCCAGCACTATGTATAATTCAAGGGTTTATTTTTGTATTACAAAATTTCCCCATAATTATGGGGTGTAGTATGAAGTGTAGCATTTCTGTGTGTATATTTGAAGTGAGGGACCTGCCATTTTCTCCATTTCCTATTATATCACATATATTTTCCTTTCTGCCCACACAGCATTAGCTTCCTCTCTACTATACAGCTAGGTTCATTACAGTAAGCTTTTACAATTAAAACATAAAAATGAAACTCCTTGTGAAGTACCCTCACAGACAGCAAGCAAGGTGTCTGATAAGACATCATATTTGATGTTTTGTTATCTTTCTCACCTGGAAGTCTTTGATATTTTGAAATAAAAAGTAGTTTTGTGAAAATGAGGGGAAATCTTTCCAAAGATCTGCCATTTTGTTGTCAAACAGTTACACAAGTTTTTATTAGAATTCCTATAGGTAGAGAGATACAGGAGTGACTGAATTTCAGGGTAGTAAGAGAGTCCTGCAGGTACTCTTTCCTACTCATTCAGTCCCTTCTTATCTAAAGGATGTTGGCAGGGGTATCTGTATATATGTTATCAAACAGAGAAACTGAAGCTGTGGGGAAAAAAAAAACAACTTCAGAAATTAAAGGACTCCCATACATAAATGGCAATATCTGTCTTTGTAGTGCAGTAGCTTGTAGCTACAAGATCCTTAAATGAAATCAGCATTAAAGTGCATTGCAAAAGAGATACTAGTAATCTCTGGTTTATGTTTGCCCAATATTTTGCATGAAGCTGCCTGGTAAGATTCCTGGATTACTTTATCCTATGTATTTGCAAAACATTTATAACAATACATCTGGGTATAGCTGCAACAGTAGTAAAATACAAAAATTCAAGAGATAACAGTAAAAAAACCCCACAGCATTTTATTTTAGATAATAATTTGATAAGAGTGAGCTAACTTAATATCTTAAATTTCAAAGAGAAACAAAATAGGCAAAGATATGCATGTGTACATTTTCTGATCTTTACAGATATCAGTCTTGTTTTATTACACTGTCTTATATATGCTTACTTTCCTTTTAGACTTAACAATGAACTAAAAAGCTAAAATGAAAACTTCAGTTCACTGATTTGTTTACTGCTATCAAGTCTGTCAGGAGATTTTGGCACATGGATCACTTGTGATCTTTTATGTAAAGCATTCTTCCTCCTGTGTGACTCCTCACATCTTCATTCTCAAATAATTAATTTTCTTAGTGGGAAGTGTCATACCTGAGAACAGCATTTTTTTGTTCACAAGACCTTTTTTTAAAAGGTCATTTAAATTTGACCCAGTAAAATATCAACTATTTCTTATCTAGGAGCAATGGCGTTCTTCTTATCAAGTTATGCAGTCATTAGGAGAACTCAGAAGTAGCTCTGTGTCATCTGTTACTATTATGATAATTATTATTTATTAGCATTGTAGCTATAATGTGGTCCCTGGGGGCATCCTGTAATTGAGGTTACCACTTTCAACATTTATTTAAACACTTGAAGCTCTTTTGACACAAAATTATAATTACCTAATTAACTGGAAAGGGATTTAAGTGATTCCTATTTCTCTTTGACAAAACCAGTAGAAGTGACCCCTATTTTTGTTACTTTTCTGTTGAGAGAGTAAAGGAGCCCCTGTAAAATCATTTACTTCTCCAGGCATCCTCTTCACAGAAAGCCTGAATGAGACAGAGAAACTCATTGCCCAAGGAGCATTGATTTTGGGAACATTCCTCTGCTGCTCTTGATGCACATGCATACATAAACTGCTACAAATGTCACTGAAGTCAACTGGAACCCAAGCAAATGCTTATAAAGCAACTATTTCCTGTGCTCATCTCATTCCTCTGACACAACAGTAATTTCAACCCAGGCGACTTTTCCCAGGCCCTCTTCGTTGCCTGAAGAGAAAAACAAGATGAACTATGAAACTGGTGGCTGCTCTTCTGCCAGAACTCTCTCTAATTTCCAGGCTTTTTGAAGAGGTCTGTCCACAGGCTTTAAAAAGGTTAAGTAAGGGGATCAGTTACCGGCAAAATGAATACCTATAGATGTGCTTCTCATTATGTGATTTTAATGCAAACGTACACTTTTGCTACACACGGTGCTCATTTCATGCAATCATGGGTTTAAATCCATTGCATCATGGGATTCATGTGTGGAGAATAGCAACATTTACCTAAAAAAGGGTTAGAAATTATGCACATGAGCTGGGATCACGAAATAGCATGATTATGAAAGATAATCTTCCAGCTGGGATAGGAAAGAGCCATATAGGTGGATATAATTTGCCCCTTTATCTTGCCATTTCACTCATTCTTTTCTCTTACTAATGCTCTCTTAGGATTATTTTTGCTTGGCTCTTTGAATTGATATTTGCCTGAATGCAAAGTGGATGGAAAAAATTACCAGCTTTGAAAAAGCTATTTGCTTCAATGTGACTAGTGTCACAAGATACAGGATGTCAAAGAATCAAGCTTTCAGTTCTGCTTAGTAGATAAGATCCTACTTTCCATACGAAAGCCTGTTTTACCAGTTCAACTGCACCTTTTCTCTCTCTTCTTTCTACATTATCTCTATTTAGCTGAATTGGCTATTGATGAGAGAAAGGTCCAATAAAACAACAAAGCAAACAGGCCAACAGGGAGCCACCTTTGAATATTATTTGCATCTGAAATTTATTTCTTTTGGCCAGCTGAGAATTTTCTACCAAGTTAGGGAGGAGGAAAAGCATCGTGTCTTACCTAGCCAAGCAAGACTAAGGACTATGGCTCATGTTCAAAGGGTGTGTGATGAATCTGTTCTTTTCTATCTTAGCAGCATTTGGAGGCCTCAGTGGGGCCTGAGACCCTGACACTGCACAAACATTGAGCAAAAGCTGCCTTCTACTTGCAAGAGCTTGTCACCTGATCAGGGAAGAGCAGCAAACCACGATGCAAAGCTACACACAAACACTGTGTAAGTTTGAGTCTCCAGTCGTATTTCACTCCTAGTGACTGCCAACATAGGTGAGAAAAGTTTTTAAGTACAGACCTTTCTCCCAGCATCTCTCAGATAAATGTAAAGCTGAAACACCACAGCACCACACCACAGATACTGTTATCCTAAATGGTGGACACTTAGAGTGGTTCTTTTAGACAATACTATTCTCTTAAAACTCCAGTGTGTTAAATGTGTGCACAAGCAAGCAACACACAGACAGCTCTGCTTCAAATATTTTTATCAGCAAAAAAGTGTTAGACATGCCAGTAGTGTTTAGCCACTTTTTGACATGAATTCCAAATTATAAAAAGAGGTCTGGACTATCATTGGACTGCCAAAGGTGTCTGCCACAAAAAAACAAAAAAACAAAAAAACCCAAAACCAACCAAAAAACCCACCCAAAATATACACACAAAAAAAAAGAAAACCAAAACAAAACACCAAAACACAAAAAAAAACAACCAAAAAAACCAAACCAAACCAAACCAAAAAACCCAACAAGAACAAAACCAACCAAAAACCCAAAACAAAACAAAACAAAAAACCCAACAAGAACAAAACCAACCAATCAAACAAACAAAAAAACCATGTCCATCAAAGACTTGGTCAATAACCTTCTTCTTACCCCAAGTTCACTACCCTCTGGAACTGAATAAATTTTTTTAAATCATCTGTTGATTGTACATAGAATCCAAATACAGCACACCAAAGTGTCACCTTAAATCTCATGTGCCCTTAGACTTCCCATCTCTGAAGCAGAGGAAACTGTCTCTTGGCAATGCACACACAGTTCTTGCAGAGTTCAGGTCTTGTTTTTCTAGTGCTTAGGTCATTCACTATGCTTCGTTTTCGATAACCTACAGAGAAGATACTGTGAAATATCAGTGTGAAAATTCATAGTCAAGAAAAGAAGAATTGCTTCAGTTCAAGCTGCACAATAAATATCTGTCTCCAAAGAAGGGCAGGGGAAAGGGTAGCAGGTTCACTTGGTTGCTCATCAAGGCCTTAGTGTAGTTATACAGTGGGACCTTGCTGTGTTATTATGTTGTTATTAAAGTGAGTTTAGTTGTAAACTGTTGTATTTGACAAAAATTCATGGCTATAAGAGCAGAATTAAATTATAAAATTAAAACATGTAAATATAAATAAGGGTTTATTGCATTGTTATTGCTCCTGTTAACAAATTCAGAACCATGCTGTTGTGTTGCCTGATTTCCTTGCTGCCTAAACTCCACAGCTCTTTCTCAAATTATTCTTCTACAGTGTTTCAAGTGTGCTGTTTAAGCAAAAAAATTTAAAACTCATCCCCTCTGTGAAGCTCTGAGTTAAATAGGTGTAAGCTCTCAAGATCTTTTTTTTTTTTTTTTTTTAAGGATGTGACATATTGCTATAAACAAATATGCTGAAATGGCACCAAAAGTATGGCTGAGGGTTGCTGGGTTTTGAGGACAGTGTCACATGCTGCCAAGTTGCCTTTGAACAGAATTCTTTATACAGTAACAGCAGCTGAGATGTGAAACACAGATTAGATGACTTGTCATTTGGGGGGATTTTTCTTCTGGGAATGGTGTCTGAAGTCCTGATACCAAAAAATGAGAATTCTAGAGAAAAATTATCATAAAATATTGATGCCGTGTTTTTTTCCCTCTTAATGGGAAAGTGGAAAGAGTGGGAAACATGTTTCAAATCTTCACTACTGCAGGTGAAGCACATACAAATCAGAGCCTAAATTAAGATTAGAATATCCAGGTCCAGTTCTGGGTAGAAGGTACAAGGAAAAACTTGTATGACTTTAATGACTACTAGAAAGCCTGGAATTGTACCAGTTTTACTATGAGATTTTAATAATATGCTGAGTAATCTTTACTTATATATATATATACATATACATATATATATATGTATATATATAAATACATATATATATATATACACAAACACACAGAAATATCATTTTCCAGACATTTTTCTGGAAGGATATCTCTTCTCTACATTCACTACAGGACTGACCACTTATGAACACTAAGGCTATAACTGTCTTTTACAGTTATGAATTAACAATATTACTGACTTCTATTTGCAACATCTAAATTTTCCTGTTGTACACAGATAAGCCAGCATCCAGGCTTACCCATAAGCACCTTCCATTGTGTTATATCTCAACTGCTGCCTACATTTGTCTTTATGCAGTGGAAAAGAAATTAAACACAGCTGTCTACATTCTTATAGTACAAGCAGTACTTTCTACTTACTAACTGCATTACATGTAAGATATTTCTGTATCATAAATAAATAAGTAGATTTTTCTTTCTTTGACTAGCTATTTTATTTTTCCCTCACATTTTTTTTCTGGAGTTGTGTTAACGTCTGACAGATTTTTTAGAGGGGGTTGTTTCCTTATTCAATTATTCAATATATTCTACTTTCTAAGTGTTCTTAGACAGACAACCATTTAAAGAAAAACATAATAGAGCCACTAAATATTCACAGTACAATAAAGGAGCCCCATGCACCCCAACTGAGAAGGTGTTTGTTCAGCAGAAAAATTTTACATACAGGAAACAGGAGGATGGGAAATAGATAGCACAGCTCTTCCAAGACACTCAGCTACCTCAAATCATTGCTCTGGGACAAGCTAGCTCAAGCAGGGTAACTTAGCTGCTTGGTTGAAGGACAGATCTTATCAAGCTAGCTCTAAAGGGGAGTCTTTTTTGCTCCCTTATTGCTACATAAGAGAGGAAGAAAGCTTAAACCCTCCGCAATGTAACTTGAAAGGGGAGCTGGTGGGCTGAGCTGGCCAGGACGTGCTGAACTCCTTCGTGGAAATCCTGCTCTGGGGGTGACGTCAAGAGACTTTCTGCCCTGTGGTCTCAGTGCTCAGCTTGCAAGTGAGCATTGTCAGATTCCCAGTCATGCTCACCAAAGGGACAAATGTGGCTGACATTGCTGCCTAAAAGGAGTCACAAAATAACAGCTGAGAACTAAGGTTTCCCAAATAGGCAGACAAGCCAGGATGCAGCCCGGACATGTGGAACAGATCTAGACAAGGGATCGTTTTCATGGGTAGTCACCACGTCACTTGGTCTGCAAGGACAAGCAATTCCTTTGGCTGGGAGGTGGGGTTAAAAGCACTCTGACTTGCTACCAGAGTTATGAAAATTAAGGACAGCCAAGAAGCTTGGGTAAACAGCTCAGATGGAAGGCAAGGAGATTAATTTCCTTCCAACTGAAAAAGATTTCTACGTGGTGTCCTGTGTAGTACAGGGAAAACAGATAGCAGAAAAATTCTTAGAAAAAGAAGAGGAATACAAAAGCATAACAAAATACTTTTTAGGGACTTGCACATGCACCATATTAACAAAGAAAAATTACATACATTATACCTGTCAGTGGCTGGGGACTGTGGTCTCCCCTGTCTCTTGGGACCTGCCAATTTCATGCTACGTGATGCCCACTGGTGGTACCTTCATGCTGAATGACAGGACAGTGGCCATGTCATCATGTGCACCTCTTCTAAAAAGAAGCTGGACTGACCCTGTCATAGCTTGTAAAAGCCTTTAAGAGGAATTGTGGCACCTCGTCCATCTCAAGTTACTGTCATGCTTCATTTTCTTGGAATTTCTTCAAGGCAGGAACACACCAATGACCAGAACTCATGCTGTCAGTCTTGGTGGACATAACCACTGGACTCCAGATAGCTGCAAACACAGAAACACAGATAAATATGTTATTTTTTTACAAAACAGGGCTCTGGTTTCAAATGGGACAGAAAATGAAAGCAACAAAAAACTGATAACAAAGCTAACCAAGCAAAAGAAGCGTGAAAGACTAGTTAAATGGTGACAACATAATTGAAATATAAGGTTGCATGGTGGAAGAGTTAGAAGTTATGTGCACATTTTTTTTTTTTTTTTTGATTCCCCATACTCTTAGATTTTGGAGTGCAAAGGTCTGCCTGTGTCACTAAGTTGAAGGGAGAAAGGATATACAGTACACCAGAGGAAGGGAAAAAATGGGATAATTCAGGAGAGAGTGACAGGAAAAAATAGGGGGGAGGAGGAAACTTAAAATTATGGGAGTGTTATAATGGAAGAAGGAGAGACCATGGAGATACACAGCCATAAGAAGATAGTGAGAGCAACACTTTTCACATTTGCAGAAGCATGAAATGAGTTACCACTGTTGATGGAGGATCTTAATGAGCCCTGGAGCAAAGACATGGCCAATGGAGCTGTGCAGACCACTGCTGACCTGTAGGAGAGATATGCTTTTGCTGTCTTCTCATCTGATGTTGCCTGGGAACCATGGCAGGGCCATAATGTGCTGTGGGAGGCTATGCTTAAAGATGATCCTTCTGATTATAAACTCCATGAGGGAACGTGGCAGGCCAAGCAAACCCTGCAGCTCTGGTCTAGGCTGGGGAACAAGATGAAGAGATTGGATCTACAGGATTATTTATTATGCTCTGAAGTTATAAACAAACATGTGAGGGCAAGCACATTCCAAGCTGAAGTGCATTCATCATTATTGTTAGCAATAGAAATGAAAATAATTCTTTGTGCTTCCAATAGGAGTGCAAATCTCAGAATAAAAAAAAAAATATCTGAAAACATGAGAATATTGTAATGAATTTAGCTTCATGCAAACCCTGTGAAGTGTGCACCCTTATCTGTGCATTACAGAGGAGGAAACTTTGGCATGGAGAGATTGTGATTTGCCCAGGGCCATGCAGGAAGCCCAGGGAACAGCTGAATAGAGCCCCAGGCACGGGTTCCAGCCCTCTGCTTCAGTCACAAGATCATTTTCTCTTTCCTCCGTTACTTGGTTTTCAAGAATAGTAAGTTGGACAAATCCACACTTTACAGATTCAAAAGTTATCTTTATGCTGTCTCACAGCCTAGAATGTTGAGAACTATGTGGTCATAGAAATCTGGTAAAGGAGATTTTCCCTTCGTTAAAGAGCATAAAAGTTAGGCATCTTTATAGCTCCAAACTGGCTTGTCTTCATAGACAAGTCAAGTGTCAAGACCCAGAAAGGGTTACCAGAACAGCCTCAAAACTTTTTTAGAAGTATTTTAAGCTCCAGGCATGAATCTTTTCAGTTCTGTCTCTGAACCAATACATGTTTAATTATGGCAGGGAGGCATGTTTGCCCAGGAGAGCTGGCGAGCCCCACCACAGAACACGTGCTCCTCTCTGCTTGGGGCAGTTGTCTGGGGGCTGGATAGGGTCCAGAATCCTTTTCACCAAGGCAGGACTCAAACATTGCTCATACTAATGACTGAATTTTCTCAGTATTAAGCAATTTCTCAATAGGTGGAAATAGTCACTATCCTCCTTATTTTGCCTGTAGCCTCATCTGCCAGTGATTTTCAGAAAAATCTTATCAGCTAAGATCTCCCAAGCAAGAAAGGGCAGGAAAGATTCATCTTGCTTGTGAAAGCCCTCTTGCATGGGCCTGAGTTGGGCACCCAGCTCCACAGCACTTCAAAGACCATCACCAGCTCTGCTCAGTCCCCACAGCAGACACGTAGTGTACACTTAACCTTCTTGTTGCCATGCTCAGAGCAGACTGCAGTTAAGCCAGCCTGGGTTCTGGAAGATATTGCAGTGCAATCATTTGCCGTGGCAAATTTTGCTTGCCTGCAGCATCATCCCAGACAGCTTCATATTCCTGGGCTGGTATTTCTGCACTGCACTGTGTCAGTTTCCTGTGCCACATTATCTGAAGCCAGGCTGGAGATCTTTTTGCCATGCTGCATGTCACATAAGCTTGTACACACAAACAGTGTTAGTGATGGAAGCACAAGTGCCCAGTGACTTCGTCTGTTTCCAAGACTAAGAGCAGCCAGCAGACAGATTTTGAGGATGTAATTTTAGATTTCATGATCAATAGTGCCAGCTTGATATCTAAGTTTTCTTGTAGATCAAACTTGAAGCCTGTCACAGACCGCTAGCAGAGCCATGTCAGAGATGAAAGAGTCTGAAATGCAGCTATTTAGTTTTCTTGTACATTTCATACCTAAATTAATAATGTCATACATATTTTTTTTTCTTTAAGAGTCTGATGCAGTAATATTTTATCTGTATGTTTCTGCACCTGTTCTCTCTTGTGCTAGCTTCACACTTAGCTATGGCTGAATGATACTGCTTTCACAGCTTGCTAACAATTAGGCAGAATAATCTTGTTCATATTAGCAAATGTTAATCTCAGGGAAACCATGTTTGCTGCAAATCCTCTCCTGATATAACACTACTCCACTACATCTTCAACTGAAAAAGACTGCCAACCTGGCTTAGCAGATACACAAATCCAGGACCTAGATCCCTTGATCTCTAATGTTAGGAGCCAACAACGTTCAACTCTTATGAGTTCAGCCTGGAGAAGAGGAGGCTCAGGGGAGACCTCATCACTCTCTACAACTCCCTGAAAGGAGGTTGTAGCCAGGGGGGGGTTGGTCTCTTTTCCCAGGCAACTCTCAGCAAGACAAGAGGGCACGGTCTCAAGTTGTGCCAGGGGAGGTTTAGGTTGGACATTAGAAAGAATTTCTTTACAGAGAGGGTGATCAAGCATTGGAATGGGCTGCCCAGGGAAGTAGTGGATTCTCCATCCCTGGAGATATTTAAAAAGAGACTGGATGTGGCACTCAGTGCCATGGTCTGGTAACCACAGTGGTAGTGGATCAAGGGTTGGACTTGATGATCTCTGAGGTCCCTTCCAACCCAGCCGATTCTATGATTCTATGAATGGTTGTCACCACTGAGGCTGTTGACATCCCTCAGAGAAGGAACTTGATGGTGTGAAAATAAACAAATTTTATTTTTCACACCTGGAATTAGAATTTGGTTTGAACACAGTTGTTGCGTGTTTGTTTGTTTGTTTTCCCCCACATCCAACATACACAGAAAGATGGGAACAGTGTTAAAAGAGGCAAACAGAAAAGGTTTCTGTGGAAAGTCACTCTGCTAGAGTGTAACAACACCAGAGATAGCTCCCTGCCAGCTGCAGGCAGTGCTGCAGAGTGGCCCGTGTGTCACACCAGCCCTGAGAAGGACATTTGCACAGAGGCAAGTGACATGCTGAGGGACAACTCGCAGCACACAGGAGAATGTGCTGTTCTCATGATGACAGCACACAGGCAGCACGTATTGCTCCTTCCTCACATGACCTACTGCCTCAGATCAGCTGATGGCATCTCTGATCACCAAAGAGGCTATCTTTAATCTTTCCTCCTTTGGGATCACATATGAACCACATGAGCATGACCCTCAGCATCGCAAGCAAGAAAACACATCTGCAGTTGCCACTCGCCTAACTACTTCTTGTTTCTCCACGAATTTCACAGGGATTTGTCGTGTGACATCAGGAAAATCAGTTCCTTTCTCATCCTGCCAGTTATCCTATCTGCAGCAAGAATAATAATTCCTTATCTCACATCAGTGTGCAGCATTTACCTTCAGCTTGCATCAAATTATTGTCAGTTTCTAATCCATTTCTTGTCTCTGAATATGTTACAGACAGCCAAAAAGAGAGCAGAAAAGTATCAAATCCACGAAGAAAATTTAGGTGGAAGACAAGACTTTAACCTCATAGAAAAAGGACCTTCCAGAAACAGCCTGTGCCAGGAACAACAAAAGCCTTTGACTATTAAGAGAAGTAATGTTTTACTCTTTAAACTGGTCATAGTAGCTATCATTCAATTAAATGCCAGCCACTGTAAACATACTTAGCTGAGTCCTAGGAGAACAATCCCAGGTTCATTTGATCCACTTCATGACAGGAACTTGCTGGATACCTTCTGCAGCAGAGCTGGTGGTAACAAATGGCTGCCTGGTCAGTGTGACTGCCATAGCAGGGAGCATCATTCCTCATCTGCATGGCATCCTCAAGGCTGTGAGAGGAAGCTGGGGGGAGCTGCCTCCTGCTAGCTGTGATTGATGTGAGGGCTGTGGCACTGTCTGCTGTGGCAAATGAAGCAGAGGAAGAAAAATTATCCCAAGGATTGAGCCAGTCACTTTGTAGAAATGTTGGTCCTGATGAGCTGACGCAAGACCAGGAAAGTCTCCTTGTGTGGTCAGCTCCATGAGACCTCATTACCATGCTCTGTGCCCTCAGGCCTTCCTTTGCTTTACCAGGTTTGTGCCACCAGAATACCACGCTGCAGCACTCAACATGGGCCAGTTTTCATAGCTGCAGAGGAGACTTCTGCTGCCACTGAGGAGAGTGCCTGGCAGCCAGCAGGTTCTCCTGCACCAATGAGTCACATCTGAGTCACTGGTCCCCTTGCCAGGAATAGCCAATCTTCTCCTAGGGAATACAACAACCTTCCTGGATGACACAATGAAGTTAACTGAAAAGGACAGGTGAGACATCAGTGTGCATTTGTTCCCAGCAAGGTTTCCCAGGTATTAAACCATCAGCACCTAGCAACAGTTCAAAGACAGGTTTAGATTAGCTGCTCCTCCCACCCCCACTGATTTTCCTTTTTGGCTCAGAGAAGGAAGTTCTCAGCAGAGAAAATGTAGAGAATTCCTGGGGAAAGATGAGAGGCAGCTGTTGTCAGCTCTGAGGACTTCTGCTGCCAGATCAAGGTGTTCACACCATGCAATGTTAATAATGCCCTCTAGGGAAGTCTCAGGGGAATAATAATGCCCTCTAGGGAAGTCTCAGGGGAACTCCAATCTCCAGAATAGCAAACAGGTTAGTCCAGGCTTTTTGTTGGTCGTCTTCAGATGGATTTGTAGAACCTTGGATCACTCTCTGTGAACTTTCCTGCTGAAATGCACCTCTGCACAGGCCACATGAAATAAAATCTTTACCCACCCGTTCTGGAGTGACTGGACCAGGAAGGCACTGCTTAGAGGTGACTGGTCCAGATGAGAATGTATAGCCTCATATTCTTCCCTCAGTAAAATTTGTAAAAATTATGCTTTAAAGGTAGACCTACTTTAAATTGACTGCAGAGGGAGGACAGGTAGACTTAGGAAATTATCTAGGGAATGATGATGAGATCTTCAGGACATAGCTGGTTTCCTCTTGTGTTGGCTCCTTTCTGGAAGAGACATTTAAAATGTGCCCTTATTCATGCATCTGTAAGCCTTCTTTGATTGCAGATGCCTGTCATGTCTCTAGCAGGAAGAAATACAGACAAGGAGTGCCGCCTAGTTTCCGATCTATTTGGTGGCCAAAATAGAAGAGAATGCCAAAATGTAAAATTTGGCACCTGCTTCAGAGGAGCTGAGAAAAGGCCAATCTTGTGCAAGCAAAAGTGTTGTAAAATCTAATGATTTGAGCATCTGAAAAAAAACAAGTGACATGAGAAACAGAACCACATAAAATATACATCTCCCCAAAGGAATCATTTAAAACTATGGTGAGGTCAAAAAGCCTGTGTGAGATCTTCAGAGAATCCTTCACCAGGCAAGTAGTGCTTCAGTTGTCTGGAAGTATGATAACCTTCCTCTCTGCAAAGGAAATACCTTTGAACATCCCCATTTGAACTTCTCATTACCAGCACATTTAGAGAAGGTTCCAAATCAACTTCAGCCCTCATTTGGTAACCTCTAATAGACAAAAAAACCAGTCAAAATAAATGTTCCAATGCTTCAGCAATAGACAGAAATCACTGCCATGATACAGAGCAGAATGGCCAAGACACCCTTTTGCACATCCGCATTCATGCAAAGGGCTATAACACCAATACTCATCTATTGCAAATCAGTGAAACTGAATAACATTTGGTTTCCCTTCAGAAGTTGTGCATCACTTCCATGTATCCAAACATGTTGCTGATATTAGTTGATTACTGGGAAGTAAGAAAGATTATAAACTTGATTTTGAAGGTGCAAAACAAAGACAGCAGGAGCTCATTTAAATTTCTACATACGGTGATGCAGGACAGGTGGGAATGTCACTTCTGAGCTGTGATTCCAGTTCTCTTCTGTAGTTAGTACATAATACTTCATTTCATAGTACTCTGCTCTCTGTGCCCCTACCATGACTCTGGAGATGCTTTAACACATAGAGTGAAGCATTTCTCATTGAAGCAATCAAATCTTCAGGAGCAACACTTTGAGCAAAGGATGAACATTTTTTTTTTTCTGTGAAGCAGAGAAAAAGAACCTACTAGTTTTTTGCTCTGTGTCAAGACAAAAAATAATTGCTATTTGTCTTTCACCCATCTTGAGCACTCTCGGTGGAAGAAATAAACCATGCTAGAAAACTCACCTTGTGATCTGTTGGTATACTAACAGTGACTTTGACAATATACCTGGTCTGCTTAATGATCAGCTCTTCATTTACTCCTAATTAGACTGTAAATACAACATACTCAATGATTTTACTTAAGCTTCCCATAGCTTACATCGCAGTCAGTCAGGGAAGCTGTTGTTCAGGGACTACTCTTTTAACCATCAGTGCTATCATGTTTTAATTTTCTTTCTTCCTTTTTTTTTTTTTTTTGTTTGTTTTGTTTTGTTTTGTTTTGTTTTTCTAAATGAATGAAGTTAAAAATTTGTTTGAACTAGAACTGTCTACTGATAAAGGAAGATTAAAAGATAGTGTGCTGGATGATTCCCCTGTCTGGTTACTTAGCCTTTACCCCACAAGCATCCAAGTGGAGACATAAACATGGTGAATCATGTTCAGACCTATGAAAATGTTAAAACTGAGCCTTTGATGAGGTTTCTTAATGTATTTCCCTCTGGCAAAGTTTTCTAGGCTGCTTCTGCAGGAAATATGTTCCTCTCCTGTGTTTCAGTATTCCAGAGGACCTGCGATGAAGCACTGAACACTCTTAGAAAATTCAATAAGTCTGCTGTCTTCCCCATGCAACTCTGTAACTTTATATGTTGAGAATAGAAAATGTCTGTTCCCTAAATACATGAGAGTCATGGTGTTTCAGGTTTTACTGAGATGAAGAAAACAGCCAAGGGGCAATCATATGGCAAATGATTATTTAGTATCAGATGAGTTTTTGAGTATCAATTGGAAGAATTGGTTTGTCAGAATGTGGAAGCACTTCTGGTAACTGAAACAAAACTGGGTATAGCAAGATCAGCTGTCCAACAGGAAAGCATAGAATGGTTTGGGTTGGAAGGGACCTTGAAGACAATCTAGTTCCAACTACCCTGCATAGGCAGAGAAACCAGATTGCTCAAAAATGGTCCCTGTAGCTCTTGTCTTCAGTTACAAAGTGATGACCTAAAGTAGTACCCAAGACCAGCTGCTGAGGGACTTATCTCTGAAATGTTGGCATGAACAGAATGCCAGGCCCAGGTGTTAGCTGCCAGTCAGGTGGTGAAAGAGTTGAGCATTGCATGGGCTGGGAAGTGTTTTTAGCTCAAAGCTCCATCCCTTGAGCAGAGTAACTTTGCTGCTTTGTGGGCATGGCAGAGGGAAGGAGCTATTTAACACAGAATATAAAGAAAGATGCAAATTCTAGTGTAAAGGTGTTCACCTTTGACAGTAATTTAAGCAATATAGTTTTAGGTAACTCCACAGTTGCCTGACCTGCTTTTTTGAACTATCATGTAGTAACCTTTGGATTGTAAACTCCCCCTTCTCTCATTCCCTTGGCTTCAAGATGAATATATCAGCTGATCATCCCACACTGGCTTCTCTGAAAAGAAGAAATATAAAGTCACAGTATTGCCATGAAAGTAGCAGCAGAATGTATACAAGCATTGGATTTACTGCAGCAACAAACTCTAAAACCCAACAATAATACAGTTTTAGAACCTTAGCCACTGAACAGATTTCCTTGATAGGGTCTGTCCATTTTTTAATACTTGATTTAGCTAGAATTAGGTTTTTGCAGTAATTACTTCTCACATATGAAAACAACAAAATCTGATTTCCAAATAATGCAGTGAATATTGAATACCATATCATAGGGTCTCTGATGAAAAAGAGTAGACACTGGTAAGTTAAACAAAAATTATCAGTCATAGAGGCAAAATAAAGAACAATAGACAAACACGCTTATTTCTTGAACAGTGGGTTATACCTGTCAACTGAAAGAGAAAGACTAAGAACCATACTGAGGGCAGGTTTTACTCAGGCTCTCAGATCTACCTGCATCCTGCTACACATGCACTGGGAGAATGCTCTTTCACATACAGTTTTGGGATTGGTATTAGCAAAACTATCATGAGGAGGAGCAGCAGGTCAAAGCAGTTATCCAGGCCAGGACAGTGCCCTGAAACAGATCAAAAGGATATTCCCATAAGCTCCATTGCCCTGGTTTGAGGGCAGCAGTGGGGCTTGCCTGACTCATTCATTGTGTCATTCCTGTGGGCGTCCCTCCTACCCCCTGTTAATCTCCAATGATGCTCTTGAGATTTGCCATGCTAAATGAGACCTGCCTTATGTGGAGTTAACCCACTCCAAAATAGCTATCTACAAGATGATTTTAACTTAAGTTCTTGAGTGATTAAATACCTCTAAATAGATCCAAGTGATGAGATGCAGCTATCAATGGCCTCTCCTCAGGAAATAACACCCCACTAACTTGATTCTCATCTGCTGCCTGGATGAGGTTGGGCATGTGGTTATTTTAAATTTTTTATGTGATATAGTCCACCTTTTTTGGAGCATCACAGTACATGTAGAGGAGATAAGAACCATCTCTTTAGATTTCCACATGCCTAGGACAATGTGTTTGTGCAGCACTACTAGCAATGCATGAAAGTGCTTGTCAGACAATTTTCATCAGCCATTTCCCATGAGGTGTCCTTTACAGTGGGGGACTCCAGGCTGTTGGCAGATATCCCTTTCCTGGCTGGTTTGCTTTGTGCATGACTGCAGTAGCACGCTGCAGTCCCAGGAGACCTGCTTATTACTCCCGAGTAAACTTTCCCCCTTTGACATGAGAAATAAGATCCACTATGACAGAGGGTTGGGACATTCTGCATGCTTAAAATCATAAGGCTCTTTAATTTCTTTTTTCTTTCAGTCAAATGCCAAAGAAAAGAATCATGTTAACCCATGATTATAAAACATGCCTTTGATGGCTCGTGTGTTTGTCTTGTTGTACCTCCAAGTCAAATATTTTTTAAAACCCCATCAGCTCGCCAAGATATATAGAAGAGACAGGGTTCAGGAGGCTGGCAGGGAGCTAGCTATTTTAGCTGCAAAATAACCAGCTACCACAGGACCAGGACTGATGCAAATGGATGAAGGGAGCAGTCAGGGCACACAGCTTCTGCAGCCTATGGTTTTCTTTTAGGCCAGCAGTGTGGGCAACACTGTCCATTTGGTCTCTGATCACGGGGCCACCTGCAGCTGCCTGGCCTAGTTCCTGGCTTCAGGGAAGCTCTTGCTGCCCAGCAGCAGGAGGGAAAGAGGGACAGACTTTTGGGCATTATGGGGATGCTCCATAAGGGAGAGGGAGAGGGCAGCTTAATTGCTTGGTGATGCTGGCACATGGATTTTAAAAGTGGCAGCATCATATTTATGACCTAAGAGGACAACTTCATCTGACCTTTTCAGTGATTTATGAAGTATCGCCTTCTGGATTTGCTGTGCTAGGTTTAAAAAATAGATTGCTCTGGAATTTCTTCTCTACAGCCTCCAGTGCAGGCAGGTGGCCTGAGATGGAAGCTCATTTTCTCTTTACTTTTGCTCTCCTTTTTTCTATGAAAGCCATGAGACTATTCGTGTATGAGTTAAATGATGCTTGCATTATACTGAAGTGGTACCACAGTGAATCAGAGACCTTTTCAAGCCACTTGAATTTTAAGGGGATAAAAAAAACTGGTATTAACTAAACATAGAAAAAGGAATGACAGATGAAGAGTGCAAACTGAAGTTTCCAACATCAAAAAAGTATCATATATATATATATACCTATTTAAATGCATACCTCTGGCCTGTGGTCCAGGCACCCTGCTGCCTACAGCAGGGTAAAGGTAAAAATTATAAAAGCTGTAATGTAAAGTAAGAGGCAAATATAATTTAAAGTTGTTGAATTTGAACAATAGCTTAACTATTGCTTGGGTGTCTCTGAATCTAGCTGCAGAAGCTGGTTCTCAGGAATAGATAGGTGTAAGGTGTACCAATGACAAACACAGTCCAAGTGTGTCGTTCAAATCCCCGGCCTCCAGCAATGTTTCCTGCTCACAGGCAATAAACTTTCAGAGCCCTCTGCTCACTTGCATGCATCCACTTGCCTTTACAACAAAGTGCAAAATCCTTCTACCCTGCTACAAGAAACTTAGGATCTACAGTTTAAAAAAAATATCTGCGTCTCTCTAGTGTAATGGAAGACCGAAATAGTAGCTGAGGATTTCCGCATTATTCTGCTACTACTGAGAAGAGATCAAATCCATCTTCCTCACACCCACCCTTCAGATACTTGTAGGCACTAACAAGGTCTCCTCTCAGCCTTCTCTTTTCCAGGACAGAGTCCCAGCTGTATCAGCCTTTCCTCATAACATAGGTGCTCTAAATCTCCAGTCATCTTTGTTTCCCTCCTCTGGACTCCCCTCAGTAATTCCCTATCTCTCTTGAACTGGGAAGCCCAGAACTGGATGCAGGATTCCAGCTGTGGCCTTACCAGGGCAGAATAGAGGATAGCATAATTTCCTTTGGGTGAATCCATGAAAATGGCATTTTTTGCAATCACATATTTTGTGATGATGTCCAGAACAATTTTTTCTAACACCTTAACAGGGACAGAGGTGAGACTAACTGGCCTCTAATTCTCTGTGTCCTCCTTCTTGCCCTTTTTGAAGAATGGAATTACATTAGCCCTCCTCAAGTCCTCAGGCATCTCTCCTGTTCTCCATGACCTCTCAAAGATAATGGAGAGTGGCCTAGCAATAACATCTTCCAGCTTGCTCAGAACTAGGGGATGCAACCCACGAGGGCTCATGGATTCATGAACATCCAGTCTGGCCAAGTGGCCTCTAACCTGATCCTCCTCTACTGAAGGAAAGTCTTTCTCTCTCCAGACCTTACCTCTGACCTCCAGGGCAAGCTTTTGCAGTGAAGACTGAAGCAAAGAAGGCATTCGATAACTCTGCCTTCCCTGTGTCTTAGACCACTAGGGCACCTGCCTCATCCAACAGCAGGCCTACATTTCCTCTATTCTTCCTTTTTTCATTGATGTACTAGAAGAAGCCCTTCTTGTTGTCCTTGATACAGGATTTTCCCCAGCTTTTGTTCCAGGTGAGCCTTAGCTTTCCTCGTTGCACCCCTGCATTCTCTGACTACATTCCTATATTCCTCCTAGGTGGCCAGACGTTTTCCACACTCTATACATTTCCTTCTTCCCTGTAATTTTTTCCAAAATACTCTTTTTAAATATCTCCAGGGACGGAGAATCCACTACTTCCCAGGGCAGCCCATTTCAATGCTTGATCACCCTCTCTGTAAAGAAATTCTTTCTAATGCCCAGCCTAAACCTCCCCCGGCACAACTTGAGACCGTGCCCTCTTGTCTTGCTGAGAGTTGCCTGGGAAAAGAGACCAACCCCCCCTGGCTACCCCCTCCTTTCAGGGAGTTGTAGAGAGTGATGAGGTCTCCCCTGAGCCTCCTCTTCTCCAGGCTGAACACCCCCAGCTCCCTCAGCCTCTCCTCATAGGATCTGTGCTCGAGTCCCTTCACCAGCCTGGTTGCCCTCCTCTGGACCTGCTCCAGGACCTCGATCTCCTTCCTGAACTGAGGGGCCCAGAACTGGACACAGTACTCGAGGTGTGGCTTCACCAGCACTGAGTACAGGGGCAGAATCATTTCCTTGGACCTGCTGGCCACGCTGTTCCTGATACAGGCCAGGATGCCATTGGCCTTCTTGGCCACCTGGGCACACTGCTGGCTCATGTTCAGCTTCCTGTCAATCCAGACTCCCAGGTCCCTTTCTGTCTGGCTGCTCTCCAACCACTCTGTGCCCAGCCTGGAGCTCCCCATGGGGTTGTTGTGGCCAAAGTGCTGGACCCGGCACTTGGCCGTGTTGAACCTCATCCCGTTAATTAGATTAGGTGGCCTGTAAGTAAACACCTACCACTCATGGTAGCTTGCCCCTTAATTCTAACCCGTAAATTCTCAATACATTCTTCCTTCTCTCCTAGGCAGAGCTTGATACATTCCAGGTGCTCTTTCATACAAAGATTCACTCCACCACCCTGTTTTGATGGCCTGTCTTCCCTAAACAGTACGTAGACATCCATGACAGCATTCTAATCATCTGTGCTATCCCACCATGTCTCAGTAATTGCACTGAGATCACAGCCCCGCGACTGCACACAGATCTCTGGGTCATCACGTTTGTTCCCCATACTGTATGCATTGGTCTAAATGCATTTTACCTGGGTTAATGATCCTGCCACCTTTTTGAAGGGAGAAGCCCTAATTCCCACCAGACAGCTCTCAGATTCTTCCACAGCTGGCAGCCTATTAACCCTCATATCCACTGAGGTAGCTGACACTGTCCCCTTGGTCCTGGTGTGTCACTCCCAGGCTCCTCTCTAGTAAAACCAGTTATACACCCACCTCTCTTCAAGTCTAGTTTGAAGACCTTTTTATGTATCTGCAATATATTTTATTTGCTCTTGATTTCAGCATCCTGGAGGATTCCAGCATCCACTCTGGACCACATACACAACATGGGACCATATCCCATAGAAAGGCATCTTTTTTTGTCTATACTGGAAGAACAAAGCATGTTTGTCACCAAACAAAACAAGTCAATATACCTTGAGCTGTAAATCAGGGTGGGAATCACAAAGCAAAACTTCAGTGGATTCATTAAATAAGCAAATGTAATAATGCAAGACGAGGCGTTCTTCTAATGAATGTAAGAAGCACTGTGGCATTTTTCAAAGTCACATTTGTTTAGTTTAAAAAGAATTATGAAAAACAGGAAAAAAAGCTAGAACACATCAGTAGTTTGGTGTGTAAGCATAAATGAAAATAATCCCATAAAACAATGCATGTGCATATAATCCCAGATACATGCATGCATTTTGTCTCCCGGGTGTTCTGCACATCATGTACTACTCTGGAATCAGAAGTGTACAGTACATTCAGAGGTTATAATAAGAAGATTGCACAAGGTAAATAAATACTGAAATTTTTATGAGTGAACTTCTGTGAACCGATATAATATGAGAGCATAAGAGGAACTCATAAAAGGAGGGCAAAAGCCAAAGGGCAGATGAGGATGAGAAAATTATGAGACATGCAGCAGAGAAAGAAATGTAAACCAAGCATGATTTTTGTTTGACGTATATTCAGAGGAACATCCATTAACATCATGAACAATTTCAGAATTCAGAAAGCTAAATCTTTGCTCTTCCATTAGAGTTATCCCACTACCTATCTCTTGAGTTACAGCCTCATTAAGTTCCATTAAAATCATCATTCTTCTGTTTCAGGTGTGCTTTGGAAATTCTTAGTTACAGAGCAGTATAGCTGAAATCAATTTACTTGCATACAGCATTGTAACTAAATTACAGCCAGTACTCTGCATTTGCACATAGCCTCTGCATGTCAAGATTTTATGGCAGAGAAAAAGCATGAATACAAAACTCAGTGCATACAGGTAGGGCCTTGCAAATCACTCTGGGTGTACAGATTCAGACCAGGTGCAAATGAAGAGGATATTACAATCAGCTTCTATTTAAACCAGACTCTAGTAAGACCAAAATGTCAGATTCCCCAGTACAAAAATTCTGACAGGCCATGTCTACTGGCATCTACAGGCTGGGGTTCAAGGACAATAAAAAACCTTTTATAATATCGCAGAATATAAAGAAGAGTAGGACTAAAAAAAAGTCACTTTTATCCGAAGACCAACTGACATCATTCCTGATTCTCCATTTCCAGATATTCATGGAGATTTTGACAGTCTTTCCTGATCATTATCTTACCTGGCTGTACTGTCCCAGTACTAAGTGGATACTGCAGCCCTGCACAGGCAGACAAGGTTGTGCAATGTCATGCAAGAGGTCTGGCAGCACCTGCAGAGACAGGCTTGCTGGTATGGAGCAGAACAGACACTCTTTACAAAACTGCTCTATCCATCTGGGAAAAGTGGAAATCCCTCAGTGATGGCAGCATCCTAGAACCACAGAAGGATGAAACATTATATGATCATTTTATTGCATTTAAAGAACACATGAGCAATGAGTGTTATCAATTATGTTATATTTTTTAAGTAATTTTCCTGTGTTTGGTGTGACTTATACCTGGCTCTGAACTTGTGAACTTGTAGTGAGCATTAGAAAGGTGGATATATCATAAAACAATGCATGCTCCTGTAAAATATAAAATTTCGGGTCCTTATAAAACACTGAGAAGCATACATAAATTGATTCTCTGGGCAAGGCATTTCTGTGTTATTACGGTGTCTGTCAATAGCCTTTTTATTAAAGCAACCCGAGTATAATTTATGCCTCCTTTAACCAAGCAATTTTGAAAAGGAAGGTTTCTGGGAAATAATTTCTGACATTTACCAAATCTGACAATAATACAGACTCCTTTGAAAACTAATCATGTCAGCAAGAACAGCAAGGTAAATTATGGAGATTGGTAATGCTCTTAAGTGTCAAAAATGGATGCATCCCACTTTCTTAACCTCTCCAATAATAACATAAATAATAGGCCCATTGGTTGTTTTTGCAGCTTGTGAGCAGAGCTGCAGAGGGCTGCTGCTGGCCCCAGCACAAACACACCCCAGCAGCCTCCAGCCCCCTCTGCTTCCTTCCACAGTGCCCACCAGCTGCTCCCAGTTGTGGGGAGCACGTATCCATCTCCAGTTTCTTCTCAGCAAGACCAAAAAGCGTGGGTGTAGTTTACTGAGAGGTGTGCCAAAGACAATTTTCGTGCTACCAGACCGTTCCCATTTCAGAAGTCTCCTCTGTGCAGATCCCATACTGCAAAAGTTACAGCCAAACATCATTTTTTTGCAGGAAAATCTTCAGCCCAGCCTCTAGCAAACTTCTTTATTGTTTTTTTGTTTGTTTGTTTTATTTTTTGTGTGTAGAAGGCATATATTCCAGTATGCAGCAGCGTGGGGAATATCTGACCTGTGGCTCTATTTCTTCTGGAGAAATCTCATGAGGATGCTGGTACCCCAGAGACCTCCTGGCATTCTCTTTAGTTCAAGCGTGTTCTTAAATCTCACCTGCCAGGTGCCTGCCAGTAAACAGGGGCAGACCCAGGTAATGCCTGGGTCTGAGCTGGGAGTCCTGGCACTCACCATTCTTTTTGTCAGCATTTCTCTGCAGTTGTATGTACAGACTTTTTAAAGTGAAATAAATGGGAAATATCAGAACTTGAGCAGTGAGTGGCTATAAACAAGTTACCTCTCACCCCTATTTGGTGAAGGAAGAGCATGAGGAGAAAGGTCAGATAATAAGAGTTTATATTTCAGGCCATAAAGCAATGAGGATAGCATTTCCAAACTCAATAAACAGCTGAGATGAAGCTGTTCAGGAGGACAGAGATGTGGCAATGAACAGAGACGAAGGAATGTCCTCCATAAGGAAAGCAGAGTGGCACAAAACAGAGGTTGTCAGGCTTTGCCACCCTGAGCTGCTGGCATTGGCTTTTCTAGTATCAGGCAGGACTCTGTGTATAGAGTGAGGCCAGGGAACAATACCACAGTGTTGCTAACCCTCTTGAAAATCAAGCTCATGGGAGATCTCTAGCCAGCCACTGGTTTTTGTCTTGCTCAACAGTACTCAAGGCAGCTCTTTTTTTAGTTCCCCCAACAAAAGCTGAATTGAGGGCCTGGCAAATTACAAGTGTAAAATGACCTCCTCTGAGTGTTCCTGCCACAATTACTGCCTGAGTGGATAAAGCTTGGGTTAAGTTACCGTGATACTGCAAACATGACATTGCAGTAACCCCCAAGCCCTCCAATTCCCTGCCCACTTGTGGGCTTAGGAGGTCATCCAGGCCATGCACAGCTGGAGCCAGTGACCCTGATCTGCTGTGCCACTGGGACAGATCAGCTCTGGTGCCAAGCTGCCCTGAGCCTGGCAGCACCATACACGAGTGGGCAGCCTGCCTATACCCAAAAATGCAAAAGGAAAAGGTCACTCAGAGCAAGTTTCCTGCCCCAGAGCACATGCAACAAGCTAATAGCATTTGGTGAACATCAGTTGTTTATATATATATATAATTTTTATATAAATAATTGATTGCAAATGTTAAAAGGAGGCTGTTTTACAGTATATGGCAGGTCTTTTATTACCCTGCATGAATTTGGCTTGGTAATGACTATAAATTTGGATTTTTTTACAGTTCTGCAAATGATTTGCAGCCTTGTGCTTTCTCTCATGGTCTTACTCATCATTGTGACAGCAATGTACATCACTGCTGTGGGCTGCTTTTTAGGAAGTGGGCACACGATGACACATAGGGAAAATAAAGAGCCAAACTTCAGTTGGAGAAACTCCATTTTATTCACGATTTTGCAACATGTCATGCCATCGGGACCAGACTTCCCACAGAGGGGCTGATAAGCAGGAGGAGAAGATGGAAGTTGAAAAGGAGACCCCTGTTTCTATAGGTAAAAGAGAAAAATTGTCCTTTTGTGATTTTTTTTTTTTTTTTACTCTTTTCTGAAGGCCACAGAACAGCCCAGCTGGCAGGGATACCACTCAGCTGTACCTCCTCCTGATGCTCTGTCAGAATGCTCTGCAGCACTGAATTATCCACCACTGGATGGATTGTTTTGGGGTTTTTTTTTTTTTTTTTTTAGCACAGGGATCACAGCGCACAGACCGCGGCTTAGGGCAGCGACTGTCGCTTGTCGTAGTGTCGCGATTGCTTCCTGCCCCCTGCCGCCCGCCGCCACCACTGCACACACCCCCCTTAGCATCTCTCCCACTCACATTGCTTAAAGGGAGAAATTTTCAACAATGCAGCGCAGGTTTTTATTTGTTATCCCAAATAAACACGCGAAGAAAGGAAGGAAGAAGGGAGAAAAAGTTGCGTGCATCCAGAATGGAAACGGAAGACTACCTGTGAAGTTAAAAAGATATAGTTCAGTAAAAAGAAGGGGGTTTGTGTGTGCCCTAAAAAAAGGGAACTTGAGGTCAGGTAGATACAGGCTGCAGAGCCAGTCCAATCGGTTCCCAGCCTGGCTGCAGAATTCCAGCTAATACTGGAGAGGTCCCTCAACAACTTTTGCTGTAACTTCTGTTCCAGTAATACAATGATACTGACACTTCTCAGTGGTCAGGATCAGAAAACTGACTGGAACACTACACCATTTTTTTTGGTTTGTTTTTTTTTTTTTTCAAAATGTTCTATGGTAAAGTCATCGAATTGCAGAATGGTTTGGGTTGGAAGGGACCTCAAGCACCACCTAATTTCAACCTCCCCCCCTTCATGGGCAGGGACACTTTCCACTAGATCAGATTGGTCAAAGTCCCTTCAAATCTGACCTTGAACACCTGCAGGGATGGGGCAACCACAACTTCCCTAGGCAACCTGTACCAGTGTCTCATCACCCTCATAGTGAAGATTAAATAGAAATTTGGTCTCCAGACAGAGGAGTCCATAACATTACTCTCCTGTGTTTTCCTTTTGAGATATTTGAATGCAATCACTAGCCAGAAGAGAGACACAAACTCCTAACAGTACTCTTGCAGTTAGTTCTACATTCCCCTCCTTTGAGGAACTTAAAGGGTATGTAGTTAAAATGTACGTATTAAATGTTTAATATTATTTATTTTAATCAGGAATAAGCATATTCAGACTGCCATTGTGAATGGTCAAATGGATTTGTAGAATAGAGGGAAGATGAAACAAAAACCTTGGCACGGCATTCTTTCACTGTGTTTTCTGTCCAAAAGATAAAACTCGCATAAGAGTCACCATAAATGGCAATAACTAGTACAGGTCATACCTTATTCTCTTTGTGCTAAAAGTCACCATTAAAACATTAAGAATAAATAGCATCTAAGGGAGGGGGGGGTTGAAAGTTTTAACCCAAGCAATTGGGAAGATGGTATGCAAGTTATGTGAGTTAATTAGGAAATAAATTTACAAACAAACATAGCTAAAGGTTGGTATACTTTTACTTCTGCTTGTGTGGTAAACAGCATAGCAGCCCAGTGTGGGATATCTCCATCCCAGTGTGGAATATCTCCATCCCACTGTGCTCAACCTCCTGGCTGATGACCAGAAGACTGGGTAGTACTTCTCATTCACCAGGGTAACATGCTGAAGAAATTTGGCACTTTCACTGTGCTGTCATGTGTGTTAAGGACTGTTGTCTTCATGCCCAGTGGTTAAATATTGGTGAGATGTACTTGGACTCAAAATAAGCAGCTGAGTATGGCAAACAAAATATTCAGAGGATTAAAGTCTGTTATAGTCAGAGTGTA
Organism: Heliangelus exortis; assembly: GCF_036169615.1. NCBI lineage: Eukaryota > Metazoa > Chordata > Aves > Apodiformes > Trochilidae > Heliangelus > Heliangelus exortis. The sequence goes on along the minus strand of NC_092424.1, from coordinate 58,493,598 downwards.
CACTTCAAAGCAGTAATGATTCGGAAACTTTTTGCATGAGTTATTGTGAAAATGACCATGTAGATTTGTCTTAAAAACTTTAGAGTATATTCACTTAGCTGAAAATATTCCATGCTGTTATAATTAAATAACATGCTTCATTTTGACCCCATACTATTTTGCCTGAGATGGTGAATAAGCAATAGTTCTGTAACCGCTTCGCTAATTAGCAGCTATCCATGCCCTACAACCAGTGGTAAAGAATAAAACCTTGAGGGAACTGAGAAAAGAAAATTAAGTGAAATATAGAAATAACTGTAATAATTAAAAGACCTTTTTTCTTAGTCTTTTGAAAAAAAAAGTCAACCATCACAGTCAGTATCTTATGCTCAAAATAATCGTGATTCTGCTTTTAACAAGGACACTACACTTACTGATATTCAAGTTCCTTTCTATTTCTAGAAAACACAAAATATTTCCGTGCTTAATTATTTTGCAGCAATAAAAGGGGTGCCCAGTGTTTTGAAACAAGCTGATCAGACAGTCTGGTTACATTCTTTGCAGCAGTTGACCAACAGCCTTCCTCTTGACCATTTCCACTTATATCTTAGAATATTGTGGAGTTTCATAGCCTGTGACACCTCCCCACCCTACTTTGTCACCACATCTCAGGTCCAGACTGCATGCAAAGTCCCAGGGCTGTGCTTGTCTAGCTTACAGGGAGGAGGAATACACTCCATTTTTTTAAATGGATGCATAAGCCAAGAACCTAAGCATGTTGAGATTTGAAGCTCTCTTACAGGTTCAGCAGCAGAGACATGATAAAGCAGATCAGTGTAAGAATGAGGATGGCACAGTAACCAGAAGAAAAACAAAAACAAACAAACAAAAAAAGGAAAATGTCCAAATAAAGACAAGGGAAAGCAGAACGTGCCAGTACAAGTAGGCACATTGGGGATCAGAAATATTTGCTTCCTGAGGCATGCATATTAGAAAGACCTTTCTTGGTCATGCTTTTGTGGGCTGGATAAGAGTTGGAAAATACCTTTTTCTGCTGCAACAACATCCTCTGAAGTGATACAGTGCTACAGCACACGGCTAAACTCATAGTGGAGAATTAATAAAAAGAAACCTTATTTACTTGTGAAAAAAAAGCTGTGGGTTTTTTCCTTGCCCTCCCTCTGACAGTACCAAGTCCTGGCCCTGTTCAGTCTCATCTTTAAATCTTATAAGTAAACTCAAGGATGAAAAATGTGCCTTTGTTCCTTAAAGTATCAAAGGAACTGTGATGTTCCTTTCTCATGCCAATCACTGTAACAATCATTAAGTCAGCACAATAGGTGCCGGGCTTTCATGTCCTTAGGGTTGATGGCACATGCACAAATTATTACTGTTATTGTTATTTTTACTATTTTTAGGCATAGTTGGTTAAGACTACAGCAAGCCTGTGAAAAGAGCAGACATTCAGTTGGTGGCTGTAACAACTAAAAGGTCTCTCTTGGGATTCCCCTGCCAGGCCCCACATGAAACAGGGTAGGAAGAAGCACCAGGTGAGAGTCCACAGAAGGAAAGGAAGAAGCCAGACCCCCTTAGTCCTGGTCCAACTTCCATGGCATCTGAGCTACACTGGAGCCCTGTTTGCTTTGTTGGGATTAGAATCAAGCACCCAGGCATCATCTAGTATTTCTGCATGCCAGCTGTGCAGCACACTTGGTACTAAATTCTGCCAAGAAAAAGACTTGGCAGATGTAGCTTTCTCTTAAATATTTTTAGCTGCTGTTGTAATCGAAAAGAAAATACTGTAAACAAAATTACCAAAACACACTGACTCATTCCCAGGTGTTTTGTGAAAGCAGGGACAAATATCTTCAGGGCTCTTCCCTAGTGGCAAACCAAAAAGCTTATCTCAACTGATTTTTTTAAAAAAATTGATTTAAGTTTTATTTGTGTTTTTATTATTGGTATGAAGGAAGTTGTGGATCTGGAACCTTCAAAGCTTTCTGGTGTGTATTATGTTTGAAACTAGATGCTTTCAATTATTCACATCAGTACAAAGAAAGCCTCAGATCTAACCTACACAACAGTAACAATAAAAATGACAGTATCAAGTACCTGATCCATCCTTTCAGCTTTACCTTATTTTACAAACGGAGAAACTGTAATCCAGATTGGCTAAAAGATGGCTGTAGTTGCAAGAGAAATCAAGGGCAAGTAGAAATCAGTTGTTTCAGAACAAAGGCTTGGCCAGATGTACATCACCTGGAAGACCTGACAAAAGTGTCTTAAAAACTTTTTTCATGGTCCTTACTGGACCTGTTTGGCACAGGCCTGAGGAATTCATCCCCATTTTTTAAATCAGCCTCAATGTTTGCTATTACAGGAGCCCATGTGCATCTACAGTCACTGCCACAGATGTTTAGAAATCCAAGCAGGGTGGATGAAATGAAGAAAGTTACTTGTTCTCTATGTTCATCATTAAGAACTACCATACTAAACCAAGGTACCCAAGCAGTCTGTGACAGAATATGCAATTTGACCAAGAATTTTTTCACCTCCCCATGTATGCCAGAAAGTTCTAGCCAGAACTTTCTACATCAAAACATTATTTTCATACTCCAGTCTCTTTTGTACCAGTTTGGCTGGTACCATTCATTGGCTGAACATAAGAGAACAGTGATGCCTGCCAAGCATAACCTCCTTGACTAGAAATGAAGGCAACACTCAGCCATCACTGTTAAATCATAAGTCAGTTGACATGAATCTGGAACACAGAGTGGTAATTAAATGTCTCAGATTTGCAAATGCTTTTCTTCACATAGTGTAAAGGATCTGTGTATGGTAAAGTAATATTAATTTAGATAATCAAGCTAATTTGCTGTGGATTCTGTAAAAAAATTACCTGTACAGAACACGCTAAACCACAAAACTGTAACATGTGACTGGCAGCTCTTTCAGGTTGGATTGCAGAACAAAAACAAAAAAAAAACCAAACACGGGGCATAATACTGTGAGCACTGAAGCAGCAGTATAATGCTTAGGTGGTTGTACAGTCATCCATTTAGTCCATCATATAAACTTATAATGTAATTTAGCAGCTATTCAGGTTGATAAATACCACGGATGACATTTCATGGAAGCACTGTCAGGCCAGAAAAATTTCACACAGTAGATGTTAGGTTCTCATAATTAGCTTTCCTCATGCAATTTTGCTGATTTACCCTTCCTTTCCAGGTAAAAAAATCACACAAACCACACACAAACTACCACCATCACCCACCCCCAAAACACTTTGTCCATGTATCCCTTATTGTAATGGCCTCCCACACCTGGCCATGGGGTAGGGAAGAAGCCTTCAAGGGAGCATTCTTGCTGGACATTGCTGAGTCTTACCAAGAGAAATTGTAGTTCAGCATTACTCAGTGGCCATAAAAAAAATCACATAAGCTCTTTCCTGTTCAGTCACTTGATATTGTGCAGACACACAGCAGCACAAAATAAGATGCCTTGAGCTTTAAAAGTCTCAGAAAGGAGATAAACAAATTGCTTTTTGGCCATGGTTGGTTACTGTGCTGGGAGCAGCAGCAGGATTTAGGACAATAGGCTTCTGGTCAGTGGTAGCTGGTGTCATTCTTTTAATGTCATTAATGCCATACATCTTTAATTAATCAGATGGCACCCAACAGACACATCTTGAGTAAGAGATGGCTTTGAAATTAGTTAACACAGCATTTGTTCAGAGTTTGCATGTTTGGTTGTTCCTTTGACAACTTCAGGTTTTTGCTCTCTGCTGCAGGTACTCACTGCAGGCAGGAGCAAGGAGTGCTATAGCTCCTGAGCAAGGAGTTTTAGATGCAGAAATGCTTAGAGGCTGCTCTAGATCTAGTTTTGTTACAGGTTGCAGGCAGATAAAATGCCATCCCCTACCCATGCCCTTCCTCATAAACTACTTCTCTCCACATCTGCGGGATCAGTTCAGCCTCCATTGCTTGTCCCTGCGCCTCTCAAACCATATGAAACAGTCCAGAAAAGTCAGGATTTGTGTCTTGATAGTATGATTTAACCTAGTTTTTCCAATTGATTGATTGAGTAGGTATGCATTTCTGTCTTCAGTAAGTGAGCACAGTATTCTTATATAACTGGTGCAACATAAGGATACTTTGCTTTCTGATTTGCACAAAAGAGAGAGAAACTAAAGCCCAGGTCTCCCAGGGTATGGAGAAACCTAGCATTTATCCATTTCCTTTGAGTCACACAGGAAAGTGTTGCTAAAAGAGAGAATCCAGACCACAGGCTAGGGTCTTACTCATTGTCATCTTGCATTTAATCCAATTATGTTGCCTATTTAAACATTATTTTTCAATTGATCGCATACAGTGGAAGGTTAGAAGGTAATTTTTGGAGCACATCAGCCAATTACCAGGATGTATCCACCTTCATGGAGACCTAGCAAGGTATTAAAATGCAACTTTTGAAACTGGAGATTGCCCTGGAAAAGGCTGTGCTGTAATTTCCGTGCACTGTCAGAATGAATTGATCAAGAGCAACAGTTCAGGATCCTGGTCTACTGAGAGGGATGAGGGAATAAAGAGTTGTCCCTCCTCACTAATCAGCCACTCCTCCACAGGCATCTAGCAATACAAGAAGCAGACCTAAGGGCAATCTGCAAAAAGATTGTTTACTATTAGTGAAATTCAGTAGCCTCTAAAGTAAGCAAGTGCTCCTCAGATGAAGATCTGGAGCCAAGCCCTTTGCTTCCATTTGGGACTCATTAAGAAAGGAAATAATCCAGTGGAAATGGCTGCTTATACAAAACCAAAACAGCCTCCTCTCCCTGAGACAGACTTCAGAAGCCAGACAGATATTTTCCACGGATTTATGTGATTTATTGCAATATGTTGGCACTAACCAGAGGTTTTGATGCAGTGTATATTTGATCCAAATTCTTCTCATAGAAATTGTTTTTGATCAGTCATCTCTATCTTTAAGTTCAGAGGTCCCTGGGAGAATGACTTCATTCAACACAAATATAAATAGTATGGAAAAGAAACTCTTCCTCTTGTAAACTATTTTACAAGTTGAGAGCCTCACACTGATTCATAGATCTCTAGTGTCAGACCTGCTTTGACATGCTCCTTAAGCATCTCTCTTTACTAATTAGCAGAGTGTTCAATAAAAGGTACAATTTATCAGCTGATGGGCGGCATTAATTTGATGACACCGTGAGAAATTAAATTAGTCTCAGCATTGGTTGAAAAAAAATACAGACAAATGGGCCATGGTAGAGGCAACATGCATGTGGGAGAGGTTTCTCTCAAGTTTTCTCAAGAGCCCTACAGCACTGCAAGAAGTTATCCCTGCTCTCTTTGGGCTAAATGAAATGCAAATATAATTATGGGGGTGAAGGCTGCAATGCAGAATTTTGATATTTTTCCTGGGAGCAATGCTTAAAGGCTCAGTAAAGCTGTAATAACATACAGAGCCATTCATCTCCAGGTCTCTGAGACAAAAATAGTCCAGACACAGCCACAAAGAGGTTGTTATCTGGTGAAAATCCAGTAAGGCAAAAATTGGATGTGTTCCAATCACTTCCAAATGAGCCCTGTGTGTAAAGCTGGTAGTTATAAAACTATTTTCAGTTTCCGTTCAGAAAGGTAACAAGGAGGAAGAGACGTTTAGAAATCTCATATGAGGTCCTTGCTGACCAGCAGGTGCTTCAGAGAAGACTGACCAGGGAAGTGGGGTATTTATGCTGGGAAAAGTAAATGTCTTGGGTCTCACACACACTCAAACACCGTTCAAACTTTATGCTGCACAGCAAACCTGGAAATTGAAACAGAGGTTCAGTGTTGCCCTCTATGTACAGTTTGCATACAGGTTGACAAAGCCCCAGAAGAAGCACAGATGGTGTCTTGAAAGACTATGCAATAAGTTATACAAAAAAACTGCAAAAATTTTAAGAAGTTGTGACAAAGAAAAGACCATCTTACAAAGCACTTATTTCGAATTTTTTGTGAAAACTTAAAAATCTGCAACAATTGCACTTTGACATTAAAACTTTTGTTCTCTGTTCCAAGCTATTTTCTAGAAGGGATATTGTAGCTACAACTCAAACTTGTCTTTTTGCCTAGAGGAAACACCAACAGCAAAACATTTCTCCAACAACTGTACCAAAGTTTCCTGCAACAACTGCACTGTACATTCTTTCTCTTGCATCCTTCCCCTTAATTGGGCTCACAAATTAACTTAAGCAACCCAAGGAACTGGAGGGATTAATTTTGTAGCTGTTTGGACTTGCCTCTCACATGAAGGAGATAATCTCCCGAGATTTACTCCTATGAGTATTTTTCAATCATTCCAAGGATTTCAGGATTAGTCATATCTGAGGTACAATTTTTTTAGCTGTTTTGAAATGTCAGGAGTGAAAGCTCTCAAAATTAACTGCTTGTGATCCCGGTTCTAAGAGATATTAACTTATCCAATGCCTTCCCATATTTTTGTGCAACAAAAAAGCACTTGAATGGTCTATTTTCTGATTTGGAAATGCCAGGATGGCGCAAATCAACTTTGAATTTTGCAGTACATTTTAGGACCTTACTGAACATCCACATGGGAAAGACAGTTCTTTCTCCACCAGTGGTGTTAATCCTGGATAATATTTCTATTTCTTTGTCCCTTCCAAAAGGCCTCTTTGTAGGAGGGTGTTGTGTACTTTGGTTTCCTGTCTGTTCATGGAGCACCAGCTGAAGAGGCATGATAAAGCATTTTGCTTTTGTCTCCAAGAACTTGTTGTTCACATCCTGGGTATTGTCTGAAGTTACATAAAGCCCGAGTGATTCTCTATGGACATGTATGTTCCTTGTATCAAATCAGTGAACAAAACACACCGTAATAGGACCAAATCAGCAGGCCATGTACTTTTTTTAAGCTATCAGACAATAAACCAAAGCAGGTGATCTACCTAAAAATTTGACTGAAGCTGCTCATAAGCTTCCAGTTAGGCATTTTTACAGTAAAACATGAGAAAGGGATGCCGCCCAGGCATCCAGGAGGAAATTCTTTCCTATGAGAGTGATAAGGCACTGGAACTGGAATTGGTTGTCCAGGGATGTCATGGATACCCCCTTCCTGGAAGCATTCAAGGCCAGGTTGGATGGGACCTTGGGCAACCTGATCTGGTGGTGGGTGGCCCATGGCAGGAGAGCTGGAACTAAATGGTCTTTAAGGTCCCTTCCAACCCTAAGCATTCTATGATTCTATGAAACCTGTTAGATCCTCATCTGAACAGATTTTACACCAAAACAATGTCTTGATCCTCAGCCTTGGATATGGTGCAAATCTAATATACAGTTCACCTTCAAATTGAAGTTAAAGGAAGTAAGAAGGCAGAAGGAAATGGGGAAAGCACCCTCAAAAGCAATCAAAAATAATGTGTTTTTTTAAAATTTCCATTGTTTTTGTTTGGTTTGGGTTGTTTTTGTTTGTTTGCTTGCTTTATTTTTTGTTGTTATTTAGTTGGTTGGTTGGGTGGGTGGCTGTTTCTTAGGTAGACATAGGCAGGTTTTAAAATGGCAGTTGCTGGAAATGTCTGAAGAGATTTAATTCCTTGTCTTCAGATAAAGGACTTGTCATTAGATGGACTGACTTGACCAGGAGTGTTCCCTCCTGCAATTATTTGCATAAAAAAACATGTCAAGGAGTCACCCCATAGGTTCAGGGAGAGGTTTTGATTTCACTCAGATGATTCATGACATTAGAGTGTTATGTTCTCTTTGGAAATTTGATATTCACAGTGATGTAATGTTCATGTTTAGAAGTTTTATGCCTTTCGTTTTTCCTTTTACCTTCCTGCTTTTGGGCTAGTCATCAGGCAAGGAAAAAGTTCCTCCAGAGGAGTATTCTGAGTTCTCATAAAAAGACACTCTAATTGTCCAGGCACTTGCACAGCCCAGCCCTTTTTATAATAACCTCAGGAGTAACCTCTGTGCCAGAAATAGTTTATTACGGAAACTGGATGTGTTTAAGCCAATCTATAACCACACAAGGTCAATGTAAATGTTCCACCTGGGCAAACAGCAAGGGAGGGACATGCTGTTATGAACTCTGAGCAAGTAACACCCAGGACAGAGCCCTGTGACAGACCCTGAAGATTTCTAAAACTAAACATTTAGGAAGAAACCCTAAACTCAAGCCAATCAGATCCCAATGACTAAACACAATACCTGCTTCTTGGTCAGCAGATCAAGAGAGGTGATTCTCCCCCCTTTACTCTGCTTTTGTGAAACCCCACTTCAAATACTGCATCCAGTTCTCCAGCCCACCATAAGAAGGACACAGATCTATTGGAATAAGTCCAGAAGAGGGCTACAAAGATGATCCAGGGGCTGGAGCACCTCTGCTACGAGGAGAGGCTGAGGGAGCTGGGATTGTTCTTCCTGGAGAAGAGAGGACTTTGGAGGGACCTTAGAGCTGCCTTCCAGTACCTGAAGGGAACCTACAGGAAAGCTGGAGAGAGACTTTTCATAAAAGTGTCCAGCCATAAGACAAGGGGAAATGGTTTAAAACTGATGGAGAAGAGGTTTAGACTTGATCTGAGGAAGAAGTTCTTCAGTAGGAGGTTGGTGAGACTCTGGAACATGTTGCCCAAGGAAGCTGTGGCTGCCCCCTCCCTGGCAGTGTTCAAAGCCAGGCTGGATGAAGCTTTGAGCAACCTGGTCTAGATGAGAAGTGTCCCTGCCCATGGCAGGGAGGTTGGAGTAGATGATATCTAAGGTCCCTTCCAACCAAGCCATTCTATGATTCTATGATTATTTACACCCCAATCTGATGCTTTAACTTTGCATTGCTGGTACTCACCACACACCACCACTGTCTCTCTCCTGTAGCAGGTGCCTGTGATGCCAGGGCCAGGTCTCTGGGAGAAGTGTGATCCAGGGCTATGACAGAGAAATCCAAGCATGCAGTAGAAGCTACAATGAAAGCTGGAAGAAAGCCATGGGAGCATGTCAGCCTGGAGGATTCATTCCCCGCTGTCACAGCTTCTCCCCATCTTGCCACCTTTTTCTTTGGCCTCACCAGCATGTTTGATGCTTTCAGAGGTAGCAGAATTTTAAAAGGCTGGCCCAGGTCACCTATCTATATTATCAAAACAGTGTGTTAACACAGACTAATCATCCAACTCTACAAGAGCAGAGATTGAAAGCAAATCTCTTCATCCATTTTCAAAAATCACATTTGTTTCAAAACGCCTATTTTCATTTGGATATTTGAAACATGATGGTGAGCTTATTAAAAACCCTGGCTCTGATTAAAAGCAAAGTTTTCCTTCCAGGTCTTTTTAGATTAACAGAAGTAAAGTTTCTTTCTCATACTTCAGATCTCTTATTCTTTCCCTCTCTCTCACTAATTTTGGCAGAGTCAATATTGCTTTGCAATGCTGTTTTGGCAGTGGTGAAACTGTATATGCTAACAAAAATATTAATTCATCATTTATTCATAAGTATCTTAACCAACCTTTCATCTTGAGCCAAGGAAAAGAAATGGACAAACATATTGAGGATTCAGTTTTCAGGCACTTTATTCACTGCATTTGGAATCAGCTGAGCTTCACTTTTCTGAAAACATTCATACCTTCTGTTTCTGGCAGGTTCAGCACTTTTGGATCAGTGCAGTAGACCATCAGGAATAATTCAGGAATATCCTCAGAAAAAGGGATGACTTTTCTTCACTCCATGACTTCTTCTAGTTCATCTCCATCTTTTCAGGGTTGTGGGGTTTTTTGCAGCATACAGTAATGGAAAAGAGAAGGCACTTCTTTTAGAAACAGCTGGATCTATCTTAATATTGTGGGTTGGCCTGGCCACTCTCACATGCCCAGATGTTGTACCCAGGGCCTGTAGAAAGTCTTAAAACAATGCCAGAAATATTTTCAAAGATGTTATTTACACATCAGCCCAACTTCCCTGCACTATTAGCTTTTGCCAGCTGTTTTTACAAGCATGTTGCATGCTTCTTATAGTCTAAAGGGGCCCATGCTGTACCCCGAGGCTTCAAAAGGTGCGTGTGCTTTGTGTCCAAGTATTGTCCATCTAACAATGGAGCTATTCCACGGAAGCAGCCGAGCAGATGCTTCTCTCCCTCCAGCCTTTGTAGAACAAAGCACTAGGCTCCTCAGGAGCTCCTCAGGCCCCTTTGTTGTTTGGCTGCTGTAGAAGGAAGTGTCATCCGGCCACAGGCGCCAGTGGCCACGGCCCCACTTACGGGAGCCAACAGTTCAAAAGCAGGGCTGGGTTTTATGCAGTTTAATTTGATGTGTCAAACACCTCTATTACAAGCATTCTTGCAACCTTTGCTGTTAACACTCAGGAAAGAACATGTATCATAGAATCATGAATCGTAGAATAGAATCATAGAATCATAGAATCATAGAATCATAGAATCAATCATAGAATCATAGAATCATAGAATCATAGAATCATAGAATCATAGAATCATAGAATTGGCTGGGTTGGAAGGGACCTCAGAGATCATCAAGTCCAACCCTTGATCCACTACTGCTGCAGTTACCAGCCCATGGCACTGAGTGTCACATCCAGTCTCTTTTTAAATATCTCCAGGGACGGAGAATCCACCACTTCCTGGGGCAGCCCATTCCAATGCTTGATCACCCTCTCGGTAAAGAAATTCTTTCTAATGTCCAACCTAAACCTCCCCTGGCACAACTTGAGACCGTGCCCTCTTGTCTTGCTGACAGTTGCCTGGGAAAAGAGACCAAATCTAGCCAGGACAGAGGGCAGCTCTGGAAGCTGCTCTCCCTTGCTGTGACAGGAACTTATATTTTCATGGCCAGCATACAAAGTTCCAGGGAATCATTGCAGCGTGCTCTGATATTGATCATTCCCTGAACGTCAGATGTTATTATGACCAATAGTGTTTGCCACAGGCAATCCATCCAGTCTTTGCCCCTTCTCTGTATCCTTGGCAGTCACTTTCAAGGACAGAAAGCAAAAATGTCTGCAGATAAACAATTAGTGGCCAAATTAGTCAGGCCAGACGTGAGCTGAATGTACAGAAATTACAAAGGTTCCATACTATCTCTCCGGGTAGCTGCTTAACTCTCATTTGGACTCTTGGGAACAACATGACACAACATTCCATGTAGCACAAGCTCGGTAGAATTCTCTCTGTCAGAGATAATATATTGCAAATATCACTGTGTTCAATGATCTCAGCAAGGAAAGAGACACTGCTCATTAACATATTTTTGAAGGAAATGGAGCAAAACCAAAAATCTGGAACCACAAGCAAAACGAGCTAGTGACAGAACAAACATTTCTGGAAACCTACCAGGGTTTTCTTCTGCCATGTATATTGCACAGGCACCACTGCAGTAAGTGATTCAGATAATTCCTGGTTAAACCCAAGAAAGAGACATATTTCATAATATTGATGGGCAGATGGATTTAACAAGTAGTCTGTCCGTTCCTGTTTTTCACAATACTTGTACACTTTTTTGACTCACAGCTTACACCTTCCTGCTCCAGATAATCCTTTCAGAAATAGAATAGATATGCCAGGCAATAATAGCCTTCAAATACATGAAAAAGCTTTTCTTTCCTATGAACCCGTTGACTCATTCATCTTTCAAGTGTCCTTTCTAAACATGTTCTTACAGCAAACTCTCCACTAGTATTAATGCATGAGTTGTCTATCATAACTACCAACAAGAAAGAAATGAAAGCAAGGTGCTTGTTTGTACAGGAGCAAGAATGGTCTTGTGTTTAAGATACTTTGTTTGTGACTGAAGATATTTGGGTTCCCTTTTTTATGCAGAGCCAGGACTTCTGTTTGAGTCTGTACCACTTACTTTGCCTCTTGTCTTTATTTTCCTGCCCCTAAAGAGGACATTAAGATAACAGAGCTTTCAAACCACCATGGGACATCATAAGTACGTGATTTGTTTTTACAATGGAAAGCACATTCACTGGTTTTAGTTGCATATATGAGTACTTACGTTACCATAAAGAGTGTTATATTGCAATTATCCATCTACACAACCTTTCCTAACCAAACCTTCTCTAAAGTCTAAATCTATGCTAAAAGTATTGGACAAGCAGACACGAACTGAGCAAGAAGAGTAAGCCTTGTTATGGTAAATAGATAGACACCACCCAAGGAAGGTAGCCCAAGGCAATGGGCAGCTGGATAGAAAACAAAGAAAATTCCTTTTTCATAAATTATCTCCTCCCCAGCAGCACACAAACATGCCTAAACTAGCTCTCTACAGTTCAAAAAAGAACCACCCCAAGCTTCTAGTCTTTTCTACCTAGCAACAGGCTCCTTTAGAGGGATTATATGCTCTAACACAAGCATATATGGCACTGTGCTGTGTGATGATTCCCTCAGTTTCTTTTGAAAGAATGACGCAAAAATCCCTGGTGTGCATATAAAGGGTACACCTTGTACTTTATTGTTGCATCTTCCAACAGTAGCACATTGTTACAAGAACACCGTCTAATCAGTTACTTAATAAAAGGTGTACTTCCCACTACCGAGTGGAAAACATACGCAGTCTCCAGTGAGCAAGGCCTTGGAATTGTCTCTGGCAAATATCCTTTGTTCAGCCTGATAACCCTCCACAAAACAGTGAAACTGGGACAAGCTGGTGTTCGTCAACACTAAAAGAGAAGGAAGGGAGGCTTGCCTTCTTTACTCTCAGTTCTTACACACTTTCCCTCAAACTGCACTGCCTGTTTTTGTGCCTCATGCACACACTCCCCTGGCCATTAGCACCCTTATGCATTATTGGGAGTACTTGATCTGTCCCTGTGTTATTCATCAAAAGGTAAGGAAAACACTCTTCAGAGAGCTACTTTGTCTCATTATCATTGCACCAATCTCATCCACCGTAGTTTTAATCAATTTGATGTCTGCATCCATGTGCTCCATGCCCCTGGGCTCAGGAACCTTATCATATTGTTGATCTGTATAGAACCATGCACACTTGCTATCTATAAATAACAGAGGTAATTATTACTAGTAAATAATATATACTAGCTCATCTAAAGTGAATCATGTTCTCCAGTCATCCTGGAGAACAAATAAAATAGGCAAAGCTACAAGGCATCACTTTAAAATACTTCTTATATAATTATTATGAAATTGCATTAGGCTGTGACTCATTCCTGCAAATGCAGGGTTCATTGAGGGTAATCAAAATAAGTCACTATCTCTTCAAGGCAGTGACTCACAGGCTGCTGCCCATTCCAGAGTGCAGTGAAGTCAGAGAAAAACTCCACGCTTCCCACTGAAAAAGTGATAGCAGCTTATTAAAGCAGGACGTAGGTTCAGTTTGCTCTTCCCTTTAGTCCACTTAGCCAGCAGGTTTGGAATTTTTCCCTATCAAAGAAGTTAAATCAATTACGAATTAACTGTAGCACTACAAGGTAAAAGAAGGTGGCTAAACAGAACTGGGATACACCCAAATGACATTTCCCCAAATAAACATTTGAGGGATTAAAAAACAAAATAGCATTGTATTTGTGTGGCAATACAGCAGTCATCTATCCAAAAGTTGCTAACAGTAAGGTGCCATACTTAGTAGGTATAGATGGATCATTTCACAACAGAATTCAAGTTGCAGCTGAGATTGAACTATGAGCACCCCAGAGCTAAGAAGAAGAAATCAAGAATGTCATGCTCCTTTGATGCTATGGAAGGAATTATAGCAGGACAGGTGATGTCTGCCTCTGCAGCCATGCATATCTGCACAATGGCTGACAACATTTTGTATTTTCAAATATTTTTTACAAAAGCACAACTTAACTAAGCCAGGTCTGAATAATTCATATAAGTTTGGGAATTTGGTCACCAAAATGCAAAGCTACTCAAAAAACTGTATAAAAGACAGTAGAATATAGCTGCACTGCTGTCCCACACTCCAGCACAAATGACAGCTCATAAGTATCTCTTTGTCCATCTCTAGCTTAGTTGTCCATTCTCTATAGTTGGTGTTCTGTGCTTCCTAGTATACTTTGCTAAATGCATTTTATTTTTTATAAGTATATTTTTTTCATGAGCTTTTCTGCTCTTTTGAAGTGGGAAGAGCCAGACATCAAATACATTTGTCATTGATATTCTTAACAGCATTTCATACCAGAAGACTGCTGTCCACATGATGAGAATTAACTTAGGGAAAAGACTACACTTTCAATATATAAATTAATCTAAAATCTACCTAGTCTGGGAAATGGATTTCTTGGGAATACATGATTAAGTTCATAGCATATTAAAAGAATGCTTTCTCATTATAAACCCCTTTGCAATAACACAGATCATAATTGTAGGAATCTGTGACAGTTCAGTATTAATTAATTAGCTTCTTTTTATTTAAAGCTCACCATCCATGATAAAACTTGTAAAATGTTGTGCAGTATTGATAATGGAGCACATACAGAGTTTACTGTGCTTTATGAAATTAATCAGAATGAAGTTGTTAATGAAACTGCCAGAAATACTGAAGGAGGTGCAGCCTTCGTGATATCTGGAGTTAACCCTCAAGTTAACTTAAAACAGTGCCTTACACACTTGCTGTCTCTTTCAGACTTCACAAGCACATTCCAGGCTTCCATTGCGTGGTTGCTTCACCACTTTCTCTGCACCAAGGGGGACATTAGCATAACATCTCTAACAAGCCCTGTTTGAGTATAAAGCATAATATTGTACATTGGCTCCAGAGTCTAAAGGGCAGGGTGGAATTCATTCAGCAAGCTGTTTGTTAAAGAGGTTTAACTGCCAATTTATTTATTTTCATAGCTGGGAACTGAGATTGTAACTGATACAAGGAATCTGCTTTGGAATTTCTACCTAGGTTTGAAAATATTCATGGTACATCATAAGACCACCTCAGGAAAAAAAAAATGTAAATTTAAATTTACTTTTGTAATGGTACTGGATCTGGCTGAGATGAAGCTCCTCTTAGCATCCCATAGAGTTATGCTTTGCATTTGCAGCTAGAGTGGTGTTGATACCACACCAGTGTTTTGGCTATCCCTGAGCAGGAATGCAGAGCATCCAGGCTGTCTCTCCAGCCTCCCCCACCAAGGCCCATAGGATGGGATTGGGAAAATGCTGGGAGGGTACACAGAAGGGACAGCTGACTCTGGCTGATTGAAGGGATATTCTATACCACAGGATGTCTTGTTTAGCAAAAAGTTGAGAGAAAGTGTGTTGGGGGAGGGAGGGAGTGAGGGGAAGAACACAGAGGGGCAGGAGTTAGAGCATTTCTCTTGCAAAGAAACCACTACACATACTGAGGTCCTGCTTCCCAGTAAGTGGCTGAACATTGCCACATACATCTCCTCATTTTGCTTTGCTTCTGTGTGCAGACTTTGCTTTTCTCATTAAACTGTTTTATATCAACCCAACCCATGAGCTTGCCCATGGTATTTTCTCCCCCTGATCTCTTGAAGTGGTAGGGGTGAGAGAGTGACTTGGGGAGAGAGAGGTGTCTGGCATCCAGCAAAGGTCAACCAACCATAATAGTCACTGATTTTTAACCTCTTATGCTTCGACATGACAGAACTTTCTATTCAAATAACAAGAACTGAAAGGTCTTTAGTATCTCATCATTGTATCTGTCTACTCTTTATGCCTCATTCATATGCTCTCATTCTCATGGTTCAGGTGTTCACGTGATAGAAGCTACAAGCTCACACCATTCATTAGGTTTTGCACCAATCTGTTAAACAGAAACATCATGTTATCTTTTTGCCAGACCGCTTTGCACAGCGGCCCTCTTGTATAAAACAAGTTTTTTATTTCAAACAGTAAGTCCTGGGCACAGAAATAACCAGCCCCAGTAAACAAATCCTGTGGTCTGTTCTTATCAAAGAGGTGTTAATCTGGGGACATGAAAATCCAGAAGATCCCACTTAAAACCTTAGCTGATCTGTTCTGTTGATTATAATGATATTTATCAGTGTGATAAATGTCTGGCAATTGTGTCCAGTGTTACTTTCCTATAAAATTTGTTCACTCCTTTTTCCCCTCCATAAATCTTTTAAGAGCCTAACTAGACAAAGCCAAGAAGCTTACTGAAACCTCCTCTCTTCTGTCCCATTTTTTCAGGCATGCGTGTAAGCATTCTGGAAAAGAATTTCACATTTTTCACTAAAATAACTTCTAAATACAAAAAAAAAAAAAAAAAAAAAAAAAAAAAATTCCATACTAGGCAACATCAGTCACCCCTCAAGCAGGAAACCTTTGAAATGTGCTATGTACTTCCAAAAGAAATAGTTTGAATTCCAAATTCTTGGCCTTCCTGAAATAAGCTGGACTTCCCTCCTCTCATTCATGTCCATCCTAAAAAACTCCCATTGCTTTGTCTCACCAGCAGAATTCCAATAGTACAGAAAAAAGAATGACCAAAGCCTAATATTATTATAGGACCAGGAACAAATGAGCATGAATTATGTGTGCTTGTGTACTAAGAAACTGTATGAGATTGTTTTATTATAACCATTATCTTGTCTTTCCCACTCCTCCATTTCTATTTACATTTTTGATTTGTCTCAGTATAAACTCCTAAAGTTAGAGGCTGTGTCCCTGCTATATCTATGGCACTAATGGATGACACCAGAACAACAATTTCTACAGTGTCATTGTTTATAATGAACATTCAGAAAACGTGGCAGGAAATTATCCACATGAACAAAATTAATTAGGATAGACACATGCAAAAAGTAAATTCCTTTTATCAATACATCACTTTTATTGAACAAAAATGGACACTCAGCTGTCTGAACTGTGTCTAATGACTGCATTTAGTGCTGTTCTTCACCTTAACTTGTGCTGCACTGAATATCAGGGCACTTAGGTCAATCTATATATGTCAGCTTCCAAGACAAAGCTTTTTGCTTCCAGCAGCAAAAGAAGACTCAAGGCTAGACCCTCCAGGCCCCTAAATCACTACAAATACAGTTTATGGAAAGCCATAGTCATTGAATTGCTTTTTATAGTGCTTCAGGATAAACTGAAACCAAAAATTGAAGTTATTTTTTAGTACATATGCCTTATTTAATCCAATTAATTAAAGGAAAAAGTAGCTTGTTGCTACTTTAACTTTGTATACATTGAGATAGCAATGCATTGGCTTTTGAAAGAATCAAGCTTTTGGTTTCTCCTATGTTCATATACCATAGGAAACATTTTAATTTTTGTCATTCTGAAAAGTTGGTTTGATTTTCGTTGTTTTACCACAGATATTGCTGTGCTTCAGCCACTTTGGAAGGCAGTCAAAAACTCAGTGGCCCATTTATTTAAAAGTTGTATTTTAAATAGTTTCTGTGTTACAAAAAAAAAATAAATTAACAACTGTGCTTTCAAACAGTGTTCAAAAAGTGCAAGAAAAGTCTGAAAGGCACACCAGTGCTGAGACATGCAATTAAGTTTGGTCCTCATGTGGCAGTGCAGTTTACAGTCCCCATTGTGACTGAGAATCACATGCCTAGGCCCATGAGAGACTGAGATTGCTTACCACTTTTTCTTTTTTTTTTTCCTTTTTTTTTTTTTTTCCCACAGCCAGAAAGATTCAAGGAGGGCAACAAGTATTTTTTAAGATAGGCAATTGTTTTGGCAGAAGGATGTCTGAGTAGGCTGGGACTATAAAGGGACAACTTGTGACAGCAAATGACAGAAGTCTACAATATTACAAGTGCCTTGGAGAGTGTGAAGAGGCATCAGATTTTCATCCCCTCACAATAAAAAAATCTAGGGCCCATCAAATGAAGATGGTAACAGCATGGTTGATAACAATGAGAGCTGGTTCTTTGTGCAGCAGATGCTAGAAATAGGAAACTCACTGCCCGAAGAAGTGAGAAAAATTCAGTTTAGCTGAGTTCTCCAGGAAAAGATTTGAATATATGGAAAATAAATCTTTTATTCTAGAGGCCCTGTCAAATAAGTTTATCTTGCTATTGCTGCTTCTGAAGCACCTTTTAATGTCCGTTTTGAAGAAAATGTACAGGGCTAGATGGATCCTTTGTCTGATCCCTTTGTTTTGTGCTATATATCCTTAGGACTACAGCTCCTAGGAATCGTGCCACTCAGGCAGTCAGAGCCCCTACAAATTTCTGGAAGCTGTTCACCAGCTTCAGTCAAGACTGACAAGCCATGGCAACATTTCTGAAAAAGTAATGGTGCACAAGTTTTTTTGAAAATCAATTGCAGGAAAAAAGAAACAGATCAAAATTATTCACAGAATCACAGGTTGAGGTTGGAAGGGACCACTAATCCACCACTAAGGCAGGGCCACCTACAGCCCAGCCTCTAGGAAAAAACGTTTAAGCATTCATCTATTAGACTGCATAGAAACTGTACAGAACAGATACAAGAAGGAATATTTTATCAATTTTATAGCTCATGAAACATAGTTCTTACAACAGAAATTTTACACAGAAATATTTTTGGGGACAGAACTGATGGCTATTTTATTTTTTAAATTTGAATTTTATCAGGCTGAGTAGTTATTAATTCTCATATTTATCTTGTTTCCTTTGTATAATTGCACTATGCCCTATGACTAAAATATTAGAAATAATCTCCAGCTATAAATGACTCATAGCTCTCAAAGATAATATATAATATCAAATTCTGAAAGTAATACGTGCAATGCAATTAATATTGCAGCAGAATACAAATAATTGCTGTGTTTTGAATATATCTAAAAATATACAGATCTGACCACAAAATCCATTGTCATTGTAATAATGCAAAATGGCAAGATGAACTTCAAATAATTATTGTTGTCAGCTGCATGTGGAGCTTTGAAAAACAGCAGATCTGTCTTGGCCCAAGAAGTCTCGTTTTTCAAAGCAAGCAGAAGCCTTTCTCCTGCCTTGTCCTGGATGCTGCTGGTTACCTAATACCTCCTCAACTTTCCTTCATATAATTAGAATTTCACTTTAAAAAGTGCCTTGGGATATTTCAAGTATGGAGGGAACAATTTAAATCCCATTTTTATTTTCTGCCATGCCAAGAGGCAAAAGTAATAACCTTACGCAACGTTGCATCACGCTGCTTAGGCTGATGGGGCATTACATAACATTGCCTAGGTACTGAAAGAAACAAATGTTTTCAACTTACCCACAAAAAAAGCCCTAAACACAGGGGTCCTTTCAGTGCCCTGGATGAGCAGGACACTGTAAGCAGTAAATTTGACTTTCAGCTGAACTCATTCAGAGTGACATGCAAGGCACTGGCGCTCCTGTTGCGTTTGCTTTGCCCAGGAGTAATACAGGAAATGGTCTGTTAAATCTCCCAGAAAAAAAAAAAGTAACTGGATCTTGCATTATGAAATAATGTTCCTTCTTTTCAATCAAAAATGACAGTGTTGGTGACTACACACCCCTGGATGATAATGTTTGCATCTTGTATTTCTATTTTAATCACAAAAGCAAAGTCAAAATCAATTTCAGTGTTTAGCTACACTCCCGTGGAAAAGGGATGTTCAAGAAGCAAGCTGGAGCCTCTAAGAACAAAGGGTAAAGAACTGGACCATGACCAAGCTCCTACTCACTGTTCTCTGTATGTTAGCTCACTGCTGATCAAGCAGGACAGGCTTCAGACAATGACCAAACAAAATGTAACCAAATTTGACCCGTTTCCTTATTTTTTTACACACATTTGGAAACTATTTTATTTTTTTACCTCAGCAAAAAAAATCTCGTAGTACAAAACAAAGGGTTTTCCTTTATTAAACAAAACCACTGATGAGTGATAACATGCTACCCCTGTTACTGCAGACACTATGGCAGTGTCTGCTCAGGAAACATACTGCAACTGGGTCAGGGAGCCAGCTATGATACTGAACTGATACTTTCCAGGTGAATAAAGAGCTGTCTGAGAGAAATAAGAACATGACTTCAAAGTAGAGTTGCTAAGAATCAGACTTCAGACATGGTTGAGAGAAAAAAATGAAAAAAATTAGAGAGCAAAATTTTGAACCTAAGTTAAGATTAAATTTTGAAGTGCTTTCATTAACCCAAACATTAATGCACTCTTGTTTTAAAAAAAAGTAACATAGCTGGCTGATGTTCTCATGGGAGCTTTGCTCACATGTTGTAGTTGTCAGTTCCCTTTGCATTTTACATCTTCACAGCTCAGTTACTGATAAAACAAATCTTCACTGAAATGAAGATTTGTACAGTTAATACAACTTTTTAATCTTCTTTTGAATATTCAGTAATTCTGCCAGCTAACTTCTGATAACGTATACTTTTTCCACACTTCAGTCTTTAGAGCTCTAAATATAAAAAAATCCTGGAAATAACAGAAAATATGTCTAACAGTCACATTTCAAGCAATCATCTTCCTATTAAAATCAGAACTAAAACTCTGTCATTACAAAAATAATATATATTCTAAACTATGAGAATACTCTACATTTTAATGTGCTAGTGAAGAATGTAATCAATCATTATAAAATAATGTGAGTTTTTTTAAAGATGAGAGATTTAAAAAAAGTGAAAGTAAAAGGAAAATACTGATACACAAGTCATGGAATATGAAAATATGAAGTAAAGCCATTCTATATCTGTGCTTCCTTCTGCCTGCACCCTGATAAAAGGCAGCAACAAAGCAACAGAGCAGTAATGAATCTTTATGAGCAAAGTTGAAGAAACTACATGAATATTCATTTAATTAGCCAGTCTAATTTGTACATCCACTGAATTTCCTAAGTTAACATGTTCAGGTTTCTTTCATGATGTCTTGAGGAAGCTTCTCACATTATAATTTCAAGAGCAATATTTACAGCAATAATGAGAAGCCATTCTCCTGAAATATTGAAATATGAAGAATTACTGAAGAATGAAAATAAGAGAGCTTAGAGAAACAATTAAAGAAGTTATGAAAACTCCCACAGAGTTATTTCTCCTATTACTGTTTGTGAAACAAATTGTTCTGGTGCACCACAAGTTTTAAAAGATCTTTCTCTGACCATAAAGGGACATATTCTGATGATAGCAATCCAAAGATATCCTGACAGTGATATAAAAAGTTTTATTTCTCATAACTACTTTCAGGATTTATTCCTATTTTGTCTATATTCTAGGATATTAAGTCAGAAACAATAGTGAAATGCACAATATTCTCAGATATCCACTCTAAATTAGAGTAGGAGATTATTTTCTGAGATGGAGGAAAGTCATCGGTAACCAAGAGCACATTATTGTTAGAAATCTTGTCGCTTTTACACTTCAATGTTAAGGGAAGTTGTAAGTAAGTACATTAAAAGTAAGTGGTTAAGTCAATACTTAGCTCAGTTTTATCAGTTCCTACACTTCAGTGAAGTCAGATAGCAGTGTCCACCGGGTGCCACAAATGTTAGCTCAGGTAATAGTTTTACTTGTAAGGCATTAGGAATTTGTTTTTGCACTACTTTCTATTTAAATTCAGCCAAACCAGAAGTGTCACAACAGGACATACCCAAGAGTGATGGACTCAGTTTGATGGATGTCTCAAAGTCATTGCAATTTGCATGTAAATTATGAGTGCAAAGTTTAACTGCAGATTAATGGCAGTTTTGTCTTTCACAACCCATCTGGGAATTCATCTGAACTCCAAGTTCCAGAGCAGAGAAGGCAAAGGTGATGTACAGTCACAACTAATAGAAAAACAGGTTAAAGAAAGCTGAAGACATCACTGCTCCTTCCTGCTCCCCAGGAAGTTATATGGCACATTGCTCATTCCCTAACACCTTTCCCTAGGGAGCTCTCTGGAATCTGCTGGCAATTCCAGCCATTCCCCAGCCAGTCTGATCCAGCACTTTGCTATGATTTTAAAGAAAAGGAAAAAAAAAAATATTTAAGAAGTATGAGTGCCCACAGAGAACAGCTATTAGTTTCAAACAGATTCATACATTGTCAGTGTCTATGGATAAATCACACTAATAGAGTCTAAGTTGTCATGGTATCACAGTCTAAGCCAGAAAACACAGCTTCTTCTTTCCTGAGGAAAAAAATTCTAAATCCTGAGGTGTTTCTAGAATACAGGCAAAAATTGTCCATGGGTCACCACCAGTCTGTCAGAGAGAAGAGAAAAACAGTTTTATTAAAAGTTATGGCTGGCTGAATCCAGCGCAATGCTTATGTCAAAGGAGAAGTCTCTACCCAGAATTCTGGTTCAGAAAAAGATCAAAGATGCTAACACTGGTCTGAGCAGAGGCCCTCCTGTGCAGAACGGGAGGTTATCCTGTATAAATAGCAAACCACTGGTAGCACAAGCCAGGAGAAATATGAACTGATGAAAAAATGATAACGCAGGAGAGGAGAGAGCCACTTGGAATATGGTAGATCTAGTTTCACACTATCAGGGGCAACAATATTGTATAAATGAGAGTATGAATGTACTGTATTCCCTCTGCTTTCCAGATTATTTGTAGTTATAGGCTCAATGAGTTACTTAGGGACACAGCTAGGCTATACAATCATTGCTTCTAAAAGAAAAGCCAAGTCAAAAAGCTTGCTGTTCTTTTTATCTTATTATTTCCACCTTAGTCTCCATTTATTACAATAAATATGCTGATATCTGAATCCTATATAAAATAGGGCTAAAATATCCCTAAATGCCAAGGCAAGACAAGCCCTGATCCAACAAGAGAGTTACTCATAGGCCTGACTGTAAGCACACAAACAGTCCCATTGATGAGGCAGCGACTGCTTGAATGATACTACTTAGTACCAGTGTCTTCATTGGATGTGAGTTGTATCTTTGCAGTTACCAGAGGAGAAGCAGTAAATTCTACCCAGTGCTTCACGCTGTATTATTTTAGTGCACTGTAAATAGCTTGGCCACACACCCTGCTAGCTTACTAAGTGACATCCTTGTCACTGAGGATGTCAGAGACCTGCTTAACCCAGATGTACTGCTGCTTCCCATACAAGCCAGTGATGAACAGTTTTCATTTCCATCATATGACACTTTTTGTCTACTATAGCAAATGTCTACTACTCCAAATGATAAAGGGACTACAGCCACCAGAACACAATAACTAAAGATTTACAGTAGTGTACATAATTAACACCCTCCACTGAACTCAGGAGTCATGCTTAGATGAATGCAAGAGCAGCAGTAAGCTCATACAAGGCAGCTGAAATCAGCTGATCTATGATATATCTCAGATGCCTCACGTTCTCTCTCAAAATAACATTTTTGGTTAGGTAAGGATGTCTTGGATATGAAGTGATGCATTGCATATTTCTTATTTTCAACAGAATGAAGATGTCCCCTATTTCAGTTTTTATGAAACCAGTCTGTTTTGTGTTTAGACTTAAAAAGGTGCTCAGCTCTTCAAGTACTGGAGACTATAGCACTCTTCTAGTTCAGACACCAGCAATCTTATTGTCATCTGGAAACTGCATGGTAGGAGAATTTTTTTCCCCTCTGGAATTTTAGGTGCTACTGCATTAGGTATTCTTCCAAATCAGTTTTCCACCATAAACATCCCAATCAGGACTTCTAGGTACAAACTGTTGAGTAGTACTTCTCACGAGTTGAGGCCTTAATTTAGACACATGCATTGTTAAGACACCTTTGTCTCTCATTTTCATTGTGTCTTAGTGGGATGGTTTTAAATCTCTTTACTTTATACACTGCAAAAATTATACACTTTCAAAGCACTGTAACAAAAGCATGAAGTGTGCTTGAATTAAAAAGTTAAGGTGGAAAAGACCAGGACTCAGAAAAGATGAAGCAACACCAGAAGGACAACCTGAAAAATTCAGTGTAGATCTATTGCTCATATGCATTATGGTACTTGGTCACTATGGTCATTGGGTACTTGGTCACTTGCTCTTTATTTAAGGGCTTTTTCTTACAGTCACCTAATATAATGGAGCTGTTCTGGTATGAACAACATGTGCAATGACAAAGGTTATTCTCTGCAATTTCTCTGCCTCAGCTGCTGCAGGAGCTGGAGTTGAAAGGTGAACAAAGTTGGCTAAACTCAAAATTTGTCTCCTAGGAAACGTCAATCTTCTCTTTCAGGTGCTTCAAGTAACAATTAAAAGGGAAAGTAGCTGGTTTTCCTGCAAGATAGGAATTCTGATTAGGTTTTGTTCTGCAAGAACTAAAAAGCCAGATAATTTTTTTCAGAAACACATCCAGAGCTTGCAAGTTTATGGTTCCTTGAGTGACAGGCAAAAAGATTGCCTCCAAGCTTCTCACATGCTGGCACTGGCAATGCTCAGCCTCCCTGCAGTCCCTACATCACTGCTGTCCCATGCCAGGGCCAGAGTTTGGGGATGCTCCCTTCCAAGGCCCTCAGACACCCAGGCTGGTCCAGGCCACCAGCAGACACATCCTTAACTCCCAAGCAAACCCCTTCTTTGGCTTCCCAGGCCACCTTATTTCCACTGAAATGCATCTTGCCTGCTCTCCCTCACATCCCTGATGTATTTAGGGAAGTCTAAGAAAAGCTAGGAAATTCCTCTTAGCCTCATCCTCAAGAAACACTGGTTTGGATCAAGATGGCCTCATCCAAGACCATTACTGCAAGGAAGATGTGCTGCCTTCAACAAGAGCTATTGAGGGTGGCTGGGACCAGAGGGAAGGTGTCCCCTGTGCTTTAGCAGCCTCAGGTCGTGCTCTCACCCAGGTTACAATGCAAGGTTTGGTGAGGAAATATGTTCATGCTGTCCTACACTCAACTCCAGGCAAGATGAAAGGTGTCTTTATGTACCTGCATTTCTGTGGGGTCAAAGAGAAGGAAAAAGCCCTGTCCCCAAGGTGGGGGCTATAGCACTTGCCTGGGGCACCAGGAAGGCAGACTGGTGGTTTGGGTATTCTTGTAGCTGAGCCAAGATTTCTGTGCCAAAATCTGCCCAACGATTAAACCTACAGGCCTTCCTTTTAAACCAGTTTCATTCCATTATTGTTTTTTTTACAGACAGGGAAACAATATTTTCAAGACAGTCCATTTGTAATATGCCTTTTTCTCTTTGCCTCCTTCCTTCTTTTGCGGATGGTGCAACCTGACCCTCGGTGGGGCCTGGCAGCTCCAGGAGGAGCCTTGCACCCACTGAACAGGTCTTGGATCACTCAAGGGTCATATTCATTTCTCTTGGGAGTTTCCTAAAGAGGTTTAATATAAAACTAGTTACTAAATAACAAAGATTCAAAGATTAGTGTCACCATTTCTCATCAGGCTGCAGCCAAGCAATGAGGGGGAGGAGGAAGGCAATAATGTGAGCTCCAAAGACACTGGGCCTGCAATTGCTGATGAAAAGGTTCATTATTCATCAGGATTTCAAGCTGAAAAGTTAAACAGCTTTTTGGGGGGGCTGATATTTGTTCTCTCTGCTGCACCAATGACAACCACATAAGTTCTACCACTGTCGATTCACCAGAGTTTCATCTCAGCTTGTGAACAGCCCAAATGCTGATTTGCTGTAGCATGACTTTACTTATGTGCTACATGCTGTAACATTACTTTACTTTACATGCCTTACCAGAGGAAGAGCACCAGGTTTACAGGTTTAAGTAGCTACTAAGGGGAGGCTTCCCCTATTTCCCTGTGACAAGAAGGGGTCTACATAGAGAAGAAATGGAGTGAGAGCAAGGGAGATCAGGGTGAATGTGTATGCATCTTGCATGATTTCTTGTACTGGGAACAGTATGAACATTTGCAACCTATATCAGAGTCCTAAAGAGGACTGAATAATTTGAACTGCAATTGCAAAAGGGGTCAGCACTGCTTTTTAGAGGGTTCTGCTCCCAGCCAGCCTTTTGGATGAGTGCACAGGGTTCCGTTTCCTAAATTCCTCTGGAAGACATGAAAAGTCAGAAGAGACAGCAGAAGTTTCTCTCATTTTAATTAGCAAAAAACACCCAAAAGAACAAAAAACCTCATTAAGCAAGCAAGTGTATCTTTTTGTTTCCCTGAGTCTGAAATGTTCTCTTTTTCTCCTAGACAAGAAACCTCTGGAGCAATGTGCAGATTCTTTAAAGATTTTTTTAAATAAAATACCCACAGATTATGGCATGTTACAAATAATATCCTTCTGCAAAGTGTTCAAATATTCATATAATGAATATTTGTATTTATCAGAAGCAGACAGGAGGAAATTTTACAGAGATTTAATACGTTATAAAAAAATAAACACACTGAGAGGTAAGAACACTTCAAAAAATCCGTCTGCGATGCCCAAAAGGAATATTTTACCTACACAGAATTTTCATAGAAATTGTTAAAGAGTATCAGAAATTACATATAGTCTATTGGTGATTCCAACAGCAATTCTGCATGG
This sequence comes from Heliangelus exortis, assembly GCF_036169615.1. Lineage (NCBI taxonomy): Eukaryota > Metazoa > Chordata > Aves > Apodiformes > Trochilidae > Heliangelus > Heliangelus exortis. Next base: position 58,467,316 of record NC_092424.1, on the reverse strand, counting down.
ATAGGTTGAATAACTTATGGTGTAGATTTCACAGTCTGGTTGCATATATTGTTAACTCAAGCCAAGCTCTGAATTTTGTCTTTTACTTGACACAGCCAAGATGGTCAAATACACTGTCAGAGAAAGATAATTAGCTAAAAAATATGCATTGCTCTACAGAAGTATTGTGGCTTCCCTTTCTCTTTCTGCAAGCTGGGTAACATTTAGCACAATGGATATATTTGAATGAGACAGCAATAGCCTGAAATACTTCCATATGAATTAACACTATTTGTAGTGCCAGGAATTCCCTCAAGGGAGCTGTAAGTGCTGACTGCAAGGACTGAAAGATATCTTACTAGTTGGAGTCATTTTTAAATTGTCATCCATGGGTGGTTAAACTCCCTATCACCCTGGCAGTTTTCTCAGGCTCACTGATCAGGAAAACAGAACTGGCTAGCTTTCCCTCTAATGCAGGATTAGAATTTCTTCCTGCAGGCATGAAACACCCTCTTTCTTTACTATCATTCATTTCACAGGTTCATTGACTTATTAGCACTTCAGAATACATAAGGACAAGCAACCCTCCTGCACTACTGTTGTATTACTTAGTTCTTACCCTTGTGTGATACTTCAGAGCCCTTTGAAATAGCAGAATGGAGAGAAGCTGTTCAAAGAGGTAATCACAGAAGTATACATGATGGACAGGCCCTTCCTGTGTCACTTCATGCTTTTTTTTGCTTGAGAACATGTTGATCCTGTGACCCTTCTTGGTTCTTGGTCTTTTGTTTCCAAACATGTGTAAGCTACTCCAGTCATACTCCCTTAACTACAATTATTTGTGACTAAAATGGCTCCATCTTTTAGTATGTTTAGGACATAGTTAAGGATGAATTTCATCCAGCTTCAATGCATTTCTTTGCATGTAGCAAGGATTACAGAAGAAAGGTCTGTACTATCTTGACTATGGTGGTGAAGAGATTTGCTATGTTTGAGATGTAGAACAGGCCTTTTATGTTCAAGCTGCCACTGTTGATACTTGGAGCTGCACCAGCTGCAGTGTTTCTAATTTGGAGAATGGGATTACTGAGCATAGCCACGTGGTTTACACTGTCCCTTTGACACCTTCTCCTTTGTGACCCTAGCCCTGTCCCAGGAGCTGGACTAAGATGCTTCCATTAGATAAGGCAGAAAAAGATCTTCCCATTTTAGTAGCCAGAATATTTATCTTACGTGAAATAGAGGCTTTGCCTTGGATTTGATACAAGAGTAACTAGGTCATTAAATAACATGGCAACCTACCCAAAGGACACAGAAGCATCTGTATAGGAAAGTTTTTATGTAAACATTTCATTTCAGTAGTGAACAGCTAGCACTAGTCCTTTGACATGTACTTTGCATAACCATCAGATAATGCCCAGCCTTCTCTGCTGTTTAATTTTTTTTTTTTTTACACTCTCTTTGTCACTTATTATCCTCTTGGTATATGTCTGCATTGCCATGCAACATTATGTTGTGTAACCACTAGACAGATTACCCTATTTTGCAAACTGAGCTTCACTGTAAGCTAACAGGCATCTGCTAAATTAAGTTTGTAATAAAACCATGTCTGTCACAGATCACCTTGGTTTTTAACTGTTGATGGTTGGGAACTTACTTAACAAATGCTTTGCTTTTTCTCACTTCTCCCTGTGCCAAGAAACAGAATAGCAGCATCCATGCATCAAATGTATTATAACATTTGGTACACCCCAGCCTCCACTTTATTATTTTAATCATTATTCTGTTTTGAATTTTTGGCTGGGGTTTGCTCTGTAGCAAGAAATTCTTTTAGGTTCTTGTGATGAGAGGTCAAACCAAAAAAAAATAGCCTTGCTGGTTCTGTCAAGTAAATTCAAATATTACTGTGAAGCTTTATAGCAATAATACCTTTCGTGCTACTATATTCTGCAAGCAGTTCCAGTGGAATCCCTGTTCTGAGTGGTTTATTATAGCTCAACCTTAAAAATGTGCTTTTGGCTATAAGTGGATTTATAAGATTTCTGCCTAGGAGCGTATGCTTTGAAAATTTAATTTATATCAGCTTAGCTATTTTTTCCCTTTAAAGACTGAAGAATAAAAACAAAAACAAATTATTAGTCTTTTCCTTAGAAGAAAAAACCCCTCACTGTTATTTCTCTTACAAGTAGGCATTATTCTTGTATTTCATGTAATGCAAGAATAATATATACATACATGCAACATATGTAATTCCATCAACATTTGGACAGGTCTCAGGAGAACCATGAGAGCAAACCTAATCTTCCATATTTTAAACAAAACATGGATGCTGTCTAGCCAGATATTTGGACTGAGATTTTCCATTGGATAAAGAGAAAAATAGAATCAGCAATATTATTACTATTGGAAAAAAAGAGGGTGTAGTAACAAAGAGTTCTATGAAATGGCAATAGGAAGAATGGAAGAAATAGAGAGAAAACTCATTTCAATATAACTCAGTTTACAGAACCACTGTTATTCTTGCAAATCCTGAACTCAACATTTTTTTTCTGTTTTGATAACTAGTTTGTCCAGAAGTTGAGGATTTTTTCCCCCAGTTTTCCATGCCTTCCCAACATCTAAATATCCATCTTGCTGAGAACTTCAGACAGAAATATGGTAACAGTCTCACACACTACTGTTGAGTTAAAAGTATGCAGTCCTTAGGTGGCATTTATAATAATTTGGTGTGGAGTTCTGTGTCATGGTAATATTTACATAAAGGATAAAAAAACTGTACCTTCTAGAATAAAGGGATCTGGAATGGTGAAAAAAATAACCAGTAAGTCTGGTTATACCTAAAATTGTTATGGCAGAAAACACATATGATTGCTTTTGAAACACATATGATTTGTTATTTATAGCTCTTGTGAATCAGGGAGAATGGAAGAATGCAAAACTCACAGACTACATTGTTTTGGTTCAAAGTCACAAACTTTAGTTTCAGTTTGACATAAAATATTGTGGGTTTGTTTTCAATAGCTTTACTGTGATTTTTTTAATTTTGTTTTACCTGAGTGAGATTTTCCTGACCAATATTTCCTCTTGCACACTCAGCCTTATCAAAAAGCATCATTGACTTAAGGCACAGTCATAGTGTTTATTCAAACACATAGCAGTTTCTCTGACTATATTCTGTCTCATGCTGGGGGAATTGCATATGAAGAACTACAGCCCCAGCTACATTTCATCTTAAAATTTTGTTCAGCTGAATAACTGTTCACTAATAACTTGCCAAAGATCATATGGGCACTGAACACTGTAGATTGAACTGAGCATCTCATCAGACAGGGTTGTGCCACTTCAACAGAGTCAGCAAACTGCTCACCATGTAACAAAGGTTTTGGAAATGTAGGAGTGATATTCATTGAAACTAGGAAAAAACCTGTCCAATAGCAGTTAATGAGACACACAGTTTAATTCAGAGGCCCAGTAAGTTCAGAGGGAATATTCTTGCCACTAATTTCTGTGTTAACTTTGCTGAAGACTGAAGCACTGAAGTCTCCTTGAGAGAGTACTTGTCATGTGCCTGATGTTTAGGACACTCTACTTCCAAACAGTTGTTTGTAGAGGCTTTTCTATTTCCTTCCTTTCCCAATAACAAGGTTAATCCAAACATGGAGAGCTGTTTACAATGTAAAGATCAGTTAAAGCAAATGAATGACATCCCATGTTGGGGAGGAACTCTTTATCTTCAACTCTTTCGGTGGTTTAGCTGTTGAACAACAACTTCCAGGGAAATTAAGATAAGAAAATTAATCAGGTAGATAACAGCATAGACAGAAAACAGGATGTGTTTAAAAACACTTGGGAGCGATAATAAATAAAGAAATTATGTCCAAAAAAGCCTAATGAGCTTCAGGAATACCAAGATAAGAATATCTGAAAAAAAAGATTTTCATTTGCAATGGATTGTTGTAGTCAGCATCATAAACCACTATATATACAAATACACAGACATGCACACTCGTATCCTATATTTAAATAGATGCTATTTTAATCTTAAAATTATCTCAGCTTTTAATACTGCCAGGTGTTCAAGATGGTTAATCACTATACTGTGTGCAGCTGATACATATCCGGGGGTAGGAAGGAAGGAACCTGAAGGCACCTGCTTACCACAATATGCTCACAGGCTGTGTTTGATACATGAGGCAGAACAACAATTTGCTGCTAAGCTGAAAATAGCTAGCTAGGGGGACTTGAACATTCAGCAGCACTTGTCAGTGAATAGGAGTCAATACTCTGTGTCGGAGATCCTGTAGCTCAATCATGTAAGATTCTGCAGCTGGATCCAGTCAGCCATCCTCTATGTATATAGTGGATATTACAGCAAGCTCATCCATGACTTAATTTATATCAGATGGACCAAAAGCTAACATGAACTTTTGCCATGTGGTCCAAGCTGTTTTCTGAGGCATAGCCATTCACTCCATTCATACAGCTGAAGTTTTCCACTAAGTTCTCACAACTCTGTAGATGCATACAACATTTCTGTAGCATCCTTAGCTCTGTCTTTCCTTAGCTCTGTCGTGGCCAGGTATGTTCTACTCATTTCTACTCATATATCTTGTTCTTCTATGGCTTCTACTCATGTGAGATATGTCACATTTCTTCCTTTTCTCTAACATAAAATAGAGACAGATTCTTTTTACCATTATAGCTCTTGACAGACTGTCATGCCTCTTCTCAGAGTTCTCTAAGAATTACCAAGTGATATGAAAAGAGGCAATGGAAACTCACTGAAATGCAAGAAAATCCACTTAAACACAAGAAAACACTTGCTTATTGTGAGAATGACTGAACACAGAAACAAGTTGCCCAAGGAGGTAAGTGGAGTCTCCACCTTAGAGATGTCAACTGGACATGGTCCTAGTAAACTACTGTCACAGACCCTGCTTGAAGAGAGGGTTGGACTAGATGATCCCCAGAGGACCCTCCCCTTCTCAGTGATTCTGGGATGCAGTGATCTCTTTGTTTTACCACTGTTCATTGTACATAGTTAGGACTGCTAGACACTCAATGAAAATAAATTTAAGTGGCTACCCCAAAAATAGTTACAGTATTTTCCAGATAGGGTCAAAACTAAAATAAAGGCCTTAACTACTATTTTCAGTGTCATGGAACTCTTGTGCAAATACACAGATGGTGTAAAGCATCTGGAATCTAAGGTGTTTATTTGTTTACTATACTATGCATTTAAGTTTCACCAATTCCATGGAACTTAGCCTGAACTTTATTGGCAAATATGGTGAGTAGCTGTAATTAATGAAGTGACAAGAAGAACCTTATTTACTGGAGAATAAGGAACAATCAGAACCAGAAATGTCTGCTTTTCATAGACAGGTCATTCAGGCGGTCACTTATATAGGCTGTTAATATACAGATGGGTTTTGAATCACTATCTTCTACCTGTCTGAATAGGTCTGTTTCTCCCCTTATTTAGTGGTGATGTGCTGAGTGCAGTGAGGCAAGCAGGCAAGGTTCTGAAGCAGCTTCCATCAGGCAATGGGGTGGCACTACATCCTCGACAGACACATTTCTCCTACTTACCCTGTACCCTGCAGTTTGATCCATCTGCTGGAGCAGGAGAAGTTGGTTTCCCATGTGTTTCTGCCCCTCACTGGTAGCAGAGATGATGCTGTGTTGAATGTAACTATAATTTAACATCCTGTTGTCTCATTTCTTTGATGCAGCAGGGTAGAGTGGAAGACCCTAAGTAAGGCTGCAGGTGTGAGTGGCCAATTATCTAGCAGGATGTTTGGGAAAGATCCTTTTGCTGTTTACACTTCATTACCAGCTGTGCAGAAAGCAATTAACACCTAGCCCTCCTTATTTCTTTTTAAATGTCTGTATAAACAGCCCAAAGCAGTTGAAGAAATTCACTCTGATCTCTGTGATGAGTGTTGTCTACTGCAGCCCTGATGCACCAAACCTAGCAATGTTCTGTACTGGCCTCATAGTGATTTCTATTCAAATAAAGCAGTAGCTGGAACAGCCAGAAAACACTGACCTCTTTTTCATAATGATAACAATACTTATCAACTTTTAAAGGACGAAACTAGTAGCTTGATTAAAGTGAGAAAATGTTCTCTTGTGATTTAAGGAGATGAGCAGGAGCACAGAAGATTTTGCTTGCTTTTGGCTAGGTGTCAGAGTGCCATGACACATGTGATGTCAGGCAATATGAGGTTTTGCTGTGTTTCATTGAATCCACTTGAATATAAATACACATATGTGTTTTACTCTGGTATGAAATTCACTAATGTGAAAATATGGCCTTTACACCAGCAGAATTAACTTCCCTGCCTGTGCCGGATTTTTTTCAATGTTCCATACTCAAAGCCATTAGATATTTTACTCTGGCATAGTTCTGCTGTATAGACAGAAAGGAAAACAAAATCATCCTTTTTCCTAGTACATTGCAAGCACATTTCTAAGCCATACACATCTCCTTGCCCAAAACATAAAAATGCTCACTTTCTCCTGCCAACCCACTTTTCTCAATTTGGGAGTCAGGAGTCACAGCTTGGCCTGATCAAAGTAGTAGAAGCTCTGGCATGGGCAGACCAAGGTCTGAGACTGGCAAACAGAGTGTAAGTCATATTATTTTAAAATATAATCCATACAATCCATCACAGCTTGGCCTGATCAAAGTAGTAGAAGCTCTGGCATGGGCAGACCAAGGTCTGAGACTGGAAAACAGAGTGTAAGTCATATTATTTTAAAATATAATCCATACCTTGTGAAATATGTGATGAATCTAGCTTCAGTGCTCTATATCCATGCTGTCTGCAGCCAGCATATAAACACTCACTCCCTGCCTTACAGCCCTGGATGTTTGACCAGGTGCATCAATACTGAGGTTTCCTTCCTGTTAATCATGGCACCATGAACATACACCTCCATTTAAAGGACCCGTTGCCTTGCTCTGTTGTAACAAACTGTTTCTTGCAGGAACAGTAGAACTGAGGTTAAGAGAGACGTATATCTATATAAAATACATAACAAAATTTTCTTTTAGGTTTCTGCGCTTTACATTGAGGTCAGTAGGCAACACCACACTGATTGAAGTCAGTTTTCAGTCAGAACTCATATGTTCCAACTCTCAAAGCCTGGTGGGCTTGTGCAGAAAAATAAACACTCTTTTACTATGTACCAGCATTCATGTGTACACTGTTGGTTGCCCTGCTGTCCTTTTGCAGCCCATGAAAAGCCAGGCAATTATACTCTTCACTCTTCCTAAATAAATGTCTTTTCCACTGTGAATGCCAGAGCTTATTGACCTCTGTAGACTATGGAGAAAGGTCTGTGGTTCATACCTGCCCTTTCATTAAAAAGATAAAATGAAATAGTGTCATGTGGGAAAGCTTTTTGCTCCCTCTGTGTTTGGCAAGAATTAGAAAAGCTGTTCTGCAGTGGTATTAGTGGGTAGGACTTCAGTCACAGTTGAAGCCATCTGATAAGCTTACATATTAACTGTGCTGATTTACGTTAACACTTAGCCATGGTGACAAGTACTCTTTGCACTTACTGCACACTGGCACTTTGTCTTTTTGCCTGCAAAGAATTCCAGCAGAGATTAGTGACGTTAATGAGGAAGAATAAGAGGGCAGATGTAAGCAAAACTTGACATACAGACAAGTATCAAATAAGTCTGCAAATGCAGCAAACAGAAAATACGGATTGACACTCAACACAAGCTGTGCTTTCATGAAAATACTGTGCTCAATAAATAGTTCTGTGTGGTTTTGCATGAATTCTTTAAATGATTGTTACATTTTTTGGTAGAAGCATTTACATTTTTATTAATTTTGTTACAAATATTTGGACTTTTCCTTTGTTATGTTCCAATACAGAAGATAAAAACCCTCAAGTCCAGAAACCACCATCAAATATTTAAAGTCTTACCTTTCAGATACTAATACCCTCTCTGGAGATCCACAGAGCTTACTTTTCCCTGAAGCAGACAAGATATAGTTGTAATTTCTGCTCGAGAGTACAGTAGAAAAGTTAACTCTGCCTTAACCTTGTGCAAGATTTTGTTGTTGAAAACACAGATCCCTACCTGAAACCACGAAATATGAATTAGCCAAATTACAGACATGGCTATACAAATCATCAACCCCAATTTGCTTACCTGCTCACTACTTCAAAACACGAATCTTTGCACAAGTTCTTCCCCAGCCATAGTGATGTACTACTACCTATGTCTCTTAACTGAAAGCAGTATAAACTATTTCATATCTATGGCACCAAGGCAATTACTACAAGATAGCCACAATGGTATAAGCTCACACCCAGACTGAAATATACTTTGGCTGTGAAGGCACTCAATATTAAAAGCAAAGCACACACCACATGTTCTGTTCTTGGAGAGGACAGGACTGGACTGTGACAAAATAATAAGCTCAAGAGACAGGGTAACTCTGAGTTTCTAGGCAATGCAGGGGACAGGAGGAGGCAGGCAGTGCCAGGGATGCAATGCCCGGGAGGCAAAGACCTGCAGAATATTCCAAGGCTGATGGTCATGAATGGTATGTGAAGAAAAAAGCAGAAACTTTTAGTCCTGCCTTTAAATAAAAATTGGGAACCCCTGTCTTTGTTCACACTGACCTTGCTGTTACTCAACCATGTCACCGTGTCCTCAGACAAGAGATTTAAAAGCTAGATGAAAAGACAAGTTTCATCAGACTGCCCTGTCATGCATCACTTATGGAGCTGCCACTGCTTTATTTTTCTGCACCAGGGGATCAAATCCATGATTCCTCAAGTATTTCTGATTAGCATTTTTTGCAGAACCAGCCTTGGTTGTGTAGCCAGGTATTTTGCTCCAGAGAGTACACTGTTGTTAGAGCTAGCATTTACTCAGCTGCAGGTGGATGACGTTAATAGAGACGGATAGGAGGGGAGATGGAAGCCAAGACTAAGATACTGGCAGAGATTAGACAGGCATACAAAGTTAGCAAACAGAAAATATCAATTGGCACCTAGCATAGGACTGTACTTCCAAGTAAGAGCAGCCATCTGACTCAGGAGGCTGTATTTTTCCTCTCACAATATCACTAAGTCATTTCAGCAATTTTACCCTGTTGCCTCTTTCCCCTCTGGCAAATATGAATAATCAGCTTCCTTAATTCATCTGTCCTGAGCCAGAGGAATAGTCATGGCCCTTCAATCATTTGTTCAATTATTATCCCCCAGTTTTGGCTCATACTGCTGATTTTATTTGCAGATGATTTTGCTGCTTTTCTCTGAGCTCCCTGGTGGCTGTTCAGTTTAAAAGAGAAATGTTCAGGCTGATGCCAGTAATCTCATCTAGACCTTTCTCAGACAGCATAGGATGGACTGATTAGACTACAACAGGCAGCTTATGTGTCATGACACATTCCCTGGTGAATGATGTGGTGACAGCACACTGGTAACTCCTTCAAACAAGCACATGCTATAAACCCTATACCAAGCTCTCTCCCTCTAAAGAAATGCTCATATGGTCCACTGCCCCTTTGGAGTCTATGAGGCAGAAAGAATGAAGACTTAATAGAATTTCTGGCCAAATATCAATGCATGTTTGGCAAGGGGATGCGGTACAGGGAGCAAGTGGTGCAACAAGATGGCAGGATGATGCACTCAGTACCAAATAATGTCTGAACAAGAAACTACCAACATAGCAAAAATGATACCTTATGCTCAACCTTTTTTCCCTTAGAAACATTGGCATTCAAGCAAAACTTCAGAACATGAGAGCAGAAAAACTTGGGAAACTTTTTCTAATTTATGTTGACTAGAGAACTGATGACTTCTGCAGCTGACCTGAGATTTTACAGCTTAAAAACACTTTTTGGTCTGGTCTTCCTAATTCCAAAATGAATGCAGAGGCCCTGCTGTATTCTCCAAGTAAGTTATATTTGGCTGTTGCTATAAAATATGGCAAAGGAGGTTGCTGTTTACCTTGTCACTTCCTGGAGTAGTTTACTGAATGTCATTTTTAGCTCTTTCTGCAAGGAACCTCCTCCTAGAAGAATATAGTCTCAGATCTACTAATGTATGAGGATTTCATTTACATTATGAGGACAACACATTTCACTGAAAGACCACCACAGACAAGCTGAGCACATCTGCTCTTGGCAGTCTGGGTTGTGCTGCCCTCAGAGAGCTGGAAACTCAGCAGCAGAAACAGGCTTTGATTTATGGAGGGAGAAGTAAAGTCAAAAGGGCTGCATCTTGCCAGTTAGTACAAACCATTGAGAGTGTGTCTGTGTGTCTGCATGATCCTAACACAGCAACAGGGACTTTTGGATTGGTATGGAAGTAGACCCTGCTGAAAGGTAACTTAATTCTCTTTTGACAAAAGTGAGTTGGAATAACAAAGTAATCCAAGAGCCAAAGTATATATTTAAACAATTATAACAAAAAACTGTCTAATTCATAGCAGTGCTATGAAAGACACTGTAAAAGGTTCAGGAATGCTAAAGTAAAGGCAGGTCCCCACCAGGGCCAAAGAACAGTATCACTTTTTCACAGATGCAGCAGTTTGAATCAATGTTAATATCAAACTTCCTGATCTCTTCTTGAGCCTCTAATTTGTTAAAATATCATGCCTAATGTGTTAACTTCCTTGTATTTTTAAAGAAAATTAAAGACTTTTTCATACAAATTTGCATTCGGAAAAGATGTATTTTCCATGTTCTGAGTTGGGAAATGAAGAGAAATGAAGCATGGTAAAGGAGAAGAGGTTGAGATTCTCGGGAAGAATAACAATAATGAAAAAAAAAAAAGCCAATAGCCAGAAGGGGGAAAAATCTCATGTACTGCAAACCAGGGGGAAGAGCACCTTGGTTTCTTACTTTGTAAGGCCATAACAATATGAACTCCAGTGTCACTGAAGTCAGCATTTATCTCCTCACCCCGAAATATGGGAAACATGAGGTCTAGGGCAAGCAGCAGGCACAGCATAACTGCTTTACAAAAGAAGATTGTAGACTTAAGAGCAACTCATAAGAGAAATGAAGAAACACTTGAACTGTCTTCCTTCTGCCTTTAGGAATTCAAGGGCCCTTATCCTGTGTTCAGTGCAGCAACGGGGTATCTGTGGCCAGGCATGTAGGAAACTTTCCAGTGTGGGGGAAACAGAGCATATTAACAAAACATGTGAATGAAACAATATTCCAAAGTAAATAAATTGGGGTTTTACGAGTTCACCTCCATGTTACCAATAACAGTTAGGACAAAACTTATGGTTTATTACTTGTCATTTCTAACTGAGCAGCAGGAGGTTTGAGGAATACTATCTCATAGTTTGTTCAGACTTAGAATAGGACCTCACTGATTTGGCTATAGAGGCCTTTTACTCGTTTTTAGTACCAGTCATTAAGCACACACTCCCGTGTCAAAAGAACTAAATCACTGCAGAGTCTTCCTGGCTATGTCAGGACTGTATTGCCACCCCCCACTATTAGCAGAGACAAAAATCTAAGTCTACAATCTACTGAGAAGGAGATGGAAAACATCCTGTAGAAGTACAAAGGATACAGACCAGAAGATCCTGTGAATATTAAAGGCAGAAACCTAACCTTGGGAGATACTTTAAAAAGACAGTGTCAAGCTGATAGAGCTCAGTAACCAAAACCAAAAGATACAGAGTGAAACTTCACTAAAACAATAAATACTGGGATCTCTATTGTATCTCTGAATAGCACACGAAGCACCAGTTCTTTTCAGTCGAGCTGTGACAGTTTGTTAGAGTTCTCAAAGGATTTGGATGCTCTATTGTGGCCAGACTGTGATCTGTCCTCACTTCCCACAAATCAGTATCAAATGCAGAGAAGCAACCTGCTACACAGGCATTTTGCAGACTAAAATAGTGCAGAACCTAATCAGGAATCTTGTGGCAGGAAACAGGCCTTCCTACAACAGGAAGCATAGGAAAGACTACTGGAGACAGCAGTCCAAAAGCAGCCACTCTGCCAAAAAAGACAAAATGGCTGTATACTGGCAACTCCTGCAGCAGGAAATCGCTGAATTAAGCACTCAATCTACAGAGCAATTTACTATGTCATCTGCTTCCTGGCAACAGATATTTGGAATCACTTTTACATTGCGTTTCAGCTCTGTCTCATAATCAAGTTCAGGACACTGTCCTCTCCACTAAGCAGAGGCCAAGGTTAGAAGCTCCTCTGAATCCTACCCAGAATAAATATTTTTAACCCCTTTCCTTTCTTCATTTTCATCATTTTATCATTTCTAATTTAGGGGCCTGACATTCCTGTTTCTACTCTGATTTGTGGCCAGGGCAGACTGAGTCACTGATACAATGCCTGCCAAAGTTAACTGCTGTGCAACAGAGCCTGATAGAAGATAAGTATCACATGCCACAGTGAGACATGGAAAAAGAGGGATTCTCTCTATATTTTGGATGGAGGCTCAGGAAAATTTTGGCAAGTTTCTCCTAAACATATATAAAAAGAAAAGAGAGGGAGAGGAAGGGTGGGAGCAAGAGAAAGAAAGAGCAAGAGAGAAAAAGAGAGAAAGAGAGAGAGAAAGATAGAAAGAGAGCAAAATAGAAAGAGAGAAAGAAAGAGATAGAAAGAAAGAGAGAAAAAGAGAGAGAGAAAGAGAAATAGAAAGAGAGAAAGAGGTAGAAAGAAAGAAAAAGAGAGAGAGAAAGAGAGAGAGAGAAAGAGAGAAAGAAGGAAAGAACTTAAGCTAATGTTTTTGTAGCTAAGAGTTTTCTGAAAATTAAACATTACTTGACAATTCTGCAGAAAGAGCTGATGTATTAAAGGACTTGATGAATTTCCATGTCTGCAGATTGCTTCTGTATCTTAGCACATACAGCTGGGTCTCTGCTAGGTGAAAAAATGAGAGTGGATCAGGATGAAAACTGAGGGATTTAAGGATGAAGTAAACACTTCTGAGGTCTGGGACTTATGACAGAATACAATTTATTTAGTTGTTGTTATTTCCTTTGTTTCTGTTCTCTCATATGCATCCATTTTTGCCCCAGAAATAGCTATAGCAGTGTGTATATTTTAGTGAAACAATTTTCCTAAGTTAACTGTGAATTGCTGACATACATGAATTTTTTCACCATAGACTGGATCTACAAAAGGTCCTGACTGTTATCTTGTCTCCTTAAGATCTCATGCCCTAGGCTTAGAGACATCTGAAGTCCCAGTGCTTCTTTCAACTGCAGTAAAATTATCCAGATATATAAAAACCAAAGGAATCCCAAGACTGCTTGTGTCTAAGCAACCCTTTAGCTCCCTGAGTTTTAGTTATAGGGCAGAAGTGCAAGGTGTTTTCAAAGTGACCCCAGAAAGACTTTCCCCTTGGACAAATCCCCTGACAGTAGCTGAGATCCCTGATCAAGCTGAGGAGCACTTAGGCTTAAGGCCTTTCCTCAGCCTGAAAAAATTGCATGCCCCCATTGAATCCACTTTTTAGTGGATTTTTAGTGGATTTTAGTGGATTTTTTTAGTGGATTTTAGGTCTTTTTAGACCTAATAGCACAGCTCTTCCTGAAGTAATTACACTTTGTAGGTTTATTCTCTCCGGTTTTTTGCAACAAATATTTAATCGGTCTACACAGCCTAGGATCTGGGATAGTTTCTAACATCAGGAGTTAGGTAAAACCAGGCCTCACAGTAGGCAGAGAAAAGAAGAAGAGATGAGTCCCTGGCTGCAGATAGCCAGGCATGCTTTGACCCCCAATAATAAATGTAGGGCTTGGGTCACCTTTGCTCAGCTGCACTCCACATTTAAGTGACAGCTTCTGTAGGCCCCAGCACCAGAAAACATTTAGCATGTTACATCCAGAGTTTAAGACTCTGGAATAAAAGATTCAGAATAAAATATGGTTTCCTTTCTCTGGGCAGGGAGCCTTGGCCAGATCCACACCAAGGTGCTTCACCCTGCTGCTATGCCCTGAGCTCCTGCAGAACACGTCCTCTTGCACATCTTCTCCTGACAGCTGAGTATAACAGGATACAATAAAAGAACTGTAAAAGCTCACAGTGCAATCCAGACAATCTATTCCTACAACTCTGTCTTTGCCTCTCCTGATATGGAGATTTCCAACAGAGAAAAGGAATGAAGGAAAACAGGGGAAAGTGAAAGAACACAAAAGAAAGAGGAGAAGAAGCTTAGATTGAGAAGGGGAAGTGGAAAACTTTTGGAAGAGGGAAATGTAGCCAAGGTGTGTAAAGCCTGGTGTTATACTGCATCACTCTAGTTCTGCCAAGACACATGTAGGAGATGACAGGAAATAAAAACACAGCAAGTATTCCTGAAGGGGCTGAACTCTCTCAGGCACCAGGCATGTCTCTAATGCTTCATCAGAGCTAATGGGTGTATAGAACTTGCAGGGTATGCAGAACACAAATGCCCAACCCTACTCCATTCGAATTATTAACAGATCCCTTTCTGGACTTTTCTTCCTGGAAGACACAGAATTATACCAAAATCCCAGTGTCTTCTGTCCATCAACAACAACAAAGTTGAGATCTGATGAATAATCAGCCTCTTACTTCAATGTGGCATAATCCTTGACTTATCACATAGGTGGATGGAATCCAGATGTTGACCCAAATCAGGATTTGGTGAGTCTGAAACACTTGAAATTCAAAAAGAAAGTTGGAGATTACACAAACAGTTCAAGTCTCTCTGCATGTTGTGGGACAGATCTCCATCATCACGATTTCACGTGGAAACTAAGTGGGTGGGTAAAAAGATTGAGTGATGCAAGGGTGGATGAGGAGAGGTGAATAGGGAGCTGAGGGTGGAATGTTACCAGCACCACCCTTGATTTCCTTTTAACCTACCCTAGCCAGGCACATATCCACCAAGCTGGGTAGCACATAACAACTGACTTCTCCATTTGAGAAAAACAGGAAAAAAATTGTAATCTTTTCAGCACATTTTCTTTCTCTTTGCTCATATTTTTAGCTTTCTAAGACAACTTATGCAATGCAATGCATTGCATATGCAGTGACTAGTGAATGCAAATGGAATGATTAATACAGAATTAACAAAATTACTAACTATGCTATAAAAGCCAGAGTTTATACCTGAATTACAAAGACACTGTTCCTTTTTAAGAACAGAGTAACAGTTTAATAGCAGTGGTCAGTTTAGCCCTCCAAACATGGCCAGGTTCAAACAGGTAACTTAGAAACATAGCAAAGATGCTCAGCAACCTCATGCCCAGGTGAGCTCTTTGGAGAACTTAGTCAATATTGACCTGGGACAAGAAGTCCCAAAAGTCACAAGCAGAGACTTGTTTTAACGCCCCAAAAAGTTCCAGCACTTTATACCAGTGGTATATCTGCCAAATTATGTCTTTGATAAACTTCCCCCAAGGTCACTTGTCACGTGTTACTCATGATCCAGCCCAAATATGACTAACCTATTTCTAGCTTACTGGGTAAAATGCAGAAAGCACCAGAGGGATGTTAAAGTTGGAAATTGCAGCTGAAACTCTTACATGTCGTGTGAACACTCCTGCAAGCTACGCTTGGTCAACGGGGACATTTTCACTTCCAAGACTGAACTTTGGTCCCTTGAATGCTGTAAGGAAAATAGCACTTGAGTAAAGCAAATGCCTGAGCAAAGCAAGGGGGGTTACACAGCAGTGACAGCATTGCAGAGCAGAGCTGCCAGTGGGCTTTAACACACAAAATCACATTTTGCTCACACAAAAAAAAAAATTAAAAAAAATACAACCCCCCCCAAAACAAACCACCAGAAATCTCCCTCTTAGTACAAACCACTGAAGTCTACTGTTACAAATAGTTTCAAACAAAGCAAACAAAACCAGAAATGTCAATTCTGCTGCAGAGAAAAAAATCATGGCAGATTTCAAGAAAGATCCTTTTGTCACTGTATTCCACAACACCCTTATATTCAAGCCAACAAAATACAGGTTAGAAAAGTAAAGAATGAGGTAGACTGAAAACTGAATGAATAGCTGGGTCCTAAGGGTGATGATCAACCACAGAGTCCAGTTGGAGGCAAAACAGTAATGGTATAAACCAGGGCCATTACTGCTTAATATCTTCACTGGTGACCTGGATGTTCACAGATGATACAAACCTAGGAGAAGTGGCCGATACACCAGAGGGTTGTGCTACTAGTCAGAGGGACCTTGACAGGCTGGAGAAATGGGCCTGCAGGAAACTTATGGAGTTCAACAAAGCAAAATGCAAAATCCTTCACCTAGAAAGAAGGAATTCTGGGGCCCTGTACCTGCTGGGTGTCACCCAGCTGGAAAACAGCTCTGCAGAGAAGGACCTGGGGGTCCTGGTAGACACCAAGGTGAATATGAGCCAGCAATGTGCCCTTGTAAGAGAGGCTAATGGTACCCTGGGCTGCATTAAGAAGAGTGTTGTCACCAGGTCAAGATCCTTCCCCTCTTCTCAGCACTTCTCAGAGGCCACACCTGGAGTGCTATACAAGAAAGGTATGGACATACTTAAGCAAGTCCCGTACAGAGGCATGAAGATATGAGGAACTAAAGAAGAAAGTTTTAGAGATATTAGAAACCCATCTGAACACAGTTCTGGGCAATCTGCTATAGCTGACTCTGCTTTGGTCAGAGGGATTGGACTAGATAATATCAACAGGTCCCCTCCAAGCTTTGTGATTCTGTGATCCTGTCTCCAGAAGACAAGGAACTTGAGCAATCAAACTTGAAGTGGCCTCAGAATCAGTGGCAAATAGTTCCAAAGATTAAATAACAATAACTACTCACTCTGATTGCTGTGCTGACAATTAACAGAAAGACCTCACTCAGCCAGAGTGGGTTTTGGTTCAATGCCTTCTCTTATAGGTTTTCTTTCTGTGTAGAATGGATAAGCAGTGAATCCTCAGCAACACTGAACACAAGTATGCTGCTTCCAAGATGTGTGATTCTGGGGAAACAAAGCTTTCCCATCAGTTTCTCTATGTTTCCTTCTTTTCAAGAATACTGGATTAAACATCTTGATCTCAAGAAAGCATGAGGATTCAACCAAAACTGGTCCCACAGAAGATGGAGTTGGGTATGGTAGGCATATTTTCTAAGAACTCGGATAGCCTGTGCTCTTGTAAATGGTGAGCAAAAAAAGCACTTTTCAAAGTGAAAAAGTGAACCCCCTCCCCAAGAAGATAAGGGCTAAAATAGCCACTGCCATCAACAGTGGTGCTATGTTGCTAGAAGGAATTATGTATATTGTTTTAGGCCACATTTTGATTTATCATGTCAACCTCACTACTACAGACAGGAAAAGAGAAATTGTGTTCCCTCCCATCTTGCTCCTTGATTGTTTGTTTGATTTTTCCTTTTCCTTCAGAGAAGGAAAATAAGGCATTTGCCTTTGTCCTGAAGACCAAGCTGTGGGAGGCTGTAGGGGTTCCTGCCTTTTGGTCAGATCTTGTTCCAAAGGCTCTGCCAAGGACAGAGTGAAACTCTCCAGTTTGAAGACTGACATTGGTGAAGAAAGCACACTGACAACATTAATTTTGTGTGTTTGAACAGCTTCTGTAGAGATTTAACAATGAAAGCCATACTTCTTCCTAAGCTGATCCTAAGGAGCCATGAAAGAAAGATTTGACAGACTGAGGACACTTATAAGCTGGAGAAGCATGTTGCTTTAGAAAATCTGACATTTCCTCTCTGAATTTTAGTAAAGAAATTCAGTTATGGAAGTTGCACAGTGCAGAAAGCACAGCATGCCCTGGTGTGAAAGAAATGAGTCTGACAGACAGGTTGAAAATTAAAATGCCACCCTGAATGAAACTGAAGTTATTATGCAATATCTATTTGGCCAGGTGACTCGAGGGCATGGAAAGCTTTACTTCTCCTTGACTTTGCAAGACAAAGTCTGACACAGCATGTTACTGTAACGCAGAACAGATGGTAATTTCATTTGTTCCTTAAACCAAGTATTTCTGTCTGCACATAATACCAGAAAGTACTAAGCACTGGTTTTTATGTTGTGTGTATAAACAATAATACTCATCCGTGGTTTTTTGTTGGGTTTTGGTTTTTTGGGGGGTTTATGTTTGTTTGGTTTTTGTTTTTTTATGAAAAGCCATAAAGGCCATCATGAAAGCAGTTTGAGTGTTGCAAGTGAAAATGGAAAATTAAAACCTAAAAGAGTAGCAACCCACAGTAGAGCTGCTACAAAAAAATTCCTGAATGTTCACAGAACTGTTATCTGGTAACAGAGTGCCAGCAGGCATCTCATTTCCAGTGATTTTGTTTCTAAATACAATTAATTTTCTTTTATACACATAACTAATTCCTCTCAGAAATGACCACATTCACAAATAATTTAAGTGTATGCACCTTGTCAGCGTCATATCATTACTTCAAGCTCTGAAAAAAAAAGCAATTTGTAATACAATTTTCTTGTTCACAACTTTCTTGACTGTCACAATTGATGTAAACCACCACTGAATTGAATGCATAAAACATACTGAGATCTATCTGGTATTCCAGCAAAAGCTGGAGGTGAATGTCCCTAACTACATACATAAAAGGTAAAAAGAATATCTCTACCTGCACCTAGAAGTTGTTGTGCACAGATTGTTTCTCATCCATGTTTCAGCTGGCAAAATAATGTTTGGGAAACAACACTCTCACTTGCCTTCTGATTAATATCCCCAAACCCTGAGAACACAGTCAAAAGCCCAACAAAATATTGCTTTTATTCTTCTCACCCTTTGGCTTTCAAAGTATTTTTATTAATCTAATAAAACACAATATCATACCCAAACATCAAACTACTGGTGATTGGGTTTCTTAGGTGACTGCCTGAAAACTTGTCAGTCACACAAATTTATTTAGCCTTTTCTTTTTTATAACATAAAGGAAGGTTATTATTTAATTTATGCGAAAATTCTCCTCTCTGGGTTTAAAAAGAAACATTTTAAAAATATTAAGTAATAATAATCTGAAAACCAAGCAAATTACTTCAATGTAAAATAACATGTATGGTGTCTATTCTAAGTATAGAAATTGAGTCTTTACAGCACAACCAAATCTTTTAAGTCACATTATGCTTTTGTAGCTATTTTTAGCCACATATGTCCATCATTTGCATCCTATAGTTGGGGATTTCTTTTCCAGATATAAACAGAGCTTCCTCCCTTGCTTTGTTTATGCATCTGCCTGTCAACACAGCGCCAGCGACTGTCTCTCTGCTTTGCTGCTGCTGCTCCCTCATCCTGTTTATAGGTCAGTGGTGTCTGCCACTGCCTGCCTGCTACTGAGCAGAACTTCCCAAAGCACTTCAGGATGTTTCAGTGACATTAACCTGTGCCGCCTGTCTGGAGCCAAATGTCTGCCCACCGTGCTAGTGCTGCAGGCAGCATTCGCCTCAGCAAAATTCAGCTTTTGCTTCCTGGGAGGCCCAAACCTTTTCAGCTGTCTTTTGGGAGAAAACACAGCTGGGTCCTACTCATTGTCCCATCCATTGCAAAAAGCACCAACAGAAACACAGCTGAAGAGTGAAAAAACTCTCCAACCCCTTCTGTCCCAAGCATGTGAAGCCTCACAGTGGGCAGCACACTTGCCAGCCACTGAACTTGGAGAAAAAACTTGTAACTCTCAGCTGGGCGTGGTTTTTAATATTCTTTATCTATCGGTGTCCAAAATCCTTAATACACTAATTCGTTAGGCATTTATTTCATTGGGACACAGTAAGAAAAACGGCTCAGAACATCATGTGAGGTGAACATGCAGAAAGCACAGCACGGGAGGAAGCAGCAAATCAGCTGTTGAGCTCAGAGCCAGTTGCTGAACTGGAGCCAGTAAAGCAATGTGTCTTCATCCCCCCAGCACTGGGAGACTCTTCTTACCCTGCAAACCAGTCAGGTGACAATTGATAAATCCAGAATCTCTGATGAACATTAAAGCTTTGTGCTTTATGAAATTCATAGGAACAGGAGTTCAGAACTCGTACCAATTAACTTTTCTGGTTACAAACACAAAGTGGGAGAGAATTATCAGTAAACTCAGAAGATTTTGATCAGAGGATGCTGAAAGATATTAGTGTCTGTCTCCACGGTCCACAACCTCCTCCATGTTACTGGAGTGTCCTTAGGCATATGTCTAGCAGGAGTATGTAATTATGTCCTATAACAACAAGCTCACACAAGCTGTCTTGCAACACACACCGGTAACAGTGTTCACAATTGCTCCTATGCTACTTTGCTGCATTTTGCTATTTATAAAGATACCCAGAAAACATACACTGTGTTTAACCTCCTCTTCAGACTGGGAGATGGGTTGCAACAAATGAAAATAACAATGAATAAGGCCCATCTGGCCTCTGCCAGAAACTACTGAGTGGTTTACAGCCTCCATAGAGGCATCCAAAAACCTAAATGGAAGCGACACACATGGTTTTCAGAGGCTTTGCATTAATTGTGAGGTCCCTAACTACCACTTCTGCCTTTTAAAAAATTATTTCTTTTTCTTTAGAATAATGTCAAAAAATGTGATGCAGGAGGAAAATCAACAGCTGAAGTTAGAAGTATTTGTTATGGACAACTGGGAAAAATTAATAAAACATCAGACACTGTTGGAATGTAGATTGAAGTTAAGCACATGACACAGACACATATTTGTAGAAAAAAGGCTGATCTAATCATTATGTTTCTTTAGATTCCAGTGTAAGCTTTAAAAAACTTTAAATTTGATGATTCTGACATTCGGGCAGCTTCCTCTGCACTCAGCAGCCACTGATCTATGTGACAAGATCACATCTTCACATGACCCTGTGTCACCACGCTGTGCAAATGGTGTTACGAATCTCATGATGTGCTTTTTCTGCAATAACACCAACTCTTGCAGTCATATGAACAAATATGAATGTGTTTGGGTTTCTCGCTTTTTAAAGAAGTATGCTTTCATCCCACATTATGGGAAGATGAGGCTGAAAAAATCTGAAAACTTTAGAAAATACAAGATCCTAACCCCTTCCTTTTTTTCCAAGCATGCTTAGGTTTCACTTCTTGTTGTACTCCATGGCACTGTTACGGCACAAGAGATTATACCTATGTTTATTGTTTTTCCATTTTACGTCACTGAAAAAAAATAAATTACTTGGCAATGAAGCTGCCTCCCTTCAGTGGTGCTGAAGGAGTGAGGTCCATTTTTCTTTAGTTCAATATCTTCTCAGAAGAGTAGTGCAAGAGCTCCTTTTTGGTGCTTTTAACTGACACAATCACAGCTTTGCATTTCTCTGGTAGACTCACTTGTTTGTTCACTCACATTGTTCCCCTCCTCATTTAGATCGATCTGTATTCATTTCGCAAGCAGCTTCCCTCTGAATCTTTTGTTCAGCTGTTAATTATCTTGCGTGCCTCTTTCTTTTCAACTGCTCCTAATACATGTAGAAAAACTTGATGGTTCAAAGAGGTATATATACCTGATACTTTCTGAGATTCTCATCTGTATTTTAGATTCTTATTTTCACAAAAGATAAGGAGATCAAACCAAAAAGAGGAGTACAGCTGAGCAGGCCCTCATAATTGTCAAGCAATTGTTAAGTAATGCCAAAATAGGCTAAACTTGTCCAATGTCTTTGATGAAAAAACATAATGACAAGCCATGAAAAGGCAGAATGACATTTAACTAATTTTCCATTAATTCTCTGCCAGCTTTTGATGGTGTTCAATGATAAAGCATGCTAGTGTGACGAATTACTCTTCTGTTTATACCAGTTCTCTGTGCCAAGTCCCACAGATGTTCAGATTTTTCCCCATGTGGATGGGATACCAGATATAATCACATTAGATTGCCTTCACATCTAGACCTGAGAGATACCAGAGGTGAAGTCTGCAAAGCAAAATGGCCAATGGCCACCTCCTTTTTGAAGAGATGGGAATAAGGGATCAATGAAAGGAAGAACTAAGGAAAGAGTCAGACTCTGCCTTTTCTGCTTTTCTGCTTCAACAAGAAAGGGACTGATATTGTTATTCAGCCCATAGCTACATCTTCCAGTGATGTCACCTTGCTGATGGATCTGTCCTGGTCTCCAGAGATATTTAGGGTGTGTCCCAGGAGAGCAGAAATCAGAGCAGGAGGTGCCTTATCACTTGCTTTTCCAAAGCACATAAGTTAAGAGCAAATCAAGATTTGTCACAAGTCAAAACCAGCCCTAACACAATTATTTTTTTGCTGTTCTCATGATGAGTATAAGGAAGAGTTACATTTCCATGTATTTGCATATATGTATACAGATGTACATGTAAATGTATACATTTACATATACATGTCCATGTGTATGTGCAAACTGCACAGTATTCTTATTAACTTATCAAAAAGATTTCAGACAGTTCAAACCAGTGCAAGCAGCCAATTTGGGCAGTCCAAAACATCATTTGTTTGGAGTGATTGGCAGGATTTCATACAATAATAAATCTATTAAAAAACACCAGTATCTAGGACTTCTGCTTAGGTAATGTGGTTTTTCTTTTGAGAAGTACTTAGCAAATCTCAAAGTATCAGTTCAGCCTGTGGAAGAGATCTTGCATTGGTAAAACATCATGGTTTATAGCTATTCACAGATTTTACCATGGTATGTCTCAGTGGACTATTTCTTTCTCTAAATGCAACTAACTTTATTTACCTTTGAAGAAAGGTATTTACATTTGAAGAAATAAAGATTAATGAGTTTGTTTATTTGTTATCAGCTTTGATTTATGCCCTGGGGTAGGACCAGTTACTTCTTTATTTGGTCAAAACTGACACTTCCACCAAAGTTTAGCTCAAGGAAAGGGTTGCCCAGGGGCCGACAGCAGTGTAAGAGCGCCTTCTATGCTTAGACAGAAGAAATGCAGAACAGAAAAACCATTGAAAATTTGAGTCCACAGGATTAAAACCCATCTCCCTTGAGTACAAATTGAGATTTTCTTAAATCATAAGAAGGAAGGGCACAAGAGCCTTTTCTGTGTTGACAGAAATGGTTCAAACTCAGTCACAAAGTGGCAAGGATTTAATTGTCATCTTTGGAGCATAATTACAAATATTTCTTGCTCCAGTGTAGGTGTGGTCTCTCTGAGGAGTCTTAGCAAGAGTTCTATCAGCAATTAGCTTTTAAAACCAATTTATCAAATAATTTCTGCAATAATTTTTGCCTTGTGAGTAGCTGTATGAGCATTAACGTGCTGACTTCACAGGGCAAAATGCCAAAGAGAGGTGGAAAGAAGCCCTCATTATGGAGTGTTGTTTTTCTCCTTGGTCATTTCAGTGATCCAATTTCCCATGAAGCTTCAAAGGCAGTTGTAATTGCCCAACTGAAGAAGCAACTAGTTGGGGTGGAAAGGTTTATAAAAAGACCCCAAACCTTCCACAATTAGACATAAGGATGGGGCAGAAGCTACCTAAGCTAGCACAGTGCCATTGTATATAAAACTAAGCAGACCCCTGATAGCCACCTTCATCAATGAAGGTCTAAAGCCTAAGCTGGAAAATCACATTATTCCTTTGTGTACAGATCCTAGTAAAGCCATGTTCTGGAAAACCCTAAAAGTATGCTCAGCTTCAGCTGCACACATATTCCATGTAAGCAGGACAACTTAGGTCCTTAAAGCTAAGCACACATCTTGGCAGTGAGGCTTGATGAAAAGCATATGAAAAAGGTAAAAAGTTAATGCCACTGAAGTTAGCTGCACAGTAGACTTGAATTTCCATGCAAGAATGTTAATGTCCCCATCATTTTTTCATTTTACTCCTTCCACACACACTGATTTTCTTATATAAAGACTCCTTTAATCCACACATGACCTTCATATGAACAGAAGTATCTAAAGTCAAAACAAGTTAGTTTTTCACCCTCTGTCTCTCTTTCCATTATTCCAGGGCATCTCTATCTGGAACTAGTACACCAAACACAGCCCTTGACGTTCATTTATGTGCAGGAAAGGACGGCCAAATAGAACCATAGAATCAAAGAATTGTTTGGGTTGGAAGGAACCCTAAAGATCACCTAGTTCCAACCTACTGCATGGGCAGAGGCATTTCCCACTAGATCAGGTTGCTCAAAGTCCTGTCCAGTCTGGCCTTGAATACTTCTAGGGGCGAGGAATCCACAGCTCCATAGACAACCTCTTCCAGTGTCTCACCACCCTCACAGTGAAGAATTTCATCCTAATGTCTAACTTAAATCTACCCTCTTTCAGTTTAAACCATCACCCCTTGTCCTGTCACTACATGCCCTTATAAAAAGTCCCTTCCCAGCTTTCCTGTGGGCCCCTTTGGATATTGGAAGGCCACTAAATGTTCTCCCAGGAGCCTTCTCTTCTCCAGGCGCCAAAGTACTGTGTTAAGTAAAGCAAAGAGCTCCTATGATCAATTCAACAGAAGTTATAGGGCTGGCATGCAAGCTGTCTCAACATCTTTTCCTTATATTAATACATAATCCATTTCCCCTCTCACAACCAGGAGAGAATTCAACTTTTGTTGAGAAAACAAGTGCTCTTCATTAAGCTTGCAATGGCAAGTTGGCTTAAGCAAAATAAGACTCATCATGCTGTTGGATGGTTGAAAAATACTATTTTCCAAACCAGAGAACTCACTAAGTTGCTGAAACAATGATTTTTAAAATGAAGTAACTTGGATGAGAACAGTTACAAGTCTGAAAGGGCATCTCTTCCAGGGATGTGGGGAGTGATGGAATGTGCCCAGAGGACTCCCTGCCACAGTGTAACACCATGTGCTGAAATACCTTGCAGGGAGCCAGAGAAGACACACAAACTGGAGGCACTATTGGCACATCAGGTCATTCTTGTGCCCATTAGTAAATCCTTTTGAGATACAGCACCATGCCAATGTAGCAGTTCCGCTTTGCAACTCTAATTACACTCTACATGCTTTAAGCCAAGACAAGGGTACAGAGCCCAACCTAATTGGCCCTGACTAACCTAGAGGAAGATTTCCCAGTCAAGCTATCCTGGCAAACTCTTAAGCAGAAATGAGATAAAGATTTTTTTATTTTCTCCCTTCAGGATTTAGCTAGACAGCCCCTTTACTCCATCATCTGTCTTGTCAGATTATTATTCTCACTTGGGAGTGGAATAGGTGAGCTCTTAGATCAGCAAAAGATGTATTACGGATGTCATAGGATGTCATTGGATATGCCCTATATCACTGGTTGCAAAAAAATATGTTTTATACTAATCCCTAAAAGATGTTTTCTTTACAATTAATAATCTCACATACACAAGAAAGGACAGGATATAAAAGCCAGAGTAAAGGCAAAGCATAGTTTTTGAACCTAAAAAAACGTTCAAAATACAGTTCTCTCAAGGGCAAAGAAATTTGTGACTGGATGAACAGTATAAAATCTGAAAGGTACGATGCTTCGTGTGAGTTTAACCAGTCCAGTCTTTGTCTGTGAAACTGGCTTTCTGAGGTATGTTCTCATCTTAAAAATTAATAAATTATGGTTAGGGCTATGGTTTTCTTGTTGCTGTTGTTTTTAAATTCTCTCATGGCAGGCTGGAGACAGTGGATAGTCTGTGATCTGTTGTGAACAACAATGGAAAAGGAGGCAGGAAAACTCTTTCTATGCAACTTGGACTTTTTTTTTCCTTACATTTACTTTGTTTCAGGTTTACCACCCCTCGAACAACAAAGGAGTTATTCACCCAGGGATATGCTGGAGGCAAATTAACTCTTATTTTAAAAGTGTGATGAGATGCAGATGTTCTCTGAAGTTCATAATATTCAACATCATGCCTCTTTGAATTATTTGATCATCACAAAGCAATCCAATTTAATTTTTAAATGCAGGATACTCATTACCATACAAATCTCAGACAAAGAAATTTAAAAATAATTTTTCTTCTGTCACTGACCTGCTGACTTCATATTTGGGTGAGTAATACTGCTTCTCTTTTTCTGTTCTTCATCTGTTTTGTTTATTGATGATGAAGCTCTTTGGATCCAGATCTGGACTATTTTTTGTGTATGGGTTCCAACCAGCTGAAAATTGTCCTAAGCTTCTCTCTCTCACTGTAAAACATTAATTAAATGTCTTTGGAGAAGTTTTGATTTGAGACCAGCAAAGATGGTAACCAGTGATTTAATCAGTGGTTAGTTGCCTTAAAATTACTCTCAGTTCTCTCACAGAGTTAGTATAGTCTACAACTTGAGGAGTTTTATTATCCTAGAAGTATATTACCAGAAATAATTAAAATTTGAAGCCTTGTGATAGAAAAGTAGAATTGAGAAGCTGCCACATGATCAAAACAAAAAACCCCACAATGGTGGCTTTTCTTTGAAGTTTTTCAGGTGAGGTGAGAGAAAAGAGATTGTTTCAATAGTTGTTTCCATCACAGAGATCTTGATATTTAATCCTATGGGAGGAGGGAATTGCATTAAATGATATGTGCTACAAAGTTTCAATTACCTAATAACAGAGCTGGTGTATTCAGAAATGCAGACTTAAGTATTTCAGCTTGCAACACTTTTCAATAAATCTTAGGATATTATATAAAAAGAGGGGAGCTCAAGGTTATTTTTTCAAATACTAATGATATTTTAGATACTGAGGAGCTTTATTTAGGCTCATGAATACTTTTTAACTGATCCCAGCTGCATTAAAAACCTGTCTCAAACTGAGAGAAAATGGCCTAGTTTTCACAGCACGACTTGAAACTTTGGAGAATTCATTAGTCTGCCACTGGGTACCATTTTACCCACTTACTGAGTAAATTTATGCAGGGTAAATCTAGAAATCCTGGAGCTTTTAGAGACAGTTATCTATTTCTAACTATCTACAGTTGTCTCTAGAGATATGAGTCTGCTCAGTCCTGCATTATTTGATTCAATTTTGACAAGTTAGTTCCTTTTTTGCACATAAAAGAATGCAAAACCACATCTCCTGGCATCAAGAGGAAAACCTTTCCAACTCTCTACAGTAGCTCTGCAGCTGTGAGACAAAAAATTCAAGATTTATTGAGGGAGAAACCACAGAGGAAGAAGCTGGAATTGGTATTCTTTCAGTTTCATCTGAGAAGAAGGAAATTTAGATTTCAGTCCTTGCATCTGTGACACTTTTTTGAATTTTCCATTAGATAGCTATTGGGTAAACAAGCAGAAATTAGACCACCAACTAATTTAAGCACCCACATTCCTTTGACGCCTCAGCCATAGAATTGCAAGTACTTTTTTAACCAAAATAGAGGAATTGGTCAATTTAGCACTGCCACACTGAGGAGACCAGTATCTTTACAAACAACAGTCTTTTGTCTTTGGACCATGCCCTTAAACATACCTAGATGCCCAAAGCTATCAGAAGACCTTGTATGTTATGTGTTTAATAACTTTGGGGATCTTTGGCTTCCAGATAGGAGCACTCCATATTCACAACAGAAACTTAATAGAAAGACTCAGTTGTAAACCATCTGAAACATAGATATGGATTCTGCTTTCCTTCTACTGCTTTAAAAAAGCATACAGATTTGTTAAGGTTTTGCAGGAGTGAATCTTTCACAGCCTCAAACTGATGCTGCTGCAGACCCCAAAACTTTTAAAAGTCATTAAAATGATAGATTTGAATTCCACTGTCCCAGCTATGGCTCAACTGGTATCAGACCTGACATAGTCCTGAGCAGATACATGCAGCATACACTGTCATGGTCAGAGTGGTGCTAATAACCAACATTCACAAGATAAAACCTGTCCATATGTCTGTTTGAAGAGCTGCAAAATGCTTGCCAACATACCTTGCATCTCCACCCCTGTCTGAGCCCCTGACTTAGATATACTTGAGGTGACTGGAAAACACATGTGCCATAACTAGAGCCCAACTTTTCACTCCTTTTTGTACATCCTTGAGAATAAGAAAAGTGCATCACATGTTTTGGTTACAAATTATGTTATCCACCAGATTTTCTGCAAGAGCTGCAAAAATCAATAAAGATACAATGGGACCCGACATTTCTAGTGTAGACACCTAAATGAAAAAAAAAAATAAGGAATTTCATAGAGAAGCCATAGTTCTGCCATACAAATGTGAAATGCCCACCTAAGGTATACAGAACCACACCTTGCAATGTAAGTGTAAAACATGTATATTTATGTTTTTTTTACTGTTTTGACATTGATTTTCAAAAAGTCTCTTGTACATTCTACATGAGTAACTTAGAAACCATTTAACTTTGCCTAGGTATGTAATTGCATGATGGAGTTCTTGTTTGCTCATGTATCTTTTAATCAGTAGCATGGAATGTACCAGAATATCAGACCAAGAAACATTCCTAACATTTTTGAAAAGCATGTTTTTATATTGCTACTGTCAAGCTTTCAGATCAGCATGTCCTATCTGTCCACACAGGCACTCCCCCAGACAATGCCAGAAAACATCAGCTTACTGGTTATAGCTCTTGCATACACCCACAGCAGTGCTGCAGGTAAATGACATGTACAAGAAATAATCTATATTAACCCAGTGCCATGCTAAAGATCAATTTTCTCTTGCACAGTTTGACAGGTACTTCATTTTAAGTAATTTTTTCTCTTTGACTGGGCAATACATATCTGTATTTGTAGGGGAGGGGGATGTACTGTATACATACAGAGATATATAAAAACAAGTCATGCAAGTCTTACATAAGTTAAATTTTATGATAACATGCTTAAGTGGAAGCAGATACAAAATTTTTCAGGCTCAAGTCCATGTTTAAAATCAGTAATCTGTCTCTTCAGCTTTTCTTCTGAATATATGCACTAAGAAACCCGCAAGAAGCATGTAACCTTTGCTGCATTTTTCCAGGCAATCCTGAGGCAGCAGGGTACATTTACCACACAGCAGACCCTCAATCCAAGTCCTAGGAGTGCCATGTTCCAGAAGATGCACTGCTTAACAGACCTCAGTTTCTGCTTCATGCCACTATCTACAGAAATGTAATTTCTTTTCAGTTTCTTTCTTGTTTTCCTACATTGTTGATAAGATTAGTTGCGACTAATACCAACAGTGATTGCAGTGCTCACTATACTCGTAAAAAGTAACTCACCAAACAGTGACCTGCAACAATTTTTTTCTGTCTCATTTGACCTAATCTGCCTTAGAATCGTTCCTGTTGGTTGCTTTCCTACTTGAGATCACAAATGATAAGATATTGTACCAGCTGGTTTCTGTTTTGCAAAGTATTTTTTCACTCTGAGGAGAGGGCATGGCTTTAGGCTGCACCAGGGGAGGTTGAGGTTGGATATCAGGAAGCACATCCTCACGGAGAGGGTGACCAGGCTTTGGAATGGGCTGCCCAGGGAAGCAGTGGAGTCACCATCCCTGAAGGTGTTTGAGGAAAGGATGGATGTGGCACTTAGTGCCATGGTCTAGATGATGTGGTAGTGCTAGGTCATAGGCTGGACCCGATGATCTCACAGGTCTTTTCCAGCCTCAGTAATTTGTGATACAAACATAGAGAATAAAAAACAGCAGCTTTCTAAAATTTGAGTTTTCATGAGTTGTGAAATCTTTAAAAAAAATGTGGAAGGGGAGTTGGTTGTACCGGTCCACTGGTGTAATCAATTTAAAATTAAGATGGTAAAAAATCACACTTAGAGCCAGAAGCAGCACAGTTCCCCATGACTCCTTCCTCCTTAACTGGCCAAATCAGTATCTCAGGTGGTATGAAATTAAAAGTTAAAGCTTCTAAAAACACATGATTAGATTTGATCATTTCTCTTCCACTGCTGCCAGCTAATGAGAAAAATCCACATAACTGATTCACAGAGTTTCAGGCCTAAATCAACCACTAGGTTATTAGATGTTCTCTCTAGTACATCACATGTGATTAAGTTTCACCCAACTGACCCCCAGCTAAGCTCATGGCCTCACCAACAGAAAGATGTTGGATTTATATCTGAAGAATTTAAAAGGCAGCAAATCCACTCCCTAGTTTGTCCTGAAGGTTTATGTACTTCATTAATGAGTTGGTTGTAGAGGATCAGCTGCTAAGCCTTCACTGTACTTCCTTCTTTGGGCCTTTTTTCATAGTTGAAAAATATGTGTTTCATACGACAGTGCACTGTAATCAAATCATCTCCCAGACAGTCTCCTATTTTCAATTGCGGGGCATATTCCCCTGCTTTCAAATAATTTTTATACATCTCTTTGGCTATGTCTCCAGTTTTTCATTTTGGCTTTTGCAAAACAGCCCCTATGGTTAAATGCCCAGCCCAGCAGCTCTGCAGCAAAGGGAGAAGCTGGTGCTGCTGCCCTGCAGAGCCCAGCACTGCCTTGGTTGCTGTTCTCTATGGAACCTTGCTGCTGAAATTCAAAAGGGCCTCTCTAGATCCAAAGCCCATGTTCTCAGCCGTGTTCAGCTTTCTTTGTTCCCGGATTATAAACATTCATTTCCAAACGTCTGAGTGGCCTTGCTTATCACATGATCATGATCATTCCATCAGCTGCTTCATCGTCTCAATTTAATGGTCTGCTAATCACTATATTATCTGACATTTTCTCAGTAATGGACTTAGGCTGTTGCTAAAAATATGCACTAGTTTCAGTCTTGTGACTGTCTTGACAATCTTACTTAGAGATATAAAAAAAAAAAGAAAGGTATCTATTTGGGCTCCTCACTTGCAACCACTTGTAGGAGATTTTATTTACCTTAGATTTGACCTCTAACATTGCTTTCATACCAAACAGCACTAATATGTAAATCAAAACACTGCACAGTGCTGGAAAAGTACCTTGTCAGTGTTTACACTGCTTCCTGGTTCAGGTTTATCATTCATATCTTCAGCCAACTTCTCTATGCTAGATTAGTACAAATTAACTAAGCCTACTGGTTTTAAAAGATTGTCCATAGCTATTTGTCATCATCCTTCTCAGATAGTTAAGGACTATCTGAGTAAGATCATCCATAGGATGCAGATGAATTCTTCTACTTCTTTAAAGGCACAGAGTTACAACTAGCGTTCTTTGTCCCCTTCCAAATCTCCATCTTAATAATGTGCTTCCTAGTTTTCAAAATTTCTTTTATTGCTCAAATGTTTATGCTCCTTATTTTTCTTTTTCCTGGATCTAGATTTTTCTTTTGTTTGATTTGTAGTGTAAAAAGTGTAAAAAGTAGTAGCAAAAAGTAGTAGCAAAAAGAGCTCAGCTTCCACAGTTCCCAGCTATGGTCACTTGGAACTGACGCCAAAGGTGAAGCAAGGTTTTTTGTGCAGAGACTGAGAAGGTCAAGAGGGACAGCCACACTACTCAAGGCTGAACAAAGTGTTTTAATGCAAGCAGAAAGCTCAAAAAGTAGCCCAAAACCCTACAAAAAAACCCCACAACAAATACAACACTTTTAAGGCCCATAAATTGTGAAACTGAGATGAAAACAGCATGTACAGCTCAGAAGTCATTTCACAGGCAGAAACATCCTTTGCTTATGCACTGAAAGTAATCCAAAACCCAGTTTTGAAGCTGGATGATATCTAATAGACTTCTAATTCACTTCTAATACAAGTGAGGAGAAAGCAAGGAGGAAGCACTTCAATAGCAAGCAAGATTCATGTAATTGACAGCTAAACCATTTCTTGCTCAGTATTCAGCTTACAGAGTCTTGGTCAAGCTACTGTCTTCCCTGTGCTGCAAATATGTCCAGCAAAGCAAGTTTTTTTTTTACTGAAGACCATCAAGGGGAGTTTATCCATCCAGTGAAGGAGTAGGGAGTATTTGACAAATTTCAGCTTTGAAAAAAAAAGGCATGGGGGAGAATCACAAAAGATATATTATGAACTTTGTAAAACTATGAGGTCAATTGTCAGCTTATCAGTGTCTGATACTGATTTATCCGTGCAAAACAGAAGTTACTAATATGAGTCATGAATATCTGACTCACTCTTTTGTTTCTTCTGCCAAACATCTCCCTTCACCTCAAATTTTGTGAAGTATTGATTCAAAATCAAACCCAGTTTTAGCTTTCATTTTTCATTTCTTTGTGGAAACGATCTGTCATGGTGGCATAATCTTGTCTTTGCTCCATTTGGTGTTTGTCCTTGCTATTATTATCAGAAAATGTAGTTTTTAAAAAGGACTATAAATTCCTCCCCAGTGCTCTCACTTATTCTCCCACCAAGATGAACAAGCTCCATATCCCAGACACAAAGATCTGACATGTGAGAGAGCAAGAGATAAGCTAGAAGAAATGCCAGGTGCAGCAGTAGACGCCTTGTCTACTTTTCTCTTCATTCTTCAGTACTGAGCCAGTAGTGAGGTCCAAAGAGGACCCCTCCTAGTAGCAGTATCACAAGATGCCTTTGAGAATAGACTTTATCTTAGTTAGATCTTTATTTTTGCAGCCTTTGATCAAAGATAATTAAGGGCAGTCCAAATCCAAAATGTCTTCATTTTAAAAGGGTAAAAGTGGTGGCATAAATGTGAGTTGCCTGTTTGTGTCTCAGATCTAGTCAGATTTATGTTCTTACAGTTCTTCCCACAAGCTCTTCCCTAAAGCAGGTGCTTTATAACCCCAGAGGGCATATCCCTGACCATGTGTTTCATGCCTGAAACACAGTCAAAATCATGCCTGCATAGCAGTGAAGGTGTGCTAGAAGAACAGGTAGATGTAGCTCCCCTTGCTTTAGCCTCTCATTCACAGGGCAGAGTAGCTGTTAAAGGCAACAGGGATTTCAATTGTACAATGTACCAGGGATCCAGGAGATCACGTTACTTTTTACCCATCCACTAATTTTCAACATTATCCACAGTTACTAAATCGATGGCAAGAGCCTTATTACAAATGGATTTTTATTCAGCTTTTAAAAAAATGTCTTGTCTGACCATACCCGTGTGCAAACTCAGTATCTAAAAGGAAAAATTTTTCTAAATAGAAGGGCAGCCTGTGTCCCCCCCCTGTGTTTCATTTCATGTGCCTTATGTAACGTGTAATGCTCCTGTGTCATTGCCTTGCACCAGTCATTCTCAAGGAATTACAGGGGGTGGGCACAGATGATGTGACTGGACACAGTAACACGGTTTTCAGTTATCCCCTGGCATACACTCTCAGCCACTGGCATTAGGAAATGACAGCTCATAGCATACAACTAAGCTGCTTTGGAAAAGTACTCAGGAAGCATGTGGGAGAGATATTAACAAAAGCTTTCCAGCTGCCCCTCACAGTTGCCAGATGCTGAATAGCCTGCAGAAGCAAATGATTTTTAGGTGGCTGCTCAGCATCCTCCAGTCAAGAGTGGATGTCTTCAGAAAGGGAAAGCATGGCCCATCAGGAGAAAAAAGGCTCATGATTCTCCTATAGGCTGAGCCTCTTTTGCCTTCCTTTCAAGCATATGATAGTTTTTAATGTCAATGCTCTAGAATGGAGATGAGTTAGTGATCAGAAGCAAAGAACAGGTCAGAGACCCGAGAACGAAAAACTCTCCCATTTCTCATGATGATTCCTATTCTGTGTGTCCAGGATTTTTCTGATTTTGCCCATATGATCCTAGCCCATATCAGATTTCAGGGCTCAGATAACCAAAACCTGTTCCTCTATATGGATAGATCACAGTGTATACCCCAAACCAGGTTAATTTCCCAATAGATCCTTCTGTGACACTAATATAGAAGAAAAGCATGTTTATAAGATCAAGTGAGTCCCCCTTAAATACTGTAAAACCACTGTTTGTGGACAGACAGGACAAGAAGTATGAAAAGCTGTTGTGAAAGGAAACATTTAAAATCCCCAAAGCTCTTATATTGAATAATATTCATATAAAATTTAATTTATATATTATCCAATGAGCTTCATGTATTAAACACCCACATTTCTATTTTTAACGTGTGGGGGCCTTAAGGCCACTGTGTACTAAACAGATTTTCATTTTTCCTGTAAGTCCAACTATGCACAGGAATACATAGTCCTGTTTCCTCTGCCATTTGATGGGCAAATATTATTATTTGTAGAAGTACTTCTTGCTATGCCTAGCTTCACATTACACAAAGCAAAGAGGAATGTGAAGGTCCTTGGGTGAGAAGAGGAACCAGAACATTTTATTCTCAGTTACTGACTCAGCTTGAGGGCAGCAACAATCCAAAAGCTGTTTGCAGATGAATGGAGTTGAATGGTTCATGTGAAATAAATCATCACTCTCAGTGATCAGGTCATGATGCTAAAAAGCAACACGAAGAAAAAAGAACCTAGAAGCCCATTCCTGAGCAGCCACCTCCTGCAAAGTGCCTTGCAGGCAGCTGTTGTCCTGAGAAGAACTTCAGGATGGTGAGGAGTAGCTGTTCATTTACTGCTCACATCTCCCCTGCTCTGAGTTATTCCCAGTCTACAGCAGGCCCAGAACAGTGAAGGAAGAGAAATAAAGAATATGAGACATGGAGAATGAGGATAAAGAAACCTTTCATTCTGGGTCATCCTGAAGGATATAACAGCATCACCATGCAATGCAGGACAGGTATTGATGTGAAAAGATTTTCAAAGATGTTTATTGAGAAGATGAGCAAATCTGATTTGGGACTCCCTCATCACAAACTCAGTCAAGGTGACTCAAAGGCATTGCTGCACATGGCAGCATTCTTGAACATTTTTAACTTCAGACAGATGTGACTGCAATAAGTCTTAGTGTTGACAAAATGAACTGGGGCCAGTTTTAAAGGAGTCACACAAAACCTCTGTGATTTCCATCTTCAATCTCAAGTGTAAGCTAACATATCCACCAGTATCCTTTTCCTCCAAAAGAGAGGAGACTGACTCAAGCTCCGCAAGAAGATGAGAAAATAATATCAAAAGGAAAGAAACAATGTACAACTTTTGAAAATCTTTGTACCTATTTCATTGTACTTTTGCAAATGCAGCTGGAAAGACTATACATAATAAACTTGCTAATCACTTTTCTGCTGTAAAACTTATCAGGGTTAGCTCATAATTCATACAGATGTTCTTCAAAGTAATAACTGTCTGATCTCACTCTTCCAAGCTTCTCCAAATTATCAAATCTGTTGCTTTATTCAGACATTCTTATTTATAGGCAAGAAAAAAAATATTGACAAACTGTTCAAGGTGTTATGAAGACCCTGTAATGGGATTCTGGTTATGCTGCATCTCACCTTGGAGAACTAATCAGCTCAAAGTGCTTTCCTGTGGCAGAAAGCTACAGAGGAGCCCATGTCACAGGCTATCAAAAAGCACTGGGGCTGATTTCTTCCATTTTGGCTTGGTATAACTTCTTCGCCTTTTCAAAAAGGATATGATGTGCCAGCAAACAGAACTGCAAAAGGAGCAGTTCAGAAAGGAGAGTACCCATTACTGGGTTTAACAGGATAAGCTCATCACCCCCCAGTCAAGAGAGAGGACATACCTGATACTGAACATCAGGTACTCCACTTGGCACTAGCCCTTGTGTGTGGTCAGCCTATCCATTTGGTTATTTGACTGAATTATGTAGGTCAGTCAGTGTTAAGCAGTCAAATGGGAACCCAGAAACAGTGACATGGCTTCACTCACAGGTGTTCTGACAAGGCAATAGGCTGACAGGTTTGTACAATCAAGTGTCAATGACACAACACAAAATTTTGTACTTGAAATCTGTAATTTCTAAGTCAGTGGCTAAGTTCCTGTAGCTACTTTAGTGATTGCTAATATCAACTATTATTAACAAAAGATGCCCTGTGTAATCTCATATCCTGTGTTGATTAAAGGCTTCTTTCAGATATCAGAACAAAAGTTTCTTCCTCGTTACTCCACTATGAGAAATACTAAAATGTGCAAAGTGTTAAGAAATATTACATACATTCCTGAAGAGCCCCTAATGATGCATGACAGAATTCAATATTATTATGCTTTTAAACATTTGTGACGAGTATTTGAAGGACGAAAAAAGAAGAAGAATCTAATGTTCCCACAAATAAGACGAGCTCCACAGCTCCTGTGGCACGGAATAGATGGAAAATTAGCCTAGGCAATGTATGGGGAGATGCTGACTCACAAGACATCTAGTGACTGCTGGCTGCAGTGTGGGCAGGAAGCATATAACAGGCACAACATCAAAAGAATCAGTCTTGAACACTGAGAGTTTCTACCTGAATGAAGTGTTAAGCTCATGAAGAAGGCAAACAGAACCACTCCAGTGTCAAGCTCCTTGGGGCAGGGCCTGTGTCTGTATAATGCCTACGGAATTGCACAATTATGGATGGTGTGCTAAGGATGCTTTGGCAGCCACTGCCAAAATGTGCTGTATTAGGACTATGCATGCAGTCCCAGAGGGAAAGCTCTTGAGAGTCCTCTCTCTTTTCCGGTAGATGATGCAACCATAAAAATTTTCCACACAACCTGTTACGGTACACAGAATTCTACTGATTTATTTCCCAAGGAAAAAAACCATACTTGTTTGGTTTTGGTATCAGAGATGTTCAAAACCTTGTTGGACAAGCCTTGATGGCTAACAACAATCCATACCCTTATTCAGAGGCCACATCAAGTTTCTGGTTTGGGGAATGGGAACAGTTCATTAAATCTTTTCTCTAGGGAAACATTTACACAAAAAGTTCTCCAAGGCTGGTGGCTTCAAAATTATAAAAGAATAGAGAAATTTGTGTTAGAGGGGACTCTAGAGGTCATTATCTGGTCCAATTTCTCACTTAAAGCAAGACTGAGGTTACTCAAGGCCTTACCAAGCCATATTTTCAAATTCCTTCAGGATGAAAAGCCCCAACCTCTCTGTCATTAAGCTGCACCTGTCAAATATATTTGGTCTATGAAATAGCTTAAGTTGGGTTCTCCCACCATGTGAAACCACTTACATATTAGCATAGATCAAAGTGTAATGGCTGTTAAGTAGATCAAGGTTTAGTACATCATGGGCTACTGCATACAATGGTTGCATGGAGATGCTGATGTTAGTGGAGACGACTACATACCCCATGAGTACTATCATCTCTGAATAAAAAATTAAGAAAATTCAGGGTAGTTACCTAGGTGTGGAATGTCACGGTTACTCCAAACTTCAATCTGAACAGGCACTCCAAATCTATCACTTTTCACCTGTTTTTTTCTGTGGATGAGAAGTAAATGGGGACAAGTTTTAAGAAATCAAAACTTCAGTGAGTTTCCCTTCAGAGCAAACTCTCCTAAATTCTTCTTTAGGAAGATATGGTAATAAATACTAGAATCTAATGTCTTCATAGACATCAGCAGTTCATTATCTTAACAGTTCCCCATTCAACTTGCTCTTGGAATTGTACTTAAAGGATCCTAACAGCTTTTATTTGGCTCATCCCTGAAGTAAGATCTGAATCATATTCTAGAGGTATCTACCTCCCTTAATTATGGATGGAGCTTCTGGTGAGTTGATCCTTGATTATTTGCCCAAATATGGTTAGGAGAAATCAAGGTCAATGAGTATGTCTTTTAGGAAACATATGCCCTAAACTTGCATCCAACTGCTGAACAGAACCTGTCAGTTTGCCATTGTTTTCCTTCTTCTTAGCCCAAGGCCAAGCAACCATAACTAAAACAGCGTAGCAGGAAAAAACAAGAACATTTAAATCTCTGTTGCGCATTTCCTGTTCATTTTTGGTGTGCATAGTTCCACAATATTACCAAAAAATTAACAAAGGTCCCAGCTACAGTCATAACAGTTCAAAAAGCAAGGTACATCCAAGGTTGGCAGATGCCAAGAGAAGCTCTTTGTTTCATAAATCTCTAAAAATAAAACCAGTGACCACCCCCACACTGGCATTGTGCAATGGCCCCATAAGCAGCAACAAATCCAAATTTTGATTATTTCTCCTGTAATCCACTGCCAATTCCTAGTGTCTCCAGATTCAAACCTTTAACATTTTGCACATACTGATACTAAAATCCTTTAGAAGTCCTTGACAGTCTGCTAGCTATCTCTAGATTCATCATTTGACATTTCTTCACTACATATTTCTTTCTGCTTCTCTTCATGTTCCTCCTCATGCCCCCTGCTTTTTGTCCCCTTTGCTATGTTTCCACAAACTACTCTGTTGAGCTTTCTCCAATATTTTTGTTTTGTGTTTTGTTTCTATTCCTCCCTGTCCATAATTTCTGCTAATATTCCTGTCTGGACATACTGTCATTCTCTCTTGAATATACACTTCTCCTCAAAAATCTATGGACTATAGCTCTTCCCCTTGAAAACTGCAGACTGATTGGACAAGTTAGAGAGCACATGTTCTCAGGGCTCAAAAGAGCACATCAAATGGGTAGAAAAAGTTGGTGTTCAGATCTGTCCTTTTTTGAATATTGCGTGTGTGTGTACGCTACCAGATTTCTGAGATAATTTCATTACTGTCTATAAAAAGCCTTATGAGAAACAATGAGAATAATATTAGTCATCACCCCTGTCCATTTAATCGCAAATCCCAGTCTTGCAACTTGCACCTAAAGAAAGTTTCTAGGAAGTTTTTCCAGACTGAAAATGGGCAGCAGTGTGCAGTGCAGCAAAAGCCCAATCCTTCCTGTTCCTGGAGCACCCATCCTGAAGAGCATCCTATCCTAACAGCCTGATGCAATGGAGAGCCAGCATCTTGTGTACAATTTTACTTGGCTGTTAAGTATTTTCAAGTCTTTAAATTCCAGCTTTTCCAAACAAAGTAGTCTCAGAAGGGTCCCAGTGGTTGTTTCTGCATTGTTTTATTCAAAAGGCTCATTTGCCTGACAATGAAATATTATACATGTTAATAATCAGCTGTGGAACTCCTTGTGTTCAAAATCGTATTAGGTAGATAAAAAATGACTGATAAACAAAAGCTACTGTGGGAGTTTGTTGTATGAAGAAAACTTAGCAAAAGTACTGTGTCCTCAAAAACTTAACTGAAGAATGGAAATGCAGCAGAGGCAGAAAGGTAACAATAACAGGATTAGCATGCTCTGAAAAAGAACCAGAAATTAAATTAGTAGAGGACTGAGGAGCAAAACAAAGGATGAGACAAGAGAAGGTTAAAATATTCAGAGACTTCTGGGCCTGGAGGTTACCTGATTATTCTTCAAACTTCTTTAAATGCACTGAGACACAGTGGGCTGGATTTTCACTTAGCACAAAGAATACAACTCCACTGATGTTTTCTCCTGCAACAGGGTAGCACTGAGCTACACCAAGATTCTGTCCTACTCATTAAATTCTCATACTTAGCAGTGGCAGGATGTTTGCTGGCTTTACAAACAGATATTAGAGAATATCATTAGACCCTTTAATCCAGATTTTGAAATAAAACCATGTGGATCCATTTGTTCTTTTATTTTCTTTACACTCCCTGCAGAAAATTTTAGGGGAGGGCCTTTTGCAGAAGGATGACAAACCATTTGGTTCTTCTATATATTGATAAGAAGATCAAGTATGAAATTTAGAGGAGCAAATTTTCTCAGCTAGAATCAAAATCCACTGGACCATGATACAGCTTTAAATTATCCCTTTGAGGATTCATATATCTTTGGTTAATTTGAGCAAAGATCCCCTCTAGGGGGATTATACTCCTAAGGGAATTGACAAAACAAGTGGAAAAATGTCTTTTCCAGTCAGATTCACACAATCTCTGACTCAGGAGGAATGCAGACACAACGAGAGCACAAGGAAGGCAGTTCTC
Organism: Heliangelus exortis; assembly: GCF_036169615.1. Lineage (NCBI taxonomy): Eukaryota > Metazoa > Chordata > Aves > Apodiformes > Trochilidae > Heliangelus > Heliangelus exortis. The sequence goes on along the minus strand of NC_092424.1, from coordinate 58,427,744 downwards.
TTGAGATTTCTCAAGAACTGGAAGGTGGAATAATCATCTTAATCTTCAAAAGGTGAGCATTTAATTGGACCATCAATGTCCTGGTTTTTAGAAAGAGGGCTTGCGATGCTAATTTTAAGCCATATTTATTAAAGACAGCTCAGGATGTTACCCAGATTTCTCTGTGCTTTATTTCTGGTATTCGGAATAATTTCAGTAAAGCCCTCCTGATGCAGAACTCACTTTCCAAAAGCTCTTTTTTAAATTCGGTGTGGTAAAAATTAATTTGTATGAATGCAAACAACTGAGGAGCAGCATAAGAGGGTCTCTCAGTGACATGTTTCCTCTCTTCATGCACAAAGTTTTCCCATTGTCCAAGTGAAAATAAATGGCCATACTTTCAATATCAGGATATTTTCCCTTTGGAGACTGCTGTTCAGAAGCCTTCAGCTCCATCTCTGAAGCAAGGTCCCTAGTTCTGAATCAAATAAAATAGTGCCACATCTCTTGTGGTGATGATTGATCAGGCCTACAGCAAGGAGCAGAAGACAAAGCAGCTCAGTATCCCAAATGGTAGTCTCAGAAATTCTCTGCTTCTGAGCATTAGGGAGGAGAAGTATTGTGATTTTTAGCAGAGAAAAAAGAACATTCCTTTAAGATGCAGAGGGGGAGAATTTGCTCTTTGTCAAGGCCAGCTAAACTCAGCAGCTGGAATGGACTGTACCCTTCAGTATGTCTGTGATCTTCACTAGGTTAATTGATATGAAAATATTCCTAAAATCTTGGTATTTGGCAGCTTCCTAGTTTTATTTGCTAATAACCCAGTCAGCACATAAAGAAGGCTTTTTCTGATTGTATACAGGATTAGAAAATAAAATTAAAATTCCTTTAATTCCTTTTCAAATTCCTCTTCAAAACAAACAGGCAAAAATGCATTTTTGGCTACCTCCTTTCAAACTATAGGTTGTCAGCATACTATATCTTTCCTCGTGCTGGAATATGATATTGAAATCTACAAAGCATTTTCAAACAATATTGCATTTAAAACCAAAATCCCAGGGCATCAAGGACATACTCAGAGTTAATATAGCTGAAGTATTCTTGACACCACTTCATTGTTCCCAGTCGGTGTGCACACTGTCTGCATGCCAATAGCATTGCACAGCAAACTGTGCCTGTTCTGGATGAGTCTCCAGGAGAGCTCTCAGAGCTGTTGTAATGATCAGTTGGGAACCTTTTGCTGCTCAGTCACTAATTAAACACCAGCCTCATGATAATGACTAATCTTTTTTACCTACTGTTCTAATATCCTGTGCAAAAAGGGTAGTTGTTTCAGCCCTGTTTCCAGCAGCCAAAATACAGAATGCACTTGCAGATTCATGACCAGGTGGTTTGGTTTTTTTGTTGTATTAAAAACCTCTAAAGAAAAGGATGCAAAAGACCTGGCAAAGAAACTCCCTCGTCAGTCATAAGTGTGTTGATTGCTAACTGCAACTGCAAGATGCTGGCAGAGTAACATGTGGGAGCTTCAGGACTATCCACAGGCCTAAATAGTTGTCCCACACACTGTAATATCAGAGCAAGAAATTGTATTCTAGTTTACTTGTACCAGGGCACAGGAAAAGCAGGCTTTTCTTCCACTGTCCTAGAAAAGGGGTCATGACCTGTGGTCCCCATCTTCCATCCCTTTGACCTGCAGTGACACATCCTAATTCCAGTTTTTCAGGGATGTCTCCCCTTATCTCCCATCTAAAATCCCCCTTCTACTCCTTCAGCTCAGCCTCATCCCTTCCTCTTTCAGTAAGCAAGGGTTTTGCCTCCATTTGGAGAAGTCCTGGGCTGGCTGCAGGAGCCCTGTCCTGCTCCTACTTCAGTTAAATGGGGAGCTCACTCACCCCATGCTATGAATTTGTCACACCATATGAGCATTGCCAAGTCCTGTCAGCTGTCTGACTATAGGATGTCCTCTGCCAGTCCCTTTGGAAAGTTTTCACTGTAAGAGTTCATAAAGTAATTATTCTAGGATGATAGGTTTTCTGTACCAAACATAACATTAAATCCCACGTCTTTGTACAACTGCAAAGGAAACTTGTGATCATGGCTGTAAATTTATTTATAAATTCAATTTTAAATCCCTTTGGCACTTCTTTTAGGGTGATTTTTTAAAACAAAGATTAAATTGCTAGAAAGTTTGCTTCTGAAGACTTGACCTTGAAACAAAATTCAAATGCTTATGTGTCTAGACTGTACAGTGGAACCAACTCCTTCCTCTGCAACTTGCTAGCAACAGCTTTTCTCAGAGGACTGCAGTTGGAGATAAAGGAATCTGGTGACAAGGAGCAGTCAGAGAATTGTATACACATCAGATATTATCTGTCTAGGGGATTTCACATTTTTCCTATATCCCTTTGATGAAAATATGGAAATAACAAGTTTCCAAAGCAGTGTGGGCTTTCCAGAACTCTGGGCCTCCTAAAGGATAAGGGCACTCAAGACCTGGTAAGGAAATAGCCATTTTTAAAAAATGCAAGCTATACCTTTCAAAAACTTACCTGCTTCAAAACACTCACTTAACATACAAGAAGAGAAAGAGTGGGAGCAGTTTTTCAATGTCAGCGCTGTTAAATCACATCTCGGAAGCATTTCATAAAAGAAATCCACTTGACTACATAACAGCTATAGAAATTTACTTTGCAGGCACTCATCAAGGCACATGGAAAGCCATGCTCACCATTCCTGCCTGGTCACATGGAATCTGGCTGCTCCTGCTGTCACACACGTGAGGGACCAGCATTTGTCTGGAGCCTGTGGAAAGTTCCCCTGCAACATGTGAGGGTGGCTCTTCCCCAGTGCCAGATCCCCCCCTGTCTTTTCCTTGCCCCTGCAAATATCAATCCTATTGTTATAAACTTCTTAAGATATTTTCATTTATTTCTCACTGCTATGTTGAACTACATAAGAAATTCTAAACTCATGTCAGCACCAAAGTGAGGATGTTTTTAGAAAGAAAAGGCTCAGGGGAGCCTTGGTGTCCTCAACAGCCACTTTGGTGCCCAGGGAGCCTTGCAGCAAACATCCTCACAGGCTGCTTCATTCATTAATAATCTATGAGCATTTAATTGGTACCACTGGATATTCAGAACTTAGAAATGCCAGTCTAAGGAAGGAGGAGGAAGGGGAAGAGCTGTTTCAGCAATGTTTTTCAAGACTGTTCACATAATTTGTAATCTGCCACTTTATCAGGAAAGTTCTCCCTTCAATGCAACATTCAGAGTGCTCCTATGGGGTACAGATGTCTCACACTTACTTCAATAGGTGTTGCTTATGTTCTTGGGCCTGTAGAGCAAGAAGAAACATCATTAATCGCACCTCTGGCCTTTTTCCAGAGGCCACAGGGGAAATGGAAAAAGTCCTGCTGACTTTGGATCCAACCCTGCTTTAACCCACACTCAGAATGAGGAAAGGCCTGTGTAAGCATTGGAGGGTTTGCTCTAGGGAAGGCTTTTGACTGAATCAAAAAGTAGGTACTACCTAAAGGCTGTGATAGTGCTCTTGTGAAATCTTTATATTGCTTAAGGGTAAAAGCCAAGCTCATCAAGGACCATTCCCAAATTCTCAAAGGAGAAGCCTGAGCCTCACTGAACTCAAGGACATCCCTTCTGACCTTTCCCCTTGCTAAATATGTGCATGATCTAACAGGAGGCACATATCTTCACACCTCAAAAAGAAAAGTACCCAACACAAATTAGGGTCACCACTAGTGTGGTCGGAGAACCTTTAGGCAAACTCATGTCTTTGAGTAACTGTATAAAATGTTCATTGTTTCAAAATCCTTTATTAAAGTACTATTTTGCTTCCCCCACACACAAAACTGTGTCTCCGCATTGAGGCAAACTCCTGAAGGACAGAGCATAGGAGTGTGAACAGAACTGGACCTCCCCAGTCCAACCAGTGGATGCCTGAAGGTTGGAGCATAGGGCAGGCTCTCAGAGCTGCAGACTTGAAGGTGTTTACCAAGATGCCCCTAGGTCAGTCTGGCAGCTGCCACAATGGCCTCTGCAAGACCAGTCAAATCTCTGATACTGGAATTTAGAGGTGGGAGTGGTGGAAGGGAAGATGTCTGCTGACTGAGATTTCTCCTGAGCTCCTTGCCTCAGAAAGAGACCCACTGTGCAACAGCAGTGGCACGGCTGCTTCCCACATCCCATGTTTCCAGTAGGAGGACTTGGAACTTTCCACTGACCCTGTGGAAGAGTGTTGAATCCAAGATCTTTTAAGCAACACATTGCAGTTTCAGAGACAAGATATGTTTTGGCTAAAGGGCTTTGCTGGAACTTTTCCTACTAGCTCTAATTATGCTAAGACCTTTTGAAACTCATAAGCACCCACTTTACTGACCTGTTTTGCTAATTTGTCTCACAGTCTCTCTTCCAAACTTCTACAGGGCCATACCAGCACTAACACTGGTCCCTTCTTCTTCCACTGAACCCTCTACTTTGAAATCCCTGCAGTTTGCTTCTTTCCTTATGGCTGATATGAAACAAAATTTAACCTGTATGTTTAAACTGTTCAGGTTGTTCCTCTTCTACTGGGCTGTCTCCAAGTTTGTAACAGTGTTAAGCTTCTGTGATCACTGATTCCTGTCATTAGTGTGTTTCTGTTCACAGGTAGTATTAATCAGTATGTTCAATATAATAATGTGTATATAAGAAAAACTGTGACAAAATCAGCAAAGATTAAGTAATGTGGTAGCACCCATTGAGCACACATTATCACCTTCTGGAAGTTCTGCCTTTGGCAGCTATTAAACATACTTACGAGGGCTTGTCACCAGGCACTTAGAACATACTCAACCCTGTTTAGCTTAAGAGCAAATAATTCTTTTCCTCGGCAACATTTCTTGTTCATTAAAATGTCCTTGCTGTTGCACTTGTTTGGAATAATTCAGCAGGTATAAGGTAATGCCTCTGAAATGAGTTGTGTAAATTCCTTAACTACTTCAGCAGAGCATTCAGAGGAATGTCTTTATATTAACCTTTTATTTGCCAGACACTTTCTGACATCCAGACAAATTGGATTTCATAGCACAAACTGTACATACAACTTCTAAACACAGACAGTGATACAGACTGTTGCCTTATGCACTAGAGGTGGGAATTAGCTGGAAGTTAGCTGAGGGAAAGCTTGAGCAAACCTGCCCTCCAACTCAACTTTGAATCTGAAGGTCATCTCTCTTTAGATGAGCACAGCTGAGCTTCTGGGCCCAGGTATATGTTGACAAGTGCCCTGACCTGGGAAACCAGGAATTTTGTGCTCACTCAAATTTTGTCACGACTCACACTTAAGGCAGAGAAACACCAACAATCTGTACACAACTTCTCCAACTAAAAAATTAGGCCATGAACAGAGGTGGGTGTTAGTTCATGGCAACCCAATTTTTGGAGAATAATCAGCTGTAAGTGCATGTGTTCCATGTGCTGGCACTGAGCAAACCAACAGGATCAGAAGCCCCAGGGCTCAAAGGGTGCAAGGCATCCCTCCATGGCTGCTGCTTTGCTAGGGGGGATGCTATAAATGGGGCTCCAGTTCCCATCCCAAGTTGCAGGTGATGAAAGGTGAACCTGAGAGCATTTCACATCACTGAGAAACAACTGTACTACAGCTGGGAGTGTAAAGCCCTTAGGTAAGAAAGTGAGCAGGTAGTTGGGAGAGAATCAACAGGTTAGAGAGAATGGGGAGACTCATGTAGTCTCTGATCTCAAGAATTATTATATATTTGATAATTATGACATTACATATAGACAAACACCAAAAAAACCCCCACCAAACCAAAAAAACAAAACAAACCAAAAAAATTAAAAAATCAAACTACAAAACTAAAATCCAAATCACAAAACCTGCTTTGGCTTTACCTTGAGCTAGTATTAGGAAACCGTGCAATCAGGAGACAATTATAGGCCATAAGACCACCCCAGTAAAATGTATTTAGTGTCATTAAAAACCTGTTTCAAACAAGAGAACACCTGATAGGTAGGAGGGCAAGAGGCAAAGTATGTTTTAAGGATAATGGAGGGTATTTTTACATATATTCTGTTCTTTCATATAATGCTGTTTCTCTCAGATCCTTCCCTAACTGCATTTTAGAGCCATTTACCAAGTTTTTCTCTGTTCTCACCTCTGTTTTTCCTACTTCACATGGCACCACCTCTCAACACCTTCTTGACAGTGTGGTGATAGGCTGCAGGCACCAGGGCTTCAGCCTTCAGACCCTTGCTGAAACCCTAAAAACCAGTGAGGGTTTAATTTAAAAACAGCAAATGGAAGCATAAAAAAATAGAGCCAATAAAAAGTCTGTGTGAGTTGTCACTGAGAAAAATTTTTCAGGAACCTCTTTTCCCTGCTTTGCCTATGGCATTTGGTGTACTGCTAGCTCACTTCCAGTAATAGCAGCTGCAGGGACTCTTGTACATGACTCAGTCACACACACGTAGCCACCTCAGCCTGCTGTTTATCCCTTCTTCCAGCATGGATAATATTTTTTTTCACTGACCCAATTTTTGTTCTTTTTTTTTTCAGAAAGCTCTCCAGGCTTTCTTTCATCTGAGGACTTACGTAAATCCTCTCTCTGTGCCCAGGCTCAGACGTACTCTGGGGATACAGCTGTGCACCCAGCTCGTTCCTGGGTATACAGGTTAGCCCAGCCCATAAAGGTTTCATCCAACTGAAAGTGCTCTAAAATAACAAGATTCTAAACATTGGGACTGGCTTCTCTTTTCTAGAGATGGAAAGTTGAGAAGTTGCCATAAACTTAATTTCCCAAGACTTCTCAAGATTTTCTCAAGAGATATCTGAGTTCTGGTGTCTGCAATGGGAAAGATCTGACACAAGCTTTACCTATATTTGAAGCTGACAGCTTTACCTGCTCAGCTGAAGTATCAGGTCAGTAAGTGCATCCTACAGCCTGGCTGGTCAATGTCACCAATTTGGAAGACTCTTCTCTTAGCAGACACCGGAGTTTATAGACACACCTATTAAAGCTGGACCCCAACTTTTTCAACTTCTGGTCCTAAACCATGAGGAAAAAAATGCTATTTACCCATTAACAGCAACATTAACATCCAGCAACATAGGTTGCTTTCTTTCTTCACTTCTGAATCTCTAGCCCAGTAAGTCTCCTCTGACAATACAAACTTGTTATTCATATTATATTTCAGAGAAACTGTTAAGGGGTAATTTTAAGAGGCACATATATGGTAGTCTTACATGATTGCTATTATTGCATTGAAAGAGAAACAAGTTCATGCTTAACATAAGTTTTATTCAATCAGGTCTATCAATAGAAGTTTTGAGTTCCATATTGATGAACTTCCTGAGCTAGACATGTCATGAAAAAAAAGGAATCAATCTGACCTCTCACTATTATTTCCAATGCTCCTGTACCTGTAACTGAGCCAAAGTTCTGTATAACGTTATCTCTCTAACACAGTCTTTTACTTCCTAAATGTATTGCTACTGGGCCTACCATTTGTTACAGAGAAGTTCAAGAAGCCCCTGCAGCAGAGCTAATTTGTCAACAGCTATTGCAGTTGTTTGTGTCTCTATTGTGAAGAACTGAATTGTTGTCTTTTGATCATCTCTTAACACCAGGTTTTAAATTGTTCAGCTATCATTATTAATTCCTGAGATCTGACTCACTCATGCTACACTGACTACATCTGGTGCTGTCATTCACTGCCCCAAATAGTGTAAAGATTAAGAAATATTACTGTTCTGATTGGTAGCAGGCCAAGAGTTTCATTCTATTACTCATCCTGTTAAGATGTAGCCCTCTATATTAACAAAAGCAAAATGAATTCAGTTAATATAATGTTCACTCCCTTAAAATTCATCTTCTGACTTCTGCTGCTCCATGCATTACTGATGGAAAATACCAATTTTTGGTTCATGAGCCGAATTGCAAAGTCACAACCTGGAGCAGGAAAGTTCAAACTGGAGGGAAGATTTTCACTGAACTATATAGTGAAGGGGAATAATTTTCTATTTCATTGCATGTTTTGCAGAGCATTTTTTAGCATCACCCACCTCTGGAAACTGAAACAAGGGGTATGCCTGCACTTCAGCCACTAAGATTGCTTCTCAAAGAGGACATCAGAGAGCTCCATGCAGCCCATATCCCAACAGCCTCCAAAGCCAGCTAGCATGACTGACAAGCAGCACAACCCTGGCCTCCAAGCTCTCCCTGATACACTAAGCAGCATTGTTGAAAACCAACCAGGCTAGTGGTATGAAAGGTTAATTTTTCCACAAGGCATTTTCTCCTTTTATTTCAGTGCTGTCTGGTTTTTAAAATGTTTGGTTTAAATTGTGCTGAGTAATTATAATGCTCCTTTAATCCAGGCCCAGATGTTCCCTTGTTTGAATCCTGTGACACCCACTCACATATCACAACCTCTGAGTGAACCTGAGCCAGCTTCACTTCTTACCCTAATCCTCAGCAGCAGCTGCCAGCACTGTCATTCCCTGATAGCAATGCTGAGGCCACTTAGGGACTTTAGATGACTACATAGTAGGTGTCACCCTGTAATAAAAGAGAAATGCATGGAAAGACCTGCCTATAGTAGGAGAAAGGATGGCCAAATGTATATGTAAATAGTATGGAGGTACATTTCTTCCTTTCAGAAATAACAGATACATTATTACAGTGACCTGCATTTAACTGAATTCAGTTAAGAAATACTTTTACCACTATTCTCTGCTCTGATCCTCCTGTGCTACCATCCTCCCTGGGAATCCACCTTCTTAACAGAGAGCTGTGGTTCTGGGATAAGCACTTATATAGACATTTTACAGAAGCATCCCCTTCTGGTTTGCTATCTGTGCTTCTGTAAATCAGCTTTCATGAAAAAGCATTAATGGCAATGGAAAATCAGAATAGTTTCTGCTCTCCCACTTCTGTTCAAGAGTTTTTAATGATGGAATGCAGGTGCCTAAAAGAAAATCCATCAATTCCACTGCGTGCATCCAGCCTTAGTAACGTATGAAACCAACTACAGCCATGAGAAACACAGGTGGGGGGTCACTGTTGCCTGGGCTTGTACAAAACCTTTTTGCATAAAGGTTTTTTCTTTGCATTTCACTACTGGCTTATTTCTCTTTTCTACTGGGCAAATAGTGGATAATCCACAGCTTGTCTCTTCTCAAGTGCCATACGCAATCATCTCTGGAATTTGAGATTATTATATTACTTACCATAATTGCCCATCCTTTTTTTAATGAGTTATGCATGGATAAAAGCCTTTCGTGTATTTGCATAATCTGCTAGGCATAGGGCAGTATGAGCCAGGAGTCAACATTCAATAGTTCAATAGTTTCTAGTTCCACACACTGACAATTTCTGCAGCACTTTTCCCCCAAGGATCTTGTTGAGTCTCCCTATAGGCTCATGCAAGGCACATGAACCCACAAACCAGAATAGCAGATAATGTCTTATCACCCAGATAGTACTCCCTGCTTAAGGAGGTCACGTTCTGCCATCTCTGAAGAACATAATAACCATCTTGACCATCATTTTTGCCACCACACTGGAAGCTCCCAGAGCTATGAAAGACCAGTTGTATCGGAGGAGAGAGTCCACCCAATGATGAGAGAAAAAGACTTGGTCCGCATCATCCAAGTGAGAAGACATGTATCCAAAAATAGCATCTTTACCAAAATGTGAATCAAGTGTTGAAAACTTTAAGAACTCCCTGGTTTTTAGGGACAGAACTGAGTTCCACTTGGCAACTGCTAGCAGTGCTCATACGCAGATAAGCTTCCTAAAAACACATCTGCAACATAGTCTTCTACAACATTAAACATCATATGTACTTTTGTTCGTGGCTACTTCTGGTTTTACCTAAGTTACAATGGGCACACCTCTATTTTACTTACAGCTTGGAATGTCATTTAGGTTAATAATGAATGGCAGTGTGTTTACTCAAGCCCCATCAGAATATAGCCTAATTTTAACTTATCATGACAGTAAAAGTAAATAACATAACTGAGAGGAAGGCTTTTAGGGCCAAGTTTCTATACATACTGCATGGGATGAATAAGCACTTCCCAGACTGGGTCCACGTGCTCTTCCCAGCTATGTCCTAACTGTATGCTAGACAGAGATATCTTTGTAACCCCTGTCCCTCAGATTTCAGAGTCCCTCTGTAGGGTATATTTTCTGACAGTCAGATTTCTGGTTATAATATTTAGAAGGGTTGAGGTATGATACTGTCCAGTATTTCCATCATCAGAGATAAGTCTGGGCATTCTGATAGGATTTGTTCCTACTGCACTGGTAAAGCCCAGTACAGGTTTGTGGATCATATATGTCTTTCTCTCAATAGCATAATATTGGTGTAAGCAGCAAACGTGATAATGCAGAGAACATAGTCTTTAAAAACACACCATGGAACAACTTCTTAGCAAGTTAGTAAAAGAGAAGTGTGCAATGAAGTGTAAGACTGCAGCACTTCTGTACCCATGCATTTAAAAGCCAACCCCTGAGCACACTCCGAGAGGAGAAACATAGACTGTGGGCTGCTTCTGATTCTCATTTTAAAGTTATTATTCCAAGTGCAATTTCCAGCAATGAGGTAACAGCGATATTGTTGTTTCTCTGTGGGAGGCCTCACAAGAAATTGTTTTGGAATATATGAAACTGTTCTCTTGCAAATCAAACATACTGGTAGGCTTGTTTTTGTATTTAAGATGAGTGCTAAATGACCCCAATCTTTTCCTGATTCAGAAGAGTGGAAACAAGTCCACAGGTTCAGCCTCAAAAAGAGAAAAGCTTTCACCTCCTTATGATGTTCTGCTTCAACTGTCCCCCAACTTTCTGCCAACAATAAAGAGGGAGGCAGATCATACTTAGACTGCAAGATGGTCAAGAGTTTAACAGGAGTGTAATAGAACCAATTCATGCATTAGAAAAAGCTGCAAAGACCCAGGTGTTGAAGCCTCACCATAATACTGCAGATGCTGGAAGCAGCTTCTTTTTTGCACTATTCCCTCTTGCTAGTAAGAAGTCCCAAATCTTTTCTGCAAATGGGAAATCCATCAAGCTATTGCTGTTATTTGTTTATTTATTTATTTCACATTAAGCACTGTACACTAACAGTTCTCTTCAAATCCAGGAGAAAACTAGAAACATCTCAAACCAGATTCAAAGATTTACCATTTCCTTGGCCTCTCCTCTTCTGCCAATTATACAGCTATAGAAGTTGTACTATTTCTTTAGAGGAAGTAGACCAACTGCCCTTAAAGCTCCAGCTTTTCACAGCTGTCTCTGCTGGATGAAGTATTTCCACAGGATAATTGAAAAATTGTCCCTGAGCTCTCATTTTAACATTTCAGTGATGCTGTGGTTCAAAAAAACTGAGTAGATTGCTTGAATTTTTAAAAATATATTTTTTAAACCTTTGCTAGCAGATCAGTCAATGGAAACTCCAAGGCACCAGAACCTGATTTTCTGTCAGTGTAATTCTAAATATATGGATACAGTACTCACAACTGTGCATCTCTGGGCCATGGGCTTGGCTGTGCCAAGCTGGAACTTGGCTCTTTCTCCAGGCTCTTGTTTCCTCCTTTGTATTCTCACAAATACGTCATCCAGAGAACAATTTGGAGCTGGACCCTCAGCCCCTCTGTCTCCCTTGCTTCATCAACAATCAGAAAAAGTGAGGAGATTGTCCTCCCCTCATCCCCTCTACAAACAGTCTGCTGAGATTCAATGATATCCAAAACCTGGTACCTTATAGACTCCTGTCTAAAAGTCTCCTGTCTTTTTCAGACTGCATTGGTAAAATAAAGACAATTTAAATGCATTTATTTTGTAATGAGAAAAACAAATAAAACTTGGTAATTTCCAAGAAGAAAATTCTATTTCATATAGGAACAAGAATAAGAATAATCTGTTTCAGAAAAAAAAAAGGAAAGTCAATATTTTATCATGTTCTCACACTGTGAAAAGGAATCTACATCCCCCTCAGAATTGTGGGATTTTCCAGAGCTTTGCACCTTCCACAGCCTAACAAGCATCTCATTTCTCTGTCAGAGGCATGCTGGAGGGATGGAGAAAGCAAAGAGCTGCTCACTCAGCAATGCCACCCACTGCACCACTCTGGTCTGGCCACACCAATTCTCACACCTGCAACCAAATTGAGAGTAGCTAAATTTCTCTTAGAGGGCAACAGCCTCAGAGAAGCCTTTCAAGCATAGTCCTATATATGTTATATATATATTTATATATCCATATACAAGTTTATGTGCAGATGTATGTATGTTCCTGCAGGCTATGCTGTAAGGGATGCTGTGCCTCGTGGTGGCTGTCAGAGCCTGGCTCTTCCTCTCAGAAGAGAGAAAGCCACCAGCTTTCCATGCAGGGCTGGCTTTCACCAAAGATTGTCCTTGAAAGGGATTAAGAAACATACAGATAATTAACCTGCTCATAAATGGGTCACTGAACTGTGTCAAGATTGAGCAGGTATTACAGAAACCTTTTTCCTTCAGTTAAAATTCCAATCCCACAGGAACAACTGAAATTACATGGATTCATTTTTTATGTGTAATGCTTGACCATAAGAGAGTACTGAAAAGAAATTCAGTTCTGCTTCAGACCCTCAGCTTTTCCTACTATAAGTTATTATTACTGAGGCACATTGCTTAAAGGAACTTTTTCTCCTTGAACTGTCTGTGAGTTTAGAAAATCAAGTATCAGACAAAAAAATCAAAATTATCATTAGGTTCACCAGTCAAGCTAAGAAAAGAAGCTTTTGAAAACCTTCAAGTTAGATTTATATAAGTAAAGCAGTCCTCAGAGAACTGTTCTGCCTTTTAATCCCCAAACCTGATTTTACACATTTTAAATTTTCATGCAGCTAACTATGCTCACAGAATGTTTTTTGGGGGGAATAGTTAATAAAAAATTGGTAAGGCATTTGTGCCTCTAATGCAGTATAGAGTAACTGAGCTAAAATACTTGCTTATTAACAAGGTAAGCACATTTCTACTATTAACAGCATATGGGTTTATATCATTATTTTCCTTGAGAAAATCAAAGCTGTTTTCAAATAACAGTAATTGAAGCTTTGCCATACTGCTGTAATCATCATTCCCACTTCCCTGTAGAAGGTGCCATGTTGTGTCCTGCACACCAGCACAGAGGGATAACAACCTTAAAACCACAGCAGAGAAAGTTAGAATGGAAACAGGACCAGGGGAACCAAACTCCTTGAAATGCATGTTAGGTGCAGAGGCTGAATCTGAATCTTCTTTCCTCACCTGACATGAGCAGAAATAAAAGGACAGTTGCACAGAATTTAAAACTATGTCTCATACTAGTCTCTCAAATGCCAACACTCACCTTCTTTGTGGATCTTTAGAGGTGATCTGGATTTTCCTTCTCTCCCCAGCAGGAGACAAATGGCAAAGCTCAGCAGTGGGGGCATGGTGGCAGCAGGAGCACCAGGCACAGAGTCAGTCCATTAATGTGGATGCTCTGGCTGCCCCACAGCCCATGAGGAGCATTGTGCAAAATCCCACCAGCAGTTTAAGCAGTCTGACCTGCTGCTAGTACACTCTTGTTACCAGCAGGTGTATAGAGATGGTTCAGCCCCTGGCATATTGTTCATGATGAGATGCCACCTGAAATTAATAACAGTTAATAGGAGAAAGGGTGCCACACCTCTTCTGGTCCTTCAGGTTGACTGAAGGCTTGGCTTGCAGTTCTTTCTTAGTGCTCCAAAGACATTGAGTTTTCTCATCATGGCTGACAACTCTATCATGTAAGAAGTTCAGATACCAAAATACTCACAGGAAATTTTAAATTTTATATATTGATGACAAATCTAGATCTGTACAAATAATCATAACAGCTCTGCAGCTTCTGCTAGGGGACTTCATGATGGCCAATGTCTGAACAGTGTTTGGAAAACTGGTATGCGATAAGGGCAGTCCCTCTTTGTTGAATATTGTATGGGACTTAGGGTATTCTGTTTCTCTATTCTGTCTCCAGTGGAATGAATAGGAATTTCAAAAAAAGTGGGTTCCTCCATTTTAAACATGGGAAAACTTTTTTAAACCCTACTGCATAAAGATAAGGCTATTTTCTACCAAAAAAAGTGCATTGATGCTGACAATGACAAAGTATTGAGTGTTTAGCCTCTGCTTTTATCTGGTTCCCCTCAGGAATCTTCTGGATAAGAGATTCATATCCCTCCTTGGAAATTAAAAGATTTAAAAATCCATCATAATGACAAAGTGAGGCTTAAGGGAGAAATAATGAACACTTGTTAGTAAGAAAGGAATAGAGTTGAGGAACCTGAGGACAGAGCTGTAAGAAGGGTCAGTAATGACTCAGTGGCTCTGGAGAATAATATATTAGCCACACCAGTGAATAGATCATAATACATATGGCCTTAGGGGACTCCACCAAGAGAAGGGAGCAGAGAAAAATTCTGAAAGACAGGAGGGAGACAAAAAGTTTCTGATCCATTCCACGCTCACAAGAAAAGAGGTAAAAAGTACCCTAAGAATGATTCACTTTGAAGGACAGCACTACCCCATGTGGCCTGCACGAGTGCTGGGAAAGAGGGTCTGATGTTGCAATTGAACTTGATTTCAAGGAAAGAATTTGCTTTGAAGAGCCACACAAATTTGGCATCCCTTCATTTTTATTGTTGCAAGTTCTTTGCAGCGGAAATACAGAACAATGAAAGAGAGGATATAGACAGTTATTGAAGAAATTCATTACTAGTTATAGCTCAGGAATGAACACCAACATGTTCTACATTTCTCTCTTGCAGATATTATTTGATGCGTTGTGTTAAAAGTCTGTGTTGCCCCTGTGGCCCTGAACTGTGGTAGCCTCCAAGAGTTTCGGGTGCTCCTAGGAACCTGGGCAGCAAATGCTCTGGGCAGAGGAGACCACTGCCTGTTTACCCTACAGTGCCCAGCACCAAGATGCTAATGAGACTGGAGGAGTGTAAAAACAAAAATACTGCTGAGGTAGAGTCCAGGAAAAGGACTCTGAGAGATGAGGGGTAAAATGAAGGGCTAAGGAATATCAGCTGGAAGACCCTGTGCTACCTTATCACTAATTTTTCAGTGTTGCTGGTTGTTCATAGTGGTGGTTGTGTTACTCTAAAGCAAAAACACCCTAGAACCCTTTCAAGTGGTTTTCAAACTGAGTTATTAATGTTGAACGATAACTTAATGCTCACAATCCCGGCAGGGTCCTGTTAAAAGTCTGCTGAGACAGGTCAAAAGGACAAGTTTCTCCTGTCTCTAATGAAATGAATCTGAGGATTCAAGAAGTATATAATTTAAATATTTTCCATACGGAATATGCAATCTCAAGATACCATTCAGCCATCAGTGAAATATGAGTAGAAGTTTCTAAAACTTTAGATGACAGCTTCCTGACAGAGCTTGAACAGAGCCTGCTATTACCCTTTTAACAGTGGTACAGATATAATGAGTACTGAAGCTAGATTTTAAACATTTCTCAGGTATATGTCATAGGTGAAGAGCTCATTTCCCCCTATACTACTGTGATTGCTTCATAAGCAGGGATCATGACCAAATTGTAGGAAATTAGACAAAGTCCTCATGAGTAGTGTTTACATTTTTGTTTTCAAAGAGCTAATCCAAAGACCTAATTCCCATCATTGAGGAAAATCAAGAACAAGCTGATTGATGATGATGAAATACTTTCAGAGAATTTTCAACCAAGCAGGAAGGGTATAAAACAATTTTAACTGAAGAGAAATGTTCTTGGATCACTTGATCAAGATTATTCAATCTAATGAGCCTGATAACAGATGGGTGATGGGTGAGCTGTTGATAAATTTCCAATTATGGAGTGAAATAAGCCATTTAGCCATAGCTGACATCAGTTTCAGGCAAAGTTATGGTAAATCTGGACCAAGTGTTTATGACTAATGATTTCACAAGCCAGAATACAAAGGGAAAGCAGGCTTTGCCAGAAAAACCTTGTCCCACATTTCAGAAAGATTTCACATTTGTTTGACAAAATTACCAGAAGTGCTGAACAACATTCTGGCAAAATCAAGAAAAGTAGCAGAAAAAACTTGTGCCAAAGAAAATGCACCCATACCCCTCCAACCACAGAGGCAATAGCACGCTTGTCAGAAAGGGGATGACACAGATGTGATTTTAAATGTGCTGTGACACTGAGTTTCAAATTTATCCAGGCATTAAGGACCAGAGTGGCAGGGTCTGCCACCCTTTGTGGCATGGATGTGACACGCACGCACACAGTTACAGGATTAAGGTTATAATGAAGCAAGGAAATAGACTTTGCTGACAAAGTTCAAATGGATGCAAGGAGCTCTGGTATCTGCCAAAGAAACCAAGGAGGAGGGAAATACATTGAAATCACAAATTAACAGTTATTTATAAGAATAGGTTAGCTGACAAGAAATTAACTGTGTGAAAGTTTTACAAATGGGCAAATATTTAGCAGCTTAATAAATCTTTTCCATTTGACTAAAAATCTGGGCTAATAAGCAAAAACTCCTAAAGGTGTATGATTAGCTGGGAAATGAGCTTTTCAATCCACGGGTGGTCTGAACCCCAGAGGAAAAAGGCTGGGACTGTGACAGGGAAGCGGGAGGACTCGTGGGACCTTACACTGCTCCCTACAGACAGGTATTTGAAAAACCCAAACCAAAAGACATCTGCAGCTGTTAGATGAATCTGAAGGAGTTTTGAAATACTCCCACTTTCGATGGGAAGAGATGGCTGACTTGACTGCAGAATCATAGGAAACTTACAGCAGTTGTGAAGCTGAATTCCTAGCTAGATTCAGACATGTTGATGATACAGCAGCAGTGAAGACTTTCTACATTTCTCCATGGAGAATTTACTCAGATATTGAGATTATAATTTTTAAAATTACTAATGCCATTTTGCCTTTATAACCAACTCTTCCAGGACATTATTTCTCCTACCATTGATTTGTGAAACTTGTATGATCTATATATAAAAATGTATATAAATACATAAATATATAGAGAGAGATAAATATAAATAAATATCTATACAAATATATATAGCAACTGCTTATGGGACAGAAAAGGAACCTTCAGTTTCCATTTAGGGTACAAATCTGCCACTGTAATCAATAAAAACCTGTTAAATATTAGCAAAAAGAGAACAAACAGAGGAAATAGCACACTAGAAAAAACTATGAGCTGCCAAAAACCTCTTTTTAACTTGTGGCCTGCAGGAACTCAATATTCTGTTTGGCACTGGCATTTTTTTCCAGTAATTAAATACTGACTCCTTGAATCTCTGCAGCAAGCTGATGAGAAACATTAATTTAAAAAAAAGATTTCTGAAAAGATTCTGATCTTCCACGTTTGGAAGATCCCAATTCAACACAGCTATGTAGAAAATGTGATTCTAGATCTAGATTTTGTACATGCTTACATCTCTATTTGTAATAACAAGCCCAGCAGGAGAAGGAAAAAAATGTTTTTATTTTCCAAACAGAATTATAGTGTAATTATAGTGGAGAAGTGGGGCAAACTGACTGAAACCAGCACTAAACAGTACATCTGACCAGTACAGTCTTCTTGATACCTCAGGTTCCCTCTTATGCCTCTTTTCTTCCAGCCACTATTTCTGTGTTTAATTCATGACCAGACTGCAGAGCACAGCGTGGCAGTGGATGCCTCCAGATTAACTTTGGACAAGCTTTGCCAGGCAGCACCATGAGCAGGTTGTGCTACAGTCTGTGCTCCCACACTGGAGAGGTCAGCATCCCCCTTACCGGGTCACAACTCCAGCAGGAAGATGGTTGTTTACAGTGCTACCTCACAGTAGTTCACCTCACTGAAGCTGACCACAGCAATGCTCAGGTCTGGCAGTCTGCAGGACACAGGTCCTACCCTTACCTGAGACTAATAAATTAAAAAATAAATCTGTTATCAGCCTTTCAAAATTCAAGATATAGTGAAGAATTAAACCAGTGTTAAAATATGCCTCTCTTCTCACACAGATCCTCTATTTTAGAGGGGAGAGCAATGTTGCAACAGGGAACAGCCTCCATTCAGTGGGTCCCTGTGATATAAATATTAGAAGCATAGAATCATAGAATCATAGAATTGGCTGGGTTGGAAGGGACCTCAGAGATCACCAAGTCCAACCCTTGACCCACTGCTGCGGTTGCTAGACTATGGCACTAAGTGCCATAGTATGAAGGGGAGATTACCATTAGTATGAAGGGGAGATTAAGCTCCAGAGCACAACCATGTACCAGCAGCCTTCATGAACTATCAACAGCAATGCAGGAAGCAAACCAAACCCTTGCTTGACAGGCTTTTTAATCAGGATAATTCAACATTTAACAGTAAAGAAACACACCCTCAGAAAAAGGAGTTTGGGTAGTCAGGGTGATCACCAGAGAGCAGGGCATCAAAACCAAAAAGCAACTCCCATTTCATAAACTTTTGCAGTGCCACTGAATGAAGCAGAGCCCTACTGCTCTATGCCAGCTCAAGCTATGCCTGCCAGGACTACATCTCTCAGGTTTCCATGCCCAACCAGGGAGCCACACTGCCCACACTCCAGGTCCTCATGCTGTTCCACAGTTTCCTCAGCCTACCCACCCCTGTGCAGTCCTTTCCCAGTGCAGTTTTCATAGAATCAGAGAATCAGAGAATCATAGAATCATAGAATTGGCTGGGTTGGAAGGGATGATCTGAGATCATCAAGTCCAACCCTTGATCCACTACCGCCATGGTTACCACATCCAGTCTCTTTTTAAATATCTCCAGGGATGGAGAATCCACTACTTCCCGGGGCAGCCCATTCCAATGTCTGGTCACCCTCTCCGTAAAGAAATTCTTCCTAATGTCCAACCTAAACCTCCCCTGGCACAACTTGAGACCGTGCCCTCTTGTCTTACTGATGGCTGCCTAGGAAAAGAGACCGACCCCCCCTGGCTACTCCCCCCTTTCAGGGAGTTGTAGAGAGTGATGAGGTCTCCCCTGAGCCTCCTCCAGGCTGAACAGCCCCAGCTCCCTCAGCCTCACCTCACAGGACTTGTGCTTGTCCCTTCACCAGCCTGGTTGCCCTCCTTTGGACCTGCTCGAGCACCTCAATCTCCTTCTTGAACTGAGAGGCCCAGAACTGGACACAGGACTCGAGGTGTGGCCTCACCAGCGCTTCAGCTATAAACACTCAAATGAAGTATTGCTTGCTGCTAATATAGGACCTCACCATCATTTTTTACTTAGAGTAGGTGCCATGGTACTGCTAGGTCCAAGTGGGGAAGTAAGGAACACTTTTAAGAAAAGAAAGCAAGGGTAATAAATTACAGATATTAAAATTCTCCTTGAAGAGTCATCTGGACTGATTATGTGAGCCTTTGTGCTTATCCAGTGGTAAGCACACTCTGAAAAGCTCATTTGAATAGGAAAAAAAAGACTGGATCTGACAAATCCACATGACTAAGAAAAACATGTCCTGAGGAGGCTGTCCCTGCTGCAGCACAAGAAAGCACATTGTGAAACAGCCATGGTGTGTGTGGGAGCAGCAAATTCCAGAATTACAGATGGTATGTGGCAGTGTATTGATCCCTCCCCAACAGGACTGCCTCAGCTCTGCACAGGCAAATTGCTTGAAGGAGGCAGAAAGCAGAGAAGCAAGTTCTCCTGCAGTAGTTCCATACTCTTCTGCACAGCCAGTTCAGCTCCTGCATGAAATTTTCCATCACAGTTACAATTGCTTAGTTTCTTCAAAAACTCTTCATACTCCTGAGCTTTAAAACTATGAGAATAGTGACAAGTACTTTTAAAATCAGCTGTTAAACTGCCATATTTTCACACTACCTCACTTACCTACAGTAAGAGCCCTGGTTTTTTTAATAATGTAAATTCTTCTGTTTTTCTTAAGCCCTATGAAAGCTTTTAGCTATGTTAACACCAAACTATGGAATATTTGACCTTGTTCTTCATAACAAAAACAATGGTAGGGAGCCACCTCTAAGTTGAAAGGCCTGCAGTTCATTCTTTGCACCATATGCAGCTGTAAAAACAGCTCGTCTAGAGTGCTATTGAGCAGGTTTAGCAGCAGAGTGCCTCAGAAGGAATAGCCTGCATGGCCCACAGTGTACATAGCTCTGAATTAGATCCTACTGGGAGAGAAACATGAAGTGCACTCTGTTAAAAGTCCATCACACACCAGTAAGTGGGAATTGGAGCAGATTCGAGTGCAGACATAAACTTGCTGCTCCTCATGACTGAGATTTTTGTCTGAATTTCAGGCTTTGCCAGACCCAAATCTGTGCAGGTGAGGTACCTGCCACTCACAGCCTGAGTTCAAACACTGAAGAGATGGCAGCATCCCTTGCCTCTAAGAAGCTAAATTGCATCTGGAAATTATTTCTGTGCCTTCTGCAAGACTTCTGGCAGGATCTGCACCTGTCCCTGTTTGATCCACCCAGAATGTCTAAATGAAGAGACTCACATCTGCAATATGTCATCAATATACTTGATGCTGTGGATCTCCTGAGCCTGAAATACATGTGAAGTTGTGCACAGATAGTGAGTGGAACTGATCCTTGGACACACACCCAGAAGTCAGCATAGACATTCTCCATTTGTCTTGCCATGCCTTGTCTTGCTTGCTGGTAGATGGCCTTCAGAGTCCTCTGAAGCAAATTAACATTTTCTGCCACTCTTCACACACACTTGCAGATAGTGACGACAGATATTCTTGCTAGCGGCAATTAGGAATGGGTTTTATTTATCGTATTAAGTGTGCCATGAGCAGTGATCAAAACTTCAGTTGCTGTGCCAAAATCCAGAACTTGGATTGCTCGGTGCTGCAGCAGAGCAGAACCACTGGTGAAGGGGGCATCCCCAGCTGCAACTAAATTTTAGTAGACCAATATGGAGACTCTCAGCCTCTCCCCGAGTTCAGTGTAAAGCAGACAGAAATATTATTCTGCTTCTATATGAATCAAGCAAATAAACATTAAGGAAATTTCAGGCACCTCATTTTAGAAAAGATAATTTTAAAGAGCAGGTATTTGACAGCAGTAGCGATGTTGTTTCATATCAATGTATCGTATATATATATATATATATATAGGTACCCTGACATATTCTGTAGAGATGAACAATTAAGCTTTGTGGTAGCCACATCTGTCTTAGGCAATCAGACAAACTGACATAACTATCAGATGGGATTTAAGAGGGGTGCCTCAGAATCTGGGTGCCAAAATTAGGACATGTTCACACAGATTTCCAGACTTCATGTACCAGGCTGTGGCAATGTTGTTTCAGACCTATGGATAATAAAAGCCCTCCACACCCTGGAAAGCACGCTGATCTCTTTATGTTGCACTATGATCTAGCACAAAAATACAAGTTGGAAAGATGAGGTAGCATGTGTTTTAAACCAGGTGATATAGGAAGGAACAAAAGATCAGACAATCTTTCAGGTACACTAATTTTTGAATAGAAAGAAAACTCACTCTGTTTGCCTGATGCTGAGCACCTGCAGACTGAGTCACATCCCAGTGCAGAGTATTGTTTTACAGCATCTCAAGGAAATTAAAAAGTTGTTTGCCAGTTTTACATGACAGCTACTGATGCCCTCTTGAGAAGCAGAACCTCTTTTGGCTTTTTGCTTTAATCACTGAATCATACTTTCTCTATTGGAACAGGTCTGCAAGGAGTGGGAGAGCTGAAACACAAACACAAAAATGATAGGACACTTGCTCCAATAGCACTTTACAAAATACAAAATGACAGTGATTTTCACCCACAAGAAAAAATATACAGAAATACAAGTGGGCTACATTGCTAGAGCAGTTAGAAAATAAACAGAGGCAATCCAGGGGCCCACAAGAAAGTTTGCTATGGACTTCTTAGGATGTCAGGTAGTGATAGGACTGGGGGAATGGATTCTAACAAGAGCAGGGTAGATTTAGATTAAATGTTAGGAAGAAGTTCTTCACCATGAGGGTGGTGAGACACTGGCACAGGTTGCCCAGAGAGGTGGTGGAAGCCCCATCCCTGGAAGTTTTTAAGTCCAGGCTGGGCAGGGCTCTGAGCAACCTGATCTGTTGGGAGGTGTCCCTGAACATGGCAGGGGGGTTGGAACTGGATGATCTTAAAGGTCCCTTCCAGCCCTGAAAATTCTATGGTTCTAATTTGCCCTTAGTGAAGCCATGTTGGTTGTCACTTATTGCTTCATTGTTTTTAATGTGCCTTACTACAAACGCCAGGAGTATGTGCTCCATGATTTTTCCTGGCACAGAAGCGAGACTGGTCTGCAGTTTCCTGGGCTTTCTACAAGTCTATGATTATACCTCTTCAAAATGTAGTCATGGACAGGGACAAACACTCATATGGGGCAGGGCAGACTGGTGTTCTTACAAGTATAGCTCTCAGAGACAAGTGTTAGGACATACTGTGATCACTTTAAGTACTTCTGATGATAAGCACTGAAAATGTCTATGGTCCAACTTAATTATTAAGTGCTAGATAACCTACATTTTTTAGTAGGGAGAAATTACTCTCCTTCTTAATTCTAATGTCTGCTGAACTGTTCCAGTATTAATTTAACACATTCCAGTCTAGACCAAGCCGTTCAGCCTAGCTCACTGAATTACAGATGATCATATTATCCTGCACTGTGAAACTGCACTGTGTACACAGGGTTTATTACATCAAAAGCCTTTCGTTCAGGCAGCAAAACCAATTATAAGTGGCACAACATGTCCCAGAGCCTTATGAGCTTGGAGGGGATTGAAAGCTGCCAGGCAGTTGTTTCCTACCCATCCCAGCCCAGCACAGCAGCCTATCTCAGCTGCTATGGGAAGGGAGAAGTTCTGTTCTCAGATCAAAGTACACAGAGGAAAAAGCAGCTCTGTGCTGTCAAACATCTTATTTATGGATTTCACTGGAGAGCTAGGAGATGTAAAATGTGCAGTCTAGCCATTCTTTCTTCATGTATAATAAACACAATCGCTTTCTTGCAGAAATCAATGACTCAAGGAAAGGTTTGTTTGCTCTCCAAGTGATTTGGGAAGGCAGAGAAGAATGCTGTTGGGGAGTTCTTGGCACGAACTTACAACGAGAAGACAACAGCCTGCAATGGATGTTGGGAAATATTTAGAAAATCTGAAAACAGATTGTGTTATATTGTTCCTGTCTCAAATGATGTGTGGATGGTGTTCACCTCCCTGCAGGAGGGAAGGAGGTGCACGGCTGAGGAGGGAGGCAGTGGAATTCACATGTTTGGGTCCTGCTGGCCTCTGATTTGTTTTGGTATGAGGGAAGGACGGAGTATGAGAAAAGGACATTGCTGGCATGCCTGAAAAATATAGAAGTGTTTCAACTCATGGGAATATATTGTCTTGTATTAACAGCTGATGGGTAGGTCAGAAGAGGTATTTTTACCCCTGTGCTAGAGGTAACATATTTAGGGATAGGTACCCAACAGTTTTTTTGCTATACTGAACTTTGCTAAAATCAAAACTCGCCCACAGTGCAAAACATAAGCTGTCTCTGTTTTGACAGAGAGGAGGGGAAAGGGTGGGGTGGGGAAAAAAAGCAAGAGAGAGCTTAAGAGAGAGCACACGGAAACAGGCACATGTGACACTTCCCAAACAGCTCAGATTTTGATGAAAAGTGGCATTTTGACACAGCTCAGTTTGGTGAACCTGGTTGAAAGAGCTTGGTTTTGCTTCTTTGTAGAACCAAGATACCTCGGTGGACACCTCAGAATGGGATAATCCACTCTCCAAGAAGATCCAGCTAGATTGGTTCCAGTGTATATCAGGCAGGGCTTGAGTATGAGTAGGATGACAGCTGTATAATTTACAACCTGGTTTATACACCATGCAAAACCCTAAGTCATTATGCTTCTCACTGAGAGCTCATGGACAACATACAAGCCTGAACCTTCATGAACAGCCAACTGGATGCAAATTAATTGTTCCAAAATAATCTTAATAAATAAAATAATCTTAATTGTGTCTGCAACTGCTGTGTAGAGACACTGTAGTAACCCATGACCTGTGGGTTACTGAAAAGCACTGAAGAGCACAGGGAATAGAAGATCACTAGGGTTACACAAGATGGATGTAGTAAGTAGAAGGCCAACCCAGTTCTCTGGTTCATAGAAACCATTAGAAAGAAGATTTCCACCAGCAAAGGTGGTCTCAGCCTTCTAACAGGGTGCTATGAATAATTTTCTCTCTTACTGATGTCTTTCAAGAACATTTTTGTTCATCTGTCTGCCTGCCCTTTATTATCAGGTAGGTTCTACAGATGAAATGGAGCAGAACAACGTGCCAATTATTCCTGCAGATTTATTTCCAGATTGCAACCCACACAGGAAGCCAGTGTGAATGATACCTGCCTGAGATCAAGCTCTCCTTTAATTTAAAGATTAAGAATAATATTGAAGCATCCTATACATACATTTGCCTGAAAACTCTTATTATGCAGAATATTTTACCTCCATTGGTAAAGATGAACTGGAAACATTAGAAAATTTAGAATATTTGTTTTTAAAAGACAGATTATTTTTTTTTTTAATATGTTGGAAATCAGCTCAAAAATATAATTAAATTAGCTGAATATTTGTAAAAATTAACTGAATGCTATGAAGACAAGTTTTCAATTCCACTTATAGAAAAAATATGCATAGACCAAGAAGAATTATAGTACTTCAGAAAGCTTTGGTTTCAGTCAGGGAAAACCTGTCAGTTTAGCCAAAGCAACCAATCCACAGCAACCCCTAGGAAACCACCAGAGATTATTGCAAGAGGCCATTACAAGAGACCATTTTCAACATGATTATTTACCTTCCAGTTACAATAAATGTTACCTTGGTTGTATCAGGTTACACTGATTACATCAGACGTAAAGCAGATCAAGGTCTTAGAATAAAAAAGCTCAGCTGGCTCAATTTCTAAGCAGAAATCCTATTTTTTGAGATTATTGCAGGTCAGCCATCCAGAACAGCTCTGCTCAGAATGCAGTGGGTCAACAGTGGCTAAGGAGCCACATTTTCATCCTCCTTCCCAGCCATGGACTGCAGCATTCCCAGACACATGGCTGGAGGAGGACTGAGGTGCCACTCAGGCAGCAGACTGATTTTGCATGGCTCTTAGCATCAGTACAGGCCACAGGAGGCTCCTTGGAAAGAATCCTTGGTAATATCTAGGAACCTAAACCAGGAAGTCAGAGGGAGTCAGAGGTGTGCACTAACCTTTCAATGCCCTTTCAGTGCTGCATGAGCCCTCCTCCCTCACAGGCTGAGCAGAAGCAGCCAGGTGCATAACTCATGCACATGGAAGTACTCATCGTGTCCTGCACAACCAGAGAGGATCAGTGCCAGATTTCAGCAGCCACCATTTCACTCCAGTTACGTGATCTGTGGGAAGCATTAGAGGAGTGTTTGCACAAGTCAGGCTGAAAGAGAAGGCCAGCCAATGCTTATCCTCTGAGAATCTGGAAGCCCATGAACTCATAGGCACCAGAACTCATTTGCTTTCAAAATCAGCATTGTCAGATGCCAACCAGGTCAGGTCGATAACCTTCAGTTCAGTGCTACTCTATATCATGGTCACTCTAGAATGGAGTCTTGCTAAATTTAACAAATTGCTTTGTCATGTTTATGCTGGCATCTAACTTCTGTGTTAAGTCCTTGCTTACCATAGTTAAATGATGCCTGAAATAGTCATTTGACTGAATTATGTATCCTCTGACACAGAATTCTGTATCCTCATTATCCTATGAGAGAGAAACCCTTATCAGTCACAATGGTTTGTTATTAAACATGGAAAGAATAAGACTTACCATAGTTATGGAGATAAGAATGTTCCCAGGGCACATATCTGTTTACTGCAGACTGACTGGGTCACTGATGCACTGACTTTAACTTATGTCATGTACTGACTGGTGACAGTGCATGATAAACCTGTGGGCATGTTAGGTATATCTGCTATTATGGCCATCAAGACCTTTGCAAATGCTTGGGTGAAAAGTCTGAGTACCTTTTTTAAAAGACAAATGAAGTTGTCTTCTGCCGTGTTTGCATCTTCTTCTGCACTGTTACTGGAAATATTCAACCACCTATTTAATTAGGTTAAAAGATCTGCAAAGATGGATGCTATGCTCACAGATCTAAAGACTTTACATTTTAAGCAGTCACACCAGCAATCTGCTTATAATTATAGTCTTACACTTGAGTGTAAAGGAACAGTATCTCTTGCCTGGTCCAAACTTTCAGCCCTGAGCTACAGAGCTCGCATTTTACATTTTCAACTCTAAAAACATAAGGTCAAAAAAGTCAGGAACAAGTTTGTGAAATCATTTTGATTGATGAGGGCTTATTTGCAGTCGGTTTCCTCACTGAGCAGCAGGAGATGCTTCCATGAGTGTGAGACAGTGTCCGTGGCTCAAACTAAATGCCTAACAGCAGGTTAATGTAAAATCTAACACAAAGGGATCATCAGGGACTGAAAATTACATTAGTACTTTCAACAACAAGATGAGGCCATGGGCAAGGGGAACAGATATCATTAACAGCATTCTTGCAACGTACACCAAAAAAAAACCATTTCTCCAGACCAGCACTGGATATACATGACTTTCTGAGGAACCTAATGGCAATCAGAAATCTCAGATGTTTATTTTGGGTTGTGATTACAGGGTTCAGCTTCACTTTTCTCTGATGTGAACAGGAGCACTCAGCAAGTGTCTGTTGCCTTAAACTCTTCCCATGCAGACAGGCACATGGACACGGGTACCCTTGTGATGCATCTGAAAGCAAAAGTGACATAAGCCTACATCATTATGAGAAATTAGATGGAGAGATGTACATCAGGTTCTGACTCAAGTGGGTAAGTAAGCTCTTAGGGAACAAATCGTACATTTACTTTAACTTCTGTACTTCCTGAGAAGATCAGCAAAGCAAAGTGGTTCAACTTACTGCCTACTTCCTTACAGCTCTTGTTTTCTAATGACCTGCATTTTTTGGCACAACTATCTTGGCAAAATTCAGTGTTTTCAAGTACTCACAACAGATGCACGGTCACAACATTTTCCATCATGGTTACATTTGGATATAGATCCCTTTATTTTTCTCTTAAGGATGAATTGTAGGTGTTCCCTTTGTTTATGGCTTAAAACTTGAAAGTCAGGTGCAAGATTTGCCTAGAGGAACTCTCATCTCAATAAATACACAGCTTTGAAAGAAGTACTGGGCATTTGTTTTACTTGTATATGCCTGCTCAGTTCTTTCACATCCAGCAAAGAATATCCATTGGCTCAGTTAACTTAAGCCCAAGTGAGGGAATAATTCAGCAGGTAAAAACTTGCCCCCTTTACAGAGAAGTCTGAAAGATCCACGTTGGTTGGATGATACCTGGAGAATGTTCTCATCTGTTCAAGTCTTGAGCTGAGATAATCAGATTAATCACAGTACATGTTGCATTGGCTTTATACCAGAGCAGTTCTTCCAGCTGAAATACAATAGCTAGAACACTCATCTACCAAAAAATGGCCCACCTGGAATTATGCATCACCAGTTACAGTCTGCCAGTACCCGCCCTTATGAAATGTATATGTCAACCATTCTTCACATTTACTGAGAGAGGATTTACTGGAGTTGTTTATAAAGAATCCGCTAGATGAAAAGCCCATTCATTAAAGCACAGCTTTAATTCATTTCAGACTCTTTCATGCCCTGTCATGTTATGGATATTCTTATTACACAATCCCAGCAAGCAAAACAAAACAATCCATCCTTTGGTTCACCAAAACATTCACATGAACTGACGACAAATATCCAGCATGAAAGAAATAAGAGCTTTCACATGGTGCTGAAAAAAGAAATGTTGAAATGGAGTCACATTAATAAACAATTTAAGTTATTTTGGACAAATATTTGCACTCACCAGGAAATAAAACACCCATTTTGTTTTTCAGCTACTCATTAGATACAACAGAAAAAAAGAACTTATGGGAATTCAAAACCACCGCCAACTCCTTTCTTTCCCCTGATGTTTGTAAATTGTCTGCAGCAAGAGTCTCACATACACTGGGCAAAACTGCTGATCACTGCCAAAAGTGAGACAAATGGCACCACAGACAAAGGCTTAGAGCGAAGAGGAGGAGATTGACCCCTTTAATCATGCATTGTCTGAAAGAGAGCTGGTGATGATTCCTGAAGAGGCAGAATGGGATAAAAGAGTAGCTTTTCCTGTTTCTTGGGGCAAAAAGTTTGCAGCATTGTTTGTATCTCTGCCTGTCACTCAGAACGAACGACCATCCTGTGCTGAGCTTGTCACTCTGCTGCTCCCAGAGCCATGGAGCAGATTTGCATCCCCCTCTGCCAAGAAACTCGAAAATGCAAGATAACAGCTAATTGAATACTGATGAAAACCAAAGCTGACTGTAGCCTTTTTAAAAAGTGTAACCCCTCTGTGTGTGATTTTTTTTCCCCTTTCTTAGTTTTCAGATTGAATGTTCCCTGCCACTAACAGCTCTTGGTCTTGACTTTTTAAATCCTGCACAGGAATTTTTAAGCTCTCATGTCTAAGAGCACTGGATCTCTTTAAGAGGTTCAGCTCTGAGGGCATTGCCTCTCTATATACATCAGGGCAGCAGCACATCTGTTGGGAAGAAATCTCTGTATTACGAAACCATAAACAATAAAACTTTGATTTCATATACACTCCACTGCTGAGCTCCCACCATTTTCTTTAAATATCTTTTTTCTTTCCTTTGATTTGGCCTACAGTTTGCTCCTTTCTATTTAAAAACCACTGGCAGTAAAGGAAGCTGGAGTAAAAGTACAATAAACAAATACAAGAACAGCAGAAGTGTCTTAGTACATTTTTTGGTCCTTATCTTGAAGTTTTAAAACATATTTTGAGGTCAACAGAAGGGTTCTTATTAATCAGATTGGACAGTGCTACTTAAGCAAAACAACTGATCTGATATTAATTTTTACTTTGACTCATAATAATTAATATGGAAATTTTGAAATAGACTCCTCTTGCCCTGACTCACTCTTTAAACTGACTGAAAGAACAGGGCCAGGGCCTGCTCTACCACAACGGAATACAAAAGTGATATAGTCTGTCAGTCCAGAGGCAGCAAAATTACCCCCCATGATTTTTTCCTTAGAGGCCATGCCCAAGACACTCCCACCACAATAATTTCTGTTGATCTGCCTGCAGAAGATGATGCAGAAGATGCCTGTCTGACATCCACTGGCCAAATTATCTGGCAACTTCACCCTCTTTAGTCACCAATACACTAAAAGTTACATTATGGGCAAGGGGGTCCCACAGGATGGGAAAGCAGCATAAGTTGGAGGAAAAGAGCTGTTCAGCAAGCTCAAGACCAGCAGGAGAAATGGTCTTGCTTCCTCAGCTCAGTTCACCAGGGATAAAAAGGGAAATTACTTGAGCCAGCTTGTTACATCAGGATTGTGTTACTAACCTGAGATGGGAAACATCAGGCCACGGGAAGCCTAGGTGTGTTAAGGGATGCAAGAGGGAGGCAGGAATCACATATGAGCTACACCAGCTGAACGAAGGATTTATTGCAAGAGAATCACTCTTGTTTTTTCAATTCCCCCACTCTCCTTTCAGTCTTTTCTCCTCACCATTAGGCCATCCAGATATGGAGGCAAAGCAAGGCTTGCAGTGCTCCAGAAACCTGTACTGCTGCTGCCAGCAGTGAGGTAGGAAGAAAAATGCAGTTATGAAACTTTATGAACACTTTGCTTACACAGGAAATTTAATCAGCAAAGACATCATGTACTTTAGGACTTCCTAAATGGCAGTACTATCTATAAAAAGAATGAATGCTATTGCATTAATTCTCCTTCTGAAGGTAGAAGTACATTTCATCTCTTTTGCCTCTTTGGCATGCCTATAAACCCCATTGTATTTATGGTTAATGAGCTCCAGGGCTACTGGACAGTGAGGTTTTGTTTGAGTAGCTCTTAACCTCTTAAGCTCTTCCAAGCACCACATGGTTCTTGAGTCAAGAGGTGAGTTTTAAAACCTCCAGGTTCTCTCATGAGCCAAGTCACCAGTTGTGCTGTGGTTGTGGTAACACAGATAATGCCTTGTTACTTGTCTCTTCAAAAGTTCACCTGGCACATCTGCGATGCTGAAATGTCTCCTCCTCCAGAGTTCCACAACTGAAAATCACAGTTCTGAAATAATGGAGCTCTGACCTGCAGCATCCCCAGACATTTCCCAGGTCCCAAACTCCATTTGGAGCAAAGAGAAGGAACAGCTGTGCCCATGTACTCCTTGGAAAGATATAGATCTAGTCAGAGTTTAAGTTCATGCATATTTCTCAACTTCATGCACTCAAGGGAATCAGCAGAGGTGGGGGGAGAAATAAAGAAAAACTGCAATAAGCTGATTTATCCTGTGTTAGATTCAACTCTGAGCTGGGTTTTTGTTTGTGTTTTTTTTAACACAGCCCATTTAATGGGGAATTTCTTAGGCATGTCTGCCATGCAGGGACTAAGGAGCTTCTGAGCATGTTTTACAGCACTTTGCAAGTCCCAGGTTATTAATTAGGATAAAATTATAATACTATGGGAAACATAGTTTATATAATCTAATCTCTGCGTATCATTTTAATGTTCCTTAAACCAGCACTTCTGACTTACTGCCTGGTCAGGAAAGAAGAAACTAAAAGGAAAAAATCTGGTTATTAAATACTTTAAATCTCATTCTTTTTAACAGTTAATCTCTACTAACATTACCTGCAATAACTGAATGTGAACCTCTGCTACATACAGGGCAATATTATAAATAATAGACATATAAATATATATAGGAATTTGTAAGTCAAGGTCACTTCAAGTACATGAAATAAATTTCTGCTTTGTAAGGAAAAAATTCATCCTGTCCTTTCATTCCTGTACCTGAGGATCCCTCATTGACTTTACACACCCATCAGCCTAAGTTTCAGGACATTTGTTTCAGAATTAATTCTACTTGCTTGGCATGTGGTTTCTCCCCACATGGCCCACTAGGTTGTGAATGATATTTATGCAAAGACATTGAGACTTGTTGTCCTGTACTTGCTTAAAACAAAATTACAAGATAGAAAATTAACATTATCGTGGCCCAAACTAGGACATTTGTTTAGCCCCTCAGGTTTTTAATTTGCAGCTTCCCAAACATCAGCCATTACAGCTGGCATTTATTTCCAGGGGCTCCAGAGCTAGGCACTAGAGAGGATGTCACTTAAGTTAGAAAGCAGGCTCTGAGGGGGGACTGTAGGGGTGTTCCAGCCATCCAGTCCAGAGAGGACAAATAAAAGACACTCTGATCCCAGTGGGTGACAGCTGAAATGGGGAATACAATGATGTCACGGGGCACTAGAAGTTCAGCCAGCAACCAAACCGAGAAGCAGATGAACTCACAGGCAAAACCCATTCTGTCTTCATGTAATTAAAAACAAACAGAAAGTAACAAGGAGGACTGTGAAGATATTTGGGCAGAATCATTTAACAGGACAACATTAGTTGGAGTCAGCAAGTCTTCAGTATAAACACTGGATTTCTTCAGACCATGCATCAAATGAATGGCAGAGTTCAATGTAACCTTCTCTAGATGTTCTCAGTTCTTTTATTCACTTGAGCAAATGAGCTATTGCTCATTCATGTTACCATGTCAGCAACTCAAGATTGATTTTATTACAATTGATGGAGAATTTCCCACAAAACAGATTTACGTTGGAAATTACTGACTGGGTCAAAACCAAGAAGTTTTGAGCAACATGTAGTGAGAAATGGGAGACTGTGCAGAATTCTCTATAATTTTTTTCTCCTCTATCCATTTTCCTTATATAGTCCTAAACAGTGGTAACCCAGATGATCAGCTCAACTGATTTTACGTTTCATTTCACTTTTCCAAGTCTTCCTTTTAGTTTTAAGTACAACCTATGTTCCTAAAAATAACACACTACAATATGTATAAAGCAAGAAGCTCTCTACTTTCGAGCAAGTTACCTCCCAGGATAACATAGGGCAAAAATTGAGCATGCTTCCCATTTTGCCAGTGTCAGCTCTGTTGCAAATATCTAAGGAGATAATTTCTGCTCCTCTAGCTGAACATTGAAATGTGATGGGCAAAACACTGGACAAAATAAAACCACCCAGTCATGTTAGCCATCTTAAGGTTACTGAGCTCTGATAGACATGCTGTTGAAAGAATTGGATTGAGAATTATGAGTGTTTGAAAACTTTATCCCAGGGTTAAAATGAACAAGTTAAATTGAATATTACTTGTGCCATGAAAAGCACGCTACCTTGTGTCCTACCAACAAAGTGCCAGTAAATGAAAGCCGTGTTATGCTTGGGCACCACAGATGAAACAGAGCAAACACAGCACACGAAAAACATCCATGTAATTGAACATTAATCTGAAAAGAGAGGAATGATGTTCATCATTCACCTACTTTAACAGATGCCTTTAAAATAAATCGACACTTTGATGAGGTTGACATCTTTGGAGAAGAAAACATTGTGTTTTTAAACTGAGAAATCCCACAGATTCCAATCCCACACATGCTAATGAGTGACAGAGAGAACAAACAAAAGTCTTTGAGGCCCTGAGAATTAGAATAAATAAATGTCACAAGGGAGAGTACCAGGAAAAACAGGGAGGGCTTCAGCATCCTTAATTGCTTTTTGATTACAACAGATAAAAAGAGAAGTCCAAATTTTCATCTCAGTCAAAAATCGACAACTTTACCCAACTAGGCACTTTGCATTATTATTGTTATTACTATTATTATTATTATTATTATTATTATATTGTTGTTGTTGTTGTTGTTTTGTTGTTGTTGTTAATATTGTTGATATTATTAATATTGGTTTTGTTGCTGTTGTTGTCATTGTTACTACTACTACTTTAATTTTTTTTTTGAGGTGTAGATACAAAACTGAAAGGGAAGAATAGGAAATAAATGTAACCACATGGGAACAAAAAAAAAAAAAAAATTTTAAATGATACTACACTTTACTACACAGTCAGCTAGGACACATTAAAAACCATTTGATTAATGATAGCACTAGTATATAAAACAAGGTAACCATGAGCCTCTTGGTAAGAACTTCTGAAGACTGTAGTTGTTCTCTTCATATCTGTTAAAATGTGAAGCTGAAAGACACAAACCAAAGCTCTGAAGGTGTACCCTACTGATTTGTCATGTGGCATCAAACAATGAACACTTTAAGTGAATTTCCAGTAGTGGAAAGGAGTATCAGAGTAAAACGAGAAAAAAAAAACCAAACACCACATATTGGAGTTTTTGAAAAAAAATCTGGCCAATTCTGACTTCTCTTTGTCTCTCTAAAAAGAGGGTAATTCAAGTTTTTAAATTCCAATATTTGAATGTTTGCAACTATATAAAAAAAACAAAAAACAGATAAATATTGAAGTTTTAGCTAGACAGAAATATTTCCTTTCAAAAACCTGCAAAATTAAAATTACTTTTGTCGTGTCAGTTAAGAAGAGGTGGAAGGTATTTTCAAGACAGCATTAACATTGCAGTGCTTAGACCAGAGGAGACCTTTCATTGTATTGCTGACAGTTTATTGATCTGAACTTCTTCTAAGGCCCCCATTGCACACCTCCAAGCACCACAAAATCTTTTAATCTATTTATCCTTACAGGACCCCCAAACGACCACTAAGCCCTGTTATCCCCATCTGCCAGGTGAGCTGATGCAGAGAAGACAGAGCCTTGCCCATCCGTGCCCTTTGCTGAGCTCTGCACTGAGCCCTCAACACAGGCAGCAGAGCAAGGCTGGGGATCTCTGCTCAGCTGCCACCAAACCTTGCATGTGCCCTGCTTATGGCTTTCACCAAACCACCTGAGCCAGGGGTCTTGGGAGATGCCCCTAAGGCACAATTCTCATTCTGGCAGCTCCCAGCAACTACACCACAGCTAAGTTCTAGCAGCCAAAACTGCAAGGACAGACAGATATCCCAGCAAAAGGGAAGGGAGACATTACCCATGGCTACAGCATCCCCCCAAAAAGAGGAAGACCTGGAGTCTTTGCTTCCAGTTAAGCAAAGAACTGAATACCTTTCTCAGATGTATCCTGAGAAATTGAATATTGAAGAGATGCCCTCTTCAAGACAAGAGGGCACGGTCTCAAGTTGTGCCAGGGGAGGTTTAGGTTGGATATTAGAAAGAATTTCTTTACAGAGAGGGTGATCAGACATTGGAATGGGCTGCCCAGGGAAGTGGTGGATTCTCCGTCCCTGGAGATATTTAAAAAGAGACTGGATGTGGCACTCAGTGCCATGGTCTGGTAACCACAGCAGTAGTGGAGCAAGCGTTGGACCTGATGATCTCAGAGGTCCCTTCCAACCCAGCTGATTCTATGATTCTATGTTTCCAGTGCAGCTCAGCAGCACCTCGTGAATATGGCTCAATGCCACACCTCTGTATTTGAGCAATTAAACTTCAGGGAAAAGTGTGGACAGATAAGTATCTTGTAAAATAAATATTCATCTCTGACGATGCCTGTGAAGATGGTGCCTAAAACTTTCCCCATGCATTTCACTCTGGCTGCCTCTCTGCAGGTGGTTGCTTCTCCTTGCACATGGCAGGGGAAACCTTGCCCTTCAAACTCAGTGCTTAGAGTGACCATGCAAGAGCCTTGCATGGTCCTGGAGTGCTGAGGAGAAAATCTGAGTACAAGCACCTCTGAGGATCCAGCTCTAAGGCATTTGTCAATAATAATAGGAAAAAGTGGCTGAAGGCAAAGAAGGGACATAAAGTCTGGCATTCCTGAAGTTTCTCATTAATTCTGGTGCTCCAGGCCCTGGACTAGCCTCGTCTCTGGGCTGCATAGATTTTTAAAGGAGATTAGAAGTATTCCTGTCCTGACCCACCAGGATTTTTATCCAAGAACACATTCAGAATCTCTTCTCTCAACCACTTGGCAACAAGATGAGCACACATGGGGTGGGAATTTTAACCCAGGTACCTTCACCTGCTCCAGCTGATATAACCTCAAAGTTTACAGTATGAGACACTGATTTATGCAGAAAGATTAAAATAATTAAATGTGTTTAGCTTGACCAAACAATTTCTAAAATGGGAGGTGGCTGTAAGCATTAAATTCTCTGGAAGGCATAAAAATTGAGTGAGGAAATTAGCTGGTTAACTATTGTACAAGAAGAGGTGAGCCTCAAGGAACTTAATCCTACCCAAGAGCCTTGTACATGACCCCAGGTGCCTGGATCATCTAGCTTGAACTCTTAGAGAGGGTCTCCCAAGCCTTCTTTCTTTCAAAGCTGTTAAAAAGGATGCTACTTACTTCTAAAATATGGTTATAAATAAGTATTCCAGGCCCAGACACATCATCCTTATGGATATTTCTGTGAATACATATGATGAAGCTTTTACATAGATTGATCTGAAAAAAATCACATTTCCCTGCTATTTGGGCATGCTTTACTAGCATTATCTGAAAGTTTTTGTATTGCATCTTATGCCACAACAGGCCACAGGTTTCAATTGGTTTTCTATGTAACACACACTGCTTTGTTTATAAAAAGATTGATCTGAGAATTGTGCCTCCTGAGAGTCAGGAGCACATTAACAAGCAGCTCTATATGGGGGCACAGGCAATGGCTATAAAGAGCATACTATCACAATAGAACCAGCAGGGATATCTCAGTTGAATAACTGCTTATTTAAATGTCCACTGACTGTTTAATTGACCCATTCTAAGCATGGCCCAGACACTTAACTCTTTGGTGGTTTTTATTTCTTCAAAGGTGCTGACTGTCTTGAAGTATTGTAGATACACAAATGCCCCTGGAATTAGGAGCCAGTTACCTGGCATCTTTAAGAAACATCGTTATTCAAATATTTCAGAAAGAAAAAAACACCTGTATTGTGAAAATCAAAGAGTAGCTCTCATAAAAGTTAATATGGACAGAAAATTGTATCTTCAAGCCTCTGAAAATATCTGTAAAAGATTAAATTTGCTTTAGTGACAGGTTTTTCATGCTCCTAGGCTCTTAATTTTAAATTCATTCTCCATGCATAAAATGGGTCAGATGTTGGAAATTATGAGACAAATCTAGAATACTATGGATGTCTACTTCACATTTTTGCAATTCAGGTACAAACCTTCCTTCTTTCCCTTCTCTCCAATCAAGTATATCCTTCCTTAGCATCTGCAGGCCTTCCACAACACAGACCTGTCAAACCTAAAACCCCAGTCCTTCAGTTTTCTTTCAAGTCCTATGGAATATTAATAACAGATATCAAGATCTGAGGTTCCCCATCCATGGTCCATATAGCATGATGGTATGGAAAACTCTTCCTGGTGAATGCGTGGGGCAGGGGGCAGCAGCAGACATTCCTGATAATGGATGCATGGAGGTTTCCCCAGAAGCAATCAGAAGTCAATAAAATTAGCATCTAACACAACCATGCCTGTATTTCCACTGCAAACTGCAGGGACTTGGCAGAATGAGGTAGGGAGCACTGTATTAGGATGGAAGAAAGACTTGATCATGTTTATCCCTGAGGTGAAAGGAGAAGGTCAATTAAGAAGGAAGAGGGTTAGGACTGAAGTCTTCATTTTGGCAGATAGGGGAAGGAAGGGGAGGAAATAGGAGCCAGGGAGTAAACTGTTGCTTAAGAAGGGTGTGTAGAAGGAAGTAAAGGGCTTAATGCTGGGAAAGGAAGATGGGTGGGTCTGGAGTCCTGGTCTGGGGAGCAAGCAGGGATGTGCAACCTGCCCTGAAAGCTAGCAACTTGAATAGTGGCTCCGAAACAGCAAAGCCTGGAAATCCCATTTCCATCAAGTTCAGCCTGAGTCAAACATAATATAAAGTGAATTTCAGAACAAAGGGATTACAGCAGACAATTCAATCCCACTCTTCCCTCCATTTTATTTTATAGGAAGAGGAATCAAGAGAAGGTATCAGTTTTGAAAACATGGCTCCACTCCTATCCCATTTAGTATAGGAACCAACACCCCAAAGTGCCCCAAGACACATGCAGGAGCCAGGGCAGCTCAGAGAACAGAATATCTACCCCATGCTCCCTCTCAGGTATGTTGCTTGCTGACAAGATGCTTTTACAAAGAGAGTGGACTGCCAGGCAAGTACTGCAGAGCAGCTTCCATAGAATCATAGAAAGTCCAGGTCCAAAACTATAAATGCAGAGCTATCATTTGTGGTAAAATGGAAATGAAAAAAAAACAAAAAACAAAAAAACAACAACAAAACCCCACATCAGATGTGTATACTGGAAATTATGCAAAGGAAGAGAAGTCAGAAAAAATATATATACTTTTTTCCCTTGGCCACTAATGGATAATATGAGGATCTGGTATCATTGAAGAAAAACTGGCCCTCCATACCCCAGATACTAAGGTGTATTTTGGCCTAGTTAAGCAGACAGCTCTTAGCTCTGACTTCAGCAAAAATCAATGCTTAAAATTGAACTCATCCATAAGCACCTGCAGGACCAGAGTCTGTGTCCCCATAGTTAGCTTTTTCTAATAGAGTTCACAACATGGACAGAAAATAGCATTTAGGTCTGTAGTGCAGTATGTCAAATCTGTTTAGCTGGTAATTCCTGCATCTCAGGCTGTGAAATTGCCAAAAAGTATTGATAAAGATTTGTTTTTCTGATGCCCAGTTGTCCTTATCGCCTGATTTCTTTGTTGGTCAAGGCAAAATTCATTAAATTGAAGGGACTTTAATTTTCTTTATGTTTAAACCCATCATGCTTGCTTTGCTTGATTTTGTAGGTGTATTATTTGTGATAGACACAATGTTTGGAAAAATGTGAGCAGTACATTCACCAAGGACTGCAATTTACCAGCTGCAAAGGCAAGAAAGTTATGTTCCTTCCATTATCTAGCTTCACCAGCTGAAATCTCATTGATGAACTCTGCTCTAATACACAAGCAATCTTATTACCTCAGAATGAGAGCTGACATCTCTTCATCTAAATCTCCATTACTTCTGTCAACTCATTTTCGTGTAATTTCCTTCTTACAAATGCTTTTATGTTAAATTTCCCAGGCAGACAAGAGGCATTATGTTTGTTTGATATCTATTGCAAAGCCTTTAATGTGAAATGGAAGTAAGCAGAGAAAAGCTAGAAGAAGGTTTTGTATCATCACGAGCTCCAGTTTTATAGATACAGATATATACTGTACACTGCAGATTCCTTCTGTAATGAAAACTATACTTTTCCTCCTCAGAAACAATGCTACTTCAAAAGGTAAGGATTAGCAAGGTAAATTGCAGGCTCTAAGAAGCTTTTTATTTGAAATTTTATTATTGCTGATAATACTGACCAAAAAAATTTTAATAAAGGCCCTATGCATTGTCATCTGAATTATATTCCACAAATTTGATGCAACACTACCCTCCTAGAGCTCCCCCCTGCCCACAAATACAGATTTCTCCCTCTAACACACATACGAACATCACTGCATTTGTCTTATCAAAGTACAGGTCCCAGAATCCATTTCCAGTCAGAAATCTCTTAAAGATGAGAGGCAAAACCAAATCTGGATGAAGTGCAACTTGCATTTGGCAAGCTTACATCAAACTAGAGTAACCTGATAATTATTCTTCGAGTATCTGAAAAAAGTTATCAGGGTTGGCAAAAAACAAGTTCAAGATCAATTAGTAGTGGTGCATCCCAGAGTTTGACACTTGGGCCAACACTGGTAAACATTTTCATTAATTATGAGATTTAGTGCAGTCCTAGAAAGTTGGCTGGTCATCCAACGGGATGATCTTAAAACCTATGCCAAGAAAAAGTAGCAGTCCTAAGCAGCATGAATCAAGATATTTGGGGGGAAGAAAATAAAAAAATTAGAAATTTATTAATTCATAATATTGCCATTGCACATGATACTGTAGTGCTGCATGCAATGCCAGTAATTTACATCCAACAAAATTTACTCTGCATCAAAAGGGATTTTAGGGTTGGGGGCAGGAGGCAGCACTAAGTTAATTAAGTGAATGGAGAATCTTCTATATGAATGGAGACAAGAAGAACTCACTAAATTCTAGTCTAGCAAAATAAAGGTTAGGATTTTTTTTTTTTTTTTAACTAATGCATCTTATTGCCTAAGGACAAGCGGCTTTGAAGAAATTGAACCTTAAAAACAGAAGGTGTCTAAACAGCAGAGCACTGAGGTCCTGGAAAACTCAAATAACCCAGCAGAAATTTTCTCTCAGGCTAAGGTGACCACCCTGAAGTGAAAATAACATTCATCTCTTTACCAGCTGTTAATTTTCTCCTTTTCCACCACTAACAATGACACAAGTTCATTTAATTAGACTCCCACAGTCACAGATTGTGTGACAATGAGGTTTTCTGAATAAAATCAAGAGGCTTTTTTTTTTTTTTTTTTTTTTTTTTTTCAGATCTAAATTTTTTGAAAACAAAGATGCTCGGTTTAGAGCAGCCAATAACATTCAAAAGGGCTAAAACAGTACAGATTCAGTGATCTGAATGGCTTTGATACTCCTCCACACCTCTCCAAAATCAGTTTCTGTTTATCTAAGGTCTGGCAGCCAGAGAGAATGTTTGCATTTGAAATAATGGTCATTAGCTGACCTTAAATGAAAGAATAACTCTAATCACCACATGATGCTGAAGAACAAGAGAGCATATATGACTCAGATAAGTTCACTTATGTGTTTAGAGACTCAGAAGAGAAAGGGTTCTGTGCTAACAGGTTAGAAAAACAGTATGAAGAACATCCCGAGGGCAAATGATCTAACAATTGTGTCATGACATGTATTTGAGAAAGAAAAGGAAGAAAAAAAAAAAAAAGATTAACTGCCATGATGAGCTAAGTGATCATTTAGACAATATTGCATACAAAGAGACTAGTGCCCTGCTGAGTTTTTAGTGGCTTGAGAACAAAACAGCCTCCCCTTAAACACCAGAAGTGTTTGACCCCAACAACCTTCTCTTGCTGTGTTTGACAAGTTGTGCCCCTACTGCCTTTGTTGGTTCCGTGTTGAACTGAAACTCTGAGCATCCCAATTTAGCACCTGTCAGTTGGGTGTCAGTACATAATAGAGAAAATAAGTGGTTAAATCAATGACATGTTCTTCAGATAGCCTGAAACCATCTGTGAGATGGGAATACCAGGGGAACAGATTAAATCCAGCCCAGAGTAAAATATCCAAACCATAACAAGTTTG
The DNA here is from genome assembly GCF_036169615.1 of Heliangelus exortis. Classification (NCBI taxonomy): domain Eukaryota; kingdom Metazoa; phylum Chordata; class Aves; order Apodiformes; family Trochilidae; genus Heliangelus; species Heliangelus exortis. Next base: position 58,387,475 of record NC_092424.1, on the reverse strand, counting down.
ATATACAAGATGGTGATCCATCTGTCCCAATCTACTAAACTGCTCCTCTCACAGGGAATTACTTGCTTAGGTAAACATGGCCACAGAGACAAAAATATTATTTCTCCAGGTGAAGGCTGTGTACTAATAGCTCCACCAGGCTTGCTGTTATGTGTGGGTTTTTTCCAGTGGGTAACAGAGACTCATTTGTATCTCAATGTGGTTATGATCAGTGTTTCTTCTTCCTAGCAGACATATACCTGACCAAGATTCAATTGATGTGTACTACTGACAGGACAGGCTGCTGACTAGCAGACACCTCTATTAAGAGAGAACATAATGAGGAGACTGCTTCTTACCCCAGCAATTCAGATGCTTGCCCAGAAGGATTACTTTGTATTTGATGAACCTATTGCAGGACAGATACTATTCAGAAGATGTAGCATCTCATGTCATAGATCAGCAGAGAAGAAAGATTACTCCATTCCCACCACTGAATGATCAAGACTGCAGTGGGAATGAAAAGATCTTGAAACAAGACTTCCAGGCACCAGAGATGAGCATTAGATTTCCCCACCCCGGTTTCCACAGGCAGTTGTTCAGAAATGTAAATTGTGTTCTGGCTATGAGAATCTCTCTCAGTGTCCCTGTGATAAAAGCCTAATGCAGACCTCCACTTCACTGATCTACCATTGCTATCATTTTTAAGGCTAAGCATGCCTGGGGTTCTCTCCCTCAAAAATCCAGCTACAATTACTCTTGCAGTATTACAAAGCTGGGTCAGTTCTGATTCTTCACTGTGTCCGTTTTCACTGTGTCCATTTTACTTGCAGCACTGAATCCTGTTAACTGCGGACCTCAACTGTTCACCCACGTGGAAGGTAAGTAGCCTCACAACCATAAAATGAAGGCTCCAGATGGGGTTGCCTAATGCAAAAATACCCCTGCACCCAAGTACCCACACCTCCCTCCTTTCTGGCCCTTCTCTGCCTGTCTCTCTCCTCAGTGAGTTGTCCCAGCATCCTGAAAATGAGTTGAATTTGTAGCTGAGCAGAATCTGTATTTGTATTAATTGTGCCCATAGCTCTTCTCCCTCTTTTGCACACAGCATGAGAGTCTCACCACCAGCCCATTTTCCCCCAAGCACTGCCTTAGCCCAGGCTCTCTTGGCCTTGGGACTGGGACATGGCTTGAAACCAGCATGGTAAAGCAGCATAACATACCTGGAACAATCCCGTGACCCGAAGCATGGTTCTGGGCAACACCAGGCATCTGAATGGGGAGCCTCTGACAAAACCTATGACAGATCCAGGGGATGCTCAAGGTTTAGTGACTGCCACAAAACCTTTTCCACAGTACCTCTTGGCTGCTGTACTCAGTCCTGCCCTAGAAAGCAACATGCATGGGAGATGTGCTGAGGGGGCAGACTCCTGCAGCTGTCTTCCTATAGCTGCTGGGTGCCAAGCTGCACCGGTGCTTGACCCATTTACAGTTGCCATGGAGAGACTGAAGAATACAGAAGTATCACATCCTCCAACAAGATCTCACAGCAATAAATATCTATTTGTGAATTTAAAGGCAGAATACAATAAAATAATTATAAGAATCCATGTCCAGTGATTGCTGGAAAGTATGAGTTACCTGACAAAGCTAATCTAGCATTTATGGCACCTTTTCTTTTAAGACTTTCACTTTTAAAACTCAAATATAAGACTTCCACTTTTAAAACTCAAATACTTTTCACCTTAATGGTCTTGCAACACAAAAATGGATTAAGGCAGCATTAAGCCAAGAAACACATTTTCATGTGCAGTGCAGTTTCTCACAGATTTTGTAAATGGGTTGGTCTCCCTCCCAACAATGAGATTTCTGCCATCTGTGCTGCAGCTACAGCAGCTACTAATGAGAACAGCACAATGATAAAACTAATTCTCTGAGATTGCAAAGAAGAGATCAAACGCCCACTCCTTCCAAGTGCTACTACTTGGCAACATTTCTTCAAGAAAGAAACACTAGTATATTAAAGTTCAGTCAGCATATAGGAAATGACTAAAAACCTTTTCATTCAGGCTTCAGACCAAAGTAAACATTTTATGAACTTTTAATGTGCTTTCCTCCCCCCCCCCCCCCCCATCATTTTATTCTCCCTTTCTGCCAAACTGCCAATTTATGGATCCCAACTAGGTATAGAAATGTTAAACTGCTGCAATCAACTCTGCAGTCATGAAGCCTCCCAGTTTTGCAAGATTGGTGGCTGAAGGTAATTTTTGTCAAGTCTCTGATTAAGGATATTTGCAGCATATAATAGCAGTAATCGATTGAAACTATGGCTCAGTGAACAATGCTACCTATACTCTTGTCACTGGGTGGCTCTCAAGTAGCCATTTATGTGCCTGTAGCTAAGTACATCCATTTATCATTATCTTCATCTGGTTTAAGTGCTTAGGAGCCTAGGTGGTGATCAGCATTCCCAAACATCACCCAAATTTGAGGGGGTTTAATCTTAAGCTGAACATTCAGTCTCACTTTTCTCCACTGAGCCTTCTGAGTCTGTTGCATTGGTGATCAGACTAAAAAAAACAAAGTACAAAAACTGAGTCATGTAAAGTGCATTGTCCTCACCAGAAAGTGCCACGGGCGAATTATTCAGGGCTAGCTCTCCTATCCTGAAACTAGAGAGGAAAACTCTGTGCTAAAGAACGCTTTTTTAACTCAGACACAGCTTCTCTTCTCCCTTTTTTCCTTTTTCTTCTTCCTTTTCTTTTTCCTTCCATTCCCTTCCTCTCCTTCCTTTTCGACTGATAGCAGACAGCTGAAAATAAAGAGGTAAGTAATAGCTCTCATCTGTCCGAGGGAGGTAGCTTGTCCCGCGGTGATGCAGTGCCATCTAGCGATTCCTTTCTCCAAGCAAAAACCGAAAAAACGCACAAAATTATATCTCCAGACTTAAAAAAAACCCAAACAAGTAAACCAACAAACCAACTAAACACAACTACTAAATTACATCTGTTTGTAGGGAAGTGAATCTGGCAGGCAGACTGTTTCTATTCCCTGAACAGGGTGTGAGTGTGAACAGGCTTCCCTCCTACAGGCAACAGCTGGGGAGAAGTTTTGGGGTGAAAGCCACCACCACCCTCTGCAGAGACAGGGACACCGGGTGCCAGGTCGGCTGTCCCAATGGGCTGACCAACTTCAGGCAAGTCAGAAAGAATTAAAGCTCCTTTGTGAAGGGTCCCCAAGGCTCCTGCAAAAGGCAGCAGGGTCTCAGCAGATGCAGCTGAGGTTCACTTAACCAGCACTTGGCTTCCCAGGGTTTCACTTGCTGCTGCCCTAAGTCCCTGCTCCTGAGAGGCAGGGAGATGCCAGAGGTGCTACAAGCCAGTGACTGAGTGAGCCTGAGGAGAACCTGAAGCTCAGTGTCAGAAGCTGCATGGCCTCCCCAAAGTAGTTAAGAGGACCCTCCTCCTGCCTCCCACCCTCTATCCATCATGCTGCCAGCTGGGTTTCTCAAAATGCAAAAATTTTCAGTGAGTGGTGTCCAAGCTCTTATTCTCATTTCTTAAATCCTGGTCCTTCGGTGTTCAATTTGTTCATATTCTCATTTTTTTTCTGGCTGATCATGAGAACAGGTTTTCTTGTGTTTTCCTTGGTTGTTCTTGGGTTGTTTTTTTTAATTTATTACAAGCAGTCACTAAGACAGTACTGTATGATTCCAAAATCCTGGATAAAAATGTCAAATGGTGCCAGCTATCCTGATTTCCATCATGAGCCTTGCAATGCTGGAGCTTACCTATTTCAACTACATATAGTTAAATCAAAAATGCTTAGTTTAAAAAAATGGGAAAGAACCTCTTTCCTTTTTTTTTTTTTTTTTTTAGAAAAGTGAGAACAAGTTTTCTCAACACGGAAGACTTCACAACCTCACAGTGATCTCCAGGTGCTGGCAAATACTCAAAAGCTGATTTATCCCAGTCCTTGTGAACTGAGGTTCAGGTGTTGTGGTGGTTGCCTTCCAGGAGCCACACATTCCCACGAGCTGAGTGCCAGGAAATCCCACATATTTCTCTTTCTGCTTCCATCTGGCCTGAAGAAAACCACACATTTACATTGCTATGTAGCTGTCCCAGGCCATGAGACTGCATCACATAGAGGTGGGGACTGGGATGCAGTTACATGGTCTCAACACCAACACATGCCCACTGTGTGCTTCCACTGCATAAGTAGGTGCTCCTCTGGGACTACTGCTTTTCCCTCACCAGCAAATCTGTTACATCTTCTGTATTACTAACTGAGAGAAAGATTAGTACAAGACTAGCCAACCAGCCTGGGATTTAGGAGTGCCAAATACATCTCCTTTCCCACCACAGACCATGGTCACCCTGTGTTTCCCTGTGCACATGGGGTGCTGCTTGGCTCCCACATCCAAATGCAGTCTCTGGCCATGTCCAGTCCTTGTTGTGATGTATGACCTAGAAATACATCTTTCTCTTCATTTCCTCTGTCTTCTTCCCTTGTTCCCCATTCTCTCACAAAGAAAGCCCAAGGTTCCTAAGAGGGACCAGGGAAAGGGAATGGAGGGCACAAGGCTCTGTCTTTCAGATAACAGAGGTTAAGAACATTGTATCATTTTGCAGGTGGGGAAAATAAGGACCAGGATTAAAAGCCAGTCAACCAAGGGAATAAGATAAACAAATCAGGACCTTAAGGTCCTAAGCCAGTTCAAAGGCTGGCGGACAGCTGTGCCTCCTATGGCAAATGAGTGGTTCCACTGGCAAATCCAGAGTAGTTATCTGATATGTAAAAGATACAGATAACCAGATATTCCAGAAATGCATATATAATATGCATAAAATAATGCCTTAAGGTAAAGTATATACCTTTACCCAGGCTGCTCCTACCTACTTGGAATTCAAGAAACAAACTAGATCTTCCTTAGGGTTTTCCAGCTGTAACTAGCAGAAGATATTGTGGACAACTGCTTCTGCCAGTCACAGCATCCCACAGCAAAGATGTGATCAGCACCCAACCAGCATGTGAAGGAAGGCACTGCCATTCCTCAGGCTCCAACAGGGTTGGAAATTATCAGGATCAGCACAGGACTGCTTGTTTTTCACTCACTTCTGGTGAATGCACTGTTCCAAATAGCACTGTCTAATAGCACTATAAAACCAAAAATGGGTAACAGAAACTTCCTGACAACCAAACACAAACTGAAATTCATGATTAGAGAAGCAAATAATATCCATGTCAATCATTCATAATTCAGACAACCAAAAGAAAAATTAATTGGAGACCACTAAAATAAGGGTTGATGCCCTGTGTCTGTGTGAGAACTTCAGGATTAAACCAATACTGGGAAAGGGGGGTAAGGGGGAAAGGGTGTTCCACAGTCACATCTTTTTCCTCATTGTAAAGAGAGTGCTGGTGAAAAAGGTACATGTTTTTGAAATTATTACCACTAACTCTTCTCCTGTATTCTTTCACTGATAAATAACAACAAATCCTAGCAGAAGTCAAACAGAAGCAGAAGTACATTCTTTATATCTCTGCTTACTAAACCAATTTCTCTGACTTCTGTAGATAACACTTCTACACAACTTTCTTTTCTCTAACTGGCTAATTTTCTACATGGTAAGCATATTAATTAAAAGAGGAACCAAAGGTCCTTGTGAATCTTTGATCTTCTCTTAGGTCCAGTTTCCCCTGTCTATAATAGAGACTGTATTTTTTTCACACCAGACGTCTGCTGGAAGATTATCTCATTATGATCTGTAGGGTGGATTGCATGTCCCCAGATTATTAAATTAAACCATAGCAGATATTCATAACATCACTTTAGAAATTAATTCACATTTATTGGATTTTTTATAGAATTCACAAAATGGCAGGGAGGTCTGATTTTCCTTCCTAGATGCACACTGTCACCCAGCATGACTGCCCATGCTGAACTCAAATAACAAGTCTCCCAATATCTTCAGTGGGATCAGCTCACACATTCTTGTTTTGTGTCCAGGATGTGTCCTTCCAACACAAACAGCACCCTCTAACACCTTCACTTCTTCATTTGCATCCCATCTCAGGGGAAATTCCACCTCCCCAAAAATGAGGGATAGATCTGTAGGTACGTAGCAGTGTACACAGGAGCATTTCAGCATCCCTATCTCTTTAGTGTGGAGGGCAAGGTAATCAATACAACATTGGGTTTAATATATTTTACTTACTGGCAAGGACCAGCCTACACTTGCTTGACTTATCACAGGTGAAGCTATATCTATGCCCACAGCTGAGAGGGTATTAAGCAAGGACAACTTCTACTGAATACTACAGTAACGTTCTTGCTGGAATAGTGCAATAATTTTGCTGTTTCTCACAATATTTGGCCATTGTTTCCTATATTTCTTCTCTAGCAAAGCTCCTTATTTTCCACTGTTTCTAAATATAATATGATCCTGAAATAACGAAGTATTAACATCAATTTATTAACTTTGAGTGCCAGATCATGGTTTCCATTTTTTATTGCCACAACAGATTATTATTAAAGAGGCACTTCCAGTCAGCTAAATTTAAGATTTTGTCTTCAGGCATAATAATATCTCTGAGACCTGCTCAACTCTAAGAAGATATTTAAGCATATACTTAAACATAAGCATGCAAGTTATCCTCTGAGGTCAGAAAAAACTTTGTTTAAAAAAATATATCTGTGGCTAGCTCACTACACAGGCTTTTTTTCCCAACACAATGTAGCTGCTATGGAAACAATCAGTGGCATAGCATTTGTGGTGACAGGCAGTGTGTTTTGATAATTAAATTAAGATCCAAACATTCACAATTAAATAATTTTACTAGCAGCTAATGCCCCTCCTCTTGGCTCAGCAGACAGCACTGAGTCTTTATTAGCTCTGATGAGCAGCACCAAGACAACAATTGTACAGCATACTCTAAAAGACCACTTAGTACTGCAAAATTAATAGGCCATTGACTCCCTGTCCAGCAGCCCAAAAAAGACAGAACAAAACAGATATTTAAGCAGCAAGGAAACTATCTCTGCTTTGGTAAGGAAATCTTTTCATTCATCTTGTCAAAAATCAAGACCTAATAAATTCTATTATGAAAATGCTAATCATGATCAATGGGATCATGTATAAGGATCAGGTATAAGGAAGGATCTCAAATCCATGATCATAAGTCTATAGTTTTATCATGTGTGCACAATATACACTCAATTTCTATCAGAAGCTTATAGAGCAAAGAACGAATGTACTATTTGCTTGTCCATTGAAAGCAGAGAAATATCCCCAACTAGCTGTAAGGAGAAAATACATGTGTGGGAAAGAATAAACAAAAACCATAAATGAATAAAGCATAGGACAGATTTCTAGAAGAATCTGTATTTATGCTGTCAGTTTTAATAAAAGAAAATAAATAATTAAAAAGACTGGTGTTTGTAAGAGCTAACTTACAATGCCACTTTAACTAAGCTGGCTCTGAAATGAGAATTCATGGGTGGAAAATTCTTTTGGCTCTGCTACCTATTTTTGGACTTGTCAAAAACAGTTTCTCATAAAATCCATCATATCTGTCAGATTTTTCCAGTTTTCAGCGATAAAACGTTTATTGCTTTTCCCCACATACTTCTTTCATACTGCTATTATTCTTTACCCACAGCAACTGAGCTTGCCTAACTCCAACTAAATTGTGCTTTGCAACACCTGATGGCTTTGGTCAAATTCATAACATCACGTCTTATGCAACAGTAAATATAATAACCATTCCACTTAAAATTCAGACATTAGTTTAAGTCTCAGCATAGCCATTGGAAGCTAAACAAAAAACAAAACAAAAAAAAAAACCCATAGAAGAAAAAAAGAAAAAAAAGACTACTATGTACCTGTACTATACTGTACAGCTTAACATCACTTTCAGGCAAATTTCCAAAGATTCACTGTTTTAAAGCACATCTGAATCTGGTCTAATACCAGTCCAAAATCCTAAGAAAAAGTAATTTTCATGCTATCTTTTTCATGCTTCAACATTTTGCTGTTCAATATTTCAAACTTGCAGAGGCAAAGATAAAGCAGACAGAATAATATCACAATAAAAAACTGAGAACAAAACTTTTAAATATCAAACCTAAAATCTGTGTTGAGAAGTTGGCAAGCTTTAGGATACTACTTCTTTAAAATTCTTAACTATGTTTTTAAGTGTTTTAAAAATCTTGTGCTGTCTTTAATGCTGGGCACAGACCCTTGTATTAATGATCAATAGGCTTGGAGGTAGAGCCAAGTATCTCCTCCTTGTCCGGAGGAACACAAGAGAAATACTTGCTAGGGAAACATCTTGGATGGGCACATAGGAAAGCCTTAGGAAAATATTCTTCACAAAACCTGTGTCTCCTGCTCAAAACTAGGCAGGTCCTCCAGCTATACACCTTCCATTGTTTTAAATGATTATGTTACCCAGTATGAGAACTTAATTTTCCTTTCTGTTTTGCTATTAATCATTTTTTGCAGATGTAGCAGAACCATTTAATCCATTCTCTTTTAAATGTATATAAACGTTATTTTTATACTTATAATGTTGTACTTCTAAAATGTAAATTACTACAAAACTGCAATATAACTTCATGCAAGACTGAGAAAACACTATCAAAAGGAGGGAAAGAACTGGGACAACTTTCTTCTCCGACTATAAAAAATCAGGTAGATAAATTTCCTATAGCTGTTAACAACTTTGGTTCAAAAAGATTTCTCTTTGAGTTCAACACTACTAAAGCACCCCATAAACTTAGTCCTCCTTGCCATGTATCACCAAAGAAGCTTATAACTATCAGAACATATACTTGCTCTAGAAAAATTCATTAACACATAGAGCACTGCAAATGGCTGTATTAATAATTTTTTTTTTTTTTTTTTTTTTTTTTTTTTTTTGTCTCTAGGGAAAAGAGATATCAAATGTTCTTAATTCTGCAGACTCAGGCAAACTGTTCCTCAAATAAATGGCCACCAGGCAGAAAGGAAAATTCATTGCTGGCTCAGAAGTTTGTGAGCGCTGAGAAGAGGAGGAGACCTCTCTGGACAGGGTGAGTTCCTCAGCCTCCTCCCATCCCATCCAAATCAATCAGCACTACAGCTCTACACACCCTTCAGGGCTGGTTTATATTTAGAACTTAACAAAAACTAAAAAATATCCAACCATACACCCACTCTGCTTTGGAGAAACAAATGTGCTACTCAAGGGAAGATATAAATAATAACGTGATGACACAACCGAGCGCCTCATCCGGTGGCTGCAATGCAAGCTACTCTCCGCCAGCCAGCAGAGCTGCTGGACATACTCTTTTCCAAAGTGATGGATTCTTTTTTTGGGAGCTAGCCCAGTTCACTGAGGAGTCATTTCTTTCCCCCCATCAGCTGAAATCAGTCACCAGTAACTCATCACTTCTCATCCAGCCCGTGTTCTTCACTTGTAACTGAGGCTTTCCAGCAGCACTACTGCAGCTGGCCTGCAGGAAACACCTCCGGACTCACTATTCATGGTCTGGGCAGGGCAGAGGAAGAAGAGAGCAGGCAATCAGATATGGAGTGATAGGAAAAGTGTGATCTTCCTTTCCCTTGATAATGACACCATTTTCTTCCCTCTGCTTTAACCTTTCAAAAACATTCGAGAAGCCGTGGGAAAAACCCACAGCCCCATGCAGCCTAAGCCTAGGAACTCCCAATTTTCAGATGCAAAGCAAAGTCCGTAGTGCTGAGCATGGATAAACTGGCCACAGAAAGTGAATGTGACCACTCAGCTCCAAGAAGAGCCAGTCTATGTTCCTACTCCAATGAATGCAAGCTATTAAAAACTGATTTTAAATTCCATTGGTTAATTGGACAGGCAGTCCTGAAAGCAAATAAAGAGTTTTATCTATAAATCTCTCCCATTCTGTCACAACTTACCATTAGGGAATTTATGAAAATATAAATCTCTACTGGGGACATGATGGCCCCCTCACACTCGGTTGCTGGTGAGATTGGCATAAGGCAGGGGTAGTGATGCTTCTAGACACACACTTGGAAAGACTGAGGGACCTGGAACATTTTGATACCAAATGCAGACGATGCCAAGTTTACAAAGTTCATAAGCAGGAACTTGGGAAAATGCAACATGAGAAGTCACTGTCTAAATAGCACCAAAGTCTTGCCTTGTCTGTCTGAAACCTTTGCTAAATCTGGCTTGATAAGTCTACTCAGTTTCACACAGGGTTGCAGACACAAGTGAATATTCAAACATATTAAAACAGACAGCATGGTACTTTTTATCCTGGTAGAACTTCTTCTGAACTGCCTTAAAGAACAGGGTCAGACTGGTAAACCAGCATAAATCACTGAAATTCTGCCCAGATGTACCAGCTGTTGATCCAACTCCTATCACCCCAAGTATGTGGAAGTGTTCAGGGAAAGAATAAGAAAAAAAAAAAGATGAGTTTTCAGGGAGGTAACTAGGATATTTACTTCTTTTCAGATGGTTTACAAGACAAGAGTGCTTTTGTGGCAGGTTTGTGCTCCCAGGAAGCTCCTCAGTGGGATGGAAAAGAATTGGAGAGTTTACACGTTCAGCTGCTCTCCCTGACCTCCAATAAGAGAAAAAGCAGCATTAAATGAGGTCCAGGTTACTGTGAAAAATTTCCAGATAATGGGATTTAAGGCAGAGTACACATGTTTATTTACACCCCTCAGTATTTAAACAATATTTTGATTAAAAGTTGTGCTGACACTTCAGAGGTTAAAAAATGTTCATTGTCCAAAGGGAGACCACAAAGATGGTCCAATCCTTCTGGGCAGGACAGGGGTGTATACACAAGTCTGCTTGACCTGGCAGCAACAACATTTATATTGCACTTTCCCTGATACCTCAGAACCAGCGATAAGCTGCAGCACCTACTTGGTTCAAACCTGGATCAAGTCAGTACCATAGCTTAAAGCTGATGCTGCCCAGCATGTGCAAAGCACAAAGTGAATTAGTTGGATTCAGCTCTTTGCAAAAAGATGGCAGGCAGCACCTTTGCTTGCAATTTCTGTTGAACACTGAGAATAAGTTGGTCCTTTTCAGCCCCAGCAGGGCACAGTCGAGGTCCTGCTGCTGATGTTATTGCCTGGGCTGCCTCCATTCATGGACAAATTTATGTCTCTTGGGCTATAGATTCTACCACCATTTCTTCATCACTTCCCTGCAGTTTCCTCATAATTAGGGGTGGTGGAGGAAACAAGTTTCAATAACCACAGTGCAAACCTTTTACAGTAGAAAGAAAGCACCACCCTAAAAATAGCACAGAGCCATCCTTTTAAATTACACAGAGGGAGAAAAATGGCTCTTTGGAAACTGTAATTTCAAGGTGATGAGGGTGTTTGTTGAGGAAAAAGCGTGTGACCCTGCCCATATTTCTCCTCGTGAATGGGTGGGGATGTGTCATGAATAGGTTGTTTCCACCCGGAGCCACTCCTCATTCCCGCACCACACGCGATGCCTGGCCACCAAGGGCCAAAGTGCAGCTGCTGCCGCGGCTGCTCCTCCATACGAGCAGCTCACAGCCACTTTATCACCATGAACCTGCAGCAGGGAGACCGAGGTGCCAAAAGGCAGAAATAGCAGCACTTCTTTTATCACCCCAGGCTGAGTGTGTTTCACGCCACACAATGCGGTGCCAAAAGGTCCTTTGGCAGGATGGGGAGATTTTCCCTGCACCCTTGCACAGGGCTCATCATTTAGTCCTGACGTTTACAAGAAGCGTAGGGAAAGGTCTCTCGTGTGTGCCAACATGACCCTAACCTCTCAGTTCAAGACGTGGTCTTTATAAAGATTAGGCTGCACAGGACACATCCTGAGGAAAGGGCGCAGTGCCGCTCTGCATGACCGATGGACATGAACCACATTAACCTCCTGGAGGGGCTTGTGGAGGGAAAAGGGGAAAATGAGGCAGCCGCTGACCAGGGATATATTGTCACCTATAAACAATGCTTTGGTCACATGGTCTAATGACTATTTCTATGACTCTTCCCCTGTCCTCTAAGTTCCGAGCTGCAGCTCCGGATTTAAGTTGTGCTTCACCAATTTTCCTTGTGATGACCCCAAAGCAAAGTAACAAGAATGGGCTGAGACCTCCAAGCTCTGCAGGGCTGGTTTGAGCTCCACAACTCTGTGCTCCTCCATCCAGAGCAGAGCTGCCCCTGGCAATAGACACACATCCATTTATGTTGGAAGAACAAAATGCTTCATTCAACATCTATCCTACAACTAGAAAAGTCCTCACACTTTTCCATTAACAAAGTATGGACCATTCTCTCTTACAGAGAAGTAAGATTTACTCCCATTCCTGGTGTTTCAGGTGTCAAGTTTTTGTATGGAGATACAAAGATTCCATACAAAGCTAGACCTGTAGTTTTGACCCTCTCAAAACACAGCAAACAGTTCAGGGTATTTTTTTTAATAATAATAATTAAAAAAATTTACAAAACAGCCCCACATGAGGTTTGTAAAATCCTGGAAAACTTCCAGTTTAGATAAGACAATACAACCTGATCTGGCTCACCTAATCCCTCTGATCTGCCCATGAAGGGCTTAGTGATCAGGCATCATTACTGCTTTCAGTGATCATATTTCTTAAATTTAACCCAGAGAATAACTAAATATACTGCATATGGAAAGAGAAATAATGTTGTTAACTAATCATAAAAATTATCTGACACAATTCTTTCAAGAGCTACTAAAATCTGACAGCATCCCAATGGCTGTTCCATGTAGTGCAAGTCCAGCCCTTAATGGCTGCTTCCTTAAACCAAAATAATTTATCGTGCTAATGTCAGTGAAATTCAAATATAATATTGCTCAGAATATTGCAGTAGATTTGTGATTTTGCTGTCCGGCATATGAAAGAAAGATAACAGTTGCTTTTTTTTTTTTTTTCCCTGTGTTTAGGTGCACAATTTGAGAATTCTCAAGGCAAAATTCAATACCTGTAAAACCTTTTATTTTATTTATTTTTTTTTCCTAGGCTTTATCTGAGTCTAGTTTTCAATATTATTCTGGCTTATTTACATCTATTACATCTATTTACATCTATGAATTCTTTGCTAGTATAAATACCCTCTGTTATTACTCAAGATTTCTTTATTATTTTGAGGTATACCAGTGGGTTTGTAAGTCATGTACATTTAAGAACTAGACAGACTGCCTTAATTAAAGCAGTCTGACCTCCCAGTAGTGCAAATGGAAAGTTTCCATTCTCACTTTTCCTACCTCAGCTCTGCCTTATGCCTACCAGAAACCCAGCAGCCAGAGTACACACTAGCCAGCACCTTTTTCCTTGATTTCCAACAGTGAGCACTTTCCAGGACTCTTGGAGACCACATAAAACACACTGCAACCAAAGAAAGAAATAAGAAAGGAAATTTCAGCCAGGAACCTTCTATCTCCCTCCTCCAAAATGACTTCTCTGGCAAGGTTATTCAAGCCCTTCAGGACATGGCTTCACAAGGAAAAAACCACCCCCAACTCCCTTTGAAGAAAATATCTTGCTTAGAGTATATTCTGTCCATAAATTGCATCAGCGGTAAAATGAAAAATCTTTCACACTTCCAGACGTAGATGTGTGAAGAAGCTTAATTATCTGAACTTTATATACTGCTTTGAAGATGTGAATACCTCTGAGTGAAGTGCTAAGAACAGGTAACCAGAATCCATCTTTTCTGGTATTAAACAACAACAAAAAACCCCCAACAACAACCACACACACACACAAAAAAAAAAAAAAACAGAAACAAACAAAAAAAAACAAACAAACATAAAGACCAGATCTATGTTGCACAGAAAATGTACGCCAGAAAAATTGTCCAATCATACTTTTCATTAAAGTTTTACTCAGAGCCTCAGGGATTGTTTAGATACTGCTATTTCCAAGTTGTATCTCAGTCAGAGATGTGATCTCACTACCTATTTCTGACAGGCAACTCAAATGGGAATATATATTGTTAGAATACTGTGACATTTTCTTCAACATTTAGGGCTAAATTTTAAAATGTTTAAAATACAGGAGATTTCTGACAGCTTCCTCAAGAAAGGATGTTTTGTTTCCATCCAAGTACATAACAGCCCAGCTAAAAATGCTGTTTCTGAAACACAGTGGAACCAATAAATAATTCATATCAATGACTAACATTAGTGACAAATGGCACTTGGAACAAAAAAAGGCAAAAAATACAGGCTCATTTGCAGTAGGAAAGAAAGATTAAGCATGTTTCAAAATCAGACAGAAATGTACCTCTCACTGAATTTTGTCCTTGGAGAGAACATTACTGTCTTCAAGTCCAAACACTATAAACTGCCGTAACACAGCCAAATCTCATGAAGAATAACTGGAGGAATGACTTTTTTCCCCCACCCCTAGTGGTGAGAAGCCACATCTCTCAGGCAAGGAAGCATAAGGTACTGTGGTAAACAAGATTCTTCTAACCTGAAAGAAGCTGAGATCTTAGACCAGAGTGAGATTATCTTTGGAAGCACATGGATCAATAGCTCAGCTTGCCCTTCTTACTGGAGCACAGCACTGTGGAAACTACATATCTGAATAGTTATGCACGTACACATATTTATTTTCTAAACACAAATCCTAGGTTTCAAAACATATTACCAACAGAGGAAGCAGCCTGAACCTCCTTGCAGAGGTCAACTGATTTAGGAGAATCTCACAGTGCTGTGAGAGCGAATTTCTCTTTGAATCACCAACAAACTCTTTTGCACGTGGTTGCTGCAGGATTCCAGTTTTTGCTCCTGTCCCATATAACTCAAAGCCCCTAAGTCCAAGGGCACATTTGATGATCAAAAACACCCTTCACACCATGCATTTGAAGAGGCAAAATGGCAGCTCTGAAAAACAATATTATTAACTGTAGGAATATAATTGTGTACTTCAAAAGTATGGCTTCCATCCTCAAAAAGCTTGGTTCAGTTCTGTGAGGAAAACAGCACTGGCAGAAGGTTATTTCCTAATCAAACTTTTAAAACTACAATAACATAGCTACTCAGTGTCCTCTACAGGAAAACTGGCTCCAGTGTCTCCTTGGAAATGGGGGACTGAAATATGGCTATTAAGCAGGACTGGAATTAGCAATTTTCAGCTAAGAAGAACTCCCATGAAAATATCAATATTTTAGGAGAAGAATCCAAACCAGAATTCCAGTCTAACATTCTGCCATTTCTGCCAACAAGCATCTTTTAGCATTCATTCTGAGGACAAAAGCTTGCATTTTCAGCAGGTGAATACAGTTAATTCGCTCAAGTCAAGCAAGTGTAAACAAATCTATTTTAAAAAATTAAGGCGAGATTAGGAAATGTTCCATTTGTTTCTTTTTTTTTTTTTAATCAGCTCTTGAAAGTGGTATTTTACAGCTGCAGAAAATTTGACTTTTGTCTGACTAGTATTGGGTCAGCCAAACTTGAAGAAAAACAAGAAATCTCTCTTTAACAAGGGTAAACCCTTGCTTTAATATGCAATGTTCCTGAAGGAGCAGAAAATTCAATTACTAGGCAGTCAGCAGAATGTTTTCATTATTATTTCAGGAGCTCGGAGTTAATTGGACAAGTTTAGCACCCTGTGAATTAACATGTGTCCTTACTGCTCTACAATAAATGGTCTATAATTGCTTCCATTTCTCTGAAACCAGGAGATAGTTCTCATTAGCATTACCCTGAAAGAAGCATTTTGCTCTTTTTGGGACTTATATAGGTCCCATTGTTAGTGTAACTGAGCATTACACAACATCTTTCATACACAGGGAAATGCACTTATTTTGCACACAGCTGTGCAAAGACTCCAAACCCCTACAATGATTTTGCTCTAACACTTAAGTCTCACCCTTGACCAGGGTTTAGCATCTGTCTCTCACCTGTTCATGTCCCAGAGGGATCCTTGGACCAGGCAGCCCTGCCCTCACCTGAACTGAGCTGTGAGGTCCAGTACATCTTCCCAAAGCCCAGGGCAAAGACTGAGTAGTTGCAACCAGATGAGAAACCTTGGCCTGATCCACCTGATAGGTCACAGCTCCACACATTCTCCTTTCTGTAAACAGCATGCTTCAAACCACAGGCTCTAGCTGTCTTCTCTAGGAACATTTGCATTTTCTAGGAAATTAGTAGGCCAGAGGGGAATACCATTAAGTTGTGCCCTGGTTAAATCATCACACAACAGAGAGGATGCTTGTCAGGTGTGCTCCACCACCTCGTGTGGTTTTTTTTTGCTCCTTGAAATACCAGCCCAGTGATGTGCATCTGCCCCTATGGGCTCATCACCAGACCCTGTAATTGCTTCCCTGCATCTGAACACACACAGATAAACACACACACCTGTTGTCCTAGTAAAGCAGGTGTTTCTGAAGCCAAAGGATGTCACAACACATGGTTCAAGGTCTAAGTCTCACTCTAGAAGTACTTTTTACAAAACTGGGAATCCTTTCACCCCCTCTTCCCCTTCAAGAGAGATCTGAAATAGATGCACGACATGACAGGAATGTTACAAAGATTATTTGCAGTTTCAGCACAATTCTGCCTATCCTCTCCAGGATGATGGCTGCTGCCCTGTTAAATGCAATGATGTAACAGAGCTCATAGTGACTTCTACTCCACTGACTTAATTTGGCTGAGCTGGTATTCCCATAATGATTGTGCTTTATCTCATGATCTCCAAATCCTTTTCAACTGCTCCTTTTCAGGAGGCATCACCATACACATACAATTTCTAGTTGCATAATTAGCTTGCAGCTGCATTAATTTACCCAGTAACAACACAGGACTTCCCTCTTTTTTTGTTGTTTTTTTGTTATTTACTACTCTTTACCTAGAGTACAAGTGTTACCTATAGGAGTTTTATGTATTCTAAAACAATAATGCCAGTATGTTGAGGTCTCCTGAGTCCAAGCATCACCCTCCAGGTACAAAAACAAATGCTCAGAAAGGAGGGGAAGAGAATTCAGTGAAGAAAATGGCCTGTCACTAGGAACTCCTGTGACTTTCCTAGGTCTCCTCTATTAATTACACTTAGCTTTCAACAGCATAATTAACTACTAAGGTGAAGAGTGGGACCTAGGTCTTTCTCCATCCTAGGAACTTTTCATCTCCTTTTCATTTTTCATTCTCTCACTAGAGAGAAGACAATGGCAAGGGCTGGAAGGCAGAACTGCCCATGGTATGTGAAGATCAGGCTCATGACCATCTGAAGAACCTGGAAGTGTACAAGTCCATGGGACCCAATGGGATACACCCACGGGTACTGAGGGAACAGGGGGATGTGGCTGCTAAACCGCTGTCTATCATATCCCAAAAGTCCTGGCAGTCTGGTGAACTCCCCACTGACTGGAAAAGGGGAAACATAACCCCCATTTTCAAAAAGGGAAAGAAGGAGGATTCAGGGAACTGTAGGTCAGTCTGTCTCACCTTTGTGCCCAGTAAGATCATGGAACAGATCCTCCTGGAAGCACTGCTGATACACAAGAAATAATGAAGAGGTGATGGGGCATAATCAACACGGCATCTCCAAGGGCAAATTGTGCCTGAGAAACCTCGTGGCCTACAAAAAAGTCACAACATCAATAGACAAGGGAAGAGCAACCAACATCATTTACCTGGACCTGAGCAAAGCCTTTGACACTGTCCCATGTGACATCCTGGTCTCCAAGCTGGTAAAACATGGGTTTGATGGATGGACCACTTGATGGATACAGAAGTGGCTTGATGGCCACACCCAAAGAGTGGCTGCCAGTGGGTCCATGTCCAAGTGGAAGCCAGTGACAAGTGGAGTCCCTCAAGGATCTGTGTTGGGACTGGTCTTGTTTGACATCTTTATTGGCAACATGGATGGTAGCATTGAGTGCACGTTGGACAGTCGTGGTGCCATCCAAAAGGACCTTCACAGGCTGGAGAGGTGGGCCCGTGGCAACCTCATGAAGTTCAACAAGACCAAGTGCAAGGTCCTGCATCTGTGCCGAGGCAACCCCAAGCACTGATATGGGCTGGACAGTGACTGGCTTGAGAGCAGCCCTGAGGAAAAGAGCTTGGTTCTTGGTTGGTGGGTGAGAAGTTCAACATGAGCCATCAGTGTACACTTGCAGCCCAGAAAGCCAATGGGATCCTTGGCTGCATCAAGAGAAGCATGGCCAGTAGATTACGGGAGGTGATTCTCCCCCTCTCATCTCATGAGACTGCACCTGGAGTACTGCATCCATTTCTGGAGCCTGCTACAGGAGGGATGTGAATGTGCTGGAGCGTGTCCAGAGAAGGGCTGTGAGGATGATCAGTGGGCTGGAGCACCTCTCCTATGAAGACAGAACTGAGAGAGTTGGGGTGGTTCAGTCTAGAGAGGAGAAGGCTGTGAGGAGACCTTATTGCAGCTTTCCAGTATCTGAAGGGGGCTACAAGAAAGATGGTGAGGGACTTTTTAGGATGTCAGGAAGTGATAGGACTGGGGGAATGGATTCAAACTAGGGGAGGGTAGATTTAGATTATATATGAGGAAGAAGTTCTTTACCATGGGGGTGATGAGACACTGGCACAGGTTGGCCAGAGAGGTGGAGGAAGCCCCATCCCTGGAAGTTTTTAAGGCCAGGCTGGACAGGGCTCTGAGCAATGTGATCCAGTGGGAGGTGTCCCTGAACATGGCAGGGGGGGTTGGAACTACGTGATCCTAAAGGTCCCTTCCCACCCTGAAAATTCTATGATTCTATGATTCACACAGAAAATACATTGTTTTAATAAGAAGCTTCAAGTCAAGTACTTGGACACTTCAGATTACATTCCTTCTAGAGCTGAGACAGATGTTGGGCAAACAGTGCTCCAGACAGAACAAAAACTTACAGCTCAGGACTGAGTACAAGCCTGGTAGGAAAGTTCTCGCAGTGCTCTCAGGATCGCACCACCTTTTTTTTTTTTTTTTTTTTTTTTTTTTTAATTGGTGATGGTCATGTTATAAGAGGAAAGTGTTAAAAAAATAAGAGATCTGACTCTACCTGTGGAACTGAAGGTAGAGCTTTCAGAAGTTTGCAAATTCAAATCTAAGGTTTTAAACCTAGCTGAGTTTACATTCTAGATCTGCACATTTAAGCTAGATGTGAAACTTTCTTTGATCCAAAAAGTCAACTCGGTTTTCATCCCTGGAAGTTTTACAAATACTTTTTGTTTTGCCTAAGTTACAAACTGTGGGAACAGAGATGAAGCTTGATTTTGATACAAACACTGGAATTGATGTGTCTCCTCTCCAAAGGACACCCAGAGTCTCCCTAAGCAGAGCTGCTTTCTAGCATTAAAAAATAACTGGATACAGATATAAATATTCTAAGAAAAGATCTGAAGTAGAACAAAAATAACCCTGCACTAACTGAAAGCTGTCAAGTATGGCAAATACCTACCCATGTAATCATCTCACACCAGCGAGATAATCCTCTGGTGTTAAACAGAACTGTACTTGCTCCATCTGTTAATTCTTACAGATGGAGCAACTCCTCAGGCTTTACATAACAGTAATTAAACAAATCCTCACAATGACCACATGATTTCATGCACAAGCCAGGCCAGACTACAAAAAAAAAAAAAAAAAAAAAAAACCAAACAAAAAACAAACAAACAAACAAAAAAAAAGCTTTGCTGCTGGGTTGGAAAATTCCAGGTCGTGTAGTTCAGAGAGCTTTGTGAGAGCTGTCAGCCTGGTGTCTTGGCTCAGCCTGCCTTGTCCTCCAGGATAACCTCTTCACTGTGCACTGGGACTAAGAGCAGAACACCCAGAAAAAGAAAAGCAGCTGCAACAGGCATCTTCATCATCTGCAGGAAAAATTTCTTGGACTACCTCATCTATAAGATGACAGACAGTTTTCCATACACATGGAAGTCAGTCTGAATAAGGAAAGTATGGGAAAGCTCATCACATGTGGTATGTAGGAGAGTTCAGTGTCCCCACAGAGAGCCCCTGGTACAAGCCAGGTACCTCTCTCCTGTCACCTCCTCAGGTACAAGTGCCAGCAGCTCTCTTGTGGGACCTGAGCCTGGAGGGGGGTGTATGAAATGCAAGAATAATCCATTAATACAGGCAGGAAAAGAAACCTTCCCAACAAGGTAACCCTCACCCAGACACTCATATGTGAATCTCCACTCATCTGAAAGGGCAAGAAATAGCAAAATAAGCAAGGTACTTGAACTGCACCTTGCCTGAAGAAGGAAGGAGACCATTACAGATAGAAAATGCAGAGAGGGACACTATTTTGTATCTTGGGTTCTCCCTGCTGCCCCAATGTAAAATATTTTGGATATCTTGGTCCAGAAAGGCATAGATGAGACATAGGTCTTTATCTCATATACATTAAACATATACAGAAGTCTCTCATTACAGTTAACACCAAGCAAAAATCAACATCTGAAAGAAAATTCAGCTCATTAAAACTGAACATAGACCAGATC
Source organism: Heliangelus exortis (assembly GCF_036169615.1). Lineage (NCBI taxonomy): Eukaryota > Metazoa > Chordata > Aves > Apodiformes > Trochilidae > Heliangelus > Heliangelus exortis. The sequence continues at coordinate 58,367,021 of NC_092424.1, read as the reverse complement.
CAGGTGGGGGAAGGAATCCATGCAAATCTTCTAATTGCATAATATCCCATCTGCTGTTACTGAAAATGCCTGCCCCCCAAACTAATGAAGTTTTTCACAGATTTGGGTTTTTTTGTTTTGTTTTGTTTTGCTGTTGGTTTTTTGCTCTTACAAGCAGGATTTGTGAAGAGAAAAAATATTTTAAAAAGTGTCAGAATGAAAAATGCACTTATAGCTGCTCATTCTCCTCCCAGCAAAATGATTGCCTGGAAGATAAAAAGAACTTCAGATGTTCTACTGCCACCACATGGTCATGAATAGACCTAGGCAGAGTTTTAAAATAAAATTACATGTTTGCTCTTCTTCATAATCCACAAATTCATTAAGCTTATAATTTTCATTTACTTTCTGAATGCATCACCGTTTGGGGGCATTTGTATCAAGTCCATCAGGTGACCAGGTAGGCAGCCTGACTGCCCTGCAACTGGATTAGATCCAGAGATTCCAAGGTTCCTCACACATTAAGGCCTCAGCTCTGGGATACAAATTATTTTTAAAAGTCTTCTGAAAGAGAAAATCAATGAGAACTCAAACGCTCCTGGTGGGCAACTTTCTCTGGAGTGACACCTGGCAGGGGGGACATGAGATACATCCCAGAGTCCAGCACCTCAATTCCCTGGCATGACTTTCACAAGGTGAGGACAACACCACCACTGTTCCAGTGACTCTAACAAAAAGCACATAAAGAGAGAAAAATCTGTCTTTCTGCAATCTTAAATTAAAACACCCAGTTGGCATTTTTACTTTTACTTAGAAAAGTGCAAATCCCAGTGTTAGCTTGGATAAACCCTTGAAAGAAAAAAAACAACAATCCTCTCTGGCAAGTCTACTCTTGAAAGGCACACTATGAGAAAAACCTATCTTAAATAGAAATATCAAAATAAAGGTATGGATTAGCATTCAAGGACTAGACACTGGTCTATATCAATTTTAGAACATATCATTGCTCCTTATCCCTAAAACCATTATAAACTGTACATAAAATAAAATTTAATTTTCTATAAACCTCACATATCTCTGTATTTTTTCTGTATAGAGGAAAAGGAAAGAAGTTTGCTACTCCATTCTCTCACATTTCAGCAGTGATAATTTTGCATTAGTTTTTGTTTCGTTTTATTTTAGAGGTGCCTTTTTTTCCTCCAACAGCCCTGAAAAAATATCCCAACTATTCATTAGCTCTTCTCAGAATACAGGCATCTGTGAGACTCTCTGTAACTTTGCTAAGTGAAAAATTCAGCTCAGAACTTGGTAAAAAATAATGAAGGGCTCCTGTAAAAATTCAACAGCCATGTTACCTTCTTGAGGAGAGGAGAGGAGAGGAGAGGAGAGGAGAGGAGAGGAGAGGAGAGGAGAGGAGAGGAGAGGAGAGGAGAGGAGAGAAGAGGAGAGGAGAGGAGAGGATAGGAGAGGAGAGGAGAGGAGAGGAGAGGAGAGGAGAGGAGAGGAGAGGAGAGGAGAGGAGAGGAGAGAGCAGAGCAGAGCAGAGCAGAGCAGAGCAGAGCAGAGCAGAGCAGAGCAGAGCAGAGAAGAGAAGAGAAGAGAAGAGAAGAGAAGAGAAGAGAAGAGAAGAGAAGAGAAGAGAGAAGAGAGAAAGCTCTGTAAATGAATGAGGGAAAGAAGTTGCCAGTGGTTTTACATTTTGGTGATAATCACTTTCAACAGTTCTCTCACGAGCTTTTCCAGTTTTTATCAATGAAGAATGACACTGACTCTGATGCAGACAAATCTTTGTGCAGGGATTTGATAAACACCATCACTAAGGCCTGGAAGGGATGAAAGGCTGTAATTTCAAAACAGAGAACATGTCTTAGGATGATTCACATGCATACCACAAAACAGGTTATAATTAAAACACTTATTGCCTCTGTGTACCATGAGAATTTCATGACCCCATAGATTAAAGGTACTGCCGTAGGCATTTAGTGTGCTGTAGCATTAGTCCTTGCCTGATATCAGTGAAGTGAAGTATGGATCAGTATGTGGAACATTCTGCTTGTAGTGGAAATGGGCTGATTCCCATTGCAGTATCAGCCTCATGAGGTGCTGGCCATTTTGACCCTCAAGGTAATTCACCAAGCACAAGCACAGTGACATATCATCCCTTCTCCACTCTGCCTTAGAGGTAGAGATTTTTGAGGCAGGAATACTCAAAACACTTTAGGATCCATAAGATAGGCAAATCATCTGGCTTGGGCTGGGCCACTTGTGGAGTCCACCCTGATCTTATCACTTAACATGAAAGGCTGAATTCAGCATTAGCATCTGGGATGACTGTTTTCAACTGTTATTGATATTACTTGATGTAAGTTCAAGAAAAAGACAACCACAACAGCATCCTATGTTCCAGAAAGCCAACAGGAACACAGATTTATGTAATTTAATTTACTCTAAAATACTTCCATTGCTGTATGTCAGTGCTTTATTGTGATGGTTTTTACTTCAGTGAAGAACTCGTAGGAATCCTTTGCTCCCTCCCTTCCTATGCCTGAGGCTTTCATCCCACCAAATGGTAGGTTCAGATCTCTAACAAGCCAGCAGTTGGTCCACACCCATCCACACTGTAGCCTTCGTGCCACTCGATGAACACGTCCCACGTTGCTGGACCACACAGTGGCTGCCAAGCCATATTTCACACCATTGGCTCTTTCAATCACTTCTTCTTCTGTATCAAATGCCACCACACACGTCACAGGACCAAAGATCTCTTCTTGCATGCAACAAGACTCATCCTTGACTTCAGTAATAACTGTGGGCAACATGAAATAGCCTTTCTGGTTGCCAGCTGGGAGAGCCAAGGAATCCACTCCTTCTCCACAGAGGACTCTGGCTCCTTCGGCTTGGGCTTTCTTCACATAGTTCCTTACCTAGGGAAGCAGCAGGAAAACATCACTGCTAAAGGACACCAAATTCTAAGGGCCTATCTCTCCAGTTTAGTTATGTCAAAAGGAGCCCCTGAGTACCTTCAAATGAACCACATTGCCTTTACTTCCCTCCTACAAGAGAGGCCATCCCCTAGATTTTGTTGTTATGTTTCTGTAAAAGCAAGGCTGGGTATTTCTTGCTGTAAAACAGTATCTCTCTCTCTCCAAGTAGTTACTAGCCTAGCAGGCAATATGGCTGGACCTTCTCACTACATATTCTCAAAGGCTACAGCAAGTGGTGAAAACACTGCTGGTCCCAGAGCCAGCCTCCCTCCCTCCCTCCAGCAGCTTGGGCAGTTTGGGATGTATTCCATGCCACGGTTCATTCATTTACTCAAAGGGATCAGTAATATTTTCCTACCTCATAGGCAGGAGTTTTCAATGTTCATTTGCCACTGGGATGATGAAGCCACGGATGCTGTAGAAAAACTCATCAATTAATAATTAAAGCTCTTACCATGGCTGCTGCTATCATAGGCTCCCTTGAACACAGAGGATGTGCTATTGATCTGCTTCTGTTTTGAAACCATTGCCTGCTTTCTCTCCCTGTAGAAACACTACGGAGATACCACCAGGCTTCTTTCTCTTTGTTCTTCTAACCACCTGAGGCTAGACTCAAGTTCTCTGTGGTGCCACAGACCAAGGACATGGGAAAGTGGGTGTTTCTGCCACTCAGCTTCTGAACAGGTCTGGAGAGCCTCCTGAGGCATCAGGAAGCAGGACAAAGGCTTGGCTTTCTCTCTCACTCTGCGGTTCTGTCTGCTTCTTGCTTATGCTGATTGTGTCAGATAGTTCTGGGGTGTGAGCATCTGCTCTCCTGAACTGTCTGACACCATAAAAATTCATTTCATATATGCCACTAAAGCAGATTGTTTAACTGTGAACCATCTCGGCTTCCACTACACATATACAATTCCAAACTGCTGCAAGCAGCCCTAGAAATCTGTCTCTTATACTTCCCAGAATTTCTAAAGAGTGATATCAAAGTAGGACTTTTACCTTGTTAGCTACCTCATATATTGATCTCAGGAAGTACAATGTTAAAATCCATGGAAGTGTTGCTGAACTTGTTGGTTAGCATAAATTCAGGATTTAGTTTTACACATTTTAAATTACTTCATTTCAAATGGGAAAAAAAATATTGTTTGCAATTTTAAATTATTTTCCCTGTGGAGCTGATTTTTCTGGAGTAATCACATAATCTCAGGCCACAGGCAAAAGAAACCTTATCAAAAAGATTTCTTATAATCTTTGAACCATCATTCCTCAGAGATAATCTTGGAGAGGACATGGTCCTTTCCATACACCTCTGAAATTACCTATCATAGCCCTCTAAAAATGAGATCATGTGAACTCTATGTAACATTACCTTTTCTAGATGCTCTTTACTTATTAGAGCTCCCACATCAACTGTAGGATCTGACGGGTCCCCAACCTTCCACTTCTTAGCTTCTGCCACAAACCTCTTCAAAAACTCATTGTATATGCCCCTCTGAACAAAGATCCTGGAGGTGCAGAGGCAGATCTCACCCTACCAAAGAGAAACAAACAAGAAAACAATACTATTAGTTCACTTTGCACTGTAAGATTGATAAGTATTAGGAGTCACATCCCAGAATGAGACTTGAGCCTGTGCATCCTCAGAGGTACAAACTACATACACCAACACCACAAAGTAGGATTTTTCCCAGTTTAACCAGGAAAATAGAAGAAAAAGATAAAACAGCAGTAACAAGATTGTACAGTTATATATTAACAAAAATAAATTATTTTCCAATTCTGAATAACCTGTCTTCATTTCCTGATAATCCCTTTCTGATACCAAGCTATTTTTATGAAGATTTGCCCTTAAGTTTCATGGCCTTGGTGATCTCTCCTGAGAGCGGTGAAGAGGAAAGAGGAGCATCAAGAGAATTTGGGGGGAATCAAATCAAAGAGAATCAAATCTCCTAATTTGATTCCAGCACATCAGCAGTCTTCCCACTTACTTGCAGGGGATTTCCCACTTACTTGTTTTCTGGAAGGATAAAAAATGTATCTATTTTGAGAAGGATTATGATATCTTGTAATTTTCCAACAGAGAGCACTGGGAAGAGCTCTTTATTATTTTGTTTCCCAGCTTGTGGAATAATGAAAATTTGTCATATTTTTCTATTTATAGTTTGCCTACAACACTGAATCTTGAAACAGACTGTGACAATTTAGGATTTGGATCCAAAGGTACATGCACATGTGCACAAACACACACACACAACTCCTGCTGCCAACAGGGTTTATACACTATGGCAGGGGAGGCACCTGGTTGGCAAAGCTGGACCTGAGGGTGGTGGGGATGCACTGGGTCAAGTCGGCATCATCAAAGATGATGGCAGGGTTTTTGCCACCCAGTTCCAAGGAAAGCTGTTTGCAGTGAGGAGCACTTTTCTCAGTGATGCGCTGGGCTGTCAGGGTGCTGCCAGTGAAGGAGATCAGGGGCACATCGGGGTGGCAGACGAGGGCTTCTCCCGCCTTGGAGCCTGTTCCAAACACCACATTCACCACCCCATGGGGTATTCCTAGTGGGAATAAAGGCACAGAGTTATCATACACTGCCCTTTGTCCTGCGGGTGCCACTTCACTGTATTTTGCCTCTGAAGTAAGGAAATTACCTGTAGCTCTAGGGTGACAAAGGCTGACCCTTAACTTACATAGCAGGCAAAATGCACAATGTCTAAAAACTTTGGGGGTCACAAGTTAAAAGATAAAACCAATGCCACTCTTTGGTTGAAGCTTGCCTGACATCTATCATCAGAGGCTCTGTTTTCTGTCATTTAGGGAAGAAGAAGTTGTCCTCCCAGTTTTCCTTAACAGTGCCACAAATACAGCCATGACACAGCCACTAAGAGATGATTCTCACTCTCTTACACCCCGTGTGGTTCCTATGCTGGCACCACAGACTCAGGGCACCCTCAAGTGGAGTGCAGGAGGGGGAAAGGAGGCACAGGAAGACTTTTAATGAGAAGATAGTGGGGAAAAAATGGGCAATAACTGGGCATGAGATAGTATGAGCACTTTCTGACTTCTGCAGGGAAAAAAAAACAAAGCCAAAACCAAAACCAAGGTGCACAGGCAAGCATTCTCTTCCTGTTCCACCCTACCTACCATGCTACAGGACTTACCTGCTTTCTCCAAAAGTTTGCACATCATCCAAGCTGTGACTGATGTCATCTCACTTGGCTTGGCAACCACAGTATTTCCACATGCAATGGCAGGAGCTATCTTCCAGGTTAACAAATATAGTGGCAAATTCCAGGGACTGATTAAACCTGCTACAAAGCAAAACCACAAGACAGGAATTTGGTCTGTTGGGAGACCAAACTCATTTTCCTAACCTCAGACAGTTATACACCAATTCTGATTTATGATGGGAATTCAGCTATGTCTTTTCTTTCTAAATAATTGTACAATACATTTGCAACTAGAAATATTTCTCAGAGGCAGATAATTTTAAAAGATTTGTGCAAATGATACTAAAGGCGATCAGCCAAACTCTCTGAATAAGTTTTGTGGCTTCTTCAGGGCAGAACCTTATCTTCACAGGAGCTTTTCATGGTTTTTAGAAATATTAATGCAAGGTTAGCCATAGAACCTATATCCATCAACTGATCTGTGGTAACATGCTGTGTCAGTCAACAGCAAGTTAAGGCAATGTGTGTTAGTCTGTGCCAGAGTTGTGCTTTTGTCCAATAAATAAACAAATAAATAAATAAAAGACATGCATAACATACAATGAATATTTTCCTTCCATATATCCTTAATATAAATTTTAGTCTAACTTGCGAGTGCCAAAGTTTATCAGTGTTCAAACTGCTGTTTCCACAAATTGGTGAATGACCAGCATTTTTTGCAGTAATTTCCTCTGAGAATACTTTCACACCACATATTTTATGGAAATAGTGGAAAATAATCTGTTATTATTTTGTGTGATTGCTCACAAAAGCCACAGGATTTCTTGCTTTTTGACGGAGTGATTTTCTATATGAGTGTAATTTTTACCAGTACGCAGGTTCTCCACTGCTCACAAAATCTTTTAAACAGGTCCTCTAGGTTAGTCAATTTTATTTTTAAAAAAAGTATGAATGTGGAACATTCACACGTACTTCGCTAAAACACCTTAAGGATGCAATCACTACGGCTCCTCAGCTGAAGCCCAGCCACTTTATTTCTGCAGCATCAGCAGCATCTAGTGGCTGAGTTCAGCAGTTCCCCAGCTAAAAGCGACTCAGCCACCCGTGTGCATCCCAGTCTCAGGCTGAGATGCCACGTTCCAAGCTATCCCTGCTCCCACAAAGGCGAGGAGGATCCGGCTCTCCCCGCGGGAGCAGCAGCTCAGTGCTTCCGAGAGCCTCACTGGTCCCCAGAAGCAATGTTCATAGAGACACAGACACACGTACAAAACAAGGGATATTTTGGACGTGAGAGCTAGGAGGTTAAGCCTTTTTAAAGCACATGAGCACTCTTTTTACCCTTAAGTAGCACAACTTATATAGTAGCACAGCTTATATAGTAGCACAACATAAAGCTCCTCATGGTTCAGCAGACCACTCGTGTTTAGCACGTGATCCTGACACACTGGATGTTTTTTGAAGATCCCTCTTTCTTTGTTGAGCCACTGCTGAGGCAGACACTTTGCCAAGCTTTCCACCATTTCAGGAGCACCATACCAACTCCCACGGGTGTCCTTGAGGTGTAATGAATGCAGCCCATGGTTGGCATCTCAGTGCACTCTGTTGTGTGATGAAGGATGGAAGAGGCAAAGAATCGGAAGTTGTACACAGCCCGAGGGATGTCCACTGTTCTAGCAAATGTAATAGTTTTCCCTGAAACAAAAATGAGCACACTGCTGTGTTATCGTGGACAGAAACAGTGCATTACACTCCAATCCAAAAGCTGATTTGCAAGGATTTTGGGAAATGTTTTTTTTCCCCCACCCAAGTGATCTCCGGCACAGTGCAACCATAGTCAATGGCACCAGTTCCCTTGCACTTGCATTACAAGTATCTAACAAATGAAGCCAAAGTCAGCAGTTCTGAAAAGGAAGAATGACCCCAAGAATCCAGAGTCAGGGAATTCTGCAAAGTTCATGCACATCAGCTTCAGGTTGCAACACAAAAAATTTGGACCATATCCTCCATTTCAGTATTCAGCAATACACTCTATATTTGAAATCAACAGTTCAAATTTTTACCCTGATCCTTTGACTCTGCTTGTGCAAATGCTTCCAGGTCATGTTCAATCAGGTCTGCCAGTTTGTTCAGTATCTGAGATCTTTCCAATGGGCTTTTTGAGGACCAAATTGGGAAGGCAGCTTTGGCAGCTTTGACAGCAGCTTCCACCTAAAAAAACAAGAGTGGAAAGCCTTAGAAAGAATATCAAACAATCAGGAGATGAACTGATAGATTTGAAAGGCTAATGATCCAGATCATGTCTGTGGGAAGACTGCATCTTTTCAGACTTTAGACTAACTGATAACTTCTCAATTTTCACCTTCTCAAGACACTATGCCACAATTCAAGACAGTTTCTTTTCTTGATACTCTGTTTCACTGTAACTCTTCTCTCCTCATTCTAGCCACTTGTGGGCAACCCTTCAGGCCCAGAGGAAATGCTGGACTGGTCAACTGGTACCAGTAAGTGCCACTGGCTGAACCCATGCAGAAGCTTTTTTTCATGGGGAAAGTGTAAAAATCTCCTAGAGCAAATCTAGCTTTGATTTTAATGTCCACAGTCCTTGCAACATGGGATTTTAGCCACACTGGGCAATGATAAAGTAAAGGGTTGGTGAAGGAACAGACTGCATATCCTGGTAGCCTTTGATTTCCTCTTCCCTTTCCCCTAGCTGCTTCAAGCAAGGACGAAGAACGTATTTACAGAATTGACACTCAGAGAAAATTTTTACTCTTACCTGATCATGGCTAGAAACTCATTAAGGCGCTCAAATAAAATAAAATAAAATTTAAAATAGCTCATTTCTGAAACTGTCAGGGTTTAGTCAATTCTCTCATCAGATACCAAAAGAAGTCTATGAATATGAAAGATCACTATATGCATTTCATACAGATGCATGCCAGTTTTGCCAGTATTTTGCAAATATACTGGCATGTATATACTGGGATGTACATAACTACTGCATGTTCCTTCAGTTTGACCTTTCAGAATACTGGCAAAATACTAGCACTTTTCTGGAGCAGACTAGGCTTGAAAAGATTAAAATTCACCAATAAGCACTCTCTGCTGTCAGTAATTTCCTCTGGAATCTTAAATAGAAGTTGACTTCACCCATTGGTCTATAAGCAATTTCTTCTTGATGTTGTTTAGCAGTCTAAAGATGTTTACCAACATCCTTCCATATTTTAATTTACTGCCTTATTTCCCAATTTTTGCTTCCTATGTATCACTTCTTAATTTCTTTCAGCATCCAAAATCCAGGATCAAGGTGGGCTTTTAGCCAAAGCTCTCTTTGTTGGCTTCCCATCATTTTTTTTCATAAATTTCTTCAGCTTTTAGAAACAGAATCATAGAATCATAGAGTCATAGAATTGGCTGGGTTGGAAGAGACCTCAGAGATCATCAAATCCAACCCTTGATCCACTACCGCTGCAGTTACCAGACCATGGCACTGAGTGCCACATCCAGTCTCTTTTTAAATATCTCCAGGGATGGAGAATCCACCACTTCCCGGGGCAGCCCATTCCAATGCTTGATCACCCTCTCTGTAAAGAAATTCTTTCTAATGTCCAACCTAAACCTCCCCTGGCACAACTTGAGACCGTGCCCTCTTGTCTTGGAGGATGCTCAGGTAAGTCTGACCTCTCCTAATGTTGCCGCTTTGGTGCTTGCAATGCAGCCACTGAGAACTGCTTTCCAATAATTTCACAAAACTGAGTTCCAAATTTATTCCTTCAATCAAAATGAGTGTTATAAAAATCGTCACCAAATAATTTATAGGCCCTCCAGTGATGCTTACTAATGAGGGCACAAAAGTTGAATCAAACGAAAATCCTTTTTTTCCTCTGATGCGCATCAAAAGTCTCCCTAAAAAAAAGGGCCCGAGATGAAGAACCAGAAGGATAATGGCAGAGAGGCCAGGGTGGGAATGAACCAACTTTCAGAAGGCTACACGGATCACTGGCCAAGCACAGACCCTTTGGACTGTAGTTTAACAACCTCTTGCTCAGGTGCCGAGAGCAACAGCCTGACAGCCACCCAGCTGCTGGAGCAGGGCCAGAGCCACCCTGGGAAAGGGGAACTGCAGCTTCTCGAGCAAGCCAGGTGCAAATGGCACCCTACCCTGAAGAGGTTCACCTTCTGTGAAACCACACCACCCTTACTTGCTCTTCCACCCTCCTGTCATTAGGTGCCATTGTGGTGCTGCTTCTCCTCTGCCCTCTCCTCTGTGGCATTTGACATCAGCTGCTGGCTGGATCAAGAGAGGGATGGTTTTGCAGATCAGATTATCTGCATTTTAAACTCTCCAGTGGGTTTAGAACAAGGATGATGTTGTGTGTTCACAGACAGAAGAAAAGCAAATCAGCAAAGGAAGGAACGAAGTGGTAGTAGATTGATCTAAAAAAAAAACAAGAGGAAAAAAAAAAGAGTTTTGTACAGAAGAGGGCATATGAAGGTTAAAGAGTTACTAAGTTTGATTAGCAAAACACAGCAAAAATAGTTAAGCCATGAAGAAAACATGCACAAGAATTCAACTATGAACTTGTGTGTCTGAAGCACTTCCTTCTGCTTTCCCCTTTTGCATAAGACAGACAGAGAAAGAACACACAATCCAGAACTATTGTAAAAGGTTAATACCAAAATACCCCAAAATGCCCTCAGGATATAATGTTTGATTTCCTAGTGGACGATGCACAGGATCAAGGTTATTGAGAGATTTTATTCTTTTTTTAAGGAGATACCTGCCAAGACTAACTTGTCTTCACCAGCCTGTCTTTTGGACTTACACAGCACCTGTTCAGCCTGCTTTGTTGCTGCTATTTGAAATTATGAGCTCTAGCTGGGGGATAAATTAAGGCCTGAAAAATCCTTTTATGTTTTTGGCAGAAACTGGCTGAAATGGCCCCACCAGCTGACCTGGTGCTAAATTCCAGGGTTACCAAGAGTTTCAATGTCTGTCTCCATTCTTCCTTCTGATCCTTCATTAAAATTAACCAAGAAAAAAATCCAGCAGGATAATAAGCCTTGCTAGAAACTGGCATCTTGAGTTATTTGTTGAGCCTAGGTCTAGGTGCTTATTTTGAAATCTCTAGATACCCTCTAAGTTGTATATGATTGTGCTTTCTCCTGCAGCATATTCCATCCATCACCAGTGGATGCCAGCTCTGCAGAGCCCAACCTTCTTTGATAGCTGTCTAAAAGCAGGAATAAAACTCTCACTGATTTAGGGGTGTTCTTACTGGCTTCCCACTGCTACACACAACCAGTGTCTCAGAAAGCTGAAAGGGAAAAGTCATTGCTCTTAACATATATTTGTACAAAAGCTCCAGAATGGCCACCAGACTGTTTTTGGAGGGCTGCTCTGTAATTCTCACATCTATCCGGTTTTATGATTTTGCAAAGGAATAAACAAGAAGACTTGCACCTGCACATCAAAGAGAAGTCTTTTCAGGCATAATTAGGGTCGGAATTAACTTACCAAGATGTATTCTAGCAAACCCAATCTGTTACTCTTTAACCTTTGGTCATCAGCATCTAGCAAATATTTACTCAGCTGAGATTACAGTGCAAAGGTTTTTGCTGAGAGAAGCAAAGAGAAAAGAATTCAACAGGATTGAAATGCAACTGAAGAAAACAGCTACACACAGTAGCATTTGTTTTTAGAAAGATTTTGAAAATACTGTACACTACTTGTCATGTTTTTCCAAGCCCTATGTATTATCCAGGCTTTCCCAGTCATTTCTCTCTTCAGTAAATCTGAAGCACTTTGTTGGATGCACACTTGTAGATCCCTTATAAAGTAACATCAATGAAACTGCAGCTCCCCAGATGAATACCACATCACCCGTCCACACCTGAACATGCACAAGGTACCAGGGAACATTGGTCCCACTGGGAAACATTACAGCAATGTGAAGGACAGACCACATTTAAAAGAAATAAGCACTCATCAGAACCACTTTATCCTCTCCACCTAATATCTAACTGCTAATATGAAAACCAGAGACGTCTGGAAGCTTTCTATCATCTACAGGGAAGAATCAGGAATCCAAAAATATATTTAAATGACAACAGAAAATAATAAAGACACTAAGAGAAAACATTCAGTTATATACAGTGCCTCTAAGTTTATTCCCAGAAAAGATCAAACTTTTTCCTGCTTCTACTTACTGCCAACCTGAGCAATAAGTTCCACCCTGTAACTTTTTAACAGCAAAATGTAAAAAAAAAAAAAAAAAAAAAAAAAAAAAAAATTGGCTCCCACAGCAGATTACACAACATTGCAATACACGTAAGAATTTACTCATTTAAACATTGAAGTCTTCAGTGTTTTTCTGTTCTCTCACCTTCAGCCTCTGCCACTCAAAATATTAATGTTATGTGCATTTAAAGTTTTATTTGTACATTTGGATAGTACTTACCTCGTCTTTGCCACTGTCTGGCACCCTGCAATAGACATCTCCTGTAGATGGATTATAGGAGTCTATGTAGGAGGAACAAGGAACAAATTTACCAGCTATAAAGTTTTCCAACACTAAGAGAGTCTTTGAGTGAGCCATTGTTAGCCTCTTGCTTCATCTGTTGTTTGGGGTTTTCCTATGAAGTATCAATGCAGATTAGTAAATCTGTAATGTATTTGCACAGCAAATCTGAACTCCTCCCCTTCTCTCTCCGTCTTCCCTACACAGTTCACTCACAAGTGGGAATGAACCCTGGCAACAACAGCAGAAAACCAGAAGTTACTGTTTCTGTGACACTTGGTTCTTTTCTAGGTGTTGAAACAGGGAGGCAAGATCAGGAGGGAAACAGGGAGGCTAAGATATTAGTGGACAAGGAGTTTTAAACTGGAAGAGGGTAGGATTAGGTTTCACATTAGGAAGAAATTCTTTAGTATGAGGATGGTGAGACATTGGCAGAGGTCGTAGATGCCTCATGCCTAGAAATGTTTCAGGCCAGGTTGTATGGGTCTTTGAGCAACCTGACCTAATGAAAGGTGCTCCTGTCCATGCAGAGGGGTTGGAACTAGATGATCTTTATGGTCCCTTCCAACCCAGAACACTCTATTTTATGATTAGTAAATGGCTCCTCTCTGCCTATAGAAAATGAAATATTAAAAAAGGGAAGAAAATTAATGGGTTGACTAGCAAATTTCTCCCTATTTTCAAGCTTGTCTAAAGACAGACATTTTGCAACAACTATACAAAATAATTCAAGAGCCAAACACCTTGATAGGGACCTGCTTCTTACAGTCATTAGATGCAGAAAAGGCACTAGACTGCCACATGTGCAACTCATGTTTACTGCTTTGTCATCATCTGTAAACTCAAGAGTTTAAATGTCAGTAACTTTTTTCTGCCAATACTCCCTAACACCAAAAAATGCAAGCAGCTAAGTGACTAATTTTAAAAGTTTAGTGACTAGTTTTAAAAGTTTAGCACTATCCTACCGGGTCCACCCTGTGTTATATTGTCAATTTTTCAAAAAGAAGCAAGACACCAAATTTCATGCTTTCATTTCCATGGAAGGTCAATTGAAAGGCATTTTACTTTAGAGAAGCTTGTTACATATAATTAGGTTTTTTTCTTTAACATCCCAAAAACCCAAACTGTCCAGTAAGAGATGTGTGAAAGACACTGTCCTCCAAAAGAGAATGTTTAGATTATTAAATTGCTCTAAGATTGCATGCCCACCATCTTGAGCTCCAGAGTATTCAAAACACTACATCCATATTGGAGAGCAGTGTATTGTCAGTAGGAGATTGCAAATATCTCTATCAGCAGCTTAGAAAAGGTTTTCACTCTAGACCACTACCAAGCTATCAAATTTCTTGTGAATCAGCATGCAAAGATCTTTTGATTGAATGAAGGTGATGCTTTTGTTGCGCAACAACAGATCATTTACGCATGAACAAACTGGGCAGAGTTCAAATCGGTGCTGAAAGGTCTTGCAGTCATGTTGAAACTGGATTAGGTAATACCTCCCAAGCTACAAACTGGGAAAGCATGCAGTAGCTTCTCCGTCATCACAAAATACTCAGTCTCAAAATTCAATGCAACCATCTGAGAAGGGTTATCAGAGGTCCATACCGTATCACACTTCCTTATCCACAAACAGCAAGGAAATTCCTGAAGTCTTAAAACTGAAGGCACATTCTTCTGCCTGTAACACTTCAGCTGTTCTTTAAAAGCAACCTAAACACTTTCAAGGTTTGAACACAGATTCGAGTGAAACAGGTTCAACACAGGAGCTTGGCAGAATGAAGCTCTGGAACCCAACAAATGCACTGAAGCCTGCACAGCTGGCATGCTGAAACCGGTAAGTATTTGAATGCAATTTCTGGACTATGAAAAGACCTAACAAATAGTGATAATTCATAAGCCTACATTTTGGCAATGACAGTTTTCAGATAACTCAGATTCACAAGATTTTTACAAAAGTAATTTCCATATAAAGCATTGCTGATACTTCTACAAATGTGCATGTAGTCACTCGTACAGTCTATTGATATGGTCAACTGCAGGTATCTGCTGACTTGGACCTAAAGCATGTTAAGTGAAATAAATGTTACCTATGGAAAAGAGCATGTGGAAAGAGTAGTTATGAAGCATGCATGAATTTGAACTAAATAACAATCATAGGCTTTTTGTGTTCTTCACTACTTTCCTTCAGTTAACCACAGTGACTCAAGCTCTGGGGCAAGTATTGCAGTTCCTTCCTCACACTACACTGTGTATGGTCAAAGCAGAGTTGTCTCCACCCCAGACTCAAGTACAGCTCCTGAAATACCTGAGGTCCCCTCACACTTCCTACTGAAAAAAACCTCTCCCAAGCTGTAATGAAGTGTGTCTGTCCTGAGCTTATGCTGGAGGTAGCAGAGGGACTCTTCTCATTTGGGAGGTTATTACTGAAAAGCAAGGAGTTACAGGCTCGAGTGAGCATAATAATCTGGCTTTAGCATACACCCCAAGATTAAACTGTCAGCTCTTGCTCAAAAGAGGAGGAAGTCTGGATGAAAGAGATGTGTATGTGCAGTAGCTGTACTAACATGAAAAAAACTGAAATTATTTCCACGGAAACACAAGCTGCAGGCCATTTTCACATTCTAACTCATAAGTTTCAGAGTAAGCTTCTGACTTGTGGGAAGTAAAGACTAATTAAACACAGTTTAGAAGTGCCTAAGTAACCAAAGATGAAGGAGAAAAAGTATGCTCAGACAAAGTTATTTTATTATTCTGACAGTTTAAAAAATAAAATTAGCCAATTTGGCACAGCTTCCACTACACAGCAAAAGAATTTTTTTTTTTTTTTAAATAAATTTTAATACAGGGAAAACAATCCTGGGATAATACTACATGCCATTCTCTTGAAAACAAAGTAAATATTTTTTTCCCCTGAACACTCATTCAACTCAAACCTAAAAATATATTAGACCAATAAAGTTATTTTACTGAGTTAATGTGCAGCAAAAAAGCAAATCAAAGAAAATATGTAAACAATTTATATCTGGAAGTAAGGAGTTTGTTTCATGATGATGAATCATGAAACATCTTTCATCATCTTTTTCTCTAATTTAGCTTTCTAAGATTTTTCCATCAAGCTGTCCAAGGGCTATATTCCACAGGGAGGAACAGATGAGATTCTGAAGATTGAGAAGTGCAACATTAGCAGTTCCTTGTCAGCTGGCATCTTGTTCTGCAGCAGAGAGACTGATGAAGTGCTCTCCAGGCATCCCACACTATTAACTTTTGTCATCATCATCATCATCATCTTCTTCCCAGTTAACTGCACTTGTTCCTTCAACTGAAGTAACTGAATTCTTAAAAAGAAGTTTGTATTTTGGTTGGATGGTGGAAGTTCTGGCACCACTGTCATTCTTTAATCTAAAAATATAAACAAATGGAAAAAAACAATGGTGAAAAATGAAGTACTAAATGTAAAATGATCACAGCTTTCATTAACATGGTACAGTTATGGAAAACATAATTCCTTTTGCTCTGAAGTTCTCTGGAATAAGACTGTAAGTATTAAAATAGTAATTCCCAAATAACAGTCAGAGTTATTTAGTCCCCAGTTCTACAAACATTGAGTATCATAGATCTAAACAGGACAACATTCACTATAAATTAAATTTAATGAAAAATGGGTGAGAGATTAAAGACTTAATTCTGGATCCTATTTAAAACCAGACAGGTTGCTAAGAGCATTAAAGCTCCATAAAGCCTAAAGTCTCTGACAGACCAATCAGATCATTCCTACACACACAGGGAGAAGCCAGAAATTCTCAAACTCTAGTTTCAAGTTTTGACATTATATGACTCAGCTTTAAGTCACAGTACTAGAACTTTGTTAATGTGACTAAATTATTCTCCGCAAGCCTAGAATTGGAACTTAAATTCTAATCCAAAAATCATGGGAATATTTTTAGTGACAGAGGGACATTCATAATGCTTGCTTATAACAGAAGGCAAAACATTTATATTAAGCCCCACAGCTTTTGCCTCCTCTCAGTTACACAAGATCAGAAAATGCTTATGGGCACTGGTAAGAATAAAATGTACAACTGTCTTTAATCTACCAGAAGAAGATCTGGTATAGCCACAGTAAAAATGGCAAACACCTCTTACTAACAAACTATTTCTGGTATATTTCTAGAGGGAATCAGATTTCAGAAATACCAATACGTGTTTAATTAGTGAAGGGTTATTTTTTTTAATTTGAGAGAAAATGCACAACTCTCAAAAATTCTAAACAGAGTCATTTTGGGTCCTAATAAATTGAACTGTGCTAAGTTCTCCTTGCATCTTGCTGAAGCAGTGTCTCTTTTTCAACAGAGCAAATTAACAGGAACTTTTTGAAGTTCAATGTATCATCCATAGTAATACAGAAGTCATCGTGCTGCTCTACTCCTTGCCTGTCAGACTCCACGTGGCGTATTGCACTGAGTTTTAATCCCTGCTGTACAAAAAGGATACAGACAGCCTGGAGAGGGTCCAGAGAAGAGCCACAAGGATGATCACAGGACTAGAGCACCTGCCATACAAGGAAAGTCTGAGGAAACTGGGTTTGTTCAGCCTTGAGAAGAGAAAGCTTAGGGGAGACCTTATTACAGTGTTCCAGTTCTTAAAGGGCAGCTACAAAGCAGATGGAGACTCCCTGTTTACAAGGAGTCACACAGAAAAGACAAGGGGCAATGGGCACAAGTCACTCCTGGGGAGATTGTGTTTGAACACAAGAGGGAAATTTTTCCCCATGAGGACAGTCAGACATTGGAATGGTCTCCCAGGGGAAGTGGTGGATTCCCCCACTTTGGACAGTTTTAAGTTTCAGCTCAACAGGGTGCTGAGACATCTCATATATACAATAATATTAGAGGGGCTGGACCAGATGATCCTTGAGATCCCTTCCAACCTGACATTCTATGAACTTTTTAATGCCAAAGGACGTAAACCAGGTCTTGACTATGAAAACCAAATGCCATGTGAAAGTTAACATTGTTCCTTCACAGGAGAGGAAGTCCTTTACAAAAAAGTCATACCTCTGTGACAACTCCTGCAGCAATAGTGGAACCACTATAGCGTAACATAAATCTTCCAAGCTCTTTAAAATCTTTATATAGCTCTAGAGCAACAGGTCTTTGAGTTTGTAGTTCTATTAGAGCATTCTGACCTTTAGCCAAGAACCTGAAGGTAAATAAGCAGAAAATTCCATTATAAATACATGCATGCATAAATGAAGAAGTAAGCAGTGAATAAATGAGAACAATCAACTTTGAAAGCCAAGAGTACAATGATCACACTTTATTTAAAGTATAACCCAAGCCACCTGACTGAAAACTCATTTGCCTAAAGCAGATAATTTAAAAAGGCATCCAAGTTTTCTTTAAAAAAAAGGACATCCACTTCAACATTTGGCCAATTGGTTGGAAGGCAATTATCTCATTAATACCTATTTTTCCCTCTCTAGTAGAAATCAGGCCATATTTCAAACTCAGTAACTAAAGAACCAATTCACTGCTCTGTAGAATCATGATTTTTCTTCCCATTACCTTCTGGAAAAGGGTTATTCTCATAACACTGTAGGCATAAAACAGCATTTCTACTCAAATACAGCTTTGAATAACCAGAGGGATGTTCTCATAGTCTAACTTGTATGAGAAGATTCCATAAATCTTTTTTTCCTCTGACCACTGTCTAGTTTAATTTTTTTTAGACAGTAACCCTTCTCCAGAATTATACCAAGGACTGCATGTATTACAGGAAGAGATAATGTAAAAAAATATATAATCCTTTACGTGCAGAACTGGTAATCTAGGATTCATTCCCAATTCTGCAAATGACCTTAGGCAAGTCATTTTACTTCTCATGTGTTCAGAATTTATCAAGTGGGTAGGAGTTTTTTCTAACTGTAAACAGAAGACAGTAAACAGTTACAACAGAAAAAAAATCTAAATATGAAACTACCTAAAACAATCAAAGCTTATTCTTAAAAACACATCACTGCTTAAAAATAGATTTTGTTTGATATACTGTTTGATATACTACATACTAATCAAAAGTCAGCCCATTTCTTGAGTAATGATTCAAGTCACTTACTTAGGTTTTTTCTTTGTCACTTCACCAGTGCTTTTGTGCAGGACACTCAGGAGTTTTTTAATAGTAGCAGGTTCACTTATGGTTTGATAGTGTAAAAGCACCTAAAAATATTTTTTTAATTAAAAAACATTCTACAACAATCAGAAATCCTAGGTGTTCTTACTTGAAAAGGTCAACCATATTTAAGACTAATTTTTTAAACAAATGCTCATAAAACATCTTCCACAGGAGCTTCTGCCTCACATCAGTAACACTTCCTAGTTCCTAAACTTTGTGAACTCCAAAGATATGACACAAAGTCATATCATAACACATGTGTTAGTTCATCATAAATACATTTTTCATTCTTAAATGCTCTGCTTTTGCCACTTCAGTGCTGTTCTGTAGCCATGATAGCCCCTTACATCCCCTTGAAATTACAGAACACATTTTCTCTGGAGAGACAAAAGCACTTCTAGACATTAAATACCTTTCATATCTGGGGGGTCAATCATGGAGAGGAAAAGCCCTCAGCAACCAGTAATGAACATGGGAACTTTCAGAGACTTACAGGAAATCCCTTAGTGATTGGAACCTCAATATTGAAGATGAGAACTCGAGCTCTGAAACGAGTGCAAACTCTAATGGGCTCCTTGGGATCACAAAAGACACAACCAACACTAAAAGAGAGCAGAACAAAATCTGAGATAAAAATGTTAATCACTGGTACTGTCAGAAGAAAAATATTTAAGTCAACACCACTTTAATATAACCTGGCTCAAAGAAAATTACATAAATCTGGAACACTGTATTAAAGCCCGTAGTAAAATCAATTCCTAGACAATGTCTACAGTATTTTGTGGGTATGCATGAAGAGCTCTGTCTAGTTCAGTGAACAATTACGTCCACTGCTAATCAGTTTCTAAAAATGTCACTGTTTCCTGTGCGTAGGTTCTTTGAAGAATTAGACTTTCATTCAGAGATAAACTGTCCCAGATCAATAGCATAAAACACTGCAGGGTGCCCAAAGTTGTAGTGCTGCTGCCTGCAACTGAGCTGTTTTGTAGGTTAAGGAACATCGTGATCAGAGCTCTTAAAATTTAAGCTCTCAGCAGCACTCATTTCCAAAGAACCCTACATGGAGTCACAAGAAAACTGCTGCTCTTGAAAAGTCAGTAAGGTAGACTAGACACAGCTTTTTCACAGTGGCTGATTTTAGCCATCTAAAATGAAAATTAATCCCAGGCAGAAAAACAGGCCTGAAGAGAAAACACAGCATGATTAAATCTATACATCAGATATAATCAGATTTCATCAATATCAAGAGGACTTAAAACTTAGCACCTTTTCTTGCTAGATCTAAAATCTCTCCAAAAGATGAATGACATCAAGGTAACAAGTTGACTCAAGCCTTCATTCAACAAGTAAAATAATGCTTTTTTTCCCCTCCATTTACCACAGAGAATCACACTCCATTATGAAATGACAATACAGAAAAGCCTGTACTTTTCCCCTTAAAAGCAGAGCATTAGTTTGCAGAACTACCAATGCATGGAGTTTTTCAAACAGCAGCTTGAAAGTTTGCTGTCCAAAGCCCCACTGGAATGTAAAAAAGCTGAACAAATTATGGATCCAATTTTCTAGCCTGAAAAAGTGAGACTTATGTAAAAGCTGGAGGCTAACATTTAGCATGAAACCTAGAGACTGAAACAGACACAAAGAGATTTTCTGTGTCTTGCTGAATGTATCAGACAAAAAAGGGTCAACAAAACATTTACCAAACCAAATGTTACAAGCAGATAGATGTGTTCAAAAAAGTCTCCATCAATTCCACTTGTACAGATGTACTTATTGGTATGAAACTGCAGTTGTTTGGATGTGTTTTGTTAAATGAGTTATAATTCAACACACTCTTCAAGATTTTTTTTTTTTACTTAGTAGCAAGGATTTACTTAATTCAGCAATTATAAGGTCCAAAGGCAAGTCTTAAGGAAAAAGGCCCTGAGGGTTACCAGTGTCAGCACCAAGGCAAAGTGTAAAAACTAAGAGTACTTCTTAAGATTGCCGTTGTACATGTAGCAGATGTTTCCAACGTTTGTACATGCAAACCAGATGATATGTATCACTTTGGTTTTAAATATCCTGGTAGCCACATCATTCTTCAAGTAAACTGCTGATTCTTAAGTGTAATAGTTATAGAGCTTTTCATTAAAAACAAACCGTTACTTAGACTGAAACCCCTTTTTGCTCACTTGATTTTGATGATATCCATGCCGGTCAAAGTGAGACTAACGTGATCTCCTGCTGCAGCCCAATCAACTGGTTCATCGTGCAGCGTGATTCCTGGAAATGAGTAAGAACAGAACCTCACAGTGAAGTACCTAGGTTCTGAGCTACAAACAAACAGCTCTGTTTGGGCCATTTGTGCTTCATCAACCATTACTCATCAATTTTCACTATGAATGGGTTAAGAGTAAAAGCTTCTTAACTGAGAAAGCTTTTTTTTTTTTTGTTTTTTTCTCCTTTCTCCTTGGTCAGGATTCACTGTTCTCTCACCCCACCCTGCAGAATAAATGGCTTTATTTAAGCCAGAAGAAAGGACCTGGCACTTGCCACACAGTGCGGATGACGCAGTCCTGAAAATACTGTAGTACCAACATCTCCGAATCTGCCCCACCCATCCTTTGAGGCAGATGCACACCCTAGACCGCATCTTTCATATATTTAATGGTACTCTGTCAACTTTCATTTGCTTTAAGTGGGTTTGCTGACTCTTTCATAAAAAAAGCATAACCGACGCCTTCTGTTCGCGACATCGCGTCTCTTAGAAAGCATCCTCAAAAGTAATTTTATTCTTCTTGTGATGTATTTTCATCACTTTAGAAGATAAACTGCCTGGTGGAAGAGAATAAAGCTAATTGCTCCTGACTTAACATTCTAAGGTTCCCAGCAGACACCAAGAAGGAAAGAAAAACACTCACCACTTTTTACAAATAATGCATACATTTATAGGATCTACTTCTATTTTGCTACAGATTGTATTTATTGTTTTGCAAATCTGTTCTCAAAACCACTTGTAAAAACCATGCCAGAAAGCATCACTCAACTACCAGCATATTTAGTACTGGTTTTAAGCAGTGTTGATAATTATTTTCCATATATGTCATTCTCACAGAGTAAGTGAAATCCAGCCTCTTGAAATAAAAAACTGGAATCCTAGTGCGCACACTACCTTTAGTAAATATTGCATGACAAATTAAATGATGTCTTCTTTACATTAAATATAAATAATATGTGCCTAATGAACTAGTACCCCCATACTTCACCTGCATTTCTGCCATATGAGAGGCAGTACAAAAGAAAAACCATAGAAATGTACCACTGGGGACACTCAGCTTAAACACTTCTTTTTCCATGCTATTTCCTTCCCTCTCAAAACAGAGGAGTGGCTACAGTAGTCTCACAGGATATCCATCCATGTTTCTGTAACATTCTGGTGCATATGAACGACTTGCATACAACTGTATAAACAGATGTACTCAAGAGCTCAAATTAGCAAAAAATAGAGTTGATTTTGGAACAGAAAATGGTAGTTGAACCAGCAGATTGCTGAATTCAGGCTAAACTGATAAAGAAGCCTATTGATTTATTTTGAGGACTTAGTTTTCTTATTGATTGTCGAATGTAGGAAAATAAAATAAGTTTATCTTCCTGTTCGCATAGGAAACAAACCAAACTCATCAGTACAAAGACAGCAACTTTCATCATGAAACAGCTAAAAATTTTATGTCTTGACTTAGATACTCCCCTTTTCAGAAATTACATTTTTGAAATTTAAATGCAGGTTTTTTTCTCTTTTGTAATTGCTCAGAACAATTATAACATGAAAGGTTTTATATTATGTTAGGGTCAGTGACAAATCTCATGAACATCAGACAGCAGAAAGTTAATTCTCAAGCTTTTTTATATCTAATCCATAAGAATAATTTCTAAAATTTGTTCAACATCCTCACACTTTCTAACAGCAGCAACACTCCACAAGAAAGCTGAATATTAATGACTCCTGTATTGCATCTTTATGGACATCGCTGGTACTCCGATGCTTTTACAGGTTCTTTGTAAAACAATGTCAAAAGTCATAGCACTTGGAATGTCTGATATGGTAAAAAAAAAGGAAAAGATTTAAAAAAATAATGCAAGATTTCACATACTCCTCAGAGACATATTTATACAGACACAGTCACATCTAAAGAAATTCGTTTTAGGCTTTCACATTTTATGTTTGACAGTTAGTATCAGTTTGACAGTCTATTACCGTTTCAGTAACTGCTTCTGGCCCAGTATTGACCTGAAAGTAAACACACTTGTGAAGACTCTACCTTTTGCAGTGCAAGTTTCATTGGGAGGCATTGCCAGAAGTCGATCTCCAACCTGAATATATCCTGCTTCTATTTTACCAGTCACACAAAATCCTGATCCTTGGTCTGTAATAAACACAGTAATATTTTCAAAAAAAGTCACAGTAAGGTCAATTTCCCATCAGAACCTAGCCCTTCAGCAGTGCATATATTAGTTTTTCAATAAAATGAACATGTTGTTTTTTCCCCAGTAGATTGCTCAGTACTTGCAAGTTAGACCGTTATGCATCATAATGAAATTGAAACATTCAGAACATCTAGATCTTATGTTTTTCAAAACTGAGAGAAATATCCTTCTTTAAAGCAATGTAGGTACATGAAGAAATATTCTTTAGTTTTTTAATAACAGCTTAAACACCTTTTTTTTTTTTTATTTTAATACAGCACTTTCTCACTACAACAACAACAAAAAAAATAATCACAGTCCTCTCATAAAAATACAGGAGTATATTCCTATGCCATTTACTGTTTAACTGTCAGAATCCTACATCCTCTGTCTTCATATTACTCTTACTCTTGGAAAGTCAAATATTGATCCGGTTCTATTTAATACGAGGAGCATCATGGATAACTTAAGTATTTCTGAACAAAAGGTCTGCAAAGTTTTTCTTCTTTGGTATCCTAATACTCTGCTCATTATTTCAGTAATATATCAGGTATTTTCAATAGATCATGCACATTTATGAACATGCACCTTAAGAAATGTTTCATCTCTTTAGTATGTGTTTGCACCTGTGCTTAAAAAGAATTTTCTGAAGTGACTGTAGAATCACTTCTACATTTTCAGTCTCCATACAAACAACAAATACATCTTTTGCTGAACACTAGAATTCAGTAATAAGCAAGCATCTTAGTATGTTGTGTGTCTCATTAGATTAAAAGCTTAAAGTTGAATTCAAAAGAGCAAGTTGATCTCAAGTCTTGAGCTCACATACTACCAACCTGTTCTTTTGCATTCACCACTATTATTGATGAACCCTTCCACCTATCTAGTTGGAAAAATACCAGCAGTGTGCCAGCAAGCTAATTTTCCTTTATTCATTCCAGCAAATAAGATGGATGCATTCAATTAACAGATGACATCAGACATCAAAAGAAGAGGAAACTGGAGAGGCAGATACTTGCAAGAGAAAGGATACCCAAGTCACAGTCCATATACCACCTCCCTATGGTACACAAAAGAAGATAAAGCTGGCTCTCCAAGCACTTGCAGACAATCAGAAAAATTAACTGGTTCCACATTCCCAAGCACAATCAAGAGCCACTTCTCTTTTTTTTTCACACCATCACCAGCTCTGGCTTGATAAACCAGTGTGGTATTTGAAGCTCTGCCCTCTCCCATGCTGACTGCTTCCTGCAAAGTATCAAGTTCCTTCAGCTTCCCCTGAAATTAATGCAAGTATAAAATGCATAGCAAGGGACAGAATCAGGGCATAAAAAATGACCAAATTTCTCTGTATTTTGGTACTCAGGTTCTGTCCAGACATGTTGTCCTGAGGATTTGACTATTGGACAAGGCTTTTCTAAGGTTGTGTCCAGTCAGATCCCAGACAGCATTTACAACATGGGAAGTGGGGACTGATACAGCAGTGAAGGAATTCACAGGGACCTCCTGAATCAGGACACAGTTTGCCTGGAGATAATGAGGACTCTGGAGGACAGCAGCTAAAATCAGGCTGGGGTAGATGAATCATGTGTGTGGGTAACCTTCACAAAGACAGGGGTTTTCCAGGCTACATAAGAGTACACTCAACACTCTCACTTTTTATACACTTTTTTGGACAAGCACCTCCTGAGCAGGCACAGGCACTGCAATATAGCTGAGAACAACTGTTGCTTCATGTACTCGTACCTGCAGCTACCCTCTCTGGTGGCATCCAATTTAATTAAGTTTAGAGATCACAAGGTAAGAAAAAAATAGCCTAAAAAACACCTAACAGACCACATTTAGTGATAAACCCTGTATCTGTAAATTGAGTCCCTTACAAAGCTACTATTCAAAAAATCAGCAAAAAATACTCTAGCAAAAAAATCAGACTTCTCCACAGATCAGACTTACTGAAAATCACAATTTTTTGAGACAGCTCAACACAAAAATGATTATTGCCACAAAGTTGTGATAATACTTTGAAAGATCTCAATCAATAATCCTAACACACTTTCCCACAGCTCATAAAATCAATATAAAAAATATACCATGACAGCCTAGATAACCAAACTAGTGGTAACACACTAGGGTAAATTTTTATTAAACGTTTCAATATTTAACATTTTAGCTTCAGTACCTCAAGTGAGGTAATCCCAGGGCACCTACAGCATCTAGTGTTTTGTCAAAGACCTACATTAAAATTGCACAAAACTCATTTTTCCAATTCTTATCAGTAATTTGATCTGCTTTGTTTGTACTTCCCCTATAAACACCCTATATACAATTTCTTTAAAAATATGAATTTCAATAATAATATGTGATTAAAATATTTATAATATTTCAAATCACACTGTCATTTTGTCTGCAACATTTCTCAAGAGAACTAAAAGACATACAGATGTGCTGCTCAGGGACATCATTTAGTGATGGATTTGGCAGCATGCCAGGTTAATAGTTGGACTCAATGATCTTAAAGGTCTTTTCCAACCAAAATTATTCCATCATTCTATTGAATATTTCAAATGAGATGTTACTAATCTTATTTATTTTAAATTACTTGTAAATATAAAGGTATTTAACTGAAAAAAATATCAAGTCTACCATGAAAAAATTAAGGGCTCAAGGTAGTCTATTTTCTCCAGACAATGGCAATAACAACTGGTCACATATACTTGTCCATATCCCTATTAGTGCCAGGCAACAGCTAACTGCCTTTCATTAAATCCTTTGGCTGGTTGTAACACTTTCACCACCACCCTGTTCTTCCACCTCAGCTCTCCAAACCCTTAAAAGAAAATGAAGGAATTTATCTTTTTTTACTACAATGAACATAAAAGGAACATGTCAAACTTTTTAAAAATCTAAGAGTGGGAAGCAGAAGAGTCCAAAGCCACATGTGTAAAAAGTTTAAGAAACATTAATTTAGGCAACCTGAACTAGTTTGGGAAAGAGAAACTCCCAAGTTCTGTCCCTCAGAACCATCAACTACATGGCTAATTAGCTGGTGATGAAGATTTTCCTACTCAGTATCTTTTCTAGTGTGCTTCTTCCTTCATGGTACTACCTAAAATTTGACACAGGAAAGTGCTTGAAAACTTATTATTCCTGTTTCAAACCACTGACACACACAAAGCTCCTACTTTAAGTCTTTATTTTTACAACATTTCTCTCAATTTGTGTTAAAGACAAGTGAAGTAACAGTGAAAGTATTATAAAAATAACCAACCTTTGAAAACATCAGCAACACACAACCTGAATGGTTTATCCACTGATCTCTGTGGTGGCTTGAATGAATCTGTAAATAAATTGATAAGACCATTTAGAATTTCTGTATTGTTCTGTAAGCAACTTCTCACTTACAGATAAACCAACAACCCTGCATACCAAAAACATTGCCCTACACTTCCCCCAAAATAAAAGCTTTATTTCGGACTAAGAATACAGTGTACATAAGATGTATTAGCTTTTAAATTAGGAAATTGCACTCACCAATTTGCTCTAACAGACACTTTCCTTTATACCACTGTGTGAGGTCACTTGACTGACCTCTTGTGACCAGATTTTCACCACCAAGGCCACTGGTTGGGATATAAGCCACATCTGATTCCTAATTAAGAAAACAAACAGAAATTAAGCATACTACAGGATCATCTAGCAGAAGCAAGAGGTACATTTTTTCAATAATATGCATCTAAGCTATAAAAGAACAGTAGGCCCATTTGTACTTCCCCCAGAGAAGGAAGATTACTTACTTGGTGGATACATTTCCTTTGTTTACCTGTTGCCTAATCACAGTGCTCCAACAAAGAGTCTGAGATATTTAAACATGATGATAACCACACTAAGAACTAGAAACTGAGTTTAGGTAAAACAATTCTGCATCTAACAGGCAAAACTTAGCTTTGAATTGCTGGCTTTTGTATAGGGATTTCAGGAAGGACACATCCAGTCCCAATGGATAGCAATTAGAACTAAAAAATTGTGTGAACAGCCATGAATAGAAAATGAGGAATGTTTTTATGAGTTCATAATACACCTTGCCACCAGCTCTGGTATAAAAGTCTCTGGTGTCCCTCATGTAATCCTGAACATTAAGACAGATGATCCTTGGTCTGTCCTGCTTTGTAGACAATAATCCCAAACTACAAATGAGGAGAGTGCCCCAAAGATTCAACAGACTTAAAATTATGTCATAAGATTATGACAGAGTATTAAAGAACTTACTAAACTTATCCAGAGTTCAATGTACCACTACCACTAAGAAAAGCAATCTGTTATACCATGTGCACATAGTAGATGTAGGGAAGTGGCACAGAATAACTGCTCTGTGAGAAAAGCTCATCCCACTCAAACACTTAAAGCAACAGATGCCAAAAATTTACATTACCTTAAAGCCAGCTTGTTTGAGAAACTGGCCAAGCTTACTCGTAATTTCCTGAAATCTTTCCTGTTGCCAATTAACCTAAAAGAGCAAACAGATTACAGTAATAAAATTGTCAGATTTTAACAATGACTTGAACACAGAACTGGCATGTCATCAACTCTGTAGTACCAACTCTTCTCACAAATACGAGTTTTCCATGTGGATTCATAGTTGAATACATAAAACCACACACATTAACATTAGCAATCACTGACAGCAAATAACACATCTCTTAATTGATGAGCCCCTTTAGTGTGATTTGTTCCAGAACAGCAACCCCCCCCGCCTTTTTTTTTTTTTTTTTTTTTAAGTTTACACAGAACTCAGATTTGGAAAGAAATATATATATATATATGACAGTAATAATCTAAAACACATCTAGTAATATTTGACACATTTTACAGGTTCAATAAAGCTCTTGGGGTCTTGACCTGAATGATGACCAAGATGTCCTTGCAGATGCTACTTGGTTAACTGCTTATGTGAGATTTTCAGAGGTACAAGAGAGACCTCTACTCATTTTAGAGTACCACCAAAAACTGCCAAGTGTACTTTGAAAATACACTCATAAATTAGAAGTATTGTAAAGTCTAAACAAAAGAGACAGAGCTGTGAATAAAGAAAGAAAAAAATACCTTACTAATAGTTTTATAGTACTGATGCTTAAACTTAGGGTCCACAATCCTTGATGGAAGCCTTTTAATTAAATGAAAAAATTAAGCATGTACCTGGTCCATTTTATTGACTGCAACAGCTAGCTGGGTCACTCCAAGAGAGCGCACTAATAATCCATGTTCTCGAGTTTGTCCACCTGTCTCAAACCCTGCTTCAAACTCTCCTCTGCTAGCATCCACAACCAAAATAGCCACATCAGCCTAGATTGAAAAAACAATAAAAAACGGTTAAGAGGTTGAAATAATCCAAGTATGTCAATTTGCAGCATTTCACACAAAACATACTTTACATAGGAGGAATACTGATGCGATTCATATGTGATTCCAACTGCTCAGTCCTATCTGTGTCATGTACACTTCAGTGAGATATTATGGTATTTTATCATCTCATGTCATAAACCACCATCATCTGCTAAATACAACCCAGCTGCTGGTTTGGGGAACCTGTCCTCTTCAAACTGCACACCATGGACGTTCTGCACAGAGCTCAACTAAAACTTAAGAAAGGGTATGACCCCAACATCCAGTTCTCCCTGCCTTAGAATGAACATCTTCCTAGTGAGAAGCTGCAAACATAACAAGTGGCATGTTGGATGTAAATACTTCACAGTCCACTCAACACACTGGATCATACCAAAATCACAAGATGAAAAAGTTGAAGTGGCCTGTTTTATCATCTAGGCAAACTCTATGTCACAGCACTAGGAGCAAGTAGCTACTACACAGTCTACAGCACTGCAAAGAAGTCAGCACATAAACACAGAGAACACCCACAGATTTTGCTGTTAGCCTTAAATGTTGCTATTATTTTTTCTGGTTTTCCTGCTTGGTAAGTAACAGCCCATTAGACCATCATCACGTGCTGAGCAACAGCAACATATGTGAACAATAAAGGTCCTACTGACAAGAGACAGGTACATGACAATGTCATAAGACTGATTAGATGGAAAAATGGAGAGGAGAAAAAGTGGTGTTACTTTTCTTTCCTTGCATGCTTATGCTTCAGGATGTCAGGAAAAGAAGCAGATAACACTTTGTCCTGGCTCTATACTCCCCCTGCCTTGTCCTAGGCATGAAATCCCCACAGCTCATAGAGATGGTGCATGAGAACTACAAAAGGATAAGGGAATAATTTCCCCATACCTCTCAGCCTCAGAAGTGCATTGCAGTGAAATTCTCTCTCAGAAAAAAAAAACAAAAACCAAAACAAAAACCAAAACAAAAACAAACAAAAAAACAAAACAAAAAACCCCAAACCAAAACAAAAAAAAAACAAACAAAAAAACCCAGAACAAACCAAAAATCCTGTATTTTCTGAATTATAAAAACCATACCTCCAGACTTACATGAATTAACCATATATATCAAAGGCCAGATCCTGGCCCTGATAAGGCAGATTTACATTTTGCGTAACAGCAGTTGGGTTTCACCTCCTAACAGAATTCTCCAAGATAAAAAGGCATCACAGCCATTTCCATGTTTGCTATCTTGCAAAGTTTCAGTGATTTCTCAGCAGGCTTCAGAATAGACCAGTCCCTCACTATCCACAGAGCTGAGAGAACACAGAGATACCAAGTTTTGTTTAGCCAGCCTCACTTTCTGCTGAGCTGATACTGATACTGCTGGTGGATATCAAAGTCTCCTCCTAACACTTCTGCCTATATTACTTTTCCCTCAGAAGACAAATTTTAAGTTGAAGTCGTAAAGAAAATAGCATGTCCAAGTCAACTTGGACATTTTCCATTTTCCACTGTTCTAGAACTAAAAATCTATTTCTAATTTTAAAAATCCTGAACTTCCTACAAAATATGCTCCACAATGTAGGTGACTGTACAAGCTCTACACTGTAATTTGCAAATTTCTGATGATTCTGCAGCATAACCACTAGGTCAAAAGGTCTGAATTCCTACCCAGGCTCTGCTTGGGGCAAATCAGTTTTCTGACAGCATAGTTCTCTATGTATCTATAAAATCATACTAACAATACCCATCCTTAGTGAGATCTTAAGATAAGACTCACATTTCAGACTGTAATGATATGCACAGTGCTAAAACCTCTACACAGTAGCTTAACATTAAGAAAGGGGAAAAAAAAATCAACACATTTTATCATGTAACCACATTATTCTTCCATTCTCTGATTTATTTCCATAAACTAAATAACTAACCTATATGTGAATGCTAAGTGCCATACTGAATTCAATGGGTAGTGCCCAACATTTCTGACTTGCCACACGTACTGCTCCTAAAGCAAGCAGCATATAGGCTCTGTAAATGTCCTACTGACAGAGCAGATGCATTCTGCTTAAACTTTGTTATCTCTGATATGTTTTCTTATCCCATAGAATCATAGAATCATAGAATAGGCTGGGTTGGAAGGGACCTCAGAGATCATCCCATATAAAAGACATTTTCAAATGTCCAAATACCTACAAGGCCACTTTCACAGAACTTCTTGCTGAGTAGACAAATGCCACATTTGAATGACTTTCAAAGCTCAACTCTGCTTTTATTGAACTACAACTTTGGATCCAAATTACTTTCCTAATAAAAGTCTTCTTCAAGAAATTAATGTCTTCATAAAATAAAAGCAATGCC
This sequence comes from Heliangelus exortis, assembly GCF_036169615.1. NCBI lineage: Eukaryota > Metazoa > Chordata > Aves > Apodiformes > Trochilidae > Heliangelus > Heliangelus exortis. The sequence goes on along the minus strand of NC_092424.1, from coordinate 58,336,023 downwards.
TTTAAAGTTAGCGAAACACATTCTTTTTTAAGCTTATGAAACACATGAACATTTCAAAGACATCTCAGTGCCATCAGCAATTCCATTTCATCGTTTATTTTGGAAGAAAAAAACCAATTCAAGAAAAAGTGATAAATAATGCTATTGGAAAAATAGTTTTAGATCATCTGTACCTGTGCAGCACCAGTGATCATATTTGGAATGAAGTCTTTGTGGCCTGGAGCATCCATCAGTGTGATTACTTTAGTCTTTGTCTCGAATTTGGTCATTCCCACATCCATTGTCACTCCCCTTAAACAAAGCATATGTGCAATGCACCATTAAAACTGCTTTGAAAGCTTCATAGACATATAAAATATGCTACTAGAAACACAATCATTAAACTGTACACTTCATAGCTTTCATTTGATTTAGCCTAATTAAAAAAAAAAAACCTGATTGATAGAAAAGCAAACCTCTAAAAATGTGACTCTAGGCAAAAACAAACATTCAGAGTATTAATTGCATGCACCCTTAGGTTATGTCTGCACAAGCACAGTGGAAACATGAAAATTGTACTGCATATTTAAACCATTACTAATTCTACTTTTAATTCTTATACCTTCCGAAAAGGGCACCACAGAACAATGGAAATACACCCAGGAATAAAAGAAGTAAAGGGTATGGGACTGTAGGAATACAGCTAAACATTTGCAAAGATCTACATGCAGAACTGCTGATTATCAGGGAGGGATTGCAGCACTTGTGTCTCAGTTCCACTGACAACCACATATTCTGCACAGCACATAGGATAGGATTGATCTGATCAAATGCAAGGAGCTATCATGCATACGTCAGCATCTGGGTTAGTCATATGCCCTTTAAAAACTATAAAGATAGGAACTTCCAAGGGAGAAAACTTCTCACATTAGTTAATTTTTGAAATATAATACTTCCAATGCCAAAAAACTAAACAAAATAACACCCTCAAAACACCAAACATTTACAGGTGGTGGCAGAATTTTTTACATTAAGTTTTCTGTTCTAAAAGAAAACAAAAAACAGAATCAATCAAAAATAACTCAGAAAATATCTCCCTCAGTAATTACAACTTGTCTTCTGAAGAGAAATTTGGTACCTAAACACACAACTGTTGGATATTAAAAAAAAGTCACAGATCAGAGGATCATAGAATGGTTCGGGTTGGAAAAGACCTTAAAGTTCACCTAGTTCCAACCACCCTGTATGGGCCCAGGTACCTCCCACTAAATCAGGTTGCTCAAAGCCCCTTTTAACCTGGATTTGAACACTTCCAGGGAGGGGGAATCCACAATGTCTCTAGGCAGCCTGTTCCAGCATCTCACCACCTCATAGTGAAGAATTTCTCCAAATATTTGAGTTAATCTACCCTCTTCTCATTACTCTACTAAAGATCTGTGAAAGGAGCTGATCTTCCAAGTTTGGTGTACACCCAGCTAAAGGGATTAAGAAAAAGCCCTTTGCCCTTTTAGCTTTTCCTCTTTGACATCATCAGACCCTAATGTCATGACAATGCTACAACTACAATATCATCAGCCTTAACTGCTGTAAAGCTGATTTTAAAATTTTGTTTGGCCACTTTGGGATTGTTCCCACCCTTCTCTGTACATGCACATACCTTCATCAGGTTTGTATGTGCACTTCATAAATGATACCACTGTATGATTCTATTAAATGTTTAGCTATATAGAGTAAGGAACACTGCTAAAGTGTATCCTCCTTTAAAAGCAATAGTAGTTATACATTTGATATGGACTGCCTGACATCAATTAGGTTGATGCTGAAGATGGTTACTCTTTCAGAAAAAAAAAAAAAAAAAAGAAAAAGGTAATTCCTATTAGAAGATATTTCTACCTTTCTCTTTCTTCGCCAGTTTCATCCAAAACCCATGCATAGGCAAACGAAGCCTTGCCAGCCTTCTTAGATTCCTGTTCATATTTGTGCATAGTTCTTTTGTTCACATTTCCCAAAAGGTAGAGAAGATGACCCATTAAAGTACTTTTACCTGCATCAACATGTCCTGTGAAAGGAAATAAATACTACATCAATTGTATTACTTTACCCATTTTAAACACAGTACATGAAGAAATACACTAAAACCATATGAAAATCACATGTAGTAATAATGCTTATGCAATCCACAGATTTTCACAATCCTTTAAGACAACAATACAGAGAGACAGTTTATTGAAGCAGTCAGCATGACAGCCATATAGCATTTCCAAATTCATACTAAAAAGAAAACACAGCAAGAATTAATCCAAACCAAAGTATATTTTACTGTACTGTGAAAAGGCAGTTAGGTCCTAGTCAAGGACAGCTAAATGTATTGCCTCCAATGAATAATGGTCAAGCAGAGGTGACTGAAAACAGTATGATATTCCCCTTCCCTGGAAAGAGGGCAGTTTTGCTTGTGTATCACTTTCAGATTCAATCAACACAGTTTTTAATCTCAATGTTGTCAAAAATGTAATTTAAGTGTATTACCTATTACCACCAAATTAAGAAGTTGCTTCCCTCCTTGTCTCTTCTCCAACTCGGCTTTCACATCTATTTGTGGTTTTGTCTTGCTCGACTTTTTTACTGGAGTAGGCACTGTGTTCTGCTCTTCTGAACCCTGCACTACTTGGGGTGAAGAAGTAGATTTTGAGACTGCCTCAAGTACCCCAGAAGCTGCACGGGCATCCTCAGTTAAGAGTCCTTTATGAGGTGTGTTAGTATGGCCGTTTTCTTCAGCAACCACACTGGGGAAAAAGAAACAAACAAACAAAAAAAGACACCAAGGATTGCAACTGACAAAGAAGCTGTAGACACATAGGACAGAAACTGAGTTTTCCCTTCACTATCTTGTAAGCCCCAGAAAGAGGAGTATGTGATAAGGCCATTAAGGTGGATGCGATAAGCAGCTGGATACAAGCTGCACAGATACCAGCTCTGAATATCTTGTCTGAAAAGCACTGTGTTCAAAAGCAAGATAAGAAATAATCTTGTAAAATGAAACTGATAAAAAATAGCTTTGCACAGCCACTTCTAACAGGGAGGGAAAGGACAGTTGTGCAGAGCAACTACAGAGTTGTATCTGAAGAACCCAAGTCAACTTTGTAGCATCAATTACACAGCAGCATCCACATAAACTACAAGTATTGCAGATACCAATGTTTAATTACAAGAAGAGCAATACAGCATAAGACTAGACAGTAAGCATAACTGAACTGCAATGTAAAGTGCAATACTTATATACAGCTATAGCAGGCAATTTATATCTATTAATACTGAGCAAATATGTTCTATGCATAGAACAAGGATTCTAGGATTAAGGAGTTTTGGGTTCCCTACCTCCTCTTCTCCAATACTGTGTTCTTCCTCAGATTACTATACTGATTCTAATAGTAAATAATCCTAATATTAAAATACTCCTAAACATATTATTTTATACTTGCTCTCTGAATTGTAAATAAGGTTATTTCCTAATTTACACAAGAGATCTGAGAATATACAATATGATTACTTGCCTGTTATGGCAAAGATGACCCCTAAAAAACAAACTATACATAACATTTTCAAGAGAGCAACAGCTTTCTTACTGGCTGACAGAGCTCTGCAGTGAAATTTTAATGTAAGCAGTGAGACAGGAACAGATGCAGTTATTACAGGTGTGGAAACACTGTAGCACAGCAAACTCTATTCTAAAAAACTACGGACCATTACAATATATTGAAAACACCTATAAAATACTGCATATAAAACCTTATCTAAGAAGAGGCTTTTTCCCCTGGAAAACTGGAAATACTTTCCAATACAGTACCACTATACTGCTTTCTATAGAATGGATTCATGACTCTCAGACTCAAGTGTCTCCCACATTCAGTGTGATTTTTTTTACTCTCCACTTTCTGTTTATGTACCACAAATCAACTTTCCGGTTTTCCTTTCTTTCAACTTCTGCAAACAAAACATTTTGGTACTTTAGAATCCCACTTTGAGGTATCTCTGGTTTTATTTGATAATATTTACAATTTTCTGTCTGCATGCTGGCATTGTACTAGCCCCTTTGCCTTGCATATATTCTCAGGAAACAATACAGTCCAAGCATGTTAATCTACTGAACAAAGCAGTTCAAGAGTTACAATATGAAAATTAAACCAAGGAAATAATCAGACTGAGAACAAAATTATCCCCTCTTTATACCACTAAGCAACACGGGACATTTTGTAGGTGTCCTTTTTTTCCTCTCAATCTTAAAACCCACCTATGTAATCACTACTACTGCAGACAATTGATTGACACCTTTTTTATAAGGCCCAAAGCCGAGTTTCTCTTGATTGTGAGATCCCAAAACAGAAATGTGAGCATTCAGGTTTTCTGGATACAGTTCCACAACCCAAGGCCAGGGTCTCACATCAAGGCTGGATATACAAGCACATCTCTCAAAATAGCTAAGCAAAGAACTTTGTTTATGCCAGAGACTCTGGTTACAGGGGCACAGATGGTCCTTGTGCTTCTGCATAATCACAGAATCACAGAATGTGAGGGGCTGGAAGGGACCTCAACAGATCATCAAGTCCAACCCCCCCTGCCAGCACAGGGTCACCTACAGCAGGTCACACAGGAACACATCCAGGTGGCCTCTGAATGTCTCCAGGGAAGGAGACTCCACAGCTTCCCTGGGCAGCCTGTGCCAGTGCTCTGTCACCCTCCACTGAAAAAATTCTTCCTAATATTTATATGGAACTACCTGTGCTCCAGTTTATAACCATTGCCCCTTGTCCTACTGTTGGTCACCCCTGAGAAAAGCTTGACTCCATCCTCTGTCAGAAGACAAAATATTTAGGAATAGCATAATAGTACCTAGTAATTTATGCAGGCAGTTGAGGGTATACATAAGTTGATTGTATTAGCAAGGATCTTCAGGAGCAAAGTTGCAACTTGGTCTGAGTCATGTTGAGCTACCGTACTAAGGAAAACCTGTATTTGGAGGAAGAGCACCTCCTAACCAGTTGCTTGTATCTTAGTGTAAGAACTTGATGGAACTACCAAGAGTGGTCTCAGTTTGCCAATGTCTGTGCCTGTTTGCCAAATCACTTTGAGCCACTAACCCACATTAATTACTCAAGTCTTGACTTCTTCAAAAGGACAGAACCATTAAGTACCTTGTATGTGCACTGAGGCTGTATGTTCAAGAAAGCCTGACCACCAAAATTCAGGCACAAACATCAAAAGAGCCTCCACAACTTTTTGTTACGAAATCAGCAGACATACAAAAGTATTAAATAATACCACATATGTTGTTAAAATACATGTTAGAAGACACTAAATCTCACAGAACTGTTGACAAGTTCACACTATGGTGCATTCAAAGAAGAATCTGAAAGCTTATCTGCTGAAGATCAACTTTGCATAATTTAGCTTTTAAACATAATTTTCAATCTTCTAGTCTCGAAGCTTAGTGAATTATTTTTGTACAACTGACTCTTTCGGAGTACTTACAGTCATTATAGGAAATGTCTACACTTATTTCCCCTTTCAAAATTATTAGTTACGCAATATTGGTCAGGCTGGCTAAAATAATCACTTTTTTGTTCTTAGGTGTTCTACTGGCTTCCTTCAAGACTTAACAGGAAGAAAAAGCCTGGTAGAGTTTTGCTAGAGAATCAAAAAAACAGTCAGAAGTTAGCAAACTCCATTTTTTGTAGATAATTCAACTAAGAGTACCCAGCAACAAAGGCAATCAATTCCCAAAGCAATACATGACTTTTAATAATGTGTTCAATTTTAAAAAGATTAATGTATTATTATGAGGTCATACCTCTTAACAGGACTGAATCATAAAGATTGAACAGCTAGTCAAAGAACAGTTTTTGACAATGCTGGGCTGTTTTTTTAATACTAGTTTTAAAAACATGATCCATGCATCTTTTTTAAGATCCCATAAAATTATAACAAAAACTAGGTTGTACCTGCTAAACAATCAACCTTTAATGGTGCTTGCACAAGCACCATAAAAATATTTGGGGGTGAGAATAGAGGGCACAGTTACAAGTTTTCTAGAATCCAAATTTGTAACACTGTGCTTTTGGTCAGTGATAGAAGCTATGTACTTAGAAATCTGTATTATTCTAAACCCTCTGCACTACAGTTATCAATGCAACAAGAATATGAAAAGTGTCAAAAGAACCAGTTTTTCTTAGGTGTTACTAAACACAGATTCATTCTTTTCCCTGACAACTCATCCTTATGATGTCAATACTCCAGAAGATAAATTAAGAAAAAAAGCCAACTCTGACAGTCAGAGTTGAGGCAGGGGTTGATGTTGGGCTTTGTTTTTCAAGCTTAGAAACACATGCATACAAAGTCATTATAAGCCTGCAAGACAATGGTAGTGCTACTTAATCACAACATTTTGCACAGACTTTCCACAGAAACTGGAAAGAAATCAGTAAAGCTCCAACTGTTAGGAAAAGAATCAGCAGTGCAGATTTCACTGTCCTACAACAAAGAAGGAAAAATATTATGCCAATACAGTCAAGGCCTCCTCCCCACTTCTTCAAGTCCTCGTACCCTGTAGAGCCTCCACAATGGCTCATAATACAAAAGAATAAAGGAGGCCATCATGGACTCCTTGAAGCAGAAGTCTTCAAATACACCACTAATTTTGCAGTTTAAATTTTGATTTCTTCTATATTCATGGAGTGGCTGTGTTCCAAATCATGTGCTTTTAACTTCTACACTTTTACCTTTTGCACTTCTTACCTCTTTCTCCCACTTAAAGCTAAATGCCTTAACATGCATCCAATTTCCACAGCAAAAGCAGCTTATTCTTGATTAATATTTCAGCGGTACCATGAAATAAGTGAGGTGAATTTAAAAATACCTTAATGATATCAAAGATTTATCTGAAGTGACTACCAGGCCACTTTTTTTTTTTTTTTTTCTGTCACTTATCTAGGAGTAAGCATGATACCAACTATTTTAGGGTCCCTGCAGAGAAGCAGAGCAGCTGAGAAGCATATTAGAGCCAACCACCTTCCTGAGCCTATCCAGTCAACAGATGAGGAAACATTCTTCTCATCTCCTCCTTCCCTATGGAGCAGGGACACATACACACGGTGTGGCACTTGTTAAAGTATCAGAGATATAAAATTCTGTATTTGCTTTTTTTTTTGTTTTGAACAAGCATTTTAAATAGTCTTTATTAGAACTAAAAATATCAATCCCTACTATCCAGAATTAGCTGGCAGATCTTTTTCACTCACTTAAGATTCCTTACATTTTATCAGCTTCTGTCTAGATGAATTTAATCCACCAAGGTCCCCATGTAAAACTCCAGTTTATAAGAACTGTAGTAGAAAAACCATAGATGGAGATAAAGATGACATTGATAGGAATTTTGTGATGAAGTCCAGTTGTACCACCCAGAGTCACTGATTAGTAGAGGCAGGGGAAGAAAAAAACCACAATTATGTTCCCTTTTATATACTGCACTCTCAAACAGCACAGAAAAAAGATTTTAAAAGGCCCAGAAATATATCATCTATCCAATATGCACAAGATGCTCCAAAATGAAGACCATACCACTTTCCTACTCACAAAAATGCTTTCCAGATCAGAACTACATACACTGCAGGATTTAAAAAAACAACCCAAAAAACAAAACAAACAAAAAAAAAAATGGTGGGAAGCCACAGAATGCTACATGGAATTACATTTCATGAGCTGTATTCCCAACATGTATGCCCTGTCCTTATCCATTTCTTTGAGAATGCACTGCTGGCTGCTGTTGCAGGTAGGCTGATCCAGATAACTATTTTCATGCTGTCACAAGACATCCCTCCAATAGTTCAAAGTCAGGGAAAAACTACAACTCTTGCTCAACCACTCCAATTTATCTAAAGTATAAGGACTAATTTCTTTTCTACAGCAGCTGTTCCCTAGACACCTGCTAAAGTTAATAAAAGAGAAAGGCAAAATTTAGCCATCCGTGATTCTTAAATGTATTAATTCCTTTGAAGAAAAAGCAATTACTGTTAAGATTTATTGACTTCATACTTCCACTAAGAGAACTAAATTTAAAATAAACGAACCCCCAGAAGTTCAGTATTCTATGAAGCGGATGTTTAAATAACCTGACTACCTGATATCTCTCTGCACTATTCATAGTGAAAGGATTTGTTAAACTCAAAACGTGAGGTACCATCTTCTGAAAGTAATTCTGAGTCAAACAAGAAGCTGTGATGGTTAGTTTTGGAGAGTGACACAAACTGCTGTAAAAATTAGAAAAAAAAAAAAAGAAGAAATCTTGCTACAGGTGCATCAGTCTGAAAGAAGAGCTGCTGATGTATCTTGATGTACATGGGCTTGGCTTACCATGGAACTTCAAATCCCATAGATTGTTTCTTTCCAGACACTGTCATTTTGGTAACTTTTGGCACAATTTCAGATTCCGTTCTGGCTGACTGGGAATCCCTTGTTTTTCCTAGTAATAGACAAAAAGTAAGTTTGAACTTAAGGTTGTGACTAACAGGTATTAAAAGTTTAACAAGTTACATTACTTCTCTTCAACCCAAATATACCAGCCTGCAATAATGACTTTTCACAGTTCAGTGTCTTACTTCCACAGATGACATATTTATTCAATATAAGCAACAAACAGTTCTATTTATTGTGAAAATCTCATCTGTATCTCCAAGCATTCACATGACACCTACCCAATTCAAGAGCTTTATTCACAGCAGTTCTGCAGGATGCCAGAAGCATTTCATGCATTATGAGCATAAAAAAACACTTTACATCTGCTTACAGGTTTTTAGGTTAATTCTTATTTAGTTTTTCCTTTGCCTTTACACTGTTTATCCTCAAGGCCATTGAAAAAACATTGTAAAAAATAAATATTTCTACCTCAGGTACTGCTAGAAGCAGAACAAGCTATGTGTGAGCCACCTGGCCTTCCCTGAAACTTGGGTACATTTGTCTTGCACTCAATTAGGCTGTAGAAGCCAAGCAATACCCAAGCTAGGTAACTTAGGGTTATTTAGAAACAATTATCAGAGCTGAGGAAGTCAATTACTTTAAAGGCATCAATTTTTACTGTAACAAATGAAAACACAATTACAGTAAGGTTCATTCTGAATTTTGTGAAACTACACTTTTACAACTAATAGCAGTACAGTGCTAATAATTTCCTGTTAAAAAATTAAATTATTTACTCTGGGGAGGGGGAGTCACTGGACAAGGACTCCTAGCTACACACAAACATCTTTCTTTAATTTTCAAGCTCCTACACAGATCACCAACTAGATATTTTTAATATGCAATCACTTGAGTTACAGCAAAAATTACATTACTTTTGTTGCCAACCTAGAATGTCTTTTCCCACTTCAATTCTAACAATTTTCAAGCAGCCATTGCCTTCAAGTGCCAATTAAACAGGAGTGCTTTACATGTAATTTGAAAGCTGAATTACAGTTAATTCTCTGAAAATAACATGCTTAAAATCTGGCTGCTAAAAAAAAACCAAAAATTGCCATGAAATTAAAATGAGATTACTTGAAAGAAACCCAGATAACAGTTCGTATCACACAACTCACAAATAACTTGCAATCTATTAGCAGTATTTGCTACATCTGATCCAAAAATCAAAAGTCAAAGTTTTACAAAATCCATCCCCATAATCCATTAGAAATTAAATTTCACTCTGTGCAAATCCTGCTCAGCTGTTTGACACTGATGCAAAATACATTCAACAAATCAAGTATTTGACAAAGAAAATACAGAAATCTAGAACCAGAAATTAGAAAACATGGAAAGTTGAAAGAAAATACAAAATGAAATTACAACAAGCAAGAGAAAGTAAATTAATTTTTGACTGACACCACTGATAGTTTGGGTAGTGTTTTTCTTTATTTGTTTATTTTTTATAAAGCACTAACCCTTCAGCCTACATGGAGCAAGGAAGCAGACCAAGATCACAAAGATAAACCAAACCACAGAGATAAACTGGGAGTGGTGACATTTAAATGTATTCAAAGACATGGCAAGAATTATTAGTAACACTACTGACAGAAGCCTCAAATACAATTTTCTGACTTCAATATTTTTGTAACTAATTACAATAAAATCACGCAGCACACGATGTAAGGCCCAAGTCTGTCTTTTGTGTACTGCAGGCACCATTAAATATTAATAATTATGGGCTTTGTTACAAAGGACACAGGGCTGGGAAAGGAGTACATGCTATCTAATCTATAGGGCATCAGAGAAACTGTATGATAAATTTGTATCTGCTGTAGCAGGCAACACAAAAGCTATTCAGCACTTAACAGATCATATGCAAATCCTCAAAATGCACCTTGGACCTAAAAGGAAGTCAATGCACAATGCTGATACAATTTTTAAAAGAAACATTTCTTAATCAACAAGCTGAGTATCCTGCAGCAATTGAAGTGCACTTCAAGCCTGGAAGAAGATTAGAAGCAGAAATCCAAACCTGACTACAACAAAAGCAATTGTGAAGAAAATCAGCCTCTTTGCAAGCTGCAAGGTTTTTGCAAAAAAGCCTTCATTAACATCATTCATGCCTACTGCCATTTGGACATTCTTAAGCACATACCTAAGTAATTCAATGACAAAATGTTTCCTATCTCTGAAGTACACATAAATTAAAACCAAAGACAGATACACTTTCATAAATTACTGGAAAAGTCTGAATACCTGCTTGCTACATTTCACATACTCTAGAATTACAAAAAGCAAAAATAAGTGTGGATGAGATGCAAGTATATGTGCAAGTATATGTGCTGCCAATGGTGTCAAATTGTAGAGCAAGAGATTTTACTGAAGACACTCTATCATTCCACCAATTCAATGACATTAGGATTTTCCTTCCACGAAAACAGTAAGTACATATTTATTAATTATAACAGCATAAAGACATGTCAGCATGCTAGTTCTCAATTCATAATGTTTCAAAACCAAAATCTTCTAGTCTATTTTAAGCAAAGGACTTTTCAGAGAGACACCTAGTATTCAGACTGCACTGACATCAGAATATCTAGACTACAGCATAATGTAGCTATGAGCCAAACACCATTACCAAAGAAAATATGCACTGATGCACCCTGTCCTAGCATTAAATTAGGATGAGGCCAACACCAAGGCAAATGGAGATCTGCACGGTTGTTACTCCAGTACAATTGTGGCAGTGCATGACATTTTGGCAAGTAAAGCTTTCTTCCCTTTATTATTTTCGTTGTTTTTACCTTCTTTGTGACTGTCCAATGGTATGACTGAAACGCCTTTTTGATTTACACAAAAAGTATTACTAATGACACGTGCCATAACTTCAAAGTTATTAAAAGTACAAACCCAAAATCTGATGGTACAATGAAGTATTTGCAGACAGATAAATAGGACACAGACACGTATATATGCATATATAGATGCAGAAAAGCAAGTAAACATAGGGACAATCTTTAAAAACAAAAGAAGTCTCTCTGGTTGTTCAAGCTGCAACAGCAAAAATGCACAGATCTTGTCAACCATCTTCCTTTACCATAAGCAACTCCCTAGGTTTTGGACTGTTTTCTAAAAGTGGTTGTAAGGATTACCTGGAAAAGATTTTAAACAAATCAAAACATTACTTTAGCTTCTATATCATATATAACAGACTTGAGAAGTTGGGGGGTTTTCCAGTTTTTGTTTGTATACTTACACTGAAAATAACAGAAGATTAAAAACTGATCTTTTCTCCAACTCTGTTGGAGGTCTGGATGTTATGTTAGAGTACTTGGTAAAGTTGATTATCAGACCACTCTGTTTCCAGGTAGTTCAGAACAAACAAGAGTGTGCTAAACAACCACCATGTCAAGTAAGAAATGTTAAGTGAAGAGATGTTAAGTGAAGCAGGGCTACTTGGCATGTTTGGAGAAATGCATACTAGCACTGGGTGTGCTAGTATCCAACTTGACTTCATTCAGATGTCCATACCTTTTCAGCAACCAAAACACAATTGCACACTATTTGATTCCTAAGCACAGACTTCTCCCAATTTGTCTTCCTCTCACCAAATTCTGCAATGGCACTGCAACTTTAAGCTCAGCTTTACTATTGGATAGAGAGGATTGCTTCTGATAAGATGAAAACAATTTTATTACGCCTGAAGTCAGTTTAAAAACATGAAAGGAAGAATGCCAACATGTAGGCATGTCTTGAGTCTGTTCATTTCCAGTTACCAATCCAATTTAAATAAATCAAACAATCCATGTCCATTCTCCATAAATCACATATCTGCACTTAAGAAATACCTTAGGCTTTGGGTTGTTTTCTTTTTTTAAAAAAAATTTGTTTTGGTATCTTAGCAGATGCACTGCTATGACTTGGAGGGCAGTAAAGTACCAAGGGGACCAAAGGCCAGGAAAAAAAAAAAGAGTCTACCAAAAAAAGGCATGTGCACAAAACAGCTACTAGCAGCATATCAGTACTGGTAAAGGAGTGCACCTTGAACAAGTAAATCATGTGCTAATTAACTGTAGTCAGATTGCAGGCTCTTTTTCTTTAGAACTGCAAGTCATTTACATGTCTTGGAAATTTTTACTTGGTTTATATTGATTCTCCTATTTTCAAAAGAGTTATGAGCAGTTAAAAGAAGGAGGCTGCACACCACCTCAATTCACATGGGAGCTGGGGAGCCGAGATGTTACTGACACTTAACAGACAGAATTAATTTACTTGAACAGGTCCTCCTAGTGCTCTCTAAACTAATGCTGCCATGGAGCAATATACATGTCACACAATGCTGTATGATCTAGAAGATACAGTTTGCATCCCTTACTCTGCTACACACTTTCTATATAACCACAACAAATCACCTACACCTTTGTCTAGCAATTATACAGCAAGAGGCCCCCACTGCATAAAAGAAAAGAGTGCACTGGGCTTGTACTGGTTTTGTGCACTACTTTGTAAGCTCATACCAAGTATGCTTTGTGACTCACTGACTAAAAAGATATTTTTTGAATACACTATTGAAAGTGTAACTATTGACTGTATTGGTAACAAGACTACCATAAGGTACACCTTACTGTATAAGATTCCAGTAAAAAAAAAAAGGCCTGGGGAGACATTATAGTAGCCTTCCAGTAATTAAAGAAGTTCTACAGGAAAGCCAGGGAGGGGCTTTTTACAAGGGAATGTAGTGATAGGATGAGCAGGAACTGGTTTAAACTTAAAAGGTTGGATTTGGATTAGATACTAGGGAAATTCTTTTCTGTGAGGATGGTGAGATAATAGAACTGGTTGCTCAGGAAAGTTGTGGATGCCCAATCCCTGGAGGTGCTCAAGGCCAGGCTGGACCAGGCTTTGAGCAACCTGGTCTAGTGGGAGGTGCCCCTGCCCATGGCACAGGGGTTGGAACTACATGACCTTTAAGGTGCCTTCCAACCCAAACATTTTCCTGATTCCATAATTCTAATAGAAGCACAGACAAGACAGTTCTGTCTGAAACGCAGATTATTAACTGAGGCCTCCATCAAGGCAATTATTTCCCTTCCTATATTCTGTACTGTATTTTAAAACTAATTTAAAGGCTCTACTGTTTTAAAAACATTCCAAATATTGACTACACGAGACAAGATGCAGAGATGTCAGCCTGATTATGTACAATTTCATGCTCACAGCATGTATTACCTGTTTACCCACATGTATGTTGCTTTAATACATCTATTCATCAGCTATTTCAAAATATTGTGCGTAAGATATTCCAGCTGACAAGTTTCCAACTATTTCTATCCTTTTATTTATGCCATAAAATTTAAAAGGTCCTAGCCTTTAATTAAAACCTTTCCCTTGGCTTAAAACCAGTAAATTTTATCTCTTTTCCCTTCAAATTCCACCATGCGTACCACATAGGAAATATAAAGAGATGTACTCCTGAAATAATTTTTTTTTTAATAATTCAACTGAATTATTTGACATGGCAGCAACTTGCAGCAGCTTGATTGAGCTTGCCACAGGGCCCACAGGATCTCCAGTGGCAGATGTACTGAGTAATAGTATCATCAAGGAATCAGTGCCAGGAATAATATCGAAGGTCCAGGATTCTCAACCATGTCCTGCCAGTACATAACAAGACCACTGATCTTAGAGCATTCCAGATTTTCTAAATTTAGAGTTTCCTAACCTTTAAAAAAGTCTGCCTACATATAATTTACCGTGCACTCATTCCTATAGCCCAGCATTTAAATTCTTTTTGATGTAATAGATAATTGACAGATTCTGCTACACGTGTGAGAAATTCAATATGTTGGCATCCTTTCTTATGCAAATACATAAAGCAATAAAGGACAATTGTGAAAAGAAAAAATAAAGTACTTAGAAAAGACTCTGCCACTCTTCTATGATCATAAAAACATCAGCAGCCCCTCTGGTCGTAAAGCAAGACCACCTATCTCTAATAAAAATACCACATGTGAAAACATTTCAAAATACTCTAATATTTACATTACACCACTTCAAAACACTAATTTTTAGGAAAACACATGACATTATGCTGCTATGAACTGCAATGTACAAATGGGTGCTAATGAACATCTGCAACACTTATGAAAATAAGGCAGCAACCCAAAATAAAGAAAAGGCAACTTGCTAAGTCACCCCCGAGCACTGAGACACAGCCATTCTAGATCTACTACTGAAGCAATTCTACAAAGAACTCTAAACTTTTTCTTTTTAAAAGAAAGGTTATTTCCTAATAGCAACCACAGTCAGGGGTTTTCCAGGCAATTCTGACTTGTTGTTATAACTATTACATTCTCTGCAAAGTTTTAGACAGTGCACATGACTTTTTCTTTTTTTTTTTTTTTTTCCATTAAACTGGGAGTAGGCATTTTCACTGAAAAATGCTGAAAATAAAAATGTCTACTTGCACTGGACTATAAAAATGTTTTTGGGGTTTTTTTCAGGTTTGATACAGCAGGTGGGAGACAGCATATAGAGCAGTCTATTTATTGACTGATTATTCATGAGTATCTTCAACATGGGTAATATGTAACATCTCTGTGGAACAAACAGCACAACTTGGTGCCCCAAGACTGAAGTTCCAGAAGCGGTTTGTTTCACTACATCAGCTCCAAATGGATGTGCAGTAGGGAAAGTCAGGAGGGCTGGCAGCCCTGCCTGTTAGTTGGCTGGCACTTCCCATTGCTCAGGCTTTAGTTTTAATCCTTATACCTTTCATCAAGCTGAACTCTTCAGTTCAAAAATTAATTTGTTCAAATGAGGTACCTCCTGGGGCCAACTCTTTATTTTCCTGCTAGATGGGGAGAACAGGGAAACTGGAAGAGAAAATATCAGTCAGAATGGGTTTTTCTTTTTCAAAAATGGCACCTGAAGCCAACATTATTTTCAAAAATTAAGTCTTTCAAGCAATTTTTTCTCCTTTTAAAAATCCAGTCAATTTGGCCTTAGAAAACTGTTTGTACATGCTCTTAAAACTCTAGGTTTTAACAGCTAAATTCGCAAAACACTTCATCCACACTCAATGCATGACTGCTGTGGCAATTTTTGACCAGGCCAGCCAGACTTGGCTGTGTCACCTGAGATCAAATTCTACCTGTCCTGTGCTCTCTGTAGTTTCCTACCACGTAAGTAAACTTGAAGCATAAATTTGCCTCTGATAATCATAAAACATGTACAAAAAGGGGGGCAAGAGAAAAAACCTGGGGAAAAACTGCAGGTAAGGACAGGAAGAAAGCAAGAGGCCACATACTCAGTGACAAGCTACATGCAGAGCTAAATGTATACAAAGGAAGCAGAAGAGGATCAGAACTGAAAACAAAAGCAAAGTACCTGTGGAAAAAAGTAAATACTAAATAAACATGGCAAACAACTGGAAAATTAGTGGGAAACTGGGAACATCTAGATAAGGGGTTTAAAATTATAAAGTGGAAAAATTGAACTGCAATGAAAAACTTGGAATGACATGAGGAAATACTATGCTTGGGGCACAAACAGGAATTAAAAATATTTCAAACATAACTAAATAAATTAAGAGGATGAGGACACTGACATTAGAACAGGATAGAGTGGATGGGGCAGAATGTGTTATTACAAGGCAATAACACATTTTCTTTCCTGCCTGGAACTTAGCCAAAATTTCTGTAGTTACACATTTCTCTTGCCATCAACACACCCTCCGTGACTGAAGTAAAATGCTTCAGAATACAGTAGTCAGATACTTCTGTGTTCTCTTGCTCTTCTTACCTGAAACAAACAACTTCTCATAGAATTTTCTAGCCATCAGAACTTACCCAAACTACCAATTTTTTATTTGTGCCCTTTCACTGTATTCATTCCATTGCATGGCATTCATTTAATTTAGAATTAAAATTAAATATTCACTTAATTTAGAATATCTGAGATACCACAGAAACCTCAGAAAATGTTTGGGTTTTTTTAATATATAAAACTTCCTACCAACCTCTATTACAACAGTAAGCAGTGTTTTAGCAAACCAAACCTGTATGTCCCAATATCTGGATGGTTAATGTAACATTCCAACAAGCATCTACCTTTAAGGAAGTTATGCTGAAGCACCACACTTCAACAGAGGAATGCATATTTCAGCTCTCTATGTAGACCCTTGGTATGGTCTTCCCAGAAACATGGATAATTGGTCTGGTCTATATTCACAGATTATATATTAGGAGAAAGAAAAGCACTGTCACTGCTGTAAAGGTCTCGAGATTTCCAGTTTCACTAAACCAACAGTTGGCATGTGAAAGAGCAGAGAGCTGATGTACATTGAAGCAGACTGGGGAGGTGTGTGTGTTTCCCTCTAGAAATTACACAAACATCAGCTGCCTCCTTTTGATGTTTCTGATACGTAAACGTGTAGAGGTCCAATGGGAATCGACGGCAATCGAACCAGTGGCTTTCTCATCCATCAAGTTTTTGAAAACAATGTCCCTGCAGTATTTCTCACGTCTACTGCTTATAACTAAATGGACTAAAATCCAATCCTTCTCATAATTGCAATTTGTAACTACAGAAACACTGTTTGTGGGAGGTATATTTCTTGGCACTCTAGCAATGCTAACAATGCCCTTTCTCAATCCGTAACAGAAGCTGCAGCTTCTGTTTTTCACAGCTGTCTGCTGTGAAAAAAAAAAAATTTATTAGATAATTGCAGTTGTTCTGTAACAGCACCTTTACTGTCCCAGACATACACAACCAGAAGTCGTTGGTGGTGTTTCTAATTCAACGAATTTTTCTTAAATGACTGTGAATTGTCTTTCACCAAGATTTAGAAAAAGCTCAGCCTCGGTATTGCTGAAGTGCAACTTCCTACCATAAATGGACATGCAAAGAGCAAAGTCAGCACTATGGGCAAGATAACCCTGAAAAGATACCCCCTTTAGCCAGTCCCCTAATTCAACAGAATACAGAGTCCATGCAAATTACCAGAATTTCTGTTAAAACCTTAGTCCAAAATGAGTATGTAAAACTGAAAGTACAATATGTACATTTTATTACGATTACATTAAACTTCCCAAAATAACAGACAACAATTTCAGGTTTAATCCTTAACTAGTATTATAAAGCCAGAGGATGGTGCTATTTGCCTGCACATCATCCAGGTAATTCAGGAACAACCTTTTACACTGGGATGTTATCTATGCAAAATACATTCCTGTTCAATGCAGGAGTACAAGGCATTTTACAAAAAAGAGCTTTCCCTATCCACAACTTCTATTTATGCACCAAAATTACTTCAGTATGTAACAGAAGTTGAAATGTAAGAACAGTGAACAAGAAAAGCATACTGACAAACTGATACTATACAGGAAAAAAAAAATCATCTTTTATCTGTTGAACTCTTCCACAACCATTCTGCAAATGATCTCTAGACACTTACTGAGGGAGCTTTTTAAAGCTGCAGAATAAAAAAATGTATTTACTAGCCCTGCACAGTCCTCCACAATAGTGCATTCTGAAAACTTTTTAGTTTTTGCATTTGCTGTTTTTATTTCTCCAGAGTTAGCCCTGCATAAGAAAAATATATTTACATGATGATGCCCCTTCATTTCAGAGATGGCAGTGCAGACTGCAATGTCACAGCATAGGGTACATTTCAGAGAGGAAGATTCATGACTTCACAGGAGTAACACTATGAGGTTCATTCAGAAATTGTTTTGAATAGCCTAAACATGTATCCAGAATTCATCAGGTACTGAAAAAATGCAATTTAAGGACATGATTTCAAAGAATCAAAAACATTCAAAAAATTGAGTATGGCTTTAAGGGAAAAAAAAAAAAAATCAAGGTCCAGCAACACAGCAATTATTGAAAACACTATGCATACAAACACATCCCCCTTACTGTAAACCAAAAGACAAATTAATTTAATAACAAAAAAATAGGAACTGTTCATGAGTAGAAGAGAAATAAACTCTCTGACAATGACTTTTGCATTTCTGTTTGCAAGGTTACAGTAATTAAATAGCAAATCCTCAGAGATGTCCCCTTCTAGCCTGTGGGGTTTTTTACTTGAAGAAAAAAAAAGAAAAAACAAAATACTGACATACTGTACTTGCATACTTTACAAAAAGTCAGAAAAAAATCTCCAATGTTGAAAGCTTTAGCTACAATGGAGTTGAATCATAGAATGGTTAAGGTTGGCAGGGATTTCAAGATCATCAAGATCCAACCCCCTTTCGTGGGCGGGGACACCTCTCACTAGACCAGGTTGCCCAAGGCCTCATCCAGCCTGGCCTTGAACACTTTCAGGGAGGGGGCAGCCACAACCTCCCTAGCCAACCTATTCCACTGTCTTACTACCCTCACAGTGAAGAATCTTTCCCTGATATCTAGCCTAAATCTACCCTCTTCCAGTTTAAAACCATTACCCCTTTTCCTGTCACTATCCTCTCTGGTGAAAAGCCCCACCCCAGCTTGCCTGTAAGCCCCCTTCATGTACTTGAAGGTCACTAAAAGCTCTCCTCTTATAAGGTCACTATAAACCTCTTCTCCAGCTTGAGTTGCCCCAACTCTCTCAGCCTCCCTTCATAGCAGAGGAGCTCCAGCCCTTTGATCATCTTTGTGGCCTTTCTCCAGATCCTCTCCAACAAGTCTATGCCTTTCCTGTGCTGGGGGCTCCAAAGCTGTACTCAATGTTTCAGGTGCAGTCTCACAGGAGCAATGCAGAAGGGCAGAATCACCTCCCTTGCTCTGCTGGCCACACTTCTTATGATGCAGCCCAGGATGCAGTTGACCCTCTGGGCTGCAACACACATTGGCAGCTCATGTCAAGCTCCTCATCTACTACCACCCCCAACTCCTTCTCCTCAGGGCTGCTCTCTATCTATTCTCCCCCCAGCCTGTATTTGTGCCTGGGGCTGAGCCGACCCAGGTGGAGGACCTTGCACTTGGCGATGTTGAACTTCATTGGGATGGAATGAACCCACCTCTCCAGCCTGTCAAGGTCCCTCTGGACGGCCCCCCTTCCCTCTAAGGTGTCAAGCACACCACACATCTTTGTATGGAAGAAAATGACATTAGAATCACATTAAAGACTGTGGGAATGGTGGTATGAGATAGCCAACAAAAATGGGACTAAAAAGATGGAAGCACAGTGTGTAGAACAGCTTGCATTATGAGGATTTTTACTTGTGTCGTAACAAAAGTGACTTCTTGATTAAGGTCTCCATGCCCACCAAGCCCTACTCAACAGAGATGAAGATATCTTCCCAAGCCACGAGCCTCTTTCCAAGCACTTCTCTGGGATCAGATAAAACTATGTAGAAAGTCCTTCCTGCAATTCACAGACTGCAGATGATAGATACATCATCCATAGCACAGTAAATGAGAGTTGACAGATATTTGGGTTTTTTTGCACTTAGGCAAGCTACAATCTTCCAATTTCAAATTTACTAAAAACTACTAATTACCTTTGGGTGCAAGCCTCGATTAAAAACCATGTACATTCCACATCTTTGTGTGGAATGTTCAGAATTTGTTCATATACATAACTCAAAGCAGACCCATCTCATACTTTTGGTACAAACACTCAAATGCTACTAAGATTCTACAGTAACCATAAAGGAGACTTGAATTCAACAAGAGCTACTTCAGGCAATTGCTCTGCTTCCATTAGGACAGCAAATTGCTATCGAAGAGAAAGATAGGGTTGGACTCTATGATCTCTGAGGTCCCTTCCAACCCAGCCTATCCTATGATTCTATGATACTAAAGTAAAAAGATAAATACAGCTACAGAACTTTTTCAACATAAACCATAAATAATCCTTAGAAAAAACACGCCAAAAAGTATAGCAACTCTTTAGATTTAAAACTACAATTAGATACAAGAATACAAAGTGTTGTTGCTGATGAAAAAATGCTGGGATATGGTGAATACTACTGTGCTATTATAGATGTCCCAAAAGAAGTCATTAAAAGATATTAGTTTTACCAAAGAAATCAGACAGTCATTTTTTAAATTGTCACAAAACAGCCTTTCGTGCTTTTGCTTCTTGACCATAACTGACAAAGAAAAAGCTGACATTATTCACCAGGATGGAAATAATGATGGTAAAAGGCAAAGCCCAATGAAGATGAAACCAATAAAACACAAGACTGACGTTCTACAAGCTTGCCTGCTTTGCAGAAATTCAATTTCTTGTTCTATGCAAGGCTTCCAGCTCAGTCAATACCAACACCTTTTCCTCTAGATGGAAAAAATCTACAGAAGAAACAAGACTAAGCTGTGAAATAGGAACTAGCATGGTAAATGTAATAGATGCTCTCGCTTTTTAAGGCAGTTTAGCAGAACAGTGTCTGCCTATGTGCCCCCAAGATAATGGATTTTTTTTCAGAAAAAGTTTTTGTAGCTGAGCAAGCTTTACGATAGTAAATAAATATTTCAGGAAAAAAAAAAAAGTCTGCTCACATGAACTACAAAATACAGCTGATAGAATGATTGAAAAAGTATTTCTTACAGCTGACAAGCCCAAACTATATAAGAACTTCCTGACCTAGCAGCTGCTTAACATCAGATTATTAAAGAACTGTATTTAAAAAAGGAAAGCAGAGCAGAAGTAAGAAATCTTACACGGTTTTAAAAAACAGTATGACTGTAACTCGGTCATGTAACTCAAAGTCCAAACTCTTTTGCTATTCCAACCAGCCTCAATATCCAAACCTAAAGCAGCTACTGGAAGTATACGACCTTGTAAAAAGTCAAATGATACATGAACTGAGTTTATTTTTAAAAGCTGAGAATCTCACACAATTTAATACATACATTTAAAATCCACCTGAAGAATAAACAGAAAAATGTTAAACAAGTTCACATTTTTATAATTTCTTAATGTATCAAAAAGAACATGTGTTAAGAAAGGACAAGTTGGAAAACAATAGGCATTTAAAATGCATTGTTCTCCTTTGCACATGTAGATTAGGTAAAGTTAAGCAATTCACACAATCTGTTCAAAGGAAATTTGCTGAGTGAGCATACACCTTTTATCTTATTCCTTTTACTAGGACTGAATGTAAAATAATGAAGTAAAACACATAGACTTAGCAAAACCAAGCAGAATAATTAACAAGTTGATTTTTGGTTTTTTTCACTCTAAATTAGAGACACTAATATTGATCAAGTACCTGCTCTTCCCCTTCTTAACTATTCCAAGATCACATATTAAGGGGTGGCATTTTATGTCATTAGATCAATCTTCCATTCTTACTCAATTACAAAATATGAAATAGCTTTTTAAATAAATATAACTGCAAGATCACAATTCTGCAACAGAATTTTCAGAAATGCTATGTAAAGTTTAACACTCTAACATCCTATTCTTCTTAATTATTTTAAGAGGAAATGAGATTTAAAATTTCTTTGTAGATAGGGCAGTTTAAATATTCTGTAGACATTCAATATCAACTATAAGAAGGTAAAACTAGAAAAAAACACTTAATATTTCCTCCTCCTAGCCAACTTCTGTTTTCCATGTGTTATTACATCATGAAACCAAAAGCTGCACGTGCATCATCAAAAAGCTCACAATAAGCTCACAATCTACCAATTCAATACTAAAAATTACATTTT
This sequence comes from Heliangelus exortis, assembly GCF_036169615.1. Classification (NCBI taxonomy): domain Eukaryota; kingdom Metazoa; phylum Chordata; class Aves; order Apodiformes; family Trochilidae; genus Heliangelus; species Heliangelus exortis. The sequence goes on along the minus strand of NC_092424.1, from coordinate 58,313,907 downwards.
ACAACTTGCTATTATTCAACAGGGTGCTCTCCCTATTTTTTATATTGGATAACATTTACAATCAGAATATCTTCCTATCATCATCCAGTCTTACTATTCTCCTTAATTCTATCTTCCACTCATGCTGGAACATCAGAAGAGAAGCAAAGAGAAACGAGGCTTAAGTCTGATCACATTCTTATCTAACAGTTTTGGGTACTACATCCATAACAAAGAGGTATATGAAGATGTGTTATTCCATATGTGACTGCTCTTCACTGGAAGAAACTTTGCCTGGTCTTAATTATTCTAGAAAACAAACATCTTATTCAACTTACTACTGGGCCTCAAAGGTCAGCTTTTCAGATATAGGTAGCTACACCACCTCTAGCAGCTTTTGCTGGTTCCTTTCCAGATACTCCTGTGCTGTAACAGACTTTTTTCTATATGTATCTCCTAAACTGGAGTAACTACTGCCATATGGAAAAGAATACCACCTCCATTTTGTCCTCAGAGCTACAAAGATGGAAGTTCAATACATCACATGCAAACATACTCAATAGTAGATGTCTTTCACAGAAGACAAACAATAACTAAATACATCCCTAAGAGACAAAAGACTGCATTCTCAAAGCACAGCTTGAGATGCAAGCTGTTAGATAAAGCAGTTTGAAACCACTAAGACATACTTTACTGCCACAATTTTCTCCTAGTTCATTTATGTCCAATTTTCTGCTTGTATTCTCTGTAGTAACAACAGGTTTCAACATCTACTTTTGCTGCATCCACTAAGTCTAATTGAAGGCACCCTATTCATTTCCTAAATAAACAATTAATTTGCCACACTGCTATTTTGCCCTGTTCAAATATAGAGAATGTTTGAGGGAGGGCAAAAATGTAAGGAAGCAATGGCTATTAAAAACGAGAAAGAATATGAAGAAAGAAATGCTTTAGCATTCTTCGTTATTTAAATGTATTACTGGCAACACTTTGAAACCCAAGTGTGAAACTGCTAAAGATCTTTGAATCTAACTTGCAAAACAAACTCAAGCTGCATCAATGCAGTAGCCTGATCAATCATAGGGTTCTTCTGCTGTTCAGAACTTCCACAGTATTAAAAACAAAATCTTAGCATGAAAAAAGACAAGTACCTTCACCCATCTATTACTACCATTTTAGAGACAAATCTTAGTTATCCTAAAGTTATCCTCAAAGCCATAAAGGCATTTTTCGTGGACCACCTCCATACACATTGTTTGTACAAGCACTTAGTTGCAACAGATTATATGCAAGGAAGATATTATTCCATAAGAAACACACTGTAAATGCTCAAATAACAAGAGTTACTAGGAGTGGGAGTAGTGAATCTAACATTAATTATTTTACGGTTTTCATTAAAGGAGTATTAACTTCTAATTGTATTCATCAGAAAAACTGTTTCAAGGTGAAGTTTAGAAACTGGCCAAGATGAAATAACAAGAAGGCAGAAGCCAGTAGACATATATAGCATTATAGACTTGAGAAGCAAAATATACATAATCTTAATGAATATTTAGACAAGTTTATAAAAATTGCCCCACCTTTCAGAATAAAAATGTATCCACTCACAGTCACTTTATCTTTTTAATTGCAGCGTTATAAATTATCTGCATTACTTATCTACACTTGTATTATTTATGTATACTATTACTCTGAAAATTTATTTATTCCACATTTTCCTACGAACTCCTCTGGTGCCAGCCAAATATATCTGAATTCCAGAGTAATCGAAGATGAACTGGTTTAATTAAGTCTAGGAAAAATAGAGACTAAACATCACTATGACCTGAACAACCAAGACTATATTTGGAAAATAGCAAACTATCTATAGATGAGGTGTGACACATAGCACAGGAGGCTCTATTCTTCATTGCCAAAATCAGAGGCATGAACGGTTTTGTAAGAAGCTCTGTATCAAAGTTCAGTTTTTCTTATAAACAGTAAAATGTAATGTGTAGTTTTAAAAAAGCTTTGAAAGATTTATCACATGGAGATGAACGCAGAAGTTCATTTGCCAGTTTGAAGAAAGGCATTTCTCTCCATTCTGACTTTAGAGAAGAACTTGTACAGACTCAGGTTAATTGCTTAATGTTTTCCTCTTTCCTGATGCAGTGAAATAGCAAGTAACAGACTTCGTATTCACAGTACTATCCGCAAGCACACAGCATCCACAACCTTACAATAGTTTGTCCATATACACATTATCAGAAAAACAGTATTACTGGCATACAATTCAATCACCTTTTTGCCTTGAAAAATGTTTAAAATCTTTATGTGGTACTTTTTCTCCCTTTTTTAACATAAGCATCCAGTAGCAGTTGGTGTGTACACAGTATCACCATTTGCCCACTTGAAAAGCAAAGTTAGTCATTTTCCTGTTTTGGGGGTAAGCAATAGGGAAGAGGAAAACATTAAAAATAGGAAAATGTGATTCTAGAACCACAAAAATTGGTAACAAGGACTCAAATAAGGAGTACTCAAAACAACTTCAACTCTATTTTGGAATTAGTTAGATACAAAGTTTCCTGAGCTTTATACATAGCAAAAAGATGGAAGAAGAACTGAAAGAACAGGTCAAAGCTCTTCCATGTTTCTGCTAAATGGACATCACAGCTTCTGCACTTCACCAGTGTTTTCCATATTTAAGTTACTTAGTTTTCCAAGCTTTTGGCATTTGAAGCATGGCTTTCTACTGGGGATTCAGTTTTAAGTTTAATGACCATTTCAAGTGCCACAAGTATAGAAGAGAAGACATTGGTATTTTAAGTATTTTTAGCTGTCCAGTCAGAAGACCAAAATGCTAGTTTTATGAAAGAACATGGAAACTGAGAAGATGAAAGACCTGTATTTTTGTCACCCAGGAACAAAGCAGGTGCAAATAAAGGAACACAAGTAGTGGCTGAGTGACATTTCTGTTGGTATCTATGTGGTATCTACACCACACTATGCAACTAGTATGTTTTATAACAATATTGAATCACATAGAGTTTTTTAAAAACAATAATAGAATAGTGCAGAAATTCCTAAGATAGTATGGAGATAAGACTAGTATTGAAAATGTAAATTTTAAAGAAATGGAACACCAGTATTTGCAGTGAAATACACCTAACATAAACAAAAGTTGGAACTTTGTGTTTTAAGCTTTTAAGCTTTAAGCATTTTTACACCTCCCTGGTGTAAAACATGCCATTTCTGAATTTTTACATGTGTTTCCTATCAGCATTCAAGCCTTTAATCAGTAACTGATATTTTAAAGTTTCTTTTGCTCTCATGGTTTTGGATTAGATATCCCTATAATTCTAATGTTTAGACATCTTAATAGGTTCTAGAGCTGAGACATATTACAAAATACTATTGTCCCAGCCTTGACAACAGTCTCACTTCCAGTACTTAAGTGCAGAATTCAGATAGAAGCTACAATGTTTAAACTGCTACAACAGCACTACAACTGCAGTCATTCATCCTTAAAATTTCATGGGATTTTTAAAAAAATGCTATTCCGACCACATATTCCTGGCACTCCAGCAATCACATCTGAGAACTTAGTAAATTCTTCACTTTACCTTCTAAAGACACAGAGAAAACCAACTGATGGTTGATCTTTACCACGACCTGAAGGGAGTGAGACTGAAGGTCACTGTAAGAACAAGTGGAGCTATTGTTTCCCCAGGATCTCTGCTTCTTCTGGGATCCCAAAGTTCTACAAAGGACACAATCATTTTTAGTTTTATCTAAGCTCTCTTAGCATCCAAGAAAAAAACCCAACTTTCATACACAATATAGTCAACCATGAAAATGATTGACTTGGTATTGGTTTGCACTTTGTCTGAAAAACTGCAAACCAGTTTTAAAGGACCATAGAAGATAACTCAGAAAAAGCCTGGAGTGTCACTTTTTCCAGTGTAGGTGGTACAGTATGCATGAGGAGGATCTCAAAAAGGTATCTCAAAGGATTTTAAAGCATTTCGTTGCAGATGACACATTTTTCCCTGAAATAAGCCACTTCCTTTCTAAAACCCACACAGTACCTCAGTGTCAAGATGCAGTAACTTCTCAAAAATCTATGTATATATTTTTCTTGCACAAAACACAGAAGTCTTATATTTTCATTACTTTCCATGAGTTAAGATGTAACTGCATCATCAGTCACATCAGATTTCAAACATTTCCATTCAGCCAAATACACATTCTCTTTGTCACAAAGTGAATACACGTCATATCTGTCTATCATTAAGTGTAATCATCATCAGGCATTTGGGAACTGTCAAGTTACTGGAAAATTAGCACAGCCAATTGAAGTTAGAGACAAAAATTTCTTCTGAGTTAGCTAGCTAGGTATAAATGCATTCTCAAATGCACAGAATCAAAGCATTGCAACCTAGAATGATAAATGGAAGCAAAATCTGAGGGACTTCGAGCTAATGAAAATACATTGCACATCACCATTAAACTTCAGAATGCTTGCTCTGCCAGGATTTCTTTGGAATTCTCCGTATAAATAAAATTGAAACTACCCATTTGTTAGCTTTTCTTTTCATACAAGACTCCAAACTTCCCTTTTATTAACTACAAAGCAGTTTTATTAACTACTGCATTGGACTGAGTAAAAAGAAAAACTTAATGTCATTAAGTCACATTTTAGTAATGTAATGTTTGAGGGATTGTTTATTTGTTAGTTGTAAAGCAAAAATGAAGAAAGATATTTATACTGGAGAGATTTTTTAAAAAAATCTAGAAAATTGAAAGCTAAACAATACTAACTAAATGTAAGCTAAGAACCTATTTGTTTTACTTGTGGCTTGTATTCTTGGAACTGCCCATGCTGTCTTAATAGCTACGTCAAAAATCTAAATATATGCAGAATAAGTAAAAACCATAAATAAATGCCAATGAAGAAACACCTGCTTCACTATCATCAGCAGCAAGCTAAGTATATTAGCAATATTTAGAAAATTAGATTTGATTTTGAGAACTGCACTCTATTCCTAGATTATCTGGTGTATCATGAGTAAGGCTTTTCACCTTTCCATGCCTTACTTTCAATTTTGATTGTTTACTGTGAAGTTTATTTCTTCTTAATTTCTTCTTAAATATTTGTACATATGGACCTACAAAGCCCTGTTCTTGGTGGCAATTCCTGAGAAATGACCATAATACAAACTAGTCAGTGACCCACAAAGCATAGCTTAACTACGAGAATGAATTAATTTAGAAAAATACTCAATTCCTTGCTATTCCAACAACCAAACAAAACGTGAACAGTTCACCGTGGTTTTAATTTCCTGCAAAGGCTGCACATTTAAAAATATCTGACCTTCCTTCTGGCTCATACATCACTAAAACCAAAAATCCTAGTGACATGAAGTGGTTAACAATTATGTTGATGGTGCCTGAAATGGAATAGAATGTAACTCACCCAACAGTATCTGTATTTGTTCTGCATGGGTGAAAACATGGGTGAAAACAAATGAAAATGCAGTTTAGACAGAAAAAGCAAGCAGAAATGAAACAAATATGCACAAACACAGATCCTTTTGACTAAGCCAACACGATTTTTATGTGAACATTTTTTAGAAATTTGAACTGTAAAAAAGGTTTCTCAGATAACCTAAAAATATCAAGCAAAAATTCTTGCTTCTCTACTCTAATGAAAGCAAACTTACTCCAGCAGTGCATTTCAAATTACAATCTCTGAACAGCTCCAATCCCACTGCTGAGATCAAGCACAGTTCACCTGAGAAATGCTACATATGTCAACGTCATCTGTTAAAAGAAATTATGATTACTATTTCATCCATTCATTTTATGGACAAAAAGACTCAAAATAGCCAACTGAAATATTAAACTAATGTCCATCTTTATCAGCTATTACCTCCATACCTTGACATGACAATGAGTAAATACTTCATAAGCAACTCTTCTCTAAAGTCTCAGTATTCTTATTATAAAAAGAGTAAGATAAATTTCACTGTCTTCCCAAGTCTGCAATTCTTAAATTGTTCATTAATTCTTAAAAAAATATAATTTTAATCTCTGCAATCTACCATTTTATGGGACGTAGTCCTCTTTCAGTCTTCTTATTACCAGAAAGACGTAGAGAAGGGCAATGGGTTATTTTCTAAAGGAATCATACCAACACTAAGCATCTACATCAATTTTTTGACAAACTACTGACATACTTCAGAAGTCACTGACAATTGTTGTTAATGGGTCATTTTTTAAGTACACTAGGTAATGTATCCACAAACCAGATACAGAACACCTCCAGGACAACAGACACCAGAAACTCATGAACCATGTCATAACAATCATTCATCTCAACAATCACCTAAAAATCACAAACTGATTTTTCTTAAAATTGTAAAGGTCAACAAGCAGTATGCATGCATAAATGAGCAACTGGCTGTATAGTTTCATACATCACTACTAAAATAGAGACCCATTCCCACTGAACCATATTTGGACAGCAATTTGGAAATACCAAAACAACTTGCTTCAAGAAACAAACAAGTCAATCAATCAGTCAATCACCATTGGCTTTGATTTTTGCTTCATCACATTGTCTTCAAGTGAAGACAGTTTCACAAAAGAAATTTCACTTACTTCCACACAGATAGTATTCTAAGGTCGGAAACATTAGCACCCATCTAAGTATAGCTAACTTGGGCAAATAACATTTCCTCATGATCTAAATGGCAGTTTGGACACAGAAAACATTAGGAATGTTGGCTTTGAGAAATCAACTGCAGAATTTCTACTGTAACAGAGAGCTTAAGAACTATCTTTAGGCAGTTGCTTTTGATTTATTTCACCGATATCCTTCCCTTTTTAAGAAAAAGTCTTACTTAAAAAAAGCTTAAAAAAAAGCTTTACTAAACTAAAAACAAACTGGAGCCTCAATATGGTATCTGAAGACACACTAGTAGATGCCAGCCTTTGCCTTACTTTCTCCAAAGGGATCTTCCACAGAAAGAAATATGCCCATGCAAACCTAGCAAGAACCAGAGCCTGTTTCCGTAGTACTTACAAACATTATAGAATGTTAAATCACACCTCTATTTCCATCAGGTAATTTGACAAGAAATTCTAAGTCAGTCCTTTAAGAATATGCATTTTATTTAGGTACATAAAGCCAGGCTTATAAGACAATCTCATATTAAAAATATTCAGCAGTCACTTAAAAATTATGTACAAAATGAAATTAAAGTTTGAAAATAACTTAGGAGTATACAGTCAGAAACCCACAAGTCTATGTAGTTTATTACCCTTTTTATGTCCATATGCAAACACAGACAACAGTACTTTGCAGTGTTAATACGTGAATTCCAAAACAAGTAACACAATTACCCATATTAGACAAAGATACTCTCTAGCTCCAAAATGGTGGAGGGAAGGGCATTTCATACATATAGCAATAAAATAAGCTCACTGTGTTAAGATTAAACAGATTTAGTTAACAAGAATTAACATTCATTAGGAAGAAACACTTCAGTGGAAAAGCCAGACACATACTTCTTTTACGAAAATGCCATATACTATAATATCATGCAATATTCTAAGACAATTAAACCTGTCACTAATGACAAAAGCCAAATTCTCAATAAGGAAATTAAGAAATAATTAGGGAAATTAAAATACCTGTTCCATTTAAAAAGTAAATACAGTAACATTACTTGTTTTAATAAGAACAAAACTAAAACTTTTCAAGCATGTAAATAAATAATATCTGCTGAAAATTAATTGGAATTCCAGTTCATTCACAACTTAGGCACCTCTGCAGTTTTCAGCCTGCAGGTTTGCAGTAATTCAAGGCTCATTTCAGGGCTGCAAAGCAAAGAAGAAACTTTCCCCTACTCCCTTTAAACACTAAGCAGTATGTATTGCTTCTTCTAAATCACTCACAACACTGAGACAAATGCAAATGAAAAAATTAGATGTGAAAATTTAGCTACCTGACAAGATCAAAGTTGTTCACTGAGGTATCACTACCACAGTAAGATCTATAATACACATATTATGCTGATGCCCTTTGGCTTCAGTCACTCAGACTTTAATTTTCATTAAATTTATAGCTCAAACTGAGCTCCAAGTACTACACATGGCCACCTAAAGGCTTATACATACTTTCCAATGGAATCCATAGGACATACATTTAGGTGTGTGTCCAGTTTAGGCTCTAAAATTATTACAAATGCTAAGATATATTATGCAAAGTGCAACTAGGAGAATAAGAAAGCAGACAAACACCAAAGGGGAGTTTAAAAAGAATACAAGAAAAAGTATTTAAATTGAAAAATGGAGGTATTAAATGAAAATGTAGAAAATACACATGCATTGGAAATTTCTGCCTACATTAATTAGGGCCTCAACATAGGTACTCGCAACATAATTAGGCAAAACTATTTAACAATATACCAGGCATCACAATTCCATATTTCGCACTAATATTTTACCTTTAAAAATCAGAATTTCATTACTAGAAGAATACAGAGAATTTTGAAAAAAAATGAACTTTAGTTATTAACTCTCCAAACAGGGGAATTTTGCTCAGTGGAAAAATACAGCACTAGGCTTTTAAGCTGTGAGAAGTTAATATTTGGACTAAGTATAGAGCAATTCATTCCTAAAATGCAATTCACATTGCTCAAAAAGCAGAATTTGATAAAAAGACTAGTAAAAGAAGCAGTATACAACTAATACCAGCCAGATTTCTATAGGGAGTCTTCTGAGGAAATAAATCAGTTATGCTCCTACTCATGTACTTATCAGACTGCAGTATGCACACTGGATTGCATTATTTACACTTTAGTGCTTTAAGGCACTCAAAATAGGTAAGAATACAGGTGGCTAGATTAACATGTCAAGGAGAAGATAAACACCGCAGCACTGTCATTATGTAAAATTTTTATTAGTTAGGATAAGAAACATTAGTTTCACTCAAGAGGTCAGAGGTCATACTGCTCATAGTCCAAAATGACAACAGCATCAACCAGACAAATAACCAAAATATAAAGAATGAGAAATTTGTACCTGAGAGCACTGAAACACGTTTGTTTCTCAATCAAAACACTGAAGTGAAAACTAAAGTCAGGAATAAACCTAAAATTTCTGTCCCCTTTTTGATGTAACATCCTCAATAAAATTTACATTAAAACCAGATGAAAACTGTATCAATCATTATATACTAGCTGCCAACTTTAGCACGAAAATGTGTATGGCAGTATATGAAAAATTGTATTTTTCTAGTTGCAGCAGTAGCTTTGTCGCACTTATTGCTGTTCAGGATCTAAAATACTGACACTGGAAATATATTAAATGTAGTAATTTGTACTAAAAAGAAAGTTCAAACATAAATACATTACTAATTTGACAAATAGAGGCACCAGAACTTGGTAATTTTCAGCTTAAAAAGTAAGTCCAGAATGTCCTGATTCTAATCTTCCATGTAAAGATTCAAAGTAATAGCAAAGGGTGCAAAAGTAGAAGATAATATATTTCCATTACTAAAGGAAGCTTTCCTCTAAAAAGTAAAGAGACAGACACGAACAGCACTTATACTTAGCCTGTTTCGTTTTTTGTTTTTCCATTAAGCAAAGACTCTAATGCTAAAGTTTTAAGAATTTATTCCAATACTTCACCAAATTACTTGAGAATAAAAATCATGGAATCCTAGTGAAACTCCTTAAGAAACACAACATGTATACACCCACAAAATAGCTTTTAAATTCTGAGTATCACATTTTGAGAGAGTGAGGGGAGTGCCCACAATTTTAACTGCTCGGTCTCCTACAAATTTGGTCCTATCCAAAGCTACACATGTCCTACCACAACTAAAATTGTCAAAACCTGAGGTTAGTGATGCTTTTAAAAAACAAAGGTATTTCTGCTGTAATAGTGTAATCAGTATAAAGATAAAAGAGAATAGGGACATTGACTAGAAATAACAATTACAAGACTGGCAATTTAATAACATACCTTATCAGAAAATCTATCTCTAAGAACATTTATTAAAACAGTCATAATATAAACTCTTCCTGCTTCCCCAAATATACACCATATAGCAAAACTAAATTACTTTACAAAGTAATAACTCAGTGTTCTTCCCAATGAGCCATATCTTCAACACCTACAGAGATGTTTCAGAAAGCCTAATGGTGTTCATAGAATTTTGCACATGCAATTCCTATATACTAAAGACTTTGCAAAAGTTAAAAATATTGTCAGTGAAAGTCAGGTGAGAATTAAGATATTCAGTAGAGCAGAATAAAAGTTTATATACAAATTTCCTATCAAACAATGAGAACTGTAGTACGTCAATTTAAAAAAAATTTCTAAAAAACTAATTCTTGATCATAAACAGGTCCTATATAGTTCATTTCTTTTAATGTACCAAGATATCGACACTGACTTTTCAAAGTTTTTTTGCACTACTCTCTTGTGAAAGCTTTTTTTTGGTTAGCTTTCACAATATCGTCGGGAGATGCCGATTTGAAGTCAAAGGGTGTTATGGCTACTACAGGACACGTTTCCTTGGGTTTTACATCTCCTACTTGTCTACTATATAGGAAAGCTTTATGTACACCAACTGCACGCCGCTTGCAGCCTTTGGGAGGGTAACGGAGACACAAGGTTAAAGCAAAAGCTGAAGGTTTTGCACACAGTGTTTTCATCCATGGAAGGGACAAATCCTGCTTCTTGGAAGTAAGTCCTCTTTTGGGTTTTTTAGTTGTTTTGCCAAAACCAGAACATTTTCCTTGTTTTTCTTTTGAAATTTTGGTTTCAAGTTTAAAGATATTTGACTGTGCTACCACATTTTGTTCTGCAGATACATCTGCATTTTTTACAAGGGCACTTAAATCAATGCTGGTTTTTTTAGAGGGCCTCAATTCAGTTACATCGAGCATGGGAACATCTGTCTTTTGCTCAGTTTTATCTATTTCAATAGCCTCTGCTATTAAATCTGAGAGCGATAAATTCTCAACCTCCTTTACTGGAGAAACTTTAGAGAGGGTGAGAGAAGACAAAGATCCTGTTAGCTCTGACATCCCACCTGAAGCTTGGGGCTGACTTAATAGTTGTGATAACGGTGAGGTTGCCAGCTTCATGTCAGTGTGACTTACTGTTGACTGGGTACAAAGGTCAGCCAAAGAGTAACAGAGGCCAGCACTGCTTTTCTTCAGGGGCTCCTGAAGTAAGTCAGCTAATGATGTACTTCCAGACCTTAACACTGGCAAAGCAGCTGGGTTTGAAGAGGAGATTTCTTGTTCTCTACTTTGCACAAGTGAAGAAAAGTTTTCCAGTCCATGTTTCCTATTTACAGTATGGCTGACTTCATTATCAAGAGCCATTTTGCCTAAAGCACTTTTTAAACACGGAGAACTGTAAAAATTTGCATTACTATTACAATCAGAAGTATCTAAAGAAACAAGAGGAATGCTGTCTTCAGGACCCAGGGAATCACAAGACACATTCTGCTTCAGCAAGGATTTCAAGTCCTGCGTTGCCTTGCATTCCAACTTCTTAAAGGAAGAATTTCCAGATGGGTTACTTCCTATGCTAAAGCAAACATCCTCACTGCCAGGAATCAAACTTACTGCATTAGTGCTTTCTGGTAGTTGACTCTCTGCCTGTTTATTCACAGGTTCACAAAATGATCCTTTACACAAATCATCACTGAAAGATGACAGAACAAGCAAAGAGGATTGCAATCCTTTTCCTTCAGATGAAAGCATATTGGATTTTTCAGCATCAAGGAGCATTTTTTCATTTGTAATCAAAGAGTAACAAGCTGAACCACTTTTGGCTGTCACGTTTCCAAACCCTGGTTTGTTACTGTTGTCAGCAACATTTCCTACTGCACAAGAGAATCTGTCTGTATCAGTACACATTTCTGGACAATTAAGTAAGTCTCCTTACCTTACAATAGCCAGTAATTTTCAGATGGAAGTGCAGTCACAACGAAACATCCAATTTTTTTAAAGTTGACAGCAGCAATAAAAAACAAAAAGAAACATGAAAAGGCATTTAATTACTAAGTGTTATCCAAAGATATGCAATGTTCTATGATTAATTTACAGGTATACAGTTAAATACCTGAGAAAATTTAAGAATTGGCAATAAATGCCAAAAAAGAATACAAAAGTTTAAGTTTAAATCAAAATAAATAAGTTACTGTATAGCCACTAACAAAAAAGGAAGGTACTGGGAATGGGAGATAATGGAAGCGCATAGAACTTAAATGTCATCCAACTTTTAGGACATGCATTTATTCAGGTAAGTCATACATTACACACCAGAAATTTACTGTGAAATGCAGATGACTGCAGTTTGAATTTAAGTTGACACTAAGGCTTTATTTTGACTTCTAGCTCAAGAAAAGTAACTATTTCTTTCAGATGTTTTAAAGGCACAGAAATAGAAAAGTTGTTCTTTTTCAAATTTCTAATAAATGACTAATGCAATAACAAGCACTTTCACAGCTTCTAAAACCAAAATTAAACTGTACACAAAAATTAATCCTCTTGAATGTCAACAAGTAAATAGACGTATACCTTTTGTTGTCTTTCCTACAATTGCAGCATCCTGATTCTTGGTCTTCACGTTTTGCTTATTGCCTTGTGAAAGCACAAAATCCAAAGCCTTCTGTACATCAAATTTACTATCCAGTACTGCTTGCACCATCGCTTGCTCTGGTACAGACTCTGCCAAAACTTCTCTCATTTGATCAAGGCATGAATTAAGTCGTGCTAGAAAAGACATAAGATTTTTTTTGTGCAGTTTATGATAGTAGTAAGTGGCCTATCTGCTAGCACCACAGATCATATTAACAAAAACAAGGGAAAAATCTCACAGTAAGACAGTCTTTTAAAATTAAATTTTAATCTCACTAATTACCACTTTGCCCCTAAACCCAGCAGAATGTTTCACTAATTTCAGATATTGCTATAAGGAACATATCTATTTATTGGCCTATAAAGTCTCAATGTTTAAATACTTTGATGTAAAATTAACTGTCTTCACCGTAGAGAAGAAACACAATTAATCACCTTAAAATTATCCAAAGTAATTTAGTAAGTCAATGTGGAATCCTACTGAAGAGTACATTTCAAATGTTTACAGATGAAAGTAAAGCAGCATTTTCAGGGGTATTTTTTGTTTGAAGATATCTGCAATCCTTATCTTACGTAAAATTGTTAGTATAGTTTTTCAGCTGATAAATTAATTTTCTTTGGAGCAATTAGTTTAAGCCTTGACTAAGTTAAGTTTCTTAAACTTGCACAAGAGACTGAAAATTCACCAGGCTGCTACTCACTGGAAGTAGCATGCTGATCAGACATACAAACACAGAACAGAAGAAAACCTTCCTGAACACCAGTTTCAGCAAGTTCAGATTTCAGAATACAGGAACTAAACAACTGTAAGACAACTAACCATTCTTTATTTGAATACCTCCTCAAAGATAGTGAGTTTTAAGAACTTTGCTAAGGGCATTTAGCACCACAGAATTACAGCTTCTTCTAGCTAACTAACTTACATCAGCACCCTTGACCTGTGATCCAAATAGCGTGTCAGTGTTCCCTGGACATTTGCTCTGTAAAACAAATACTGGCAGAGTCCCGTTCCATGTACTGGTTGGTGATTTTATTATCCAAAACTCAGTAAGGACAACCTTGCCAAACTCTCTGCAGCCAGACCAAATGTAATCAGTAATTTTGTATAAGTGGCAAAACTGCATGCTGTGCCAAACCTAACAGGTCTTGTGGGACCACTGCAGTTTTCACAGTAGAAATGGTTATTTCTAGGTTTTCTTTCCTTAGACCAGAATATTACTTTCTGTCTTGTTTCAGTAATAATTCTTAACAAATTTAGTCTGTCAAAAGCATTCTGAAAAAAAACAGGACACCTGTTGTCTAGATCACCTGTCTACACATATATTAGATTATTTCTGGTTGGCTGAATTCTTTCAAATAGTCCTCTGCATTATTTCTTGGTGTAAAAACATGCATATTACAGCCCAATTTACAATATTTATCCATATGTCTATGCACTACCATCATTTCTACCAACTAACTGGACATGGAACCTGGATTGTTCCTATTCTATTTATTGTTTCTTGATTTTCTGCACCTTGTTTTAAATGCCAATTTTCATTCATGCATTTTATTGTCTATTCATTACCCAATACACTTTACTCTGAGCTTAACAACATTTTAAAAATAACTCTTCCAAAACATTAAAAAATAAGTTACCTATTACTACTTAGGAAAAAGACTTGTGAATCTTTTTCACTCAGCACATAATTAAACTATCAGGCAGCAAGCATAAAAAATAAAAGCAAATATTTTTTCCCCCAGCCACTCAGCTCAGAACTCAGCTTGTAACATGGAATTCATGGCTGTAAGACTGAGCAGAAACCAAAATCTAATGAATTCAAAACAGAGTAAGAAAAGATTGTAGAGGATTTAGGTATCTCAAGATATTGACAACTGTTTCAAGGAAATGCATAATTTCGAAAACCTCTCAAATAGAGTTAGTTGACAGAATCTGGAATTCAGTACAATCAAAAGATTGTTCTACAAATACTCTGTTTCTAATAATCTCCCCTAAGCATGTATTTGCAGAGGCACAACCTTGAGCTACACAGATATATGATCTGAGACAGTATAGCTGGTCTTATGTCCAAATTTCATATCAACTCTCATTATTTCTAATAAAAAACTAAGAACATATTTCAGTGCATGCAAATAAGTTACAACTACTATGTGAAAGATAGACCTTGAAGAATCACCACTGAAATATGCTCATGAAGGATGCTGCTCTACAATAAAATTATAAAATCATGATCAGTGTCAATTACCAAACTTTAATTTAAGACTATTTTAATAAGTCCTTAATTCATAGAAGACATTGTTATGAGTATTATTTTGTGTAATTACCTCTATCAACTTCAGTTAACTGATGACTGGAGTCATCAGCAGTATCATCTGTACCTTCATAGTCGTAGTCTTCTAATGGCTCAGCAAGTGTTGCTGGTTTGTCTCGTCTGGAGTAGATAAATTGAGCTGCTGCATTAGGTAAAAAACAAAGTATGAAAAGCAAAAAAAAAAATTCTCATTTAAAAACAGAACATATCTCAAAGGACAAATGTTAGGACACTGACCTGTTGCAGTGGTTTCAGGGGGAGAATGGGTCACTGCTGTATACTGAGTACTACCTGAAGACTGTACAGAGCATAGAGCAGTTCATGCTAGAATATAAATAAGTCATCAGCCCAGTGAAACCATAGGATGGGCATTATCCTTGTATCTATGTAATGCAATTCTTCAAAGTTCATTGTACAAACAAAAAAATATACTCTAGGTTTTAAAAACAGTATTTTCTATACCTAATTACCATCTATGGCCTGATGTCTTCAGAATCTTACTCCACAATAGTATTTTTTTAAGCTCAGATATGAGTAAGAAAAAAAAAAACAGCCTAGCAGGAAAATAACATAGCACTGTCAAACAACTGATAATAATTTAATGAAGTTGAACACATTCTCTTTTCTTGGAATTTAGTTAGAAATACAGCCCACGAGTTAAAATGTATATTCACACAAAACTTTAAACAAGTGCATAATTTAATTTTGATTAAGCCACATAATGTGCTCTGTGTGTGTGTATATATATTTATATCACATATTGCTGAAAATGAGCCAGAGATTACATACTACCAGAAATGTATAATGTAAACAAATTTATTTATGTTATGTAATATCCTCCCCAGCTCTGAAGTACATACTGAAGGCGTATGTATATTCAGAAGTAGAAAAGCCTTACCTATGTTTCCCAAATGCATAGTGTTTTATATTCAATCATCATAACTGAAGCAACTATTAAAAGACTGCTATATAATGTAGACCAGATTCTATTATAAATGAAGTGCATGTAAAAATAATTCTTAGGAAAATTACTGTGCACAAACAAGAATCACTTTTGCAATTCAGCAGTTTATACTTGATTAAAAAGTAAACGCACTGCACATTTTCATCACAAAATACAAAGCTGCCTTAATTCTTAGAAAAGGTCTCAAAAAATCTAGCAATTAAATTCAGAAATTGAATGCAAGGCAATATGAATATAGATCAGACAATGTGACTACAAATAACAAAAATACAGACCTAGATTCACTATGTAAAATTAACAGGATGACAGAGGAACAGATTTTTAAAGACCTTTAATTAACTCAAGTACCTATGGTCAGGTCACAGATTACCTCACAGTCACACTGGATTTAGATCCAGCCAAGTTTCTGCAGCTTCACATCAGACATTCTATTCTAAGGGCCTATTCAGATCTAGAAAGATGGCCATCAAATCTGGGGAAGTGCTAAACTGATAATATTGCCAGAGATTTTACCATAGAACACAACTTCATGGTTCTACAGTCAGACTGAATTTAGCCAGCTTGGGTCGCTCCAACTATGTCTTACCTGAGAACACAGAATCACTGGTTTTGTACCTACTTTGCAGCATTACAGATGTCAAAAGGTTAATTAGCTTCACATGATCTTGAATGAGAACAGAAGCCAGTGAGGACCAGTGCTGCATCCCCACTATACAACTCCCTACCTCACATTTTCTTAAAGTTGTGTAAAAGACATCAACTACCAGGTGCCAAATCACAACTGTTTAGTACACACAGAGCCAACTAAGAATTTCTTTTAAATACCAAGTGTTTCAAGATTATCCACACATTCCCATAAACCTGTTTTTTACTTTTATCAAGCACATTCTGACCATCCTAGATATTCTATTCGTGTAGCTCCAGATGTGCCCAGTTGTCTAATGTGACTTCCAAAAGTGCAATAATGCCTAACACTACCTGACTTTAATAGGATTATGGCTGCTAGGCACTTTTCAAAAGTTTCACTAGCATTGCTTTCAATTCACTAGATATTGCTTTATTCCAGAAATAAATACCAGAGTAGGAATCAATAGACAGTGCTTACATGTAATCATTTGAACTAACCTGTCGAAGGAGAAATACAATAATCATCTTCTACTGACTGGCCATACACATCATCATCTTCAAAATCTATAAAGCAGAAACAGTACAATTAGGCTGCACAATTTCTAAACACTTAATACTACAATTCAAAGGGCAGTTTTTACGCAAGGTTTTAAAGAATTATGCACCTCTAGTATTCCAGAATCACAGTTAAGTACTGTTCCTTTACCTAGAGAAGAAATTTTAAGTTCTACAACAGTAGAATTTTAACATTTAACATTTAATGGGAACCTTCAAGAGTCACCATGCTTCACACCTCCTCTTTCAGCAACTCCTTTAGAAGGCTACCCTCACAGTGCACACCCAACTTTCTACAGTTCCACAAATCTTTACCCACAGCACTTCTCTTCATATTCCTGCGTGACCTCTCAATAGTTTTAAGTGCAAACAGTTAAATTACAATCTCTACTCCAACAACTCAGGAGCAGCACTTCTACTCCATACCCATCTACTTCTCAGCTTTCTTCTCTGGTCTGCCCTCACAGCCACCTGCCTTTCAAATCAAGTTCAACGAGGCAAAAATAAAATTCACAATTCCCTTTTACAAGAATCTTTTACAGTTAACCTAAACATAGCCATATATTTTCCCTATTAAAAAAGAGGAATGAGCTTTCAGGAAACAAAGATAAAGATCCCAACATACACAAAAAAAAAAATCCTAGTTTCTTGGGAATCTTGGGAATAAATCTGTAATGTTCACTGAATAATAATGAAATACATGAAAAATGTAATGAAGTATTTTTAAAGATGTTATTCCATACACTTGGCAGTTTCACAGATAACATTTAATGTCTGTTACTTCAAAAGAGTGAGAGAAAAAAAGTACCCAACAGCTAACATAAATCTCCAGTGTGACATCAACTTATATAGACCACAGAACAGGGACATTACAAACACTGCATCCATCTATAAAACATTCAGACTATGGGGCATGAAAGGTTCATTTATCTCTCAACATGTAACAAGAAAAACAAAGTAAACTGAACTAAAAGCAGTAGCTAAAAGGACTGGCACAAGTGTATGAAAACTTTAGTGAAAGACTCAGGAAGCTACTCTGGAAACTAAGTATCAAGAAATAAAAAAGCATATTCTAGGCTTGTTTTACTCTTGAAAAATAGTATATTGTTATCTACTTCTTTTTGACCATGTTGAAAGGAACACACTGTCTCCTGGTTCCAGTCTAGAAAAGAGCTATACTTTTTGTCATTTGCCAATACTTGAAGAGTGTCAGAAAAAAATTCCAAGATGCCTTCTATGAATAGTTAACACATTCATAACTAGTAGAAAGTGAAATCAAGGTTAAGTCTTGTCGGTGGGCACTACTTAAATCATTTGTATATCCTATACTGGTTAAATTCCTTGACTAGGAAAAAGACACCTCCATGAAAATGTCTCAGCTTGCATTGACCATAAAAATAATTATTTAAATAACAAAAATTACAGAGGACAGAGTAGAAGTGCCACAGAAGCACTCCACACTATCAGCAACTGTATCACCAGCATACTCTCAGCTGGAATATCATCTTCAGTTCTGGTCACAGCACCTCTAAAAGGAGGGAGCAGAAATACAGTATGGTCAAAGAAAGGCCACAAGATCTAAGATTTCAGAAGATTTCATAGAAAAGACCAGAAAATACCACAAATATTTACTTCAGAAAGAAAACAAAAAAACTGGGACAAAGCATTACAGAGTCATGGCATTAAATAAATGTTTGGCATTATATTAAGTGGGGGAAAAAAAAAAAAAAACCAACAAAAAAACATACTTCATTTGTGACAGAAATTATGTGATGACAGTAGTGTACAGTGTCAGTATAAAGACCACACAAATACAGACCTGTAATTAAACCTGCTGTGTAATGCAACAGTAAAGTTTCAAACTGCACTAACAACTTACGCCTCACATGGCTACAACAAATTACTATGTAGTTCAGCAACCTCATTAAAAAATATTCTAATGAGTGTACAAACACTGAAATTAATTCTACAGATTTGGCACCCAACTACAGATTACTGAGATTCTGTTGAGATCATTTCAACCAATCTATGATGAAGAAAATCTCTAGTGGATGAAAAAACTGTAAAATCCCCAATCCAGCCTAAGATTTTGCCTACATTAGTTGAATTTGCACAAGTAACACCACAAAAGCAGGCCACGCAGATGCCATGGTTCACATTATTGCACCTTAAACTCCAAGATCACAAGTGTAAAACTCAATTTGTGCTACTATGATTCCTATACACATTGCATGTCTACTCAACTCCAAAAGATCAGAGGCAGACAGATTTCTTGCAACCTCTGTGTATAATCTAAGTAAGTCAACTGAATAGTGGCTCCCATCTTGAAGTGTTCTTTAAAAATACCAGTACCAGCTGGAAGTGTCTCCAATTTTTCCACAGCCCATGCCAGCACAAACAAAACCACTGAGAAAACAGGGTACAATTTGGTTTGCCTAATTTAACTGGACAGAGCACAACGCAAGCAGCAGCACAGCAGGTTAAGAGCTGTTAAACAAGTTGCATGGAATGAATGAGTTCCTCAGTAAGATACGACAGAAAGGTGTCCAAAAAACAGGTTTCCCCTTGGATGCTCAACTCCATCTTCAAGAACTACATTTCTTCTTTGAGGAACGGCTCTGTCTGTACTATCAGTGAACATCAGCAACACCTTGTCAGACTGGGAACACAAACCTCCAAGTTTTACAAGACTAAAGAGAGGTGGGTTCAACTACATCGAGGCTGGTTTCTAAGTCACTCCCACCCGTCTGAAAAGGAGTCAGTTTTGGCAGGTTCAGGCAACGCGCCACGGCCGCCTTCTCCCTGCGTGGGAGTTCCTGGGAGACCCTGGCAGCAGCCGGCCGCCCTCAAGGGTTGCGGCGGCCCCGCCACGTGTGCCCCACCGGGCTGCCACCCCGGAGGGGAAGCGGGACAAGGGGCGAGGCTTCGCACGGCGCTTCAGCCAACCCCCGCGGAGAGGAAGGGAGGGGGCCGCTTCTCCCCTCCCACCGCCCTTGACAGCCCCCCGTGCCTTCCCCTCCAGCCGTGCGGGCTCCGTCACACGGACACCGCCGCGCATCGCCGTGGGGCGGACGGGCCCGCCGAGGTGGGGTGGGTAGGTGGGCGGGCCGGGGGAAGCGGGAGCGCGAATAGACCGGCCTTTGGGGCGGCCCCCGCAGCTGTGCCGCCGTTTCCTGCTCGCCACTACCTTCGTCGTAGTTATAGCCTCGGACGTTCCTGTGCCGGGACATGATGCCGGCGACGACGACGGCCGCCTCCCTAGGCCGCGGTGGCAGTGGCTCGGCGAATCTAGGGCGCCATGTTGGTGTGCGGCGGGCCCGGCGGAATCCCCCTGCGCATGGGCGCCGGGCGAGTTTCCGCCCTCCTCTCGCTGCCGCCCATGCGCGGTGCCTCCTGCCCGTCTTTTCCGCTCCCGAAGGGGCGGTGAGGAGGGGCCGGCAGAGACGGACGGAGCTCTATCACTCTCCAGGCGGCTGCGCTCCGCCTGCACGCCGCGACGTTGCCTACGTCAGTGGCGGACACTGGGCGGACCGAGGGCCTAGGGCCAGGGAGGGCGGGGAAGGGGCAGCCCTGCTCCCGCAGCGTCCCTCGGCTTTCTCTGGGGCGGGGAGGGAAGAGCCGCTGCGGCTCAGGGCGGGTGTTTTATGTGGGGCAGCCTTCGGTTCCGGCGTGCTCACCCCACGCAGCGTAGCGCAGGCTCGACCGTGCCAAGCCAGGGGTAACTCCTGGATATTTCACCTGCCCCCGACCGGGAAAAGTCCCGTCCGCGGTCCCATCCTTGTGATGCTGCAGGCGTCGCTGGATGTGCCGGCATCCAGGCGCCCTGCTACCGACACTGCCTTGAGCCTGATGCTGCAGCCAAATGCAGTCCTCACGTTGGAAGTGTAACCCTCACTGCTGCGTCAGTGTTCACACCTCTGACTTAAAACGTGATAAGCTGTTGCAGCCATGTTTTCACATTGGTAAGCACGCAGAGGTTGAAGGGTTTTGAAATTGACTGTAAATTTCAGTTCTGGAGCTGAAACAGTTCAAATTGACCTGGCTTGTGGGTGACCAGAGCCATTATAATCCAGTGACTGAGAAGTGGCTGGGATTAAGTGAAACAGATGTAGGTAAATGCAAACTTTTAATTAACGTTGTTGGCACTGTTCAACGGCAAATGTCAAAGCATTAGGCTCCATGGAGGACTTTATTTTATTGGCACATTACTGTAGGCACCATCTAAAACCGAGTTCTAGTCTGCCAAGTGCTCTTGCAGTGCCCTGGGGATCAGCTGCTCCTCTTGCTGGGTCGGAAAGAAGAGCAAGAAGAGAAAACAGCGCTGGTGGCAAAGAGAGATAGGAGAGAGATCCCTGTTCACGGGCCCTGCCAGTGCTTCCTGCTGCACTCCAATCCTGACAGACACCTGCATTCACCTACATGTTCAGGAGCTGCTAGGCAGATGATACCCTTAATATTTCTCAAGTCAGGTGTCTTCATCTTCAAGATCTTTAATATCTTGATTACTATCTTTTTGTCTGGTCTTGACAATGCTAGAGACCCCCCTCTTCCAGCCACCCACATGTCCTCTGGCATCCCACCCTGTAGCCACACATCTCCACAGTACCCTGGGTTTGTTAGTGCCACCAACTATTGTCTCATCCTGGCTCACATGGCAAAACTGTCACTATCTGCCACTCCACATCCTTCCTGGTCACCACCAGAGTCAGGGTGTGTTAAACACTAGCCAAAGTTAGTGTTCATATACACATTGTATGCAAATGTGCAAATTTTTCCCTGAGGTTATTTGCATATATCTAATTTATACAGAACAGGACATGCAGCTGCACAAACTTAGAATCTATATAATGTCTTTCATACGGTACTAAGATTAAAATAGAATCAACAACAAAGATTTCTAATCAATGCTGGTGTTGACCTTTAGTGACCTAAATGTTCTACTCTACAGCAGAGGTGTGGCAGAAGCTGTGTTGATCCTTATTTGTCCCAATCTCTTGATAGGGATCAAAGACACAAAAGGGAAGAATTGCTATCATACATTATGATTTAATATTACACAGCCAGGGTGACACACCCTAAATTCAAAACCTTATACCAGCATGTCCTGAGCTTTTAATGAAGTAACCTAAAATAGACTTTAGATAGCACTACAACCCTCACAGCATCCTGCCAATCTACCTCTAACAGATTTACCTTGGAAATGGTATTCTTCCCAACTTGCAAGTGTTAAAAACTCCAGTAAATATCAGTCATGTAAATTTAGCATTTTTTTCTTTCACGTAGAGACTGTTCTCATTTCACACATGACCATCCTATTTCAAAGATATTTCTTTCATCCTTTCGCATTCATGCTTATTACACAATCTTCTGATATAATGATTTTTTCATGTTTGAATCTTATGTTCACACATTATTGCTCTTGTTTTTCAGTGAGTGCATAGATACAGTCCACAGTTCATTGGCTTGACAATCCAAATGTAATACGTTTTTCAAAATTTCAGAGTTAGTATTTCAGAAAAAGAAAATAAGTAATAGTTGTGGAAATATAAAAATTATTGAATCCATGTAGTCTTTCAATAGCTTTAACCGTGTACTTGCTGCTAGTTTTCTTCATTAAAGTAGAATCAATTAATAAAGTACTTAATAATTTCTTTTAGCTAAGTAGTCTTTTGAATAATGTTATTTCTTCAGCTTAATTCCAGATGCTATACCACATTATGCAGAGGGGGTATTAAATTTTAAAATATAGGTATTGGCAATGCCAATAAGCACATTTCCAGATGATAAATGATCTGACTACATCAAAAGACCTGCAACCAGTACATACATGTTGGGTTTTGTTTAAAATGACACAGTCCACATCAGAAGCTGATTTAGAAGTCAGAAAATGAAGAGTATTAATAAATAATCATTTTGTACATATGGTAAATAGCAAGTGTCTCAAATTTTCCACAGTATGAGTGAGCTTGTTAAATATGTTTATTATATCTTTAAGAATGGATCAGTCTGCAGCACAAGTTTTTTCATGTGAGTTAGTGATTTATCTTAGTCAAGACCTTATACAATTTCAACAGGACCTAGCTAAGTTAGACAAATAATGTGATGGCAATTTGATGTGGAACAGTTGCCTATTGGGATGGTTAACACGAGGCATTTTTATTCCTCACAGGTATGTAAAGTTCCTGTTGCAATAAGGAAAAAAAAACATTTCAGTGACTTTAACTATGTCTGTACTTCCCAAAACACTTCGGGCTTGATCCCAGACTCCCCTGTCATCCTTCTGCCTTCCTGCTGGCACTCAAGCTGCTTCTTCAGTGACCCAGATGTCAGCCCATAAAGAGAAGTTTAGTCAGGGCAAGAAGGGGAACCACCTTGAAGCATGGGCTACCACAGTAGGACTTCAAGTTCAAGGACAGTTGCCAGTTACAGTGGCAGCTGTAGCCACTGGGAAGCACTCACTGAAAATCCCTGATCAATTGTTTTTACCACTGAATGCACATTAAAAAACAGGAAACAATTAAAGAGAGTGGTTTTCACTCCTCAGTGGTCTGTTAAGTATGTTGCTGATACAGAGGGAGGTGAGTAATGAGAATCATCAGGGGCATGGGGAATTTCTTACACGAAAAAAGATTAAAATTATTCAGAATTTGTTTTACAAAGGAGATGTATAAAATGGAAGATGACCAAGGGATATAATAGGGAATGGCTCATAAAAAGCCATTGTTTTTTCCCTCATAGTGAAAGAGGAAATTCCTTGAGATTGAAAGCAGGTTTTAAATGGATAGAAGTTAAACAATTTTCATTTAGCTCAAAATTAGACTGTAGCATTCACTGCCAGAAGAAATGATCAAGGCCAAAAACTTAGCAGGATGCAAACAATTCAGATACATGTGTAATATCAAGGGTACTTAAACATGATCACGGGAAATATAAAAATATAAAAGTTCTGCAAGACTCCTTCGTATTAGCAATTAGATCTACTTCTAATTGTTACAGGTGACTGACAGGGTAAATTAATGGGAGCTACAGATATAAGGGAGAGACAAACCAGAAGGCTGTCATTATGACTCAGTTGAAGATGAAGCACGTGGCTGCTAAATTGTATTATAATGAGTCATGTATATATGTAGAGGCAGCATTCTGTTGTATATCACTGTATACATCAATTTAGCAAGCACTGTAAGAAGTTTGTCATGGATCCTGAGTACTGCCATAAACTGTATCTTCATCGACATATCTGTGGTGAGATATGTTTATTGAACATAGGGATGCAGTCAAGCTTCCAGTAACACCAATGGGATCTTTTTCTACTGCCTCAGAAAAAAAGATCTTTGATTCTGGGAAAAAAAAATTAAGAAACATTACACAAGCATCACAAATGCAAATCAAAGTTTGAAACATCCCTCACTTTTCTGGATAAAATCATTAGTGATACAAATGTAACCAGGACATTCCACTACTCTTTATGAAGACCTTAAATTAAAAACAAATGTGGAGAGATGTATGCTTGTGGGAGTCATAATTACAGTTGGTTTGTTGGAAAGGCAGTTTATTAAACTCTTAGAATAATCTTACAAATACTTTGCTTTTGCATTTTTAAAGTTTTGAGACCTGGATTTTGGTAATCCCAACTATATATGCTGAGCAGAACAGACTGACCATGTCAAGAAAACTCCAAAGGCTAGTTTCTGAGAGGCTTATTTTTGGACTTTTCTGGTTATTGGCATTAAAAAAAAAAACAACAAAACAACAACAAAACAAACCACAAAAAAAAAACCCACAAAACCCCCCCCACAAAAAACAAACAAAAAAAGCCCATGGAAAACACAACAAAGTCTTCCAGCAGAATAATAAATTCCACATTCCAGAAGACATCTAGAAGAATCACTGATTTTCATACATTAATTGAGGCTGTGGCCAACTCAGTGAATATGTATCCATTCTATTTGAAAGGCAGACTCATACACAGGGTCTGGGCAAATTGTGGGGTATCCTGAAAGACAAATCTCAGCTACATGGTGTTTGTTAGGCCATCATGAGATTCTGTTACCTTTGATGCAGAAGGCAAACTACAGGCATCTAAATGGCAGGGATGGGATGGCCACTGAGTCAGTGAAAGACTCAATACTCACCTCACATGGAAACGTGCTACATGCTGGGTTTTCCTGAAGCACATACCTGTGCAGATGGAATCAGACCTGAATCTGTAAAACTGGGATATGTCAGGCTGAAAAGGATATATGGTATTATTATTAGGTGTGACAGGGAGCATCTTTAGATGAATGAGAAATGTGGCTTCATTCAGACTGATACTAGACTTTCATGTTTGACTAACACCTTTGTTTTCTTACCCCAAAAAATTTTACTTTAAAGGGGTCAAAATGAAATTACATGAAATTCTCAAGTCCCTCTTTATGTCTCAGTACTCATGTACCGCAGACCTACCCGTAGTAGGTTTCATTAATTCATCCTGCAGTCACAGGTAATGATAAACATCAGGTGGTCTCTTATTTTGCTTTCCTTGCTTTGTCATCTGATTATATTTTGCATATCCTGATGTCAAAAGTAGTCCTGAAGCATAAAGCAGTGACGGGAGCAGTGAAAGGAAACTTGGCCTAATCTTGCATCCAGTAACATCCTATTAGTTCAGCTTTGTTTACTTTATCTGATAACCAGGAACTACTAACAAGATGCTCATTTACTATCTAGTTTGCTTCACATGTTTAAAGTATGAAATTCTATCACTCACTATTAGAACAAATGTCCTATCTTCCATGAGCTAATCTTGTATGGCAGACACACTGTCTTAAATGTATAAATCTACTTGAAAACCAATCTGATAAAATTTTATGCCTGCAAAAGGATGATTCACTTATATCAATGTATTTGTCACTCAGACCTTTAAAAAGTACATGTAATACCACAGAGTTGGGTGGGTGCTGAAAATATGCAAGACCTTGATAATAGGAAAACATTAGCCACAAAGTGTAAAGGAGAAAAATCAATTGAAAAAAACACAAAAAACAGTACCAGTTTAAAGTTCCCTAGTCTGTACACTATGTATTAAGAAAAGGAGCACGTAAGCTTTTAGTCTTATGGTATTGTAGCAGCTACCTCGTGGGTGATAGCAGGATTCCAGTTTAACTGGAGATGTATTACTCATCTTTCCAGTTTTCAAATCTTCACTATTTATTAAGAAAAGATAGGGCTTGGGCCTTATGAAGTCACCAATTCAATATGGGTGTCAAAAGCTTAACTGATGTAGCTCTTCTGCTTAAACATTGTTCTGCCTCCAAAGTATCCCCTTCTGAAAAGGAGACTTATCTCACTTTTTAAGCTCTCACCAAGAAGAGATTTACTAGATAAACTTTTGCCTAGTATGCTTAAAATTTACTTTGTGTGATTTTGTTGCTGATTGGAGATGTAGTGAACTTTCATCTCTGTGTTGAAGTCCACATATTTTTTATGTTAGTATCCAAAATTTATTATCCATTTTTCTAGGCAATTAGTTCCCCAAAAGACACAGCAATGTTGCAGTGCAGGTCAAATTCAGTTACCAAATAAGGAATTTTCCCCAAATCATTCATGGACACAATGGAACAAAGTGGTTCTTTCTGTCCCTCTGATAAAGATTCTTTCCTACAAGACTAAATACAGAATCACTTCTACCTTGTACCAATCATTCTTTCAGACAACTTCTGAAGAGGCTGACACATCTGAGTTACAGTAACAAATACATTATCTTTGAACAGAGCATATCCATTGAAGAACTAAGTTAATTTACCATCTATATCAGTCGTCTGGGTGGGGGTTTCCCAGACTTCTATAGAAGAAAGGCTTGTGGAAAAACACTTCTCTTGTATTCCTTCAGTGGTGAGATACAAGAGAGGCACCCAAAGTAGTGCTCCCTCAGATGGAAAAAAATGCTAAAATTGAACCACTACATACTCTGTGTGCATTCAGAGTTTCACATTAGCCACAGTATGGCCCAAATGATGGTGACACAAAGACAGAGAGACAGCTCTGGTTACTGCTGTGAAGGGTACCTGCAAGACAGCAAATACAGTGCAGAAGAATCAGGGTTTCATCCTTTCACTGTTAGTGGAACAGCTTGTTTTATTTGGCAGAAGCTATTTCTGGAGTCTAAAGGTTTTTAATATAAATAATCACAGTCTATCCACATTACTTAAGCTGAGGGCAGGTTATCTAGGAGATAATGAAATTACTTCTATTCGGTGTTTTATAATTGATACTCAGCAGTATTAAGAGTGGATGAATTAAATCAGTATAATTTACTTGGCAAGGCAACTAAAAGTAACTTCAATGAAATTTAATCAGGAATTAACTTAACCCCATAGCAATAAATTTTAGTATCTGTTTGCCACTCAGAAACCCTGTGCTGGCTGAACATAGATAGATGCATCAGTGCTTTGCTGGACTTAATAAATTTGAAATCATAATTGATAGCTATGAGGCAATGGAAGCACTCTGTATTGGTCATTTTGTTAAAAGAAAGTTTAGAATGGTTGGAAATTTCACAAGCAGAATCAGTAAGAGTATTATTAGCAATAGAAACAAAAAATATTTCTACTGCATTTTAATTCAGCTGTGCTCATGTGGAAATCCGCATTTCATTCTCAATAAATCCTACATCAGAATTCTACTGATGTTCTCCAACTGAAAGATTCAGGTAATCTTTTTATAGAAATTCATTTGGGGACTGGTCCAATCCTCATGAAAGTCAATAGAGATAATTGCACTGGCTTTCATGAATCAATTTGACACTAACCAGACCTACAAAGCATATAAAGGAGAGGATTTTGGTAGAACAGAACTGCAAAATGGTACATCGAGTTCCAGTGGAGTAAATTGTTTTAGAGAGAGACACCCTATTACTGCTAGAGGAACCATGAGCTGAGCAACAAAAGATAATAATAGGTATAGAAAATTTCTTATCTGTGTGCTCAGGCAGTGAGAAAATGTTAATGGATGTTATCTGTGAAAACACAAGATTGAGTGGGGAAAAAAAAAAAAAAGTGAAACATAGCAAAGTGGAGGCAAATGACTGAGGCTGCCCCTTTGAGCCTGAGGAGGTGGGAGAGGAGCACTAGAACCAGACCTTTCTTAGCCAGTGTTTGACTGAAAGGAAGAGCAACAAGTGAGTCCTGCTAAGGACCAAGAAGCTCAGCTGGATCCATTGACTCCTGCTTGTTGGGGCCCTTGGGGGTAGCTTTAGTCAGGGGAAATAACCTTGTGTTGTGCTGCTTGGTAAAGTTTGCATTTCAGATAATAAACTGTGCCTGAGGGAAGGGCCTTAAGAGGCTTGGGCGTGGTACCGGATTTTTTTCCCTGGCTGGTGAGGGAGCCTGCCAGTTTACAAAAATACAGGGGCTTAAGAAATACTATGTGCTTGTACAAGACTTCCTTCACCTTGGAATAAAGACATGAAGCTTTCCAGCATTTCAAAGCGGACTTGACACATTATCTTTGAGAGCATATCAAGAAAAATGATGGCCTCTCAAAAAGAAGAGGAAAAAGCAATTGTGAAAAAGCATTCATTTGAATTTTTTAAAAAAACTTATTGTATGCTGAAAGGTAGCTATTCTACAGCCAGAAAAAAAGAAAAAAAATTCTCGTCTGAGATTATAAACTCTTTGGAAAAGGTTTATCTTTATTTTTTCTGTATTTGTACCCCACTGAATACTGCATGGTTCTTCTCCAAGACTGACACACAACAGCAACAGCTGTAAAACAGTGGTATTTTGAATACAGATAGAAACACACAGAATCACAGAATGGTTTGGGCTGGGAGGGACCTTAAAGATCATCTGGTTCCAACTCTGTTGCCACAGCCAAGGACACCTCCCGCTAGAGCAGGTATCCTTATGACCCACTAAAAGACTGTCCCTGTACTGAAAGTCCAGTTTAACCTTACTACTGTCTTACTACTACTAGCCTTCTGAATTTGTATGAGTTATATGCCTTCTGTATAATAATAGTAAATAAATATAATTAAATATGGTAATAATAAATTAACATTTTCCAAAGGTTAATTTGAATATGTTCAAATGAGAATCATTTCATGAATCTGCAGGTACCTTTAATGCGGCTGCACATTAAATTTGTAGATTTAAAACTTCCACTCCATAACCTGGCTACAAGTAGTAGATTTTTTTAAAGTAAATTCTGTTCAGATGTAGACCCGGAGGAACTGACTTTACTGTCTTTTACATCAAACTGATTTTTCTGTCATTTACAACATGCGCTCATTCTGAGAAGAATCCAAGGCTATGTGTGAAATAGTAGAAAAGTGTATTACTCACCAGTGTAAGTTGAAGAATTCTTAATTAGTCACATGGTTATGAGCCATTCCAAGACTCAAAATGAACTCTTTAAGTCTTTTTCTGGGATGGTTTTCTACTGAAAAATAAGCAGGGGAAAATCAAACGTACAAGAATGGAGGGCAAAATTGTAGCTGTATACAGGAGGAAAGTTAAATAATTGAGAGAAGTCAAAATAGTTACATATATTTCCTTCAGAAAGGACAAAATCTGTAAAAACTATATTTTTAGTCAATACAATTGAGTTTTACCCAGATTGCTAGTCTCTATGTTGACCTGTCTTTCTGACTGGAAGATAAAATAGTGCATTATATGAGTAGCAAAAAGTAAAACATAGACAGATTTTCAATATAGTTCAACTGTGATCTCTGCATCAGAAAGGTTGAGGAGAAAGTTGTACTATTTTAGCTGGTCAATGGATTAAAGTGTTGCTTTGATGTAAGTAGTTTTATTACATTAAAAAGCTCAGACAAACAATCTGTTCAATGTATAAGCGACGTGATTATTTGTAGTCTGAGCCTAAGAGAGGCCTAACACACTTAACTGTGTGAAAAGTAAACTGTGAGTAAGAAAGTGAAAAAAGTGCTGTTTGCAAGCACTGCCATATGGTGTACAGCATTTGCCGAGAATGATAATGCAACATCTCCTCCAGATCCCCACAGGATGTGTATTCTTGTTATTTTAGGGTCTCTTCCAAATTTACTTGATGTTACTGTAAGACTCATGTAAAATTCAATGGATTTTGGTCCTCAGCTTGTCATGCAAAATATTGGCTCAATGCAGGGTTTATATTCGGAAAGGTGGAATAAAACCTTCCTATTTCCACAGCTTGAATAAGCACTTTCACCATGTTTAAGATCATTCCAAAAATAACAGGAAGCAGGCAGGTAATAGGTACTATCTGGTCTAACACTATAATTGCAGCCCCAGGGAAGGAGGGAATAATGGATTCTTCTATACTTATTTTCTCCATGACTGAATCTTAAAGGAAAAAGGACATTCGTAATAATAAGGATTCTGAATCTTTAAATAATTGCCTTTTAAAAGCCAACTTATTAAGTCACTACTTAAAAATCAATAATTTCTACTAGTTCTATTCAGTATATATCTAGTTGTTTACTATTCACTGTTTCCCTTGACTTGAGAGATAAAAGTCTAATGAAAAACACAGTATTGAGAGACTTTTACAAGCACAGCTCAGCAGATGAGTGAAGAAACTGAGCATGTGCTTCCAAATGTAAAGCTCAGTTGTCAGAGTGTGCAAATATTAACTTATAAGTACTTGTTTGTCTTTAAGCTGGTAGGTAGTTAGGGGTCCTCTGCAGGGGCTGGGAAGGCATAAGCAGCAAGGGAAGCTGGACTGCCAGGCTCAGCTTGTTCTGAGGAGCACATTGTACATCCGTCCATCCATCCATCCATCCATCCTCTGAATATAAACAGCTACAGGTACATTCCCAACTATTGCAGAGCTCTTACACTGACAGAGTTTGTGCCTTCATCTGGTGATTTCCTGCTGTTTGTCAGTGGCCTTGGCTTCACCCCTAGTGACTGCAGGGAGCCCCAGCTCCATCTTACCTGTTTGTAGTACAACACCCTCTCGTGACCTAAACTTATCCCAGGAAACAAGGAAGTGAAGCCATCACCCAGCCTTTCAAGTGTTGAGGTGATTGGAGGTAAAACAACAATGGTGCTGTGACTGACTGACACGAGGGTCAGACAGGATCACAAGAAGAAGGACACACTGGCCTTGGGATGTCTGTCTGTCTGTCTGTCTGTCTGTGAGGAGGGGGACAGTCTGGGTGGGTGATCTGCAGGCAGCTGTGTAGGACCTTCGTCTTAACAGTGCAATAATGATTTATGACAGTCCCTTCTGACAAAGGATTATAGCTAAGCCACCATCAATCAAAATAATTAGCTAGATACAAGTAGCATTTTTTTTTCTTTGTTTGATTCATGGACGTGAGAATTCACTTAACAATATTTCTCAAAGAGTGTCCCCATTCATTAGTGTACATTTTTTCTACTGAGCACTGAATGGTTGATTATGCAATTTAAGTGTGATGATTCCTGGGGGATTTGTACAGTATCTACAATATGGGCTCTATGCTTATAAAGGTCTGAAGATGATCCGAGAATATGTTTCAGCCCTCACCTCATATTATCTTGCTAAACTTGTCTGGGCTGAGGAAACTTGTTTTTGCTTTTCCCTATGGGCCTCCCACTAAGAAAATGAGGTGATTTCAGCATTTCCAACTCTGCTCACAACCTACCTGATTTTGAGAAATCAAATCATCTCCCCTCAGAAAATTGCAAAACAAAACAGTGATCTCCACAAAAGCAAGAAAACATATGCAAAAAGATGAATGAAAACTTGTATCTGTGTGCAAGAGACAAAAAGTAATCTACCAAGAATAATATGTGATCTGTTTAATGAGAAATATTGCGCTTCTTTATGTTTCATTCAACAGCCACTGAAGATGGTGAGGCTTTTTCTGGTAACACCAGTGAGAGCTGGCAGACAATACCTTATATTCATTTATGACCACCACACAGCTTCCTGCTGATTTTCTATTTATCTCCCACATTCAGTAAGAATGGAACTACTTTTAACCTTGAGAATGCTATCATCTTCACACTAATTTAAACTTACTTATACATAGTTTCTCTGCAAGTTTACTATTCCTTTCTAACAAACTTTCTCTTCTCTCTTGCCTAGGAATACTTATAATTTACAGATCATAAGTCAAGAAGAAACTAATGTTATCACATAATCTGACCTCCTACACAAACCATCCTAATCAGCTCTTATTTGAATTGGCACTCGATGTATTTAGTTTTACCTTGATCTCATACATAAATCCTTTGAAGCCAACAAAAAAAAAAAAAAAAAAAAAAAAAAAAAAAAAAAAATTTCAGGCTTATACCCTGACCACTCTCTTCTGCCTGCTTTTCTACAACAGATATTTTGGGCTGCACTTCTAATAAGTGAAACAGACTGGAAACTGTGCTTTGGCCCAGACTACAAAAGTCATGGCATGGGTTGAATCCAGGTCCAAAATTCTTCACCACCCAGTTTTCAAACAGATTGATATTATCCAAATATCCTTATGGAAAAGAGTCACATGGAAAAGTCACATAACATGCTGTCCACTTAGTGGTGCCAACACATTTTCCAGGTGGTAGTTCTTGTTCACGAGGGCCAAAACCATGATGGGAAGTGTACTGAAACTGTAAAAGTATCAGCAGCTGCAGAAGGGTTCATACGTACTCTGACCCTGACTTATTTGCAAGTGTAAGGAAAGCTCAGTGAACATTATCTAAGCTTGCAGGCATTCTCTTAAATTTCTCCATCTGCAATTTACTTCTCTGTCACTCACCCAATGCTCCCTGTGTGCTTACTCCCCTTGCTTCTTCCTTTTATTTGTCTTGATTGCTATGTAGCTAAAAAACTTACCCAGTACACCCAGTCTGGGGGCATCAGGATCCCCAGGATGTGTGCTCTTACAGTTTCAACCTGCATCCCAGTTCCTGAGCACCTTGTTTCCTCTTTGTTCCCCCAAGTAAATATGTGCTGTAAATAACTATCCTTCAAAGCAGGCAAAGATGACTGTATGTGATCAGAAAATGGGGAGGTGATGGCCATCCTGACTGATGGTAAATTGGCTTTACTCCAAATGTAAACAGTGTATGAGGGAACATTCACACCTCTGGTGCATACTATTGCGAGAACATAGTAAATGTATCAGCAAAGTAGCATTTTTAGAACTGAAAATCCTGAGCATTTCCAGGATGATGAAGGATTTTGAATGAGACAAACCGGTCACATCTCTATACAGCTGTCTTTTGAAGCTGTCTTAAAATGAAACATATCTGGAATGTGAAGGGGGGAAATCAAGATTTACTGTTTACATTTCAGTGTGAATTTGAGTAGAGTGTCAATATTCATGCCACTGAATTTTCTTCACAGGTTCAGGGATAGAGAGGGGGCCATCCATCAGCTCCACTCATTTGGGTAGGATAACAGAAAATATGTGAAATTTTTATTTAGTCATCCAAGAATCTTTTATTTGGGTTTTGTCAGTATTTCTCATGGTTTGGGGGCATTTTTGACAATACCTTTCCTTCAAAAAGCATCATCTTCTCTAGTAAATGTAATGATGGGAGAAGATCCAACCCTTCAAGTTGAGGTACTTGAACATCAAGAGTCACCTATTGATACTATCAGAGTTTTATCTGTCTGGGGACAAAGGAGAGCGTTCTTGACCACTACTGCCTGATCATAATTCTATCATGATGATGGGGAGTTTTCTTCTCAGGTAAGCACTTCCCTCTTCCCTCAATAAGTCTGAAAGCAGGGAATGAAGTCTTAGGAATGATGACGTTCACAATACTTCAGTGAGGGGCAGCTCCAACCAGTAAGACATTCTATGGATACTGGGAGCTGCTACTGGGATCTCAAGGTAGGACGGGAATGTGGTACAGAGTTTGTAGCTGCAGTTTTTGAGAAAAAGCAGCTAAGGAACAGGGCCTCAAATTACCCTAATGGAGGTAATTGACTTCAGTGCTAAAAATGTATCCCTTTCTCCTGCCTAGTAATGAACTTCTTTAAGGACAGGTAATCTTCTTTCTAGCTCCTACACTGGACCTCTGACACTCATACAAAGTCAGTCATGATTCATGCTACTTTTGAGACCACTTCAAACACAGATGCAGGTGGCATCACGATAGTGTTAGATGTCACCCTCTGCAAGATGTGCCATTCTCAAAACCACAGTCTGCCTTTGTGGTTGCTGTTTTAGAAAAAGCCCTTCAGCTGGCGATATCACATGATTACACCAAGTGTGGGAAATGAGACAGTCAACAGGTGCTAAAGAGACCTTGAATACTGGAAGCAAGAAAAGAAAAAAGAAAGGAGAGACTAAAGTTAGCCCAAGGAGATACAAAAACACCAAATGTTTTCAAAATTATTTTCGAGGTAAAAAGAATCCAAGCCAAGAGAATTATAGGTCATTCTGGCTAGACCAGAGGAAACACTGTGAGAGAACAATGTATTTATAGCCCATATCTTCATGTGGTTATAGGATTTCCCTGCTCTATTACATCAGACTTTCTCTAGTATTAAATAGAAAAAAAAAAATCTGCATTTACAACAGTAAAGCCAAGAAACAATTTGTCTTTCTTATTTTAGTTGTTGGTTTTTCAGTGAAAACTTAGTTTCAGGGCATGGGTTCCAGGGCAACCACAGTCTCAGGCAAACTCAGCCCTAGAATTGTTGAAAGTTGGGGTAGATAGTGCAAGTCAAATGTCATACATTTTCTCTTTTTTTTTTTTTTTTTAGCTTGATTAGAAATGAGAATCTGATTATCCTGTCTGGCCAGAGGTTTGTCCATATTTTCCTGTCATTTTTTCGTTGGTCTCCTGCCCCGTACCTTTTGATTTCATTGGCCAATTTCCACAAATTTCAATGTGTGGCAAGTATCTCAATGATAATAGTGATCCTAAGTGTTTCAACTCCTAGATAGAACACCATCCCACATTGAGACTTCAGTTACAAAAAATATTTGCCTCATTTGCCAATGAACCTGGACATAGTGGCTGGCCAGCAAGCACACCAATATTTCAAGGTCAGCCACTATTTTAACATACAATATATTAACTATATTAACATCTACTTTGCTCTGGAGATGTTGAGGGGATGATTATTGAGCTGGGACTACTGTGGTAGGTGGTTAGAGACAAAGGATTCAAATCTGTAGGAAGCCAGCAATTCCTCTGCATATGGAACCACTTGTCAATTACACATACAAAACCTCCCTGCAATCACCAAAAAATATTCAGCATGCAGTTGGTTTTTCAACAAACATATACATGAAGAAGTATCCCAAATGCATCCTTAAATGCAATTAAGTATGTGTACAAAATAGCCACGGAATATGTTGATATATTTATGCATCAATTCTAAACATTTAAATGTTTACTTGCATATACAAATACAATGTACAATTACAGCACTTGTAATATAGGCACACAGAAAATTTTATTATCATTTCAGTTTTGATTAGCATTATCAATTTTTCTCCATACTACTAGCAAAAAGTTGAAGTCAAATTTAAAAAGAATGTGTCCCAGTAGTATTTTATTATATTGGGTGTATATATATATATATATAAATATGTATATATAAATATATATATATATATACATATTAAACAATGTTGGACTTTCAAAGTTCAAACAAGACCAGAAGTGAACATAGTTAATTGTTAGAATATACGTTTCAAAGGAAGGACTGATAAAGAAAGGTATCTTCTGAAACAAAGGCTGAAACAAATTTTCAGTCCAAGACATTGTTTTTTCACTGCTATCACCAGTGGGGCACATGGTCCATCGTGGCTTCTCTGCCAGCTCTTTTTTTTTATGAGTCAGCAGGGAATCAAAAGTCTGTCAAACAACAGAAAAGAGATAACACAGCCGTAGACCACACTGCTTCATATGTGCCTCCTGATCTTTACTCCAGTGTACCAGAAGAGAAGACTCAAAATGACTCCTTCCTCAGGTCCTGCCATGTGCCCCTCTGTGAAAGCCTTGGTAAGTTGGGCAAAAGGGAGAAACTGTCTGTAAACAAGATTAGCATTTACAAAGGCAGTGGGGAATCAGCCTGGTCACTGTTTCAGATTAGTCCCTGCTTCTGGCTGCTCTAATTTGCAGAGACGCCCTGGTGCCTCGGGAGCTGTTCCTCAATACCTACTTATTCCACCTACAGCAAACCCTTGGATTTCACTGCAAGAATGCCAGGGGGGAAAAGTGTAGGGGCAACTGCTGGCAAAACTGCACTACAGCCTTAATCTCACTGATTTGAAATTGAAAATCTCAATCCTGCATAAAGGCTCAGGCCCTATATGTAAAAGACTGTGTTGTACAGGTAAAGAATATTTTTCCTCAGATCAACAAGCCAACAATGAATTGTTCTAAAATGAAGTCACTACCCTGAAATCAACCAACAATTAAGTTCTTTTAAAATATCTACAGCACCTAAAAAAGAATTATTTTAAGTTCTAAATACCCAAATGTTTAGAGGCACACTCGGATGTATGTTCACATCTTCCAGATATGACTGCAGGTATAAGGAGTAACATTGAAAGATCACGTTTATTAATTACAGTTCTGCACTAACAGAAATAATGAAACAGTTAAAATAATGAAAAATTGCAAAGACAAGCATGTCGTATACAATACAGAATTAAAAAAAATGTTAAAACCAAGCCAAATGGAACACCATCTTTAAAAAAGCAGCATGATTCTTCCCCAGAGACTGAGTACAGTCAAAATAAAAAATTCTACAAAATAATTAACAGGTGTTATTGAACATGAGGCAGAGTGGTTTTAGGCTTATATCCTGAAAGAAGTAGTATGGTAACACACTAAATCATGCATTACAGGAAAATTAAATCCTACCCACCTAGCTGCTGTTGAAGCTCTAAGAACTGTCGTTGCACAGTTGCTTAATAAGGCAGGAGTGAAGAAGGAAGTCTGAAGAACAACTGCATCCCTCTACTTAAAAAGACTTTTAGCAATTCTCCAGCAGACAGCTAAAGTCATTCTGTCATTGTTATATAGGTGGTAGTGTTGAAAAAAATGTCACTGCTACACTCTACACAAGAATCCAGATCCAAAGTGAATCATCAAATGCCACTTTGCTTCAGTGGGCAATGAGTTAGGTCCAGGCTGCACGAGGCAGAGAAGCTGCACTCAGGATCTTGGAAGGGAAGAAGCCCAAGCAACCTGCAGAAATCAGCAAGAGAGTGCTTCTTGGGTACCTATACTTAGATTTCTCTCTCAAAACAATGTAATCCAATGGTGAGTTCAGCTCGCTTTGTTTTGCTTGTTCAAAGCTTGTAATACCTGAACTGAGAGGGGTACAGCACACAGCATGGCACCAATTAGCTAGCCTGACAGTCTGAACTGTATGTGCTCATGGTGTGGACTGCTGCAGAAGACTAAATTCAAAGTAATATCCTGAATAACTGAAAAAAATAGAAAAACCCAAACCCAACAGAAGGTATTTGAGAAAAAATAACTGCTTGACATATCAAAACTCTGACCACAGGATGAGTCAATGCAAGGGACTTCTGATGATTCACTGACAAAGGTTAAAATTCTGATACCAATCTCTAGTTGTTTCCAAAAAAATTTTCCTTTTTTTTTTTGGCAAACAAATGGCTTGGACAGCTTTTCACATCGAAGACCTGCAATTTTATTTTCTTCTTCTTAAGACTTTAAAACAGTACCAGTGGACTGGAGTAGGTGGAGACTGCTTACATTTCATGCTTATTGTATCTTGGAAGGACATTTCTAGTGCAGAATCTCAACTGTTCCATCTGTGACTGTAAATTAGTTGTCATTCCAGTGGTGGCAGTCACCTCCCAGGAACCAGACCAAGGGTACAGAGCTCATACTAGCAGACCACTGGAATACAACCAGATTATCACCTTTGGTTACAAACGTGACCTCTGAGTAGTGACTTGTGCCTTACTTATGCAGGAAAGGTTAGTCACTTGCTTACATGGGTGTCATTGCACACATAAAAATAGCTCAGTGGACGTTCTGTCAGGTATGAGAACGTTCCTCCCAGTCAAGCATGAATCCCTTTCCAAATGACATAATATAAACTGACAAAAAAAAATTATTTTCCATATTAGAAAGAGACAGTTGTTTGAGCCTAGCTGAATCAAAGTAATTTGACACATTCAGTAGTGTCCATATGGGCAGAGTTTACCAGTGAAAGACTCATCTCTAAATCATAAGTCCTCTTGACAGTTCCCATAGTCTTTTGTCCTAAACCTTTATATTTTCTCGCTTGATCTGAATTTGGGCATGGTAAAAAAATGTTCCAGCAGTTTCGAGGTATCCAGACAAATTCCGCAGGCAAGAGTTTTGAAAATTGACATTATACAGTTTTAAATAGCTTTGAATAGTTTTGGAAAGACATTCAAGTTTAATCTGCTTTGCAGATTACCTATTTGAATAAAATAAATTATATACTTCTTAGTTTAGACCGCAGGAAGAATTTCTGTTCTTTCTGTATCTTATTACACATAGGTAATATGAAAATTCTGGATGGGAAACACCAATAGTTAGATAAGTCTTCCAGGAACTCTGCTCTGAATTTTTATTCTACTGCAAGGCATATATCAGTGACTGCAACCACAGGAAAAAAGCTGGTCTTGAGTTATTTATTGCTCATATCACTGACAACTGCGTGCATACTCCTAGTCCATTTCAATGCAATATTGAAGAGGCTAACTGCTAACTAAACCACTCAGAGCCTGGTTAGAGCCAACCTGTTTGGCTTCATAAAGGGATGCTTATATATATAGTTACCAAGTCTCGGCTCGGAATGGCAGCTCAAGTCCTTATGTTGTAAGAAATAGAAGCAGAAGACAAGAAAGGCTTTTACTAAATGTAAATCTAATTTATTGTGTCATATTTAATGTATTAGGCATTACTGTTTACTTACAAATCAGTATAATTGTGCAAGTCCCTACTGAATTTTCTATTTGTTTTTAATGCATGTGGACTTGGCAGTTTATGCCATTTCAGTTACAGAACAGAGATCAACGCTTTTCTGATTCCTATGGGGACATCTGTTCATTAGCACACAGGGTGGCCAATATTGCTTTAGGTAAAGATCAGCTAGTTCCTCTGTTCTACACACTTGGGAAGAATAGCGTTGCTTATAAAATGTAACAAATGTTTCCTGGAGTCTAGCCAATATATTTTGATCCTTTCTTGATCTTCTTTTTCACTAATCCTTTTCTTTTTGTATTCTTGCCTTTTGTTGACATGCCAAAATTCTGTCAGTCTTGTTTCCTCTTTCAAAAAACGTATTTTTGTTAAGTTGAATTAAGCATTCTACCCTCTTGCCAAGAGCAAATTAAGTTCCCCCTACACTGAAATCAAATTTTGTAAAGTGTCCGGGCAATTAGCTCTAATATGTGGTTGCTGTAACTCTTAATTTTACCCTTTCAAGGGTTTTCTTTTTTCTCTGACTTTGTGTCTGAACAGAAGATGTGAGATTTCTTCTCTTCCCTCTGATTGTGAAGAATCAGAGGGAAGAGGGATTCCTCACAATCAGATGGATTTTAGTTCCCCAGCATCCAGCAACCATCCCCTGATACTTAGCCAAACCTCACTTTTAATCTATAACCCAAAGGTATTTGAAATAACAAATTCTTCATTCTTCAACCAAAAAGCTGAGTCGGTGGACCAGCCTGCTGGAACTGGCACAAAACTTAAGAACAGATTTCTGAAGAGTTCTCCCAAGCACTACATTTAAGCACATCAGATGCACACCTAGAGATTTGCCATGGCGACTGAAAACTGGCACAGATCACTTGTGTAACTCAACAACAGCAGTCTTTCCCATCAGAAGGTATCTTCTATGCATTTGTTGTCAGGAACTTAATTCCAACAAGTTGAAGGAGGACAAAATATGAGCACATAATTATTCCAAGAAGATGGGACAGAAAATGCCCATTTCAGAAAAATCATGACAAAATCCTGCCTGGTGTTGTATGGTGGAATGATTCAGCTCTAGATTACCCTTCTAGCAATGCTTTAGCATTCACACATTTACAGCAACCTTGTGTAGGCTTTTCTCTCCAGGCTGCCTTCAGCAAATAGGTTTTCTTATCACCTTCCCCAAACTCTTTGTTTTGCTGTACAGGCGAGATGCATAAGACAAGGAGTAAGACATCTCTCTGCTAGCCATACCAAGCACTCTGTGGAGAGGAAGGATGTAATCAGAGCCAAGGAAGCAGTTGTTTCAGTTCCAAAAATTCATCTTATATATAAAAAAAATCCTGGATGGTTTCCCAATGTCAACTAGATTAGGATCAGCTAATTTGTTCATAAAGAATTTGACAGTTTGAACATTACTCAGTAAGCCACCGTCCCTCTCTTTCCTTTACATCCCCATTTTTTTTGGCAGGCTTAAATAGTGCACATGAGAAACCTGTGTTATAGTGACAGCCATTCTGCTATTTTAAACATGACACTAGAAGTCAGAGAAAAACTGCTTGGACTCCAAAGGATATCTATAAATATCTATAAATTGACCAGACACACTGCTCTAGTGAAGAAACAACTGATTTTGACACAGGAAACTTGCAATTTGTTCTAAAAAAAATACTTCTATCCACAGATGCATGTAGAAAGGTTTTCCAGGCTCCCACACTTCTCACTGATGACTGCAATCCTTGACAAAGTATTACTCCTTTAAGCCCAAGATGCAGGCAAGTTTTGCTGTTCAAGACTTCCCCCTCTTTCATTGCCACTCACCCCTGCAACACCTCTTAGTCAACCTCTTCCCTAGCTTCATTTTCTGACAGCCTGGTAAATGATTCAGAAGGGAGGCACAGATGAGAGTCAGGTGTTAAGCCCTCATGGATGTTCACAGGGGCTAACCACGAACTGCCCTTTACTGTTTTGAAAATTCCCTTGTGAATAATAACATATTAGTAATTTAGTCTCTATTGCAAGTTAATGTGTCCCTGGCAGCATCAAGAAATTCATAGCTAATCTCTGACTTGGCTTGTATGACAGCCACCTATTGCAGCCAAATCTCCTGCTCCTTCAGGCCACTTAAAATAATCTGTATGTAGCCAAGTACAAGAAGCTCAGTACATATCTACGGAGAAAAGGCCTGGGAGATGTGGTGAGATATGGGAGGCAAAGCATCTTTTCCTTCAGCTGTCCCACCATTTCCTGTGGAATGGGTTGGAAAGGTCTTGGAGCTAGGTCAAGAGGCAGCCTGCATCTGAACCTCCTTTTAATTCTAGGCATCCTGGAGTACTTGGAAATTCAAATCTCAGCTCAGACTCACATTGTGTGATCTCACCATAGCAGCCACAATTGAAGCTCCCAATTTCATGCTGTACAGTAATGATATTTAGCCACCTTTCT
Organism: Heliangelus exortis; assembly: GCF_036169615.1. Classification (NCBI taxonomy): domain Eukaryota; kingdom Metazoa; phylum Chordata; class Aves; order Apodiformes; family Trochilidae; genus Heliangelus; species Heliangelus exortis. The sequence goes on along the minus strand of NC_092424.1, from coordinate 58,272,515 downwards.
CTATTGTAATCAATACCAGAAGTGCAGTGCCTATACTCACGGTGTCTCTAAGAAAAAGTTGGGATGTTTTAAAGCAAGACCAATAGCTTGTGAATTCTCACAAAGCCTGAAGTTTCACAGTAACGTTACTCTTCAATTTCATCCTCCTCCTCTATTCCATGAGCCACCCCCCTACTCCTCTCTCTTCATCTTTTCATTTTCCATCTGGCAGACCTAATTCATGCTCTATTCTATCCCACATGCTTCAGCTTCTTAATCCTCCTTGATCCTCACCCCTGATAAGACTGACTTCTTTATTGTTGTTATCAAAAGGATGAATTAAAATTAATGCAAGAGTTGTAATTCAGCTGCATTGTTGAAGTGAGAAGTCAAGCCAGTCAAAACAGCAAATGAAACATGCTCAAAGGCATATCACAGCAGCTTTTAAAAGAAAACACAGCCCCTTTAGAAAAACCTAGCCTTCTAAACAGCAGAGAGAGGTGCACGATCATACAAGGGACAATAAGTATTCATAGAAGCTATTTGTGAAGTACATATGATACTTTTCAAACATTTTAGGTCAGTTACAGGATCAGCACAACCCATCTGTGATACAGCTACGGTATTCGTGTCAAACCTATAGTATAATCTTTTATTGAAAAAGTTATATATTTTTATGTTGTAATTTTAACAGTTTTCCAAATAACATCGGTCACTATTTATTCTATGATTTCCTTATACTAAAAGACAAGGGCTAAGCACAGAAATATTTTAATAAGTATCTTTGAGTTATTTCATAGCACCATATAACATACAGCTACTTCTTTTCAATTTTGAGTGAGATGAAAAGGTCATTTTCCTCTTGAACAATGACTGCAGTCCATTTCCCATTTACTTTGATTCCCACTGCTTTTGAAACTTTATTGTGCAAGTTAAGTAGTACTTAAGTTTGTATTTCCTGGCCTTTAGGTTAGGATTTCCACTGCTACAGCAAGCACTCTTGAAAGGCATATTATTTTATAATCATCATTTCCAAGTAATATCGAGTGGAGTAAAATCAGAAAACCTCAGATGTAAAACAGTTTTAAATTATCATGAGGCATAAAAGGCAAGAAAAAAGCAGTTATGTATGTGTTATAAAGAAGAGAAAAACAATGTATGGATCCATTTCAGAGTGTAGGAAGAAAGCATGCATGGCTTCACATGCACACAGGCATGAAAGATAAGTTGCAATCAGTCTCTTAGAATAAAATATATTTTAACAGGGACAGAAGATTACCAAACAGAGGACAGAAAGAGCAGGTTAAAGACCATATTAAGTATTAAGTCAAATGAATTATGTTCTAGCCAGCAGACCTAGATGAAACTTACTCTAGACAAAACTAGCAAAACTGGGAAGTAGTCACACTAGCTGATTATGGAAGTAACCAAGATACTTTTCCAAATATTAGTGATTGCCTGTGGGAACCTGAGGAGGACAAGGGAGCCTTCAGAAAACAAGAAAGGGCAGAAGCCTTTTAAAGAGGGAGAAAGGAAGATGTGAAGATGCCGAGCATCATAAACTTATCAGTCTATAAAAATCCTGGAATGAATTACTGAACAATCCATGTCAAGTGCCTTTAAGATAATAAAGTGATAAAAAAGGCAACAAGGGTGTGTCAAGAACAGCTCACTTCAAACCAAACTGATTTATTTCTTTGATAGGTAATAGTTATAGCACAGAAGTAAGAAGCAGAAGATTGGATATATTTCAACAGCAGTAAAACTTTGCCATTTTCATGTGGCATACTCAAGGGGAAGCAGAACCTTGGTATAGCCACCATCAGGTAGATGGAGGTGCTTGAAAAACACCAACAAAAACAACAGGTTTCAAATCTACTCACCAGTGATTTCCCACCACACAAAGAAAGTATCTCAAGTGGATACAGTTCTGCCATGGGTCTTCCTAATCCAGTTCTACCTAATTTTTTCATAAGGACTTGCACAGTATGGTAGAAATCATACTTTAAAAACTTGTAGGCAGATACAAATACTTTGGTGAAAAGGATCACACTAATCTTTTTAATTGGTAAGAATTATCAACATTTATTGTGCTAAAAAATCACAAACAAAACCTGCACAATGCTTCACAGGAGCAGAATGCCACAAACACAAAAGGAAAAATGATTTGGGTGGTGCAGCACACAAATATGGAGTGCCTCACAAACTGGATGAGAGATAACAATGCCATGTGGCTACTAAAAAGAGCAAATATTGGTTTATTCTGTGCTGGGGATATTTCTGATGGTGCCTTCCCCACCTGAGCCAGTTCTATGGGCCCCCAGAATATCCCAGTCACATCCATATGGCATATTAAATGTATTCTGCTTCTCAGTTCTCTTGCAAATATTGCAGTCATCCTGGTTCTCCTGTTAAATAAGAGGTTGAAGGATACTGCTTGTGGTGGGAAGTTTTGAGGAGGCATGTGCTATTGTGAAGCTGATAAATGGATCTAAAGAACACTGCAGTTAATGCAAGTGATAATTGTATCAAGATGAGTGATAATGTCTTTTGGACAGATTCTGGAAGATTTTACTCACTTTCCCAGCACAGTAACAGAAGTACTTTAAGAACAGGTGAAACAATAATCTGACAATTGCACTTGTGTTTACTTTAGTGGCAACAGTCTTTTGGGGATGGCTCCACACTCACTTGTATATTAATATATAACTTGTTATATATTAATATATAACTTGTATATTAATTAATATACAAGTAATTTAAAGCTGCTCAGTGAGGAAAAAATTGCTCTAGCTCCACTTGGAAAAAAGCAAGTTTTCCTGATTTATAAGAGGTCATGGATCTGGCTCCAACTGTTCAAATGTTAATACATATGTCTGTATTATGTGAATGAATTTGTGCTATTTTATAGCAAACTCTTAATAAAGAAAAATACATATACATTCCTGGTTTATATGGTATCTTTTATTGAAAAAAAAATTAATCAATAGATTTGGGCTTGGTTTTGTTTTTACCAAACATTGGTAGGTATTCTTTAAGGTCACTTTCAATCCAAGCCATTCTATGATTCTATGATGATATCAGATACTTAAGCCTTTATATCATAGGCCAACAGCCACTGAAATCAGCTGAGGGGCAGGATTTCCTTTAGTCACTGCATCATACCTGTAATTTTTAACTTCAGAAATCACTGTTCGTTCTCAATCTCTTTATTTTACTATCACAGACAGCACAGAGGAAAGACAAGGCTTATTCACATGCACCAAGGCACAAGAAGTTTTTATTGAAAACAGCAAACTAAAATAGCAAACAGAAAGTTTCTGTATCAAAGACCAAAATGCCTGCTTAGACAAAACACTTTAGCTGTGTACAAGAGTCTCCCAAACAGCAAGATACTGGCCTTAGGTACACAGGAAGATCAGATCAGCTGAAAATGAGTCTCATATTATTTGGCCTAAAGCCTGGACAAATGAACAAAGTAAGAGAACCTAGATTAACTTCCAGGCTAGCTGGCTGAGTGTTGTGGGGAGTCTTCCACCACAAATAAATATCACCTCAGCAAATATCATTTATTTTTCATAACAACCACAGCCCAGAAGTGCAAGAATAGGATAAAAGGGAGAGGAAAGCAAGCAATATTAACAGTTGATCTTTTTTTCTCTTAACTCTCTCACACAGAAGTGATTCATTTTTGCCAATAGGGAAAGGTAGGGCATCCCTTCCATGAGTCAGATTCTTTTGTTTCTTTGTGGATTTCTCTGCTTTCAATGTTTTGTTTCTTGATTTTGCTTTCAATTACCTGTTGCAGATATATGCTTAGCAGTAAAAAAGAGACAACCGAGTGTGTTTTTCTCTTCATCCTATTTTCCCCTCATATTTTTGAACTAAGCTGTGATTCAGGGCTTCTTGTGCTACTAACAGCCTGAAGTGAGCAGTTTAGGTCAGTCTTAAACTTAAATGCCTAAAAGGTATGGCAGGTAACAAATACCCATCTTTTTTATTTTTGGTCAAGAGACACAAAACCTCATCAAAGCAAGCCATACTTCATAGACAGATAAATGTATAGATTGAGGGCTTACCTTTAGTCCTTACAGTTTGAAGATCTTGATCAGATTTTCTGAAAAAACAAAACAAACAAACAAATACTCAACAAATTTTATAAACAAAACCTTAAATTTCACAATTTAGCCCTGATGTGACTCCTCTGGGCCTCCCAAACCACACCAGAAATCAATCAGCCATATAGAAGTAAGGCTGAAAGGGCTCAAAAGCATTCACTGACTTTGCATGCCTCTGTTTACGGTTGTCTGGCTTCAAAAACTTATCAGCAGGTGTCTAAATTAGGTTATCTAAAAAGAACCCCCAATGTGAGGGACTTTTAGAAAAGATTTCCCCAAGTGACTTGCTCAAGGATTTTGAGTGAGACAGTGCTCAATTCAGAAAAGGCAACCAGGGGCCCAATCCAAAATCGCCTGAAAGAGAGAGTTGGTTTGTATGACTCTCACATCTCACATCATGCCAGATTGTATAGTATAATACATATATATCAGAGGGTTCTGAAGCAGAGAGGTGGTCATTTTCATATTGAAACTATGTATTGCTTTTCTATGCACCTGGCTAGATATTTGGTATACAGACTTTGTCTTCTTTAAAAGGGAGAAGGTAAAAAAAAAAGTAAGTGAATACTGGTTTTAATCCAGTTCATTAATGATCTATGCTACAATGCTCATCTATGCTGAAACCAAGGAAAAAACCCAGTCTTACTCAGCTAGTCAAGGAGTGCCCAAGGAACCCACTATAATAATTTTTACTGGTATTTAGAAAGTGTACCTAGCTTTTTTGAGATTTTTTTTTTTTTACTTCCTGGACCTAAAAACAAACATGGAAAATCAGTGTCACTTGGATATCAGTCATTCAATAATTATGATGCCAGAGTTCTACCTCTGTTTTCATCTCCCTCAAAGAGTTATTGCATAAGATTTAAAAACTAAAAAAATCTTAACATTTTTTTCTATTTACAGCTCAGTTGAAACCCTTTGCTCCCCCTCACTGACTAGCAGAACTTAAAGACCTCAGTTAGCTTGTCTTTTCTCAAGATTTTATCAGAGATTAATTAATATGTCTCAAAAATGCATGCCTTTTCTTAATAAAAGAAAGGCTGTTTTTCTTTTTTTTTTTTTTTTTTTTTTTTTTCAAAGTTACCCCCAGGAGAGTCAGGATATGAAAATAGAATATTTTAACAATATAGACAGAAAGACAGTTTTGGAGAAGTTAGAACAGCCACCTGACAGTGGCAGAGTGCAAACAGGGGTGAGAAATGAGGTCAAATGTACATCAGTTAAATACACCTGTGAGAAAGTAGGTGTGGAGATGAGTTCACTTAAGAAAAAACAGGAAAATGTAGAAGTCCATAAGATATTGAAGAATGATTGCTGAGTTCCCATCCTTCCCCAGCCATCTTATTGGGAAAAACAGAAAAGTATTTGCCTGCCTTTTAGTAAAAGAAATTGTAGCAGACTGACAGGTTTTCTGACTCTTTTTACAAAGGTTTAAGTAGAGAAAGAAAATTTCATGTTCTAAGTTGTTATGTATATTTAACTAAGCACAGGATTTGCTGTTGCATGTACATTGGTAAGAGAATTTTTCTTTCTCTTTTCATGAAATCTTTACTCAAGCAAGGCAACGCCTGTCTTGGAGCTACAGGATGAAATCCAGTAACTACTCTTAGGACAGGTAGAAAACCTCTGACAGACTCATTCCTGGGTGAGGAGCTGAGCTGCAGAGCAATGGGAAGTTGGGTACAAAAGGGATCCAGGTGAGCCTCTCCACACCTAATTCCTACTCAGTGTCTACATCAGCAAATAAAGCCACACAGCAGGCGTGGGTTCGCTGCATGACGTGGTTGATGTTGAGGACCCCATATCCAACTGCTGAGCATTTCAGGAGGTTTTAGTTGCAAGAAACTCTTGCCCGGCACCAGCTACTGAAAGCCAATGAGCAGCAGGTGTGTCCCTAGTGGGGCAGGGTGATCAGGGGATTCACTTCAGCAGTGCCATAATAACCTGCAGCGAGGACATGGGCTGTGCCCTTGGCTGGTACCCAGGTGGATGGGCAAGCAGCAGGTGAGTCTGCTGGCCAGGCCCTGTCTCTCACAGGAGGTAGGTGAAGAAGTGCCAAGGATTTTTGACCAGGCAAGCTCAGGCATGAGCCAGGTGCTGAGCTGTGTGGTCACCTCACACTGAAGCATTTCTTACACAGGCAAAATAAAACAAAACCTTAGGGGCCTGATGAACTTCAGGCCAGGATCAGCAGTGATTTCAAGACTGTATGAATTTCAAAGTAGTGTTTTGCTGCCCAGTTAACATTTTAGGGACCTGTATGGCACTTCAAGTAAATTGCCTGAGGCCACCACAGCCATTTGTGGCAGAACAGGGAAATTCACCTCCATCCCCAGGGGCTCTGGCTAACACCATAACCGCACCAGCGTCCTTCCTCTTTTCTCCTTCCTGCTGGCTGGTCAGAATCAGTTTAAATTCACACAACAGGAACATACAGTGATCACAGAGAGATAGGTCCTTGAGGGGCACAGCCATAAGACACTTCTTACTTAAAGAGAGACATACTGAGCCCAAAAGAGAAGCCCCCATGGCACATAGCATGAGCCCATAGTGGTCTATCGAGTATGGTCTCTCCAGTATGAAAAGAGAGATGGGAGAGGAGAAGGCTGGTGATGTAAAAGGAAAAGTTAAGAAAGATGTGCATCTATTAAATAGAAAGTAAAGTTTTTATCTATCATCCTGTTTCACTCAATGACAAAATTTCCACTGACCTCAGCTGTTTGTGACAAGCCATGTGGCCACTGATGTGCAGCTTGGAACTGTAACCTCCCGTGAGGCTCTGAGATGCCAACACTTGGTTTCATCCCGGATCAGCAGGAAAATTTAAATACTAGTTTTTATTATTTAAATAATAGTTTTTGAGACTGAAATATGCTGTGAATGTCAGTTTTGATGAAATCATGACATTTATTTTAGGCCTTGAAGTTTTGGATAATGCAATGACAGGAAAAGCTAAAATATTAAGCACTGAATGCCCCATCTATTTTGTACATCAGTATGTAGAATATGAAAATAGAAATTATAGACCATTTGGTAATTTCTTGCAAAACCTTTTAAAAAATCAGCACATTCACATGAAAATATTCTTATTGAATTGAACAAGCATTTCAAGATTTCCACTCATCTTTCTGTTCATTACATTTTACAGGCTGTACTTGCATGAAGAGGAATTCTAATTTCAAAACAAGTAGAATTTGCAAAACTCAGACAAGTTACCGTGCTCAAAATCTTGCTCCTCCTCTTGCAGAAGCCTTGCTAATTAGTTTTAATGAAATTGTGATAGGACCTATTACCTTTCACAAGCTTTGGATCAGACCTTTGGTGAAAAATCTTTAGTTATATCTTTCATCAGAGTAAAAATCTAAAGAGATGGAAATTAATACAAAATAATTAATAGATTTTTTTTCTCAAGGCTTGTTATTTAGTTCAATTTAGTCAAGTATTTAATTTGTTATAATTTATTTAGTGTGCATAAAAAAATGAAAAACAAGAATGATAATAAAAAATTAATAAAAATTAATGGAATATTTTCCTCTATATTTATAATAAGTGCTTCAACAATCCATATTTTGAAATTACAGTGCCAGAAGAATATGCAATATGTTTTCATTGCATGTGCACAAGTAGCAATGTATAGTGAATTGCTACCAAATACTACCATGTATATATTTTATGTGGTATATGGTATGTACATATCTTTTGTGGTATGTTTGCAAAATTAATATGAGATTTCATTGAAGTCTTTATCTCCCATTCTGTCCCTTGTGCTTATAAATCATGAAAAAAATAGATATTATTGATCTCACCAAAATATATGGAGTACGATGTGGCCCTGTTTTTTTCCCAACTATTTAGGGTGGGGTTTTTTCAGTCTCCCAGAGTCTGAACTCCTAGAGGAGGAGAAAAAATTTCTCAACTGTACTCACAGGCAGTAGGGGGAATGCACCAAGAAGAGAAGTAGTGTTGGTTTGGTGGCTGTCATGTTAGGATAGGAATAAGTGGAGTAAGAGGAATGAAAACAAGAGACAAGAAGAATTTCTAATCTCATGCATATCCCACAAAGACTAAGAAGAAAATTATCATCTTAATGCCAGACAAGAAGAAATTGCATTTCCAAATTCAGGGCAAAGAGATTTTGAAAATTCAATTCAAAATCTCCATTTGAAAATTGAGTTTCACTGTATAAAACAAATTCCAAAAAGATTTCTGGGGAAGCATCAAAACAACTGCATCACAACACTAAACACTGGAATGCTTCTGCTTCATTGTTTCCATTTGGCAATACGAAGCTAAACTTTCTAATGTTTAAAAGGATAAAGACATCATATTAGTACTAACAGAAACATTTTAAAAAGTAAAAATATGAATGAAATAAAGGTGAAATGGCAAGGAACACTAAAACAACACATGGAAGCCATTAATGACTAGTAAAACTCAAAATATTTTAAAAATTAAATATACTGTAAAATATTTGTGTCAGAAAAACTGGCGTTTTCTGGTAAAATTTTTGAAGGAATCTGATAATAAGGATACTTTCCACTTTTGGGGACCATTTCAGTTTTTGGACAATAAAATGTCCAACTAGAGATATTAATACCTAGTTCTTTTTGTATAACGGGGGAAAGATGTGATAGTTCTAAAGGCAACTTTCCCTATGAATCCCATCTTCATTCTAAAATAATGTGAAACCAATGTCCACCCCACTTACAGTAAGCACTTCCCTGCTAAGATGCACCAGGTGTAAGATGGTTCTTTAAGGGTACAGCAAGATTTCTTGAGAAGAGTGGGAGAAAGTATTCAGAGGTAGAATCTTATGCTTATGCCAAATGTTTCCTTACACAGGGCTGCCAGGGTCCCTCCAGAACCCTCCTGCCAGTGATGGTGTGTGAGCTGGATACAATTTCATCCATGTACCGAAACCTGCAGGGTCTTAATTCCTCTTGCCTCACCATGGCTTGAAAAGGAGAAGAAAGGGACACCCGGTAGGAAGTTGCTTACAATCATTCTGCTACATTCTAAGAGATTAAATGAGGGGATTTCCCGTCAAGGTGAAGGAGAAAGCACACCTGTAAAGACTGAACATCAGCAATAATTTGGCATGGTCTCCTTCCTGCTTCAAAACTTGCTGGAACATTTTTCAATTTTTTTCAAACTCCCTTTTGTGTTACAGCTGAAAAACAATACACAGTTTTAAAACTGCGAAGCTGTACTTTCCCACCTGCTCACGTCTTAACATGACTGGACTATTTTTGGTTTAGAAAAACTGAAGAACTGCTTTTATACCTCTCTATTTCTTTAGCTTCCAGTCTTCCTCAGTGATTTATTTTCCCCTATTCTGTCTTTCTCTCCCTTGTGTCCTTGTGTTGAGGCTCTTTAAAAACTGCCACACCCTCCATCCTTCACCACTGGGACAGCTTGGGCTTCTCTTGTGTTTGGATCACTTGCTTGGATGTCACTCTGCTGATAGAAGCCCAGAGTGCAGAAGGGAGATAAAACTCCTGTCTCCCGTATGAACTAACGGTTGGACACGGGCTGACCAAAATATGTTCTGAAAAGGCCTGATCTAATATCCCCTGGAATCAATGGAAGGCCTTTAACTGTCTTCAGCAGGTCTCAGATAAGGACCCACATTAATATTATTATCATTATCATTTGTAACGGAGCCTCTGAGCATTGCTGTACAATGTATTTTGAACGAATAAGAAATAAATACGGGATGCTATGTTTCTCTCTGCTGTTTTAAAAGAAGATTAATTTAATGCAATTTTTTTCATGCTTTGTTTTCTTTGTTGCTTTTCTATATCAGATGTTTGCTTGTTTAAGGATCCCTCATGTGTTTTGAGATCCCACAAGCCTCAACAGAGAGATGAGAATATTAAAAAACAATGAGAAAGTTTTTCCCACAAATAGTTTAGGTATTTGTTGTGAGTAAGTGCTAAAGAGAAAAGACTTTGGAATAATTTAAATGAAAGAAGTTCCCCCTTATTTGATCAGGTCTTACTTGTATGGGTGACACTGATACCCTTATCCTTCATGTTGCATTGCATTCCAGGAAAAGACAGACTTAGACATCTGATATGAAAACCCAAGCTGAACTTTCTCAGGTCAGAGAGGTTGAAAACTTAAAAAAAAAGTTATAAATTTTGCTTCCTGTTTATAAAATTACCTAAATATTATGTAGTAAGAATCTGTAGAGTTTGGTAAAAATGAATAGGGCTGTCTCTGCCCCTGTTGACCTCCACTGCATAGGAAGTAGGAAGTGGAGCAAGAGAAACTATTCTAAAATAAAGATATATCTCAGAGAGTTTTTTGCTTCAGTAGCTTTCCATTTGATTTATATCATGATCCCTTTTGTGAATCTCATGAAAGTTAATGGATTAAGTTCAGCAATGTCCTTAAAGAGGTAGCAATATTATTATTCCTTGGTCCTGCTGAAGCTCAATGACGTGTTTTGGGTCACACGACAGCCCGATGGCAGCGTGCAGTCCCCTTCTCCTAAGCTTAAGAGCTGACAAGTGAGCTCAGCAACCCCAGGATCACACTTGAGGGATCACACTTGTGCCAAGATCACACTTGAGGCACACTTGTGCCTGTGGGATTTGCTCCTGGCTGTTGCACTTGAAGTCTGAGCTTCATGTGCTTTGTTCTGGGCTTTGCCCTGCTCTCGTTTAGATGATTAGAAAAATCCTTTAGACTCTGCTATAAACAGAAGTAAGCAGACAACATCATGCAAGGAGCCTGTTCAAGAGCTAACAATAAATTCAGGGGTACATCTGAGTCTGAATTCTGTCTAAACAGATGCATATACTAACATATACACATATGTACACATTTTTTTCTATCAGTATCTGACACCCTGTTTCTTCCACCACTTCACTCTCTTACATCCCGTCAAGCACTCTTAAGAGAGACTTTAAAATGGTAGTTTGCATGCCCAAACCTCAGCACAGGAATAAAGCAACTAATCAATAAACACTTAAGTCAGCCACTTCTTATGTCTAGGATTTATCTAATAAATTCTTCAAGTACTTTGGCTTATTTTTCTAACTCAGTACCTTGAGAAGTATACACAACTAGGAAGTTTAAATTAATGTAAATAGTGTTATTTATATATCACCAGTTAAGCTGATGCAGTAAAATGAATTCAAATGTGTGAGTCATATAAATTTTATCCCAAACGGATAGTTCAAGATAAATTAATACAAGTGAGGCTGAACAGAAGGAATATAATTTATACCATGTTTTGCACTGTTTTTTCTAACTTGCCTTCCAGTGGAATTTCAAGCTAAACAACTTCAGTTATGGTAAAGATGAAAACTTAGATCTGGCCTTTGTACTCGAAAGCACTAAAATGCTGATAAAGTTACAGAATAGTCAGAATGGAAAGAATTGGCTACGAGGTTTTAACACATGGACAATTAAAGGAAGAAGACAAGGGGAGAGATCCCTCAGTTTCAGCAGAGTAGGAATGGGCAGACATTGGTTTGGGGGAAAAAAAACAAAGCCTTGAAAGCCTCAGTAAACTTAACTATAGTTTTATGTCTAAATAAAGCTTCCTATGTTGGCAATACAGCCAAAGGGAGATTGTGAAGTATTTGCCAAGATGTAACTCTCTGAGAATAATTAAATTTGAGACAATAATAATTGCCTCAATTGATAATTGTTATTTCTGAAGAAACGATGGATGGCTTTCTAGTCAGATACCACTGGCACTCTAAAGAACACTACTGAGATGACCCTAAGAAATCAGAAATCAGCCATTCAATAAAGTATTTGAGACAGACATTATGAAAGTATTTCTAACTAATGAAAGGACACAGAACACCATAGTAAGTATTTGTCATCAAAGCAGTAGCAGTTCTTAAAGACTGATCCTGATCGCAGGCATGCTTGAAATGCAAAATGTAGGAAATGCCAGAAGAAGGGTTATTTTTCAGCCATGTGTTGAACAAAAGGCACCCTGGAGGAGCATGCAGAGCCATTCTTCTCAGGCTCTGTTACTTCTGTCACTAAATCTGATGACCCCTGGAAAGTAGATTTCCTACCTCATGGTAAGCATGCGAGCTTTCAAACAGGCCTGGTGTTTCTATTGTCAGAGCTAGTATATAACAACCTTCATTACCAATCCAAACTAAAATCAACCAGTGTTGACCACTGTAGCTCAGCAGGAGAACTGGACTTCAAAGGGTGGTTTACAGAGGAGGCAACACACAGCAGCTCTTGGTTGAGACCCAATGTATAGGAAATGTACAGGTTAGCAGTGTCTTGAGCTGTAGTGTCATACCAGTGCACAAAGTTCATAGGGAGAATCTGGAGAATCTCAGTCTCTTAAATGTGAGGCAAGAAGGATGAAAAGCTGGAGAGGCAATTCCCTTGTAGCAGTGACCCAGAGCATCAAATCTCGTTTCTTGACAAGGTCTGGAAAGTCTAGCCAAGAAATCCAAGTGTCACAGTAACAGATCCTGCAGGATGAAACACAGCGTATGTCTAGACCAAAAAGAAACTGACAGAATTCTGGTAGGACAGCAATTTGTTTAAGGAACAGCTCTCTCAAAGCCATCAGGCAGGCAGATATGTTTGCCCAAGAAATGGTATTTCACATGGACTTGGGCAGAGCTTCCTTCTTGCAAATAGTGCTTATTTTCAGATTTCTCTACCTGGACAACGTTTTTAATTTTGAAATTAATCTCTTGGTACTGGCAATATTTTCCCACTTCCAATACAAGAGGATAAATGAGGAAGGCCTGAGCCTTTTGTACTTCTGTACTCAGTCAATGTACTCTATCAAAAGGAGATCAAGAAGATCAGAGTGTTCCCTTAAAGTTCATAAGTACACAAGTGTTTCCCTTAATCAAGGTCTACGTCACCATTACTAATTCAGAGAGCACAGTATAATTGCCAGTGGAGAGCATCTTCAGGGAAAGGGAAGTATCTGGTGTGTTTTGTGCTGCTCCTCTATGAAATGAGAGCTGTAGAAGACACTTAGTCTACAAATGAATCTTTTGTGAGTTTCACTGTTGCCTACAGTAACCCTGAGGTCATTCTCTGCAGTCAGTTCATCTGTCTCAGTAAGGAAAGGAATACGAAATGATGGGGCCTTACCAACACCCATAAATAAAATAAAAATTTGGTAGTGTACCAACCAAAGTGCCTGCAAATTTTTCTTGTAAAACAAAGGATATTCTTGGTATAGCTACTCTCCACTTAAGGATAAAACAGTCCTCTTTCTTTCTTCTCTTATATGAAAACATGTGAAACTTTTATTACTAGTTTCTTACACAGGATTTCTGGTAATAGTGTATTAGGGAAAACCACTCCAGAGCCAAACATGACTTTGTCTTACAGAAAGTTTTGAAAACAATCAATATCCCAACCTGCCATAAGCTACAGAAGCAAAAATCTCAATATATTTATCATGTGGAAGAAAGTGTAGGCACCCCAGGCTGAGGGAAATCTACAGGCCATTGCTCTTTGGGCAAGTCAAACCCACCAAAACTACATTTGCCTGACCAGAACCTTGCAGAGTAAATAGTAATGAAATAAACAAAATACTCCTTGCCTTTTGGAACAGTACTTAATCACTAGCTACAAGCAAAAAAAGCATATTATTTTATAGGTTTAGGGTAATCCCTAAAACCTGGAGAGGAAACTGAAAATAGAAGGCAGGATGGCCCTGAGGCCTTTAGAAACTGCTGAAAAAACCCAGTCTTCCTAGAGTAGCCTACAGCATGTAAAAAAAGCCAGAGAATCTCTGAATTCTGACACTTTAGTAAGGCACTAAAAAAAAACCCAAAAAAAGACCCCAACAAAAAAAAAGTGATTTTCTGATAATACCAGCTTTGTCTGGGAAGACCAGGAGAGTGGATATCAATCTCTGTGCACTAAAGGGAGGGAAATAGCCAGCTGGGCTAGAATATTAGTCAAAATACTTATGAACTGTGTAGTTGCCAAGTACAACTAAAATGTCACTATGAAGGTTAAGAGTATGTCTTCCTACTGGGGAATTCCAGAGGAACTACTCTGGAGGGGAAAAAGAAAAAAACCAAAAAAAAAGAAAAAAGACCATGGTTTACAGGGCAAGGTTTCAAAGCTTTTTGGCAAGATATAATTTCTACTGCATTATCACCAGCCCTCAATATCCTCAAGCAAGGGCAGAGACTGGAAGAAATGTGCAGACAAGATGATCCTTCCTTGGCACAGTTACATGCAGATCAGCTCCTGTTATGTCAGCTAAATAAAACAGACTTCTCAGAAAAGCCATCTCAGTGGCTGATGCTAGAAGAAACCTGTCTACCTACCTATCTATTGGCAGAAGATAGAGGTTGTACAGACAATATTATGACAATGTCCAGCTGTTTCTGAAACTTTCAGATTTAGGGGGAATTCAGGTGAGGAGCAAAGGTGAACACTGTCTGCAAAATCATAGGAAAATTGTATCAGCATAATCCTGTAAGTACTTTTCTTCAAAAGATGCTGAAGTATTATCAGGAGTACCTAAACCTGCACAATTAAACCGAGACAGCAATGTTGCCTCTATTGCTTGTGAAGCTGCAACATATCTGAAGTTAAAAAAAAATCACATGATTTTTTTGTTGCTGCAGAAGCAACATCTGAAAATATGTTTAATACATGTCTGCTTCAGTTGGATGTTTTTGTCCCCCACTGTTGCATAGTCAAAGGAAGTTGTGAAGTATGAACTGACCAAGGATTTATGTCCATGTTCAAGCAGCCTGACAAAGCAACTCCTGTAATCAGCTCATGACATTCCCTTGGCTAACTCTGAAAACTGGAGATGGACCATTTGGACATTGTCATTGACTACTTCATATTAGAAACATTAAAAACACTTCTGGGTTCTTTTCCAGTCTCCTCCAGATTTACATTTCTTCTAAGACAGGGTAAATACCTTCAGAGTTATTCTTGACCTCTAGAAGGCACTGGCACCTCAGGGGAGAGAATTTTTTGTGTCTGTCTGTCTGTTAGCTTACTGCATCCAGCTTTAGGGCACCCAAGGTTAATTTTAATTCCCCTTCCTTTGTAATCACATAGCCACTACATTTCTATCAAGAAGTCATTTCTCACAGCTTCATAATGGCTGGTGTGTTGCCACTCTTGGCTTCTAATACCTCACCCTGAGAGCTGAGTCCTCTCCAATGACATGTGGGCAGAGAGTGGGGGTAAAAGTAGCCATTGGCCTCCTCATCAAACTAAAACAGCACCTGACAAGTGACAGATCAGTAAGGATGGATGCTTTACTTATTCATATGCACGCCCCAGCAATTTAGCTGATTCCCTCCCTAATTGTCTTAAGAAAATGAGTTGCCTCTACTTGTCTTATATTTCTACGCACAAAGTAATAAGGATACACCTTGTTTTATCATTCTCAGAGTTACTAAAGGTACTTTTACCTACTTTTTTTTCCATTTCTTTTGCACAACAAACACACCCAGTGCAAGGCTACCTCTTTTTTAGTGGCTGATTTAAAGAGTCAGATACTGGAGAAGATGAAATTGTTCTGTAATTATGCTTATGTAAAGTAGGTGTGACTTAAAAAAATCACTTCCCAGAGGAACTATGATCATGCTTGAATTTCTAATTGAGAAAAGGGAGTATCACTGAAAATTGCATTTTATTTAAAGCTGAACTAAAAACATTTAATCAAAGTTCCATGTAGAAACATAAGGAGAGGCAAGGCACTAAGAAATCACATATGATTTCAGGTGAACAGAAAAACAGATGGAGCATAATAAAAATATTATACTCATGTTTTATTCTTAATTAAGTTGTAAATATTTTATTACAGACTTATGACTAATAGGTGACTATGTAAAGGAAACTTTTTTGAATAGTAATGTTTGTTGACAAGTCCCTGAGCCAGTTTGCATGGGAAGGAAAGTAAGAAGTACACAATTTTGACCTAAAAGCACAGACCAGAAAAGCTGTCTTTAGCTGCATCTGATTCTAATCTGTCAATAATATCCCCATCAAACTGAAATCAAAAAAATTGCCCCCTCAGCAAGTTCCCCCATGACAGAAGTTAAGCACGCTCGATGCTCAGTTTCTGTAGCAATTCCAAAAATAGCTGGGGAATCAGAACCCAACTTCTGACCTGATGGTACAACAGAAAGATGATGGGCCAGCTCCCTTTTCACAGCTCTTTGTGTTTTATGGTGCTGACAACACCAGAGCTCGTTTTTGTCAGTAGACTATTCAGATATGACTCAGAAGACATACAGAGAACAGATACGTGTGCTATCAAGGTTCAATTTTTAAAGTAAATTTTCTGTTCAAAACCACACTGAAAAGAAAAATAATCACCAAAACCAAACCAACAATCACCATACAACAAAAATGTGTTAAACTGATGAAAACTGTCAATAAATAGTTGGTTAAACAATTTGCTGGGCATCTCCTGCCCTCCAACTTCAGTAAGGATGGGAAAGGGAAAAGGTGCATGATACATAACTACGAAAAGCATCCATTTGGGAAAAACTCTGAGGTTAACAAACCTAAACACCACCTATTTTACAAAATTAAAACCTGCAAGTTTATGGCAGCTGAACACATGACCCAAATATGTTGGTTACTATTTAAAAGAAGGAAAAAAAGAAATGAGATTTAAGTTTATCGGGGAGACTTTTGCATCACCCTACACCTGCAAATTAAGAAGTACCTATAGACAGAATAGGCACTTAAAAAGCCCACCTTTGAAGGTGTATAGATAATATGGCCATTTGCTGGGTGATCCATAATCCATACTTGAAAGCAACAGTAGATGGCCTACTTTTCACAAGTGAGAGCTAGAGAAAACCACATTCTGCCATAGGGAGGGGAAGCACAAGCATAGCCTTCAGTTGTAATTGGCACACATAGAAAGAGCAAGCAGAAACATGACCAGTAAAAGAAAGAAGGGCATTCTCCCCGGAAACATATGGGAAGCACAAAACAGAGGTAATAAAACATTAAAGAAGAGGGATACAAACACCAGTGTGTCCAGAAAGTGCACTCATTAGTAATGAACATAATGAAGGTACTGGAAGTGTGAATGCAAAAGTTAATGCCTTCTTTTACATGTATGAGACAGTGCACAGCTAAAGACCAGAGTATCTAAATAAGAAATGTACAAAAGAGTCTTCCAAGTATCATTTTCTATATAACTCACTAGCCTTCGCTAAAGGGACAAGTAAAGGAAAGCACAGAAAATTCCACTTTGACACCTGTCTCTTAAAGCTGTTCTCATTTTCACAGTTTCTCTTTGTAGTTCCTGCACAGCAGAGCTCTGTCAGCAAGTCACTGGCCACAAGCCTGGTTTTCTGCTCACTGATGTCACCAATCCACAGGACCAACTTTTTCTTTGTAATTAGCCACCAAAGATAACTTTCAGGCTAACCTTGCCATGTAAACCAAACACAGTCTCAAATACCTCAAGAAAACCAAGCACTGTTGAGGTGGCCTCTGCTCGGGAAGCTGAGCACAAGCCTTTTCAGTACTTTCAACTATCCTTTTCCTATCTGGTTGAGCTTTCAAACCACAAGTTTCTTAAATGTTGTCAATTGACATTTACAAGGTACCTCAGGAAGTATTTTTGCAGGTCCTTGAAGCATTTCCAACCCTGGAAAACCAGTGCATGTAAACAAATGCAGATGCACGGTTACACAGATTTTGAAGAGTTATTGCTAAAAAAAAATATTTGGTGAAAAACTTTTCAAACAAGATCCACAAAGTTTGCTGGACACAAATGTTCACTAGTAACATAGTGATTGCTTCAGTTCTGTCTAAGTGATAGCAATCATCTATTTAACCACTTAGTCTTGCTTCTAGTTAGGATCCAGCAAATTTATTTCAAAATGAATAGTGTAACATAGGAGTAGCTTAACTGAATGAAATGGCACTACTTATGGGCACAAGGAAGACAGGAAGGAGCACAGCATTATTTGTATATACAGCCTTACTGCAAACATTTGACTAGCTCCTGAACAGTAGTGGGTAATAAGGGATGCAAGGTATAAAAGGGAGGTGATTAATTCGGTCTTGGCCTGAAAAAATTACTTTTCTTGCCAATATTTTGCCACCTCCTATTGACTAATACAGAAAGGGGTGACACAGGGCCTCAGGATGTAAAACAAACATAGTGAGAATTAAAAGCTTTACAATCTAGCCTACATTAAGCTACCACAGTAATAGGGTACATGAAGAGGAACATGAAAAAAGGAAGGAAGGGGTTGATTCCTCTCAACAATATTTAGTTAATCCAACATCGGGAGAAAGTTTGAGAGGGGGAAGGCCACGAGCCTATCAAATACTGGATTTTAATCAGACAACAATGGACTAAGTGGGAAATAGGGTTTGTGTGTGAAGTGTAAGTGCCCATAACAAATCTACAAGATGGGCTTAATAACAGGTTAACCTTTAAAAGGAAACCTGTAAGAAAAGACTGAAAACAGTGAGTTAGGGCCACAGAAGGCAACACATTGCCCCTACGTATCTTCCAGTACAAGGAGAATTTAATGAATTTTACAGACATTGGGCTTCACAAGACAAGAGTCTGCCCCCCCTTTTATTTAAACCAGTGCAAATCAAACACATTTCCCTCCAGTGTACCAAGTCAGTAAAACAAGATGGGAGGAAGACTGTTGTGAAGATGAATGAGGCCTCCCCAGTGGCATGACAGTGAAAAAAGGGTGAACATAAGCAGTTGGTTGCTATGTTCTTCATCACACAAGTGAATGACTAAACACATTTTCCCTCAGCTAAGCTACCAGCTAAGGTTTATAGATTCAGCTCTGCTTCCAGGGGCAGCCAGGTATATCAATAGTACCTGAAGAAGCATCACTGGAGTTGCTTTTAATTTACAAGAGTGAAAATGGGAGAGAAGCAGCAAGCCAAATTCTCTGTTAAATCAGTGCAAAGGTGCAGCTCCATCAGAGGACACTTTTAAAAGCAGCTACAGAACAAAAGCCTCTCTGCTTGCCAGCCAGGCATACATTATAGTAACCACACCCTTCTAGGTAAACCATGTACATAGAGCAAATCACTTCTTTTGTGAACAGGGTTTACTTTATCATTTTGAAAGGCATATTACTATTTCTTGACATATGAGTATGCTTAAATGAATCACTTAAGAAAATAAACCTATTTACCTATGTTTATATTTATTTGCCCTGTCCTCTGTTATTAATCAAATTTTTCTAATATTTTTATCACATCATGTTTAAAATAAACAAATAAACACCACAATTGCCTTTGAAATACTAGTTGCTAGCAATAAAATAAAGGCAAGACATCACACAGACTCTTGTATGACAACAGTAGGTGAGAAGGATGTATTACTCCAGGTAAGCTGATAACATAAAATGTCAATACCCCACCATACTGTCTATTTTCTGTGGCTTTCAATGTCACTGCCTTGATACAGGTTAAAAAGATAGAGCTGCACATGCAGTAAATGTTTTTCACTGTTAGTACTGTGCTTTAAAAAGGAAAAATAAATTTTGTGTGGTGATGCAGGTTTCTACATGGAAGGGAGCTATTTTTCTCTGAGAGTGATGCAGTCAGAGCACCATGGAGCCCACCAGGCTTAGGGAGCTCACTGGACAAGAGGTTCTGCTGGTGTCCAAGGAACTGGTGCCACTTGCCCCAAGCCTCATTTTGCACCTACTATGTATCATGCCATTTCAGAACAAATGAAATAACAGCTTTTGTACAACATATGTTCAGTTCCTGTAGCACTCTATTTTTGCAGTTGGAAGGCCTCAGGCATTGCTCTCCTTCCAAGCCATACACAAACAAAGAGGGCTTACCACAAAAAAAAAAAAAAAAGCCTCTGCTGAAGAGTGTAAGTTTTACCTTTGCTCCCTCACTCAAGATCCTAATTTCATCAAGTTATGTCCCTTCCTTTCATTCTGTATCATATAGCTATAACTTAAAGCTTTGTCCTATAAACAGCACAGGTCCCTCTCGATTTTCCTTTACTGTTCAAAATGGCAGGACTTTGCCATCAGGAAAATCTAGATGTTACACCAGAAAGAAAATAGATCTTTTATTCTCTTGCTAATGCCAATATAAAATAACATAAAATGATTCAGTCTAACCTTATCACTGGATCCCTATTGGCTAATTCTTGCCTTCTCACTCCAGTTCTATACCAGAAGACACTGCAGTTTTTCAGTGCAGGGGCTCCAGAAGAATCACAAGGTAACAGGAGTCTAGAGAGCTCTAGAACTGCATGTGCTGAAACCAGGTGTGCAAACCTGGAGATCTAGGCTATGTCATCTACACAGCTGGAGTAGGAGCCAACAGAGCACCTCCTCGTTCCTCTATACACACAGATGTGCTGCAAGGCTGATGGAGAAGGGCAGCCAGCACAGAGGAGATCACAGCCTATGCCATTTGCTCTCTGTATGGTTCAGGCAGGAGGGGCTCTTGTTTCCAGCTGCTGAAAAGGTTTCTTCTCAGCTCATTACCCTTTCTCTGGCTTTTCAGCCTGGCTGCAATAAAACACGGATGTGATGGTGTGGATGCCTCACAGTTTGCCATTTCTTTTGCCCTAACCACATCCACACAATGTCCATGCTCAGGAGGGCAGGTGGCTGCCACTCACACCTGCATGCCTGCTGCTCTCAGTCCCCAGACATGCGTGGCACATCCAGCTGCCCCTCAGAAAGGCAGCAATGCAGCCCCAGCCGGGAGCTCACACACTGAAGTTACTGGAGTAAAAATACTGATGCACATAATTGGACATAATTTATATAGTTTAGGGGAATCTGTCTAAATATGTGGCTCTAAGTGATTCAAGTGGCATTAAACCCCAGTCACCTGCCTACCTCCCCAGAGTTTTTAATCCGGATTATCTTTTCTTATGAGGAGCTGATGTTAGGAAGTCTCACTAAAGGAAAGCGTTCCTTTCCATTTTGCTCCAAATGTGCTAGCAATGTTTCTTGAAAATATTTCTGGCCAAAATATAAAAAAACACATCTGATTTTCAAGTATAAAACTACCACAGATGCGTTTGAAACTTTACAGTAACTAGAGTCTAAAAGTGAAACTAAAAAAGTGAAAGTTGATTGTTGTTTTTCACTGCACAATCTGAGATAAATGCAGAAAGTAAACAAAAAAAGCACACATTAACATGCATTTATAAAAATGCTTCTTGCATTCTAAGATGCCTTCAGACCAAAGGGAAAGAAAGGTGGCTATTTGCAATGCTTGGGATAGCAAAAAGAAAAACTGTGTGTGTGATCATGTAAGTACCTAGACAATGATTTCACAGTATTCCTTCCAGATTCTGTGATAAGCTCAGCAAAAGTAGCAACATCGCATAGGCAGAGATTGCTTGTGGGATTTTCCAGAGTCTTAAGAGTTTATGCAGCTCCTTCCTATCTCTTTGGAAAATCCCAGTGTTCAGGCTTACTGTTCTTCTTCTCCCAGATAAATTGACTTAATGATTTCTTTCTATTTGGTTATGTCTGGTTAACTTATGCTGGCAATATTCAGCCCAAGTCACGCCAGCTACACAGCAGATCACAACAGGACAACACTAAAGAAGACAACCTGCCTTGGATTTGGTGTTAAACTAGGATTCTTGAAACTTTCTTTACATGCTTTTAACTCCATTTTGAACTCTGTGTTTGTAGTGGAGGTGCAGGAAATCAAATAATTTGCTGTGTATTTACCATTTCTGTAATTACTTTTAGTAAATTACGTAATTTGTGCAAGTAGATGACGAGAAAACGAATTCACACTGTTTACAATTACTGTCAGTTGATGCAATTACTATAAATAGGCTCAAACACATCACTAATTAATGAAGTTGGAAGGGTAATATAAGAAGAAGTCTCCTACTGCACATCTAGGGCATATGATCTCTAAGTTCAGATGCAGGAGGGTGATTTCCTTTAGGATTTTGGCAAGGATATATTCTAAAGAATCCTTGCACTCTAAAACTGCATCTGGCTACAGATGCTCAAGGCTGAAAAAATACCTGATTTGTGGTGCATTTTTAGCTAAAAGTTAAACATTAAAAATGAATAAACACCAGTGGAGTGCACAAGCACACCTTACTGATTTTACTGGGTTTTACATATGTAGAGTTGGGGAAGACTTACCTTTAAAATTGGAGTGCAAGTATCATTTCTCTATTTTGAACACGTAAAAATATGTTTTATTTGCAATTCTAAATGTTCTTACAAAGCAAGTATGGGTTTTTTTCAATGTGGGAAGAAAAAAAAGGTTTTTTTTTTTTTGAGTCACTGGGGAAGAAATGCAGTTTAACACAAAACCTTCAGAAGAAAATTGTGCATATTAACAGTTCCCTTGAGAGCAATAATAGATTCTTTGCATTTATTCAGCAAATTTACATCCAAATGGGGAAGATGTTGGATTTGTCTCAGTTAACCTTGAAATATTTGCAAAAATCAACAAGGGAAAATGTTTCCTACAGAAGCAGGAAGAGATAACCTTGTACAGTTTTGTTTGTACCTCTGTGGGAAACTAGAGGCAACAGAACCACACTGTTTCAGTGACATGAACATTTTCTGTCCAAGATCCAATGAATCCTGTCACAGACTTACAGCTTCATTGACTATAGGCCTAGCTCCAGGCCTCCTTAAGCCACACTCACTAGCAGAGCAGCATTCAGAAATCTCTCTTACTTTTAAATAGTTTTCTGTAAAGGATTGAGAACTGGACTCTGCCAGAGCCATATTGATGGCGGATGATACTTCTATCATTCCCACTATGGGTAATAAAAGCAACATTTTACACACACACACACACACACACACACACACACACACACACACACTGTTATACTTTTGTGGAGTATTAGCAACTTTGAATCTGCAACAGTTTCTTTTCCAGAGGAATGTAATGTAATGTCCCCAACACCCAGCATCTGTGCTAAGCTACAGTGCAGATGCTGAGGTGTCTTCCCGTGCCTTCGCTACTCTGTTTTCCTTCACTACCCAAATTCCAGGAAAACAAACAAAAGAACCCAAACACCTCCCCAAAACCAACCAAACAAAAAACCCCCACAACAACAACAACAAAACACCTCAAAAATCTTATCAATTTGAGCAACCTTTTTCACTGCTGATGCCAGTGTACACTTCATATAAAGTTGACCCGGCGCAGAACCAGTATTCCAGTTCTCCCACTGCTGTTAGCACTAAAATCCCATCTTTCCTAGCAGAGAAACGCTTTGCAAAGACGCAAAGATGCCACTGTATAAAGCACCTCCACCCTGCACTACAAATGCTGCTCCCCCAGTGGGTGCAGCAGCCCCGTTTTACAGGTGGTCCAGAAGAACCGAGAAGGGAGGGCAGCAGCAAAGCAGGAATGACGAGCACACTCTGGCAAATGTGGGACAAGGTGTGATCCCAGGAAGCGGGGCATCTGCCGAGCTGAGGGAAGCAGCTCCGGCAGCGCCCGCGAATCCTCTCTGCAGACGGAGACTGCGGGAAGCGGGAGATCAGAAAGGGCGATAGCGGAAGACGCCTGAAGACTGCCCTGTGCCCCTGTCTCCGAGGGTCACTCCGCCTTTGAGGGGGGGGGGGATGGAGGGGACAACCCCGAGCCCGCCCGGCTCTCCGGGAGCGGCCCCGCCCCGTCGGCGGCTCACTGATGAGCCGCGGCACTTTGAGGACAGGGCGAGTGCGCCGAAACCGCTGCAAAGCCCCGATTTTTTTTTCAAACAGCAACGCAGCCTGGGAACTTTGCATGTTTCGCCATTTTTCACGTCCTGACTCATTTCTGTATCAAAAAAAAATGTGTTCTCTGGAGCTCATCGGACAGCCGCCGCCTCTCCCGCCGCAGCGGCGGCAGGCACCATCCACCGCCTGGCAGCAGCAAGGGGAACTATAGAAAAATCCCCCGCGGTTCGGCAGGCACCAGGCAGATCCCGTCCCCCCTGTTTCCCGACCGTCCTTTTTATTTTATATTTCCTGCGGGGGAGGGGGGGGAGAAGTGTGGTTGCTCGCCCCCCCAGAGGGCCGCCGCCGCTGCACCCGCACGCCACGCAAGAACCGGAGCAGGTGCACCTGCAAAGGGACATCCTCCCCCCCTCGGCAGGAGGCTCCTACGCGACTCGGAGGTGGTCGCCGATACCCCCGCGGTGGGGACGGGGGTGGCTTCGCGTTACCCCACGGCGGGACTCGCCCTTCCCACCCGCCGTTTAGGGGGCTGCAAGGGATGGCTGGGGGGGGAGGCTGCCCCCTGCTTCGACGGCTTCCTCAGTGAGAAGCTGACGCTGAGGGGATGAGGGGCTGCGGCCGTGCCGTCGAGGGTCTGAGGCGCTGGCGCGGCGCGT
This sequence comes from Heliangelus exortis, assembly GCF_036169615.1. Classification (NCBI taxonomy): domain Eukaryota; kingdom Metazoa; phylum Chordata; class Aves; order Apodiformes; family Trochilidae; genus Heliangelus; species Heliangelus exortis. Next base: position 58,248,113 of record NC_092424.1, on the reverse strand, counting down.
CCCGCGGTGGCGGGCGGGGCGGGGCCGGGCGGGGAGGGGCGGGAGAGCCCCGTCGGGCGCGCGGCCCCGGTTCGCCCGCCCCGCGCCCCGCCGCCGCGGCACGGGCCCGCCGAGCGGCGCCAGGCGCCTGCGCACTGTAGGGGCGCCAGATTTGGCGGGAGGGGGAGTGTCCAAGGGCCCTTTGTTTGATGGCATCTCTGTTTACAGAGTTTACTCTTTAATCTCAACCTGTTTCCTCCTCCTCTTCCCGCGGCTCCTCGGCACTCCTGTGCGCGGCGGCGGAGCGCCTGGGCGCAGCCCGGCAGCAGGGCGCGGCGGCGAGCGAGGGCTCCCCCCCGTCCTCCTCCCCCAGCGGCCGGTGCGAGGATGGCCCGGAGACCCCGGCACAGGTAACCCGCTGTCTGCAGGCGGGGGGCGACCGGCCCCGCTCTGCTCCGCTCCTGTCAGACTGGGCGAAGGGCGGGGGAGAGGGGAGGCAGCGGCGGGCTTGTCCGGTGGACGGGGCAGCCGGAGGGCGGGCAGCTCCCCGTCCTCCGCGTACCTGCGCTACTCCGCCCCCGGCCCCCCAAGGGCAGCGCGAAGCTTTCCCCTCCTCCGGAGGCGCCGGGGGAGCGGCAGCCGGCGGGACCTGCCGCAGAGCCACCGCCGACGGGGTGCCCGGGCCCTGCGCCGCACGCCTACCGGGCTCAGTGACGGGACCCCGGGAGGCTCGCTGCCCGCGGGGGCTGTGAGAAGCCCGGCGGGGATGCGCACCCCGCAACTGCACGGCAGGGTAATGTCCGACTGGCTCGGCGGCGGCAGGTAGCGAGTCCCGTCTCATTCATTCATTCATTCATTCATTCCCGTCCGGGTGGGACGGCAGGTGGGCGGCAGGCTCGGGAGCTGAGCTGGCTCTCTCGCTTTTTTGCTTTTGGGGTCTTTTTCTCCTAATTTTATTTATTATTGCAGTGGCGGCCGCTTTGCCCTCGGGAAAGCGGCTCTCCCCTGCAGGAGTAGTCGCGCCCTGCGGGGCTTGGCTTTTTCCCGCACACACCGCTCGGTACATGCCGGAGCACGTCAGAGCGGGCGGACAGTTGCGGGGGCTGCGGGTCCGACGGGGCGTTCGCCCGGAGCTGTCACCTGTGCCCGTCCACCCGCCGCGCTCCGGGGCTAGGGCGATCTCCGCTGCGCCGTGCCGTGCTGTGCTGTGCCGCGCCGGGGGCCGGGGGGACCGCGGGGGTGTCTGGCTGGACTAGACGGGACGGGGGGCAACGCCGCGTGGTCTCGCCCGTGCCGCCGCTGCCGGACTGTCGCACAGAGCGGGGTTGTTGTGTAATTAGCCGGGGACTGCGGGTCGGACACGTGGAGGCTTTTTTCTCTTTCTCTTTGCAGCCCGGCATCCACCGCTCTTCCCCTCCTCTTTGGCTGGGCTGTGACAGGAGAAAGCCGCAGCCCTGCCTTTCCCTGCCCGCTTGTCGGCCCCGTCCGGCGGGACTCTGTCCATGGAAGGGGGACTCCTTTTTTTAAGGGAGAGAGGCTTGCGGTGCGGCAGGAAGCAGCGGGCCTCCGGGCGAGCGCCGGGCTGTACTTTATCGCCTCACTGTCAGAGCTGGGGTGCCGCTGGGGCTGGCGCCGAATCACCCGGCCCGTCTCTCCCGAAAGAGAGGGAAGAGAGGGACAGCCGCTGCCTGCCTCGCGGGCGCCTCCCGCAGGGACACGATGCTCCGCCACCCCGGGCTCGGCCCGTAGCCCCGCCGCGGCGGCTCGGTGCCCGCCTGTCCCGTGGGGCGCGGCGGGGAGCGCGGCTGCCCCAGCGTGCGGCGGGCTGAGGCGCGGGCTCTGCGCCGTGGGGCCAGTGCCCAAATTCCTTCAATCACAGAAGCAGCAGCGAGTCATTTCCTCTCCACCCCTCATTTTATTTTCTTCTCTCATTCTTTTTTTCTCCGCGTATCGTTGCACCAGCCGGTTGCCCCGGTGAGCGGCGCAGCGCTGCTACCGGGGGAGCACTGGGGTGGGCGCGGGGCTCCGACCCTCTGCTCCCTCCCCCCCCCCCCCCCCCCCCCCGGGCGGAACGCAGAGCCGCGTCTCACCGATGGTGTTGGGGAGGGAGGGTCGATTCGGGGCTGCGGCTGGAGGTGCCAAATAAATGTTAGGAAAACTGCTGGGGGCCCGGTTGGCTAAAATGAGCTACCGAATGTCCCGAAATCCCAGGGCCCTTTTCTCCTGCTGGAGATCACAGGTAATACAGCGAGGTTTGCTTAGTCCTACGGTGCCAACGAGGCTCCGGTTATTTAAATAAACCGGTTACATGACTGGCACCGCGTTTCAGTCATTTTTAACCCGTTCGCCGCCGGTGTCCTGCGGCTGGTGCGGGACGGTGTTTCCCTGCTGTGCCCGGGACACGCCGCACACGCCTACCCGGGGCTTTTGCTGTCTGCGAAACTCATTCTCAAAATGATACTTGGAAATAGAGCCACAAAGCTTCCTTTGGCATAGGGGCAGCCGTGCAGCTGTCTCTGTGTGTCACTTCAGGAAGAAAAAAAAAAAAAAAAAAAAAAGTGAATCTCCTTTTGCTTTGCTCAAGGAGCCTCGGCGTGAAGGGGGGGAGCTGCAGCCCGGTTCTTCCCCCCAAAAATGGTTAGGTGGGACGGGGTGTAGGGAGGGAAGGTCCGGGCCAGGCAGTCTGGTGAACTGCGGTGCCCTGGAGGCGATGGGCAGGGGGGTGAGGCGGGAGCCACCCCCCAGAGGGTCGGGGAAGGCCCCCGGAATCAGGGCAGGCCGTGAAAAATGTCCTACGTCTAGGGTAGTTCTCATGGCACATGCCAGAAAACAGCGTTGAAGATCTAAGGTGCGATCAGCCCAGTGCTCTTTAAAGGAATACGTTTCACATCTTGCATTTGGGAGGTGTTTGCATCTGGACTAACAGTCTCTGTGCTTCACTGCATCTTAATTTATAAAGTGATCTCCTGAAAACAAGTTAATAGGATAAGCAGTGCCTGATAATTTTATTACAAAATAACTTTATTTTAATGCCTTAGTCATACCTTAACACGCCACAGCATACCATACCATCAGATATATCACAGGTTTTAGTCTCCTAGCAGGATATTGTCTCCTTTCTAGCACTTGTGGTTTATCATCTCTTGGCTGAAGTGTCAGAACTGCCGCTCCTATCTTAAAATAAAATACTGCCCACCGTAAAGACAGCTCCTCTTGCAAAACCCTCTCTTTTTGTTTTAGTTAATTGGGTAGAGCAAGTGCTGTTTGTGAAAAGAGTGAGAGTCCTTTTTACCCATAGATAGCCTCTGGGGAAATCCCTTAGTCATGGCTTAGGTGAGTAGCAGGGTATTTCAAAAACAGTATGAGGTATTTAGAAATAGAGTAGAGGTAATAAAGACTTAAGCTAGAGAAGTGGAGAGTATAAAAGGGTTCAGTTATTTTTTGTTTACATATTAAATGTAATTGTCCTCAGCTCTTGCCTGTCCAGAGCCATAAATGGCAGGCATATTTTATATTAGAGCATGTTAATGCTATCACTTACTGCCTTTACTTAATTATAGAAACTTTTGCCTTCATATATAGGGTCCATATTATCAAACAAAGTTATAATTGGTTAACTTTATGTATTTACACACAATCTGTTTTACTGGGGAACGATATAACTATCTGCTCTATTAAACATATGAAAACATGAATATTTTTCAGAATGTGTGGCACGAGTTAAAGATTTTGAACATGTGCTTGTGTAATGGACAAGCTTCTCTTTATTGTCCCAAACATTGTATTTTAATTTGAAACCTTCATTGGTTGAAAGTTTGCCAAATGTGTAATTCACCACTGATCTAACAGTAAGAGCAGGTCTAAACATGCACAGTAATACTGAGGTTGCCAGCCCTTTGCTTGTATCTGTGGATACCAAAAACAGCAGAACCAGTTCAGAATACTAGAACAACAGAATGCAGAACAAAATCTTGTTGTGCAAGTTTTAAAACTTTTATCTGGGTAACCTTTGTAAGGCTTGTAGTGGGGTTTTTTGTGCTTTGTAATTAAGTAGCTCAAGTTCTCATGTTCCACTCTGTGTTTCCCTCTGCAGTATATATAGCAGTGATGATGATGAAGAGGATGTTGAGATGTATGATCATGATTATGATGGTCTGCTTCCTAAGGCTGGAAAACGTCACTTAGGAAAAACCAGGTGGACCCGTGAAGAGGTAAATCTGAGTTCATTCATCTTCTGCATGTAAAAAGACAGAGCATGGATCATGTTCTTCTCCAAGTTCCTCATTCACAAACTAACTTCAGTGACAGTCCCATGTGTATGAACAAGGACAAAGTTTCTGACCCTCTCGCTTCGTTCAGTGTTTTATTTAACTCTGGGGATTGCTCTTATCTTTTAAACAACATGTACAAACACCATTTTTTATGTCTACCAAAGTCTACCTTACAGATGCATGAATCTGAGTGTTATTCCTTTTGGAGAAACCAATTAAGAGTCACCTGTAGCAATGCTTGATGGTTACTGCTGCTGCTTTTTGTTTGAAAGTGGTTGCTATGTGAGAACTGACGTGTGTTCAGTGTCCCACAGCAGCAAACAACTTTGGCAGAAACTGCTGCAGTCCTTTTGTGCCATTTGAAATTTGCACTTTAATTGCAGCACTATGGTTCTGAGTGGAAATAAACAAAAAGCTGGAAGAAAGGAGTCCAGCAGTGCCAAAACTGAGCTTGAAGATGTATTTTGCTTTTGAAGGTCAGAACAAGTTTTAGTCATGGTACCCTTGTGCTGACTTTCAGGGTAAATTGTGGTATCAAACTCCTCTGCCAGGTGGATATCCTGTGGCCATTTAACTAGTTTGAGTGTATTGTGAAATACATTAATACTCTTCTTAAGTTATGCTTTGAATTTCTCCACACTAAAGATGTATATTATTACATAAACAATGGCAGGTGACCTCTTGCAAGGATTCTTTTTTATTTGTTTTGTTTGTTGTTTTGTTTGGTTTGGGTTTTTTTTGTTGTTGTTTTTTTGTTTTTTTGTTTTTTTTTTAAATCAAAGCCTGGTCTTACAGAGGTGGATGTGGATGTGATGGGGCCTGAGAGGAAGGGATGGCACTGGAGCCCGATGGCCACTCTCTTGTCACATGGACTGGGAGTGTGCTGTCCAGCACTGATCAGAGAAAGGGAGGGTTGCTGCCCTCCTCTTATCTCTCCAGGCGGTTCTCTCTTTGTCACACTATCTCACTCTTGCCTAGTGCATGAAATTGGTTTCTTTTGTCTCTAGGATCTCTGGCCTTATAATTAAAAATCCTAGGCCAAATTTCTTGCTTTTTCAAGAAATTGTATGAAAAACTCCCTCACGGTGATCAGGGGCAAAAAGAAGCCATTAGTTTTGTTGTGCATTCATTGTACAGATAGGCAATGAGCAAATTACTGGAACTCCCAATACTTGCATGACATTAAACTGAGGCTGTGATTTTTGGAGGTTCCCAAACAGATAAGTGCCTGGGTTTTTACTGAATTCCATTATTATTCTGATGCCTGGCAGCTGAACATCCATGCTTTTCTGTAAATCCAATACAAGAATAACAGTTACATTGCTCTGATTAGTAAAATGGGAATGTATAATGCAAGAACAGTGCAGAAACATTGGCCTTTCTTCTTCACCACAGTAAAGAACTTACCAAAATTCACAGGAGTAGAAAAATATCAAGATTTAGGCAGCTAAAAATACGAAAAGACTACAGACCACCTTCCATTACTGTTAGGGCACAGAAATTGCTGTATACTTTGGGTTTTTTGAATGTATGCCATTTGCATTATAAGATACTGCAGTATTAATTATGTCTGGGTTTTTTTAATGATTCAGGATGAGAAACTGAAGAAGCTTGTGGAGCAGAATGGCACGGAAGACTGGAAGGTCATTGCCAATTTCCTTCCTGTAGGTGGATATTGGTTTGTTTCCAGTTCTAGTGACAACTCTTTATCAGAGGTTTCCAAGTAAGGGAAAGGGGAGTGGCTGCTTTATAGTTACATTTTTGCAGGAGATACAAAACCTCCAGAGTTGGGGACCTCAGAATATTGTGAAAACCCTTACCTTTAATTTTCCTTTTATTTCTCAGAAACATTTGGGAAACAAAATAACAAAGGAACAAAAATGAGGTGTTACAAAGTAGATGGTCTGTATGGCACTGGAACAGAATGTCTCAGGACAGATTAAAAATAGCTTTGATGAATTCTAAGTGGATTAGAAGAGAATTGCTTAGTGAACACTTTGGCTTTTGTAGAAATACTGCATGTGAAAGCATGACAGCCATTGTGCAGATGATGAAGATTCAGTTTGTGTAGTTTTGTTGACAGAGTCATCACTGCAGAAATGATGGAAATCTTACCTATTTCAGTGGGCAAATTGAGAGTTGAGCACTTTCTTCTCCGACCTACTATATCAGTCTATGTCGTTTAGTAGTCATAATTGGCAGTGAAATATGTTGGGAACAAGTGTACCTAGATAAGAGCATTATCACTCTACATTCATCTTGCCTAAAGAATGATCTACTTTGCATATTTTACATTTCACTAGAATCGGACAGATGTTCAGTGCCAGCACCGATGGCAGAAGGTACTAAACCCAGAACTTATTAAAGGTCCTTGGACTAAAGAGGAGGATCAAAGGGTAAGTAGTTTTCCTTTTGATGCTTTAATAGTGGGTTTCATGCTTTGGGGCAAAACTCCTAGAGATTTTGGTGGTCTCAACTCTAATATGGCCAGAGACAGCCTGATCCTATCGGTACCAATGGTTAGTATTTGTGTGCTGCTTTCTAAGTTTTGTTAGAATGCAAATTAGTTAATTAATTAATGTTACTTTCCAGCACTGTATAACAGAATCATGGTCTAGAAGTGCCTTAACTATTACCAGATTTTTCCTTTTGGGTGAAAGTATAAATGGGGGACCTTAATTGTGTGTTAGTTTTACCATGCCAATTTTGAGAAATGTTGTTGAAAATACTGCTCCACCACAGAAAGATTTCATTGATTCATTATGCATCATTAAATACAGGCAGTTTTTATGTCCTTCTTTGAAGGTAATAGAACTCGTGCAGAAATACGGTCCAAAGCGCTGGTCTGTCATTGCTAAGCATTTGAAGGGAAGGATTGGAAAACAGTGCAGGGAGAGGTGGCACAACCATTTGAATCCAGAAGTGAAGAAAACCTCCTGGACAGAAGAGGAAGATAGAATTATTTACCAGGCACACAAGAGGCTGGGAAACAGATGGGCAGAAATTGCAAAGTTGCTGCCTGGACGGTAATGACATTTACCTTTAGCTCTTAAATAGGAAAAAAGGAAAAAGCTGTAGGTCTGAGCAGTCTGTTTCAGTTGTCTCAGGCTGCACTTTATAAATCAAAACATTTTGGAATCAAAACCTGGAAAGCCAGTGACATTGATGTGCGTTTTTCTCAGTGGGAAACTGTGCTGTTTGGCAAGTACTTGGAACAGTATGCTATTTTTACATGCTTTTAATCTTTGCCATAGGTAAAAAAAAAAGCAATAACTAGAGCAAGTCCATAATAGTCTCTCAAATCATAGAATAGCTTAGGTTGGACGGGACCTTAGGGATCATCTACTCCAACCTTGGGCCCAGCCTTGGGCAGGGATGCCTCTCATCTAGACCAGGTTGCTCAAAGCCTCATCCAACCTGGCTTTGAACATTGCCAGGGAGGGAGCATCCACAGCTTCCTTGGGCGAGTTGTTCCAGAGTCTCACTAGCCCCGTACTAATGAACTTATTCTAATACTCAGTCTAAGCCTATTCTACTTTAGTTTAAAGCCATTTTCCCTTGTCTTATTGCTAGACATTCTTATGAAAAGGCCCTCTCCAGCCTTCCCGTAGGTTCCCTTGAGGTATTGGAAGGCATTTATAAGGTTCCCCCGGAATCTTCTCTTTAGGCTGAACAATCCCAGCTCCTTCAACCTCTCCTCATAGCAGAGTTGATCCAGCCTGTGCATATGCCTATGGAATCTTATTTGTGCTTGCAATAACTGTCAAAGTATAAATTGATTTAACAGGGAAGGATCAGGCTCTACAAGTGGAACATAATTTACATTCGGCTAAAGGTATACCTTCAGCATGAAATCCAGACTGTTTATTCAAAATTATTTAAGAGAAGACTGATTCAATATTTGGTTTTGTTCCTGAATAATCCAGGTGATTTTGACCTGTTAAAAATCCATGTGTAAAACAGGAGAAATTGTCTTACTCAAACTGTGGTCCTGGAAATACTTGTTTCATTGAAGGCTAATGCACAGCTTGCAAATAATTTCAGATGTTCCATGTCTTCCTTGCTCTGCAGAAAAGTGTCTCAACGTAAACTGTAGTTAAGCAAATGATCTATGCAAGGGAGAGGTTTCCATTCCCATTTTTATCCTCCTATTTGGTGAAACATCTTCAAGATCTAAATAGAATGCTTAAGATCACAGCAGCCTTCTAAGCAGACATTCCATAGGCTGCTTTCACCTTCCAGAAGAAAAAGAAAAAAGAGTTAACCCTTTGAAATTCTTTTTGGTTTTGTAACTTCCACACGTCATAGACACCCTTTCCAAAGATATTGTGTGGTAGTGATGTTTTTCAAACAGCTGTTTCTTAGCATACTCTTAAAATTCTCATAGACATAAGTTTGGGGTTTTTTCTGACTCCTGTACATGAGAATTTGAATCTCAGTTTTTCTGCAGCCAAAAAAAATTCCAACAGCTTTATTTACTAGATTTGTGTATATTCCATGATATTGTCATTGTCTTGTTGGCCAATTGGAAAGTTGCTAGGAAGTTAGTCTTTTCAGCACTGTCTTTCTTTCCAGCAATGAGATACAATAAAACTCCACTCTGCTATTAAGGTGTAGGATGATGATGTTGAGAGCCCTTTAGGCTGGCCTCAAAGGGGTATTAGCCTTTGCTGTCACCTCACCTCATTGGGATGGAGGTGAAGCTGAAGTTACTCATTTCTTACAGTTTGAGGACCTAAGGCTTAGAGATTGCTTTTAAAAGTACACATTCAACGACAGCCCACTTGTCTTTTCCCCTGCCTTTTATATGAAGCATCTTTCCTGAGAAGCTGAGAGTAGCATTTGTAAAGATGGGGGCAGGAGGAAGGCCAGAGACCAGTTCAAGGTTTAAACAGAAATGCCAACAGCAGTTTCCCTCCCATTAATCTGTCTGAATCTGTCTGAACTGGAAACGCTGATTTTTAAAACTCCTCAGACCTCTGTTATTTCTCTTGCAGAACTGATAACGCTATCAAGAACCACTGGAATTCCACCATGCGCCGCAAGGTTGAGCAGGAAGGTTACCTGCAGGAGTCCTCCAAGGCCTGTCACTCCTCAGCAGCTGCTGGCTTTCAGAAGAGCAACCACTTGATGGCCTTTGCTCACAACCCACCTTCTGCACAGCTGCCCGTAGCCAGCCAGCCCCCTCTCAGCAGTGACTACCCCTACTACCACATCTCTGAGCCCCAAAATGTAAGTGCCTGAAAATGCCTCGTGGGAGGGGGATGTGTTCTTTTTGCTTTGGGGAATAGGTGGGTGCAACTTAGCCAGACCTCATTTTAGGAAGCATGAAGGGTTTTCTGCCAGTCTTGGTGGACCTGCGTGTGTTTGATGTCAGGAAGGGGCTCGCTTGACTTCATTGTCATTCAGTGTTGCAATGTACATTTCAAGTTGATGGTGGGCATTCCAGTGGTGGAGTTGGATTCAGCATTTTTAGCATCTTTTAAGGAGTGAACATGTTTCCAATACTGTCTTACAGTGGTGAATATTAGATTTCTTGAAAATATGTTGAACCTGGTTAAATCCTGTGTCAAATCTCCCATGTTCCCTTCAGTAGTAATCCAGTTTGTGGGTTGCCTGTCAGAACCAAGTAAATAAGTTTTATTTTTAATCTGATTCCTTTTTAATTAATGATTAATAACAAAACAAGCTGCTGCTTCAGACGGTTACATTGGAGTTTTAGATTATAGTAAATTGCATGTTTTACATCTTCAATTTAAAAAAATCTTACAATTGTGTCTATAAATTATTTATTTTCTCTCATTCAGGAAGGGTAAATACTTTGTGTGTGAGTTTTCTTTTTTGCTTTGTAATGCTCACTGCAGAGCAAAAAAACAGCTCACCAAAGAAACAGTTTACTTTTCTTGTAAATATTGTTGCTTTTTCTGCTAATTCATCTTCATAGAGTATAAAAGTTAAGTACCTAAACCAAAAATATGATTATCACAAATTCTCAATGCAGGCAGACAATATGATAGAAATAATAACTTTAAGTATCTTTTGCTTTTTGGCCTAGGTCCCTGGTCAGATCCCATATCCAGTAGCACTGCATGTAAATATTGTCAATGTTCCTCAGCCAGCTGCTGCAGCTATTCAGGTAGATAACTTGAACCTCATTTCAAGAGTCAATTTGTTAAATATTTGATAAGTAAAAATGCAGATGTGGCACATTAAGGAAGCATTTTAATGTAATAAGTGTGGTGCAGAGAGAAAATGGGGAAGGTGGGGGAGCTCTCACATGGCTAGTAATTGCTTCTTCTGAAGTGGATTTAAAACACAGTAGTTGACATCTGGTGTGATAGCTTTCACTTTCTCCATTTCAAATGTCTATACTGAAATTCAGTAGGGACTTTGGTAGTAAAAAACACAATTGATACTTGTTTCATCTTTGAGTCTAATTTAGCTTTTGTAATCACAGGACGGCAAGCCATAAGCATTTTAGTTGCTACATCCCATCAGACCTTTATCTTTTCTTTTCCCTTAACTCTTAATTTCAGAGACACTATAATGATGAAGACCCTGAGAAAGAAAAACGAATAAAGGAATTAGAGTTGCTACTAATGTCGACTGAGAATGAACTGAAAGGGCAGCAGGCATTACCAGTAAGATTGTCACTGTGTGCTTGGATGGAGGGATAGCAGCATTACCCCAGTGCTTGTCTTTCTAACTTTATACTCCCCCTCTGCCTTCGATACTAATCAAGGCTCTATATTTCCCTTTTAAAAGGATGAAACATAGCACATGTATAATTTGTATTTGCTTTGTAAATTCTCTTATTGCAAAAAAAAAAAAGCAAACCGTTCGCAGGTATTTTTCTTCACAAAGTGGGAGCAGGGCTGGGCTCTGTAATACGATGTAATACTGGAAACACAAAGATTTTATGAAAACGAAAAATCCCCCAGATCTTAAATCAACAGGATCTGCATTTCTGAAAGTGTGCAATGGTTCATGTGATGAAAATGTAGTGCCTGTACATTAGATTTTTCTTCTCTGTCGTATTCTTTCCTTCAGCTGTGTTTTATGCGCTCGTAAGGTTCAGACTTAGTGCATGTTTGACAGTTTGTTTTAATTCTCCAAATAATGTTAGATTCTTCATAACTGCATGTGTGGAGCAAATGCTGGCTATTACTGAATTCTCACATTGTTGTATATGCCATTGGATGTTAGTATGTGAAAACCCTTATATAATTAGTTAACACTATCACCAAAGCCAAGAATCCCCAAACTGTTTTTGAAGATAGGTGATAGCCAGCAGATTCTTTTTTTTGGGTAATATTTAAATTAATAGTAAAACAACTGCATGCATGTTACGTTAGTTTGGCCACTTTTTAACTTTAGTTAATGTTTTGCAATTTCTTCTGTTGCATGATCACACTGGAAAGAAACTTCTGTTAATTTGTTCTTCTGCTTTCCTAACCACGTTGATTTGACAGACTCCTCATTGCATTGGTGTAAGCTGTAGCATTAGACAGGGATAGAAGAAGAAAAGGAGATAAGCAAACAAAAGCAACTCTAACTCTTAAACCCTTTAGCCTTCTGCAGTGCTGAGTGCTCAGTAGGGAAATCCTGCCATTTCTTTGCTTCTCACAGAAAATGACTTGCAGGAACTTTTTGAACTTTTGGAGTAACACAGTATGAACTGATTATGCGTTAGTAATGATACATGCTCATAATCCTGGAAGTAAATTATGAGGTAACTTTAGGATAACAAATACAATGCCAATGTTTCTTAAAACAAGATCTTGCACTGATGAAAGGAAACATCTTGACAATTATTTCATAGGCATAGGCTTTTAGATTATGATGCAACTACTTTTATCTTTCCTCCAGTGGCATCTGATGCCTTGTGCAATTTCATTGCTAAGTTCCTTCTGCCTTTCCTCCCCCCCTCTTTTTTTTTTTTTTTTTTTTCCTTCTTCCTTTAGACACAGAACCACACATCAAACTACCCTGGCTGGCACAGCACCACGATTGCTGACAGTACCAGGACCAGTGGTGACACTGCACCTGTTTCCTGTTTGGGGGAACATCAGCACTGTACTCCATCTCCACCAGTGGATCACGGTTGCTTACCTGAGGAAAGTGCATCCCCTGCACGGTGCATGATTGTTCACCAGAGCAACATCCTGGATAATGTTAAGAATCTCTTAGAATTTGCAGAAACACTCCAATTAATAGACTCCGTAAGTAGACTTGCCACCTCAGGTGGATTTGTGCATGATCTAGGAGTAAGGGGAGAAGAACTGGGACAGTCCTAAATGCTTTTCTTTTTTTTTTTTTTGTTTGTTTGTTTGTTTGTTTTTGCGAGTATCTTCTTTTTTCTACAAGATCTGAAGCTTAGCTACTGACATAACAAAACGCAGCTGCTCATGAATGAAGCCCTCCAGGGTGGATGCCTGTGCTTTTTTGTTGGTGTCTCCCTTTCCTGCTACATCTTGGTATAGGAGTGTGATTTTTAGCAAACTGCACAGTGGGAGCTGGAACCAATACCTTGATTCTAAGTCTGCCTTAAAATAAAATGAGACACCGTGAAAGACTTTAAACAATGAAACAATGCTTATTTATATTTAAAGTAACACATGCTGTAGGTCTGTGTGGATGCTCACATACCTGCATAATTTTCTAAAAGTTTTTCTTGTAGCTTCAACAGCTGCTTCTCAAAGTTTAAGGAGCTTGCCCTGGCATTTGTGAAGAACTGGAAACATGCATTTTAAATGCAAGTATCTAACAGACACTGGCATGGGCCTTTTCTCATTGTAGTCTCTGGGATACTACCTGTAACAGAACTGGCACCCTCCTTCAGCAGCAGAGGTGTCTGCTTCATGCAGCATCATGTCACATTCAGCACATCCAGAGCCAGGTGTGCAGCTTAGGAGATTAGTCTTGGTTTAGAGCCCAAGGCACACATTCTTTTGGTAGGAAAAAGCACTGTTTTCACACCAAGCAGAAAACCTTGGGCAAATAGATAGTAAGGACATCATCTGACTCATTGTTTCGTTAGGGACTCAGTTGCCAGCAACACTACTAGCACACTGGACAGTTTGATGTGATAAAGGTATATATTGAAAACACAAAAAAGGGTTCACAGTGTTAGTACTCCAATAAATATGGTGAACTGAACTGGGAAAAACTTGGTTGTTGTTGTTGTTGTTGGTTACAGACATTTCCTGGTGCTGTATTTTCATGAGGTGGCACCATACACTGTCTTATAGCTCCGTGCCTCCCACGTTGTTTCAGGATCCTTCATCATGGGGTGATCTCAGCAGCTTTGAATTCTTTGAAGACACAGACACTTCGGCTAGCAAAGCTACCTCAGGGAAAATCATGCAGCTTCAGCAAAGAGGGGCCAGTGCCTGTAGACCTCCAGGACACCCCATAACAAACTCGAGCAAAGTCATGCCGAGTCAGGGCTCTCCTGGCTCACCAAAGTCCTTATCTGCCTCGCAGGGCAGCGCGGCTCCGTGGTTCCTTCTTCGCAAAAGGAGAGGGCACTCCAGCCCCTTAGCCAGTGGCCACGGTAGCACCTTGGTCCTAGCTGACGCCAGCAGCTCAACTCCTCCTAAGTGCTCCCCTGTCAAAAGCCTGCCCTTCTCTCCTTCGCAGGTAGATCAAGACTTCTGCACAGATGTTACTAATTCTCAAAAGTCACCCCAGCCTTAACAATTTAGAAACTAATCCTGTGGAGCAAATGACTAATTGCTGTTGTGCTTGTTGATTTCACTCCATGTTTGAATCTCCTCACTGCTCTGAGTCTTCACTGCTGAGTTTAGATCATGAGCAAGCTAACTGTTGATTCTCTTTATTTTAAATTCATCTGTGGGGCGTGGGTTTGGTTTATTTTCACTTGATCATTTTTGTGGGGGGATACGATTGCTTGCTTTGTTCTTGCTGTTAACTCCTTCATCTCCTAGAGTTTAACATTTGTGATCATTTGTAATACTTTCCATCTCTGTCCACTTACACTATGATTCATTGACCTAGAAAACCCCAAACTGCATTTAAATAGCATTCAGGTTGTGAGACAAACTGACAACAACCAAAAAATTCAAATCATGGCTCATCGTCCTCAACCTGGGCCACGTGGGATGGACAGGAATAGGAATGAGGAGGAGAATGGCCTTTTAAAATGGCCTGGCATGCACTGCCCAATTCCTGTTGATGGTTGCTTTGTTTCACAGCTGTATCACTATTTAAAAGTGTTTTGGTTTTTTTGTCTGTTTGTGTTGGTTTTGCCTCGGTTTGGCTTTAGACTTTGAAGTCAGAGAAACACTTTCATGAAGGATACTAAAAGATTGCATGTAATGATTTCCCACTGTATCTCTCATCACCTAATAGGTATTTTAATCATATATCATTTATCCAGTTCAATGCCTATTTCCTTACATGCAATATTTTTATAAAGTGTATTTTAATCCAGTGCAAGTTGAGTCTAGAAGGTAATGCAGTGAATTGTCAGAATAAAGGTTACCACTGCACTCACAGATTTGTGGACATTGGAAATGGAAATAATATTTTGGATTACTAGGTCAAACTCACACAAAAGCAATTTTCTCCAAACTGATATTGCCACCTCATTTTTGGTCAGTTATTTCCATTCCAAACCACTCCACGCACCCATCACAGGTGGCAGTTTTCATTTTATGCTGTTAAAACAGAGCACTTTGTTTTGAGAGAGATTATCAGAAATTTCTTTTCCTGTCACAATTGCTTTATTTACTGCCTTAAAAGCACCTAGATTTGCTATATAAATCTTTGTGGAATTTAGCCCCATTTCCTGCGGGTTTATTCCTGAAACTTCTCTTACTCATTTTCACCCAGTTCTTACTTGGGCACACTGTTCTTAATAATAATTAAAATTTATTTGCAGAAAAAACAAATGAGGCTTTTATGATGTGTCTTGTAAAATGGTGGAGAGTGTTTCTCATTGGAACAGAGTGTCATTTCCTTTATAACTTCCCTCTCTAGAATGTGCATTTTGGCTTCCTGAGTGCCCCAACCATACTGTCGATTCTTGTTTAGCTATGTAGTCAGGTACCCCATACGCACCTACCCACATTGTAGGGTCAGGAGAATCAATTATGTCAATCAGAAGGAAAGAATTTCTTTTTCCTTTGTTCAATAAAGTCAACTTAAGAAGTCAAGGTTGTAATCTGGATGTTCCTGTTTTTTCTTTTCCGTACCTGCAGTTCTTAAACACCTCATCCAATCACGAAAACCTGAACCTAGACAACCCTTCACTAACTTCCACACCGGTGTGTGGCCATAAGATGGCTGTTACCATGCCTTTCCACAGGGACCAGGCTTTCAAAGCTCAGAAGGAAAATCATGTGTAAGTCTGTTATCCCATTGTCTTGTTGGATTAAACAAGGGTTCATTTCTTCAGGACTGCATTTAACCAAAGTGCTGGGTCACCTCATGCTACCTGCTGAGTTGTTTGCTAACAGGTTGAGATTTTTCTTAGCAAAGAGTAAAACTTTCACTTCAAAACTGTGGAGGTAGGTTATTAATACAAAAAAAAAAAAAAATCATGCATATAGACTCACCATTTTTTAAATAAAGCTATTTCACCTTATCCCAGTTAAATAGATGTTCTGCCAGAAAAGCAAAATGGATTATAGGGTTGCGGGAAAATATTTGTCCGAGTCCTACAGCAGCCACTGCCTGTATGGATGTATTTCTGTAAAGAGATAATTTTTCCAAGCATATTCCTTTAAAGTTTTGCTCCCTCTTTTTAAAGTTTCAGAACTCCAGCAATCAAGAGGTCGATATTAGAGAGCGCTCCAAGAACACCCACTCCATTCAAAAACGCGCTTGCAGCTCAGGAAATCAAATATGGTCCTTTGAAGATGCTGGTAAGAAGGAAACAATGATAAAAGTAGCTTTGATATTAGTGCAGAGGGATGTTCTGGGACTTGGATATAACGTTTCTTCCTTTCAGCCTCAAACTCCCACTCATCTTGTAGAAGATCTGCAGGACGTTATCAAGCAGGAATCGGAGGAATCTGCAATAGTGGCTGGGCTACATGAAAGTGGACCCCCTTTGCTGAAGAAAATCAAACAAGAGGTAAATCTCAAACTTATCTGAGGCAATTTAATTCAGCACTCTTTGCTGAGAAACTTATACCAATACCTTTGCTGTTAAATAGCTGTGTCTGTTTTTCTTTCATGTGAGCCCCAAGATCTTAGTGTCGGTTCTATATAGTATACTAGGCATGCCTAATTCATCTCCCATTGATTTCCATAGAAGTCTTTCTGCTGTTTTCAGCAGGGGTTTGCTTGGGCTGTTCTAATGCAGTTTTCGTTTGAAACTTAAAAAGAAAAAAAAAATTAGACAGGAATTTGGATTGAATCTTTCTAATATTGGTGAAAATTATAGAAGAACCCCACAGGGACCAAGCTCCATGGAGTGACTTAGAAAACTGAACATTTGAGGACATTGCATTATATTACTTTGTCACTAAAGTTCTAAAAATACATATATTCTCAGTCCTTCATAGGGGATTAAACTCCTGAATACTGACAGAGTGCCGAGTGCAAGTATTCAAAGTTTTATTAGGTGGAGATTTTTTTGAGAACTTTGAACATCTTTCTTCTGCAAAGAGCAGGGGTTCTGTAAAAGACAGGACTATAAACATGCATTATGCACAGCTGTGAAAAATATTTATTCAATTTATAATACAGATAAACCTCCCTCTGATCGGTTAGGTACTTATTTTTTTCATGGTGCTTTACCTGCTTTCAGGTGGAGTCTCCAACAGATAAAGCTGGAAACTTTTTTTGCTCAAATCACTGGGAAGAAGAAAACTTAAACACTCAGCTCTTTACACACACATCTACTGTGGAAGATGTGCCAGTAAGTGCAAGTTTTCACACCACCAAATAATTTTCCTGATTTACACCCTGTTAAGTTCTTAAATGCAAGAGAGAAAATACTCAGTCTGACCTTCCTCACAAGTAGGCATTACTCAGTATTTTTGCATTATTTATCTGAAATAGTATAAGAAACAAAATCCCTCTCTTATTTAGGTCACTGTAATGCCTTTAAAAGGTAGCAGAAGTTACAGACATTCTGCAGCCCAAAACTTTGCAAGGAGCCTGCACCTGGAAGGTGCCTGCACCTGTGTATAGAAACGACTAGGTCATGGAGTTAAAAAAACTCCATGGCAAAAGAAACAGAGTCAGTTTTGGTTTGTGCAAAGGAGTCTTTGCATGAGGACAGTTCTCTTTGCTTTGCTGGGACTATTCGGTGGTACTGCTACTCTTGCACTTGGGAGTTCCACTGGATGAAAAACCTTTGCACATGACAATGCTTCTGCAAAACCAAGTCCCAGAGACCCCAGGCTGAGACTACTCCCATGCTGAGTGATCTGTGTGTGGCCATGCTCAGCCATCAGGCTGAGTTTGCTTATAATACGGTCAAATTCAGGTTGTTCTCTTGAGTTACTGAAAACTATTTTGGTTTTTTCTCCTCTTCCTGTTCAGAATCTTCTTACCAGTTCCATTTTAAAGATGCCTGTGTCTGAAGAGGATGGTAGTTTCCACAAAACATTTGCAGTACCTAGGAACAGGCCACCGGCTAGTCCTCTGCAGGTAACCATTCTTTTTTAAAAATACCCTTTGTATATAAAAATACATATATATATATGTTTCTTACAGACTGATTTTGAGTATGGAAGAGTGAAGTGCTCAGATGAATATGGTTGAGGATCTCAATTTACCTGTGGGGTATGAGGGATGTGGAGGCTACAGCTGTGCCAGGATGCTGAATAAGGCAAAGCCTGTGCAGGGGGCATTGTTACTCAGCTACATCCAATCTTAAAAATGGTAGGATTGAGAACATGGCCCTGAAGCTTTTTTCTGTACACTTCCTGTAGGTGGCCCTTGCTGTTTTGGAGAGCGGGCAAGTTGAGTGGTGTGGTGGTGGCCATAACTTGTGGCCTTGGGACTGGAGCAGAGGCTCTGGCACTGCCCAGCTGGCTGGCACAGATGCAGCCACTATTTCCCATCTGTCTGAGACTGTACCACAGATGTGGTTGTAAGTGGTAGCCTGAAGGCTCCTCAAACTTTATGACCAGTTGTATGTCTTGGGATTTCTGAGCTGAATTCAATGTGAGCTTGTTTTAATTTAAGACAGGTGTGAGGCTGAGCTTTTGATTATTTATGCTTTTTCCTAGTCTTAACAAACATACACACTTGCTATACATTAAAATACAGCTGTTGCACGGGGCCTGATCCAAAGTCCACCAAAGTCATTAGCAGCCTCTTTTTCAATTTGTATGGACTTTGGATCAGGCCCACAGCAAGTCATCCAGAGAACAAAACCCAGTGCAGATAGTGATTAATTACCCTTCCAGCGCCGGCTGTATTTTTGAGGCATATGAATTGTGTGATTATAAATCCCTTCTCCACAAGGGCAAACTGAGGGAAAGTGTCTCATTCCCCAGGGTGAGTCACTGCCAGAAAGGAATTCATAACTGTGTTGTTCCTGACTGAGACACATAGTCCACATGGTTAATCCTTTCTTTCCTCCCTCTTGCCAGAATTTACATTAGAGGTTATTTACAGCAGAGGGAATGAACAAAATCTAGTTTTGATTTAGCATCTCTACCCAGGTGTTATAAAGCGAGATGTTAAAATTCCACACATGACCTCCTTTTCCCACAGTTTGCCTTGGATTAGGTTTGTGTGTTGCACTGCAGAGCCATTTGGTGAAAAGCAGCTTTGGAGTGCAGAGACTGTGTCTCCCCTCTGCATGGGGGTGTCTGTAGGGTCCAGAGTCTCACATTCCCTATTTCTTATTTGCACTTTTCTCATGAACAGCGTTTCTTAGTTGCATCCTGGTAGGTGGTTAAGCAGGAGGTTTGAAGACCAACTTCCTCTGGGTTAGGGCTGTTGTTTAGGGACTGAATTCAGATCATCATCTCATGGTGAAGAAGCCCAGGCCTCCAGCTTTGCAGGGGTTCTTTGGAGCTCCCTAGCTGGAGTGTGGGAGGCAGCTGCTGGTCCCCATGTGCTCAGCCTCACCGCATTGCCACTGCACTGATGCCTGGCCATGTTCCCTGGCTAAACTCTGGGCACCTCTGTAGGTTTAGTGCAATGTTTTCAGGTAGCTAAACAGTGTGTGTCGTGGGCTGTCCTGTTAGTGGTAGTTGCCTGCACTCCCTGCCTGTATTAAAAACAAAGCATCCGAGCTGCCTGTAAAATGGGATCTTTTGATCTTTGGAGTAACAGTGTTACATTTCCGGCTATCTAAAAATAATTTCTTTGCAAGCTGCTGCAAATGAAAGGGCTTGTTTAACCTTCTCTCCTCACACACACTGATTTTGTTCAGGAAGTTTATTCAAGTCAATTTGTGAGCCATTCTGGATCTCATTCTTCAGCCTTTAGTCATGAAAAGCCTTCAATTTTGCATGTTAAAAGTCATGTATTCCCATTGTTTGGATAAAGATGAGTTTTCCATACATAGGAACTAAGTTAAAAATTACTTCCCAACTCATCTGAGTATTTAAAAAAGAAAAAAGCAGTTGTAAAAATCCCCAAAACAAGCACTTAGTATGCAGCTTCTTGGAGTACCAGAATGAAGGTAAAATTACTCTCGCTGCTGCTGATGAAACAGTGAGTGTTTCATCTGAGATGGCAGCAGAGAAAGCTTTTTCAGAATAAAACGCAGTTTTTTTATAACCATGCAGTTTTGTCTACTGATAGCTATGCTCTCTGAATTGGACTTAGTGTCACGGTGAAAAGGGAGCACCTGCTTCATCCCTGGTAAGACTTGCTTGGCCTCACAGCAGCAGGGAATTTGGCCCTGTACAGCTTAGAAAGGACATGGGGTCTGGCTTTCTTACATACCAAAAAACTTCTGCTGCCCTGCCCTGTTGCTTCTCCCCCTCTGTCCCAGTGGAGCCCTTTGGCTGTGATGAGGACACAGCATGTCTGAAGGGTGCAAAGCTATTGAAACTGTGAGCCTTGTTCTTGTTCTATACTATCTACTTTATAATTTGGTATATTATACACATACATGTACACAAACATTGGACTAAATCCATTGATTACATGCAGGTAGACAAGAAAGACCAGGCAATGCATCTGGGTGAAATTTAATTGTGTCTGCATATGTTTACATTACTGCTGTTAATATTTTGGGCCTAATCCAACTGTTTTTACTTAGGCAAATTCTCACTGACTTCAATCCAAGTAAGAATTGGTGCTCTTTGCACTTTGGGATATGTGCATGGAGAGGAAAGAGAGAAAGAAAGAGAGCACTAAAATTATTATTTTTTTTAACATGGCCGATTCTTAAAATTCCATTTTCTTTTAAAGTTGAACTTGCATAAGAGGGAGGTAAGATGTTTACCAGCCCACAGTGTTGTTAATTGCTTTAAGAATTTACACTGCATTTACATAAAGAAAAGGATATTTGGCTAGTAATAAATTCATCAAAAATGCCTGATTACTACTTGTTTTCCTGTTCAGTTCCAAAGAAGGCAGGAGCAACAAATGTTTAAAGCAATCCCTAAGGTTATTTTTTTACTGTATATTGGATACATGACTGATTATACGCAACTTAGTGAGTAATAGTTGATGACCATATGAGATAGGAAGATAAGCTTCACCATCACTTAGAAGGAACAGGCATGTTGCATCATTTAGCATGCGAGGTCAGGTAGCTGCATATAACTGGCCTGGGAACATGCTGGTATCAGTGTTGCACTGGAGCAATGGGAATAAAAGCCCTCTTAGACCCAAGAAGAGTTTGGACTTCGTCCTCATTTGATCCCCTGGTAAAGTCTCTGTGAAACATTGGGTGTAAAGGCAGCAGTATGTAGGATACACACCTTCTGATAAGGTGTGAAGTTTCAGCCAGCTTTTTTGTCCTGCATGGCAGATCTCTCAGTATTTTTTTAATGGTAGGGACAGGAGATGTCTCACCAAACCCATGTGTTGCTTTGAGGTGGAATTGCTCTTGCACTCCACTGCATAGATCCCAAATAGTTTTGCTTTATACTGGTGGACACCTATATTTTTGTGTCTTGTATATTTGTTATTCGAGCAATACTCAGATTCACAGCAGGGAAATTTTGGCCTCAGTAGGAGCTTTTCCAAGGGTTAAGATTTTGGGATAACATATGAAGCCCAGACTGAAGTAAACCAGTGATCTGTACTGTGCATTTGCTTGAATAGTGCCTCGTAGGAGGTTAAGTAAAAAAACCCTTTTCTGGCTTTCCTTATGTAAAAGTTAGGTTTTATTTCACATTATGTTCTGCAGCAGTAGCAGTACATAATACAGACTATCCTAGCACAGACATTTTAACAGATAGAAAAGTAGGCTAAATCATAGACCATCCACCTAACCCTGCAGGCTATCAAAATACACCATGAAATGGAACCTTTTAAGAAAATAGCGCTGCTTTGATATCTTCTTCCCCCAGTAACAAAGGAAACAACACAAGATAGAAGCCCTGCAAGCTAAAGAGAATGTTCTTCAACCTCTAGCTCCTGTCACTTTCCATTTTTTAACCACAGACTGACACATTTCAGCTCGAATTTCCTGACTTTCAGCGGTTTATGTAACCATTTTCTTTAAAGAGTAAGTTTAAAGGATTTTAAAACAGTTGCTTGGTTAACCTTTTTTTCAAAAGTGTGAGCTGTCACTAACCTTAATTTTCTCCACTTAAAAAGTGCAGCAGTGGAATTTCATTTGCAGCTGGTTGTTGGACAAAATGTATAGGTGAGGCAGCACACTCCACTGCAGCAGCAGAGTTTCTCTGGTTTTCCTTCATGGCTTTTTTGGGGGGGTAAGAAGATGCCCAAATCTCGTCCTCTGCTTAATCCACGGAAAGGGGGGAGCATGCTGTGCTCCAGGCCAGGGAGATGTTGGATCTGCACTGAAGGTTTCCCTCAGTTGTGTTGTCCCTTCTCTTGCCAGTGGCTGACGTGTAGCGGGAGCTGCGCTTGGCACAGCTGAGGGAGCAGGAAGAGGTTGGAAGTTACAGGTCAGACATTGCACATTTTCCTCCCAGGGCAGCAGAATATAGGTTGCAAACAGGCCAAGAGTTACAGCTGCTCCAAGAAGGCAATGGTCTCCCAGAAAGAAAAAAAGCGACAGCTTCATTTATGGTCACTTCAATTTTTAATTAGTCTTTACTGTCTGATCTTGGTAAGGACGAGTGCTTCTCTTGGTTCTGCATCCTTACAGAATAGAAAGCCATACTATTCCTCATGCTATGCATTGTATCCTGCTAAGAAATTGCTTTTTTTAGGGCTTTGATTGTTTTGTTGTTTCAGAAGGAGTACAGCATTTCTGTAGCAAGGCTTTTTAGTGGCATATTCTGCAAAGTACCCATCCCCTGTAATCTAAGGGAAAACTGGCAAGAAATCCAGCTTTTTGCAGTGGAGAAACAGGATAGGATACCTTTTAATAGCTTGAGCCTTCTAAATATTTTTTTTTTTAATTTGGGATTTTTTTTTTTGTTTTGTTTTAAACGCAAGGACAATTTGTCTAAATAATAGGAATGTTTGCATGTAACACAAATAACTTTGCTGGAGTTGCTGAAGATACCTGCCAGCATAGTGGAGATTTAAAATCTGTCATCTAAGGCAGTTCTTTGCCCATAAATTTTTAGTACACTTCCACCAGATTAAGAGCTCAGTACTGCAGGACTGCAGCAGCATTTGGTTTTGGCATCCACACAAAACAGGCAAAGTGTTGTAATGCAGGAGCTTTCTTGCACTATGCGGACAGCACATGAAAAGGCAGTCCAGGCTCCAAGTGCATAAGGACTAGTTCTGTTAGCAAAGCTCCTTTTCCACAGTCTTTTCTTTCCTTATTCCAGTCTGTTTTTTCTAGATGGTCCAAGTTTTTATTTCAAGTGCTTTAACTGGATATCCCAGTTACAGCTTTGCCACTTTGTTTACAGTTCACATCTGCCTGAGGGCAGTTGAAGGCAAGTTACAGGATAAGTGAGGTAGTTTTGCTGCCAGGAGAAGGATGTGCTGGTAGGATTACCGAGGTTAAAAAAAAAAAAATGATCCAGGGAGAATGACACTGCTGGAATTGTACCATGGGTCTGTAATTTTATCCTATGGGAACTCTGTGGTATACCTTCTTTTCCCCACCACGCCCTACTTTAACTAAAAGAGACAAAACTTCTGCGTGTGGAAGAGAAAATTAGAGCTAGAAATACAGGCTGAAAAGGTTTAAAGTCTTTCCAATTGACAGCAAAACCAAGAGTAGGTTTTGCTCTTTGAGGCAATAAAAGAAAAAAAAACAACAAACTAATTTCTGTAGTTCAGAAATCCCTTTCTTTCTTCACTGGCTAGGGATTTCGGTGCCAAAATGAACACCTTGCTCTTATATGCCTGAGTTTAATTAGGATGAACCCACTAAATGAATGAAAGCATGCCCATCACTTTCACTGAGTTTTGGGTCAGGCCTTTTGGCTTCCAGTTAAAAAGCTTTTGTGTTTCCATCCACAGACTTGGGCCTTTATATGTGATAGTGGCGATGCATTGAGCATTCTGCAAAAGGAGGGGTGGTCTGACTTGGGCTCCTGTGCTGTTTGTTCTCCTGCCTGCCTCTGGCTTTCTGCTTGGGTCTCTTCTCTCTTATAATGTTAGCTTCTCTCTTATAGTGTTATAATGTGTCTGCTTTCTGAGGGACACTGCCACAGTCCTGTAACAGAGCCCTGTCGAATACTCGCTGCAGTGGAAGGAAGTGTTGTCCTTTTCCCTTTTTACTGAGGGATCCTGGAGCTGCATGTGTGCAGAACCAGTAAGTTGCTCAGCATGGGTTGTGGGACCCAGTGCTCCCTGCCAAGGAGGGAAGTAAAACTTCTGTCTCCGGGATGACTTTCACACGTGCCTCCGGCACTGTGCTGCAGGGCTGGCAAGGCCTGCAAAAGCATTGTGCTTTGTTTGGTGTTGGCTGCCGAGAGCCAGGGCTTCAGACAGAAAATGTTTATTAAAAATACCCACTTTAAATGTTATCTGAGATCCCCAGAATAGAACTGAGAGTTGTCTTAGTCAATACACTGCCTTAGTAAATAGACTGCTCCGGGTCAAATTCCGCTTTCTTTACCAGAGCAAAGCTCTCACACACCTTCAGACTGCAAAGTTAGTATCTTTTTACAAATTTGCCATCAGAGGAAAAAAATAATTGTATGGCGCATTTCTGGGGAAACAATACGAGGCTCAGAAGTCTGTGGGTGTATTCTCCCCTGCTGTCTCCGTGGCAAAACTTGAGTAAGTTGTTCCACACAGGCTCAGGTCAGGGGTCCAGCCCATCCTCCTGTCCCTGGCTGTGCCTGCTGCCTGCTGCTTCCCCGGGGCGGCCAAGCCTGGAGGGAGGGCAGGGGGTTACTGCCTGCCTGAGCGGCTTCTGCTGCGCTGACATCAGGTTGAACAAAGACCAGGCTTTTGGTGGAATGAGTGACATGTAGCAGCCTGCTGAGATGTTGGAGATATCAGGATACAGATTTATTATTTTTTTTTTTTTCTTTTCTAAGCGCATGGCTGTTAATACAAAGAGTTCAGTGTAGATAGTAACAATTAAGCCTAATTTATGAAATCGGGACACTCCTTGCCTGAAGTTATTTCTGTTTTTTAAAAATTGACATCCAGTCACAGAGGGACTTTTCCTTACATATTTCCAGTTATTAAGGGGACTGCTGATCTCACTTTTCTAGTCCAGTGCTCTGAACGTCTGGAAGATCACAGTTTGACACTTATTTTTGTCCTTTGAAATGATGGAAATTCTAGAACTACCGACTGCTTTTGAGGTGTACGGAACAAATCTGACTGCTACGTAAAACTCATGGCACTGTACTGGGCAATGATTCAGTCCCTGGTGCAAAAACCTCTAAAACAATAAGGTAAAACATTTACAGGTGGCTTAGTGCCACTGAGAGTCAATAGGAGCCTGTAGGCTCCTAGCTGATGTAGATGCCTTTGAAAAAGTTAACCTGGAAGCTGTTTAACCAAAACATAAAAGAAGCTGTGGGGTTTCACATGCATGTCTGCAGCATGCAGCAAGTATGTCACACCTGCTTTTGGGCTTTGGTGTGTGCCCTAGGCTGAGCCACAGCACAAGGTACACAGTCAGCCCAGGTTGAACCATTCTAGAAAATAGATGTATGGCACGTGTGTTCAGTCCACAGATGCAGCTTTCTCACAAAAAGCTGCAGAAAGTTAATAATTTGAGGCCTCACCTGCTTCTCCTTCACATGAGGACTCCCGCTGAAGCTCAGCAGGATTTTAACCTGCAAAAAGGCATCATGTGAAGAAGCAACATTTGGATATTGCTGCAGAAAAGAAAGCCCTGTCTA
Source organism: Heliangelus exortis (assembly GCF_036169615.1). NCBI lineage: Eukaryota > Metazoa > Chordata > Aves > Apodiformes > Trochilidae > Heliangelus > Heliangelus exortis. The sequence continues at coordinate 58,222,501 of NC_092424.1, read as the reverse complement.
CAGGACCCCAACAGAAGTTTACAGGGGACAAACCAAAGGACTAGTGTGCTTGCCCTCATCTTGACCATGCTGCTTACTTACTCTTTGGTTTTGTCCTTTTTAGTCTGTAAGCAGGGAACCTCAGTCCCTGTGTTTGTACCAGTGCCCTGATTAGAGCATGTTATGAGAAATTACCTGAGATTCTTATGTTGACCAGACTTTTACTATCTATGTCTCAGCTAACACAGTTTACAGCCAGAAGCATTCTCTAAACATTTAAGCCAGAGCATAGTTTTAAGAATCTTCTTGCACAGTTAGCAACTAGAAGATGCAGCATGAAGAGCCACAGCCACTCCAGGACATTTCTGCTCTTAGTGGATGGTTTGCAAGTTCACTAATTGTGCTTCATCCAGTGTCCTAGATGTTGAGAAGGCTTTGGCCATCTTGTTGAGCAATGTAGATCTTGACCTGCGAAGATGATCCCTTTTGAAAGCAGGGAAAATAGAGATGGGTTTCTTCTGACTTGTCTTTTTTGGTGGATCTTGGGCATAGGCCTTCTCAGTTTTCAACAGTACTGAGATCCTTTTGGGGGCAGGCAGCTTTCCATTGAGCACAGTTGTGTGTTGTTTTGGAATGCAGGGTGTTTGTACAACTAACTCTATATAATAACAGAGTTTATTCAGGGCTTAGGGAATATCTCAATGTGGAAAAGCAGACACACTGAGTAAGTGAATAAGTTCAATAGTAAAAAAAAAAGAAGTGTCTGTAAGTGTGTGTGTGTATAATGGTAATTTCCAGGAGCTTTGAAATTTCTTTACTGTTTATAGCTCAAGGCAATGAGAAACATCTCACATGTGTAGTGAGTAAATAAATACAGTGCGCGCAGCCGTCTGCAGATACGTTTATCTCACTTAAACATTATCCTAAATGGTGTCTGTAACCTCCATAAATACCACAAGAAGTGAAATGGCTTACACGATAATTAAAATGCTGTTTCTGCTGAAAGTCATGTTCCCCCTCCACCCCACATCTCTTCACTCCCTTGCCGGAGGAGCTCTGCTGACGGGCACGTGCTCCTCGCTGCGCGCAGGTGGAAGCATCTTTGAGCGTGGGACTTCTCTGCTGGCTGTGGTCAGGCTGTCAGGATTGTCAGGGAATGCAGCTGTATTTCTGGAATGGAGGTTTGGTAGCATTTTGTGCATGCTCAGAGGACTCAGCATTAGAGATGGGCTGTAGCCCTGTTGACTGTAAAGTCCACCTGCAAGTGCATTCTTTCAGACCTTTCATGGAATGTAAGGATTAGAGGCCAGGCTGTAGGCACGGCCATATAGAGAAGACACCAAGACACCGTCTGCAAGAGGTGTGAGGAGGTTTGGATCCTGCCTGTTTTGTGGCTCTCTGTCGGGCATCTGGTCTGCTCACCCCGCCAGTTGCTGACTGAAAAGCCAGGACAAGCTTTTTTTTTTTTGCCTGTTGTGTTGAGATTTCTATTTCTCTGGAGATGGGACAAGATCCTACTGCATGTTGGTGAAACACTTAATCGCTAGCAGGCCTGACTTGGGCAGGAGTGTTGGGGACCTGACAGGCTACAAATAATAAATCGCATGATGTTCACCCCAAATCTCTCTGCTTTTAATTTAGCACCTGAACAATGCCTGGGAGTCAGCGTCCTGTGGGAAGATTGAGGATCAGATGGCCCTGACAGATCAGGCACGCAAGTACATGGCCACCTTCCCCACCCGGACTCTGGTGATGTGAAAGGGTCAACGAACAGAGAAGCATTATGGTTTTGAGAACACTTCACCTCTGCTGGGAAATTCCTGTTCCTCTGCATGAAAACTTTTCATGAACGGGAGAAGAGCCTATCTTTGTTGTGGTACAACAGTTGGGAGCAGCACAAAGTGCATTTAGTCACTCAGCATATATATTCTTGTTGGATTTCACCCAACTTAAGAAGATTTTTTTTTTTTTTTTTAATAAATGATACTTGCCTAAATTATTAGGTATTAAGTTTGAATCAGTAATTAATGATCTTAAGTGCAGACTTATACTAAAGATAATTTTTTGTACTTTTTGAGATTAAGCAGACCTAATACACCAGTATTGTTATTTCAGTGATGTGCTAGCCAGGGGTGGGGTTTTGTTTGTTTCTTTTATTTTATTTTTTTTATAATGAAAGAGCAGGTACTCAAACATATATTTTAAATCACTGAACAAAATGCATTGGTGTAAAGTACTGGAGTGAAAAGCATTATTACTACATACGCTAGTCTGTGCAAAGGGGAAAACTGGTCAAGGCTGTGAATGCTCAAACATCCATGCCCCTTAAAATACTTTTTCAGTCTATTATGGTTCTAGACCATTATACATTGTGTGTTTCTGTTGGGGGGGTAACTAGCTTGCTTTAAAAAATATTACTGTATGAAACATAGATTTATGAGAAAAATTATATTTTTATTCAGTAATTTAATTTTGTAAATGCCAAATGAATACTGTGTTTTGCTGCTACAGACCTTAGCGTGTAGACATGCTGCTAGTGTAAAAGGAGCAGTAGTGCTTTATATGGAAAGAAAACAAATGTTGATGTTAGCTAATTGACTATGCACTAGCATTTCAGACCTTTTTATTTTAATTTTTTTTTATATCATTTACATTTTCCCCTTTTTTTTATAAGCAATATTTTTGAACACTGTTCCTGGGAGATTTATTTTTCTTTGTCTCAATATGTCATTTTGTTTCTCATTGGTTTATAACAGCATGCATTGCACCTTCATATGTTTGGGAGACCACTGTCTTTGTCATGTTGTCTGTTTTGTTCCATGTCTAGCTAAGTGTTCCCTAATTTGGGTCTTGTGTACTGAATCAGGTTCTTAGAAGTATATGGTTCTTTGTACTGCCATACCAAATCTTTATTGATATGGCAAAACACTGATTTTTATTTTATTTTTTTCATTGTTTGGGGTTTTTTTTATAACAGCCTCTTTGCTGCCTTAATAGCATTTAGTGCAGCTTCACCTGCACTTAATTTTTTTATACGACAATGTACTGCCTTGTAGATAAATAAAGTGTGTTCTTTTTTACTTACACTGGCATGGTCTCCTAATCTTGTTTGTCTTTAGTGTTTTGGCAGTGTTGTTATAGGCAACAATCAAGCCAGGAAGGTTTTTTTCCAGCACACTTAGATAAGTAAGGAGTAGAGTTTTGCACGCCATAGGTAGTCTTAACATCCTCAGTTCTCATTGATTGTTCAGGATGTGGAAGGAGTACAGCACAAAACAGTAAGCATTTAGGATGTTGTAGACTCAGAGTACACCTCTACTGACTCCAAAGTCCAGATCAGTGTCAACTGGTGGGAAGCTGACAGCACTTTTTGTGCAAAGTTACTGTTCTCCCAAAATACTGAATAATGTGTATCTTCATCTATGACCATCAAATCAGGAATCAAATGGATAAGACCAAAGTCTGCTGGAGTTGCTATACTGTAAGATAGATTTTTTTTTTAATGCTTGTCTTTAAGAAACTGCAGGTGGGAATATAGTGTGAAACCTGGTGCATTGTGCTACACAGGAAATAACTGGGCAGAACCTCATACAGCACAAGCACTGAGGACACTCAGCCCCAAGGCAACCTACCAGAAAAATAATTGCATTTTATTTAGTAGTTTGAAAATAATTGTTTTGCTGAAATTTAAGTTGATGTAAGCACCTCAAAGGCAAACTTAAGGGCAGCCTTCAGCTCTGCGGAGGAAATAATTAGTTTCCAAGCTTGTGTAGCCAACCCCATGTGGGCCAAGGGCCCCTGGAAGTGCCTTCCTGGCAATTTCACTCCTCTCCCACCAGCGTGCCCAGTCCTCCCAGGACAAGCCAAGCGCTGGCCCTCACACCCTGCGGTGTGCAGGAAAGGAGCAGAGTCCTTCATCACCCTCTGCAAGTTCGCTCCTCGAGTGCTTTTGGCTTCAGATCAAGAAGGGACTGGTGCAGACCCCTCCAAGTTTTGGCTGTGTTTCTCATCTGCCCCTGGGTTGAGGTTTGGGCTGGGAAAATGTTGGGAAAGCCAGCCCTGAGGTGTTTTAGCAGTAGTTACCACAGGCAGGACCCGGTCACCGGGTATGTGTGACAGAGAAGGGGAAGTCTGTGTAGGATCATTTGCCTGTGAAAAGGCTGCGGGCTCACACAAACAAAAATTCAAAAAAAACAAAAACAAAAATTCAAACAAAACAAAAATTCAAAAAAGAAGTCACTTGACAAAGTCACACACGTAAATTCAAAAAGAAGTCACTTCTGCTAAGCAAGTGCACTTGTTACCTTTGTCTCTTTTCTTTGAACTCAAAGTCAGTGTCTCAGCAGCTTTCACTGAAGACCCTCCTACTTGTTCACGACTTTTTTGCTCTCTGACTGATGCAGGTAAGACAATGAAGATAGGCCACAGAGGCCCAAATTCTGCCTTCAGCTGTGTTTGCAAGCTGGCAGTGGCTAATACAGCTCATCTTTAAGGGCTGTAAAATGTATTTGCTCTATTATTTTTCCATAAATAATTTATGATCAGGTTGTTGTTTTTTTTTTCACGATCCCCCTGGATGCATGATATTACAAGGCAGTGGTTACCACAGGCAGGACACATCCACTGTGTATATATGACAGAGAAGGGGAAGACTGTGTAGGAGCATTTGCCTCTGCAAAGGCTTCAGGCTCACTCACACCATAAAAATGCTTGTGCAAGAGGGGAGGGAGGACTGCGGGACCCGATGGTGTGCAACTTGGGAAGAGGGAAAGGGCTGCCTTTGAGGCATGCCACAGCTTAAGCAACGCGTTACAGCTGAAGAGAAAAATTAGAAAAAAAAAAAAAAAGGGGGGGAAAAGAAACACCAAGTTTACAACAGGTCTTCGAGGCAAGGCTCTTCTTGCCTTGTGGGGTTCCAGCTGTATCTCCACCAAGTGTGGCTGAGTTTAAACAGATCACTATCTGGTGCCTGGTGCCGAGCAGTACCGGGAAACATGGAAGCTCACCCTGCAGGTGTCCAGCATACAGACGGGGTTTTTTTCCACTACACCTTTAGTTGCTTTAGTACCCGCTTTTCACATGCAAAACCATTACAACAATTGTCTCGTTGATGGGCATGATTAGAGCTAATACAGAAAAAAATGTTTCTTTTCCCCCCTCATTCGATTGAAAATGCAAAACACTCAATAGATTAAGGCAAATTTGCATATGTTTCTGTATGCATGTGGTACTCAGAATGAGTGAAGGAAGAGGCTTTGTGTGAATATCTAGCCCAGGAATTTGATTAGTGTTCCCCCACCAATACATCCTAAGTTTCCTTTGCAATGAAGTGCCACCTCCTATGTGTCTTTCTCAGACAAATATCCCCCACATGCCACATATCCATGTTGTGCTTAGCACCTGAAATTTCTGTCAGAGGTCCATGAGAAGTCCTACCTGCCTGTTAAATTCCATCATGAGCATTGGTGAGGCAAGACCTGTCTTAAGATAGGTTGATACAGATGGTCTTGGTGATGGTTATTTGTCCTTATGTTGGTTCTTTGCACAGGTGTATAGCAATCCTGCACCCATTTAAACCTAGAGTAACCTACCAAAAGGAAGGGAAAACAGGTTCAGTCAAGTTCTCATTTAATGGAGAGTAGATATTTGCCTCGAATTCCTATTAACCTTTTTCTTCACTGTAATTATAACTTAATAATGTTGTCAGTGGGAATTCTTTTGATTTCTGAAAAGAATTTCAATTATCATTTCAGCATGTGCTGCTAATTAAAAATGAAGAGGCAAAGGAGCCAGGGCAAAAATAAAGGAAAATACCAGAGCAGGAGGTGTTTCCCAGCTAGACCCTGCAATTCTGTAGCTCTCCCTAGTAAAGCATACTCTGTGCAGAGTCTCAGGGGACTGAAATCCCAGAGGCCTTACGTGTTACAGCTATCAGCTTAAACTGAAAGAAGTGCCAGAGCCTGGAGTGGTTTGGGAAAAATTATAACAGCTTGAATTGAAGAGCCAGACTTCGTAGTTAAAAGCAAAAACAACAAGTCTGCTGAGGGTAAATCATAGAGGACAGCACTGAATATTCTTTAGCACAGAAGTGATCCTTCATAAATGCCAGAAGAAAACGTTTTTTTCCTCAGTATTGGCAACCTTGATCCATATCCAGTTGAGCTAACTCAATGGCTACCGACCCTCCCTCAAGCCCACAGTCAGGCACGTAAGCAAAGGGTGTTTATGTAGGATTGTGACTAGATCATCATAATCATCACCTCTTATTCCTGCCACATTTAATTCTATTTCTGCCTCGGCCCTGATTTGAGACAGAGGTGATGGCAAAGAACAAAAAAAATCCCTCGTTCATATAGATCTATTTAAAATTTTTGTTGCTTTGTTGTTGTTGTTGTTTTGGAAGAGCATGTTAAAAATATTTCAGCTCAGGAAAGAAGGGTTTTGAGGCACTGCCTGTCTCCTTGTTCCCTAGCACCGGCAGAGTCAGTCAGGAACCCAGACATTGCTCGGGAGCAATGGCAGCATTTTGCCTGAGTGGCCAAGGAAAGACACTGGCCACATCTTTCAATAACCAGGCTAATGTCTTAATTCAAAAAGAAGTCACTTTTGCTGAGCAAGTGCACTTGTTACCTTTGTCTCTTTTCTTTGAACTTGAAGTCAAAGTCTCAGCAATTTTCACTGAAGACCCTCCTACCAGCATAAACTTGTTCATGACTTTTTTGCTCTCTGACCGATGCAGGTAAGACAATGAAGATAGGCCATAGAGGCCCAAATTCTGCCTTCAGCTGTGTTTGCAAGCTAGCAGTGGTTATACAACTCATTGCTGAGGGCTGTAAAATGTATTTGCTCTGTTATTATTTTTCTGTAAATAATTTGTGATCAGGTTGTTGGTTGTTTTTTTTTCACAATCTCCCTGGCTGCATGATCATAGAATCATAGACTCATAGAATTGGCTGGGTTGGAAGGGACCTCAGAGATCATCAAGTCCAACCCTTGATTCACTACCGCTGCAGTTACCAGACCATGGCACTGAGTGCCGCATCCAGTCTCTTTTTAAACATCTCCAAGGATGGAGAATCCACTACTTCCCGGGGCAGCCCATTCCAATGCCTGATCATGATATTACAAGGCATTTTTCCAGTCTGAGTATCAGAACAGTTGTTGATTTTTAACTTTTATTTTTAAAAGTGCCTCTGCTTCTCAGACTGCACGGATCTGCATTTATACTCCAGCTTGACCCGCATGTGAGGAAATTTCATTCCAGAGGGAAACAACTTTTACTACCTGCGTAAATTACTACTCCCCGTTACAGCTTCAAGCTGTGCTCTGCTCACACACCTCTCAGAAAACCCCTTGCAAACGGCGAAGAAGAAAGTTTCAGGAAGCTCTCCCCAGACAGGTTTCTACTCTAACCATAGAGACCACCTCTTCATCTCCCAGTTCCTGCAGGCCCAGCTGCGCGCCTGCCCTGGCCCTCCCGATAAAGTCAGCCCCGAGAGAGTCTTAAAAGGGGGGCTGCAGGTGTGCTTTCCTGCCCCTGCCTATCTCTCCCCACTGCCTCTCATGTTTCATTAACTCTCTCATCAGCCTACACCAGCACAGGAGGTATCTGGAGGCGAGGGGAGGCCCTGAGTATTTAAGAGGTGGGTTCTCGGTATCTGTGTTCGGAGGAGCTGGAGGTGGAGAGCTCAGAGGTGCTGGCTCAGCCTTCCTGTGCAGATAAAGGCGCTGGTGCTGGTGGCAGGAAAATGGAAATCTGGTTGTAGCTCCTGCTACATGTCTCACTGCACTGAGAAATAACACAGAGGAGCGGCCACGGTTTGCTACCTAAAATATCTTTCAGCGAAATAATGAAGAAAAAGGGATGATGCTTTGCTTTTCTTTACGGCTCTGCTCCTCCTCGTGGCCATCCCCGCTTTCTCTGTAGCTGCTTTGAGCAGGCTCAGCTCTTTGTCACCAAGGCACACACATCCCTGATGAGGTCTGGCCCAAACCCTGTTGATAATTGATTAAGAAAAGTTGCTGGTCTCTGGGACCCCAGCAAGCCCAAGCCAAGACTTCTCAAGGGGTAAGAACATGAATCATTTCTCTGCCCATGGCTAACATGCCTCTGTCACACCCCAGTCTGTGGAGAGGCCCTCACACACTCCTGCCACTGGTCCTCTTGCCCCCAGCTTCTAGATCATCTTCACTGAAAGCTGAGCTTGGGTCTTACCTTGAGCACCTTCCTCCAGTCAAGCTTCATTCATGCACAAAAGCCTCTCACTGGCAGTGTGACTCTTCCCAAGCTAAGAGGCCCACCAGGACTGGACGGGACAGGCTGCCTGCCTGCCCTGCCATGTTACACTCAGCTTTGCCTCCCTCTTAGCAGTTTTCCATCTTTCCCAGACTGGGGACAAGTTCTGCTGCCCTGTGAAGGATCTGCTGTGGCACCCCAGGAGCCACACTGGGACTCACTGGGAGATCTTCTGAGTTAGGGCTGACACAGGCACACCCATAACTTTCTCTAATCAAAGAAGTTGAAGTAATCCCTTCCTTGGCAACCTCTGATTTGTGGCCACATCCTCTGACAGAAAACCCATGACAAATACAAATGCAGTTTGTACAGTGGTAAGATATAGAACTGATGAGATAGTCACCTATTCATGACCACTCTAAAAACTATTGTTTCCTAGGGCAATCTGTCATTGCATCCCATTGGTATAGCTGCTGTTCGGATCTCAAGAAAAGCCCCACTGCCACAAGAGAGGAATCAACCTGGCATACACCTGCACCATGATTTTGCCACAGGCAAAGCAGTAACTCACTGACATTTTGATTAAAATAAGCTGTTGGATTTTTTTCCCCCCTCACTGTTAAGTTGTCACTTCTGAAGTTTGCAAGGCTATCTGTCTGCCATCCAAAAAAATACCTGTTACTATTCACTCTGGCAAATGATCAATAGAGACAGTAGATTTTTATGTGACAGCTTGAATGGATTGAATGTGAAATTTTAAATGATACCCTGGTAAGTCTTTCTAACTGTCAGAGTGGTACAAGCTCTTCTTCCCTTCTCTCTGACACCCAGAACTGATTTTTTTTCAAAGGATTTCCAATAACAGGGATCATCTTTTGTCTTAAGCACAGGAAGTTGTCCAGAAGGTTTGACATTACAAACATGATCCTGTACTCTCTTGAAGCTGATGCTGAAGGTGCTACAGCTTCAGTCTTGCTGTGCCAAAGCAGGTTCTCATACCCTCATGCAAACCTTCCAGTAGAAGCAAATTTTGGTGACAAGAAGCCCAACTGCTGCACATGTAGGTTTTAACTTAATGGTTTTCTATTAGTTTTGCACACAGGCTGGCAAAGTGCAGGTCACCCTGGTTCTGGAGCAATGTTTAGATGCTAGTGATGAGAATGTTACGATATGTTGCATCTAGAGTAACACAACTGAGCAACACAATGTATTGGACTTGCAGTTTCCAAGTCCCTAAATGTCCTGAGGAAGTTTGCCAAAAGTCAGCAAAGGAGAAGCATTGACTTCCAGAAGAGGTGATGATTTTCATTCACATTCATTTATATAAGTAAGCACAAGTAAATATATCCATGTATCTATATATATATACTTACTTACCCTACTAAATTAAAGAAAGGATGTTTTACTTGAAGAGACCCAAATCCCACCAGCAGTCTGACCACCACAGGCTCTATAACCTGTGCTTGAGTCATGGGAACTCTTGGCCACCAGCACAGAAATTGTAAACGGCAGAATTCAGACAAACATCAGACTCGACACTCAGAAAAAGAGAAAACAATCCAAACAAGAGGCTTCTGTGAGAACATCTTGTGATGAGAACTGAAACTGCAAGTCACTGGTTTTCATTGAAAGCAATGCAACCAAGAGTCTGAAATCAGTCATATACCCCAACTGATGAGCTGACTGAAATCTGCCACCTTCCAGAACACATGGATCCTGAGATATCTCAGCTTCCTCATTTGTGATCACAGATCTCTCTTAAAGGGTACTTCATTATTAAAATAAAATTCTTAATAATAATAATTAAAACACCATGGGGAAAAACATACATAGAAGTTGACTGAGTTGTTCTCCCCAATGCATAATGGATTAATGTTTGAATTTATGCTGCAAGTGATTTCACACATAGCCATTTATATTAGAAGTTAGGTTGTCAGAGGTTTCTCCAGATACACTGCAATTTAGAGTGGACTGCACTTAATTTCTTCACCATGTTTTAATGTAATTCTCACATGCTTGATGCAAGAGCTTCCAGACAAGTCAATGGGAATAATAGTGAATAACACACGCAGGTTTGGGCCTGAAAATCCCTACCATCCTCGTTTGTGGGTCAAGGTTGGTCTACTTGGGGAAAATCACAATGCAATGCCAACAGTGAATGGCCTTTACATGGTCTATTTCCGAGAGATATAATGATACCACCAAACCACCAGGACTGTATGCACATAATGAAAAGTGACAATGCAGTCGTTTGTGAAGGATATAAGACAGCCACTGGTAGTTAGGGCAGCATTTGCATAATCACATTAACTTTAAGGACCTACTTTAAAATTGACCTAACAATGGCTGTCATTGTTTAAAGCCACAGCTGTCCATGCTGATAGGACAACATGCTTGGTCAACTGGTGACACAGACATCTTCTACAGGAGGATTTTAGAAAGTCTGACTGAAAAAAACTGTGGGCTGCAGGACATCCTGGGAGTGTCTAGCCTCCCATCGTGGTTTAGGTATCTGGGAATCCACAGTTTTCAGATCTGCACAACAGTTGCATTTTCATCGGGACTGCTGTAATTTGTTGCAAAGCTTTATTTTTCAGAATTGTTCATCAAGGTTGTGTGAAAAAGCCCACAGAGACTGCTTGTTAGCTGCTAAGAATGTTACAAAATATGGGTAGTCAAAGCCCTGGTTATTGTAGGCTTGCTTGAGTTGCTTCTAAGATTTGAAAAACTCAGAACTTGTACTCAGATGTAACACTTCAGCCATGTGTTCCTTCTACGCAGAGGAAAGCGTGGACCCCCACAGCAAAATCACTGATATTTAGACAAAAATGTACCTGATGAGTGATCTTTGGTGGGAAAATAACTACTTAAATTATCAAGACATTTCAGGGTTGCTGGCCATATTCAAAGTTCTAATGAAAAACAAGACTCTCCTTAGCTAAGATTTCTTTTTCTTGTTCTCATTGGCTTTAGAAAGGCAGCCATGTCCACCTTGAAAAACATGTTTATTTTAAGTATTTTCAGGATTCTCAGACAAGCAAAGTGCTGCTGGATTAGCTGCAGGGAACTCAAAGTTTCAGTTAGAGTGTGTCTTCTTTGAATAACACTAACCACAGGTAGGAGAATGACTAGAGCACACACTCTAGGCTGGAAAACAAATAAAGACAAATGTCAAAGAAAAAAAAAAAAAAAAAAGCTGCAATAAAAATGGTTCAGCCCTTTCTGAGAATGAGGTTGAGGAAAACTAGTTTCTCCTTGCCCTGGTAGGCCTGGTTAGCATAGCTGCTAGCATAAATCCATGAACTTTAACTGACTTCTTGTTTTGCATTGCATATCCCCGTGATTAAAAATCCATTTAGTCCCCACACTGTCTTAAGCCATGATACCCAGTTCCATATAAATCTGACCAAGTCACGCCCTCTGAGCATTTCACTTAGCACGGGAGCAGCAGAGATTCAAACTCCAGTTTGGCAGCTCCCTCCATTCCTTGCAGACCACCTGGGCAGCAGGCAGCATCCATCTGAGGCTTGGGGGCTGCAGTGGGCCATCTGTGTCCCTGCTTCTCACTGTCGGGGTCACACAGCGTCTCAGCTCAGCTGTCGGGGTCTCTAAAGAGACCTTCTGCTGCCCCTTGCTGAGCCTTCAGAGGAAGGAGGAGGTTACCAGACATAAATGCAGGGGGAATACTGAGTGAAGTGGGTACAAAACCAAGCTGGAAGCAATTGGAATGACTGGCTAAGATCCAGATGTAAATGTGTGTATGACTGTGTGTGCACACATAAATATGTGTAATTAAGATTAGTATTATAATGCATACACAGAGAAGTGGGGAGTAAGGGGAGGGTGAATTAATTGTGTGGAGAACCTCAATTCTGACTCCCCTAACTTTGAAGTGCTGCACTCCCAAGCCTTAATGGTCTTTTAATTTATACTTTAAATGATAATTTACCTGTTGATTATTCAAAAGATGGGCAGCATTTTATACCAACACTTTACATTCAAGTAAAGTAATTGAAAAGATGCAAATGCCTTTAATGAACAGATATGCAGAATGCCCTTCTGAGTTAAGCACAGGTAAAGTGAACAAGCATATTAATATAGGCAAAGTTTCACTAACCACACTGTTGTTTATATTTTCAGCACTTAGTCCATCGTAAGGATCAGCATTCTTTCCTCATACTCATATCTGAACACATTAAGGCTACTAGAAGAGTTCAAGAGCATTACAAGAGAACTGCAGGTAGAGCAAAGGTGGGGATGAGATCTGTGGAGCTTCTTCAGAAACACCTATGTTTTTTCAGAACTTCTGTACTGTTTCAGTACTTCAGAAACCCCTATAATTTCAGGCTGAAAAAAAATACAGCTTCATACCACTTAGACTTGCATACATTTCCCACACCAAGGAAAGTCTCAGAGGTAAGTACCATTGAAAGAAAAATTGCAATGGTTGTGCAAGACTGTCTTCCGACAGTCAAAAATCAATCTTTTCCAGGCAAAATGAGCCGGCACCTTCATTTGATCTTAGTTTAGGCATCCCAAGAACTATGTGAGTCCTTTTATCTTAAGTCAGTGTGAGGATTCTTTATGTAATTTTTGCTTTTGGAAATCAGCATTGTGTTACTCATGTATTACCAAGGACTGGGTTATTACTGAGCACAGTTCTATCACAATGAGCTCAATAGATATTTCGTTATGCAAGAAGTCTTGCATAGATTTGTGCAGGGATCCAAGGCTGAATAGGCATGTTCCAGTATAGCATTTTTACTGCTTCATATAACTCTCCAAACAAAAGAGAAAGAATGAGTCATTTATCTTAAGGACATGAATATTTCGACAAACATAAGATAAAAGTGCAGAGTGTGGATAGAAAGTTCAGAAACCCATTCAAGCACCAGGCAACATGTAAGTTCTCATCAGCTATCACCAGAAGTGACTCATTAACAATGGAGTAAGACAAGGTTTATAGGGAGAGCAATATTTTTATTAGACTACCTGATACAGCTTCCTAGGCCAATGACTGAACTCATGCAAAGATACTACAGGCTTTGATTTTCTCCGTAGCAGATAACAGAATCTCATTTGAACCCTTAGGCAATCAAAGCCACAAGAGCACTCATTCATTACATGGCACACAAGGGACAAAGTGATGTCCCACGACTACACATGAAACTAGTGGAGCAAAGTGAGCGTCGGCAAGAACTTCCTACACAAAGTTATATGTGGCATAAGCACCATCTGGTAGAAAATCTAAATAGCACAGCTGTGTAGGACCATACCGTATATACACTAATCTAGATAAGATCCTCAGTCCAACTATTATCCTATTTTGCCCTACAGATGGTGGTACCTGTTGCTGTGGGAACAGGTGAGATGTGTCAGCAAATCAGCAAAGTATTTTTCTGCAATGGAGGAGAAGAGAGAAAGGTGTTCTCTTTGGGGTACTGCATGTCTTGACGTGAGATTTAGTTAATCTTTCTTAATACCAAATGTTATTTTGTAGCCAGCTACCCACGTTATGCACATAAATATACACTGCTTAGAGGCAGATTAGCAGTAGAAGGTCATGGGCAGCTCAAAATAAATTTTCTTTAAAAACTCAAGTATCTCCTCCAAAGTTCCTACATACTTCATTGAAATATGCACACAGGTTATTTTCAGTTGCTGTAACTCACTGATCTCCATTTAGCAACTTCTGTATTTTTTTCCTCTTTTTATGGCACTTTGAAAGTGTGGGTTTGTAGAGCACTGATGTAAAACAATAACCTCAGAGAGCAAACCAAATTAAGCATCTGTTCATATTACTGAAAACCAAGGGGAAAATCAGATGTCTTTTGCTTCTGATAGCTTTTTCAAAGTCTCCACAAACAGCGCACAGCCCTTTAACTTTTCCGTTGGATTTTTTGTGTCTTTCCCCTGCTAAAAGTCCCCCTGCTAAAAAAGAAAGGAGACTGTTATTCCATGAACATTATGTTCCCCTCGCATTTAAATATCGCAGGTCTTAATATTTCTACGAAGCTATTGTTTATTTCTATCACAACAGCAGTCAGTAATTTCAAGGAGAGTCTTATTGTATGACACAGTGTAACAACCCCAGAAAATTCCCGTTGTGCCAAGCAGAATTTGCTGTTACAAGATTTATTTAATAGTATTGTATTGTTGTGAGAATAGATTTCGTGGCTTCAAAGAGTCCGAGCATTATCTGCTGCTCCACGACGGGCAGTGAAGGTACCTTCACGGGCAGGTGGGGCTGTTTATTTTCATCACACACTAGCACATTATGACATAAATCTATAGGATCTCTGTGAGAACTTCCTTTGTGAGCACACATAAAGCCATGCAGTTGGAGCTCCCAGCCGACCCTTTGCCTTGCATTGGCTTTTTGGAAGAGCTACAACAGCTTTTCTGCAGAGGAACTACACTAATGATATTGCATGGTATGTGTTAGACTCTGGTAGCCTTCTGTGTATGGTTGCTCGGTTTGGGATTCTTTCCATGCATTCATTGTCTCTTTCAAAAGGGAAAAAAAAAAAAAAAAAAAAAGGAAAGAAAGAAGGGAGGAAAAAAAATCTCAAGCTATTTCTTTTGAGTTGAGACCTCCATGTGCTGCCTAGGCACGTGCAGCCTGTTGCCTGTTTTGTGCTCTGCCATGCTATGTGGCACTGCAATAACTTTGATCCCTGGGGTGGTGAGGCAGAAGTTGGTCTTCACCATTAAATTTTTTTATAGATAGCAAAGTCCATCCTTCCACCTGCATCCAAAGCACTGAGGCAGCTGGCAGAACAAAGCACTAGAGAAAAATAGTTGACCAGAATCTATCTGAAATTGCCAGCATACAGGTGCAGTCTTGTTTTTCATCTCAGTCGCAGCAGTCCCTAGTGACTGTCAATGTTTTACTGAGACTAATTAACCCTTTTCCTGCCTAGCATGGATCAGGAAAAAAAAAACAAACAAAACAAGACAAAACACCAAAAACCCTACCAGCCTGCCACCCAAGCTTGAAATTACATAAGTGGAGGAAGGCAACAATCATGCCTAGCGAAGAACTGTGCCACAAATAAAGAAGCTGCTGCAAAAGCAAAAAAGAGACAGTAAGAGTACAAAGAAACTTTGCATCTTGGGATCCTTGAGACTGCTCCAAGGTTAGTGTGTTACTTCTAACACCTGAATGAGGTGGTAAAGATAAACAGAGAAATCACCTACTGCTGAAGCACCGCCAACTCCTGAGCGTAAAGGAGCAGTTGTTAAACAAGGAATAGTAAAACTGAACAATAAACCTGGATAAGCACTGTAGACAGGAAGTCAGGAAATATAAACAACTGAAACTAAAGATAAGAATTTGAAGACAGATAAGAATTCCCAAAGCTGCAGTTTGGCTCAGCCGTCAACATTAAACATTCCTTTGGATCCTCAAGGAGAAGTGGTGGCCAAGGAGCCTTATGACTTCTAAGTTTCTTCCTCAAAGAAGCCAGGGGAAATCCAAATTACCCATGCAAAAGGCAGGACTGTTCCCTGAGATGCTGTGCCTCACAGTCCTTATCTGTCTGGTTGTTCAAGTCCTAAAATACAGGTTTCCACTGTTCCCTGGGGGAGATGATCCCACAGTCCAAATGTTTGGATTTTCCATTTACATGTAGCCTAAGTTTTGCTTCTTATTTTCATCTCATTCCCACTATTTTTACCCTCTCATTAAAAGGAAAATGGCCATCATTTTTATTTGCGTGTTTCAAGTATTAACCTCATTTTCACATCCTCTCTAGCTAAATAGCTGTCACTAACCAGGGTATATTTAGTTCTCTGACAAGCCTCTGTGGAAGCCACAAGCTGGAAATGGAAGAGCTCTTCCAAATGCCCCCCAGCCCTCCAGGGCCTGGCTCACAGCTGTTGCAGAAGGAGAAAGGTCTTTGCTTCTTGCTTCAGTCCCCTGATACCTCAACATGGTCCTTTCAAAATGCACTGGACTTTTTTTTTCCTCCCCCAGTCACATGGTGAGCACATGTGTAACCAGCAGAGAAGACGCCTTTCCTTGTAGAAAGTGTATTCAGTCCAGGACGCTTCTTCTCCCAACATCAGTTTTTCCACAGCAACTTGAGCATGACCTAACCACATCTCTAATTTGTCATACAAAAATAATTGCACTGCCAGCTTCCCATCCATGACCAAAAGCTGAGTGATGGCAGAACAAAAAGCCCAAACTGGCAGGCAACATCTGGGCTCCATTTTACCTTCATTCTCTAGTGTGGCAGCCTTAGGAGAGCCAGAAATACAAATGAAAAATTAGGGAAGATGCTTGCTGCCATGTTCTGCATTTCTGCCAAGCCTTCTTCTTTCATCATGTCAGTGCCTCAGTTTCCAGGGTGGAGTGTTTGGAAGGACACTCTACTGTTTCTCTCCAGTTGTGTCAAAACTCAAACCCAGATCTGGCAGAGCCTCTGTAGCTATGAAAGAGGCAGTATTGGTACACAGAGAATAATGCCTAGGTCTGGGATGAAAAGGACAAGACAGGATGCAAGAGGGAGAAATGCTCAGCCGTGCCAGTACAGCAGGAGCTCAGCACTGGCATCAGGGCTGATGAGCCCTGCTTGATTCACTTTAAACAAACCAGTTCAAAACATCTTGCCAGCCCAGAGCTGGGGATTCCTGAGCTGCAGTCATATTCCTGGCCCTCAATGAAACCGCCCACTCCACTTCTCGGAAGCCACGTCAAGGAAAGCGATGCCTCCAGACCAGAGATGTGGAAGCCTGCCACAGGGCTGGAAATGCTGGAAAGCCAGGACATGATGCAATGCTTTGGCAGTCACTGGCTGTGCTGCACTTAGGCTTACACAGCTGTGCCAGTTGTTCCTTCCACATCCCTCACTTTGAAGGATGCCATGCACAGAGTCAGTGAAAGGGAAAACATTTCCCTTGCCAAGACAATTCAACTGCAAGTCTTGGACACTTTGTTGACTATAAAAATAGAAAATACAGTTGGAAGGCATCTCAAGAGGTTATGATGTTCATCCTCATGCTTTTCGGCAGCATCAGGCCTAAGAAGCAGTCCTGCAATAGATTTTTTTCAATCTCTTCTTGAATATCTTCCAGGGATGGAGATGCCCAGTTTCCCCAGCCCTCTGTTTTTAATGCAGTGCTTTCTCTAAGTCTTACCTGCCTTCCTTGCTGCAGTTGAAGTCCAATCCTTCTTTTTTTGAATGGCAAAACACATGGAGAATTGTTTGTTATTTTCCTCTTTCATCAATATTAATAGTTAGTATTAATAAACAATCATCCTCTAATGAAATGGGGTAATATTTAGAAACATCAGTCATTAGGAGCCTTCAGCTGAAAGGCCGTGTACCTTGGTAATGTAGCATGACAAAAACTGTTCTCTAGTTATGAAGGGCTCTGAAATCTAACATTTCTTGATTTAACTGGATTAAATTGAAATTCTGCAGCAAATGGAATTCTAGACTTGCAAAACTACTTCCTCCCATTCATAAATCATATCACTTTGCATATATTTGAGTGGTCAAACATCTACTTAGTCCGTGGAATGATTTGTTCTTTCATTAGTGGAGACAAGATGAAAGCCACAGATAACAAAAAGCTCAGTGATTGAACATAAAGTAAAACTCCCTTATTATATGGGATCTGCAGCATGAGCACCATGGCAATTATCTAATGATGCCAAAACTTGGATGCCCTTCAAATGCTTCAGAACAATATTTGCTGTCAACATGACCTACACGAGGTACCAGCAACTGAGAAGCCAGAGTCTGAAGTTAAGAGTTTCCCTCTGCCACTATGGGCACCCTGTAAGGGCAGTGCCTCAGAGGCACCCAGGAAGCACTGGGCATGAAGAAACCTGGGCAAGGGGCTGGCGCCACCCAGGCCCAGCCTACTTGGGCTCCTCTATCTAATTTAGATCTTTTAAGGTCTGTCTGCCACAAACGCTGCTGCTAAAACTCTCCAAGAGGTGAACCAAGGTCCTCGTTAGGACATCTCAGAGCACTTAAGCCAAGCAGCTCCCACTGACTTCAATGGGATTTGCCCAGCAATGAAGCATGCAAATATTTATGCTTGCAGAACTTCCACATTTTAAAGTTAACAGGGGATTGGCCTGGATAAAGAGTGTGAGATGGAAGCTATCCTTAAAGCCGCTCCAGGACTTTGGAGCAAACAGTAGAGGAGCTTCCTCAGGGCCAAGTGTGCAGCACACTATGGAGAATAAAATACGTTGATTAAGTGCACGCAGCAGTACATTGGTAGCCCCTTTAGAAAAAAGATACATCTTCTGTTTGCCACCAAAAGGCAAATTATTTTAATGACTTGTGGGGTTGTTCAATTTAAATGGCATAAAATCCATATGTACTCTGTGCAGCATAAAACTAAAACACAGCTGGAGTGAATACATTTTACTTCCAAGCAGAAGATGATTTCTCAGACTAATGCTTGGAGTAGATTTGGTGCTTTCAGGGTGATGTGGGTATGGGAAAGGGGGAGGGAGGAATAACCCAACCATAACATAGTGTAGTTAGTCTCCTATTATTTCCCTCTTTTGAGCCAAATAGCTGTATTTAATGGCTACACGATTTCCTGGACAGAAATAGTGTTAATTCTGAGTTGGGGAGAAAGATTCCCCCGTTGAGGAAAAATGCGAGATCATTAAAAACCAATCAGTGACCAAGATCACAAAAGAAGAAAAATGGACATGAAAAAAAGCCCAGTTCCCCAACAAGACATTTCCAACAGGGCTGCAGTATTTATTTTATTTTAAACTTATTCCTCCAGAATTAATGAACTGAGGGTGCATAGGTTAGGACCCACTAGGAATACTCTTCTCCTATCAGAGGCATATTTTTCAAACACCTAAGTGGTTACAGCCTTTATGAGTTCTGTTTCTATCTGAAGATTCATCCACCTCTTAATGAGGGTGTGCTTACACTTGAAATGAACACTGGAACTGCAGCCTGACCCTCCGGATCTTTTGATCCAGCATTATTATCTGATGTACTGTAAAATAAGCATGGTCTGCTCAATGAGTTCTTAACACATTTCTGTCTTGTTATCCAATTGGCACAGCATCCTGTATGCTAGGCAGGTATTCCTGCTTGTGGGGGACACAGCAACTTGGGTCCTTTCCTTGCCAGCTTTTCCAGCATTTATCTTCTCTCTCTGTTTTGATGGTAATTATCGTTTATGAATGCAAGAAACCCGAGGGGGAAAGTAACCTCTCTTTCCTTGCCATGGAACGTACTTCAAGGCTTTGAGTTTTTCTGGCCAGATTCCCATCCTAGATTTTTCGAGCTCCAGTGGGGATTGCTCTACAGTCTATTATAGCTGTCAGGGTAGAGTATCTTGTAATATGTTATAGTCTCCAACTACAGCTGAATAATCTACCCTTACAAGCAAAGGCTTTTTTCAGAGCTTATTCATCTCATGTCTGATATTGCCAGATCAAAAAATAAGGTAATAAAAACTGCCTATCCAAGCCAAGAGCGAAAAACACGAGTATACAAAAGTCAGTTAAAGAAACCCCAAACATCAAAACTTAGAAGAAGTGCCTTAAGTATGGACTATCTACTATCTACTCAGCTACTCACTGAGTCACATAGGTACGTGACAGCTAAACTTTTAAGAATCTGCTAGACAAGGGCTTCAGGACTGTACATTGTCAAAAGCAGATTAGCTCTCAGGCTGTCTAGAGGAGAAATATTGGTATCTATAGCTAAAGACAGGGAAATTGAGGTGGAGGTTCAATTTACCCAAGGCCATGCCATAAATCATCAGAACAGCATGATTAAAACTGAATAGCCATAGGCTCATGATTTCTGGACAAAGATGCAGGGTCAGGATTTTTGCTCCAGTTAGAGATTTATGACAGAAGAGATAATGAATAAAACACTTCCACTGTCATTTTTTCCTCTAAGAACTGTTGTTAAGCACCAACACTGATCTGGTGGATCTTACAGATGATATTTTAGAGGAAGAAAACAGCATCTAATAATAGTACGCAGAGAAAACACAGAGAAAGAAAGGAAATATATGACCATCTAATTTTAATGGTCCCAGAAATACTTCTTTTAGCTCTGTCACACTGCTGTCAGGTAAAGGGAAATATGTTCACAAGCAGGAGTGAAAAAATGCTTTGTAATGAAATCACACGGACATAGATCATACCAAACAGGGTTGCCTAACCTTCTTCTTTCTGTAAAAATCTACATACAGTTAAGCACTTCTATCGTGTCTCCCATTCCTTATCTCCTTTCTATGGCAAATTCCTTGCACATCCCTCATCATTTTCTAAACTTCTTGTTACCCCCACTGCTGTTCCCTGGACCTTCTTCGGTTTGTCTACTACTATGCTGTGCCAAAAACTAAAGCAAAGTATTTTGGTTGAAGCTTCACCAGCATATCGTGGGAAGAAATAATAATCTTCTGATCTACACATTTCATCCCTGCTAATATCAACACTTAAAATGACATTTTTTTCCAGTCGAGAGAATTTGTTGCTCATCCATTTAGTTTGCATTTGAACCTTTAGCCTTGAATGCTTTTCTGCAGTAAAACTGTAAAAGCAGTTTATATTTCTGCCTCTGTTTCCTTCCCTCTCTGCTTTGCACAAATCTTACTGGCTGATATTTTACTGATTTGCACCATTACTTCCATTTTCCAAAATAATTTTTAATTCTGATCACGTCCTGCAAGGAGCCTGCAAACTCCTGGTGTCACGCACAAGTTTTATAAATACTACTGCATCATCCAACTCATTAATGGAAATAGTGAATAGAAGTGACAGACAACTGACCTCGGGGACCTCACTTGCAATATCTTCCTAGTATGATAACTAAACTTGGGTAACTCTTTCTTGAATGCAGCTTTTCTTTTTTAATTAGTTATGCATCAACTCCTCATGATAGTTTCATCTAGGCCATATTTCCTCCCTTTGTTTGTAAAAAAATATCATATGAGACAGTATCAAAAATCTTACCAAAACCATAATTTATAACACCTAATATGCAGTCTTAGACCCGTTATGCTGCTGAAGGACCAGATTTGTTTGAGTATTTATAAAGGATTTTTCCTAAATAAATTATCTTAAAATGTACAGTAGTTATCTGTGACAAACTTCCAACATTGTCAACATTTTCTGTGACAATGTAATGACTATAGTTTCCAAAACTATTGTAAAAAATCACTGCTGGCATTTTTTATTAAATACTGATAAAATATAAATTAGGGTAACTAATTAGGTCATTGAGTATTTAGACAAGAGTTTTAGATTAAAGTTAATTAACCTGATTTCAGTTAAAAGTCACAAAACCAGATGTAAGTTAAACCAAACAGAATAGAAAAAAAAGAGCTAATTTCAACACTTTTTGAAAGATAATTTTCTTGGTTTCCAGATAGCAAAAAATCCCAGAACAAAGCTTTAAATTTCACGTAGCTGAATGCTTTTCACTCTAGAGCAGATGTTTTGCCACCTTAGGAGAGAAGCAGGAAAAATCACCACTGCTCACACCTTTCTAGTCAAAGAAAGTTATAATGATGGTGACAAATGACAAGCCAACCAACCTAAACACAAAAGCCAACCTTCAAAAAGGCCAATAGTAAACAAGGCAGCTAAACCAATATTTGCACAAATTTGCCCAGGAGTGAATAATTTCTTTGAGTTACACGAGGCACGAGTGCATGAAGAAGTGAGTTGCCCTGGGGATGGATGGCATGGTGTCCCTCAGAGAGAGAAGCAGCATTTGATGCCCGGGCATCTGGCCCACTGCCACGCATCCCATTTCTCCATTTCAGCTGGAGTTTTCCAGAGGAGGCAGGAGGCCAGCAGGGAACTGAGGGTGGCTGGGAGGGAGAATGAGAGCAGCACAGCAAATTGCACGTCCTTCAAGGAGACCTTAATCTCGTGTGACATTTGCCACTGCTTACAAATCCTTGTATAGCAGGGCCTGTTTTCCACGCTGCTGCACCATGCAGTGAAAGGACTACTGGTGGATCACTTAACACTTCTCCACTGGTTTTGCACAGGTTCAAATGACAAGCAAATTCTCTTTGTCTCTTTTTCTCTAGCTTACGAGCAGGATTCAGAATGACCCTGCAAGATGTACTCATGCCAAGAAACTCCAAGTCACAAAGGAACTCTGCAAGTGAGGGTAACCACTGTTCAGCTACAGCTTCAGGCACAAATACATGCATCTTCAAATTTGAAAGCTGTGTTTGTCCAATGTCAGGTCCTGTGAAAGCACATACCTAAACTTTGCTGCTTCTAACTCTCAGAAAAGATGTCTGTGTTCCAGAAAAAGATATCAAAAGTTCAAACCTCTTAGGAAAAGATTTCTTCAGTGACACAGAGGTAAGTTTCCAATAGTTATTACTACACATTCAAAAAAGGAACAAAACCAGAAAACAAAAAGACACCCCAAAACTTTCGCATATGTTACAGCACTGCTCTTCACGTGGGAAACCAGAGGAGTTCAAATGACTCAGTGAAGAAACCTACACCTACAAAAAAACCCAGACCTTGATGGTGTTTGACCAGGATGTCAGCCCCAATGTGCTGAACTGGTCACTTTTCTCTCCATCAAAAACTTCTTCCTAGAATAAGCAACCTGAGCTACACATTAGATTTATCCCCTATGTTTGCAGGCCCAGCCCAAGTATATCTGGGCTGAAAGGGATCTGAGTCACAGAGCTTTCTCCTTCAAATCTCCTGGTTTTTCATGGACTTGCAGAAGTCTCTGTCGGTAGTTGTGTGACCTGATTGTCAGCATTACTAGTCCTGCATTGCCTCCTGTTTCACTGGCATGAAATAATACTAGTGAATGGTAAGTATTAAAAAACCCAAACAACTGGCTCTTCTGACAAACCAAAGTGAATCAAGCTGTTGCTCAATGATAGCACAAACCAACCAGGGAACTATACCTCAGACCATGTCTTCATGGGCTTCTGTCCTTCCACAGAGAACCTGACCAACAACCAGAACCTGGGAATTACCAGGCATCTTTTCTCAATTTGAATTCAGGCTACTCAGGGACCTAACTTGAGGCAGCTGAGTCCTTGACCAATGATATCAGAAACAGTTCCTCAAGTGACTCTCAGCAACCTCAACTATTTTGTTGCCAAAGAGTATGAAGAGCCAAAGAAGAGGGACACTGAATTCAAAAAGGTGCCATCGAGGGCTTTTTCCTCAGAGAGAAAACCTACCCCTGACTGAAAGGCAAGAAAAAAGCCCGTGTAACCCACTTCACACAAACGTGGCAAAAAAGCCCTGTCTAGAGCTTCCACCTCCTTCCCAGTGCCTGCCTGGTGACCGGAGTATGTTCCTGGGGAGTGGGAAATGGGAAGCCTGAGCCCTGGCCCTGCCCAGTGCCATCCTTGCCGACCCCCCTAAGGAGTGAGGGTACCTTGGGTGCTCCCCCAGCTCCTGAGTGACCCATCCTGGAGGCAGGCTGCCTGATTCACATCCAAACCTTTGGATGCAGGCAACAAAATGGGAATTGTGGGGTCTAAATCAGGAGTCCCGGTTCTGGGATGCTTCCTTCAGTGAGCGGGAACTGCAGAGCCCAGAGCTTTGGCTGGGCAGTGATCCAGCAGAGAGGGCCACGTGTTGCTACCCACCTTCTGTCTGCCTGCGAATGCCCACTCTGCATCACTGGGAAGAGCTGCCCCAAAATATTTACTGGGCAGAATGCTGTAGCATTCTGCCTCAGCTAACAGAAAAGCCACCTTTAGTCATCCTGCACTATAACTCAGACCTCCTCAGCTCCACTCATGCTGTTGGTCAAGCAGGAGGGATGTCAGGAGCCCTTGGCCACACTGTGGAGCGAATTTACTGCCCCTTCTGCCCTTTCCCTGATGTCACTTTCTCATTATGACATTATACCAAATCACAATGGGGATTAACCACCCCTGTATAAGCTTATTATAGGCTTATGCAGCCTGCTAGAGCTTGGCTTTATATAGCATTTATTTTAATGAGCCTCAGGCTGATGTCACCACAACACCCATTAATGTATATCTCCATTAAGCACTAAATTAATGCAAACATAAAATTAAGTTGCTTTGTACAGTACCTGTACAAAGGTGTCAAAATCCCCATGACATACACAGAAAAAAAAAAAAATGGCTGATGATGCAACAGCAAAATAAAAACGTCAAAGTGGAACTAAGGGAAGAGTTACAGTCCATCAAAAAAACAAACACTGCCATGTAACACTTGGGGATGATAACAATCCCTTTACGCTGCACTGCTCACCTGCAGCACTGGATATGCAAAGGCTTAACTGGTGCACTTTAAATCAAGCAGTGCAAGTGAGGAAGCAAAACATCTTATCAATTTTGGAGAGCAGAAAGGAATTTTCGGCAAATTATACAGTTGCATAGTGCTGATTTGGTTATATTTCGCTGGGGATTAATAGCAGGGTATTCAAGATTGTAGGTATTGCCAGAAAAAATATGAAAGTCAGTATTTCTTCATTTTAACTGAGAGCTGGGGCAATGAATCTAGGGTAAACAGTTGAATGCACGGAGGATCTACTTCAGTCACCTTTGTAGGAATTAAGCAGGAAGAGACATTAAAAATAGAGTGGTAAGAAATTCATACTTATTCTTTTTTCAGCTCGCAGACAATTTGAATGAACTCTCTCAGTTTTATTTAACAAAAGATAGTGTCTTTAGCAAGGGCAGAGAAGGTAAAATACAGACTGATCAAGAAGCAAGCTAAACTGGCACTGAATGCTTCAGCTCCACTCACTAATTTCATCACCAAAACGCATGGATAGGGCCTGCACTGACTCACAAAATGTGTGAAATGGGGCTCCTCAGTTGAACATGGCCACAGAACTTCATTAAGTATCCTTCTCACTCCCAGAAGAGCAGGATCTAGGCCAATATATTCTGCAACAATTTCCTTTCCAGTTGCTACCTCTGCTTGCACTGAGTTTGCTGAAGACAAGCCATGATGTCGGTAAATGTCAGTCTGGGAAAAATTTCTAGATTCAGAGAAATAGTGGTAATATTGGGCTCTCTGTTATTTAAAATTTTTTCCCCCCAGCTATACCTGCATTTTTATGTGACTAGAGGGTTTTCAAACAGCTATATCATAACAGTCTGTCGCAAGTGTATTGGGTGTTTCAGTTTGCCAGACCTGTCATAATAAATTAATTACAGGATGTTGCAGAAATGGCTGAGTTCCAGCAGCATCTTGCACAGTTTAATATAGCCCTATTTCCCCATTTCGATGTATTTGTGGTTAGATAAATCCTCAGAAAATTTACAGCTGCTACACACTAGTTTATTATACTCCTCGCCTGTGCAGCCCATGTAAGTGCAACAAAAATTTGATGCCTTCTCAGAGCATAGATTTTACTGATACTGCTTCTTTACTGGTGTGGAAACATTTTTCTGCTAAAAGTCACATCTGCAGTTTCCGAGTACTTGCATTTGAGCATTAAACAGGACTTCTGAACTTGCTTGTCACAGCCAAACAGGACAAATTCATTTGGCCTGACAGTCCTCACAAAAAAAAAAAAAACCAAAAAAAAAACAGGTGGCTAGGGTTTTAGATGAAGCACAGCTATTAGTTTCATTTATTAGTGCAAGCTAGAAAGTGTTTTTTCAGTCTTCAAGGTTATTGTACATTAATGCAAAAACTATAGCCATGGTGTGCCTGCTGAAAGCCTAATCCTTACTGACTTTATGGAGCTTTGAGTATAGAGGTCTGTTTACTCTGGGAAGCTTGGAAGACCAGGACTGAACACATCCATACGTGTCACTGCTGGGAAACAGACTCCTCTGGAGGGGAAGGCAGCAAGAAGCAAGCATACAACACGCTGAACAAAGGACAAAACTCTGTCCAAAACCACTGAGAGTGGAGCACATCTACATGTATAGAAAGCATCCTACAATATTTAATGCTCAAAACAGCAGCTAGATCCTTGCTGTGAAATTCTCATCTAGGCTCTAGGGTTTTTTTGCACAGGATGAAGATGCTGGAGCTAACTGAGTCAAGGCAGAGGTGTGTATTGCAACAGACAATGACTATAAAGGTGCCCTCTGAGGATTTGTGCCAGAAAGCAGGTAACCAAAGCTTAAACTGTCCCAGCAGCACTGCAGCCCATAGGTGACAGGGACCTTTCTAGGCTGTAGCTCAGTTAGGACAGTAAAGAGTTATGAATTACTGGAGAGACACTTTAGAATATTCCTTGTGGCTTCTAAGAATGAACCCAAAAAGCTCCTGGCATCACTGTGAATAGCACAAAAATATATTAAAAAGTGATGTGGTTAAATATCTTAATTTCTAAAGTCCAAAAAACATGACTGAAGTTACCGAAGTTCTGCTATAACACGCCTTCCCACTATCTTCTGTTCCTTCTTCTTCAGTTCCAATTTCTAATTGCCACATTCTTGCAAGTCTCCCCCAGACACGTAGTTTTCTTCTCGAATCACTTATTCCCCTCTCTCAGACTTCCTCTCGTTTCTATTCCTTATGTGCAGTTTTGTTCCTAATGTGCATATTTTATACTGCGAGCAGTAAAACTCCTTGAACTAACACAGGATGTTTTAACAAGTGCAGGTGTACATCCATAAATCCACTTACCCAAAACATTCTGGAAAGCCATTGGACAGAATGCTTAAGGGGAAAACCCCCGAGCACAAACTGGTACAGGAATCATTCTAGCCCCTCTCCACTAGTCAGAAAACACTTCTATCCCCACCCCATTTCCAGACCCATAAAATATAGGTTGCACTGCATACATACTACTTTCATATGTGCTGGAAAAGGATCATTAAAAAAACCCCACACCACTCTTTGTGTTTACCAAACAATTGTTTTTTGCTTTAGTGTGTTCCCGCCTTAAACGAAGTATTTCCTATTCACCTCAGTAATTAGAGCAGAAGGAGGCAGTGAATGAAGTGCCTCATTATCAAGTTTGTATCCATGGTCTCTGCAGAATGGCTACCATGCCGGCTATTTTTCATAGCTGTCTGCTTTTCCTTGTAATGGGCCATTGTTAACCCTAAATGATCCTGACATCCAATTCTCCCCCAGACAATCGGGTCCAGCCGGCAGATTTAGTTCACCAGTCAACAGAGACTTTCAGTTGTCATGTTCCTCTGTGTTCTCATTAGCCCTTGTTTGACTGTGATCCATCCCCTACTGCCTCCTGAATTAAGTGATGCTACGAATACACTTATTGTGCTTTACGATGTCTGTTCCTCAAATTGTTTTTAAGGGAAAGAACTAAATGCAATCTGATGGCTATTGGGAAACTGAGGGAAAATGTGCCGTCCGTTCTTTTCTACTTTGTTGGTTTATGCATTGCTCTCCGTGTCTGCCATAGCATAAAAATGTAATAGGAAATCTATGTTGTAACCACACACACAACACCTAGAACCCCCAGAACAACAGAAGATCTGCTATGCTGTTATCATCAGAGTTATAAATCTAATATTAACCTTTTTTAAACAAGGTTTGATCCACTTTGTTCCAGCAAATATCTGGTATCACCCTCTAAAAACTCCTCAAATAGACTTTTGTAACTCTTGTATTTTAATTCATGGCTCTGGGAATTTGAAGGGCACTTGTGTTTCAGGACACTTAATGTGAACCATAAACAACCAATGATCAATCATAAAGAATGAAAATCTTCAACAGGCAACCAGAACCCTTCTGAAATTCCTTTTTTCCACTGAAATTTAAATACAATTTTGGGCAAGTGTACACAATGTTAATTTTAAAGTGATTTTCAAAAACGTGTAGGTTTCATTAACATTGAAACAGATAAAGTTTATATAAAAGTTTGATTTAAATTTTTTTTTTACACCATTACTCTAATCTAAGCTGTTTAAAACTTTTGTCCTTACTTGTAAGACTAAAATCCCAACAGCAATGTCTGAAGAATAAAGGATCTGCTAATACTGATGAGAAAAGCAGTTTTTCCTACAATTATGCTACATTAGTAACTTAGCAGATTTTGGACTGAGGGTTCTATTTTCAATACTGAAGGATCAATTACAATATTTAAAAAAAGAAAAAGAAGATCTTTATGTTTATTTTCTGTTAGACTAATGGTGAAAGCTCAGGTACCACAGCGACGCGGTATAAAGGAACAGAAGCGTCCAACCAACCATGAGGTGGGGAGGAAAAGTTATAAAAACAAAAGCTACTGCAATTACAAGAAAACACTATGAAAAGTTTACTTTCAACTCCCTGCGTTTTCATCTTTGGCTCTTATCTGATTCCTTCTGCTTAATTGTTATTTGGAACTGTGCCTTGGAAGACGCTGCTGCTGCCTCTCCTCTCAATTTGGAAAGTGTGGCAAGGCAGCGCTATTCAGCTTCAGAGCAGTGAACATAATTGGAGCCCCAGTTCGCAAGCATGAAAGGAGGTGCTGTGCCTTTGATTAGAACTACCATCTCTCCGTGGTGTTTATCTGATGTGTTATTTCTGTCTTCCGCGTCCACAATGCCAAATTAACATCTTACAATGGTTTCCAATGAGCTCCCAGATCTTGGCTACTGCTCACCTCTCCCTGACGTGGAGCCTGATGTCACGCTCTGCCCTTATTTTAAATGTGATTCGGGACATTTGAAGAAATGGAAGATGTTGAGGTTTTTTTGCTTTTACAAAACCTTTAAAGACCACATGTCACATAGAATTATGAGTTGGAACACAGTGAAAAAGGCGGAGAGATAAGAGGATAGAAGCCTTGCTAGAATCAGGCAGTCCCAGATTTTATACCACCTCTGACTGGGGAAAGAGACATTAAACTTTCCAGTATACATACGCAAGCCCCATTTAAGGGAGGACTCCATATGTATGCTCTGTGCAAATCAAAACTAGGAGTTTGAACAAAAAGCAGTTACCAGTGGAGAAAAAAAAAAACAACAAAAAAGAATATTTGCTGTTGTGCTTTACTCGAGCAAGTTTACAGATTTTTCTGGCTTTAAACCATGCTGCAACTCGTCCTCTACATCTGGATGCATTTCACACATCAGTGCCCAACACTGTTATTCTCACTTCTTTTTTTAATGGAATCAAGTGCCCTGTCTTCTAAATAAGGGCTTTCTAATTTTATGTTATTTATTGCTTCAGAGGGGGAGGAGGAGGAGGAGGAATTTCCTAGCAGAGTAAAAATAAACTGGACATCATCAGCCAGAAAAAATACCAAGACTCGCTGATATATAGTGTTTCATTTAATATAAAACATAAATTATTTAGCACTGTAGATATAATTATTGAAGTCATTAGTAAAAGTTTACAACATAATATTTCAGTAAAAAAATAGATTAATGACACTTAGAATAAAAACTACAAGTAAAACAAACAGCACAGCTGGATATGAAATATTTCATTCACACAAAAGAAAGTATATTTGGCAAGACTGCTGCCAAAGCAGCCAGGAACTCTGACAAAAACGCAATGCATCTTTATTATGAGCAGAAAAATTCATTTGAAAAATATAACTGCCTGGAATTTGCAACACTTATTTACATTGCTAAGCATGAATAGTCCCCACTGAAGACAGTGTTTTTGCATAGGTAGTTACTCGAAAACTCACTTCAGAACTGCAAAAATGCAGATATTCACCCAGGTGAATGTCTGAT
Organism: Heliangelus exortis; assembly: GCF_036169615.1. Taxonomy (NCBI): domain Eukaryota; kingdom Metazoa; phylum Chordata; class Aves; order Apodiformes; family Trochilidae; genus Heliangelus; species Heliangelus exortis. The sequence continues at coordinate 58,192,692 of NC_092424.1, read as the reverse complement.
GTCAGAAGAATATATTTTTAAAGTTTATGGTTTCAGGTACATTGTAATATCAGTGTTCCCTTGGAATTCTACCATTTGGAGCATTCCTCTATTTAACTTGCAACACATTTTAAAATGCTAATTTAATAACTTAAGTAGTAGTTGGACTTGTTTGCTTTAGATCACATTTTTTTACGTAATTCTCTGCTCCCTAGTGGAGTATCTACTGTTCAAATAAATGCCTAAGTTAAGGTGTAATCAGCCAATAAACAGGTTAACGTTGTATTTGATAGCTTCAGATTTTACCAGTCCAGTGAGGAATTGAAAATTCAAGATCTGTTATTTCAAGGAACCCAGGACAAAACCCAAAACAACTTTACACCATTGGTAAGTCACAACTGGAACCATTTTATGTATATGAGTATTTTTTTTTTGTTTCTTGTTAATCCTAAAAGTGAGTTCATAGTTGCAGCCTCTGATACACATACTGACTATCACACCAGTACTTGGAATTAAATTGTATAACTATACATCACAGTATTAGGGCTCAAAGGCAGTATTTGTCTTTCCATTTGTGCTTAAGCTTGAGCCTTTCACTGCCTTTTTCTTCTTCTTCAATTCCACCCCACGGGCTGGAGGTTCATTTTCAGCACCATTAGCTGTAACTGATGATACAGGAGTATCGAGACCCACGAAGTTGTGCTGATTTTCTCTCTCACTCCTCTGTATCCTTTTCTTCTTTTTCTTTGCACCTCTAGAGGAAGGCAGATATAAAAAGAGTAAAAGAAACACAAAGTTAGCCCAAATTCAGAGCTTTTTCCACCCACGGCTGATGTGTTAGAGCAATTGTCTGCCTGTCCCCCTTGAGTACAATGGTGAAAAAGCTACAAAAACTACTGTTCTACAGCAGAACAAAGACAGAAAAAACATTAAGACAAAATATGAGACCAGTCCACCAATCTACTTTTTAAAATACCATAGCACAGCTTTGGAAAGAACTGCTCATAATCCTAAGAATCAGCTGATCTTCATCAATAGTCAGCCAATACAATTAAAAAATATAAATTACAAGTCACCTCCTCTCATTAAAGCCATTGCAATTTTTTTTTTCTTTCCTAAGATCAAACACCAAAATACTTGCAATTGAAGAGAGATCTCTGGTTTATTAGTTCAACAAGAATAAGACAAAGTGCACAATATTAGTTTTTTTCATTTTAATTTACCTGAACTTTGACAGATTCACAGAACTGGAAAATGCTATAACATCTATTTATGCTTATCAGACTTCATACAATGCCAAATGCATCAGTCAAGTTTCTCTATCTTTCCCAATTAGTGCTTTTAACAAGAGAATTAGACTGGGTTTGCAGACGATACCAGGGATTATGCACTTTGACCATGCATTTCCACTCTTGACAGAACTTGTAACTTTATTTGACCATAAGTATGTAATAATACTTGGACTGCACCTTTTCAAGGGCAAGTACAGTCTTCATTCAAAATTTGTGTTGTGCCTAGCATGGAGAAGCCTTGGTTTGTGACCAGAATTGCTACTGAACACTGCTGAAACACATAAGCAAGTGGATGGATCAAGACTACAGAATGTAATGAGATGTGTGCAGTTTCACCAATAGTGGTGCTGCAAGATGTTACTTTTGGTGATACTGTTGTCATGTAATCATCTCTTATAGATGAAAATTTTTGCACAGCCTTACTAATGGTCTGATTACTTTCTGCTGTAGTTTAAATTTTAAGATAAATTGTGTATTAATGAATATATGAATTGCTGTAGCTCTAACACAGGAACATCCTAATGTTCTGGAGTTTAAAACTGTGTGTGCTAGGACTCCTGGAACAATTTGAAAAGTGCTGTTGCAGGAGGAACCCAGGGCTCAAAAATCATAATTAATCAGTAATGTAAGTACCAGTCTACCAAACTGAGTTCAGTTCAGATGGGTCTCATGCCTAATCACTTGTAAATTTATGCAGAGAGCACTACCTAGTGTAGCTCAACAAAACCGTACAATTGAAATATATGTCAGGAGGTAATGTCTTTACTGAAATATTCTAAGAGTGAGGTTTCTACACAAATTTTCAGTATAAAGTTACTCAAATCTTGAGAAGTAATTTAACTTTTTAAATTATTTGAATATCTCTTAGAGATACTTAGATAAAAGCCTTAGTTCACTTAGCATCTATTATGTGGACATTTCTGTTTCTTCTAGACTCTGCAGAAGAGATATTAACTGCTTGGCTAAGATAAAAATCTCCTACTATCTTGAATTTTTTTTTTTCCTTTTGCAAAACCATTGCTTCCATCTAGAAATTCTGCAAGACAATGTCAGTGGGGCTTGGCATTCACTGGCTTTTACAGCAAGTAATGTGGCCATAGTGAATACTATTCAAATAGGCAAAACAGCAGTTATTCATTAGGGGGCTCAAAGAAAGGTATAGTCAGTTGTGCAGGTGCAGTTTCACTTCTCCATGCTTGGCAAGCACATCTAGCTTGATACTTAAAAAGTTTATTTACTGTCTAATTTCTATTATGCTGATCTGCTTTTGGATGCTAAACTGAAAACCATTTCCAGTTAAGATGGCAACACTTGAACGTGTCATTTTGTATGAATATTGCAAGACACACCAACTGTAGAGAACAAAAAAACTACGGTTCTATCACAGCCCCTGCAGGTCATGGTTACAGGTGCAAGAAGCAAGAGTTTTCATGAAAATTCACAGCCATGTTTCTGAAATGTTTTATTATCTGATCTGTACTGTATAGATAACCTGTAGACAGAAATATGGAGTTGTATTTTAAACTAGCAGCATCAGAAATGCTGGAAGATCCTTCTCCTAGGTCTCAAAAAAGGGCAAAAACTTGGAAGGTACTTCTGCAAAAATCCTAGTATATGAAGTATTCTCAGTACGTGACAACCTTTTGCAATTCACATTAATTAATTTTAAGGAGCTGCAAAAATAGTCTACAGTTTGAATCAAAAGCCTAATACATAGCTGAGGGATGCTGCAGGACTACCCTATATTCCTGAGTTCTGATTCTCTTGTACATTACAGTCCTTGCTCTTTTGGGGAAGAGAGCACATGTATGGATGGATGTACATGTATACATACTTCCTTCATGTTTCATGGAACACATTTTGATTGATTTTCACAAAATTGTTCTGGTTGGAAAAGACCTTTAAGTTCACTGAATCCAATAATTACCTTAACTCTACTGAATCCAGTGCTAAACTGTGTCCCTAAACACATCTATATGTCTTTTAAAGACCTTCATGGATAGTGATTCAACAACCTCACTGGGCAGCCTGTTAAGTGTTTGACAATCTGTTCAGTGAGAAAGTTTCCTCTAATATCTAATCTAAAGCTCTCTGGGTACAACTTGAGATCATTTCTGCTCACCCTAACACTCATAACTTGGAAAAGGAGACCTGCACCCACATTCCTATGAACTCCTTTCAGGTGAAGAGTGGTACGTTCTTCCTTCAGCCTCCCCTTCTCCAAACTAAACAGCCCAAGTTCCCTCAGATGCTCTTCAGAAGACTTTCCTCACCACTGTTCCTCACTACTGTCCTCAGAGCAACTCCACTGTTCTTCTCTGGACTTGCTCAAGCACCCTGATGTATTTTATAGTGAGGGGCCCAAAACTGAACACAGTACCCTCACCAATGCCAAGAAGAGGGTAACAGTCACTTCCCTAGTCCTGCTGGCCACACTATTTCTGATACAGGCCAGGATGCTGTTGGCCTTCTTAGCCACCTGGGCACACTGCTGGCTCATATTCAGCTGTTTGTTGACCAACACCCACAGGTCCCATTCTGCCTGGCACTTTCCAGCCATTTTTCCCCAAGCCTGTAGTATTGCATGGGGTTGTTGTGACTTGAGTGCAGGACCCTGAAGCTAACTTCTTCTGCTTGCTAAAACAAAACAACCCTTCCAGCATTTCTCAAAGTTTCCTACCAGCAGTTGCAGAAATAGCAGTGCAAACTGATTTAAGTATTTCTTGCTTACTGTGTCACAAGCGAGTCTCTGTCTGTGTCATGCTCTGAGCTGAATTTTATGTCCCCTGACTTACTGGTGACTGGTGACATCTGTAAAAGAAGAAAAAAAAATAGGAAGGTAAAAAGACAACAGACAATGGGGCCAACACATGTACACAGAAAACCCACCAGCTTCCTGAATGAGGAGAGAATATACCTCCTTACTAAAAGAATGTCTTTCAGCCATAAAATGTTAACTCCTATGTGGTTACAAAGGAGGAAACAGTATCCTCTTCAAAACAAACAAACAAAAAAGGTACTTTCACATAAAAGACAGTTTACAGGTATGGTAAAAACAGAAGGTTATCTATTCAATGCCATCTTCCTGCATAAAAAAGATAAATGTGTCTATTTTTTCAGCCTCCACAAGTTCAAATCACTCCAGGTTACTTCATAATTCAGGCTAAGAAACCCTCTGAAATCCAAGAAAAAAACCAACACAAACAAACAAACAAAAAAATAAAACAGCCTGGAAGAGTTTAAGCAAATTCTCTAATTACCAATCTAATTAGTTGGTCTCTACACAACTTGCTCCATCTATAAACAAAACCCTTCTAATCCTAACACACTTATGGCAAAAATTCCCATAAAGAAATGCGACTGCCCTTCCTGAGCTTACTGTGCAGGGACAGATTATTTTCTCTATCTTTTTCCAGCAGGCTTTTCAAAGAACTGGTAACTATCCTTTAGTTTGATTTTCATGGAGGGCAGAAGCCAACACAACCTCATATCTCACTCAGAATTTGCTCTTCTGTAATAAGGCAAACACTGCACATCCAGCCATGAACTCCAAGGCCTCCATAGCACCACAACCAAGCAGAAAAGCTGTGGAAAGCAGTGCAGCACACTGTACATTTAGACCTTGTATCATAATGTTATCACTGAAAAACTGTTGTGGACCTCTACTTCAGGATGATAGGACACTTATGTTTCCCAAGTTTTGTAGGGAATGCATGGAAAAAGTTATATCCAGGCAGCCAAAGTGAGACTGGGTACTGGTTCCCACTTAAAACTGAGCAGTATTAGGAAGGGAGTATCATTCAGCAGCTCTGGAGCACCTAACAAGAGCACAGCAACTAAAGAAGTAACCATGAAGCCAGCAAGACCTTTCTGGAAGCAACAAAGAAGAAAAACATTACAGTTTTTGACCCTCTGGTCTGCCAATTGTTCATTTAATTTTGTATGACTTAAGATGCAAGGTGAACCATGATCCCTCCATATTTAGCATAAAAACAGAAAAAAATAGAGGGTTTCACAGCAGTTCTTTTTCCTCACTCAAGAATTAGTTTTGATATTTTAAAATAGAATGAAAATACTTTGCTTTCAGATGCCCAACTTATCCATGATGGATTTCAAAGCTTTAAGGAATAAAACTTAGCATTCCCCTGTCAAGTACTATCATTCAATTTTGATTTGGTGTGAAGTGAGACACAGAGGAAAATTGTCTTAGCCCACACAAATGAAGATCATATTGGAACCAGAACCCACATTTCCCAAACATCAGTGTTAGGCCTTCAACAGTTTAATTGCTAACTTAAATTTTAAATGAAATTAATTACAAAAAATGTAGTCAAGGTTAGTAGTTGAATGAAATTTGAACTTTTTTTGTCTTGGTACGGTTCCCTAGTATTATTTTATTACTTAAATATTATTTTTCTTCTGACTTAGAAGCAGGGTCCAGCTCCCATTGACTTACTGAATCCATATAAGCACACTGCTCACCATGTTCAAACTTTAGTCATTAGAATTAATTTGCTGAAAAACACAGATTGCTGGCTTAGTTTAGACAAAAGTCAGCCTATAAAAATATAATAATGCAGCATTTGCAGGGCTATGAAGAAAAATCTTTAACTTCACACACAAAAACCTTGTTAATACAGTCATAAACTTGAAACTAAGACAATGGTATAAGTAAACATAAAAGGAGGAAATATAATGCCACTGATATGAAATACAAGGGAGTATTGTAAAGAGAATGACTCTAAGTAACTAATACTTCCTTCAGCATTTATTACCTTGTATTTCCTTGCCATAAGCAATCATGAATTCACTTTGCTTGAAGTCAAATAAAATCTATTTCTGGAAGTCAATTTCAAGATGTTGAACTAGATTTTTTACCCTCCTTTTTGAGTAAATACTACAGAATCTGTACATTATACTAATACCATAAAATATGGGCCTTTCTAAAGAAGTTGAACTCCCCTAAGTGCCTCTACAGAAGACTGACTTCTCTTATCAAAATAAGTATTTAAAGCTTTTTAATACTTTCAGATTCACAAGGTTATCCTTGTTTTAAAGTTAGAAGGTTAAAGTATCCACTAAATTATGTTGCCTAACAGAAGGTTCCTATGATATCTTTTAAAAACAGCTCATCAGACAGGCTTTCATACATTCAAGCACACAGTCTCAGTATGAGGGCCAAGGAAAGAAAAGTACACAATTACAGACATCCAAATAACTGTGTTCACCTGATACAGCAACTAACAAGCATCCCTAGGGTCTGGAGAGATGAACTGTTCAAGTAGGACAGCCTCCTCCCCTCAACCCTACAAACTTTCAAGCACGTGATGAGGCAGGAACTAGATACTAGATCTTTTTGAAGCAGAGCTCACTGTCACTGCCTTCTCTTGTCTATCCCACATCCCTTTGTGTCCCTCTTAACCCAATCCTTGAACTACTTTTCCCATCCCAGTGATGTGAGTAAGCAGTAGCAGTACTGAAGAAAAAAGTGGGGTCAGTGGCAGATGGGAAAAGGCTGTGCAGATGCTGGTGCATGAAGCAGATGAAGCATCAGGAGGAGCACAGTGAATGAGTGAGTAGAGGCTGGGCAAACAGGCAGGAGGTATTTGGTGAAAGAGGTAGTGGTAACACTGAATGCATCAAGGACATGCTAATGTAAGGAGAAAGTGACAGAAATCTAATGTATGGAGGGGCTGAAGAGGATGATGATTTCTTCTTCCCCCATTTCTAAACCTCTCAACCACTTGTTATGCATGGGTAGATCTCACAGGAAGCTCCAAACAGCTGTGCACTATTGGCACTCTGTTTATACTAAGATTTAGCAAACCTAGCATTGTAAACAGATATGGTGTTAACTATTAAATGTATCCGGATTGCAGAGCTTAAATATAAATACAAAGTTATTAGGGCTGTGTTTGCTTTAAAGGAAAAAATATTAATGTTTCAGATAATTAAGAATATCTTCTCATGAAGAAATACTGAACATTTGTTGCCTTGTTTTAATTCTGCACCCTTTGAACGATATAGCCCACCAAGAAAGGAGAACATCAGTTCTTATGAACTGTAGAAGCTTGGATTTCCTGAAGTTTCTTTTACTATCATAGAAATAAAAATTACAATAAAACATATGCTGTCATTTTCTAGAAGTCTTGCTTGCTTTACAGCTCATTTTTGATACTTAATATTTCGGTGTTGCCACACAAGAAGCAATGAAAGGAAAACAATGAAAGGCTAAACACACAAAAGCCTATCAGTTCCTGACCACTGCCATGAAATCCACAGCAGTAATTCAAGCACTAAACCCTCCCTGTGTAACTCATGGAAACAATCAGATCTATCAGAACACACTTCCTGGCAGAACCTGAAGCAGAGGGAATCTGAAGGCAACACTAGTGACAAAGTCTCATCAGCCCAAGTCTACATCTTAGGTAGTGCTTTCCTCTAGGTTGTGCAGAGTGGTCTCTAAGACTGATGGTCTGCACAGGTCTTTGACAGACTAGGGGGTAGATGGAGAGAATGGAGTGGGGCAGGCAATCTGGTTAGGTGATATGAGCCAAGAAAGTAAATGCACTTTCTCTACAGCCCAAGTTCCACAGATGAGCCCTCCCATAGAAGCTGTTCCTACAGAACTTGATCTAATTAAAGATTAATTGGATCACAGATGGCAAGAATGAACATGTCTGTGTCTTCTCAGTCTAGTCCTCAGGATGTCAAACTCAGTATTAAGTTTGTATTTTGTTTTCTATTACACAGTCGATGAATAAAAGATTTATAGCAACGCACTACTTCTCCAGAAACATGTTGATACCTCCTGTCAAAAGTGTTCTGACAAGTCAAGTTTGGGAGAAATGTGACACGACATCACAATCATAATTTTTTTGAGGGGCTATTCTGTACCCCTCTACACATTTCCCCAATAAATGAACAACTGACAAGGGGTTTTGCTAGTAGAATTATATATGTGTCTTTTTCCATGAACTCCTTATTTAAAAGGCAGTTAACTAAATATTGCTTTAAATCTGCTTTTTTGCTCTATGTCCCTTATGCCTAACGGTACCAACTTAGTTGTCAGTATCTAGCAGAACTGTAGCTCCATATGCAACATTTTATCTTTCTCATAAAAAACAGACAAACTGCTCAAGTGTTTAGGACCAAGCCAACACTCACTGGCTTCTCCATCCATGGATGCTAGAGCCACAGGCAGAGGAGTTTGCCTTTTCTAGTCTTTAAAAATAGAGAAACCTGGGCCTGTTCAGGGCTAGGAGAGACCAGCAGAAAATCCAGTGGGGGAAAACTGTAGTCATGGCTCAACACTGACAAACACTACAAACACTGCATTTCAGAACTCAAATCAACTGGATTTGAGGGACAATAAAAGAAAGAGGATGAAGAGTGGAGAGAAGATACTTCAGATTGAAGCACTGGTTTAGAGCAGCTGTTTTTAGTCTTCAAGTCTTGGCCTCTGGGAATTTATCTGTGGTTACAGCTTTGCATTAATATTTGCATAAAAATAGTTCAATCCTGATCAGAAAGAGGCTGTGAGAACCCAAGGAGAAAACCACGGGGAAGAGAGAGGCTACCTTGCTCCTGAGTGCTATTTTAATTATGTAAGTGTGTTTTTGATTCTGCTTGACTGGCTTGGTGGCTCAGCCTGATTCTTCCTATCTTTAAAAAGACCAGTTATTAAAAGTAAACTACTATGGATGTCATTTTTTTTTCCTCCCAACAGACATTAGTTTTCTTATAAACCAAATACTTTTTTTCAATGACTCAAATAATAATAATACAGACACTGCCATGAATAATTTTTGAGACAGAAGCCATTAGGAATCACAAATGTGGTTTGGGAGATGAGAAAAAAAGAGCTACTAGCTTACAAATACAGTAGAATGAAACATACTTAAGAGAGACTAATTCAACTTGAAGACTACAAAGTGCATTTCAAACAGAAAACAGAATACCTAAAAAAAAGGAAACTAGAGAACTAAAATGTTAATAATAGGTAATGTTTAAGTAAATGTTCCATTCCTCACAGATGGTACCATAGTAACATTTCCTTCAGAAGCCCTTCTTCAAGAATCATCAATGTAATTACTATTTTCAAAAGCAGTATTTGCCAAGATGTATCTATTTTATAATACCTATTCAACAGGTTACCTAGAAGACCACACAGCAGCTTTGCAGACTGATTCTAGAAAAAGCATAGTTTCTCTCAGCCCAGATCTGAGTGACTTTAGAACAAGTGACCTGTACTCATACTTGGCATGAATGCAGCCCAGAATTACAAAGTTCACTAGAATACATTCAGTTGAATATAATCCTTTTTTGGACTACATTCTCTCTGAAGTTTGAAAATGAACACACTTCATGACATATCCAAAACCTTCAACTCTATTCACTTCATGAGTTCCACTGTATTAATTCTTTAATTTTTCCCCCACTAGCATTATCACATCCTCCTGGTCCCTCCTCTACAGAAAAGAGAATCAGTCACTGAAGTGCTCCCCAGTAACGTGAAGAAAGGCACAATAAAAGGAGAAAACAGAAACAGCACAAACATAAAATGAAAGTTTTCGATCTTGTATTTTTGGAAATATTTTTTGAGCAATTTTTCTATGCTTCTAAAATTTTTAGATCTGATAAATAAATTTTGAGCCCACAAAACCACCCAAACTGAAAGAGCTCAATCCCAGAGGAAAAGCATCAATTACTTGGCAGGTTAGTTTCAGGCATGCTATGCTAAGTATTCTGAAAGTCTGACAACAACCTACTCTAGAGGAAGAACATGAATTATTTATGTGGACATTGATAATCCCAAACTTTGTTTGAATATACATGGAATCAAGTTTTGATGATCTGTGGGGCAGATTAGCCAAACTTGCAATAATAATGTAGTTCTTGAAGGTTACCCTATTATTTTCATGGTTATGACCATTATTTTATATCTTAACATAATGTTTTAAAGATAAACATTCTAGAAAGACAATTTTCTTAGACTTCCAATGGGAATTTTAAATTACAGGTTTCTTTTTTTCTCTGTCATCACTTCCTACTGTTCTCACATAACACAGAATTGAATACTGAACATTCAGAATCCAGATGTATGAGATATAATAAGTAGTAGACCACCTTAAATGATAAAAGCTTATTCACAAGATTTTACAGACAGCCAAAGACACTGTATGGACTTTGAAATGTCTCTGATTTGCCAAAATTCTGCAAAACCCAAATTCTGGTGTCTAATAGAACCCCGAGTTCCTGTCTTTTCTGCCTTAATCTTAATGAATCCCAGAACAGGACATTTACTGGAGCAGTCAGAGGACAGATCTGTCTCTATTTCTTGGGATTCTTCAGCAATGCAGTGAAAACTTCACTCCATGAAATTTCGATTGGCAGTTTAGATGTATGTTGTAATTAAAGATTATTATGACCTAACTTTGCGGCTCAGGAATTAAGTAACTCATAAGGCAGGAAAACAAGGTTTGCATGAAATTATTATGCTATGAATGCAAAGCTGATGCTAAAAAGCATTTTGAAAACAGGTTTGAAAACAGCTTTTTTTATTATTTGCAAAGGTTAATATTGGATCTTGATTATTATGCCCTCTTCTAATGTAATGATCCCATTTGATTCACACATCATAAAATTCTGATGCCTAGGCTAGATATGCATTTATAACATTTGCAGTTGGAAAACCACGTTGAATTAGACTATGTAGTATTCTCAATAATTAAAACCATAGCAGTATTCTACATTTAAAGTACTCAGTCTTGTATGGTAGCAACATCTCAGGAGTAGCTGCTAACCATGATTTTCACTGTAACTGTGTTTCGCAGTCTTAACAGACTTTTTCATCAAAACAAAGAGAAAGAATAATAGATATAGAAGACCTGGCTATAATTATTTGGGAAAACATGCTTGTGGCCTAAAACCCAAACACAGCCAAAACCTGTTACATTTTCCTGTTTGTGCTAACAACTTCAGCAAAAATATAATTATTTGATAAATATGTTTTGGATTAAAAAATAATTTCATTTTCTGACACAGCAAAAAACCTTCCCAAACAATAAAGTATTACTAAGTAATGATTTTTCTTGTTCCCCATGTAAAAGACATTAACCTTTTTCTTCTTTTTTTATCTGCTATTTTACTGAATAAGAAAAAAAAAAAAAAAGAAAGGAATAGGAAGAAAAGTTGCTGTGTCACTGCTGCAACACAGGAACTGCCATAACCGATCAGCCCCCTCAGTGGTCGTCTTAGCAGTTTTCTCTCAGAAGTATCTGGTATTGCCCTAAAGCCAAAGCACAGCAGAACTTTCCTTCCTTCATTATGACAAACAACTGAATGAAAATTTGCTGCTTCTGTGCAGCACATTGCAACTTTTGTAAAACCATTGCACTTCAAGTGATAGCAAGTCTTACACAGAGATGTGATTCATGTTTATTCAACTCACAATCTTCTTGCTGATTTATATGGTGCTGCTGTAACTTGAAATGATAACAAAAAACCAAACCAAACCAACCAACCAACCAACCAAAAAAACCCCCGAAAACCAGCCAGATTTTTGTTTCCCAGTAATTTTAAAGCTCTTGGAATCTCAACCATTACCCCAGCCTAACATGTTATTAATAAAAAAATGTAATCCCTGAGCATATAAGTTTAACAGTGTCTTGTAGTAGGCAGGTTCACCAGGTTAACTAAGCATGACATAAACAATAATTTCCTTCAACCTTTCTTAGTTTGGGTTCTATTTAAGTTTAATGTTCTTTTAATAGTTCATGTCACTACATAATTTATTATTTTATATGCTCTTCGATGCTCATTCTTTGCTAGTTTAATCTTGTAAGTATATCCTCTTATACTATTTTTCCAGGACTTGTAAATGTTTCATTACTAGTTCTTTAAGATTTTGTAGTGCCCTTGGATGCTGTGCAAGATAAAAAGCACCGTATCTTCTTGGGTTTTGACTGCTACTCTACACTTTATTAATTATATCTTTTGAATACCTGCACGTACGACATAGACTACTACAAACCTAATTATTAAACATGCAGCCAATTTAATTCAAAGTGCCAGCAGAATCTAAGACTATTTTTATGAAACATTGCTAAAACTGAGTGTCACTACAAAAGTGCTTGTAACACAAAAACTTTAAAAAAGTCAACTCTAGAACTGAGAAAATGTAAGTGATCAAAAGTAATCAAACGTTACTTCTCACAAAGTTGAATAATAATTAGTGTTTGCAAATGCTAGTAACATTAGTTTTGTACATAAAAGTATTTTGATCCAGTAAGTCAAGGAGATTCCTGTTGGATTAAAACAGAAAATATGTGGATAAAACTGGTTCAGTCTTCCATGACAATAAGCAATTCAGCACTTGCCCCTCTTCTAATCTGGGTATGAATGAAACTGGTGAGTACAGCAGCATATTCCCTCTGGGGGACAGACTGCCTCCAGCAACATAGACAACAGATGAAATAAATTTTCATATTCTCCAGTAATGTAATTTCTCCTATATTTCCAGTCTGCCTTTATTGGAATATCTGGAAGTTATGCACCCTTGTCTTTCTTGCACAACGGTTTGGGTATGAGTTTCTCAGCTATGAAGAGGTAAAAGACACTTCAGAATAATTATTACTACTTGGTAATAATTAGTGGTGTAGTAATTAATTTTGTTTTCCAAGTATAGTTAGAAACTAAACACATGATAATTTGATTCATAGTGGTTGGTCTTCAACAAGACTGGCAAGTGAGTAATCTGTACTCAATAATTTATTAAATACTACCTCTCTGTTTGTTTATTAAGAACAACAGCTAAATAAAAAAGGTTAATAGAAGTAGCTTTGAGTGTTAACCCTGAACATTGCAATTTCTATTATGCAGCAAGTATAAATAATCTAAAAAAACCCACCAAAAACGAAGCAGCACAGCCTATGCTTTTAGTCTTGCAAATCAGATGCAAAATATTACATTCAACCTTAGAAAAGTACATGGAAAAGTCAAGTAATTTGAAAGAAATTTGAATAGAAGTAATTTTTGAAGTAGCCATGTTAGTAACATTTGGCTAAATAAATAGCTGTGGAAATCACATTTAAGAAGGATACAAATATTTTTGAACAGCCCTCCCCCTCCCCCCCTTAAATTCTAACAGTTATTGAACCAATTTCTATTTGATTTTTTCTGCTTTCAAAGTATACAATGTTTTAAGATGATCATCAGTCTTACTTCACAGAAGGTGAACATAAGCTATGCAAAGCTTCTTAGTTCTATATGTCTGGAGAAGTGAAAGTCATTTGGCCCCCTTTACACATAGCAGTATCTCTAAAATAAAAATCAAATCCCTATCTTTCCCTTGACTAAAAACTCGTGTCTGTTTCTTTGTTCTTCTGTACATACTATATTTGACTGCTAACTAACATCACAGAAACAGGAATGCTGCTGCATACAATATAGGATGTGATCTGTAAACATCTACATGAAGCCATATGCAATTGCAACCCAACAGAAGTATATAGTGGGAGAGAGAGCAGGTATAGTAAAGACAAAAGCTTTTCTTTCCTTTGTTACTCCAAACTATGAAGTCCTCACAGTCAACCCTCCTGAGCAGCCTACAAGGATGAGTGCAGTCATTCACAGAAGAAGCTTTTAAACAGAAACATCATTGAAAAATAAGCACATTTAGATGCAGCTTATCTCCTGGTCTGGTAATAAGGCTTTATGATCACATTGTATATTTTTAATTAGGGTATTATTACATGGACTGAAAAGCTCTCAAGAGAAAACCAAGAGATTTTCCTAAGCAACCTGATAGATAAGGAAATTTCATGGCAGAAAATCTGTTCCAAGAATGAGAGTCAGGTGCCTGAATATCTGTCAAGACATGACAAACTCATCTTGTTTCTTCAACTCTTATTTACATCAGGTAGCTACAAGAGACAGTCCTGTAAACCTTTGAGTCAATGGGAAATACGCCACTCATTACAATAGTGCAAAGGTAGGCAGAATATTTAATTGCCACATGATGGAAAAGCTGGTTCCACACAAGACAAGTATTGGACAATTGCTCAAAATCTACCTGCTTGCCTAGATCTACACAAGAAATTTTTGCAAGGAAATACAAAAATTAATACATTCCACCTGGCACACACAAGACACTCCACCAACACTTAATAGAATCCTTCCTTCCCAAATTATTACCTTATGTTGTACTGGAGATCCTGCCTCTGCTTTTGGTACTTCAGGTAGGAGAGGAGCAGAATCTGGTACTGATCCTGAAGGTTGTTCTTCATATTCTTCTGCAAACATGATCCATAATGCACCATTATGAGAACCATGAAAGAATTCTGAAAGTTTCTATTTTCTGTGAACAACTTTGAAATCACAATGTAGCCAGTAACAAGATGCGAACTGAAACAGGTAAAATATGTTTGAAGACAAACTTTGTATAAAAATTTATCAAAACCTTTCCATTAACTTTTGTTCACATTAGTAAGCTTAGATTTAAATGCAATTTACATATAGGTAATTAATATAGGTAATTATATATAATTTTTAAAAATGCCTCAGAAAACAAGTAAACAAAACTTTTAAGAACAACAGGCCATCACTGAAGACTCTTCCTAAAGACTGCTCTCTGGCTTATTTTGCAGGAAAAAATGAAGCAGAAAATGCACAGGATATGCAACAGGAGGACAAAGGAAACAGGCAGTAGTTATGCTGACTTTAATTACTATCATGAAGTTAGTACAGTGTTGGGTTTTTTTGTTTGGTTGGGTTTTTTTTTTGGGGGGGTGTATATGTGCTGTTTTTGTTTTTTAGGAAAAAGGCACAAATACTATACTTCACTGAAAAGAAAAAGGGATTAGCTAAAAAAATGGGGAAAAATTTCTTGAGAAATGCTTGTTTAAAAGATTTCCAAGCACCAGAAGAACTGATATTTGATAATTTAGTAAAGCAAGTGAATTTCTTGTAGTATGCAATTACCACTATGTCCATAAGCTGAATAATAACTATGAGGACATTGTGCATCTTTACATCAACTGACTCAGTAGGATGCTTCCTGTACTATTAGTTCAGATTTACTTAGACTTGTCTATATGAGTTTAATCAAAACTGTTTTAATAACTGAGACCTGGTAGCAAGTTCCATGTTCAGATATGACATTTTAGCATTGCTGTTCTTTTAAAACTTCATACTGGGATCCCCTTACCTGGGAACTGAGCACTCTCCATATCACAGTAAAGGGAAAATCAACAGTTTTTACAAAAGCAACTGGCTAGATCTAACAGAGATTGCCTAAAAAAACCTTAAGATGTTTGTGAAATGCTTTGATGTATCCTAAACTGTTGCCAAGGCAGGGCTGTATGTAATAAGAGATGAGGAATCAATCCAGTTGACCGATAATTAAGCCAGTACTATACGAGATGGAATGTTTTAAGTAAGTGCCAATACCTTCCTAAGTTAGGTGTGTCAATTTGCTCAGTGGTTAGCTAACTTCATACAATTTTTACATCATCACAAGTCATCACTATGCCACCTGTGTGCTACATAAAGTCAGATCTTCATAACAATAAGCAGTGCAGCAGGGTAAGATCTTGGACCATCAGTTAAACCCACACCGGTATACCAGGAAGACAGCGGCAAACTTACTTTCACCAACCACATAATTAGCTGGAAAATAGCCTTGCTGTCCATTTGCTAGGCTGCCAAACCACCAGTTATCATTATCTTTGTATAACACTTGGATAATGTCACTGCGATGGATGGTTAGCTCATCTGATCGATGCGCTGTGTAGTCATAAAGAGCCACTACCTAAAAGAGAGATAAGAGCACCACAGCTTATCACAACCATGCCACAGAGAAAAAAGCGCAACATTCACTTCCTCTTGCAGAAAAGCAGCTGAAACCAAAGCTGCACTTTGGTAAAAGCTGAGGCTGTCTCAAGTTTTGCTAATGGGATCAGGGGTGGTGGGAAAGCAGCAGGAGAAGCAAGATAAAGGACTGTGGGATTGTAGAAATGGTTAAGAACATTCAATTCGCCAAGATTAGCTTAAAAACAGCAGCTGTTAGTTTTATAAGCAATTTACTTGTGAAGCAAAAGGAAAAAAAAATACACTTCATACATTCGCTTTCTCAGAACTGTTACACCACCTTCAGATCCCACTCTGTGTGTGCTCATGAACCATATGTGTTTGAATAAATACTTCAACAGTATGACAGTTTTACCAAAGGAAAGATTTAGTACAAAATATTACTATCAAGTTTTGCTTTGGTCACCCCCCCCCTTTTTTGTTTGTTTGTTTTTGTTAAGAAATAAAGATTTGGATATACAATTTTATAAATATTTGCAAAAAAAGTTTATATTCCATTGCACATAAATCCATTTTCTAGTAAAACACAGTGCATCTACACTTTTCTAGGAAAAGTGTACAAATAGTCATCAGTACCATACATGGAACATATTACCAGATGTAGCCTGCTTTCTACCCTGAATATGAAAATATCAAGTACAATTTCTTACTTATTTACTATCACCTATGAACAAAAATGTGTCCTGATGAATTCAGAGCAGAAAAGACTGAGAAAACAAGTGAACTGAAAAAATAAGGGAATTTTTCACTTCCCTCATCATAAGTGAAGAACAAGATTATGACCTATTTTACACAAAAATTTCCCTGTGTATAATTTTCACCTCAGATTCCTCTACAAAAATTTAAGAGCACTGGTCAGAAACAGGGATTGTTAGGAGTGGGACAGAAGATTACAGGGGACTGAAGGTGACAGCAAAGTTATTATGAAGATAGGGATTTAGAGAAAAGACTTACTTTTTTTATTAATCATGTATGTATTTAAATCCTGAGACTTCTGACCTGCACCGTGTTTTTTATATTTTTATTCCTATCTTGAGTAAGTTCACCTGTGAGTTATGAGTGTAAAAATAAGGCAACCATAACTTTTTCATACTTCCGTGCCACCAATTAAACAGATTAGTTATGAATGGGAAAATAAGGAAATTCTGATTCTGAATTATTCTAACATTGTAAATTCTATGTGGCACCTTGTGAGCTGGTCAGCAACTAAGAATTAGTATCAGTATTGTTCTCAGCAGATGGGAATTTTATTTAACCATGCATTCAGTAATCCTGAGCTTATATAAAGAAACTAAACTATGAAATATTTCTTATAATACCTCTCTTAGCCTGCATTAGAAAAGCTAAATCAGTAATTACATGTGATGTTGATAGTATAGAAATATGAACTATAGAAAATTACATAAAACTAAAGCACAACAATGAGCACTAGAGAGAAACAATATAGAACTGGAAGCTTGCATCATCATGTCCAGTAAGGGGTGCTCTAACAGAGCCCACCTGAGTTGAGTGGCAATGGTTTCCTTAGCAATGGTACAGTGAAAATCATGACGTCACTTCAGGTAAGAAAAATAATAAATAAATAAACACTAATTACTTGGCAGCATTAAAAACAATGAAAGGCACAGCAACAAATATTTCATTTTGCAGCATCTTTTGTAAGACAGTCCTGGTGTAAATGTTTTGGTTTGGGGACAATAAAGGTAAGAATTCAGTAATGTGGAAACCATTCAAGCAAGTTTCAGTGTCTCCCAGAAATAGAAAAATCAAAATAGTAATGTGTCATGTAATTCAACTGGTTTAGCAAGCCTGACAATTTAAACAAAATGTGGAAATTGCCATTATATTCTCTGGAGACATATGATCTGAAAATGACTGCAGGGGGGATACATGAAATCCACCTCAGGACCAAGGAAGAAAACGCCCACAATTATGCCCAAAGCAACAGAATTTCTTCTGGTGTGACATTCAGACATATATTAAGATCTGTCTGGGCCCAAAAGCAAAAAGTCTATACTAATAAAAAATTTTACAAAATGATTCTTCAAGACTGATACAAAAACAGCATTAACATGGCTACACCAGTTATTTATATATGTTTGTGAGAACTTCACAATCCAGGGTAGCAATAAAAAAAAAATAAAAAATCCTAGGATCATGGTAAAAGAACAGAAGATGCTTTCAGAAGCACAAATTCAGAGTAGCAGGTATAGAAGGTACAGCAAAAAAACTACATAGAACTTACAATCTCTTGCCCAAGTGGACAACTGCTTCCTCCTCTGATCCCCAGTGCAGTCAGGCAGTCATCATTCTAAAATAAGAAATTATTTTCAAATTTTAATATAAAGTATTTTGATAAACAATAACTTTGAGTATTTTAATGCCTGCTGCTAAATAGCAAAAATTAACGGTAATTAAATGTTTTCCTTAAAAAACAAAAAAGCAGAAGTGTCATTAAGCAACAGTAACACTGACTATGTAGATATTTGGAAAAAGATATTAAGTTTTTCAAGTATGTACATGACTCTATAGACAACACAGAGAAGATAGAGAATTGATGATTATGCAGTCTAAACCTGTGTGCATTGCAAATACTGCAGTAGATGTTTAGGATGTTGCAGTGAACTTTACCTCCGAACCAGTATTCAAAAGATGACATTTTCATAAAGTGGAGAATTTCAGGTTGGTCTTAGTAACCAATACTTTCAATTTAATTCTAATTCTGCCTTTACCACTTAGTCTTCAGATTTTCAAAGAAGTCAAAGGAATAGGAGATATATAACACAACATCTAGGATGTCCCTGTACCTACAAAATTTGATTTCTGCCAAACAACAGAATTCTTCAGTTGAAAGAAGACTTAAACCAGAAAAATTATGAAGATCAGCTGAGGGACAACAAATTAGAATAAATGAAGAGATGGAAGTCCTTTTCTGCTGTTACTTAATTTTTTCCTATGGCTTATTTTTACCAAGTGGAAACCAGTTTCCCGTAGATTTTGTGTGTGTGTTAAAGGATACAAGCTACAATACAGAGCAGAAATATTACACAGCAATTAAATATTTTAGAGGGGAAGAATCAAATGTGAACTCTGTGAAGTAAAAACATTTCAAACCATAATAGATTGTATCACATTGTAAACAAAAGTTAAATTTGAGAACTGCTATCCACCATACTTTAAATTTTTCATATTTTACAGCCCTTCCTTTCATGTTTTAGTTTGGTTTTTTCTTAATTAACTTTTCTCTTATCTTGCTTTTTAAAAACCTATACCTAAAACATATTGCTCCTTTTATTTTTTATTTTAATTTTTTCTTTACAAGAGTGATACAAGGAACATAAATATTGCAATCCTCAGCCGAATAAATGGCATTTGCTAGGAGAGATTCTCACCCTCAACACTGTTTTCCTAACTTAGCTAAGCTCATCATATATGGGAAAGAGTTCTCTGATGATCCTGAATAGAAGGGTTCCATTCAGCCTCCAGATTGTTTTGGTGTTGGAGCAGTAGTGTGTCACTGCCTGATTTGATAAGAACTTTTGAACAAAGACTGGAGGAGTTGCAGTTTAGTGTGTGGCTTGCTCAGTGGTCTACTGGTAGTCAGCACTGCCTTCCAGGTTCCAGCCAATTCTCCTTTTCCATTCTCAAGGTTAAGAGAACTGTGCAGCCAACGTGCTTAGCCTGTGGGATGGGAGTGCCTCCTGTTGCTCAAAAATGATTCATCAGAATTATTAGCAGAATTATTTAGTTATCTAGTTCAGCTACTCATATTGCCCCATTATTGTGTCTCAATCTGTCTCTCTTTTTAATAAAGTATTTATGTGCTCTCAAACACTCAACGTAAGAAGAGCTTGAAGAGAGTGAGCTGTTTGGAAATAACAAGCTAAAATCTGTGAGTCATCCTCAGACTATGTTGAATGTTCTCAGACACCATGTTAAACTTCTAAGGCAACAACAATCCAAAGAGTTCCCTCTTAAAGAGACAGATCCAGTATGTCACAGGCTGCACACATGCCTTACCTCCAGTGGGACAGGGAAATGCCACTCCACTGCAGTGGAGCTACTGCAAGGCAGCAGAGCAGCCTCTGGCATGCCATAACATTTCTCAAATAGTGCCAGCTGCAAGTGACACCAGTAACTACTGGCCTTTCAGTTTAAAATAAATTGCTTTTCATCTTGTGTCACAGTAAGAAAAAGCCACATTTCCAGGATTCCAAAAATGTAACAGACACACCGAAGTTTTAATTACAATATTGACCTCTCTTTTTTTTTAATGAAAGCTGGAAACTAGTTAATACTTTTCTTGCATCATAACAGACATGGAGCTATAGTTACGCTCTGAGGAGCTGAACCTTTTGGGAGGCAGATCATCTGTGAGAAACAGGAACAAAATGTTTTCTGAAGCAGCCTGCTATGTCACATTGATTTGGATTGAGAAAAAGCTGTTAGGAGCTTTCAGCTTAAGGAACATCCTCACAACAAAATAAATAGATCCAGCAGTAGATGCAGAGTTCTATCACCCTGCTGTCCATGACTAACCAGTACTAATTGGGCAGTTTCAACCTCAGTACTGGAGGTTTTGCTTTTATTCATGTAAATGGCTAGCAGCCAGCAGGATTTGGGCATTAGCATTCATACCCCTAGGAGAAGCAGTACTAAGAACAAGTGATATGTTTTTAGTGTCTTTTCTGTAAAAATCTGAGCACTGCATTTCTATAGATTTCAAATATGACAATATCAAAGTCTAAAGAAAAAACATGGAAAAATGTAAAGTCTACCAGTGGCTTCATATGCTTCTTCCTGGTACATAAACACATTCTTCATTGTAGATTAAGTCCCATTTCTAATTACTTATGAACAATTAATACCAACACTTGGAAAAAAAGCACTTCTAAGATTAATCTTTGGCAGACACCACACGTATTAGAGGGAACCCCAATCTGTGTGCACAGAGGGCCAAATCCACCCTACCTCCTTTTGCTGTTAGTGACAGACTCTGTGACATGAAGGACAAACATCTATTTCTTGGATGCTGCACAGTGCCACTGCTCCTCCCTACTCCACCTCCCTACACCTGTTATTTGCCAGAAAGGAAGAGTAACTGGGAGTGCTACTTGTGCAAGCACTCCAGTGAAGACACAGAGAGATGAGGATTAAAACTTTTTCTTGCACAAGCAATACATTTTTGTACGTTTTTGTTTGTTAGTTTGTTTTGGTTTTGGTTTACTGTAGCTGGTTTTGATTTTTTTTTTTTTAAAGTAGACAAAATAAGAAATAAACTTACAGTGCTCAAAAAATCCTGTGGCTTGAAAGTGTGATCATATAAAAAACATAAAAAAAATTCTACAGAATCAATCTGAGCTTTCGCAGTTGCGCCATTATTTTCATTTTTCCTTACAAATCTGTGAGTTAGAAACTTACTTGATTCTCTCCTTCCCCAAGAATGTCATGCAATCTATTTGCATCACCAAGTATTAAATGAAATAGTAAATAGGATGAGACACAGCATAAAATAGATTAATACATTTCATATATTTACTGTCATATTTCTGTTCTTGCTCTCTGGTCCAATTAATTGTGAACACACTCCTAGCTCAGGACACCTAACTGTACAAATTTAGTCAGTGGAAAACAGAAATAACAAGGAAAATATTAATAGCTAAATTAAAATTATTCAAAAGTACTAATTGCTAGGAATAGTGTACTCTTCTTCAGTGTTAATTAATCTGTCTGTAGACACTGTAAAGCTAGGTTTCAGAATCCTGCAATACTTATTTTATTGCAGCTCTTCAATATTTAACGAGCATGGGAATCTATAATCTGCTTAGAGGAAAAAAACCAAAACAGTGCCAAGCTGCACTTGACTCAAATCTGCCATGTACAAACAGAAAACAGAAATACAAACACAGCAGGCTTCAGTCAAGCCTACAGGGGTGTAGAAACAAAACCCAACCAAACAAAAAAGATAAAAAAAGAAAGGGAGCATTACTCAAAACTTCAACTACTTCATAATTTGTAAATATGCTACTGTCTTGATATAAGTTCAGTTTACCTGAACCTATATCATACATATTACTGCACTTATAACACAAAAGTAATAAAAATATTCAAAACCTGAATTCTCTCTGAAATATTTAAAATAGCTGCTATTTAGTATTTTTCAAAACAGTTGATTCTCTAAATATTACAGAGCTTGATGTGAAGAATATCAAAAAACTGATTGAATAATATATGCTTTTTCAAAAAAATTACAATTTGGTGGCTAAAAAATTAAAAATGTGAAAACAAGACCAATTAAGCCATGAACAGCAATTTAAACTGTACTTCCAAAATTTATTGGTGAAACCTGTATATTTTAAGAGACTTCCACAATTCTGTAAAGAGATTCTGTTAAATAAGGTAGGTCCAAAAAAAAAAAAAATCCCTAAAGTAAACCAAACCAAAACCCCAAATCTAAACCGTGTAACAGCTACAAATGATCCGAGTTAATTTATATCCATTTCTAAAACTAAAAAAAAAATTAAAATTAGCATGCAATTAAGACAGATTATTAAATTATGGTGTTTTCCTCCATGGGTGCAGAAGGATTAACACTTCAAGCATGACAGGCCCAGCTTTCTAGAGCCACACATACACTCAGTGTTCAAAGGCATCACTCCTTCTTCTTTCACTAGTCCTGCATAGGAATCATGTTTAATCCTGATTTAGCAAATGTATAGTTAGAATTAATGGCATTTAGGGATTCTGTTGGATTTTTATCATCATGATCAGAAAACCAGAAAGGAACAAACAATTACAAGAAGTTTCTAATCACTTTTTAACAGGTAAGCAATCAAATAAATGAAGGCTAAGCTGTGATTTCACTTGTTAAAAAAAGATGACGTATGAGTAAACAATGAAAACATGGTGCTGCAAATAGGATTAAATTTCAACTTACTGTTCCAGCTTTCTCTCCCTAGTTATCAATGCCTGCATTATTAGATCTCTGATCAAAATCACAGGATTGTGACTTTAGCTTATTTATTTCTAAACAAGAAAAAGTAAATAATGAAAAAATATAAAGGTTTTAATTTGTAGGTATCTGATCTCACTACCAGCTGGCTGCTGCTGCAAAAGCTTATTTGCCCATGTAGACAATTTGCTTGAAGATACCTCTTTTGTGAATAAAGACAGGATAAAAAAACCTTCTCCACAATGAGAACTTGTGAATAATGACATTTATAGTTAAACATCAATTTAAAAAAATGCAAAGATAGAATTCCTTACCGTCTGTAGTCTACCCAATAGTGTTTGGCTAAGAGGATTTCCTACTGGGCTGAAACACCCTGTGAAAAGAAAAGGCTGTGAATTTTCTGCTTGTTATCCTTTTCCATCGAATAAACCATTTAATTTAAAAATCATTATGTTAGCAGGACGTTTGACAAAATTCTAATGAAAAGCAGCAGCATCTTTCAGTCGCAACTATGAGTCCTTCAGTCAGGAACAGTTGGAGGGTTTATTTAACTAACAGACCTGACACAAGGTTAACTAATCCAATATTTCCATTCAAATGATTTGGAGAAATAACTCAAGCTATGTCCACATGCCACCTCGTGCACAAAGCTGACACTATTATCTAGGCTGCATTGCTTTTCTCTTCATTGAATTTCTGAGTACCGCATACAAAGTTTTCCAACAGAAATGATCACAAAAACTCTCAAAGAAATTACTTTCTTATTTTATCTAAAAGAATAACTATGCCTATTCAGTAGTTCCCTTTGATCATCTGAGTTACTATCACAACACATCTTGCTGTTTATTTTATTCACTCTCTACATAGTGCATTTGAACAAGTACTTGTAAATTCTTTTCAAACTATTATGTTAACTACTAAGCTCAGGAAAATCCTTTCATCATCTATGCATTTATCTTTTTGTTACTGGGCTCCTCAGCTGTATACTTAAGAAAACATCGTAAAAGAAAAGATACAAAAATCTGAAAACTGTTGAACACCACAGCGAAAAATGCTACCTCTTCATTAGAGAACTGTTTCCTGAGTACATAGATGCCTGGCAACACAGAGTTAAGCTCACTGGATTTTCTCTGTAAGACTCTAGGTTTGAAAAAAGTTTTGTTTTCAAAGAGGAATAAATTCTGAAAACACTTTTTCATTTGCCACTCCAAAAGCTTACTCTTAAGGAGTGCACTCTCTGAATAAACACGACTTTTCAAATTCAGATTCCCATGCACTGGCACAGCTCCACAAGGAAGCTCTCACAACTCCACCTGCAGTGTACTTTCTAAAGTCTAGTGGTTTAGACTTTCACAGGAGATTTACTCATAAATGTTTAATCATTAAGATATTTAGATATTTCTAAATATTATAAAAGCTGCAAGCTCAAACAATCATAGTTAAACCACACTCCTGTAGATCTGCGTATAAACAATTTTGTACTTGTGAGAAATCCTAAATAAGAGAAAAAATTGATTTTCCAATTTTGCGTATGAATGAAAATGTTTCTTATCCTAATAATGTCGAAAAAGCTTGTAAAAGTTCTGAAATACTTTATTTTGAAGGGCTTAATTTGATTTTTATGACTTTTTTCTCTCTCTTTTCAGAAGAGAAAAGAGATGAGAATAGAAATTTCTGTATTCAATGCACACTCAAATATGGTAGACCTGAAGCTTATGTTTTTTCCAAATAAGCTATTTGCTAAAACATTTGTTCAGCATTAACACAAAAAATCAGTGGGCATATTAATACTATTAATATTGTTATTTACATACTTACATGATTACAAAATGAGCTGCTACAGATACTATGTATGGATACAGCATTGCATGTAAGAATCATATCAACTTTTTGAATTAAAAAACCAAAACAACAAGATCAAGAACAATAAAATCTCTGCTGGATTAAGAAAAAACCAAAAAAACTATTTAGATAGCTGAATATTCTAGCACAGGATTTTCAATTTAAGCATTGTAGTAGTGTGCCAGTTCACAGAAACCTGTCCCAGAAAACCCATATAAAACAGAGGATGAAAACAATAGCTCATTTGAAGAAGTTTTCAAACTTTAACTAAAAAAAAAATTGTTCTGTATTTTTATTAATGTAATTCACTTTCTTGCTCTCCTACAGAAAAAAAATTATTACCTCCAAGTACTTCTGTTTTGTATGTTTATGTGTGTGAATACTCCAGTGTATGCAAGTCCAGTCTTATGTTTAGCTGCTTGTAAGGTGAAAACTTAAGGGTTGGACTGATATCCCTAATTAAGCCTGAGTAAAGGGCAGTGCAGACCTGTTCTGCAGCAAGCAGAGGAATGAGACAGATGTTTTACTCAGATATAGGGAGTGCTGTATTGAATTCTAGCAGCTGGCACACTTTTTTTGGCTGTTTTCTGTGACTAGAGCCTTCTTCTTAAACAAGACAAAAAATAGCCAATGCTGTTTGTTCAGACTGATCACATCTATTTGTTACCCCAGAATAGCTGTTAGTGCTATCCTGTTAGCTGTTCTCAGTTATCAAGTATTCCTACATTCAGTCACACTAAACAACAAACAGAAAACCCCCAAAACATCCCCAAACACGAAACCAAAACCAAACACCAAAGCAAACAAACACCCACTCTTAAACTGTTAAAATCTTCCTCATTGATGAAATAAGGTGCATTCAGCAAATAAGGGAATATCCATCCCTTCTTTTGCTAACAATCCTGTGGATTTTAAAGCAGTTTTACCCAGCTATTGGCTTGACGTGGTTCCATGCTTGATGAAGCATGTACATGACACTGAGTAGGTGTGATTAACAGCCTCAGCAGTGCTTGCTTTGGGTATCTCCAATCCAGACCCTGAAAACTTTTCAACTACTATTGTAAGGTATTGAAATTAAGGTCAAGATTGCAGAAGACATTTGCACTTTATCTAAAACTAAAGCTTATGGGACACCATGATCTGCTTGTGCTGGTTTAGATAAATGCCTCTCAAAGAACTGGTTTCTTTTGAAAAACAGTGTAGCTGCCTGACTTGAGAGGGAGCCTGAAATTGTGTTAATTTCCTATAAAACTTGAACAGTGAATTGCAAATGTATCCTTAGTGCCCCTGGGTCACTTCTGGCAATATATTCTCTGCTGGCCTAATTACAATTAAAGAGAAATGACAAAAGACAGAAACCAAGTAGTTGTTCTCCCATCCAAAATATGTCTGTACTACCAAGTTCCAAATTTCATTGCATGCTTTCAGTGAAAGCTGCCCTCTGCTCTAGAGAGCACATTAGTGTAAATTAATAAAATTCTAAATAGCTGTGATGAAATGCACCAGAAGTAGATGAGTTCACTTCCAAACAGATTAGACTTATATGGATTATATGGTAACAGCGACAATGCCTCAAAACAGCACACGTAATAATTAAGAATATTCCTCTTAAATATCAACAACTATTATTTGTTTCAAATTAATAGCAAAAGAGACAGAATAGGGAAAAAAGTCCTTTCAGGGAGTCATATAATTCCACTATTATCCTACTGGAGTGCCCACAATCACCTAAGACGAAATACTGATGTGAATAGTTAATTTTCTAATTGTGGCTTTCATACAGAACCTGTGTTTCAATTAACTTTTCAAAAGAAGAATTTTTCTCCCCTTCTAATAAATGAATTCTATTAATTAATAAAGGTATTTGTGTATCATAAATCTTGAAGGTTACCAATGCTATGGAATCTACGGTTAAGAAAATAATCCAAAACTTTATCCTGGAAAATCCCCAGGAAACCACAGAATACCAATGAACAAATAAATAAATAAGAAAACAGGAAAAATATTTAGATATTTTTGGGATGAACTCTTCTACAGCGTATGGAGAGAAAAAAATCTTACTTATTTCCAGTTCCACATCATTCTATTTTTAAATTAAGTACTACTTTATAATTTGTACTAACTATTGGTGTCTAACAACCCACAAACAAATCCCGAAAGACATGAAAGTAAACTATACCTCAAGGAGATGGTATTTCTTACTGAATATATTCTTATTTATATTGTGGCCTCTTGCAACAAGGTATAGTTAAAATATACCCAAACAACAAACACAAGAGAAAAATGACAACTCAGATATGACAGGAGTATGTGCTCAGTCCTTTTCCTCCTCATCTTCTTAAAATTGTTCCGAGTAAACAGAATAATGTTTTCAGCACAGTCACCTATTTCAAAGTATGACTGTTGTGACCAAAATATCTTTTAGTATCCAATATAATCTCTACTTTAGGCTTAAAAGAAACTTTTGAGTTTTTTTTTTAAATGTAAAAGCCATCAAAACAGCATTACTCAGTTCTTTCTGTAGCTTTATTTTCCAAGCCAGGTAAGAAAACAAAAAAGATCATTTTGTAATGATCTAAATATATATTAATCTTCCCTCAAAGGCCTTATCCTCACAACAATTATGCTTTAATAGATCAAACAGAATTAATTAAATAAAAAGATTGTTTATATATTGGATAAGAACCTATTTTCCTTTATTTAGTAAAGGCAGGATCACAAATACTTTCCAAAACCACTGCAAACACTTTCACATGCATTCACACCAAATTAAAGGAATGGATTCACCCACTTAACACATACACACCTTTTTGGTTTACCAACAAAACAGATGTTTTACTAATATCCAGTGCTGTAAGTGAACATCCTCTTCAAATTCTGCTCTACATTGCTTAGTCTAGTACATAAGATTTTGAACATATCCCGCATTGAAAAGGAGAATGGACAGGACCAAAGTGTACTGAAAATCAAGTTTAATCTATACCATGCCTTCTGAAACTACTTTGAAACACATCTGGATGAAGCTGTAGATAGAGCAAGAAAACCATATTTAAAAGTTCAAAGTAAGACAAAAAAATGTGTATTTTTAGAATTCTTTCCACAACAGTGTCTCATTTGTAACTACCACACCACCAGAGGTGATGGTTACTTGTCTCAAGAGCCTATATCCTGCAAGCCACTTAAAATGTATATTCTCAAAACAGATGGTTCTCACATGCTGTGTCGCAGTGTATGCACAGAAGTGCTGTGATGACATCACTACTGAACACAAAGGACTTCTACAAAGAACCATAAGATTTTTGAAATGTTCTGCACTCAAAGTCTACTCAATGTCAGGTAAGCCCATGCTGTTACTAATCGTCTCCTTGTTTTGTCTTTTTTCCTTGTCAGAGCATCTGGAAAAGACTGAACTATCTCCTCAACGTTGTTTTCTCACTTCCTAATGAAACCTAAAACCCAAACAAGAAAACAAAAAAGGACACAATTCCTCTCTGTTGACCATCTTGCTTTCTCAAAGTTATACAGAGAAACTTCTGCTTATTTATTTTACCAGTTTGAGATGAGAGCTGTTTTCATGCCATATACACTAAAGAAATGAGAGAAAAGCCTTAACTCTACTACTGCAAGATATCACTCCTCCAGTGCAAAGATTATTCTAGACGGCAACGACAAAAAAAACCCCCAAACTCAAAGATCCCAATGACACTTCAACAATTAAGACAAAACTGAGCTGTGCTGACAGGTAGCAAAGCAAAACTTCGTTTTCCCTCCTCATCCTCATTAATACTAGGATAACTTGTAAACAAACAAACAAAAAATAATATAAACTAGAGAACGGTAGTCAATAGATCAGGTTGTGGTTGCCATTCAAAATTCACTATGGAAAATCATGCACAGAAAGACAAGCTTAAAAAAGTATGTGACATGTACCTTTTTAAGTAATTGGTTACTGAATGCTCATATTAAAACCAGTTATCTAGAAAAGTAACTCTAGAGTGTTATGCAGTTCTACATGTACTGCTGCAGTTTCTTTCGCACCGGCACAGTTTTCTCATAGATGACCCAGCTCTAGGTATCAGAGGCTTCTCTGGCTTCTCAAACTGTGTCAGTTTCATTCTTCTAACTTGAGAAAGACAATTGATCTGATGTGCTTAAATACTGTAACTTTCTGATCCAAGGACCAGCACAGTTGTCTGCATCTACTGTGCCTGGCTGTCTCTGATTCCCCAGGCAAATGACCAAGCATGCATTACAGAAGACCTAAGGGGACACTGGGGCAGCTCCACCAGGAATCCATTCACACCTTGAATTCACACCTGTGGATCCACAAGGAGATACCTTCACTGTAACAGCAACTAGTTCCAGTCCTCATATAAAAGACCTCAGAATCAGACAGCATTAACATGAAAAAACACAATGCTTCTGGCAGTGCCAGTCCCACAAGACAACTCTATCTATCATCAGGCAAAAGAATGCACAGAGATATTCATTTGGGGTTAAGTGTCATTTTCATTCCTGGATCAAGGTGTACAAGGGTACAAACACGTCTTTAATCTGAATTTTAAAATAATCCTCCAGAAGGAATTATGGAGATAGTCTGCCACTAGGTTTGAGGAGAATACTGTGAGGAGAATACATTTATCTTGTGCTAAGGCTCAATGAACAGGCAGAATTTGGCCGTATTTGTAAAAGGTTTAATGAAGTAAAAACTATTGCATCACAAAAACAATTAAAAAATCCAACTTTTTAATTAGAGATTAAAATCAAATACACTTAGCAGCCTACACACCCACCTAATTATTTCTGAGTAATCTTATCAAATCATCATCTTACATTTTTCTTGCAAATGTTAAGATTCTACAGTACCATATATAAACAATGCAAGTAGTAGCACGTGTCCCAAGCATTCTTTTGAAGCAAAGAACATTTATTGAATTCATGCTAATCAGGAACGTGCTAATTTATGACAATCTCTAACGTTACATCATAATGGTAGTAGATACAACTGAAAATGATCAGGAGTTCTAGTATCCAGTTGTTTCTTTCTACAGCGCAGAGAACATAAAGTCACTCCACAGCAAACATCAATAAGCCTGCACAGATATCATCAGCATTTTGATATCAGATGGGCAATATTATTTACAAGTTCTAGATAGCAGATAAAAAAGATCTAAGGAAAATGCAGACTATGACACATACTTTGTATTAATAATAGTTATTTTTCTTCTATTGTTGCAGAGATCCCGAGAAACTAATTATTAGCTTTGCTAAGATCACCAGGACTATTTAAAAGCAAGCATGCTAACATGAATTTGAAAAGAAACTTATTTTCCATTATGTTAAATAAAGACTGTGTTACCCTACCAAAATACTTCAGGAAATATCAAAACTGCAGTTCCTTTAGAGATGCAGATGTCCAACACTGAAATAGCAAACTTCACTTTTGGCCTTGGTAACACTTTTGCTTCTGCATTAACTTGCCCTCCTCAAATCAAAGGAAATGAAGCTCTTAAGTAGGATTTATGCTTATCTGCTTCCTAAAAATAGGTAATACAGTTAAATTCTATTTATTAATAGAGATGATTTCTATGTAATACAGTTTTAATCGAATTTAACTGTACATATAACTCCTGAAGCCAATTATCTACACATCTCGGGAGGTCTACAAGTTTCTTTTAAAACCATATTTCACTAGGCATATAAAATGAAGAATGAAAACTATGCAAGGAAGAAAACCAAAGTAACTTATTTTACATTGTTTGTTCCACAATTGAAATTCAGCAGTGGCTGGTTACCTACGGTTAATCAAATCAAATTAGCCTGTTGCTCTACAAATGGAAAGCTTTAAGAAAATATGCTTAAAATGAAACAAATACTTTTTAAAAATAAGCCATTAGCATTCTTGCAATGCAAAGTTTTCTCAGTTAAAAAAAAAAAGCTACTTACTGAGTGAATTACTGAGTTTCTATATTACCTAGCAGGCCCACAATAAATGAAGTGCTGTCCCCCCAAAAATATCTTGTAACTCCTTGAAGAACATACACAGCATCTTTTAAATATTTGCGTTCAAGGAACAATAGTACCAGCAACATCATATGGAGTATGCTGGAAAAAAATAAGTCAGCTTGGTATATCACGTCTTAATCTTGACCAGAATAGCCACTAGTTTGTACCTTGCCTACTGGCTTTATTAAATTAGCACTTTCAGTAAGTACTGAATATTAATTTTGAGAAAATGTTACCAGAAAATTCCATGACATTGGCAAACAATTAAAACATTATTAAACCTGCAAAATGCAGGACCATTGACAGACACTGAATCTAGAAACCATTATTATAAGAATTTTGATATGGTACAAAATCAAAAGAGTAAGAACAAGTTTGCAGGACTTATTGTTCTATCTCCTGAATTAGAAGGCTATGTCTTTAAAATGCATTTCCAAGTTTACTTTCAATTTTTTACTTCAGAAACTAGATGGGTCAGATATTTTAAGAATGGGTGTGTAGTGAAATCAACCTCCTACATGTGAGGTTTTGTACAAGCACACTTCCAAGTTTTCATACAATTGATGAACAAATTAAGAAGATATTTTCTACATTTCAGTGTAAGTTCTTTTTAATTTGTTTCCAACTGTATATGGAAATAAATGGTGGCCTGTAGCAACTTTGGTAATAAAATCTGAATATACATGCTTCCTTGTAAAATACATATGATGAAGGGTTAAGACTAAAAGTGGTATCATTCACTAGAAAATATATTGGAAAGTTAAGTCCAGCATCAGAGCAACACACTGCAGATTCAGTTGGGCAATGATGTTGATTTTTTTAGTTTTCTTTATCTACAAGGTCTGCAAATTTTCTAGAATGCAATAGCAATGTGCTACTACTTTTATAGCTGTGGATTTTTAGAATGCTTTCTAGAAAAGTATCCTATTGCTATACTCTCAGATTTTGGCCACAATGCAAGGACTCTAGCACAAGGTACACTGATTGTACAAAATGTGGGTACCAAACATAATGCTACTTCAGAGACAGCAAAGATGTCCTGGCTTTTAAGGGCCACCTTCTAGAAGAAGAGACCCTGGCAGAAAGCTTGAATTAACACCCAACAAAGAGCTGAAAAACAACCTGTTCTAAACAGATTTTTCCTTAGGTCTTATGTGAAGGATCTGAAAACTCCTTCAGCATGGAAAGGAAACTCTTTGCTAAGAACATCATTCAAAGGTAATACTCCCTTACAAAGAGGCACCTGATCTAAGGAGGGATTAAAGGCAGAAAACCAAGAGAGGCAGGTTCATAAAGAGGGACTGTGCCAAGCTTTGTGTGAAGATGACATTTCCAGAACTCTGGATGTCCTGAAGAGAAGAGACCTACCCTCCAAGCTTCAATCTATATCCCAAATCACTGCAACTGGTACTGGAAATAAGACTTTCCACTATCTCAGCATTAAGCCAACAAGTAGAAATTGCAGTCAAATGCAGCAAATTTCTATCTTATTTGTATAGGAATTTTGCAAGCAAGAGTATTTGCACAGCACGACTAAAGATGTAAACAAAAATAGTAATGGAAATCAAATTCAGAATTAATACAGAAAGACCATTTGACTAAATATTTTCTATAGTATCATGTCATACAATTCTATGAAGTAGTTAATAAAATAACATGAGAGCTTTTTTCATATCATCATACACACACAGGCAGTGCCAAATTGATAACAACTCTCTTCCTAAACAAGTAGTGGAGGAGACACACCTCACTGAAACTTCCTCTGAATCAAGAGAGCTCACCCCCCAAAAAAAATTAAGTTGAAGGACAAAAGCCCATCCTTTTTATTAGAGTGGTGAACTCTGCTTAAATGTGATTACCAAAAAATCGAAAAGATGCAAGTAGTAGGAAAACAGACTATTTATAATCTTCATCTGAAAAAAGTAGAAAATAGTCAGGCTGTGGATGGATTCCAGAAAGACCTACATCAACATATGTCACTGGCACACCCTTCAGCTAATCTGTAAAAAACCCACTACGAGGCACCATAAACTAGCACAGACAGCTGGAGACAGTGGCCATCTATTCGAAACAGGGGATATTGACAGGATAGGAAAAGGTATCTAGTAGCATATGGGGATGTGATATGCTAGAACCAATCTTCAGATAAGATACAATTTCGAATACTATCAGTTACACAGTCTGAGTAACAATCTTCTGCAGAAGGACTGCCCAGCATGCTAGAGCAAAGCCTGGAGTCAAGTAAGCAGGAAAGACTCTATTTAAGAGTTTCACTGACTTGTGTATGCGTCATTCAGACCTTTCTTCCCTGGAGAAGGAAGTAAAAACTCAGGAGTTCGAGCCCTACAGGTGAGGGGGAAAGATGAGGAAGGAACACGTGCAATCTGCTTCTTCACTGGAGCATACTACAGGGCAGCAGAAAACACATAAATAAAACTCTGCTCATGAAAACTTGTAAGGCAATTCTACCATCTCATTTAAAGCCAGCAAGCAGTGAGCCACTGTTCCTTACCAACCCCCAGTGAGAAAGAAAGCAAGGTAACAGTGAGAAGTGAAACTTTCATCTGGATCAAAGCAGCACACTGAGGCCAGCTTTGTAAATAAGACAGAGTCACCAGGTTGTGTGACAATAGCAATGTGTAAGTTACCCACTCATAAGCCTTTGCCTCTCTCTGTATGCATTATGCTGCCTTAATGCTTTCCCAAGCCACCAGTCTCTGTCATTAGTTTCTAAAGGACCAATATGATCTGTATCAATCTACACAGGTATCATGGTCTACTAAAGAACTTAACATGGATCACAGATACCCCGTTAATATAAAAAGTTTTATATTAGTAGAATGAATCATGTGAGGAAAGTTTGGTATCAATGAACTTGGTGCGCTTCAGCATCAAGGGTAACAGCAGCTGGATTATGAATCCATGAATGCTTGTTTCACAAAGGAATACTTATTTACAAAATTGAAAAGAATTTTTAAAATAGTTGAAAATGTATGTATGTATACCAAAAAATGATGGACAATGTATGTTAAATATATGGATTAAAAAAAAAAAAATGTACTTGGCTTTTGCTGACTTGGGAGATGCCTCTCTACTGTGCATGATGGCTGCTACTGGGTCTTTTGCAGAGTCCTCCCAGCTCCTCTGGAAATAACAGGTACAGAAGCATTGGAGCAATACAATGAGGCATAAATTTGCTCATCTTACTCGTGCTTATTGCTGTACAGAGAGCAATCTAGCTGACTTGAACTTTCTGCTGGACAGAGAATTGATGATACACAGTCCCTGAACAGAAGAATTGTTTCCACCTCTCAAACAAGCTAGAATTACTTTTAAGCATGCACTTTGTCAACACTTGCTGTCTTGTGGTTCAATAGCTCAAAAATTACAAACCAGCTCTATGTGAAAGACAAGCTAAGACTGAAAACAGTTAACAGGACCTCTCTACTTAGGAATTAATTAGATTTGCTTGTTTTAGGATCCACATAATTGAGAATGTAAGGGCACACTCAGGCCAAATCACTTTTGGCAGAGCCTTTCCCCCGTACTACGTCACACCCTGATTTTGCAATCTATACCCACTTCTGCCAAACAGAGAGTAATGCTTCATTTAATCCACACCCTTGTATAATTTGGCAGCAAGTACTTCCTTTACCCTGAAGGCACAGCAGTAATTACCCTAAGATACACCAATTTCAAGTAAATATAAATGGGGTTCTTTTGATAAAGTTTTTTGAATCTTCAAAGATTGCTGTTATTGTGCTCTGTATTTAGTGTAATTTTGAGTGAAATATTTTAATTAACTTGCCCAGAAGAAACATGAAAAAGAACATATAATAAAGGAACATGTGTATCTTTGATCTCCGTATAAACAACTCTAGCAAGTTTAATTAGAAAATACAAACTCTTCTGACATTTATAACATCTTATCAATCAGATATCCAGGAAACTGCATAACCAACCTTTTAAAACAGAAGAACTAGATTGTCATTAATGTTAATGGTTTTGTCTCTACGTCTTCACTATTCTGTTAGAACATTTTTGTGGTTAGATGAACCTAGTTATACACCTTTTGTTTTCAAATTAAAAATTCATTTTTACCCTTCATTTTATAAGTGTAAACACTCAACTCTTCTGCTTTGCAACAAGGTCCTGTATTTGTGCCTTGAGCCATAACTCTGACAGTGGTAACTGATGTTAGCAGCACAGTCAGGCCACAGAACATGAAGTGCTTTCCCTTGCCATGGTGAGGGCACAGCTGTGTCCTGGCACTCCTTATTTTTATTTACTGCCAAGGTGAAACATCACAGAGATGGCTCTAGTGACTGAGCAGAAGAAATAAGATCAGGGAAGTACACACAAAAGTTGGCTGCAGGTGACAACTGAGACTTCATAATCTATTTGCACTGAAGAAACTGAGACACAATTTTCAAGTGTCTTGCCTTCCAAATGTGAACGGTTAAACAAAAGGGATTATAAAGAAACAGAGAGGCATAAAACCCCCCCAACAATCTTGAGATGGTTGCTTGTAGTATTTAAAAGAAAACTAATTTTGAAAAAATACTAGAGTTGAACTTTCCAGTTCTT
Organism: Heliangelus exortis; assembly: GCF_036169615.1. NCBI lineage: Eukaryota > Metazoa > Chordata > Aves > Apodiformes > Trochilidae > Heliangelus > Heliangelus exortis. The sequence goes on along the minus strand of NC_092424.1, from coordinate 58,157,163 downwards.
TCATTCTGCTGTTAGCAAATAATAATAAAAAAGTTCTATTTTCTCTGTCTTCTCTCATATATTTCCCCAAAGTAAAAACACAATATATGAATATCTCATATGAATGAATGACCACTTTTCCCAGAGGAGTTCCTATTGAAATTAACACAGAGACATATAAAAAACATTTTGGACCTAATGTTCTGCTTTTGGTAAAAATGTTTTCACCTAACTTTCCTGTAGTTAAGTCAGTTCACACTTGCCAAAGATCTGTGGTGTTTAGCAAGTACTTTGTCCCTATTTAGTTCTCTTATCCTTTTTTGAAAAATAAAGAAAAATTCTGGTAAGTGGATGTAAAACTTATTCCATTATTTCAATTTCTGTGATTATGCAGAGATTTATAGTTAAAATAAAGCCTTGTAATGAATGTAAAGGTATTATCCTTTGTTAATAGGAGAAAATAATAGAAATAGAAAAACATAATAAAAAACCCTAGAGACTAAAATAAATCCAGTTTATGCACTTTAAAAGTGATAGTTTTCTGCACTGTCTCATGACAGTTTTCACATATTATCGCTATCCAGACTTGGGCTTGTGGAGGTCTTTTAAAGTAATTAAGTTTCCAAAAGAAGGAAAACATGATCTTTAAGGTTCCTTCTAACCCAAATCATTCTATGATTTTATGATATGAAGTATGATAGTTATGCAAATTAGAGCAAAATGTCAGAATTCTGCAAAGTTCTAAATAGATGCTAGTTATAGTAACAAAAAGCAAATCGTGTTTCTACACTTAGGAATGCAAAAGAAAATTATTGGCAAAAAATCCCATTTTTTTTAGAACCACTATCCCCTTAAAGTAATTAAATGAAAAGGACACATTTCAAAGTTTGAAATCCACCCCCATAAAAACATAAGAACAAGTCTCTTGAAATTTTTTTTAAAAGTTAAATTTCTGAAAAATGTGTTAGGGCAGATTAGTTCTCCAAACATACGACATTGCAGAAAAACAGCAAATTGCATAAAACTATAGAAACATTACAGAGAAACAAGAGACAAGTATTGGGCACATATTTCTTTCAATCATAATGCACATTCACCCCTTTCAAATTCATGTGATAATCTACTATAAGCAGATTATAGTTTGCAGGAAGCTGAGAATTCTTCAAACAGCTCTACTCATGTTCTGTTACTCTAAGACTATTTTGTATTTTGGCAGCACCTCTGCAGGACATACTGATAGGGTTCTGTATTTCTACCCAGTTTAAGAGCTAAAGACGACTGGTAGCAGACTACTAATCACAGACATTTCCCTCACTGGACGACCTCATCACATTGAGGCCATTAGGACTATCCTGTGATGAAAAGGTAACCTGCATTTCTGCCTCTGTACTAGTAAGGAAAAACAGGAGAAGATAAACATATTCAGGCCACCAGGGAAGAAACTGCTAAAATCCTTCTGTGCAGGCTGAAATGTCGCTTTATGATTTTCTTAACTAGTATCACAAAAAAACCCCAAACCAACAACTCAGTAGACTAACCAATAATAATGGATTTGAGAAACTGTCTTTGTGAGATTATTAAACACTACCTGCTTCCCTTTTGTAAGAATTCTCACACATAAAAGAAATGAAAATACTTCCCATCACTACTGATTCCTCCTAGCACCTTGTATTACACTTAACTCAGCGTGGGTACTGAACCACTTTTTGGTACATATCTGGTGCTCTTTACCACAATATGCTCCTGCTCCAATTTGAAGAAGATGAGGGGCTGAAAAGAAATACCTCAAAGTGACTTAGACATTATAGCAAATTGCTGCACCATTTCCATAGCTGTGATCTGTTCAGCCCTGCAGGCTTAATTGCTTTTCCCGTAACACCAATTTTAAATGAAGCTGCTGGGTGAGCTAATGAGGAAACACACATTACAGTTTAACAGGGAACAGATATACCCAGAATCTTTCAAGACAAAATTGAGAGTTCTTATCTTTATCTTCTTGACAAGAAATCTTTTATGCACAGTCAAGCTATCTCTCTTAAAAAAATGAATAGGAAGACATTTCACTCCAGTTTTAAAATTTGATAAAATACAGTATTTACAGTAATATGTTAGGGCAAAAAAAAAATTAAATAAAGAAGGTATCCAGTATCTGTGTGTCATTCAATCTGCCTGCATGAAATGGATCCCAGAAAACAGATTTCTCCAACTGGCACTCCCACTAAACAAAAATGGTCCCCCCAAGGTCAGCATTATATAACCAGCACAGCAGTGTGGGAAAGGCAGCAGCACTGCTGGCTGAACTGCTTGCTTGTTCCTCGTCATCAGCTGTCCGACAATTGGTTCTTTCATTTTCTTGAAAATGCCACCAACCTGTATCCAAATATAGCCAAAGATGTCTAAAAATATTCTATCCCATGTTATACTTGCTGTACTTACAGTACACTGGCATGCAGGCTTCAATTAATATATACTCTGTCATCTTTTTAATATCTCTTCAGTCTCTCCAGAGTATTTTGTTACTGCTTACTGTCAAATTAAAAAGCAAAGCTGTTCTAAGCTATCCAGTAAGACTGATTTGCTTTGGTCATTTCATGTCTTATCAATAACTAACTTGCATGAGTCTTTTTTCTACTAGCAGTTTCTTAATAAGAGACAAAAAAAAATAAAATGTCACACATAGCTTTCTACACACATTCTTCCTTAAGTGGCACATTCTTAAGTCAGAAGCAAGATAAATACCACCAAAACCAACCAAACAAAACCATTAAAATCTTCCAGAACTTACAGTGGTAGTACTGAAGATGTATGTTGTAGAGTTGAGAAAGTATGAAATATTGAAAAAGGTAATAAAAAATACCTACATATGAGGATGTTAACTTGTGACAGTGCTTCTGCATATCTTGTGAAAAAAATGTGGATTTTGCTACCTAATATACTAATATATTAGTATTTCCACTTCTAATAAACAAATATATTAGTTTCCACTTCTAATAAACAAGAAACAAAATAGTATTTTAAAAGCATGTAGTTGATTCAGAAGTGCTTTGTTACCTTTGATGCAGAAATCTATTTTACTGTTTGCTTCAGACTAAAAAAAAATTGCAAATAATCTATCACATATAACAGAGGACTTAAATGCAAAGTCAGTTTTGTTAATATCTTGAGAGATAAAGAACACTTCGAAGCTTTCATTGTATAGGTGAAGAACACCTCGGAATGTCAGTTTTGTTAATGGAGAGAAAATTTCTAATTGTTCTCAACCCTGCCAAAGCGTTGTGCTTTTTGTTTTTGACATTTTTTAAAGATACAAGAACCATCACGTTTCTAGCACATACGTAATTAATTTTCAAGAGCAAGTTTAATTAACTGGTTTTATTGAAGTCAACATTTTAGCAAAAAGATCTGTGCGGTATTTATAGTCAAGCTTCAATCTCCCACATAGTTAACAATTAGGGTCACGGCTAATTACAGTTACTTGAAACCTAAAACTTTTAGAAAACATGCCCTGAACACAGTGGGAGTTACTGAAGAGTATCTGTTGAACAAAGCATAAAAATGCAGGCCATTTCTTTCATGGCATGCCACAGATCTGCAAAACAGTATCTAAAATTGTAGGAAGGTGATTTTACTGTCCAAAGATATTCACAATCCTAAGGAGGGAAGGCAAAGAGAACCAGGGGGACGTTTTACATTACTCCTTTATTTGTTTAAAAAATAACGAGGAAAGAAGTTATCCTAGAAGAAGGCACAAGGACAAGAACATGACAAAGAAAAGACAGGACTGCCTAAGACAAAGTCCTAGATAATGCTATGCTGCAGTGCTAGAGTAGCACCACAGAATGGGTGGGATAAAATTAGCACTGGAGCATAAGCGTAAGCAGAGCTATATAGCACAAGGAAGGTAAAACCTTAATTTTGACTATCAGTCAGGTCTTGAGCATTACATACTTCTAGGGACAGATTCCCTGAAGTGTACTGACCAATGCTCAAGAAAGAATAAAGCAATCTGCTACGTGTGCAACATGAAGTCATTTGAGTAGAGTGAAAAGCTGTAGGACTTCAATGTAAATTAGAAAATAAAACCCAAAAGGGGATTGCTTTCTCCAAAAACGCACACCTATCAAACTTTTCAAGTTATTGGAATAGCTGTCAGCTGCATCTTTACTGAGACAGACACAAAAACACCCTGATATGACAAAATGTGTTAAACTCAATGAGAAATCCCAACTTACAGGCTACCAGGATGGGCAGTAAGAAAAGCTAAGTTTTGAGTTTTCCTCTCAAATTTAGTGTGAACTTTGTGAGAGGAAAACACACAACACATTGAAATTAATTTTGTTAAATTTTAAGAAATCTCTTCAATGAAGAGCTTTTTATATAACACATAATAAATAAGTTCATCCATGTCTTATATCTGCTTTGTTGTATGTACTTTGTTAATTTGCCAAAAAAAATTTTTTTTTTTTAATTCTAACCATGTTCTTCACAAAACTTCAAATACCTCTCTTGCACTGGCCTCTATAGCATTGATGGGAAAGCAGCATTTACTGTTAACCTTGAATTTAGCAAGACTTTCATCACAGTCTCCCATAACATTCTTATAGACAGACTGATGATGTATGAAGTGTGTAAAGCAGACAAGCTCAGCAGACTGAATATTGCCTAAGTTACAGGGATCAGAGATTTGTAACCCCACTTGCATGATATTAACTGGAGACCAGTCACTAGTGGTGCATTTCAGGAGTCAATACTGAGGCCCACACTGTCCACTAATGACCTGGATGATGGGATTCAGTGCACCCTCAGGAGTTCTGCAGGTGATAAAAACCAGGGAGGATACAGGCTGATACACCAGAGGTATGTCCTGCCATTAAGTGGGACCTTGACAGGCTGCAGCAATGGGCCAATAAGTATCTCACAAAGTTAAACTAAAGGGAAATGCAAAATCCTGAATTTGGGGATGAATAATCCCATGCACCAATGCCAACTTAAACATGCAAAATATGATTGGAATATAAGAAAAAAAATAAAAAAACCCTTTACTGTGAGAACAGTCAAACATCATACCAGGTTGTCCAGAGATGCTGTAGAGTTTTCATCCTCAGAGATATTCAATACTCATCTGGATATGGTCCTGAGCCCCCTGCTCTAGGTCAACCTTTCAGCAGGAGGATGGGGTACATGGTCTCCACAGGTGTCTTACCACCTCAATACTATGATCTTTTCTTTACTCATCTCACTTAAAGAATATTCAGTGCTAGAGAAAGGTACTGAATCTCTCTATTTGATGATTAAAGAACAAATTATTTAATTTACAACAAAGTAAGTTAGGATACCTAACCATCATATATAAAACTCAAGACAAGGGGTAAAAAACCCATAACTGAACAAAGTCTTTAAAAAGACAAGAAAGGATCTGATATTGGTTTACAATTATGTTACTTCAGCTGAATACAGAAAACCCAAAAGAAGCAAGTTGTTTGTCTCTATATGGAGCCACTTCATAAAGATAACAACTAAAGTTTTGAATAAATGAATTAAATAAACAGAAAGTACTGTTCAGCAAAGTCTCTAAAACATTCTAGAACAGAGGGAAGACTGAAATAAGAGGCATCTTTGCTATCATGCTCTAATATTCAAGGATGTATGAACCCAAGTGGTGTACAACTAACAAATCAAGTTTGTTTCCACAGCATAGTGTTGCTGGGGGAGGGGGCTATATGAGAATGATAAATGGCACTGAACCTTATTTTCAGTGTTTCATGACTATTTCCCTCAAATAAAACGTTTATATATTTATGTTTCTTATTCTTTGATTTGAGTATTTTGAGATCCTGTGGACCTGGGCTCTTCAGGAAGACCTGATAAAGACTACAAGAATGGAGAGTAATATAGTAAAGGGAGGAGATGCTCAAATGTGCAGAGATAGAGAGCAGGTGACAGGCTTGTCACAAGCACATGGGTCAGAATAAGAAGGAAAGTCAAAAATACAGACATTGTTGGAAGCACCTACTATAGATTCTCTGATCAAGAAGAGGAAGTGGATAAAGCCTTCTTTAAACAGAACAGGAACTCTGACAATTGCAGGCCCTATGTCTCTTTTTTACCACCTCAGTATCTGCTAGAGAGACTAAAACACAGGCTACAAGCAAGTCAGACTTCTGGAATGCACTGGGGACAACTTTCTGATGTAGATGTTGGACAGACTGACTAAGGGGGCTGCACCCCTGAGCATGCTAATAATGAATATGGCAGAACTGGGTTGAGACAAAGGCAGTCCTGCCCCAGTGACTGAGATAACTGATCTTGACACAAATGAGAAAGGTAAATAGCAGAACAAGGACTGAGGCTTCATGAAAGCTTATATAGATGTGAAAGTATGCACTTGAAGAAAAGCCAAAACATACTATATATTTGAGAGTATAAAAAACCCCATCTGTCAAAAGGAATGGGCATGTTTAAAAGGCGTAGTAGTGAATATTACTTTTATTTGAAGTATTATGAAATCACAGTTTTTTTCTGCAAATATATCTGGACACAAAAAGATTTAAAAGAGCTGCAGTAATATTGCTACCTCCAATAAATCACAAGGGTGGATAACCTGTTTTTCCACTGTTTCTACCTAACATAAGACCTAGATAATTGTTTTGTTAAAAGAAGAAAATGCTGCATGTATTCAGGCTGCTACGCTGTCCGTAGCACAAGACATGAGCTATAACTTCATTAAGTTGATATAGCTCACACAAAAGATTGCTAACAGAGTTTTACACACACTGCCTGTAAGGATTTCACTGTAATGGGAATTCTACATTTTGCTGTAAGAAGAATGAACTACACAGGAAAAGGTGACAGGAAAGTGTGAGAATGAGAAAACAGAACAACTGCGAACATAACCGTCAGGAATATGTAAATAAAAATAAAAATATTTTTAAAAGGCTTTCTGCTATCAGTACAATCCATGAATGTATAGATCTGCTTAAGTACAGATTCTGTAATATTAAAACCAAAATTAAACTGGCAGATAGGAGCGATGAACACGAGCACCTATCTTCATGCTTTATAATCAACAGGGAAAGATCAGTAAATCTTGTATGTTTCAATGAAAACAATTTATCACAGCAGAATAACTTAAAGGCCACAAAAATAATGAAGAAGTAATTTAGGATTTTAAAGTCCTTTCTTACTAGAAAATCTATTTCAATAGTGGTCCACTAGCATTTTTATGGTTTTAACCTTCATTTGCTTTTTGCTTTAATTGACTGTCGAAAGGGCACTAAAACGTACCTCTTCTTTACTACAGTTTCCTTGCATAACCTGAGTATGATCTTGAAGTCAGTTTTGGAAATAACTACACAGAACATGCACATGAACAGCTAAAACATCTATCCATGCTTTTGCATAAAGTAAAATTTGAGACAATAAAATGCACTGCTTTCAACAACATTCTTTAGAGGGTCATGTATTTTAAATATTCACAATATGTAAAAAAGCGTATTCTACCAACTGTAAGATTTACACACTGTGGAAACAATAAGCATCTGCTCTGCAATAGATTAATATTATTATGGCTTTAAAATCTTTTGTTAATGAATAAAATGGAAGCAAATAAGTTAACTGGTGCATGGCCATTTGAATTGTGAATTGTCTAAAAGCAATTCTGACACTAGTGGTCAATCTTTTAGTCCATGCTAAGGTCTCTTTCCCTCACCACTCAGGAAAAGTAATCATAATTTGATTTGCGAAGAAAATTGTCTGCCCTTAGGAGATAATTCTACATAATTATAGAGACTATTCTTATCTTTACTATTTACATTTTACATATGTTACCTGTTTTTAGTTCATTATATATTCCACCCTCCCCTTGGACTTTTTACTTTTCTCAAGGATACAAAACAAAAACACTTTGAAAACATTTTCTGTCTTATCTTACAGATGCCAAATACAGACCAAAAAGCATGAAATTATTTATTTTATTATTAAATATTGTGGTTAGCAATGCAACAGATATTACTAGAAAATCAACCAAAAATGCATCCATACAAAATAAATACATAACTACCTAAAGGCATTGCTTACCTTTCTCTCAAAATCTTTGAATACGAAATGTCTTCAGAAACAAACCCATAAGAATATATTTAACACAACTGCAAATAGAGTACTGAGCACTATAGTTCTTAAGTGAACTACTTTTCTTATTACTAGTTTTCTTTTACCAGTACACATACATAAAAATAGGATTTCATTGTTTTCCATTGTTTTTACAGTCCTCTAGTAAGTACTAAAATATCAATATTAAATTAAGAAAATCTGGAAGTCTCATAGTGTTCTAGGAACTTAGAACTCTAATAAACAAATGTACAGCTTAAAAAATGCAGCACTACAAGGGAAGCACTTTATCACACTGCACTTTAAACTGTATCACATATAACAACGAGGACACCTCCTGAAAGAGCTGCACATGAAAATTTATAAAGGCAGAAAAAAATCCTCATGGAAGTTAATAGCCTTTCCCTACAGAGACTGAAGAAGTAAAGAAACTCACCACTTTTAGTAGTGAAAGAATACAGAGGATTCAGTGGAGTCCTCAGAGTGCCTGGCACTTGCTTGGAGTGTGGTGACAGTGATGATGGTGCAGGAAGCAAGAGATTTGAGCTTGCCTGTAATAGGAAAGACAAATCAGAAAGTGAAGTGTAATTTCCTGGGTTTCTTACTGATGCAACAGCTAGAGGAGAAAAATTTGCTTACTCTAAATAACTGATGAATTCCAGGAAAAAAAAAATTACACTGAAGTTGATGATAAATAACTTCAATTGATGGGTATTTTTGTTGGTTGGGGGGGTTTGAGGGTTTGTTTATTTTGGGTTTTTTTTAGTATTTGAGACAAACTCAGAAAAATTCTTGACACAGCTATAAACTGAATTGCACCTTTACATATGGACAAAAAAAATCTCACGCAGTGCAAAAATACAACAGAGCTGTTTGAGCTGATACTCCATTATACAAAGGAAAATTACATTTATGTATCGTTATAAACTGCTAATGTAAAAAACTTCTCACTTTTGATTACTCAAGCCACATTAGATCTATGAAGAAATTAGTCAATGTTAGACTGAGAGGAAAAGTCAGACCAACCACAACACAAAACTGATTTCTGCAAATCAATACTTACACCAAAACACTGGACAATTCCTATATGAAAGTTACACAAAAAATGCCTGCAGTCCTAATTTCCACAGCAACAACAACAATGTAATTAAAATTTGGCTTGCTCTGGAGGTACTTGATATATATGAAGCTGTCACAATGCAAAAAAACCTTCCCCAAACTTTCTTCTTTACATATTATGCAACACTGCCTAGGTAGAAAATTATGGCAACCTTAGTTTTTGTATGTGACCCAGCCTAGACTATTACTGTTTGTCAAACATATTTTCACTGATTGCTTTGATGGTACAACCAAAGGGGAGGGAAAACATGCCTGAAATAAAATATTTCTAACTTTCTTCACACCTAATAGATTCACAAGGTTCCATTTTTGAGAGTTATTTACATCAAACAAGATAATCCTTGCCCTTTGAAGTCAAGCCTATATCACAATCTAGAAAAAATACATACGGTCACTTAATCCAACTGAAAACCCACACTCAGTGGACTTCTTTGGCCCCAGTAAACTTTAGATCAGATCCTAAAACTTTAGTTATGGCCTAAACCAGAACAATGCCATCTTGCAAATTTTCAGTCTATTGGTTTCAAAATTCTGTCTTGAGACAACTAAACCAAAGTGAATCAGCGGCTTATTTTCAGGAGTACTATAATTTATATAGCTACTATTTCTGACACTTAATAAATATTAAACAATTCAAGAGGTTCCAGTAATGCAGAATATTTGGGCATTAGCAAGTATACTGGGCTGCAAGTAACACAGCAACAAAAGACATGTGTTGAGCAACTTGACTTGGGCATAGAGAGTATCTGCTATCATCTCTTCTGTATTTCTACATTAGACCTTCATCTTGGGAGTATCTGTTTTTTTGTGTAGCAGTACAGATTGAATTCTACTTAAAGAAGTTTTTATAGTAAACTGTCATTTACTAATCAAGCAGTTCCTCAGCAACTGCACAAAACTGTAGTGACTTTATTCCAAAACTGATCACAAAGAAAAACAGGACACAAAGTCAGTTCAACCACTGTCATGAGGCACTGAACAAGCTGTATTTTATTGCAGAGTGCAAATATAACAGAATGTTAATAAACACTAGTTGTGAAATGTAAGCAGAATGGAGAGGCCTGTTTTCTGAACAACAAACTCAATCTGTTTTCTTACATTTACATATGCAAGTAACTAAGTTTCAGTAACATAAAGGTTTCTCTGATAAACACAAATACTATGGAAAGCCATTAGAACAAAAAAAATAATCTGTTCTGAAAATATGTCGAGCTCAGCTTCCCAGTGTTTCATCTTCTTTTATCCACTGTTATCTCTAGTGAGAGCATTTCTGCAATAAGACAAATGAGATCTCCTCCCTGTATGAAATATTTGCTGAGTGCACACTACACCATCATCGATACAAATGTTTGTTTTCCAGTCAAGTATTCTCATGGAACTTTTTTGAATTCTCTTTCAAATTAGCTATCAAAAAGTTGGTTTCAGATACAACCAGGCAATGAAGACAGCTTGAATGCATTAGCCTTTGGAAATAAAACTAAACACAACAGAGCAAACTATTTAAAACTAGCGCTTAACAGGAACAATTCCCTGGTTCATCCTGAAGGGGAAAAGATACTAGGAGGAATTTGTCTTCATTGTGGTTGAATAAATTACAGACTAGATAGATCTCTGTGTATTAATTGTTTCTGTAGAGTAATTAATTGTTTCTGTAGAGTAATTAATTCACTAATCTTCCTGGTATATTTCTCAAATAATCTATTATTATTGATTATACATGACAAATTACATACTTTGAAATCAAATGCAATTGACATGTACATAGAAGAGTGGGTGTCTTCTATGTATATGTATGTATAGACCCCTGAAGATTTAAGAAAATCCAAAAGAAGTTTTATCTTACAATTCCTTTCTTCCTCTCCACATCCTAACAAACAAAATAAAAAGCCTTTTTATAAAAAAGAGATATTAGAAAGGTTTTAAATTTAAGCAGCTTTACAGGAATGATTAATTTCTCCCCCTAATGGCAGCTGAGCACAGCTGAGCTACAAAAAAACTGCACAGCCAAAGCACTTACAAAACTAGAGTTTTTGGCCATTCTGCAACTAGCTCTGAAGCCAGAAGGAACCACTCATCCAATAAATATGGACTACTGATTCAGCAGAACTGTTCCCATGTAAAGTACACTGTCCTATGAAGAATAATTAATTTTCCTACAACAGACAGACTTAGGACTACCTACAGAAAAGAGTGAAGCAATAACTTTTTTGAAATACATGCTGTGGGAAGGCATTGCTAAATATCTTTACAACAACGAGCAAAGTTGGCTAAGAAAGCCAACCATCAATCTACTTATTTTTCACAACAGACTCCGCTTGCTTCATGCACAAACCGCATCTTTATCAAAGACAATTTACTACTATCATGAATTGTGTAAAACTAAGTTTTAACATTCCTGTAGTTTTTGTACTTAAAACAGATACCTACATAAGTTTTGCCAAATTTAAACAAAGTTGATTTGCATTTACTTTTTTGTATTAGGGCATTCTGTGCAAATTACGTAAATACGCATTCAGTGGAACTGGTTTTCACGTTAAAAGTGAATTGCACGACACAAAAAACAGCTTGATGAGCTAACAATTTCTTTTTTACCACTAAGAATGCAATTTTATTATCTTTGCAAGCAATAAAAATGAGACCTCCATATATACTTGCAAATTAAGTCAAGTTGGCCAGCTCTGTATTACCGCTTATTCATTTAGCTTTATCCTTCCTTTTTGAAGCTTTAAAAAGAGTGCCCTAGAGGCCTAATGACAATTAAAAAACATTATTAGACCACGATTCAAAAAAATTTAAAAGTTCATGATTGAATTTGAAATAAAAATGAAACACAAATTCTGCAGCTTTTCTAAAAACTACAAGCATTCAACAATGTCGAATATATGGACTGATCATGCATTTTCAAAGTAGAAACTCAAGCATCCTCCTTATACTCAGTTTGGTTGGACCTTACCTAACTCTTTTCTAAAAAACATTCAGATACAGGTTGTTTTATAAGAAATAAAATTTTGCTTCCCCCACCCAGTGGTATGCACAGTATAAAAAAATTGCAAGTTTTCTTCAGAAAAAACATAAGACAATTCTATGAACTTAGTATAAAGAAGGCTTTAAAAATACTGCAAGTTTCTTATATATATGATAGGTAAGATTACAGAATATCAGTACCTCATCTGACAGCGTGTCAACAAAAAAATCTGTATTGCAGACATGATCAAGTGATAAAGCTATTTCAGCATGCAAAGGCATTATGGTATTGCTTTGTAGTTGGCCAAAACTACAGATAACAGAACTGTCAATGCTTTAACAAGAGTCCTCAATACTTAATATATTAAGATTCTCCATTTTTTTATCTTCAGGCAGAAACTGAAGTTACTACAGAACGCATCTCTCCAATCTGCACTAAAACCCAGAAGCCACACATGGTATTTCAGACTCTACCAATCCAAGATAACCTGAAACACAGATTCTTACAATATTGATGGTGGTAGCGCAAAAAAACCCCACACCACTTTGGTATCCAGCTCTGCCTCTAAGTCTTTGTTGCAGGACATCACAGAATCACAGGCTGGAAAAGATCTCTGAGATCATCAAGTCCAGCCTATGACCTAACACCAGCACACTGCCTAGACTACAGCACTAAATGCCACATCCAGTCTCTTCTTAAATACCTCAAGGGATGGTGAATCCACCACTTCTCTGGGCAAGTTCATTCCAATGTCTGATCACCCTTTCCATGAGGGAGTGTTTCCTAATATCCAACCTAAACTTTCCCTGTCATAGCTTCAGGCCATGCCCTCCTGGTCGTGTCAGTAGTTGCCTAAGAGAAGAGCCTGACCCCCAACAACTTCAGGAAGTTGTGAAGAGTGATAAGGCCCCGCCATGAATCTCCTCTTCCCTAGGCTAAACAAGCCCATCTCCCTCAGCCCCTCCTCATATGACTTTCACTCCTGTCCCTTCACCAGGCTCATTAATGTCCTCTGGACCCACTCCAGCACCTCAGTATCTTTCTTGTGTACACCAGTACACAAGGTGTGGCCTCACCAGTGCCAAGTGCAGGGGAGAATTACATCCCCAGACCTCCTGACCACACTGTTCCTAATACAAGCGAGGAGACCATTGGCCCTCTGGTCTACCTGGACACATTGCAGTCTCATGATCAATTGATTGTCAACCAGCACTCCCAGGTCCCTTTCTGCCATGCCACTCTCCAGCCACTTTTCCCTAGCCTTTAGCACAGCATGGGGCCAAAGTGTAGGACTTGGCACCTACTGAACCTCATACCATTGTCCTTGGCCCATTGACCCAGCCTGCCCAGGTCCTGCTGTAGCATCTTCCTACTGCCCAGCAGATTGACACTCTCCCCCAGCTTTGTGTCATCTGCGAATCTACTAAGGATAGACTTGATCCCCTCATCCAGATCATTAGTAAAGACAGTGAGTAGGACTAGACCCAGTACTGATCCCTGGGGGATCCCACCGGCAACTGGATGCCAACTCAATGCAGAACCATTCACCACCACTCTTTGGGCCTGGTCATCCAGCTAGTTTTTAACCCAGTGAAGGCTGCACCTCTTCAAGCCATGGGCTGCCAGCTTCTTCAGGAGGATGCTGTGAGAGACTGAGCCAAAGGCTTTGCTGAAATTCAGGTAGACCACATCCACAGCCATCTCCTTATCCACTATGTGGGTCAGCTAGTCATGGAAAGAGATCAGATTGGTCAGCCAGGACCTTCCTTCCTTAAACCCATGTTGGCTGGGCCTGATCCCCTGGTTGTCTTGTATATGCTGCTTGATGGCACTCAGGATGATCTGCTCCATAACCCGGCCAGGCACTGAGGTCACGCTGACAGGCCTGGAGTTCTCCAGATCCCCTTTCCATCCTTTTTATGGATGGGCGTCACACTGGCCAATCTCCAGTCATCTGGGACCTCCCTGGTGCCCAGGACCAATGATAAATGATGGAGAGTAGCTTAGCCAGTTCTTCTGCCAGCTCCCTCAGCACCCTAGGATGAATCCCACCCAGTCCCCACAGACTTGTTAGGATCTAAGTGGCACAGAAAGTCACTAACTACTTCCTCCTGGATTATAGCAAGGGTATTCCAGTCCCCATCCCTGTCTATGGGCTCAGGAGCTCAGTTGCCCTGAGAATAACCAGTCTTTTTGTTAAAGACTGAGGCAAAGGAGGTATAAAGTACCTCAGCCTTTTCTTTGTCTTTTGTGACAATGTTTCCTGCCCCTCATCCAATAAGGAATGAAGATTTTCCCTGGCCCTCCTTTTGTTTATTTTGTTTATGTTTATGTGTTCACTAGAAAGGCTGCACATTTTTTTTCTGAAAAGCAGTGGCTTTAAATTTGCTTCTATTTTCACAGACATATTTTGCATCTCAACTAAACTGTAAAATGAGACCATCTGGAAGGATTACACAGTACAATATTTGACATATATTATAACAACACACTATCTAAGACCAGACTTTGTATTCACACAGCTTAGTGATAAATCTAAGCACATTTGATGCTATTGGAGGTATAGGTTGGCAGATTTTCTCACAGTACCTACTCCCTTAATGAATTCTACATAGTAATAAATACAAAAGAACAAAAGAAATTAATCCAGTGGTAAGTATTTCTGTATATGGGAAAGAACACTTTCACAATCTACCTGTCTAATACCGCACATAAAACTCTGAGTATCAGAATTTTGGTAACCTTTTAAAAACATTTTTCAGAAATACATTGCAAAGCAAAGACTAGAAAAGCCAAACATACTTTTAATTAACTTAGAGGTATCCGCATATTAAGAGACAAGACAACCAACACATAATTTCTTCCAGAACTAGTATTACAGAGTATATATGAATGCCATACTTAGTGTTACAAAGGCTTTTTCTCCTTCAAATTATAGCATAAAATTTCTAACATCTGAAAAACTTAGTTTCAGGTCTAGACTATTAGATCTTTAAAAGAAGCCCTTCTCCTCATACCTACACATCACCAATTTGTTATATGTCCTGTGTACAAAGTAACAAACAGATATTTTGGTGGCTAGATAGAAGTGAAATTTCAAATAAATAAATAGCAACACTGAATGAAAAGAATTTACAAGTTCCTTCAACGACTAGAGATGTGCTAAGTGTTTTCCTATTAAAAAATTCTGTGAATAGAAATACACATTAACATTAGTTCCTTGAGGCAGAGATCAGTAATTATTGCTGCCAAGGTTCACTATACTGTAATTTCTCTATGTGGTAAAGAAGCCAATTCCACATTCTGGTTTCATAGAGAAGTTCGTATTTACTTTATGTAATAAAGCATCCTGGCTTTTGTGAATTAGTAAAGCTTTAGCCTGATATTCAACTTTTGGATCTAATTACACATTTTGTGGGATAAAAAGAATGGTAAAGTTACAGAGGAAAAGAAAAGAAACTTCCTCTATAATTCATTACAGTTCCTGTTTAGGTAGCAAAGAACAAAGAAAAAAGCTCTGCTTCTAAATAGACCTGGATAGGAGGCACTGATCACAACACAAAAAAGGCTCACACAGGATCATAGTATTTTCTATTTCTATCTAGTTTGAACCAAATTTTTATGTATTCACATTACATTTTCAAATCATATAGCTATATAGTTGTAAGTGCTAAGTTTGGAGGTCTGCAAGTTGGCTTCATATCCATTAATTACTTCTGCGAAGTTCACACACATTTAATTGAGAATCCTGTGTTGGCAGATCTACTATTTGGAGGTTTCAGCAGCACCTTTGTCTCATCAACACAACCCCTGGCATGACCTCAGGCCAGGTTTACTATCTACAGGGTATGCTGCCAACATGCTTGCCCCAGTACATATCTGTGACAAGACACTGGCATGCAAACATGACCAAAATACCACAAAAAAGCCTACATAGTTTCCAGTTCCCTGTTATTTTTCCTGACAAATACATACAAGATAACAGCTGCATTCTCATTTGGATTTTCATATTCCAGTCCTTTCACAGGACAGCCTTCCACTCCTTTTTGGTTTTATTTCTCAGTACCCAGATGTATTAGCACATTCTCACACATCCAGCTGAGTGGCAACTTTCATGATGCTTACTTTAACAGATACCTTACCAAAGCTTTTATTCTAACAATCCTCCCAGCACTGTCTGCACTTGAATACGTGTTATTTTTTAAATGCAAAAGGGAGCTGCTCACATATAAATGCACAAACATCCAAAACTGTAATTCCTAATTACAAATTAGTGGAAATTTTAAGTTTTAGTGTTGATATATTATATTCCAGGACTGTCCAGAATCTCTGATAATGCAGGCAGGCAATCCTACACCTATATGCAAGAAATTATCCTATCCCTGCTTGGAAAGGAAGTACCACTGTCCCCTGAGGCTCGTGCTGGATCACTGAAAAGATGATTATCAAGAATTCTTTCAAGGAAAAGAATTCTTCTACTACTGCTCTCAGTGGTTCACAAAGCCCTGCAAGAAAGCACTCCCGGTTTTTTATAATCTGCACTCTGACAGAAAACAGACTGGATGTGGACTCTCAACTGCCATCTTCTACTCTTTGGGAACCCACACAGTGAGAAGACTCAGATGATGTTTCTGACATCCCCCATACGGTCCACAGGTAGAAGGTTTGGTGGATGCTTTCCAAAACCTTGATCATGACTGCTCAGAGTGGACTTACTTGCCCCAAACTGGTCATACTAAACTCCAGTAGCTGAAAATCATTCTCTCAAACACAGCTGTAGGCATACCTATTTCACCTATGTATGTGGTTTCATGGTTCTGCTAAATCAGATTTGTCTACCATGGTCCAGAATCCCTGGTTAATTGGGGGCTAAATAATTATTTTATACATACATATATATATATGTATTAAAAAATTATTAGAATTATGAAGACTCCCAGAAATTCAATACCGCTGTTCTCTTCCTCATATGACAAGACATGCAAAAGACTAAAACCATTTTCTTCTGGAATGTCTTCCCAGACACACAATTACATGGCTCCGTTCTCTTCTCTCAGACTGATAAACAACTTGAAGTCACCAGAGTTCACTTGCAGATGTGCAAAAGCAAAATAATCAGAAAACATAAGAGAGGGTTGCTTCATGTGATGCCACATGTAACAGCAGCGTGTTAAAGTTATCCATGCAAGGTACAGTGTGGTATTACACATATGGGTCCACTCTGAACTCTGTCTAGAAACCAATGGAGTGTGCAATATCCTTCTTAAGGGTAGTTTTAAAGCACAGGCCTAATGGGGATGTCCATGCTGGGAACCAGACTAGATCCAATCCAAAGCAAAACTCCTAAAGCACAAAGAGAGTAGCTACAGCATCCTTAGCAACAACTGCTTTCATCTACTCACCTGCTTCCACTACTTATTAATGCAGACAAAGCAAAAAAAAAAAAAAATCTTTATCCATTCAAAAGTACTTAAAAATTAAAAAAAGTAAGTACAAACCCAAATGCACTTAATTTCACTGTGAACAGCAATTATAACTGCACAGCACTGTACAGGAATTTTCTGCATGCTTGTCACAGGCAAAATTTTTCAAGTTCGTGAATTTTACTTAATTAAATTTATTCTCAATTACGAAAGCTTGAATTACTAATTCACATATTGAGAAACAAGAAAATAGTAAAAAAAAAACCCCAAAAACCAACAAACCCCCACAAAAAAACATTTGTCTTCCTCTTTGTCAGTCTCAACTTCCCTTCATACTCCTCTCTCTTGCCCTTCAGTCTCCTTGGTTTTGACATTATGCTATACACAGGCCCTTCAGTAGGGTGACAGGTGGTGCAGGGAAAAAGGGTTAGTGCAGAGTAGCTTCCTCTTTTTGCCTTTCATTGTTTCTTACTCCTTTCTCCTGCTTTAGTATGGGTCCTTCACCAGCCAAAATCCCCTCAGGGACTGTACCTGTCGAGCACGGATACCTCCATGGGGTCCCTTCAGAGGTGCACATCCTCCTGTGTTTTCTTTTGTGTGTCCTCACATGTCTGCTCCTGTCTTTCCTTTCACACCTACTCTGTTATATTCCCCTGCATCTCCATTTGTGCACTGTTTTGTGTCTCCTACATCACCTTTGTGCCTCCTTTTGTATCTTCTTCAGTGCCTCCTTACATCTCCTGGATCTCCACTTCTGCTTCCTGACATGTTTTCCTCAAAGTTTCCTCCTCTGCTCTGGTGTCTCCTGTCCCTAGCAGCTATCAACCATTCTTAAATGTTTCCAGAGTGCCATGTGCTATTCTGTTTGGTTGCAATGCCAGTTGTGCACTCAGTGGGTTCAAACTTCCCTTTCTGGAGATGGCTGGAAACAGCTCAGCACAGAGCAGTCCAGTCCATGATCTCCTCTCAAAGAAACCAGCTCTGCAGCCACACCCCCAATCCCTCCTCCCCGCTACCAAACACCTGCCATTTATGCAAAACACAATTCTAGAGGTGAAGAAAAACAGAAAAAAAGATTATTTTCTAAAGCTCAGCCATAATGATCCATGGAGCAAATCACATAAATGGACATTGGCAGAAAACACCCTTGTCAGCAGTAGTTTATAAACATAAATAACACAGTTTTATGCAATTAATTGCTTCTTAAGAGCTACTTACACACACATTAATATTAGTAAGAGATGAATGCATTCCTCAATAACAGCTAATAAGATCATAAGTATATGTTTTGTTACATATACCAGTCCCAGAATTTGAATTATGGAGGAGTCAACTACATATTTCTGAAAATAATTAAATCTGACTTACCATAACAGAATTAAGTTTCTGTTTCACCTTTTGCATTCTCATTGATTCCCTTGCAACACTGACAAATTGATCTGCTGGAGTCATCGCTGAATTTTTTTGCACAGGAATTTCAGAAAAACTGCTTAAGAACTGCGGCCCTCTTAGCGAAGCTGTTTTAAATGATGAACTGAGATCTTTTACAAGTTCAGCTTCCTGTTGCGCAGCTGCAGAAATAACCAATATTATTGTATCAGAGGAAGCCTTACTTTGCCATGAGAAAAAGAAATAATTGAATCATCACTGTCATTTTGACATCTATGTCTTGAGTCAAACACCACCTGTATGTGTACTAATGGTGATAGAGGGAAAACCTGAAAATCACATGAAATTTTCCCCAGACTACCCCATTTCCCCCCTAACTTGTCCCCACGCAACCTCTCCGCCCCATTATCTTGTGTCCAGTTCCTATCACACACAAGTGATATTTTTTTATTGCTTATACACAATAGTGAACTTCATACAAAAATACGAGGGGGGAAGAGAAAGGAGAGTTTTCCAACACAAGTAAGTTATATATCTGCCACTGAATTCAGCTGTTTTACAAGGTACATTTTACATTTATTCTAGGCTCGTTCAAGTGAGCTTATTATACTTCAGTAAAATTTCAGAGGTTGCTAGACATATATACAGACACAGGAGGCATTATTAGGAGGTAGCCTGCTACAGAATAGAATACTTTTGATGAAAGTTGTGCTCACTGTCACTTAAACAAATTGGTGAACTTCAAGTTTTTGTGCTGTGGCCTCAAGCCAATGAAGGTTATAATTCTTCATGCAAGTTTTGCACAGGATACACATGAAAGTATTGGTGTATGTAAAATGCTTACTTAAAAGCTGTGACAGTGACTAAAATTAATATTACTATATGATTAACTCTTTCAACACTAAGGCAATACGATTATCATCTGAAAGCAAAGTGTGTGTACTTTTAACCAAAAAAGGAATAAAAATGTTAGTAACATACAATGTACAAAAGACCACAACCTATGCAAAAATTTATGGTTATCTGTAACTTAGTTAAGCAGTCAGATGATACATATAACTACTAGTGCAATATCTGCATGATCTCTAAATACACACACATATAATATATATATAACTACCCTATTAGCTTTTGAAAGACTCCCTGTCTGCTGAAGATTTAAAAAAAAAAAAAAAAAAAAAGATCAAATCTTTCACCCAGAGTATTTTCCACTGCTCTCTAGAATTCAGATATCTTACTGTGCTGACATTTAGCACTGAATATTGACTGTAAAGTCATTCAACTTTATTTTCCTGTACAAGCCAACCAGTTCAACAGACAAATAACCTAAACTGAAATTTGAGATGAGTAATCTTGTTAGTTCATGTTATTTAAAATGCAAATGTATAAAGACAGGATTAACTTTACAAATCTATGTTCTCTACAAATATAAACCAAATCAAAACCTGACAGATATGCAAAATCTATTGCATAATTCATATTAATATTATCTACTTTCTAGATGCAATGTGACATCTGAAATTACATCCTTAATTGAAAAAAATGATACTGGTAAAGCTTATAAAATACAAGAAATGTCTTCAAAGGAGAGTCCAACTTTTATTTTGTATCTTAAAAATTAAAAGCTAGTATTATCTTCAACATAGGGAATAAACACGTATCTCATCGAGTCACACCACAGGTGTACCATCTGTTTAAGAAAACCATGTGTACTGTCCCATATAGATGTTCTTATATATATATAAACACATTCCTATACAGCTCCTTAATATTAGTGTGTAACATACACAATACAAAATAATGAGTTTTGCATTAGCTATTTATTAATTTTCAGAGAGATACTATTTTCTGGCTCCATAATCCACCTCAGTAGTAAAAAGGGCTTCAAATGTTTCTATGACACTTCCCATATACATTAAGGGGCTATAAGAATTACTCAGGATTACATGTAACACCACATTTCAACTTGAGGTGACAAGGAACATCCAGTAACTGGCAAGGCCAAAGCCCCTTCTCAAGCAGGGTCGCCTAGAACAGGTTGCTCTGGTTCATGTCTGGTGGAGTTTTGATATCCCACAGAACAAATATACATATTATAATTAAATTTCTGTTTTCTTTTTCCTTCAAAAGAAGTACAAATACTAGCAAATCACTTCTAAAATACTTACAGGTTTGTATCAATAAAATTGGTACTGTACCTTTATAATCATAGATGTATACAAGTATTGGTTGATTTTGACCAAAGGCACAAAATGACACCATGTGTTCATGTGGATGAAAGGCAACATCACGAAGTGGACATGTAAAGGAAAGTTCAGAGTATATGGCCACTTGATCTCCTACAGGAATGAAATACATTTATTAATACCATGGAACCATTGTTGATGCTACAATATAACAGATGGTTAGAGCGTATGTTAAAATAGTACAGTGACTACCATTGCAAATAAGTATTCTTCAGTCCATTTCCTTATTGAAAACTACTATTTAACATATGACATAAAAAAGTGCATGCTTTGAAGTTATTTGACAAGTTAGAAAAGTGCTTTTGTAACAGCTGCAGGAAACCCCAAAGGATGCATCAGGTTAGCCGAGTTCTCTTTTGATACCCACGTTCTGGAAAGGTGGCGTTCCACAGTATTTGTTCGTGCTTGCAGTTTGCAGATAGCTATCTAACTTAGTTGTGGATTTCAGTTATATAATACTGACACTAGTAATGAAAGTTGATAATAAATTATTAAAAAAAAAATACATAAAATTTGCTTGCCAGCTGATTGCATTATGAATGCAAGTACCCTATGTAAACAGAATCAAAGCCCAATGAAAACACGCTAACAAAATTTCTCCCTTCTTTTACTTTTTTTTTTTTAAAGTTTTCAGACAAAATATGTAGTGGCATAGATGCAAGATAATATAGTTGGAAATGTAGCAAGAAATTGAAAAAACTTTCACCTTCTACTTCTAAAATATTTACTTTTTCCACTTTAAAAATTATTTAGATTTTAACTGGAGACAGAACATTTTGTCTTCAAAACAAAAAAAGCGTATTCTACTACCTTTCACTGTTATTTTTACCTCACTGTACAATGAAGATGACAAACTCTTTATCTTACACTAGCTTAACACTTTTCCAGAAAGACTTTGGTAGCTTTTTTTCAACTACTTGGACTGGGGAATAATTCAAGCAGAAGCCTTATATACCAAGGGCCAAAAATAATCAGTCTCCGATCACTCTTGGGAAACAGATTAAGCTGTTTTCAACAAAAGGCTAATTCTCAAATCCAAAAATATAAAATAAAGACTGATTTGACTTGAAATATTTTTGCGCATTCCGCTTTAAGACCTTCATCCACGTGTGAAAATTGCAGTACACAAAAAGCTGAACTTAAAGGATAGCATTTTCTGCTGACTATTACAAATGGTAACTCTGCCTATTAATTTCTTCAAGAGAATTAAATATTACAGCTTAACAATAACTATTTAAAAGGCTTCAGGATTTAACAGTATCTTACTGAAGTTTCATTCCATATCAGAAATGCATCAATACAGCTTACAAAACCATTTCCCCCTCAGTCTTGATAACCTGACTTAAGATCAGAAAATCATTAGTTACCTGTTTCTGGATTCCAAACATAAGCCTTTCCATCTTCACTTCCAGAAAACAGGAACGTACCACATGGTGTTAAGGTGCTGTGAATCTTTTCTCTGTAATTTGTGGCACCGATGTATTTCTTTGTAGCCAAGCTAAAGATAAAGAAGAGTTTGAAAATTTAGCAGATACTTTCAGAATAGACAATCTAACATTTTGTATGTCATTCCTCTTCTCTACTCCTTAGAAAAATCAATACACCTTGTATCCCAAATACATATGCAAGCGCTTCCCTTTTGCATAATGCATTATTTACCTTTCCTTTTCCCTGGCTTTCATAATACATCTCAAATTATATATGCAAGTGTACAACCTTGTCTTTCAATAGAAAATGAAAATACTTAGATCTAGAGAATGGATATAGATGTAGTAATTTGCATCTTCTCAATGTAAATTTTCTTGCAAAAAAAAAAATGGGGAAATTGGCACTATTACTCTAAGCTCTGCCAAAAAAAGTTTTCATTATGCTTCCTGAGCTCGGTTACACCCCAGTAGTGCTCTGTTTGTCCAGTAGCTCTCTCTAGCTCTTCAGACTCATGTCTGCTTAGCTAGAAAACCAGCAGCAGAATCAACAAATTTTAGTCATCAACTTTAACATAAGTAATATTATTGTGCTACCTAGGTATCCTAATAATTTTTCAGTGAAACACTGCTAGTCAGTATAGTAACAATGACCTACTAATGAATAAGTAATGTCAAACAACTTGTAGGCATCAAAGATGAAAATCTGCAAAAAGGATTTCAAGTAGTATAAGCCAGCTTGTCAAATATGACGCACAGCTTGGAAAAAGATAGGCAAAATGAAGACTAACACATCAGTAATACAATAATGCAAAATTCAAGGGAAGAAGAATAGCCAAAGGCCAGAAAAGATCACAAAGACAATAAACAGTAATTTTTCAAAAGTGTTACTGCATAAACAGTGGAGGTATGCTGAGAAAGGTGCAATGCAGTTAATATGACAGCAAAATAATTTTGACACTATTCTGAATAAACATAGCTGAGTTACAATTCTATTTGTCAGACAAGAGAAAAGGATAATTTAATGATCACAGAGCAAGACCATATTAGCCCAAATAAGAACATTAGCTACGTGAATAATAAAGATGGTATCTCTGAGATGTCACAAAGAAGAGCTCTGCAAGATGTAAAACTAACCTGCATATGAAGCCCTAAAGAAAGGTCTGAACTAAAACCAAATCCCTGATCACATACCTGAGTGACAGGAGAACAGCATTATCCAAAAAGATCAAAAAAGCAAGTTGAAAGTTAAGAACAACTAGTTGTCAATCAAAGTGAATTGTGTTGCTCTGTGACCTCCACCCCCTCTTTTCTCATGCAGGGAATGAACAGATAATGCTGACGTGTAAAATTATCAGTGCTGGGTATCTGACCCTGTGGTTTATTGATAAGACTTAAGCCAATGTAACTGTGGGCTGCGGTCAAAGCACCAGTCCAGCTGCTGTCCTCTCCACCCTTATTTTCCCAGGCTCTCCCTCATTTCTTCTCTAATGTTTGGAGAGCTATCAGATGAGTTAGATCAGACAGTGGATTAAAATGAAAATTAATCATTTGTATTTGCCGGCTGATTTTCAGTCGGATCAGTTCACTGATCTGACTTACGCTGCATCAAAAGATCTTTAGAGTTGATAAAAAAGAAATGCTAGGAATACATGGCCAAAGGTGTAGGAGATAGAAGGAGATGGCGTGTTCTACAGATAATCTGGCTTAAAAATTGTGAAATTGCACACCATGTTAACCAATTCTTAGAGATTAGTATGAACCTCTAATTTTCTCTCTCAAAGTGAAAATTCATACTTTTTAGAAGTTACTTTAGAAGTTTTAGAATTTTTTAGAAGAACACTATCTGCTTCAAAAGCTGCTTTCCTGTTAATCCACCAACTCTGTTTTTTGATTAAGTGGATATCTTAGCCTTCTAGCATGCTCATTATAAATTACCATTTATAGTAAAAGATGAAGAATACACTATGAAACTGGAAAGCCTTCAGCTAGGTCAAACATCCAATCCAGTATTTACATGAAAGATTTCCTGAGAGAGTATATGCATGTACAACAGTATGTTCTAAAAGAATGTAGTTTCTCATGCTATGAGAGCTTTAAGAGGTATTTCCCCCCAGGTAAATTCATATAGAATACCAGGTTAGACCTTTGGTTTTCTGCCTGACAAGGTGAGGAAAGCCATGAAATTAAGGATGAATCATTTAGGGTAAGTATTCATATTTTTAATGTGACTTTCTGGAACCAAATTTTCTGATGCATTTTATCAAGGTTTGTAACTGATAGGAAAAAGACTCTTTTCAGCTTCACCCAGTAAAATGACCTCAACAACTTCAGTAATTCTGTGCTTCTGCTCAGTTTTTATTGTAGTTTCATAGAATCACAGGATGGTTTAGGTTGGAAGGATACTTAAAGATCATACAGTTTCAACCCCCCTGTATGGGCGACCATTAAAAAAGAGAACAAAATTAATCAAAAGCTAAGTTCAAAATATCTCAACAGCTGCTTAATATCCCAGAACATGAACATCACTGCACATTTCAGTACTTATGATGATGATCTTTATTCCATTCCACCAAAATAAATTAATGTACAAGTAAATATTATGATTTCCAAGTTCTTTTCATAACCATATTGCATTTTTAAAAGTTAATTCAGTCTTCAGGAGATTAGTGTCTTCTCCTTCATGCCACCTTAAACTCCCAAGTCATCTATTAATTTCTGGATACTCTGTTCTAAACAATTTACCTACTATTACAGATTTTTGTCTGTAATACAGCAATCTTTTGAAACAATTTCCTAACCCTAATATAACTACCCTTCATTATTAGGACATCTTTCCTCTCCACAACTATGCATTTAATAGTTATATGGCACTTTCTCTCCCCAAGTACATTTGAAAACAAAAAGGAAATGCACATTTGTTACCAAAAATCTACTTACATTCTGAGATCCATGATTCTCAGAGTATTGTCTTTGGCATGGATTAATAAACGCCTTCCATTTGGATGGACTTCCAAATGATTTATTGGTGTGCCTTTAATATCATTTTCTTTTATTTCCTACAGAAAGAGGGAAAATATATTTTAAAAAAATCTAACTTTGTGTTTAAAACTCATGTTTTTACACATTATTAATTTTCCTCTTGCATTTCTATTTTTCTGCACATTTTATTCTATATGATTAAGGAAGAGGTTTGTTCCTATACTAACAACATTATATACTAGCAATCCACTTCTCTCAAGCACCAGGCAGATTCCACTGTGACTGAAATTCTGATATACAGCTGAAGACAAAAATGCTGATTGAACATTAGGCCTCAAAGGTATGAAAAAAGGTGAATTTTAAAGCCTGTGATCTATTAAATTGTTATCTCAATTAACAAATCTAACGCATCAGCATTTAACTGTTAACACAGTAGTATTAAGCACCAGACATTTTTGTTTTATATATTAAAAAACTGAAGTTGACAAGTTAAAAATTCTGAGTCAGTGAATTACAGCATGCTCTATCAGCTCCTTTGTACCATTATTTAAGTAAATTACACCTTTTCATTTGAATGAAAATTATTGTATATAAAAAAAAAATTACTTCAGATTACTGTATTTGGAACACTTCACACAAAAATCACACTGCTAGTTTAAGCAACTTTTTAATTAATAAGGATTACCTTATTAATCCTCCAGTGCTGAAACTGGTGATGAGAACTTCCTGTGACAGATGTATCCCAAACTATTATCAGTCCTGAACTATCTCCTGAAAACATGTGGAGTCCTGTGAAATAATAACGTCTTGTAAGTAGAATACCACAAAAAAGAACAAATACAGAAAAGGATGCATGAACAAGAAACAATTTTTTCTATTACTTTTGTAAATAGGTGCACACCAGTTCTTTCCTCTTTTGCTATGATACACTCATTGAAACTACACATTGCTTATACTTCATGACTGAAGATGATACCATCAATTTGGATTCAGAATGAATCAGATATTGTGAATATTAAGTTTTATCATTTTTTTCTCTCATATTCTAGAACCAGCAAAAACCAAGCATTTATAGCTCAATGATCTTCACATGAGAGTGTAATATCTACCTGTACAATCACTGAGGGCACCTTGAACAGAAACACAGTCCAACAGTTGTTCTTAATTTAAACACAAATACTTATTTTTCTATAAAAATGCAATTCTTCCTTTTTTGTAGGAACCAGAACAAGTCAAACACTTCCAAGCACCTAACTCATTCACTCATCTTCAACTCTTTCCACCTTTCACTTGTACATGGGAGTAACTCTTTCTCACTTGCTTTCAGCTGTTAATCTCCCAGTTAACATTATTTGTAGTGGTCAAAACTGTGTCCTTTTCTCTCAGTTATTTCATATTTGTTGTCAATGTTGAAAAGTTCATTGCCTTCCTGCTTCTTCAGTCTAGCATTAAAATTCTCACAATTAACCACTGGTACATAATTTTCTTTATCTTTGTAATGTGTTGATAACACAATGACAATACAGTGGCGCCATCTTTGCTACTCTTGTGATCATGCAATCTCTTCTGTTCCGAGACTTCTCTAGATTTCCTGCTTCTGCTTTTAAGCTCACATATAATTCTTCCACATAGAAAAATTCTAGCCAAACCTGACTTTTTTCCAACTTACCTCTCTACATTAAGTCCCTGGCTTTCCACCTTGTCTCCTTTGAAAATTAGCATCTATATGTTCTGCTAATTTTGACTGCACTATGTACAAAACGTTTGCTAATAATAGTTAGTTATAGGGACAATGCCAACTAAAATATGACCAAAATCTGCCAAGTCATCACTGCCTGATCACTACACATTCATTCACCTGGCCTTTTTACACTTACATTTTCTGATTACTCTCAATTTGTACAAGGACTATACATCCCCTTGTGCTTGCCCAGATAAGGCATTGTACTAACATATAAACTGTAAACACACAGCTAAAACTATTCTATTCTATTACAGGTTTTCATACTGCCTCTAGGAAATAAAGCAACCTAGTAGCACTCAAGTTGGCCTTCAACTGAAAAGAAGGCTACTTGAAAAAGTCCTAAGAACAAACCTTCTGCATCAAAACAAAGTGTATTGATGAAACTTCTGTGACCATCAAGCTCCTGTAGCAGCTGCCCATGGATTTCTTCCACATCTGCATTCCAGATTCTAATCACTGAGTCGTAACATCCTGTCACGACCACCGAGTCAGCAACTGGATGGTACTTTGCAGCATAAACAAATGAAGGATGAGGAAAAAGTCGTGCTGCAGATGTTGCCTGAATTTCTATTTTCCACATTCTGAAAGGAAAGGATATTAAGGGTATCAACTGTATAGGGCAATCACATGCACAGGTGTAACTGATGCTTCATTTTGTGTTGGTGGTTCTAGAAGCAAATGCTGGCAAATAATTAGCACAGCCTGTTTATCCTATTAATTTGCTCCACCTATTTTTAATCCTTTAATATGGTACTTTCTAACAAAAATGAAGACACATTTACTACTTTACACAGTACTCTGTCTCCAAAGTAAATTCATGACCACTCACACATTTAACGGACATTTGGCACATTTTAAAACACACAAAAATTCCATGTAATGAATCAGTTTCTTTCAGAAATGAAAAACTATTACTAAGGTCTTCTGGGGTATCACTCATTTACAGAAAAAGTACAAAGAGGTGGCAGAACAAAAAACCAACAAAGGAACATTTAGGAACACGTAATAAAACCTCAGAAAACTTTAAAAGTACAATTACAAATGACAGTGACAGTGATCTCAAGGATGTTTCCTTCAAATAAATACAGTTCTTACTATTCATCTCTTTCTTACCCTTCACCACCCATAACTGTAAGATCAGATTTTTGTTAGGAAGCATTTTTTGTTTGATGCTATACATGGACCTTTCCCCAAATATGAGTCCATAAAGAATGGAATGGTGCCTGGATCATGAAATATAGGTAGGCAGCATATTTCAGAGAATGCTTTGTTACAATGTGGTATTAAATTGTTTGAGTGCCACCTTTCCAGGTGGGGGGGACTTCTTCTGGTGGCTAGTGAAGAATTCTAAGCTCACTCTGAGGTGAGTTCATTACAAAACTGTAATCCCTTAGAGTGCAGTACAAATAACCTACAAATTAACATGCAAAGGTCACAAGGAGTCAACCTATCTTTTAGAATGGTTTTGCTCTAACACCATAAAGGTTAACTTATTGCTCACAAATATTGTGGGACTAAATCTTGGGAGGACTTCAGAGTAACGTATAAAACATTATATAAAGAATTTAATCAAGATCACTAATTTTACTTCAAAGTCCCTTCAAAATCAGCCTGATAGATGATCTAAGTAATATACTGATATTAACTTTAAAGCTATGAAGTGCCTTCTGGTCCTCATCCTTAAATTCTGTTATGTTTCAATGGCAAAACACTCCCAATATGAAAGGAAAAAAGATGAAACTACTTGCCTAAAGTGAGACTTTTTAAGGAACTTAAGGGAACAGGTAGTAAATACAGGAAGAAAGAACTTACACAGTTACTACACAAAGTACACAGAAAAGGAGGAAGACCACTACTGTTTCAACTTGCTGCCACAAATTCAAGAATTGAGGAACAGCTGGGTCTTCTTATGGGTAACATAAAGGAGTGAAATTGATATTAAATTAAATATTTAAAAAGTAACATTTAATCTGCTTTTCAAAGAACGAGAAAATGGGATAAGCTCTCAAAACACTTTTTATGCATACATACAAGCAACCAAAAAAACCCAAACACAACACAACTAAAGCCAGAAAACCAACAAAAAACAGTTCCAGACATACAATATATCATATACCATTTAACAGTTCTTCTGGCACTTTAATTATGTAACTGCCTGTAGAATTACTGAATTGCATAACAGAAACAACAGATAGCCATCTGAAGAGCTAAAAAAAAAAAAAAAAAAAAAGCAAAAAAAAAAAGCCTTATGAAAACATATGAAGTTGTTCATATTAGCAGTATGCAGTGTCACCAGCTGTATTTTTTTATTTTTCTTCAGGTCTGGGAATTTTGCTTTCAAGGCTCAAACACTATTGAGATTTTAACATTAACACTGCACCGAAGCACACTTCCTAATTGTAGAGGAAAATGCGTACATATTCAACCTTGAAAATAATGCTATCAAATTTCACTTGCAGCAAATTAAGTTGAATTATTTGACTAAGTATAAATAAAAACTAAACAAACCCCAAACAAACAACCTAAAAAAAAATGCATATATAGGTGCAGGGTGGAAAATTTATACACATACCATGATTCTTAAATTTTTAATTTCCTGCTTTCTGTTAAAATTTGAAAGTTTAATATGGCATTCCTAATGAGGCAATTTCTCAAAGGACAGAATTTTTCAGCTGTCCTAGTGACTTCTTGAAATATAAAGCCTTTTGGGTTTTACTGCACTGCAGATTTAGATACTGTAGTTTTAGGAAAAAGCTTTGGTCTGAAATACCAAATACCATATACAGTAGAAACCAATACAGCATAAGTTAGTAACTCCATAACATTTTTTATATTCCAGATTAAGTCACACTGCAATCAATCTTTAACTAAAATACCATATCACAGTTTGTAATAAACTGGAAATAAAACTGGACCACTTTGTTGGGTTTTTTTTCATGCTTCCTATGCTATCTCCCAGAACATCATCATACTGACCTGACAGTGCCATCAGAGGATGCAGTAAGAAGATATTGGTTGTCTTTTGACCAACAAAGATCATAGACTATGTTAAGGTGACCATAAAATTCTCTCAGAAGCTGTCCAGAAGGAATTTCATACACTAGTGAAGTTTAAATAGAAAAATAAAAATTTTGTAAGAATTTACCATCAATTCATGCAATTATTAGTGTAAAATTCTGTCTAATCTTAGGCTGAGTTTCAGCTAGCATAAATCAACTCATTTTCTTTATCTTCTCATTTTCAGAGAACAAGATTAAATAGTTGCTAGATATGCAGGGACAGCAAGCATATACTTCCATCTAGTGGTTTATGGGTATTATAAGTGTCTTAACCCCTAAGAAACAGCCTACTCACATGAAATTTTTAGATCCAGATCAGGATTATAATTTGTTTAATGGTTATTTGGATTTTGATGATTACCTGACAAATGTTTGAAGTATATTAACTCAGAGAAAATTTTCTGGGAGTATGCAATACAGTAATCTAGATTTACTGTTCCTTGTGTTTAAACATTTACTTTATGTACACTTAAAATATCTTTCTCTCCCAAACTCAAAACTCTTACGCAGGGCTTAAGAATTATGCAGTTGATGGTGCTGTGAAGCAGAAGCCCCAAGTATGAGTATAAGTGGTATTTGTAGTTCCAACTAAGGGGACCCATGGAAGACTGCAGCCTCCAGTAGTTATGCAGAGAGATGACAGTATTCCAGTTATTTAACTTTTACAACAGGTCAGGAGAAAAGCTTAAACAAAAAACTTTGGGGGTAGGGGCCAGAAAAGTTAGTGCATTTAAAACTTTCTTATCAGAATGTATGTTTTAGTATGTCCATTCAACCTCTGCACAAAAATACCACAATTTTGTAGCACTAAATTGTATATACATTACAATGTATGCAGAGAGACAGTTCCAGCCCTGTTAATACAGAAAGATCATTTCCATTGATGCTCTCTAATGAGAAGAACAATTTGCAAAACACATTTACATACGAAACCTCTAAAAACACAGAATTTAAAAATACATCTTTTGTCCTTTAATTTCAAGCTGCACAAATTATTAGGAAAAAAACCCCAAACGTATTTTAAACTTACAAACAATGGGATAGCCATTCCTTCCTGCACATGCTGCTGCCAGGGTTCTCCCATCATGAGAGAAACGTATACAGAAACAGCCCATATCTCCACCTCGCAGTGAAAGCAGATGCTTGTTCGGGATGCGGCAAGCCTGGCTTTTCAGGAAAGAATTGGGATTACACAGCCAGGAATATTAACTACCCAATGCTCAAGACACATTCTTAGTTCCTGTCATGTAAGTTTTAAAAAGCTAGTAACATCCTAAGGGAATTTAAAGGGGAATAAATAAAGAAATAAATCTTATCGTCAACTGAAACAGTTCTGCTGCATAGCTTAAAACACGTCCAGTTTGCATATTCTTTTATACCCCATTACATTACCCCATTTTAAAAATCTAAGAAAATTTAACTCTTAAGACATACTTAATAATGACTATCATCAACAGTAAAAGATGTAGAGTAAATCAAGCTTCCTTAAAGAGTCTAAGCACAACTTCCAGTAACTTAATGATTGCAGTATGAGCTCAGAAGACTAACTACAGGCACTCAAACCTCTGGTCTTCCAAATCACCTTTAGCATTCCTCATCAGTATTTTAATTTCTCATTTTTAAAAAAACAACTGGAGAGAAAACACTTCAGAAAAATGCACAGGTATTTTAGCCACCCTTCCTCTCTTCCAAAATATTTTCTTTACACCCATGAGGTTTTCTCCAGAACTAAATTAGAAGTTAAATGAATTTCAATAATTAATTTCAAATTAATAATTTGAAATATTCAGAGTAGTTACGTAATAGTTTAACCTAAACCTGACTTACCTTTTTCAATGAAAAAAGGAACATTAACTCATATGCATTTAGAAGTATACAAACAGAAAATACAATATGCTGTTCATTTCAGAATAAGTGTAACCACGTATTATTATAAACTATATATGTACTTAAGCCTTCCTAAGCCTTTTTACCTCTCTAAAATAAGATACTACAATGTTGAAACACTAATTCAACACAGAATAAACTTCTATTTATAGGTTATGTAACTACAATTCACATAAAAAATAATATTCATGTATCCATTAACTCATAATTGTATAGAACATTTTGTAAAAAGTAACATATCACCCATCTGTAGATATGGAGAAATATATAAATACACTGATTCTTAAAAAAGTTAATTTAGCTTTAAAGGTAAACTACTAATTGAAATGTGTGAAAAGGAAATAATAATTTTGAGTATTCATTTTTAAACAAGCGTATCTGCTTTATTAGTCTTTGGCAAATAGGCATGGCACATCATGCTACCTACAAAATGAAACAAGGAAACATACTTCCACTCAAGGTGAAATCTGAGAACTGTTTTCCCTGTCTTACTTCCACTACATGATTAGCCATATTCCTTCTTATTATTACAGAATTCTGGAAATAAAAATACCTGGCTGTTCTGAGAAAAAAATTAGTAGAACAACCATATTTTGTAAGAAGCTAAGCATCCTGTACTTTTTTTTTAACCTTGTTTTTCAGGGTGGTTTTTTTGTTTGTTTGTTTTTTGTTTTTGTTTTTGTTTTTTTTAATTTGCTCTAATGAATTACTTGCTTACTATTACTTATTGCAAAAAAACTGAAATTGCATAAAACAGAAATACAGGAGGTCTTTAAATAATTTTTTTTTTAAAAACGAAGAAACCACTTCACCTGTCCAGGTATTCTCGTCCATCTAAGAGATTGCTTTTGCTCCTCTGCAAAGGGTTCACATGATTTCTTAGATCCCTCTCCCTGGGGCTCACTTGTTGCACTATTTTGCTCCTGCTGAATGGCTATCGTAGAGCGGAAATAAGGAGCAACCTTAAGGCAAACAAAACAAAGTATCAGGAAAAAATATTTTTGAAATTCACAGTGGAATATGTGACAATATTAAAAGGTACTTTTAATTTAAAATGCATTTCTTAATAAAAAAGGATTATCAATCTTCAGCAAAGTTTTCTGCCTGTCAATGGCAAAATATGTACACCTGTTTTTCTTAGAAAGCTAAGAAGGGCAGAGTTTGGAAGACATATCTTAACATACTAAGTTTTAAAAATAGCTAGTTATGTACTGGTTATTTTATTTACTGTATATAAGTACCGCTTTTACATACATGCACACATAGACACAGTCTAGCTAGTTACTAGCTCTTACAGAAACATCTGCTTATCTGTAAATATATTTATATAAATTATAAATTTAACTTACTTGATCTGGCAATTTTATGCCTCTTACAGTTACGTATAAAGTCGATGGGTAACGATTTCTAGGACATTTTGCCCACCAGTCATAAACCTCAACAACCTTTGAATGTGACTTCATCCTTGGAGGTGGGTAATATAATTGCAGACGAAGCTTTCCATCAACATTTAGAACTCCATTTGCACCTACAAGCTTAAAGTGTGATTAAAAATAGGGAAAAAAAGTGTTAACACAAGTCATAAAAGTCATTGATTACTTCTAGTATCTTAAAATCCACTTTTCATTGGGGAAATATGCTATCCCAAAAAGTGGTAATGACACAAATATGTAATAAATGGCAGCTTAGTTTTGAAACATGCTGCATACACACAACAGTAATGTCCTGTATGTGAGAAGACCTCTACAATAACACTTTTGTTTGTTTGCTTTTTAATTACTACTTGCTGGAATCATCCAAAGGGCTATCAATCCCCAAAAGCCTCATCCAAATCCAACCATTTGAACATTGGAGCAAAGGATGTTGGTAAGGTCTTGACCCAGACCAGAAGATACAGCAAAGCAGCAGCTATTCCAACTTGAGAGGACATTGAGCTCTCCGAACTCAGATAGAAATTGGTGCTTATGCTCTTCATTTTGTGTGCACCTGCTACCATTAACACTGACCACTGTTTATCATCACATTTTTACTTCAACTGATACAGACAAAAGGACAATGCAGCCAGATGCACTAGGAATGAAAAGCAGGCTACAATTTTATTTTTATTTATGAGCTGGAAATTTCATCCTTCTCTTTGTTCACAAGTAGGCTGTGCTGAATAACTGGATGCACAGTTTCCACCAACTATACACTGACACAGGATACAAGTCTTCTCATTCCTGTAGATTCATCTCGGGAAAAGCTCAGAAGAGACTCTGTGTGTAATGATATGGAGATCCCTCCCCTTCCCCTGAGCTAATGTCCATTATCCTCTCCTGTATTTCTTATGTTGTGGACTGCTCAGTGGCTGTCAAGATCCACCATCTATGGGGGTAGGTGTTAATGAACAAATCTCAGGAAAATTATCACATATAATACCTTGCCAGTCCTCAAAGGCCAAATTGGCACATACAGGCATCTCCTAAAGGGGTAAAAAGGTACATGGCATGCTGGCTAAATTATTTGTCTATCACTGCTGCAACATTTCAAATTCTACAATTAAAAACTGGCAGACATATAATCAGGCTGGCAAGTTCTTTTCAAAGCCTGGCCAACTGAAAATGCCCCTATAATACATAGCAACTGAGATACAGAAATTAGGGGATTTGTCGCATCCTTTCCACACACTCTCATGGACACACAAACCCCCAGTATCTTCTGTACTTCATAAACAAAAGAAAAAATCTTACATTCTACACTTTTACACATAAAGAATATACCCATATTCTTTACTGTTAAGCTTTTTACTGTGAACTTTATGGGGCAAAGGAAGAGGGAAAAGAGACAGCAGCCAGGTAAACAAGGACTTGTTTCTCCCATATCTGTTGCCTGGAAATATTAAAAAAATGTTTTCCCACTTAGTAGGGCTAGTGTCTTTTACATAACTGCATAATAAGTTTTATAAATTTTGTTTCTTATTTAAACGTTTATAATACCTTTAGAAACGCCCAACATATCTTTCGGAAACCACTTTCCGGAATCTGTACAGAGCTGGCTCTCACTTCATCCATCCTTAGAAAATCAAGGATCTGAATGTATTGGTAGGAATATCAAGAAAAATGTAATTAATATACACCTCGCAGTAAAATAATGCTGAACATATGCTAGATGCAATTCTCTAAATTTAGCAGATTTCAGTTTTGATCTATTACAGAACCAGTACACAGCACAGAAGTACACAATCAGATATAAAAGATCCTTATGCATTTTACCTGATGACTGTTAATCACCTGCTTTAAAAAAAGAACACAAGCCTGGTCTTAAAAATCTGTTCTTGCTTCCCTTCTGTCTCAGTAAGAACTGAAAATGTTTGTGTAATTTTCATAAATCTTGTATCATTCAATAACCTGACTGCCAAAACTAGCTGGATTGTTAACCTAGCCTGAAAAGGGCAGTGCAAAAGTTAGTTTTCTTCTCCTAGCTTTATCACTTATGTCACAGAATCAGTCATAGAATAGTTAGAGTTGGAAGGGACCTTTAGAGATCATCTAGTCCAAAATGCCTGCCACAGGCAGGGACATCTTTCAATAGGTCAGGGTGCTTAATCTGCTGCACAATCTGACTTCAAACACTCCCAATGATGTCCATGAGATTCTTCATTTTTCTGGTCAATGGCCAGAATCTTCTTATATTAAGCCATTCTTAGGTTTATCTGACATTGAAAAACAAAACAAAACAACAAAAAACCCCAACAACAACAAAACCCCAAAAAGCCCAAAACAACCACCATCACCTGGAATCACACCATCTTCAAACAGGTGTTTCATAAACAACACTGAAGTCAAACAACATGCTTTTAGTCATGCTTTTGATCCCAACTACTTCCATGAGTAATCTCTACATACATATCACCTTTGTGATAAGCAACTAAGGACTCTGAATTCTATAAACATGTTTATTGGAGAAAATAAAGAAACATATCGTGCTACTGTGAATAAAATCTACTTGAATTATGAAAAAAAAAAACAAGCGAGTGAAATATCAGAAAAAGGAATGAAAAAATACATACTGTACTAGGTACCTATTTTCAGGTTAATACTGCTGTCTCTCTTTATAAATATTTAGATACTTAAGCTCAAAATCACATTGCATACAGACCTTAAAGTTTTTCCTTTAAACAAAATTGTATTTGAAAACGAATTAATAATTACTTGAGAAAAATGGGAGAGAAGTCGATGTCTAAAATGTTAATGGAAAAAGAATGTAATAGCTTGCTCACTGGTACAAGGGAAAATAAGTGTTGCTACAAGCAGGAAAACTCTATCTTTGAATTTTTGGTACTTGAGCTTCTTTTCAGATTTCAAGAATGATTAGATGGTTAGGGGACTGATGATTAGCATCTCCTGATCAGGAAAGGCTCAGAGACCTAGGTCTGTTTATGCTAGAGAAGACAGAGTGAATCTTATAAATGCTTATTAAAAAGGCAGATGTCAAGAAGATGGGGGCAGATTATTTTCAGAGGTGCCCAGCAACAGGAATAGGGGCCACAATCACAAACTGGAACACAGGAATGTCCATCTGAACATGAGAACAGACCTCTATACTTTGAGGGTGACAGAGCACTGGAACAGACTGCCCAAAGAGGTTGTGGAGTCTCCACTACTTTGGAGATATTCAACACCCACCTGGATGTGATCCTGTGCCAGCTGCTCGAGCTGAACCTGCACTAGCAGGGGGATCAGACCAGATGATCTGCAAATTATCTCCCTTCTAGCCCCTACCATTCTATGATTCTGTGAATGTGGAAAAGAAAACGCTGATACCCTTTATATGTGGTGCCACTGTTCCTGATCTGACATGATTTTACCAGCCTTTTCAAAATGTTTTTGGTTTTGAATTTTTTCCTATTAAAAGTGCTTATTATTATTAACAATCACCAATACCACATTTTGGTATCTACACTTAATTCTATATCCTAAGGCTATGCTGCTAACTCATAATATAACTGAAATAAAACATCTGAATCTGTCAAATACATACTGTTGAAAAAACAAACAAAATCCTACTATGCAAAAAATTGGATGTAAAATATTTAACCTTACCTCAAAAAAAAGGATTACCCGAGGGCCTTCTTCAGTATTTTGAATAAAATAATTAAAACGCTCATTAAATATGACTTGCTCCTCCCACTCTGGAATTGTTGATTTAGATTGTCTAAAGTCATATGGTTTTGTCATATTAGGAAGAATGTCCTCTATTTGTTCTTCTTCAGAAGATGAAACTTTCCTTCTGCTGTTTGAAAGAGAAAATTGTTATTACTCCTTGGAAAAAAAACCAACAAAAAACTCAAACAAAAAAGTATTTTCAATTACTGAGAGCAAAGAAACATCAAGATACTGTTTGTATGATTTTACAGGCAAAATTTTAAAGCGACTCAAAATTTAAGGAAATTTTAAGTCTACTGGTTAAATAAACAATGCTCAAATTTTATTTTCAGGAAAATTATGCATAATAGCAGTAGAAACCAGTAACTGAAGTGATCAGAAATATGGAGGACTATACTTCATTATTTTGAAAGTTTTTACAAGAAAAGGCAGACACCAATAGGATACAATAGTTTTGCTTACTGGTTCTAATCCTCCACCTATTTTTGAGACTTGGGAAATTTCCTCCCTGAAAAGAATGCAGAATGAACTGTGCATAAAGGGGTGGACCTCAATAGCAAAAAAGCAGTGCAGAGCATTTAAAAGTGCCAAAAAGAAATGAAAAATACCACTCCAGTTTATGGTAGGTAGATATATGCATTATTGTAGGTGTGAAAAACAATGAGTAAACTGGTAGGCTTAAAATACAGCTTTATTTTCATTTTCATACATAACTTTCTAGGGAACCAATGTGTTTATACTTATAATTAATAACAGAAAAAGTACTAAGAGTCACCTATTATCCTTCTTGATGTATAAGCCACTTCTCTGATCAACAACATGTATTTTAACTACAGGATGAGACACCAGGAGATCAGTTTTAAGTCGGTCAGATCGATGGATATAAACTCCCAACACAAGATCATCATCAAAACCAAGTTTCGACTGAGTTGAAATGTCTGAATTCCTCATTTCCTCATCATTTTCCGCAGCAAATTCAGTGTTTTCTTCTAGAACTAGATACAAAGTAAATAGAGGTTACTGT
Organism: Heliangelus exortis; assembly: GCF_036169615.1. Taxonomy (NCBI): domain Eukaryota; kingdom Metazoa; phylum Chordata; class Aves; order Apodiformes; family Trochilidae; genus Heliangelus; species Heliangelus exortis. Next base: position 58,118,672 of record NC_092424.1, on the reverse strand, counting down.
GTTCCACTCGTGACAGTTTAAAGTAGTTAAACTCTGTCCTGTTTTAGCAATCTATAGTAAAGTATTAATATTTAAGGTGGTTTTTATGTAACAGGTTAAAATAAAATTACCAAATATGCAGCATTTTATATATTTATGAGCACTGACATGAATTTATATTAATATAATATATTCCTACGAGCAAACATCTTAATTTTAAATCAGAGGTCTTCCTATCAGTTAGTATGGGTTCTTCTTTGCTACAACAATGAAAAATCCATGCAGTTCAATATCCTGCTCTGAACTACTGCCTCAAGTAACGTTTGCTTGTTTGTTTTAAGGAAAACATTAAACAGGTAAGCAGAAACTGACGCTTTCTCCATGTGCATTTTCCCTGAATTTACCAAACACTGTTTTCAGAATGTCCTTCTTTTGAGGTTATGGTGAGACAACCATACCTATCAGATAGCCAAGACCTACTCCTCTTCAGTATCTGTAATCTCCATTTTTAAATCTAACTTCTCATTTTGGTCTCCACAACATTTGGGGAAATGAATTCTCCAATTTGGCTATGCATTGCATCAAAATCTATTCCATATGCCTGAATTGAGCATCCAGTTAATACACTGGTGATGCACACTTTATAGCATAAAGTAAATAAAAATGAGAAAAATTATAGTGACAATTAGAACATGTATCTTAAAAATACACCACACATCTGGTAATATTATTCTATTATGCTTTAAAACCCCTTCTTAATTATATCAAATTCAAAAGTATTTACAATAAAAGAATTTAAAATTTTAGATACATATATCAAATTAACTTCATGACACATTTGCCTCAGAATTGGAAGAACCAAAATAGAATTAAGTTACTTGAGAAACATAAGTAACATTAACAGCTCAATCACTTTTCCGTTACTACCATGGGCAAATACTTCTGCTCTTGTGCATTAAACAACAAAAAACCAAGCAAACAAACAAAAAAAGGGCTTTAGATAAAGCAGTACAACATTCTAATATTTTGTTGGCAGACCTTTTCTGGTTTTCTTTTTAACCTTCTTTGCTTTAGGTTTCTTTTCTTCCATGCTTTCCTCCAGTTTTTGTCCTTTTGAGGTAAGCAGTCTTTCCAAAGACTGATTTTCATTGCCATCTTCTGGATGATGCTGTAGCTCAGAAAGGGACATTGCACTGCAGCATAAGGGATTATTGTCAACAACTGCATTCTGCTTCATATATGGATGCAATTGCTCATTATAACATATCCTCAACATTAGTGTCTTGCCTTTTTTATTTCTCTCTACCCTTTAGTTAACCCCTGATTTCCAGATGATTTACAAGCCACTCATGTGAAGAGAGCTATGCATCATAAGATTTGGTTTTTATCTGTAACAAAAGCAGCAAAGAGAGATGGTCAAGGGAGGTGATTCTCCCCCTCTGCTCAGCTCTTGTGAGACCCCACCTGGAGCACTGTGTCCAGTTCTGGAGTGCCCAGCGTAAGAAGGACACAGACATCCTTGAGAGTGTTCAGAGGAGAGCCACTAAAATGATCAGAGGTATGGAGCACCTCCCCTGTGAAGACAGGCTGAAGAAGTTGGGTTGTTCAGCCTGGAGAAGAGAAGGCTCTGAGGTGACCTTATAGCAACCTTCCAGTATCTGAAGGGGGCCTACAAGAAAGCTGGGGTAGGGCTTTTTACATGGGTGTGTAGTGAGAGAACAAGGAGAAATGGTTTAAAACTTGAAGAAGGTAGATTTAGATTAGACATTAGGAAGAAATTATTAAGATGGTGGAAAAAATTATTTAAGGTGGTGGAAAAAAATATTTAAGGTGGTGGAAAAAAATATTTAAGGTGGTGGAAAAAAATATTTAAGGTGGTGGAAAAAAATATTTAAGGTATTATTTGAGGGTGGTGAGACACTGGAACATGTTGTCCAAGGAAGCCGTGGCTGCCCCCTCGCTGGAAGTGTTCAAGGCCAGGTTGGATGGGGGCTTGAGCAACCTGGTCTGGTGGGAGGTAACCCAGCCAATGCAGGGGGGTTGGAACTAGATCATCTTTAAGGTCCCTTCAACTCCCACCCACTCAATGATTTCATGATAAACTAATAACCTCTGATGGATCAGGGCCATCAATCTTCACTAAAAAAAAAAAAACCCAAAAAACCACACGCGCAAAATTATCTTTAGTTAAGAGCAAGTTCAACAGAAAATAACAGTAGATAGCAACGGAGTTGTTTTTTTCTTAAAAAAGTTAACCAGAAGTTGTGAGTTAAATGTTAATATTGACAGCATTTTGAAAAAGTATTTAGTAAATTTTCATAACAGAACCAGCCAGATCTTCTCTTACCAAATATGTACAGTTTACAAGAAAGCTTCTGCCTGTCTTAGAACAAAATCAAGCATTTTACTTAAGTTTTACAGACACAGTACACATTTTTTATCATGGTACCTTGTTTCAGCTTCATTTAAAACTGCTATTTCTTTCTTCTTTTTCTTCTTTTTGCCCACTTCATTGTTCAATACAACTTCCTGGCTTTGAACACTGGAGGCAAATTCAGACATTTGTTCTTTAAGTTTCATCCTTACTTTCTTTTTAATTGCAGTTGCCTCATCCTCAGCCACATGCAGCTGATAAGCTTGAATTAGCTCTTCTTCCTCTTCTAACTCAGTTAGACATTTCTCTTCAGTCAAGGAATTTTTAATCTTTTTATCACCTCCTTGATGAGATACATCTGTTTGTGATTTACTTTTTGTTTTCTTCTTTGGAAGATCATTAATCTTTTTCTCAAAACTCTCCAATTTATCTTCACATAAATTTTCTTCCTCATTAAACTGTTCTTGTAACAGTGATTTCTTTTTTTTCTTGTTAGACTTGGGTTGCTTGATCTCCTCTCCACTAACAATATCATTGTTTATTTTCTTTGCAATTGAAGCTTTCTCTCTCAGTTTATTTTTTGTAAATCGGGGACTCTCTTCTTCAGGATTGTAGGTGTTGTTTATAATTGCTTCATCATTCACAGTTTCCTTAGCTAGATCAATATTACTCCTAAAGGTGTCAAGCTATATGGGGAAAAAACATAAAACATAACTTGTACTAAAAATTACATTGTCAGGATAAACATAGTACTTTGTTATTTTGTTAGTAGAAGGAAATCAAAGTTTTATTTATTTTCTTGTTTAAAAATAACAAGTGACAGATAGAAAGGCAACAGAAAACTCACACAGAAAAAAACCCCCACAGCATTGTGTCTGGGCAAAAAGAAATCAAGACTACTCCATGAACAGATTTGAAGATTACATGCAGCACAAACTCAAGTACTTTCACCTATTTAAAGTGCAAGTTTGAGACAGGCTTCAGGTCTCTTTTACTGAAAAATTGCTTACTAATGTTTGAAAATAAGATCATATTTAAAAGTGTTAAAACTGAAAAACAGAAACCCATCAAGACTCTTTTAAAAAAGTATAAAGTTCAAAAAACAAAACAACCAAACCACATCAGATCAAGTAATTGTTACTCTACTGAGACTAGTGTAGTAAAATCCAGTAAAGAGAGATAAGTTGAAATTCAGCTAATGCATTTGTCTCTGCATGCATTCTCCCTATTTTTAATGTTTTTTAGAAAACACATTGTAAACTTTCTTCCCTCCTTCAGTAGGTTTCTGTTCCTGGATGCCAAGTTATAATGCCCTATACCTGGAAACATCCAAGGTCAGGCTGAGCAACCTGATGTAGTTGGAGATATCCCTGCTGGGGGGTTTGGACTTGATGACCTTCAAAGGTCCCTTTCAACCCAAACTATTCTGTGATTCCATTATAACGCCAAACACCACAAGTAGCTAAGGCCTGACTCTGTAAGGAGCTCAACACACAAGATCTCTGTTCCTTTGGAACTTCTTTAAAGTCACTGAGGTTCATTCACTTTGTTGCCTAACGTTACATTCTACCTGATGTCTAAAACAAAGCTTAAACAAGACAAAAAAAACCAAGACAAAGCTTAAAAATGTACTCACTAGACATCCTTATGCTACCTATTAAACAACATATTAAGGGACATATTATTATATCCTAATAAAGAACAAGCTAAAAAGTATTTAGAATTTCATGCAAGTGAGTCTATCTTACACATCAGAAAAATCTAAAGCCAGTCATATCTTTTTGATAGGTATCTCTATTTCTAGCATCCTGCATCTAAAAATAATTTATCTCAACATCAAAAAATGAAAATTCCTATCATTGTACCTTCATCTCTTGCTTGTTTAAATAAACCAGTAACATCCTCTTTATTCATAAGTCAGTGATTTAAGAGGATGTGGGAGATTTAATAGTTAACTTGAAAATAAGCATAGAGTAAGGGAAATAAAAAATTAAGGAAATAAAGCAACAAGCTTGGTATATACTAAAAAACCACCCCAAAATAATGCTTTCTAACATTGTCTACTCCCTTTTCTGTATTTCTATGAATAGCTTTAACTGCAGACTATAAGGCATGAAGGTTAAAATTCACTACCAATTAAGACCCAATAACAACCAATAGTTAGGGACATACTGATTTTTGCCTATTGCCTCCTGATATTCAAGAACCATTTCCTCAAAGAAACCCAGCTGCTGCAAAAACTTGCTTAAAACATTTACTAGGACTTGTTATTTGTTATGTCTACAAACAAAAACATACATCCAGAAGTACGCATCATGAATAGTAGCAGCACAGAGTCAATTATAGCAAATTCACTCATGGCAATAAAAAAAAAAAATACAGAATAACCTGATAATGAAATAAAACACAATTTCAAACTACAGCAAATTCCAGGAACATTAATAGATACTGCAGGCAGCACAATACTGCTTCAGCAGTTCAAACAAATTCTTCAGATCATAGCCTGTATGATCCTAACTCATGATACTTTTTCCATGTTTTAACTACATGATGTAATCAAGTGGAGAGGAAAGATGGGAAGCTGTCACAGAAAGATAAAGGAAAAGCCAAGATGTTCATAAAAAAATGTTCAGGCCAAGGTATAGACACTGGTATAGATTGTCTGAAATGCAGGACCAAGCGGAATCAGTTAAGAATAATCATTTATATATAAACACACTTGAATTAGAAGAAGCAGTTAGGCTGGAAAAGCAGCTCAAAGCATAGGCCTGTCTCTGGAGTAACTCCAGAAGGCTGCTGACCTGAACCTGACCTCCTCAGCTTAAAGAATGGACCAAATGTGAAGGCTCCTTTTCAAAACAGCTCTACCGGCCACATCAGGAACAGATCTACTTGTACTATTGGCTTGATAAGATATGAGAGGATAGGAATCAGCCAAGAAGCTTGTGGGTGGGCTGACACACAAGGCTCTTAAGACAATGAGCTCAGCCCAAGTCATGTCACATGCCATTCTTGTTCCACAGCTGACAGCAGGGGTAACAGTCCATCTTAATCCTTTATAAAAAGGCTCCTCATCTATGCATGAGTGGAACCAGAAAACCCATCAAGTGCTTTTGCTGAGGGTATTTGGAAGGTGTTAGAACCAGATCTACAGAGATACCTGAACCTCTTCCCATAATACAGGCACATCTTGAAAAAGTTGGATGTTTCCAGCTCACTGAAGGGCTGCTTTTTACTGGTTGTAAAACAACATTTTCTTACAGCTGAGTTGGTAATGAATATGCTCACGATACTGGCTAGTTGGGTGGGATGTTTAAGAAAATTGTAATGCACTATAGAAACAATTTTACTGCTGTTGTTCACATAAAACTAGAAAATGTAAACTCTCAAAGCTAGAAGAAATTTAATTTACAGACAGGATGGCCTTGGAGAAGTTTCACCTGATTTTAACATAGAACATTGAGAAAATCTGTAAATCAACTGTATAGTCAACTATTACCAGGTCTCCCAAAAAAACAGTGAAAGGCTCAAAAAATTAAGCAGTGCCTGATAGCTTGTGAAAAAAAAAAAGCTATGAAACAGAGTCTGGGAAAATTCTACAATCTCAAAGCTTTCAAGACAGAAGCAAAGTACTGAAGTAGTCAGAAGAAACCTGTAAAACACCCATCTTACCCAAAAGAATGAAAGAATTCTCAAGCCCAGAACTAGATTCCAATTACCTGTACCCTCAAGAAACCCCAAGTTTCAACCTGTCCATTCAGGGTATTATCAAGGGAAGGAACAGACTCAGTGAGGGATGAAGTAAAAAGCTTTAAATAGATAATTCTGTCGCAGTCCTGCCTTGAACACAAGGCAGGCAGGCTCTCCAGGTGATGGGCACACACAGCAGAGCAGGCAAGCAGGCAATTAATAAATATATATATGATCTATATACAAGCTGTAACTATTAAAAATATACTCATTAATTATAAATACAATGTAACAGTCTGATATTCTATAAAATACCACTCTTTCATCATAATTAATTATTAAAGAACGAAAGTTCACTTCCAGAATTTGGTACGGATGTAACTGTGGAAAAAAAAAAAAAAAAAAAAAGAAAAAAAAAAAGCTGACAAAATAAAACCCAACAGGAGGAAAATAATTAAACCAGAACATTTGTCTTTCAAGGAAACTCCTTTCTTTTGAAATTCCAATATTGTAAGTCAGTAAGTCAATAATTGGAATACATAGGACTCATTAAATATTTATTCTTCTGCTCAGGAAAAAAGCTACAGTATGATCCATAACTCAGGAATCTTGAGGGTCCTTTAATGAGAGATTTTACACAAAAATGCTATCTAACCATAAGGTCAAGGTAATAAAACCATTTCCAATTTGCAAGTCACAAACTAACCCAAAATCTTTAGAACAAATCTTCATTTGTGTATACTACCTAAGTAGACATATAAACGCAGGACCACTCAGACACAACTCTTAGCACATGGAGGAATATGCTGACTGATGAGTTTAAATTGCAATAAACAAACAACTTTTAAATGTTGTTTGATAATGTAAAATCTTATTCTTTTAACAGTAATTTTTAGGAGATGGAATAAAGTTAATGATTATCTATTATATTATTATAAAACCTTATCCATTCTCAATTCACAGCTGTATTACAGAGGTGCAATACTGCCACTTAAATACTTAATACTGCCAATTAAATACTTTTAGAGCCATATTTCTACTGGCCCATCAAGCTCCCACTAAAGTCAATACTGAATTTGTAAATCTTAAAACTTTTCAGAAAAATGTGAATAAAAAAAGAAGTGCTGGCAGACTTTAAATAAGTGCATGCCTGCATGTGCCACTTCCTTTTTACAAAAATTATATACTATAGAATTCTCACATACCTTAAAACTATAAGGATGCATTGCTGGTACACAAACAATGATAAAACCCACATCAGAACAAAGGATATGTGTAGAAATATTCCTCCTTTTAAAAAAAATGCTTACATCTCCTTTCTAAAATATATTACCCTGATCTTTTTTCCACTAAGCAAAGCAACAGAACCTGCATGTGTTCAAACTCACCGCGATGTTCTCTTGAGGGGTAAGCTTCTTTTTCTTTGATTTCTTTGTGTCTGTTAGGCCAGCGTGACTTCTGAAGATTTCCTCAAAACGAACTTTGGTTTTTGCCTTTGCCTCACTTTCAACTGCAAAAAGAAATCTAAAGTATTATTCACAAGCTTAATAATCACCATTGCTAAAGAAGCATGCAATCATACTTTAAAATCACAACAGATAAATATTATCACAGAAATTTTACCAAGAAATTTGCTTGATATTCACTGAGGAATTTCCACTGACAACATAAGCCACAGAAGGATAACTCAGCAATGTTGTACAAACACACCAGGCTGTTACTTGTAGCTGAAGATGGCACTGTGTACTCTTTTTCCTGAAGTACCTTTTGAGGAGCCCATACAAAACTTTGGCTAGCAAAAGCAGAGGACAGATTGTTGCCCTTAATGTTTATGAACAGTAGCACAGTGATAATAAATGTGATACACCATCTCCAGTAGAAGCAGCACCTCCAAGTTCTTACCAGGTCCGGAACCAAGAGAAGCACCACCGCAAAAAAGATCTGCAAGTGGCAGGAGGATGCACAAGTCTGAAATGAGCTGCAGGTGAGAGGCTCTGCCTTTCTGTGAACCCTGATACTGCTATCAGCAGCATTTCAGCCCTTGAAGCAGGTGTTCTACCTCTTTTGAGGTAATGCTTAATTTCCAGTTAAAAATTAAAAATGCAGTCTAGCGCACCACTGAAAAAGGCTGTTGAATCCTCATCTATGGAATATTTACTACTGTAATTACAATTTTTACAAAAGCTCGCAAATTTAAAATAAATTTTAAAAAAGTCAACACTCTGAAAAATCAGCTGTAACATGGACTCAGAACCAACAGCATTCAACATTTAACAGAAGTAATTCCTATCATTTTCATCTAGTTCTGACTATAAAATATGTATTGGAAATGAAACAAAACACATTCTCACCTGCTGGCATTTTCAGTCCTCAGAAGTGGCTCAACACACCAGCTGCTTCCTCCTCAGAATTCAGCATTCTATTTAAAGTAATTAACAACTTTTATGAACATAACTGGTTCATAGACTTAAAGCTAGCAACTGAATGTATTTTAATTAATATCGAGGATGAGTACAGATCTTTTAGGAAAATACTTCTAGACTACTTGTCTAAATTATTACAAGCTCCCTGCCATCAGATCTCGGCTCAGGATTCTCAGTGTCTATCTGATACTAATTACTTGTTAGTAAATAAAACCCAACACCACAGCAGTTCAATTAGCTAAATACTTCCAGCCAATAGGCGAATACTTCAGTACTGTCGTCCTCCAGTCTTCCAAAATAACCTGCAGTTTATTTAAATAATAATGTCCCACTAAACCATTTATATTGAAGCCTTTCTAATCATGTTCCTATCCTGACATCATTAGCAAGGAAGTCACACTGCAGCCAGCTGATATTTTTCAATGCAAAGATTAATATCTGCCAGCAAACTTTATTACAAATGTCTAAATATTTTTATTTAGAAAAAGTATTTTTATGTTACATAAAGCAGACAAGCAATAACATGAAACTCATTTCTCCAAAGAAAACAGGTTTGGCCCTCCTGATTGTGGAAAAAAAAGCCTACAGATGAAATCCAAACAAAGCTTGAAGGCAAATTAAAATATTACACGGCTTTATCTTTTAATCAAAAAAATTCAGAATGTTTTACAAAAATCTTTAATACAAAAAGCTGTTTTGTAAACAGTGGAACTAATGAAACCTAACTCTCTACGATTGTATTGTATTCACCTTAGCATTCCATGCTATGAGCTATTGTACCTGCCTCCCTGATATCCCTAGGTAACACCTTCTGTTAAACACCATTAATTCACATTTACTGGGCACCCCGACTGATAAATAAAGACATAGCATTAAATACTGTCAGGCTATATGGTTGCATTACCCTTGACACCATTTTGGTCCAAACCACCCAACACTCACCCAAGGACAGTTTAGGAGTTAGAATGGATTAAATAGGCAGTTTACACGCAGCCACTCTTGATTTGGGGCTAAGAGAATTTAACAGCATTAAAGAGGGCAGAACATAACTCTTGGCTTCAACACTAAAACCTCACTTTTGGGAACATGTACCTTACTAGCATAGAAAAGAGACAAAGGCTACACTTAAATCCCCAAGCGTCTGTACTACCAAGACCTCAGATCCCTCTCATGCCTTTCACAATGTTACTGCTTCCCTGTCTCCTACGGTCTATGTATTTTCCAGTAATTTAACTTTTGGTACTTAAAGTACTTTTGTCTTCTGACTAGCCAAACCAAACCAAATTAAGAAAAAAAGGCAGTGTTAGGGTCAGTTTTGGACTATAGGAGTGATGAGTAGTCAGTTACCAGATGTTAGCACTTTATTTTATGTATCCAGCAAGGCCTTTATACTAGATATCCAACAAACTAAGGTTATTTGAAGTGAGCAAGGATGACCATAAAGGGACTTCATAGGAAGAGAAAAAAAGAAAAAAGTTTTGGAATATGTTTCATTCTGCCACTGACAAAACACAAATATTTTCACTAAAATTTGTTTTGACTGATAAAGCAAAGCCTTACAGTAAACTGAGAAATGAAAATTAAAAATATTGAAAAACAAATCTGCTTTTGCAATTTATGCTTCTACCAAAAGGACATTTTAAAAGTACTTCAGTCATTAAATGCTGCTTTTCAAGTAGTCGATTCACAATTGGCTAGAAAATACAAATTTAAAGAGCAAAAAACTAAATATAGTTATAAAATACAGCAGATCCCTGTAATGTATCACTGAGGACTGCAGAAACATAGAAAAGTTTCTTATTGCTAGTTCAGTCATTTCAACCACCTCTGAGAAAAACTAATGGCAAACAACAAATGAAATGCTGAAGTACTCCTAAATTTAAAACAAAAAAATATGACAGACAGACAATATAGAAGCCAACAGCAAAGTAAGTAAAGCAACCATCTGCTTCAAGTATGGAAGTAATTTTGTAGTCAAAGGTTAAATAAATCACAGGACAGAAAATCTGTAGGTAAATTCATTTTGTAGACACTTTTGTTTATAATGGAACAAACACCCTTCCAAAGGCTAGACTCACCTCATGTCTACCACAGCACTCTGCAAAATGCACAGATTTGCCAAATTCACCAGTAAGTGCATCATTTTCTATTCATTCAGAACATCAATCCCCTTGTGGCAATAAAATTAAGAAATTAAGTCCTCTGATGATAGCACGATTATTTTATACCCATATGAAATTTAGAATTACATGACCTGTGACATGGTACATTAAAGCAACTATCAGACTTGTGTAAATATAGATCATTAATCAACAGGGTAAGAGCAAGGCTGTTTACTGAGTTTAATCTCATCTTAAAGCAGGAGAGACTTAATCGTATATCAGACTTCAGCAACCATAGTGCTCCAATCTGAACAATCTCTGATGTCATTAAGATTAACCTCGTAAAATGTACTTTTGCCTGATCAGATTTCATTTCTTCCAGTTTAGTTAATATAAGGCAACTCAGGAATGGCAAAAATACACACTTGAAACAGTGGCATGCTACAGCCATCAGGAATAACCAGGAAAACAGTATCAAAGCCCAAACTGCAGAATTAACTACATACCTTCTTGAAAATCACTATTTTTCTCTTCTCTAGTATTCCATTTGTATTTTATAAATGTAATCATATTAAGTTCTTTCTTTTTTTACAAAAGTTTACAACACTCACCGAATGGCTATATTCTGCATACATAATATGGCAAATATTCTCTACCAAACAAACTAGGATCACTTAGGAAACTCAGTCGACAAATTATGTATCACTTCAGGATTTTCGTGAACTAAACTCATTTTTCTCGTATCTCAAAAAGCAAATGTAATTTTCAGTGGCTGAGAACAAGGAGAGTATCAATCCTTTTTTCTTCTTGTCTTTTAGATGATATCAATCATGGTGGGAAATCTTGGGTTTTACTTGTAGGTTTCTAATTCAGCTATCTCTAGGTATCAGTACCTTGAAATCTGACAAAGCTTTAAGTCAGAATTATTCAATAAAAGAAGAGTTTAATCTGTTTCTCTTCACTAATGATAAAGGTGACATCAAAAGCCATTCTGTTTTTTTTAAATAAAAATTCATTCTTTTAAGTCCAGAAAACTGACAACTTTGTTACCTTGTAAATACACACCTACTTGTCTAAAACAAATAAACACCACTAAGAGCGCAGCAGCTTTCCACCAGTTCAGATGTACCTGTAAAAACCTTGCGTTTATACTAATTTACAGGGATGTTTAAAATGCTGGTGTTTTCTGAGTTTTCTAACAGTAATGCATCAGAAAGCTTTTGCTTAAGAGTAACTGGCAGCCTCGCATTGGTCAGGAGAAGGCTGAACGGTGTTCTGTCCTTATGGCAAAACTATGGATTTCAGTTCTGCATAAGGAAATACGGCTGACTTTTACTGTCTGCTACATTTTAGCTTCTGCTTTAAATAATTTCGTAATTGTGAAAATGGGTTCTCATCAAGAGATCACTTTAAGTATTCAGATTTCTGAAGTGGCATTTTGCTTTGCATAGAGGAATAATGGTAAACAACAAAGATACAGACGAACATCCCCGGCATATGCCATAACTGGACTGATGGGATTAGTTGTGTTTAACATGTAGATGCAGACTCCTCATGTGAGGGAGGCATCACTGCTTTGGGGCTTAGCATGTCAGGCACAGAGAAGCACTGTTGTATCATCATGTGCTGTGGGATACAAACAGACCATAACATCTTAGACTCATTTTGGTCTGAAAAGACCTTTAAGATCAAGTCCAACTTCTAACCTAAAACACTGCCAAGCTGTCATGGCCCACCACTAAATTATGTCACTCAGCACCACACCTACGTGCCTTTTAGGAACCTCGAGGGATGGTGACTCAACCACCTCTCTGAGCAGCCAGCTCCAGCGTTTGATAATCCTTTGGGTGAAGAGGTTTTGTCCAATATCCAATCTAGACCTCTCCTGACAAAACTTTAGGCCACTTCCTCCTGTTCTATCAACTACTAATGGGGAGACTGACCCCCACTTCACTACAACCTCCCTTCAAGTAGTTGTAGAGAGCAATTATGTCTCCCCTCTGCCTCTTTTTCTTCCAGTCTAAACAACCACAACTCCCCCAGCTGCTTGTTGCAAGACCTGTGCTCTAGACCCTTCATCTGCTTCATTGCCTCGCTCCATCACCCTGACGTCCTCCTTGTAGGGAGGGAGCCAAAACCTGAATGCAGCATTCTCAACTGGGTCAACTACAAAGATTGTAGGGAGAGGGAGCAAAAAATCAATTAATCAAGGGACTGTGGCTTCACGCAGCATTGCTTCGTGCCACTACGCTGGACGCGACCCAGAAGATGAAAGCCACGCTGGCCTCTCTGTGGCCGCCTATATTACAGCCGGCCCACGGAGTTAAGCCTGCGCAACCACAACAGCTGCGGGACCCAACTGCCGCTGTTCCCCGCACACCGCACCGCGCCGAACCGGCCCGGTTTCCAGCCGCCCCCCGGCCCCGCCACTGCTCAGTCCCCGGGCTGACAACCGACCCACGCGCGCGCGCACCGCCGCCGCCCCGGCCACGCGCGCCAACGGCCGCCGCCCCGCGCCCTCCGTAACGGCTGCCGAGTGCTCCCGGTTGAGCCCCCGCCACCCCCGGCGGTGGGAGAGGGACCGGCGGCCGGGAGGGGTGTCCCCAGCCTACCCGCCTCTTGCCGCCCCACAGGGAGCGGCGAGCGGCGGCATCGCCCGGCGGGACTCCGGCAGCACGCAGCTTCCCAGCCCGAGACAAGGGACCTTCTAGAGGCGGCCCCGCTCCCCTTCGCCCTCCCGCAGCGCGACGCCCTCGGCATCACTTACGTCGGCCCCGTCCGCTTCAGGGGCAGCGCTGCGGCCGGCCGGGTGCTGTCTCCCCCCCGGCAGTGGTCTCTCCCTCGCCCCGCGCCTCCCCTCCGTAGCTCCCTGCCTGTGGTTTGGCCGAAAACAACCACAGCTGCCAAGGAAACCGGAGTGTGCGGCGCATGCGCGCAGGAGACGGCGGAGAGGAGGGGAAGGAACGATGAACCTGCGCGGCCTGCGCTGCCACCCGGAGCGGTTTCGGCAGCGCATCCCCTCGGCTGTTTCTTCTCCCGCCGGAAAGCCGCGGCTCCGGAGAGTGAGGGAGGGCGGCTGCGCAGCAGGGGATGGCCTGGAGGCAGGGAGCCAGCCCGCGGCAGGGGCGCAGGGGCCTTGTGCGCATGCGAGGTTCTTGCTCCGCTCTGGCATTTTTGTGCGCTTGAAGTTGGGGGCGGGTGTTCACTTCGCCCTTGGCCCCCTGAGGTGGCGGGAAGGGGGCTGGGCCCGCTAATGGGTAGAGGGAAGGAGGCTACGAAAGCCCTGGGGCTCTTGTGTCGGCTCTCCGGCCTCGCTTCCCGAAGTTGCCGCCCTCCCTTCGCCGGGGCTTCTGAAGGGGACCTGGAGGCTCGGCGGTGTTGCCCGCCGTCAGGCCCGCCACGGGTTGTGGAACCGGCAAAGTCTGTCGGAGCAGCTAGGCCGTGGGAGCTAAAAAAGCCCCAAACTTCTCGGACATCCGTCCCAGAGAGGGGGGTGGTTGACGCTGAAAGGGGCAAGGTGCAGTCGTGCTCAGCCCATGCGTTCACAAATCGGTATGCTGAAGGTATGCGGGTCCTCTAGAAGGTTCGTTTTCCTGGCTTGATTCAGTAGATAATTTAAGAAATCTAAGAATTATAGAATCATTAAGGTTAGAAAAGACTTCCGAGATCATTGAGCCCAACTGTAATGCAACTACCACAAACATTAAACTGTATCCTGAAGCCCTACATCTAAATGCTTCTTGAGTGCTTTCAGGGATGGCAATTCCACCACTTCCCTGGGCAGCCCATTGCAATGCTTCATCATTCTTTCAATAAAGAAACTTTTTGTAGTTTCCAACCTAAACCTTCCCTGGAACAATTTAAACCCATTTCCTCTCGTCCTATTGCTGCTTACGTGGGAGAAGAAACCAGCACCAGCCTCTTTACAATCTCCCTTCAGGTAGTTAAGGAGAGCAATAACATCTTCCTTGGACCTTTTCCAGATTAAATAGCTCCCTTCCCTCAGTCACTCCTTCAATGACATGCCCTCCAAAGCCCTCACCAGCTTCATAGCTGTTCCTGGTGCAATGCTGCATAAGCACTGTCCTCCCCCATAAACAGAAGCCTATGTGTTCTAGAGCAGTCTGCGGTGCCATCTCAGTGAGGTCTTCCTCCTGGCTATTGGAGATGTAGATCTGCATGGGACTTTCTGATGGCTCAAACAACTTTTTTCTCCTCTAAAACAGTCACTGGCATATTAAGAAGGAGAAAAAAAGAACTACACAGCTGGACCCTTGCGTGGCCACACTCCCAGGGGGAGGGCTGTAGTGACAGGGCTTGAGAGTATTAAGAGTACTGGTATAGTGTACATACCATACATAGCACTTGGTTACAGGTGAGGGAAGAGTCTAAAGTTGCATGTAGGCTCTTGGAGGGTAAGGGCTGAATAGGTGGTCTGTCCTCTGTGGCTAGTGAAGGTTGCATAACTGCAGCAAGACCAATTTTAAGTCAGGACTTTTGGAAGCAGAGTCACTTATTTTTCTTAGTGTATAGTTGAGATGGAAGGAATTGTAAAGCTAATGGTATTCATGGAGCCTGTAATGCCAGTAATTTAGGAGGAAGGCTTCCTGGGTCAGACTCAATACTAATTAAATGGGAGATGGAGTTCACTGTAGCGAAGCTTTTAGTTCATTATTTAAGTTCTTCTAATAGTTGGGGCAGCAAGAACTGTAGAGTCTATTGCTGGATATGGAACACCAACAATACTTGTGGAAAGTGAGGCAGGTTGAAATGGAAAGGGATTAAACTTTTATGGCAAATTCTGAAGAGTGGTATCAGTTTGAAGTTATGCATCCCGTGAAGATTAGAATTGAGGTTAAATGAGAATCCTCTATGGCTTACAGGACTAAGATGTGGTTTGGTGCCAACCATGCAACATCCCAGGGTATGTAAGGCTGTTACTCTTAGGCAAGTGATAGGGCTGCTGTCAAGTAGATTTTATGATGACAACACTGGAGAAAGATCTTTTCAAATCTGTTAGGTAAAATCATGCAGGTCCCCCAGGGCTTGGGTGAAACCTGAGCTTGGCAGGGTGAGTGGCATAAGGCAGCTGGGAGACTGAGTTATGGTTAATTCAAAACCAGTCCTTTTTAAACATTGCAACAGAAAGCAGATCTGATACTAAGATTTGATCTGTCAGCAGCAGTAGTGGGATACAAGGCTGTGTAAATAAACCTGTCACTAGACATCAAAAAGTTTCCCTAGTGCAAACTTGTGTCAAGTTTCAAGGAATAGTTATTTCATGAGAAAAGTAGTTTCACGTGAAAGACCCGAGTTATTTTTGCAGTCTTAGTTCTATAAGCATGTACTGGTCAGGCCCATTTTTCATGTTGGAGGAAAATTCCATCTCACTTCTTCAGATGACTTGTGTAGTTGGATTTATTGGAGGGAGGAGGAGAAAGAAATACTGCAGCTCTTAGTCATAAAGACTAGATTCTGTGAAAAGAAATAAATACACGTCTGTGTTAAATTTGGTACCTTCAGCCTGGGTTAGCTAAAAATCACTATTCTGGAGTTAAGAATATCCCAGATACAAAGCTACCATAAACACAGATTTGACATGCTGATCTCAAGGAATATTTTTTCCCCTGTGTTCCTTCCTATGAGGTTCTCTCTCTTACTTCCTGTGTACTTTGCAAGGTACATAACATGATCTGCTGATATTAAGTGGTTATTAAGGTTACTAATCACATTTCTACTACAGGTAGGATTGTTGAAAATACGTATTCCAGCAGCAGTGTCAGGAATATCTTTCTATTTCCTGGCAGTGAAATATTTTTTAAGATTTAGATTTTCCTCTTTATTGCAAAGTCAGTGGAAGTCAGAAGCATCATCTAAGAAATCCGGCATGGAAATTTAAATAGCCTCCCAAATAATAGGATGAGTTTAGTGTGTACTTTGATGGCCATTGGAACAGGCCAGAGAAAAGATAGCATATTCCAAACACACTATGTCCTGCTCAAAATCATACATAAGTGTGCAAATCTTTTCTTCTGGAAGGAGAAAACCTAAACTTTTGAAAAAGATAGAAAATTTATATGGATCCATGACATTTTTCAATGGGTTGAAAGGCATGTGCTCACCATGACCACCTGATTTTTCAGTTGCAAGGGCTTATATATAGAAAGCTTCCCATTACTTATCTTACATTTGCTAAGGGAAGTAGAAAGTGACATGCAGTGACATGTAGTGTACTGATAGAAAGTTTGTAGATATCAGATGTATCCAGAAAATCTCACAGGAATTCCAGAATTATGAAGAATGGATCAAGGATCTTGTCACATCCTGACCTTCATCAAAAGGGTAAAATCTATATCATGCAGGGGACAACCTCTAGGTGTCACTTGGGTGTACAAAATAGAAACAGGATTTTCTAAGACAACTAAGACAACATTGAAGATGCAGTGACACTGGTATAAGTTAATTTTTTAACTGATCACCGTGCTGTTTTCTTTTGAAAGTAAAGCATAAATCAGTTTCTGCTTGTTGGGTATTCTGAGCAAATTATTTGGTTTCGACAGAAAGTTGAAGCCTCATTATTTGATTGGGCCAACTTGGAAGACTTTTAATTATATTGGTAAGAAAAAGAAGAGTCACAAAAATTACTTTAAAAAAAAAGGCACCAACTCTTAATAAATTTAGAGAACAATTGTGCAAAATATTCTGCATTTTGCGATTATTGTATCTTTTGTGCCAAGTTTCTTGTGCTTTTCTAGTCTATTCTGGAGAGCTGATGTTCCCTAAGTGTATGGATATTGGCAATATAAATGTCTGTACTTGCTTACTTGGCAGTGTACATTTTTATGATCTTCTTTCAGAGAGCTTAAACTCTTTGAGCTGAAAAGATTTCCACGCTAGTTCAGTCCTTGACTCACCTCCTTTTTCTATAGTGAGTGTCCTTAGTTCAGGGGGATACTTAGGCATGTAACATACTCAGTCTTTGCTCAGGATAGATCTATTGCATGTGTTTAATAATTTCCTTTACTCTCTGTGGCTTTGTTGAGCCAGAATTACTCTTTTAAAATGTTTTCCTGAGTAGGCACAAGAAACTACTCAGGTTATTGTTGCCATGAATTGTTTTTTTCTTCTGCTTTATTCCCTGATTGTGGGTAGCAGATCTCCCAAAACTAAAATTTTATAGTACAGAAGACGTCTCTCATAGTTTACTGCAGTATTTATTTGTTGGCCAAGAGCAAAAAATTCGTGTATTAAAATTCAGCAAAAACATCTGAAGAAACTTACTTTTTTATACTTTTTATTTGACGATGTTTGCAGTTTGTAATTTTGAAATGTTATAAGAAACTCAAGCCTTACTAATCATATTAATGCGGAGACTTGGAGCAGGGCTGGAACTGTGAAACAGCACAATCCTAGGATCTGGGATTAACAGGAAATGCAAGATTCCTAATTTTTTAATGAGCAGTTTTATTTTTCATTGTAAATGGCCTGAAGTTAATTGGAGGGTCATATCAACACACCCTTGTATTTCAGATTGTGTACCAGTATGTTCAACATACTGAATTATTTATTATGCTGTGTTATATTTTTACAGTGTGAGGAAAAACATAAGATGAATTTGTGTTCTTGAACTGCCAGAAAACGAGGCTTCAGAAGCCATAGGTTCAAATTGTCTTTCCAGACAATGAGGACATGAGGCCTCTATAGTGAAAATTTGATTGTAATTTCCGTAGATTTAGTGTTTCTTGAGCGTTATCTCCGGATGTATAGCTAAATCTCTACTGATGTTTTCGTGTCTTCGGAACAAGAACATTAAATCTTTTCTGTTTGAAAGCAGGGTATCTGGAAAACTGTTCACAGAAAGCTGCAGGTACCTTGCCACAGGATGGCAGTGTAACAGCACGTCAGGACACTTCTAAAGTGTTTTGGAAAAAGAATGTTGGAGCTGGAATTTGCCTGCAACTACATCCAGCATTATTGCTTTTTAACTTTTCAAAATACAATTGTTCCCCTTGTATTGTTAGTGCAACTTTGCATACATTTTAATTGTATTATTTTCCCTTTGTGTTGTTTATTAGCTGCACAATAGTCTCTAATAAAGAATAATGAAACTCCTGCATTTCTATTATGTTCTGTACTTAACAGTCTTTTATTTGTAGACTACTTGCCGCAGTCTTTTATTTTTTTCTTTTTAGAAAAGTAATTTGTTTTTTAAAATGTGATGGTTGATTTGTTTCAAAACGTACTTGCTGATGTGTTTCATCTGGTATTTTTTCTTCCTTTTCAAGAGTTTTAATTTTTTAGCAGGTCAGTTTGGTTATTTTATTTTATAGTCCTTTGGTAGGTTCTCATAACTCTCTTTTCAAATCCTTTAAGCCTGTGTTTTTAATCATTATTATTTATCTCACTGGGATCTTTTATGCTTCAGTATTTTATTAAGGTTTATCTCTTTCCATGCTTCCATAAGTATCACTATTCTTATCCACAAAAGAGTTGCCATTTATAAATTTGGAAAGTACTTCATTAGTTCCATTGCAAATATGCTGTTTTGCATTTGTGTTTTTACTTGTTTCTTATCATTCTGTTGTGGATGGAGTCTTGCTGGAGCTTTATTGAAGGTAAATGAAACGATTCTTTTTGTTTGCTTTCATGGCAATTTTGCAAGCCCTATTTATAAAAAAAAAAACCAAACAAAACATTACTGTATTCTGCATTTCATATTTTTTATACCAAAGCCATTAATTTTTTTCATACTTTGGTGATTAGCAAAGGGATAATGAAACTTTGGACTTGTACTATGTACAAGAGTGCTTTTTTAGGTGGACTCTTAAGAGATACAGTTGGCTGTTGCATTTGGTCAGTGCATATGCAGGAGCTGAGTTTTGTAGAGGGCAGCTTGGGTTTGGGTGTGTCTAAATAGCAGTCAAATGTAAGACATCTTGCAGCGACTTTTAAAATTTATTCAAACTCCAAGGAAGTTGGGATAAGTTTTGATTGGTTTTCACTTTGTCTTGAAACAGTCTGAGACCCAGTAACATGAAAAGTCACATCTTAGTGTTGTACTGAAATCTGCATTCAGCCTAACAAGTAGTTAATTTCTACAGTGATGGGCACTGACTTAGTGGGTAGTTCTACCAGAACTGTGGTATAGTCAGATTTTGGTACCTGCCCAACAAAAATTAAAACTTCACCTTTCATTTGTCTAACTTAAACACTCCATTCTGTCAAAATTACATTACTAATTAAACATCCAAATGGTGTGATGGTTGAGAGCAAAATGAAGAGAACACTTTACTTTTCATGAAAAGTTCCTCCTTAAGTAATGTGCAAAGCAAGAGCAGATTACTTTCAAAGATGTTTAAGTTTAAAAAACAAAACAAAACACCAGCAATTTGAATTCTCAGCATAGACAAGATCTAAGTCTCTCTTCCTTCATTTCTGCCTGTTCTATTAAGCAAGAAATCAGGAACTGACTGAAGGTACTTTTCTGTCTGGTCAGTTTTCAGTGTTGACGTGCTCTAGAACCTTCTCTCCCCATCTCTAGCAATCTTTAAGAATCTCCTTGTGACAGGTTTTTAATATACCTTTACTCTGTCACAATGCATAATGAATATCTATTTTAGCCATTGTTTCTATGTAATTTTTTTAGCTCTGCATTTTATAACTCCTACTTACATGTCTGTCTTAATTCTTTTACCTTCTGAGTACAGTCATGACTTCATTTAGAAAGAAGCAGCAAAAAGTTTTTTCAGTTGCTGAATTCAGCATACGATTTTTAACTTGTGTTTCTGAGACCAGAAACCTAGGAGTTGTCCTTGATGCTCCCTCTTTTTCATCAAATTACTTTTCTCTCCTGCTTTGACTACTCTTGGAATACAGTCAGAACTTGTACTTAATGTGATATTGCCTCCTCTCTCTGTGCTTGTATCATCTTTTTCTTGCCTCATTCAGCTTCTTCTTATGGTCTTTCTATATCCTTTTTTTGTTAAGCTAGATAATCCACAGGCAGCTACTTTTTCTTGTTGCTTCAAGAGAGTAGAACTAAGTCTTTTGCTTCAGGATGTAGGACTTAATACCTGTGTTTTCCCACTGGTTTCCTGTCACTGCAACAAAACCTTGTGAGACGAGGACATAGCAACCAAACCACGTCAGGGGCAAAGAAATCAGATGCATTATATAAATCAGTCACATGGAAACCTACCTTGCATAATACCAGTGTATTGGAAAATAGCAGAATCAATTTTAATTGGTTTACTCCTTATAGTTACTAGATACTTTTACATCTCTGTGGGATTTTGATGGGTATGGTTTCTTGCCAGGTGTTTCTATGATCTTGCAAGCCGTTTCTTGTCAATGGTCATTATATTATTAGCAGTCATCTCCTAAAAGCATATGCAGTCATTTTCTACCTATCAGGTGCAGTAATAGCCCATATTTATCCATTTCAGCATTATACTTCTGGGTTCAGTTATTCTACTTTTACATGTCTCTGGTGTCTTGATGGTTTCTCTGACTTAAGCCTGCAGATCCTTGTGGGATTAAAATCGTTTGTATTTTTCCAACTCAAGCTTTCTTACACTGCTTATTGAATCACCTTACTTTGTATAAATGGTTGTTTGTTTCATTTCTACACTGCAGCCCACTTCTCTGTGTTATTGGATAAAGCTGGAGAACACTTGAATTGTCACTCCTATATAACATATGTAAGCCCAGTTACTAGTGAATGGGTATCACATTACTTTCATTTCTCACTTTTTTATTCAGTGTATTTCACATTACTATGTAATTTTGATATTTCATAGCTCTCAGCTTTTCTTTGCACTGCTCAAACTTGTATTTTGCTATGACCTGATAGAGTTTGCCTATCTCAGGCTATCTTACTGAATAATTACCACTCATTGTAGTGACAGCAATTGTTACTAATCAAATGATCTATGGAGAGAAAATTCTCTTTGACATACTTGCTTTAGAATCATAGAATACAGTTCTCTGAAGTGACATGCAGCCTATTTATGCTGTTTAAGGCAAGGTAAACTTTACCAATATCATTGCAGACTATTCTTCAAAGTCTTTCAGAGCTGTAGTTTCACAGGCTGTTTGCCCACTTTGCCCTGATGTGTTGTTGCTGTTACCCTTAGAAAGCTCATAGAACCATAAAACAACCCAAGTTGGAACAGATGTCAAAAGATCATCTGGTCCAACTTTTGATGTGAATGGGAGCATAGATAACCATATCTTGTACCCTGTCCAGTCACAGTTTGAAAACCTCCAGCAATGGGGACTCTACCATGTCCCTGGCAAGGTTGTTCCAGTGATCAGTTGTTTTCAACTGAGATTAAACCTTTTCTAGTGCAACTTGTACCTATTCCCCCCTGTCTTCTCCATGTGACTCTGTGAAGTCTCTGTCCTGCTTGCAGATGCAGTTTAAGTACTGGAACACTTGAGCCATCTCCAGGAAGAAAAGACTTTAACACCTCCAGTCTTTCCTCATAGGGCAGGTGCTCCTGCCTTAGATCATCTTTGTAGCCCTTCTTTAGACCCTCTCCAGGCTGTCTGCATCTTTCTTGATTTGTGAGGACCAGAATTGTCAACTGTACTGGAGCACTGAGTAGAGTGGGACAAGTGCATCTGTTTCTCTGCCAATACTGCCCCTTTTGCTGCTATTTAGACCTATTACTCCTGTTCCCTGCAAACAGAGTAGATTACTGCCTTTGTATCAGTCAAGAGGAACATTCTTCATAATCTCAACAGTTAGCAATTTTTCCCTTCAGTCATTTCTGCAGCCTCTACAATCTTGGTACTTTCAATCTTTCAGTGTTATTTAGAGACCTTCAGCCATGCTTTTTGCTTTTTGTTAGATTCTGGAATTGGTCCAGATCTCTTTTAAAATGTGCCTGAAGTAAACGTAGTATTGCAGGTAAGGCCTTAGTGATGAAAAAGGTAAAATAATGCCCTTACCACTCGTCTGGATGGTAATGGTGTATGCTTTTTCCCAAGGGATTTATTTTCTGTTTGTCAGGATCTCTTTGAATTACAGATCTCCTGTCCCAGATGCTTGCAGTTCCTCACAAACTGCTGTAACAGCAGATTCACAAAGCTTCATCTTTATCGTACAAGCCAGCTCAATAACTAATGCATCAAATAGTGTCAGACCCAGGGCAGATACTTTCTTACTGATAGTGAATTAATGACAGCTACTTCTGAATAGGTTTTCCACCAGTTTTACATCACCTGTGTGCTTATTTCTTCTGAAGGATGTAACATTTGCATAAGTAAGCTATAGATGCATGAGACAATGTCAAAAACTACAAAGTGTGGGTATATGGCAGTGCTTTCGTCCTTATGCACAAAGCTTGTTACCCTCTCAAAGCAGGTTACCCTCTCACAGAAAGAAACTGTATGATTTGATAGAATTTATTTTCCACTCAAGGTATGATGAGTCTTACCTCAGTCATGTAGTGGTTTGATTATTCATTACATGATTCTTTTTAATTTTTTTATTTAGTAGCAAACACTGCTAAACTGTTTGTAAGGTAATTTCCAAGCAATGCTACCTTTTTATGTTTGCCCTTACTCAGCCTCGGATGTTCCTAGAGATGGTCCAAAGAAGAATCACAAAAACAGAACAGCACAACAGCAGGACAAATTCCATTTATTGGAAAGAAAGTTGAGGTGATGTAGGTGCCTGTGCTGAGGTTCTTTCAAGATTGGGGTGGTTTCTAGGCTCATAGTAATCCTTACCTCTGGGTAAGGGTTTTTTGTCTCTGGCTTGGGTTGACAAGTACTTGCTTCCTTGAGCAGTTACCAGTATGGTTTGCCTGCTGTTACCATGCATCTTGACTTAGCCAGCATCTGTCACTGCTGAGAGCCAAACTGTTGTCTGTGCTTGGGTCATGCAGCTTAACCTTCTGAGAATGGAAACATTTCACAAAAGTCTTTAAGATTTATGTACAGGTGCCTGGATACAAATCTAATGGCTTCTTACCTCCACAGGCTGATCAGATGATTTAATGGTCTGTTCATCTCTTAAATATTATTAAATTTTAAACCAATCCATCACAGAAAAATTCTTCAGATTTTCTGTTTTGTTTAATTTTCTGGCACTAACATATGCCTCTTTTAATTGTTTTACTCCAGGTTTATATTAATGTGCAGTTCTGTGTTTTCTGGGGAAACTCCATATTTCACAGAGTAAAATCACTTTATTGCAGGCTCTGATAGGAAGCTATACATTCACAAATGATAATTTGTGAGTTGCTGATTTGGAAATTGTTTTCATACACTTCAGTAACACAAGATTCTTGTTAGAGGCAAATAATTTAGGGGCAAATGATTTCTGCTGGTTCAAGTCAACTTTCTTGCTTATTTTACAAACGTAGTCTTTTAAATGTTCGCTTCCTAAAAAGCATAAATTTTTACATGCAGCTGTATCACAATTATGGACTTAAATTAATTGTAATATTAAGCTCAGAAAATATGAGCTTTCCTTACACACAAAGTCTGAACACCATGATGTTTTCAAGGTAGCTGAATACTATTCTTATTTTTACTATTTGATAGACAATCTGGTAAGAATTGCTGGAAAAAGAACTCCAAAGGCATATTTCACCTTCTTGTAACCACCACACTGCAGCTACACAAAGCCCTGTTTGTGGAGTGAGAGAGTTGGCCTTATTTCTCTACAGGTATCCTGAAAAGGAAAATTTGTCAGATCAATTACATAAAAATGGAAAAATGTATTGATTTTTGTATCTTGTTAGTGAATTAGCTGTCAACCCTAGATGGCTAAAAATAAGATTGTTTAATTTCACAGTTTTCTTTGCACTTTAAAGAAAATTATCACTGCATACTCCAAATATCACTTTATCAGCCAAAGAAGAGGAGTAAGTTGTCCCCTAATATGTACCATTGTTCCAGTGACCCACACCAGTGACCACACCTTAATTATCTCTCACATGGTTTGCCGATGACATCTGCTTGCTTCACTTAAGTTTCTCTCTCTGACTAAAAAAATAATAAAATAAGTCAGTCAGACTTCTGATTAATGTGCTTGTTTTTTATTAACACAGATATAAAAATATATATCCATGGGGGGAGTGATTTTCACTTAAATACACCTTGTTCTTTTAAATTTGCTTTGGTTTTATCTTTACATGTTAATCTCTTCAATGAAAAGACTATGAAGAATTTCTACTTATTTCTTTTTGTTTCTTTACTCAGCTATGATATAAGGGAACTTGTATAACAGAGGCACTGATGTTTTTTCCCTTGTTTCAGACTGATTTCATTGGTAAAATTCTCACATTTAGTCAGGCATTTCATAGGATTTGTTCTTGACCATACAAAGCTTTGGTCCAAGGGCAGAGAGGGATCACAGTTTATTATTATCTGCACTGGTAACTGTCATAATGTTTTCATGAATCAGTGGGTTTCAGATGAAACTGTGGTTCCTATGTCACCGTCTTCTAAATCTGCTTGAAAAAGCATCCTGAGCTCTTGGCCCGGCTTCTCTTGCACATCTGTGGTGGCAACACTGCCTCAGGAGACAAGCTATGCTTTTTTCTTACCCCCTCAGGAGTCTGGATTGGTCTTAAAGCCAGAAAGGAAGGAGTAGAAAGTCCAGCTGCTTCAGGGAATTCTGCTTATCTTTCATAATCTGTGACTCATTTTCTTCATCTTTCTTTTTTCTCTTCATGTAGGCGTTGGAAGTGCCAATAATATTCTATCTGAATATTATGCTCTAAATGTAAACTAAAAACCTTATGGATGCTACTTTGTGTATCTGAGTTCTGCATGAACAAGAATTAAAAATACAATGCCTTTTCAACTTCCCTGTGTGGCAATCAAACCAAAATTATTACCACTTTTTAATAAATTTAAACCATTCATTCTTATGCATCCAGCTTTTGTTTTAATGGCAACCCTTCTCTCAGAGTACATTATTATTTCCTGAACAAATGTGTACTGATCAATTTATTAAGTTCTGGAAAAAACTGATTTCCTGTTTTCTTGTGATTATGCTTTTAATTTTTACCATTTTCTAAACGGATTAAGTAAAAGAAGTTGAATAAAAGTTTAGGTAAAATTTGTTCTTTTAAAAATTTTATCGTGGGCTTCTATATTATCATGTAGAAAAAGAGAAAATAATGTAGAAAGAAGCTAGCAGAGATTTACAGAATGATGATAGGTGGCTGATTTTCTGTGGGTTTTCCTTTGTGTTTTGGGTTGATTTATTCTTCTCCACCCTCCTCTTTTTCTGGGGTAACTTAAGGAAACCTAACAACTTGGGAAAAGTGCTGCACATTTAACACCTGCATCAAATACTTTCAGCTTAAAAATAGTCATAATGACTTTGTTTCTGCACACTTTGAATATGAAGTGGGACTGTGTCTTAATTGATATCAAAGACTAATGAGCAGTTGACTAATGAGTCAGTCCAATACTATCCTGCTTGCTGCAATTGTTGAATTTATCAGTTTTGTCACCTTATGCATTTCTTTTAAAAAAAGAGGCTACAAGCAAGGTCATGACTTACGAAAAAGTGCTGAGGATTTTTAATTTTTTTAGGCTTAATTATTTCCTACTAAAGTAGTTGAGTTTAATAAAACTAATATTTGAAATTTGCAACCCCTGATGGGTACTTTGTATAGTTTTGTTCAAGAAAATTTTAATTGAATGCTGAAATTCTCATTTTGCATTGTGGCTCTTGGCACACTGATAAGTTCACTATTAATATTCTTGCTATATAACTAGATACTCAAGTTAAATACGTGCTGGATCATTAAAGAGAAAATCAATCCACATTTGAGGCCTTAGTTAAACAGGGTAAAAAAAGTCATCAGTTTTCTGGTTTTCTTTTAATTTTTTTAAGTAAAAATATTTTCTGAGGTGCCCTTTTGCAGCAAATTGAAACACAAAGGACTCTATTACCATGCCCAAGTAATGAAATAATATGTGTGTTTAAATGTTAACAGAAACCTCTTTTTAAGTATTACGGTAGACTTCCTTGTCTGAGACATTTGTGGGCATAAAACTTACTAGTTGTTATTATTATTATTACTCTAATTACCTATCATAAAACTGTTCAGCTGCTTACACCTTTGAGTTCCACTATTAATCTTGAAAAATAAATTAAGCAGATGCAATTTCAGCTATTTTTTTATTCTGTAAAAGCTTAATAAACATATTCTCTGTCTCTTAAGATGCACTTGTGATGTGTTTGCTCCCATGGTCTTCAACTTAGGACAACTTTGTAGTTCTACTGACTGAAAGACAAAAAACCTTGTTTTTTTAATTAAAAGAAAATAGGAACACTGCTACAGAGATCTAAAGATCCTTTTTGATTAAGACACAAAATATATCTAGCATTTGCACAGATGCATGTGACAGATGTAGTATTATCTATCCTCTGAAATATCATCATGCAATTTGCACAGTCAGATGTTCTGAAATTACAAAAATGGGGAAGAAGGCAGTTGTCTGGTTTCATCAAGCTCCTTTTTTAAGGTGGTGCTGGATACAAGAAGACCATAGGCATTATTAAATAAATGGAGATAATTAGATAATTATTAGATAAGTGGAGATAATATCTGGACACCGTCAGTACAAAAATGAGGCAAGTCTACATACAAGTTGCAAATACCGTGCCGTTTGCCACTCGGAGGTCCCTAGCATAGATAACTTGTGTTTTTGTTATTCTGTTACAGGTGTTAATGCTAATTGACTTCACTAAGCCAATTGGTTCTTCTAGGTTAAAGCTAACAAGATGATTATGACAAGTAGTGGCAAAGCTTCTGAGTGTTTGCAACAGATTTAAATTAAAAGATTTTTAATTCTTGTCACTCCCTGTTTACATATTCATGTCATGCAAGACTTCAATGCAATGCAAATAATTTAAGGGGTTTTTTTCCTAGCTTTCATTATATCCAGTCCATAGTTGTCCAGCCATAACCTATTGTTTCTCCCAGTGTTAGTTACTTTCTACTGCTACAGATCTTTCAGAATTAAGCACTGTTTATACTGTAACACTCACTAATATTTCCCAACCCAAATGCAGGCAAATGCTATCTCCCAGCAAAGAGATGAGACCCCAGTACGCAATGCTGTTTAAACTTCAACTCCAATATGAGAATTTACTGTAACTGCAGAATCCGTGCTTCCCTAGACTCTTCCATAAGCAACTTAGTCTTTCCAATCCAGCATCACATCTCTCCCTAGGCTGTAAAGGACCCATCATTAAAACTAACTTTCAGCCTTTAGTCTACCAAACAGTAACCTTAAACCTCCTTCAAACCAGGTGTAATTTCAGCCAGACAATTCTGATACAAGGCTAAGCTCACCCTTGCCACCGTGAGCTCTTTTATTACTTCTCTCAGTGTCACACAGTGCAGTGAGTTCTTACAGCTCTACTGCCTTAAATCCTAATTCCTCCTGGTCAACTGCAGCCCCGTCACCACCAGATGCCAAATAAGCTGCCATGAATCTTTCATTTCTGCTGCCTGCGTCAGCACCCACAGTCTTTGCAGTTTCCAGGATAAACATAGGTCTTCAGCCTCTACTGTTCTTCATGGAAAACCTGACACAATCAGACCTTAACCCTGGCTGTAACCACAGGCCAGCAACCCATACACCGTGCCAGATGAACTGTGCTCCAGGGCACCCTCTCCAGCCCCAGCCTCCTGCCTAGCCTTGCAGGATCTAGCAGTAAGCCCAGCTTTCCAGCCCTGATCTTTACTGGGAAGCACGCATTGGAGATGAAATTTCAGGTAGCTTGGGATTTCTTGCTCTCGAGGAACTGCAGTCGTGGTGAGCAAAGTTAAAAAAACATTTTTGTTAACTGAACTATAGCATTGCCCATTTAAAGTGAACAGAAGCAGAAAAGGATGCATCCTGCTAGTACTTTATCCATGTTTTATTGTCATGGTAAGTTACTAAGCTGCTTTTCTGCAAAATTTCATTCTTGAATTTGACGAGCACGTGCAGAAGAAAAACTGAAGCTCATCTCTTGTGCCAGCTGATAATTGCTTCAGAATCATGAGACCAGTCATGACTTTCTATCCATAGTGATTATGTAATCCTAGCGTAGGAACTGAAAAAGAACTACAAAAAAGCTGAAAAAGCTACACAGATACTTGATTTGGGATTTTTAATTATTAGTACTACTTATTTCCAATTACTTTGGGACAGAAATCAGCACCAAGAAGTATTTTGTCTCCTGTAAGCAAACTGTTCAGCTGCATTCTCAGGATCACAAATAGATCAAGTAACTTTAAAACTAGTTTAAAAAAATAAATTCATCATTTAAGTAGTGATACATGGAGAACATGCTTCACTAGTGTCATGATTTTAGCCCATAACTAGGTGACAGCTGCTCTGTTATTCCCCCAGTTCCCTCCCAGGGAAAGACGGAAAGGAGAATAAGGAAGAGATTTCAAGGCTGGGGAAAAAAACCCAGCAACCTAGGATAGGTTTCATAGAATCACAGAATGTTAGGGGTTGGAAGGGACCTTGGGAGATGATCGAGTCCAAACCCCCCTGCCAGATCAAGATGACCTAATGTAGGTGACACAGAAACACACCAAGGCAGGCTTTGAATGTCTCCAGAGGAGGAAATACTGATAACTGATGAACTGCAAATTTGTACAAATATGTAAATAGTAAACCCATACTCCACAGTTGGTAATTACTTCCAGAACCAGAAAAGCCCCCAGCAGATGGGGGCACCCAAGTCCAGGGTCCCAGTGACAGCCCAGAAGTGGCCAAGCCAATCCTACTTGGGCACACACACCCCTGTAATGAAATGAGGCAACCAGGTGCCACTAATTGCCAGGTAGTGGGCATGAGCTTGTGTTAAGCCCACCTGTGCCTGATTAGGGTGGGCCCCTACTGCGCATGAGCAGGATTAGGGGGCCAATAAAGCTCACACCTGAGGAAGCCAGAGGGAGGTCACTTTTGGAGCAATAGCCCCGATCCAGGCTGGTCAGCTCTGAGAGCGTTAGACTCAGAGCGCTGTTCGTGAGTTTCTGCTGGAACACCTGGTTGGACCTTGGAGCGCCGTGCCCTAAAAGAGGTTAGTCTTGCTACACACACCCCAGTTCCAATGCCCCCTAGCACCCCAGGCAGAGGAGGGGTCCCTGAGGAGCCATTTTATACTGAGCGCCAGGGCCGCCCTCCCCTCCCCACAGGCACTGCTGCTCCTCCACGGGCCCCGAACCAGCTGCGGTGAAGGGGGGGGGGGGGTCTAGAAGGTTTTGGATCAGTAGGCAATTTTTAACCTTGACTTTTCAAACCAGGAGCACTAAGAGAATTAAAAAAAAGCTAGTTATTAATATTTTGTAACGTGCCTTTAATAACCAGACCTGGTGGCACTATCACGTCACTTCTTACAGTACTCGTGCTAATGCGCTGACTTCGGAAACTTTACAGGTCATAAAGTAGGAAAACTTTGTGGATTGCACTGAAGCTATGTAATGCTATGTTACTCAATTTATGTTTCTGTTAACCTACCCACCTTTATCAGCAGAAATGGATTACTACACCAAAAACATGCTTCTTGACAAAATTATTCTAAGAGGCTACTTAGAGTCTGAAACATCACAAGGCTGCCATTTTCTAGTTTTACAGTGAATTCTTTCAGGTTGACTTATTAAGCAACTGTAACAGTAAATACACAAATATTTTAAACTGCAGAGTTTAAAACCACTATCTGACACCTTCAGGGAAGGAAGATGGGAGAGAATTTGCCAGAAGCAGCCCAGAGCACCTGAGCTTAATGGGACTTCTGAGCTCTTGAGCAGAGCCCCCAGGTGAGGCTGATCAAGGTCATCAAGTCCTAATAGGGAACTCAGCGTCAATAAAGGTGTTGTCTCATTCTCCTGAGCTAAAGCTGGGTGTTAGTAAGCTTCATGAAGGTCCATGGCTGAAGACAGTGTGTGACATCTGTGGTGCTGACAATGCCCCAAAAAGCAGATTCTGTTGGTAAGTACAAACATTTCTAACAGTTGTGTACAGCTGTACCCAAAGAATCTCCCTGAATTCAATAAGAAGCTCAGCTTCTATAGAAAACTAAGCTTTTTTTACTAACTCATACATACAATGAAGTACATTGTGTCTGATAGATGCATACAAGTTCTGTCAGTAGTGATGAAATTGCATATGCCTCTGGGAAAAACTGTTCCTCTTTCAAAATCTTCATAACCTTTTACATGGCTTGGTTTAGTCAATCTTAGTCCTTACTTGCTTTACTAAGTTTCAGTTTATTATTCTACTTTACTTTAAAGCACATTCTCCTTGTACTTAAAGTCTTTTCCTCATTGTTGTTTGTGAAAGTCTGTTTGGAATTCTGGATTAGAGATACTTCTCTCACCAAGATTTTCTCCATCTTATAGCAGTTTGTTACAGCTTATGAGTGTTGGCATTTATTTTATTTTATTAACCTATGTGGAGCTTTGAAATGCTGGGGTTTTGGCGGTATTTTTGACCCTCCTGCCTGGAAAATTACATAGACACTGTAAAAAGATCCTAGAAAAATATTTGTTTTTACCCTATAAAATTTTTTACCCTATTTTTACCCTAAAAATAATGTTTTTACCCTATCTCTTCTGACAGTATCTGTCTAAGTCTAAACAGGATATCAGTCTTTTAACCCTTCAGTATATATGCAACCTTTCAATTTCTGGAGGAGCAGTATGTCTGTATTAAGGGACACAGCACGACCTTATATGTGTAAATTATCTGCTTTTATGACATAGTTCCTTGTTTAGGTGGCTGAGATTCTTTTTAAGTCCAGAGAAAGGAAAAATTTGATTCTAAGGGACTTTTTCTCCACTTTTCATTATGGTAAGATAAAGCATTTGTCAGTGAATGAAGCATATAAAGTTATGTACTGGTATAAAACTAATTATTAAAGGTGAGCAATATCTAGACCTTTTATATTTTCCACCCAAGGGGTCCAAGGAATATGAGAATGAAATGTTATGACTTCTCCACTATCCCTTTGGCTTTCAGTGTTACAAGGGCAGCACCAATGGCAGGAATGAGTGATGGCAGCTGTAGCCATAAGATAAGTGATCTCCTCCCAGATGGCATTTAGGCAGTTGTGTGAGAAAAGAATTTAGTGGGGGACCTTGGCAAGGTGCAAAAGATGCCTGTGGTGGTGGCCTGGTTTTGCTGGGACAGAATTATAAAATAATTTTTCTGTTCAGAGAAACTCAAGATTTGAGTGGCCGCAGAGTCCAATTCTGTAACAACAAAAGAGATAAGAGGTGTTGGTTTTCTTTATGCACAGCTCTGGTGTGACCAAGATTGAGGGTAGTTCTGAACAATGCACATGCAGTGGGTGAGGAGGGACAAAGCCCAGGGCAGCTGACCCAGACTGGCCTACCAAAGTATTCCATACCATAAACATCACCATCCTTACGTATTTGGGAAGTTTGTGAGGCTATGTGGGGGCTCCTGCCATGGCTGCCTTCCCGAGAGGACCCTGTCCATCTCATCAGTCATCCCACTCCTAAGGACTGTTCCTCCCCTTGCTGTGGCTGTCATGTTCTTACTGGAGCTGTTGTGCTGGCAGTGTGGGCATTCAGCATTCATTGCACACAGCTGCTGTCTGGAACCGAGTATAACTTTGTCTTATACTGGTATTGGGGTTAATATTAGTTCATTATTATCATTCTGTTAAATCTCTTTTCACTTCAGCCCACTGATCTCCTTTCCTTTTCCTGACTCCCTCTCTCAGGTGGGGTTGGGTGATAGAGCAACTGCCCAGACCATGACAGATGGGTTTCCATTTTCTGTAGTGATGACGTGGTTGAGTGATGGTGGCCTCCCTGAATGACCAGTGCTCTCTGGCAGGTTTGATAACTTCCAAGGGGGGATGACAGGAGAGTCTCATCCTGGAGCCACAGTTGACCATGCTGGGCTTCACACTCCTGTGATGGCAGTGCAGGCAGTGGGGCTGAGTGTAAAAACACACTGAATTGGTGTCTGGAGGTGTTCAAGTGGGCTTTTAGCCTCCTGAGGAAGGATCCTGCAGGGGAGCCAGCCTAATCCTGCAGCAGCAGTGTTTCTTAGGGAATGCAGTCACGAGGAGCTGTGAGGAGGAACTTGGCACTCAGAGTGAGAATTCATGGGGCTGGGCACATGCCAAGCAGCTGGACTTCTTAGGCTCCTGTTCTCTGCCAATCCTTGACACTTGCTAAGCAGCTCTGGGCTTTGCTTCTAGATC
Source organism: Heliangelus exortis (assembly GCF_036169615.1). Lineage (NCBI taxonomy): Eukaryota > Metazoa > Chordata > Aves > Apodiformes > Trochilidae > Heliangelus > Heliangelus exortis. The sequence goes on along the minus strand of NC_092424.1, from coordinate 58,085,882 downwards.
TTCTGGGAGGTTATTTTCTGGCATCCTCAGATTCATCCTCTTACTGCTGGGGAAGGCTGATCTGATTAGGGAGGGTCAAGCACCTATTCAGCTAGTGTTAACAGTCTCTGAGTGTAGGTCCCAGGGCAGAGCTCTCAGAAGCAGCACTTTGTTCAGACAGGAAAGTGGAAGGGGGCCATAAATCTGCTGAAGGCTGTATGAGACTCACCAGCAGTAGTGCTGATGCAGCAGAGGCCTCTCCTCAAGTCACGGCTCCAGCTTCAGTGGGAGGATGAAGCTCTCCAGAAGCTGCAGGGTGTACCTGAGGTCTCTCTCAAAGGCTGGAGCAAGAGGAAACGGTGTCCTTGACTGCTGAAGGTGTGCACTAGATGAGCAGACAAGGAGATGTGGGAGCAAGAGGGCAAAATGCATAGCATCAGGGAAGCTGATAAAGATGTTGCCGGCATCTTCATAGAGATACTGCAGAGGCAAATGTCTGAACCTCTGACTGCACAGAAGGAAGTGGGAATAGGCTGGGAAAGGCAGGAACCTTGTGTCTCTCGGAAGAGAAGGATGCCGGATCTGCAGTAGCAGAGCTGGTTCGGGGTGTGGGTAGCAAGCAAGGAAGAGAAAGAAGCCATCCCCAGGGGAGCAACAGAGCCACCTGATGAGCCATGTGCTAGCACCAAAAGGAAATTGCAAGAGATAGTAGTCAGAGACTCACCTCTGGGGGTATAATAGAAAGCCCAGTCTGCTGATCTGACTTGCTGTCTAGGGAGGCTTGTTGCCTGCTTGGAACTTGGATCCAACTTGTTGCAAAGAAACTGCCAAGGCTTGTCTGTCCCTTGTACTATTTCTCTTGCTGCTTAAGTACATTGGCAGCATTAATACTCCAGGGGCAGGAACCTTGAGCATGTTATGAGTGTCTGGATGGCTTTAACAATGAGGGTCAAAGACATGGGGGCCTAGATGCTGTTCTCTTGAGTCCTGACAGTGCAGAGGAAAGGTTTAAGGAGGAGCCAGACAGATTCCATGGGTCAAAGTCTGGTTGCACATTTGATGTTGACAGGAATTTGCATTTATGAACATAAGATCTGCTTTGGACAGTAGGAACTGCTAGAGGGAGATGGTAAAGGACTCTGTAGAAAATGGCATGGGACAACAAGCAGAACATGAACTAGCAGCATGCCTGGGCAGCAAAGGAAACCAACTGCTTCCTGAGCTATGCTAACAGGATCAAGAGAAGGAGCTATCCTAATTTGCTCAGTACTCATGAGATGTCTGCTTGTGAGATGATGTCTGGAAGGCTGTGTACAGTTTTAAGCCTGTCCATTTTAGGAAAGACTGGCGTGAGTTCAGCAGAGGAGAACCAAAATGGTCAATAGGCCAGAGTTCTTGCCTTGCAAAGGAGGCTGAAGGAATTAGACTTGCTAAGTCTTCAAGAGAGAAAACTTTGGGGAGATCTAACAGCAACCCTGTCCCAGCCATGATAAGGTTATCAAGAAAAGGGAGCCAGGATCTTTCACAGTGCTGCATGGTGGAGGACAAAAGACAGCAGGTGTAAGGTGGAACAAGAGACATTCAGACTGAATGTAAGAAAAAACATTCTTACTATGAGGAAAAAAAAATGGAATGGTTTTCCCAGTGAGGCTGTGCATTCTTGATAGCCTGAATAGATAAAGCCCAGAGAAACCTTGTCCAATCACGCAGCTTTGAACAGGAAGTTGGAGTAGAAATCTCCTGAAATTCGTTGCAGCCTGAGTTATCCTGTCTTTATATAAATATCCTATAACCAAAACAAAAACCCCAATAAATTCACTGACGAACACTGGAGTATTTATATGTTGTGACTTGGTTTTCCCCGAAGATCTAGTAGCAGAGTTAACAGAACAAGACATGGAGATATTAGCTTTTCAGATTCATCCTGTGGTCTTGGGTTTAACAGCAGTGAGGGAGAATCTGAGCTGTGGTGAATAGAGTCAAGCACAGCTGGCAGATGGTCAAAAGTGATGTTCCCCAGGGCTCAGTGCTGGCTCCAGTTGTAGTATCTTTATCAATAATCTGCACAAGGGATAAAGTGTACTTTCAGGAAGTTTGCAGTTGACACCAAGTTGAGATGGAGCGTTGATCTGCTTGAGGGAAGGAAGGCTCTGCAGAGGGACCTGGACAGGCTGGATGGATGGGCTGAGGCCAATTGTATGAGACTGAACACAGCCAAGTGCTGGGTCCTGTATTTGGGTCACAACAACCCCATGCAACACTACAGGCTTGGGGAGGAGTGGCTGGAAAGCTGCCCAGGGGAAAAGAACCTGTGGATGTTGGTCAAAAGATGGCTGAATATGAGCCAGTGTGCCCAGAAGGCCAACAGCATCCTGGGTTGTATCAGAAATAGTGCGGCCAGTGGGGCTGGAGAAGTGATTGTCCCGGGTACTCAGCACTGGTGAGGCTGCATCTTGTGTGTTGTGTTCAGCCTCAGTTACAAGCTGAAAGACATCAATGTGCTGGAGTGAGTCCAGAGAAGGGCAATGAGGCTGATGAAGGGTCTACAGAACAAGGAGTCTTATATAACAAGTGTCTGAGGGCACTGAGGCTGCTTAGTCTGGAGAAGAGGAGGCTGACCTTAACGCTCTCTACAACTACCTGAAAGGATGCTCTGGTGGGGGTCAGTCTCTTCTCCATAGTAACAAACAATAGGACAACAGGGAATGGTCTCAAGTTATGCCAGAGGATGTTTAGTTTGGATGTTAGATGCAGCTTTTTCACTGAAAGGATTATCAAATGCTGGAACAGGGATGTGGTTGAATCACTGTTCCTGGAGGTATCTAAACTGGACTTGGTAGAGTTAGGTTAATGGTTGAACTCCATGATCCTAATGGATTTTTCTATCCAGAACAATTCTGTACTTCTGTTTACACAGAAATAATGGGCTTGATAATATTAACATGCCAAGTAGTGCATTCAAATAAGCATACAAAACTAATGGCACTTGAACAGTTTCCAGAATTTTTAATAGCTACTTTGAAAGTACATCGTTAAGAACCACAAAGTTTGCAGGGAAACTGTGGCACCCTTAAGTTATTTGTCAAACATCAGTCGGCAGACTGAGGAAAAGAATTTTGCTTTTCTGAGCCTCAAACCTGCTAAGCTGCAGGAAGAAAGCAAACTGAATCATTGACCTGACGTAGTCAAGAAGCCAGTAGCTTGATATTGTAATAAATTAAACTGTGTTTTCATTCAATGATACTTCCACTGGTTAAACATGTAAGTTGAGCAGTAACAGCATTGCAGCTTTTGACTCTGTCTTAAGATGAGCTATCTATGCATAGGATGAATGTAATACTGACCTGTTTACATATTTTATCACAAAACTGTGTATCCTCTCTGATTTGCAACAGCTTAAAACCATGGAATTTTGGAGAAATATCCCTAAAGAAAGACAAGCCTTTGGCAGACTGTTTAGCAAAACCATCTTTTCCTTTATATTGTCCCTCTCTCATCTATATTCACACTGTCCTTGCAAATATGGACAAACATTTGCTGTGAGAGAACTTTTTGTATGATATGGCATCCCCACAGGCTCTGTCCCACTTTGTGCTCTTTGAAATGAAGGTGAAAATACTCCATATTTTTTATTCTCAGCCTTTAAAAGCTGACCATTTAAATCTGTATCATTCATTGTTTTGGGTGAAAGTTTTTTTAGTTCCCTTTGAAGTCATCTGGTTCTCCTTCAAATGTTTAGCCTCAGGACTCTCTTCTAAATAATACTTAAAATTCATTCTTAGTTATGACCCATGTGCCTGCAACCACTTAAGTGGGATTTCAGTTATCTCTAGTGCCAAACAGTGGCTTTCCTAGGCTGAGAATTTCTTTCTCCTGTGTTGCTGTAACTCTCTGTCATTGTAGAGCACAGTTTCAGAGAGACTGTACTTCCTGAGCCTGAAGTACTCTTGCTTGAGTGTGATTTCCATTACAGAGACATCACAAGTGAGGTCAGTATTGGCAATGGACACATTATCATTGTCTGATATTTTTGATTCTTCCTCTTGGTAGCTGCAAATGTTGAAAGTCTTGGCCCTTGTTGCTGTAGCTGGCATAGAGCACTTTATCATCTGCTACCATTTTTCAGGATGCAACTGCACAAATTTCACCAAGATGTTCCTTTGCTCTTGGCACAGGCTGCCTTCCCCAACATTTCAAACTTTACTGAACACTACAGTGCATGTCCTGCTATTTGAACTCCTGTTTGGAAGTGACTCTTTGCTTCAACCTTTGGACAGAACCAATGAAGCATCAGCATATGGTAAGAACTTGCTGTAACGGGAGTTAATTAATCCTTCTCTCAGCTATTAATGAAGAATGCTTCCCAAGGCCTTAGTAAGAAATGGTGTCCTGTGCACAGATCTCTATGTATACAGAGACCTGTTACAAGTTTCTTCCTGAGGTCAACTTCAATTTCACTTGAATATGAAGATTAATCACAGATTGATCTGTAATTATTTTCTAATCAACCATTCGTCACAACCAAGCTTTGACTCTATAACTGTGTTGATTGGCAATGTTTTTATGTTGCTCAGTCAAGATGTTTAATAGGTATCTCCCTTCTTCACAGCAGTGGCAGAAAGATGGAATAAGTATATCAACATAGATATCAACATTAAAAAAATATTTATATTTTAGAGCACCTGTAAGCATCAAGGACTTTTTTGTTAGACCATCACTGACCTCTCTGCAAATTATCTCCATCCCTGAGGTTTGTCTTCAGAAGACATTTTATTCAACTTCAAAGTTCAGGGTCATCCTTGAGGTCAATGATATTTTTTAAGGTGTCTTTCATATAATCACACAGTGTGAAAATACTTATAAACAAGTGCTCATGGGAGAAAGATGGTCACTAAAGTTCTTCTTTAAGATACTTCGTCCATATTTACATTCACAACCATACTTCTACCAGTTTCACTGGGCTTATTTGGAAGTTTTCTAGTTCTGAGACTGAGAAGCACTGTGGCCATAGGAAGAATCTCTTCCTTTTAGATCAAATGCTGCAGCATGGTGGGAGCTTCAGGTTGTGGGCACACATTATTAGTAGAGCTGAGGGAAAAAAAATGTCCTTGGGTGCCTATTGGTATATAAATCTGTAACTAAGCATGGTATTTTTAAAAGTAATAGCTGCAATTTGTTACCATGTCTATCACATTGTCTTGCTGTATGAACTATGCCTCACCCATAGTATTTTTCTTATCATATCAGTTACATAAAATTAAAGCGTGAAAAACTAAGTTAAAAGACTCAAAAAACTTTACGTAGACTTTTCAATTCACAGTTATTTTGAAGGTGGTTACTTATCCATTTAAAAAAAACTCACATACACCTTTTTCATGGTTAAAATAATTATCTCCCCATACTGAAAAGGCTGATGAAGTAAAATATAAACACTACAGACAAAATTGCCTATTCTTATAGTCTCAGCTAGAGAGAGTTGTTGAACTAAAGGACTTACTTTACTTCTTGTTTTCCAGCTTTGCTACACCAAAGAAAGTGACTAACAGAACTTACAATAAGCAGTTAGTCAAACCTCTGAACTAAACAGAAATAGCTTAAGCTGTTAGCAAAGCACCAGAGAGTCATCTTTCTGTGTTTCTTAGCCAATTAATACTCACTTAAACAAATTCAAAAAATATGTTTGCAGAGCTATAAAGACTGAAAATTTGTGCTTTTGACATAGCTGTTCAGTTATCAGTTCATGTTGGTTTTCTATTTAATTGTGGGTTCAGTTAGAAGCTTTGGTTTCAAATTTTCCCCTTGGTCACTTAGTTCAGTTCCTATGAAGAGAGGCAGAAGTGAGTTCACATAGTAAATATTTTTGCAAACTCTCCTTTCCAAGTTTCTCTGACTGTCATAATGGCATACTTCAGGGCCCTTCTGCTGTTTTTAAGGAGGTCTGAAAGGACGGAATTTGGGAGTCAGGAAAACACTCTGAGGTGGCTGATTGAGGAGCAAAAGAGACTTGAACACAGGGAAGGCAAAACTCCTGATTAATTGTGGTGGTGGGGAGTAGAGGAGTCCCCAGGGGAAGAAGCTTACATGTGAATGAGCTGATGGTTCTCTTTGGTGCACAGATCTGGTGAGATGGGCACTGCTCATCCCTGCTGTGTTCTTCTTCCCATGCTGGAGCTGGGCATACAGGGAGTACCAACTTTGAGCTGTGGGCAACCTGCTCTTCATTGCTCCTTGGGAGCTGGGTCCTTCCTTCCTTCGCTGGAGCCAAAAGGTCCAGAATACCTTAAGGCCCAAGGTCTGTGCCACAGCCCTGAAACCACAGAGCTACTCCAGCCAGGTTTTCTGGCTCACTCTACTCACCATATCCTCAGTGTTCCTCTTCCAGCTGGTGTGGTGAACTCCACCAGCAGTGTTAACACTTCACAATGTTTTTGGAAGCTCCCAGTTCCAGAGCTGCAGAGTCCTGATATAGACATAGGTGTGGAAATGTTTACAAAAGGTGTTGGATGAAATAAGAAATCCTTTGCCTTCTGTCAACTGTGCTTTAACAGATATTACTAGTTTAAAAAGTTTAAAAATAAAAATTGTATCTAATATATGTGTTTTTGTTATACTTCTGAAAAAAAACGAACCACAACAACCCTGCACAGATTCCGCTCTTTACTGTACAGGTCAAACATGGCAAAGAAGGGTACCAAATGATTTGTATCTCTTTGGCACCACATATTACAGCTCCTCTTGCAGTGCTCAGTATCCAATGAGAGTGATGACTGTAGGTTAATACCTTCCACTCAGATGCTGTGAAATTAAGACACAGGAGAAGGGAAAAGAGGGAAGATCCTTAGGATGAGAATGAGCTTTGTGTGTTTGGGGGATGTCAGCTTTTTACTTCACAGTGGCACACTTCACCCCATGAAATTATACTTGCTACAGAAGGCCTTATTCCTGAACTCGTTGCTTTTAAAAATTGGATGATTGTTCTTTGTAAGTATTTTGCTTTAGTGGGCCTTCCTGGATGCATCATATAATCTCTGGAGATTTTCCATCTAAAACATGGTATAGTATCAGAACAATCTAGGGCAAAATAATTCTACTTTACTCAGGAATTAGAGATTTCAAGATCTTAGTTTCAAGTTGAACAACAGCCAAGTATTTTGAAATTCTCAGAAAAAAAAGAGAAGTACAACAGATTGATCAAAACATTTGAACTGCAATGTTTATATTGAAAGATATTAGAATGTCTTTACACAAATTTAACCAAATTTGTAATTTTTAAGCAGAAAATCTATGTTTTAGGAGCACCTTCATGGAATATTTTGAAGCTCTGAAAACTGCTTTCAGTGTTTTTTAAAGGAAATTTGCATATTGCAAACATAGTTTTGAAAACTTTTATGAAATATGTCTGTTAGGATTACAGACACGTATTCTCTTTGTTTATTCACTAGACCTTCTGTGAACTGCCACAAAATGGAAAGAATTGTAAGGCTTGGTTGTGGCAGCTTGGACAGAAAATGTGCAGATCATCAGCTGAAGTAAAAGGTTACCAGCTTTACTGAAATCGGCCTTTGGAACTATAGTAGTTCCAGCTCAGCATTTCTAGCTATAGCGTTATGCATGTACTTTTCACTCATTTCTGAAGTGCTCAGCTAGACAGACATTTTCGTTAGGCAGTTCTGTATGCATGAACATGTGTCATCTCATCATGGGCACAAATCATAAAATGTTGACTTCTATTTGGGTACTGTATCTTGTGTGAATATATTATAAAAGATGTCTGTTTTAAGCAGGGCATCTAAGTTTATGTTGTACTCAATATTCAGATCATATGTTCAAGCTTAAATACTTAGCATTTGGGGTTTTTTGGTGGGTTTTTAATTCTTGTTTTATTTATTTTGTTTCTGAGGACCTAATTAAAGCCATAGCTAAAATAATATTCTACATCTCAAAGTAAAAAATGGTTCAAGATGCTTGTACTAGGAAACTTAGAGGAAGTGAAGAAATGTAAGATAACTTGATTCCTAGAAACACATACCTTTTAAAAAACATGTATACAATTATTTGGGATCCCTAAAATATTTGGCATGCATTTTTTGGTGCTACATGGGCATTTTCCTCATTATCTGAATTTAAACCTGGTTTGGATCAAATTGATAGTCTGCCTCTCTTAGCTGCCTAGATTCTTGGCTGTAGTAATTTTTAGTAGGGTTTTGTGTGGTGTGTGTGTGCTTAAGAAAACAACATTGGGCTGTGCTATCTGATCTTAACATGCTGTACTGTTGTGGTGAATTTCTTAATGCACCAGGGTGTCCATCAGGCCCCAGATACAACCACAAAGCCAAGCCAGTGACGCAAATCAGCAGCTGATATAAACAAGTTGACACAAACCAGAAACTAAGCTAGAAGTGAACCTCCGGAGATGATGCTTTTTTTTCGTCTTCTCTTCCTTTTTTTTCTGTTTTTTTTTTTTTATATTTTTATTTTTTGTTTGTTTGGGTTTTTTTTTTTTAATTAATGTAACCATTTCTCACAAACTGAAATGCTTTTGCATTTGCCTCTAATTTCATAATTAACTAAATTTGGCTCTGTCCAAGTTTATTAGAGACGATGTGATACCACTTGGTTGTAATCAGTGTTATATGCAGTGTTTCCTCGACTTAGCATGTTGGGGGATTTTTAAAAGTACTTCGATTACCTCCTTTCATATCTGTATGCCATCTAATAATTTACAAAGGTACTCACATAAAAGACCACAATGTTTTATTGAAGTCCTGTAGTTTTTGCTTCATCTCTTTATATGAGATGGTTAAATGCATATAATCACTTTCTTTACAATTAGAAAGCTCAGTTACCTCTTTTCCAAACTATATCCTTCTTTTAAGGGTATATATATGTAGTATTTTAATAATACTGTTTAGTTCCCACTCCTTCTAAGCACAAGCATCATCTCATCTGGATTTATGCTGGCCATGCTTTGCAAGTTTATTTGCTGCAGCTACATATTATGTTAGCAGCTCTCAATGTGAATGCAGCTTAAAGCAGCAGAATTTCTTTGTTCCACCTGGTGCTCTGTCCTGCTTTCCTCCCCCTTCCAGGCAGGGAGGATCTTCCAGCCCAGGTCCAGGTTTGTCCCTGTATCTGCATCTGTACCCAGGCTGTTGCCTGCTGCAGCTTTGGCATTTGCAAACCCCTGGCTTGAGAGACACAGCCAGGGCAGCAGGAGTGCAGCAGGGATGTGGTCAGAACTCTCCACCTCCTTGCTTTTTCTCAGAATAGTTACTGTTTATTCTGCTGTGTGTTTTTATAAAGTGGTTAATTTCAAGTACCTCTATTAAATGTGATTAAAACACTGTTTTAAGCCAGCTTATGTCACGTACTAGGTAAGTTCCCTTCTGGAAGCTTGCTTTTTCTTCTATGTATTGGTGTCTGAAAGCATAATATGATGAACTTTATTAGTCTCCAGGTTTTGGTGTCTCTTAAAGAGTATGGCACAAGCAAAACAGCAGGTACAATCTGATCCTAAAGGCTGACATTAGTTAAAATTATGGCAGCATGAGATACATCACGACTCTCCAGTATTTTTCTGACTGTTGCTTTGCTTTAAATGAACTCAATTCAATTCATTAACCTTTGTTTACAAACTAGAATAATTGTATTTACAACAAATACATACATTAAACAACTAACATTCATTAACAATTTCTTTTGAAGAATAAAATTATTGGCTGTTGCATATGTAGCTGCAGTTAAGAACAGTATTTGTCTCCTGCTAGGGAAATGAATATAGTAACCATGCTAATGTGTTTCATCATGCTACAAATCTGTACCTATTAAAGAGATGATAAATAGGCTGAAAAGCTCTGTTCCTCAGAGCTTCCAGATCATGTATCCAGTCCTGCTGGAAAAAACAAGGAAAGTTGTCAGTCATGCCTCCTGGAGGTGAATGTCTTCTTTTTCATAGCCTAGATAATAATGTAAAAGGAATCTAATTCCATATGTGCCATATACATGTATTATAAAGAGCAGGACATTTTTTATATCTAGTAATGAGAGATGTCACTTAAGGGATATTTTAATGTACTGAAGAGTCCCCAGTATTATTCAGGAAATGCTAGCTGTCATGGAAATTATGATTTTTTGCAAAATTGTTTTTAATGCACTTTTCACCAAGTTTAGCCTTCTGACTGTAAGTGGGTTGATATGCAAAAGTAGAGAAACTGCAGTTTGCATGTCATTTTTTCTGATTATCTTTTATCCACCAAATAAATTGCAGATAATATTGCCTCCATTTTTCTAGTCTTGTCATTATCATCCCTTGGTCTCGATGTAATGCAGAAGATGATGCTAAATAGGTATTTTTAGAGGCAAACATATGGAGTGTTGAGAGGGTCTGTAGACTGAGACTGACATTTTTTTTTTATTTGCCATCCAGATTTTACTGTTGTATTTTTAAAAGAAGCAGTAACACAAAGCAAACAAAATGACAAGAAACCAAAACCTGAGGCCACTGTGCTTAGCTCTTTTTCTGCTTTAGGAAAGGGCTCCAGGGATTAAAATTCAGATTTAGAGATAGTGTATTTAACTTCTAAAGCCTACTTTTTGTCCAGAATGATGTGTCAAGGTGATGAAAAACCTTGAGTTGTCCTGACTTATAACAGAGTGATAGCCACATCCTTTAGGAAGTCAGTCTTCTCGAACAGCTCTGCTGGGGATGGTGGTTTGAATGTGAAAATGTCCCAGAAACTAAGACAAAGAAATGACAGTCTAGTGCTGAGTCCTAAAAACCACACTGGTGGCAAGCTCCAGCAGATGTCTGGAGAGGAGGTTTAAAAGGTTTTGTCTATTCTGTCTTTTGACAGTTGTGATCAAGACAATATTTTTGGTCATTGAGGACAGCAGACCTCCAAATGCAGTGCTAAATTCAGAGGAGGTACAGGAGGGTGTTCTATACCTCTCTGTATTAGTTGGCACAAGCCCCAGACTGCAAACAGCTGTGGAAGTAGAAGGTAGATGGGGTGCAAAGCATGTCATGCCATCATTGCAGATGCACGTCAACCTCATGTTGACTTATCCAGTGAAATTCTTGGGCAGGAAGCTTAGGAAAGTCAGAAAAACAGATATTATTTTTATTATAATAGGCACTCGTCATGGAGCCAGCCAAGAAAGAGGAACATATGCTAGATGGGAAGCAGGTCCCATGATTTGGAGAAAAAGCCCTTGGCAGAATTTGGTTTTGGACTGGATTTTTTGTCTCTTGAGGTCCTATGACCTCACCTAAGAAAATTACCTAAATCTATTTAAATATCATATACAAGGAGACCTGTGCAGAGAATGCTTCAAACTCAGATGGTTTTGAAGGATGAGTGGTAACATCAGGGCAAAGGAAGAATGGGTGTACTGTCAGCTCTTGTCTGGAAGGGCTAGGAAGAACATGGTGTGGGGGACATGCTGACAAACTATGTACAGGAAGTATTCTAGAACAGGCAAGGAAAGCCTTCTGGCAGTTCCACAGCCCACAAGGGCCAGGGGAAAATTTTCAGTATGCAGACCTAGTGTGACTGTGTCTAAATACAGCCTGAATAGTCTCCAGCTGAAAGGAGCTTACAGGACTGTCTGACAGGATTTGTCACAGGCTGTGATATGCACTGCTGCAGTCTTGCACCAGGGACATTATTAAGATGACAGATTATGCTGTTAAAATGACAGTCTTTAACAGTGTCATAAAAAGATTGTATCTTTACAGTTGTATCTTTGTCTGGTACATTTTATAAAGTGAAAGAAAAAAGTACAGCGTGAAAATATGAATGCTTGCTTTTGGAGGTAAACCAGCATCAAATGTGAAATTGAACAAGAGAAGGGAAGGAAATGGAACAGTGGGAGTGTAGAGAGAAGGGAAAGGTGCTATATGGAAACAAGAGGGGTAAACATTTCACCAATCTAATTTGAAAATCATCATCCAGATTCCACATTTTTCTAAACTGGCCAAAAATACCTGAAACTGTGGACCATAAAACCATGAGGCAGAAGTGTCTAGAATTTTTTTCGTAATCTTATACTAATTTATACTTATTAGTATTTTTGAGGAAAACAAGTTGCTGTAGAACAACATTTCTGCTGTATTGACATGTCTCATTCTGACCAGAACTAAAAAAATATGGGTGCACTGAAATGAAATTTATGTGAAATACATGATTAATTGAAATTTAGCACACAAAGTCATGAGATTTAAGACATTTTAGATAAAAATAGTTAGGTGGTAAGTTTGGTTTTTTTCTTTTATATCTCCTCTCACATTACAAACCCCAGGAAATTTTAATGGCATTTCAAGGTAGTACACTTAAAGTAAGTTAAATATAATCACAGAATTGAAATTAACATGTGTAATGGATTTCCACAAGGCAGAACAGTCTAGAAAGCATGATGGTATCAAATGTGAATATATGTAAAAAAACCCCCCACACCTAGATGAGATTTAGAAAATTTAGAAGAGACACAATTTTTGCATTTATCTGTAATCTTTAACTATGAATCTGTATCAGATCTACTGAGCTTTACTGGAAATAGGATTGTAATCACAGCTCCTAGTCTGGCTGCTTGCTCTGATCTGGTATTGAAGTTTGTGTTCCTCCTCCAAAACCTCTCTATGGCTGAAAAAAATTGTATTAAATTGTTTGAACATTACCCATGATGGCAAAGCTCTTAAGAATTTTAAGGAGCTGCCTTTAGAACTGTAATTATCTGGTGGTGCTGTTTATCCTTAAGTCTTGCAGTGGGATGTAGACAGGAGAGAAGCTTTTACCTGTACTTGCCACTTCACTGTAGTTCTCCTCAGCCTGTGGTCAATGATTCAAGCTCAACTTAGTCTTTTTCTTCAAGATATGTAGTTGACTTAGAACCTAGCCACAGTCTTTTCTGAGACACTTCATATTTTACAGATTTAGAAAAGAATTTTACTAACTTACCAAAGCCAGTCCCTAGAGTTGGTGCCACTGTGCAGTTACGTGGGAGAACATAGGAAACATGCAGAGATATATAGATATATGTTAGGTCGATCTGTCTCAGTGTTTAAAATCCATTAAAATGTTTTGTAAAATGAGAAAGAAGAAGAATTAAGATAACCATAGCACCTTGGAGCTTTAAAAGAGTTCAGCTATGGAAGTAGTAAGCTAAGAAATGTGTAACATGCTTCTTGTAGGAGTCATTGTATCTGAGGAGTTGAAGCAGGTAGATGTGATATCAATCTTTAGAAGGCCATGGGTGCTCTGACAGCCTGCAAATTTTATTACCAGCGTAAATGAAGAGGACTAATGGCCAAATGCATAGATGAAAAGATAGCATGGCTTTTGTAGACAGAAACCACTGTCACTCACGCATAGTGGTTCTTAGAGACAACAGCATGTGGATGAGGGTAGTCTCATGAGCCTAACCTACCTGGATTTCCAAAATCTTTTCACAAAGTCCTTCACAGTTTGTGAAACTGTCCTTCACAGTTTCTCTTCTGTGAGAGAAGAGAAAAATTAATCTTTCAAGGATAAATTACTAGTTAAAAGATGAGTGAGTTGTCATGGGGGTGGGAGGTTTCCATTGAAGTCTCATGAGGTTAAGTGTTGGGAAATGTGTTCAGCTGTTCATAAAGAGACTTAAGAACTCCTTTGGCTAAGAAGGCCAACAGCATCCTGGCTTGTCTCAGGGATTCTGTGACCAGCAGGAGAAGGGAAGTGATTGTCCCCCTGTACTCAACCCTGATAAGGCCACACCTTGAGTACTGGGTTCAGTTCTGGGCCCCTTGCTACAGGAAAGACATGAAGGTGCTGGAGCAAGTTCAGGGAAAGACGACCAATCTGGTGAAGGGTCTGGAGAGTAAGTCTTGTATAACAAGTGTCTGAGGACACTAGGGCTGTTTAGTCTGGACGAGTCCTGTGAGGAGAGGCTGAGGGAACTGGGTATGTTTAGTTTAGACCATATTGCTCTTTACAGCTACCTTAAAGGAGGTTGTAGGGAGGTGGGTGCTGACTCTTAAGTGAACCATGACAGGACTAGAAGTGGTTTGAAGATGCACCAGGGTAGGTATAGACTAGATATTAGGAAGACTTTCTTAACTGAGAGATTAGTCAGGCACTGGAACAGACTGCCCAGGGAGGTGGTAGAGTCTCTCTGGAGGTATTTAAAAACTGTGTAGACGTGGCACTTCAGGACAGGCCTGAATGGGATGGTGATACATAATTTTTTTGGTTTGTTTTGATGGTTGTAAATGGTGATCTTGGAGACCTTTTCAAACCATGACAGTTCTGTGATTCTGTGATTAAAAAGGTGGTGGAACAAAACTACTTGCCAAAGGACTTTGTAATCCTTAATAAATGGGTGAAAAGATGGTGCTTGAGTCTTAATATTGGTAATGTACAATAATGTACTTTAATTATGTCTGAAAAGCAACGGATGTTAAGTGAGCTGTTATGTAAGGAAGACATCTTGTACTCCTTTGGCAGACCTCTGAAAACACCAACTCACATATTACCAGCCAAAACCATGAAAAGAATGAGGAAAGGAACAGAAAGCAAAATAAACAGTCAGTACACCACTAAATAAATCCAGGACATGTTCACGTCAAGAGCATAAAGTGCAGTCCGGATTACTTCATTCAAGAAAGCAAATATTAGGATAAAAAAATCCTAGTCTAGAGTATGGAACAGAGGGAGCTGATAGATTAGGAGAGACTCCTTTGGTATGGAAAAGGATGAGAGGTAGGTTGAGAGGAAAACAATAAAATCATGGAGAAAGCTAGTAAGGAATGATCCAGCACTTTGTAAAACAGGAATTCTAAAAGCAAAACAAAGGAAACACTTCTTCACACAATGCATAGTAAAGTTGTTGGAGTCATTGCCCCCAGATCTTGAGGCCAAAAATATGATTGTCTTCAAAACTAAATTAAAAAATAGATTCATATTTCCAGTAATCATAATGGTCCAAATAGGCTTTCTGTCTCAGAAGGTCTTTTACCAGATTGCCAAAATCCTTCCTAGAAAAATGATCCCTCTGTTTGTCTGTTTTATATTCTTTCTCTAAGCATATGGTCTTGGATTTATCAGCAGTAATTTTGGCACCAGTGTAGGAACTCTGCTTATGTATTCTCTTGTTGTTCATCAAAACTGACCACCTTTTGAGTCTTAAAATTTCTAATCAGGGATTTTAAAACTATAGTTCAGAGTGGTTGAGGTTTTGTACACGTAATGATAAAACTTGAAGGATGCTACTTATCAAGAAAAGGTCACAATGCACCAGTCTCATGTCACAAAATAAAGACATGAACCCCTATTTGAAAACCTTTATTTTTTTTTTTTATTAGAGTATGGGATTTATGTTGAAATCTGTATGTAGAGTTGGAAAAGTTTTACATTCAATGTTTATCAATAGTTAATGCTTCTTGTAGCCTTGTCAGACAAAGCACAGTTTCACTTCAGATTTGTGTGTCTTCAAGTGATGAAGCTGCTGAATTTTGCTAGGATTTTTTGTGTTGCACTTAGAAATAGGCCAATTTCAAAAGGCTTTTAGGCTCACATGGGTTTGTGTAATGATCACCATTCAAGCTGGAGATCTTCAGAGAACAGGCGCTTTCATGAGACTGCTTGTATTTCCTGTTTCTCATCAGACCAGAAATACAGTAGCAGAGGAAAAGCTTTTCTCTTATCACTGTATGAAATTTGTGCTTCTGCCTGAATCTAGGAAGTTCCACAGTGCATAAAACTGAAACAAAACAAACAAGCAAATTTGTGTAACCTTTTGAAACCCCAAAAGGTCTTCATATTTGGCTTATGTTTGGACAGCAGCTGTTCACCCCTCCCTGGTCTTGTCATATATTCTGGTTCAGATTTAAGGACTAATAAACAGTTTATTGAAGTTAACTACATGCTTTTTGTAAATCTGTCTGCTACGAAGTGTTGACATAAGTGTTTTTCATGGTAAAGAAGTAGGTATTGTACAAAGGCACTTAACATAATAATGTAGCATTTTCTTGTAAGGATGAAAAATATTTGTCTAAACTTATCTTTTAATGAGTCATGCATTAAAGTAGGGTTTGATTGATTTTTTTGAAAGACAACTAGTGATTTCTCTTATAAAATGTGCAACTGTGGATATGAATTGATATATGTCAATTTTAAACCCCAAAGGTCAAACATCGATTTCAGGTGGTTCCAAAGTAGTCAAGTTAGAACCAGGGAAGAAGATTACTATTGACATGAGTGACTATGTGGGTTGGTGTCCTTCCAGTACATACAGATACAGATTTTACATTTCTAACATTTTTAGAATTCATATAACACTTGGAAATTTTTTACATTTTTAAATTTTGTATATTGTTGTTTGTGTGTGTGTGTGTGTGTATATAGATTTTATCTTTATGTATAATAGGACACAAAAAATGTAACTATATATGTAAAAAATGATGCTGAGGAGTATGAAGTTTTGGAAATGTATTCCAGATGCATCAAGCTTCTGCTGTTATTTTCACCTTGCTGACCACGTGATTTTGCTGTGGTGAGTATGTGCGTAAGTGAGGTTTTTCTTGTGGATTTCCTGTAGATACTGGGGAGTTAGAGATTATGCAAAGGTAGCAAGACAGTTTATTATTCCGGATGTTAAGAGATGTAGAAGGCTTCTGAAATGTTTTGTTTAAAATATTCCTCTTTTGGTATATTAGAGGAAAACCTACTGTGAATGCCCAAAACACAGTACCTAATTATCCTATCTGTGGTGTGTTGCTATGCTGTAAAGCCATTTCCTGTGAATAAATCAGTAACAGAAGCAAACTCTTACTGCTGCCACTAATTTGAGAATTTTTAGAAATTCCACTCGAGATCCTTTCTTAAAGAAAACCTAGGTGATGTATACATGTCCTCAGATTTTTTTTTTTTTCTTGCACTATTTTTACAAGATCGCAAATTTTTCTTTGCCTCTTACAGTTGTTACTGGGGAGATTTTCAAATCTGTGTGAAAGAAGGTACTTCCTAATCACAATTCAGTTGCCACACGTACGATACTGAGGAAAGCTGCTCTTGGTTGCCTCAATGGTAAAAATACTCTGGCTTGAAGAGGCTAATTCACTGAGGCAAGTTAACTGGAGACAGCCTCAGCCTGGTGTATCTAGAGCAGTTGAGGGTATTTCACCAGTTGGAGGTGATCCTACCACTGCTTTAAGCTGTTTCTCTTGTGAATGTAGAATATGCATTGGCCCAGGTTAGAACTGTCTGTTACCTGGTAATTTTTCTGTACATTTTTCTTGGTAAAGTCAGAACACTGAATCAGCATTACAGATCCTTCTGATGTTTCTTAGAATGGAGTGCACAAAAATGAGGCGTAAAACTTGCATTACTTTGAAAATGCAACTGCCTACAATCTAAAGGCAGCTGCCTAAGACTAAAAAAGTGGCAGGAATGCTAGGTAAGGAGCTGCTGACGGTAGACAACTTTCTTCAATGTTTCCCCTTTCTGTGGAGGTGCAAAAGTTGGAGCACGTCTCTAAGACCTTGCTTTAAAAAATACCTGGGCATAAAAAAATACCTTTTAAGATATGGTCAGAGGCACACCTGGTGGTCCCCAACTTTTGTGCTATGGATCACTTACTAAGAGCACTTCTACAGGACGTATGATGTTTCAGTCAGTGATTTTTCTCTGCTTAGAGGATTTATAGCGACAACTTTCATGCTTGTGATAAAACCCCAATTCACAGGCTGGAGAAGAGTAAGGAATATTTTTCAAGGCATTTTTTGGGAGCGTGCAGGAAAAATTTAAGAATCACTGAGTCAGGAAGAAAATCTACAAGGAATCAGGATCCTTTGTAGTTTACTACTTACTGCATTTCTTTAGGAGCAAAACCTCATGGTTTCCAATGCCTCTTAATCAAACTAACCTAGTATTCTCTGTAAGTTTTCCCATGTGAATACAGATGCTCTAAAACAGATTGCTGATTAGCTGATAATTCTAAACTCAGTAACTCAGCATTTGGTGTCTTCTTTAAACTGCATAATATAACCTAATTTAGTGAAGCGTCTCAGAACATAGAAAGAAGATCTAACAAATAGGCCATGTGCAGGGACAAGCTGTATTAATCACTACATTACACATGACTTTAATTTTTTTACTAAAATACTAGGTTGCCAATCATAGAATGGGTTGAGTGGAAAGGATCATCTAGTTCTAACCCCCCTGTTATGGGCAGGGACACCTCCCACTAGATCAGATTGCCCAAAGCCCCATCCAACCTGGCCTTCCAGGGATGGGGCATCCACAACCTCCCTGGCCAGCCTGTGCCAGTGTATCACCACCCTCACACTGAAGAATCTCTTCCTAATGTTTAACCTAATTCTACCTTTTTCAGCTATTACCCCTTGTTCTATCATGCTCTTAACCTGTGGAAAAGGGAAAACTTCCTGTTTTGTTTTATTCCTTATGATCCTATATTTTCTATTCCTGGCTAGAACTGTAAGTGCAGGTAGATGAAAAGAAAACAATAAACGAAACAGTATATCTTCATTTTTTTAAAATAAATTTGTAAAACATCGTCCATGTTTTCAAGGTAAAAATTTTCACAAGATCCTGTTTTGTCTTCAAGTTTTCTCGGCCCTGATCAAGAATTCTAGCCTAAAGACAGCATATATTTGAGCATTATATACACTGGGATATGTGTATAGATAGATTATTGCTTAATTTCTGATGTTGCTTACCACGAGTTTTATGAGGAAAAAAATCTCACAATGATCCCCTGAAATGATGCTTCAGTATTCTATCTGAATGTAGGGCTGGCACTGGTGAGAAATATGGCAACATTTGGATAGACTGCAGTGCTATCCTTAAGATGTACACAATGTGCAAGGGTTTGTTTTTTACATTCTGTCAGTTCTTCACCCCTTTTCTGTGTACACAGAGAGGGAGACTGACATTCATGGGAGACAGTAGGTACTAATCTTAGGGTATGAGCAGAATTAAGTCAAATGTCATTGTGGGAGTAAAACAGAGGACTTTTGAAGGCAGAAGCATGGAAAGATGAGATGAGGGAACCCTGTAAGTGTGGGTAGTGGTGTTTGTGCATTTATGTGTATATCTAGAGAGAGAGTTGTTATAGGAGAGAAAAAGACCAAAGCAGAGAGAGAAGAAAGAACATCAAGTCACCAGTGAAACTAGAAGCACAAGATGAGTAATATTTTTAGTATTCCTAGCAGAGTTTTCTCCCACATCCATTTGCAGCATAAGCAAAAACTTGGTAAAATCAGAAAACTATACCCACACCCAGCTCATCCACTTCTGGAGACTGGGATTGAATAGAAGGATTTCCTGGAATAAAGTGTGGAAAAGTGTCGATCAAAACATTAATAACTATCTGGCAGTTATTCGTTAAACATACTCAGTTTGCAAAGTTATCATGAGCCCTGTAAGCCAACTAAAAATATTTATATACGTTTTCATTCTTTTTATGGTAAATAAGGAGACAGTAATACAATAAAAGGAAGATGTGCCAAAATAAGGTCTAGAGTTCAAACAAAATACTTCACAGTACTCCATTAGCCTCAGCTTGTTCTGCAGTAGTGCTGAAGATATTTCTAAATCAACAAATCCACCCACCACAGGGTAAAAAAAAAAAAAAAAAGAATGAAACTAGAAGGGAGCAGGGGTTTGGTCTAGTGTGGAGTTAGGGATATGGGAGATCTGGATTGGTTCCCACCTCTCTATCATTATCAGTATTAAAGACTGAGAAGTAAAAAGGTTTTCCCAAGTTTTCCCACCTTTTTTTTTTTTTTTTCCCCCATGTACTTATGATACCTTTTTTACATTTCATGCTGAATAAACTATATCTGTGCTGCTATTACAGTGGTCAGCAAGCACAAATGCTCACACTGACCCTATTGAACTGCAGGTATGTGTGTAACCACAGAAACAGCCTGGCTTCAGGTTGCCCCATGATTCCATTTCCCACTTGCACCAGACAACCTTGTGGCTTTTCAAGGAAGCATCTTACCCCAGTGTGGCATCTCTGGAGTGCAGCTGAAATCCTGAGAGGCAGCAGGCATGGTAGGGCACGGCACATCTGCCCAACCCAATCCTAAAATCCTGTGCTGAGGTCCTCGTGAAAGGGTGGCATAAACCTGATTTCCTTGCTTTGTGAATATTCCCTGAAATAACCCTACGGATGCTCAGCTGTTAAAACTAAAATATGTGCACAGCAGGCCTGTGAATGATCATAGACCCATCCCTTTTCTTGCTTTGCAGTTTACATGTAGCCATATGAATTAGAAAAGTAGGGGCAAATAGGCAGTATGAATCTATCTGCAAAATAATATGTGGCTCAGTACACACATTTCTGTTCTTTTGTTTTGAAGGAGTAAGGCAATAAACTCCGTTTTTTACATTGTAACATTGTTTTTTAGATATTTATTTTAAATAATTTTAAAAGTTCTGAATTTCCAGGAAATGGTTACTCCATTACTACAGTAACAAGCTGTTATTGCACATCTTGGCCTGTTTCCACAAAAATAAGAAAATATCTTTACCAGATGCTGATGTACAGTGGGAGCAAGTCTATCTGAAATAATGAAACAATATGAAGAATGATGCCATCAAAAAGTGTTTTGATGAAAGAAAACTGTTCCTCAGGGTTTAAGAACTTACGCACACATTTTTCCACTTCAGTACTCTGAAGGGAATCCTCTGTTCAAAGAAGGTCACTGTAATGTTTAAAGGTAGAGTTACCAAATAGTTAAATATAAACTAAATTATTTTTTGTATTGCTGACTGTGAAAGAGAAGGTTGAAGTTTTCTTGTCTGCTTTCTTTCCTTTCCATCCCATTTTTCTAAGTAAAATTAGCTTATCATGTTTTCTTTTTAAAGTGGCTAAATGGCAACAACCGTGCTACTATTGGTATTGATGAATTTTCAAAATGTGTGAAAGACTATTGGAATCAGAGGAATTCCATCCTGAATCATCACAGGGGATCTTACAATTGCATTTCAATCAATGGATATAAAAATTATATAACATGACAGAATTGAACACACTTTGTGCAATTCCTGGTTTATTTTGACTGCCTAGTTTCTGGTAATAAATTAAATTAAAAGTGGCATATCGGGCCTTGTAACTATTACCTCTACAAAGGAGCTTTTTGATCTCCTGCTACCATAATTTGAAATTGCTTTTGTTCCCCGGATCTGTTATGAAAATTCAGTCTTGATTGTTATGGTTATCTCAAAAACCTTTCACATTAGTCTGGAGGATGATTGAGAAAACAAGATCTGTAATGATCCACAGAATATTGTGACATTAAGTCTGAATGGAACCAGACTACTAGCAGTAGTAGTACTAGTGAGCAAAGCTGTCCTGCAGTAGAAGACAAAGCAAAAAGAGAAGACACATTGAATTTACATTGCATATGATCATGACTTCTCTAGGTTACCTGAACTGATATCAAAACATCTCTTCTAAAGTTGCTAGTCTCTAGGCAGAGTGAAATTACCATCCCAAGTCTGTCCTCAGTGTATGTATGAGTGGTATGTCAGTATATCAAGCCCAGCTCCTTGAGATGACTGGAGCCAGCTTGAAAAAAACAACTGTCAGTGGAAAAGGAAGTTATTCTAAAGCACATCTTAAGTGCCAGTGCTACTTAATACACACATAATTAGAAGGTCTATAAATACACAATCCTGGCTGCTTCAGCTGTAGCAGAAACCTTTACAGTGAGTGATTGTGTGAGGCCCTTTTTGCACAGCCATTTGATGAAGGAAAGGGTTGGTCATGACCTATTCATCAGCATGCTGACATTTGTATCACGGGGTTAGAGTAATGTGAGATAGATGGTAACTTATGTAATGAACTTCTGAAAACCTTTTAGAAGCAATTCCAAGAGTTTAGTTATTTGTGATGGAGAGTCCGAGGTCGACTCCTCTGGGGAATTTGAGCAGGGATCCCAAATCTTCGTACAGAAAAGCACTACAGGAAGAGAGTGGGAAGAAACTAGTGGGAAATCTTTGGATGATGAATAGCTGAGAATGGAAAAAAAGGCTTGGAGAGTATCAGATCTCTCCTGCTGCTGAAAAGTATTTCCCATGACCAGCAAAAATTAATCATCAGCTATGGTTTCCTGTGTTCCACCACCTGAACTCTTGGACATTTAGTTCTAGAAAATATTAGAAAATAGATTATTTGGACTGTTTGGCAGATTCCATGTGAAAAAAAAAAATCTAAATAAATCTTGGTAGACACCATGAAAGAGAACCTCTTTCTATCTCACTTTTTGCTTTTGCTGTGTTTTTTCAGCCCATTTTGCTTTCTGTTTTTCATCCACAGCTTATACTGAGTAAAGCAGAATGTATTTGTAATTTCATTTATATGTCTCAATGCATTCATATGCAAAGTTGTGCATTATCATCATCAAACCTGTTTATTACAACCTATTTGTTAAACACAGTAGTTAGCAACCTAGCTGTTAACATAACACTGCATCAAATTTCCTTTATTTTAATGATCAATAGTTAAATATAGCAGAGTTACTATATCAAACATTTGAATAATAAGCTGAGATCTAAATTAGTAAAACAAAATTATATAAAAAATATGGAAACATCTCTCTCCCTTTT
Source organism: Heliangelus exortis (assembly GCF_036169615.1). Lineage (NCBI taxonomy): Eukaryota > Metazoa > Chordata > Aves > Apodiformes > Trochilidae > Heliangelus > Heliangelus exortis. The sequence goes on along the minus strand of NC_092424.1, from coordinate 58,063,290 downwards.
TATAAAGCATATTTGCCTTTGAAAAGAGACATGAAATCTTAAAGTTGTAGTTTTGTATATAGTTTGTTTAATTTTCATAGAATAGATCAGCTAATATATATGCATATCTTTCTGAGGCAGACTCCTTTTTGCCTTCAGTTAGTCCTGATTTTGAAAGTCACTTTAAGCCTGAAGCTACTGGTCCTGTAATTATACTTAGGGCTTGTTCACCTTTAAATTTCGGGATTTCCTGCAATGCTAAATATGCCATTCTTGCAAAACATTGGGTTTGAGAAGCAGGTTCAAAGTTTTCCCTCACTTATAGACCTTAGGTTAAATAATGCCTGGGAAAATATATATTGGAAAATAAAAAAAACCAAAAACCAACAAACTATACTTAGAAAATAGTATGAAATGATTTAAGGGTTGTATTAATACAGAAAGAAGGTAAAGAAAATCAGCAATGAAAATATAAGACATGCTTTTATTTCCCTTCTCATTCCCTAACTGATCAAAAGCTTGGTCTAGAACCACTCTCAAATGTTAAACTCTTAGGATTTGTGCTGTGTTTGTCCATGAAAATCACTTTCTTCATAAGCCCTTCTGAAAAATTTCCAATTTTCTGACTATTGAATAGATAAATTGATGTCTTAAAGTGAGATTAAACACATCATTACAATAGAATCTACTTTATTCACATTTATAATAGGATTTAAACTATAACTAGTATGGAGTAGCGATGGGTGTACAGAAATGTAATGTCTCTGTAAACTTACTCATCCTTGATCTTACATCTCCAAAACATAAGTTTCTACCACTCCAGGTAAATATCATGCTTCAGAAAACTGTTGTTTTCAAAAGGAGTTTTTTGTATTCTGAAGGCTGAAGTTAACCAATAGTGAGAACCATGAAAAAAATCTCCAAGTTCAAGTCCCATTAAAATAAATTCAAAAGAAAGAGTACATAAAAATTAACAGAATTGGAATTTTAAATGAAAGGTGTAAAAGTCCTGAGCTCTGTTTAATTGTTATGTACTTTCTTTACATGTAAGAAGCATGCAATTGAAGAAATGAGATTGTGTGGAAAGATTGAAAGGTTAATCAGAGTTTCAGCATCTCAAGTCAGTGAAAGAGAAAATAACAGAATCTTAATCTCTGAAGTGATAAATCTTTGTTTTACCCAGGAAGTGTCAGTGCCTTCTTGCTAATTGCTTCTAGCATCTGTCTGCATGCTAACGTAAAACCAAGCTGAACGTAATCTCTCTCCTAAAAGTACTTCAAGTCATAAAACATAAAATAGCTTTAAATGTGGAAAGAATTAATAAGCACAGGAGGGTTTAGATATGGGGTTTCTCCTAAATACTTACCACCGTAACATTTAAGCACCAAAACATCATTTTAATGAGCAGTCTCTGTGGAAATGTGTAAATAACCTCAGCCTTTCTGGCTGGTATTTTCTTTAAAGAGTTTCACAAATAAATACCTTGATTTTATTTAGTAACCTCAGCTCTTGTAATGGGTACTCTTTGTAAGGAAAAAGTGCAGTGTCTGAGCTTAGTGTATATTAGATTTTTAATACAGACCAAGTTTTAACCCAGGGTTTCATTTTTAGGATCCCTTATGCTCTAAAAGGAAGGCTCAAAGCCCAAGTGAAAATGGGATTTACAAAGAAATGCTAAAATCTGTGGCAACTAGAGTAAAGTCTGGTCTTTTTTAAGTTTTAAATCCAGAAGTTGATAGTTTTAGAACCTATTTAAGTTACTTCAGTAAGAGTGTTGTGATGCAAGAGAAGTTAATAAAGTAACTAGAATGGATAATCGTTAAATATTTGTAGTTTTCAGTCTGGTGTAACACTTGAAAAGACACTGTCCAAACTCAACCTTTGTAGTTTCAGATCAGTAGTCTGATCATTACTGGTAGTCAGTCTACTAATAATATAAGCTACTCAGCCAGCTAAAACCAATAACAGTGATTTGTCATTACTGTGAATGGACATAATAAATACTGGTTTACATGCTCGTAAGAAAAGAGGAAAACAATAAAGGATTTAAAAGCAGTATCTGCTTCACTTGGGTTTATCCCCTTTGTATTAGTTACAGAACCCAAGTCCACCTTAGAATAAGAAAGAGTCTCTTTATCCTGTAAAGCAGCCTACATTTTAACATTTTTTTATATTCCTGTATTTCCTGGGGTATTATAAAATTACTTTTTAGTTCTCTTCCTGAGGGGAAAGCTTCAGTGTTCACATGCTATGGGAAATATCCAAGATATAATGGAGGTTATCATTTACACCCATCATGTTGTTTTCAGTTAAGAGGTCACCTTTCTCCTGCTTTCAGTTAACCATCTGCAAGTAGTGATTAATACTGATATTTACTTCACCACTTTTACTGGGTTTTTTGCAGACAAGCAAGCAGTTCATAAGCAAGAAGTTGCCCTCCATTGTTTTAGGCACAGGCCTTTCCCCAGCTTGCCATGATCCTCTGTACTGTTGCAACATCGAGGTATATATTACATCAGAAAACAAAGCAGAAATTTTACTTATGTAGAATGTGATACTTGGCTTATTAAGTCATACAGAAAATATAATTTGTTTTATAAATGGCAGCCATAAAACTACTATGGACAGCATAAGGAGTTCATCCCTTGTGTAGTAAATAATAGATTACCATAACTTAAAAACAGGTTCACCTAAGAGTTATGCTTTTACTTTGAAGGAAGCACTTTCCTTTGCTTGAGTAATTATTGTCTTAAATCTGTGTCTCTGCTGACATTAACTTCTAGCATTTCTGGTACATTTAATATTTCAAATGCTTTTACCTGAGAAAGTTTAAATGACTTGGCTTCTATCAGCTTCAGAGACCATCTTTTCTCCTGTAGTATAAGATAGTAATTATGATAAGTGGAAGTACTTAAATGTACTCTCATTTAACAGAAGGACTTTCTACATTCAGTGTCTTCACATCAGCGATTTACTTATCACTGTCATCTTTGGGTTTATCTAACTGAGCTTTTATATATTCAATTCTAGAACTAGAATTCAGAAACTTACTTCTGAATTTTGGTTGTGAGATTCAGAGGTTTAACGTTAAGAAAGAGCTTTTTGTTCTGTAAAATAATAATAAATAATCTTAGGGGCATAGGCCTCAAATAGGACACTCTAAAGATCAATGTGCCTTTGACCTTCCTAGCAATTGAATTTCATCCACACTGAATATTGAGAATAGAAGTAAGACATTTAATTCTGGGGGTTTGTCAGATTTAGGAGTGTATCAGTACAGCACAGGGGAGCATTGGTCAGAGATTCCTCTACTTTCTTGTGAGTGCACTATTTCTGGAACATTATCTACCAGTACCAGATGGTTTCAGACCCTTAGCTCTGCCTGATTCTATGTCATGTGGATGATCTAGATCAGGTTAGCACAAGCATTGACAGGGCTCTATCACATGGTAGGAGATACATTTTTAATCCTTTTGCAATTGCTGTTTCACTGAGCAAACTTTACATAACTTAGAAATTTCACTGCCTCACCATTTCTAAACTGAAATGCATCTGATACCTCTCTTTTTTGCGTGGGACTTTGATCAAAACTGCTTTGAAATGAGCAGTCATGTTTAAACACTAAAACTGTGGGTACTGGCTGATAAGATGATTAACACTACCTTAAATAATAACTTAATTTTTTAAAATTTTGATAAGAGTGCCTGGCCTTTTATAGGAAACTGTGATCATCAATAGAGATTGGTTGTTCCACATAGCTAGATTTCTGCTGTACTACAGCAATCATTTTTAGGCTACAAAGTATAGTCCTTTAAAACATAGATTTCATTTTTATTCCATGGGGCTGTCACTTGTACAGTTATGGTATTGAGATTAATATTACTTTTGATGGGGACATACCCATCATCTGACAGACTGAAGTTTAGCCAAGCATTTCATCTGGCAGTATAAGTAAGTCTTCCTTTGCTTTGTATCAGTGTATTGACTATCAGATGCCCTACCTGCTGGATTAAAAAAAAACAACTCTGAGTATTGTGTGGTATCATCAGAGGCAGGAGGGGAAAAGGCAGTGCTAATAGAAACACATATGTGGCCAGTGGATCATAAAAACCCATACCAGGTACTGGGCTGGGTATCAGCTGATTAGTCTGGTCAGCAAGTGATACAGTACTGCTTTAAGGTCACTCTGTGCTACCAACTTTTCAACAAAGTCTTCCTGGTTTGCTTTTTCTCAGGGAAGTTGAATAAAGAATTCTACAGGTTAACAATGGAGTGAACAGGATTCTCATTTGCAGGTGTCTAAGGGCAATGCAGCTGATCATCCCACACCTCAGTGTTTCAGCTATTTAGATAGGATCCTGAGATACCAGCATTCTTTGCATTTTTGCCCAGTGAATGCTTGTTTTCTTACATTCTAGAAATAAAAAATATGCAAGTGTATCAGACATAGTTACCCTCATGTGGAACTTTCTTCCTTGGTACTTTTTCTTGCATGCTAGCAGCTGCTTGTTTTCCTTAGAACTGTAAAAACAATACATAAACCTGAGATATAGTGAAGCATTTTGCATTACCCACAACCTCTCTGTGTGAGCTTTCTCTCTGATCTGCAAATAAGGCAAAGCTGGGGAAAATATTTTATTTTAAAGAGTAATGTAAGCAATTTTTAAATACTGCATATGATTAAATTATCAATAAAATTTTAATAAAATTCTTAGCATGCCATAATTAATTTTAACAGTTATCTGGTGATATAATTAGTATTTTGCTGCATATTTTAGTTATATATCTGTTTTTACAACAAACCAATAGCTACTATGTCAGCATTGGTAATTTTTTAAGAGATTTTCTGAGACACTTGTTTTACATTTAGCTTTGTAGCTGAAAAGGAGACCTCCCATAATATTATTCATTGAAACAAAGTGACTAAAACCTTTTCCTCTGTTGGCCAGTGGAATTAGATTGCTTTAAACTTAAGTGATACATCCTTAGGGCATGTTCTGTTTGGAATAATTTTTTCCTTATAAAACTCTGGTATATAGCTTGCCACACAGTCTCAAATTCTTTGACAGATAATATTTATTCTTTTTCAAGTACTGTCTCAGTGTCCCAGTATGGGTACCTTCAATTTTATATCAATGAGATGCTGCTATAGAATCTTAGTAAACCAATATTATGTGTCCCTTTATTTTTTAGGCAGTGTCTGATATAAGGGTCCTAACTCAAAGTCACACCTCTGAAAGCTAAGACCAGAATAATATACAATTTTGAATGAAATTTCTGACTGCTAGCTATGAAAGAATTAAAACTGCTGCTGTATTTGAGCATTCTTCTACAATTCAGGAGAGATTTTATGATTCTTTGGCATATTATCTTGTAAAGTGCCACATGCATATCTTTATACTGAAGAATTATTATTAAAGAAAACAATATAGGAATAAACCCATATAAATGTATGGCTTTTATTTAAAAAAACTACACAACTTTTTCTATAGTGTAAATTTATTTTTAGACTCTCTGTTCTGATACTTTATAGTAATAGAAGTTGTATAACACTAGATTTTTTTTTTTATATATATATCCCTCAGCCTTTCTCGCTTTTCTAACTTGCTGGTTCTGCTGGATGTCTCAATCTTAAACAATTCAACGTGAAAGAGATCTGAGGTTGGATTTTCAGTCATCCCTTCATCCAGCATCTGGCATGAGGATTAAATTCCAGTAAGAACAGTGGAACTGGCCAGTGCTGGGTTTAAACCAGAGTTTTAGCTTGGTGCTACCCTTGTTAAATGTCATAGTTCTGCAGTCTGTTGCCTAATTTCAGATTTCTCCATCTTTAAACAGCTTTTGAACCATTCTTTCCAAAATGTTTCCAAAAACACCAAAAGGATCATTTTTCATACTAAAGTTAAAAAAACCAAACAACAAAAACAAAAAAACAAAAAACCCCAAAACCAAACCAAAGCAAAACCCACAATAAGAACAGACAATCAAAAGCAAGCAAAAAACCAAACCAAAACACCACCAAAATACCAGCAAAATAAAACAAAATACAATTATTTGTCTTCTTTAGCTTGTGGTCTTACATAATCTTGATCCTGTGAGATGTGTTCTTCCATGGTCTATACATATCTTTGTTATAAGAACCACAAAGCCTTAGTGAGAGAAAGGGGAAATTCATGTTTTGTATGTAGCATGGGATCCTTAATCCATCTTTTCTCCACCTTTACAGGCTAATCAGCTGTTTTTCAAATAGAAAAAAGCTTTCTGACTCTTCAGAGTTTTTTCTCATCCTTCTAAAGCAGACAATTCCATTAAAACTCAGTTTTCTGACTTAACTTGTGTTTTTGTACTGAGGGGCTCACAGGGAATACTTGACCTTGAGGGGTGCATGGAGGAGGGAAGAGCCAGGATTTCTAAGTATCTGCTTTATATCTTAGTCTTCAAAATGAGATTTTTCCCATGTCTTTTGAGTCTCTTCTTAGCCTTTCATGACTCCCGACAGATGACAATGCTGTTAATGTGATAGTTCTTAAAATTATGTTATGGAATCTTTCTGTATTTATATATACACAGCTCAGTCATTGTACAGAACCAGTTGGAAACACTTTGACTTGAGCATTTTTCATCATAACCAGTGAGTATGATTAAAAGTTTTTGCAGGAGTCAATCAGTTCTGACTGTATTGCAATTAAAAATATTTGAGTCAAAGCCTCACAAAAAAACACCTTGCACTAGAATAACCATTTATCTGAGTACAGCTGTGACTTTTCATGCAGCAAGGTAGTGAGTATAAAGTGGTCCATCTTCTCTCAAATTGTATAATCTGGGGTGGGTTTTTTTGCATTTATTGATATGGTTCTTTTTGCTATAATGTTCACTGCAGCAGTATTTTGTACCTTGGTTAGCATCCCCAGGTGTGAGCAGTGTTCTTGTGAAATGGTAGATTTGCCTAATTTTGTGAGAAGTCCACCTTAACTTTGTTGAAAGGGGTTTTTAAAAAAATGCAGTGATTTTTTACTTTCTTTGTAGCTTGATATGTGCCTGCACATATAACAGTTGTTCACCTACTTCCTTGTCTTAGTTATAATTTTGGGACAGTTTATTGCTTTTCTATATTCTGGATACAGACTTCAACTTCAGAGATAATTTTGTTCTCATGCCCTGGGTCTTGCATCTTTTTGCTTCTGCCAGTGCACACGCTTATCTCATCTTTGTAATTCTTGCATTCTTGTAAGGTCTGTGTGACATCTCCACTATTTTCTGACCATCTCAACAAAAGATATGCAGTACCTGTCACTGTATTATTGCTTAAGGATTCTTCACAGTTCTGCTGTTAAAATGGGCTTGTAACAGGCTTTGCTGTTACTTCCAAATGAGTTGAGGATGATGTTTACTTGACTTCTTTTCATGCTCAGAGACTGTGATAGCTTAAAATTCATCTGTGCACATCAGTGACTCCTCTAAACTGCATCTGTGTAGTTTTGATAATAAGATCAGAGTGCCCCAGAGCTCTTGGTAATCTCAGTGATCTAAACACTGATGATCTTTTCTTAAGCATAGTGCTTAAGTGTTCAATATATGTAAACACCATTGCATTTGTTTTTCTCTGATTTTACAAATTCTGATTGTCTCTTCATTAATTACTCCTGCTAAAACTGAATCTATTCTGTATTCTTTTTGCATTTGGTTTGCTGACCTCTCTGAGGGGACTGCAAGTACCATGCCACAGTTACTCTTTTCCAGGTGAGATTCATTTCCTTGCTTTTAAGAGCAGAAACGAGATCTCTGTGTTCCTACACCAGAAAGTGAAAGCTGTCTCTGAAAACCCAATTAGGATGTGTCTTCCTGTCAGAAACAGCCACAGTAGTTGATTACATTAGAATAGTTTACTACACTAAATTAGTAGTCACAAATAAGACCAACCATAGCATTATTCTTCCACTGTAGATTTCTAGAATCTTTGTCTACTGAAATGAGATGAAGAAAGATTTCCTTATCCACTATTATTTGATGATACTTGTCTATGACATCAGAAAATAGGATTTTTAACATATCTGTAATACTCTTCAGTTTGGAGCATTTGATATTTAGATCTATGCAGTACTTTTGATTACACTATTTGGGGTTTGCCTTGCTTCTCTGGATGACAAGCCATTTTGTAGTTTGTTACTCTGGAGAGAAAGCCTTTTTTTCATGTTCTTAACTATTCCTATTACATTCATTATATTCATTAACTGTTGCTATTTTAATTATATTCATTAAGTACTTCTGCTATATACATATTCCATAAGTTCATTTACGTAGGAAATAGTATTGAAAGCAAATCATGCTCTGAGTCAGTTTATTCAATTTGAGATACACTATACCTGGGAATTGAGTCCTTCAAAAACATGTTGGTAAATTTTAGCTGTTTTGCTGCAGTTATGTCAGACCATATTGTTCTCATGGGCAGGTTTTTTATGTTTGTTTTGCTTGCACATCTGTTACAAAAACAATAATATCTCTCAGATGCAATCTTGTTAGATTCCTACTTTTACCTTTTACTTTTAAACAGTGATTATTGTACGTTTTTTTCACAATCTCCATGTTCTTCTCTGGTCTTCATCTTGTCATTACTGATGCTCCTATTGCCAATCTGATTTAGCATTACTATACATAGAGATGTCATCATGCTAGAATACCTTATTTTAGGAAGATCTCTAACACTGTACTGTAAATGGAGTACAGGTTATATGAGGTCTTGATATGAAATGAGGTCCTTCAAGAAATGTAAGAGAAATAACTCTTTAGAGCTTTACCTGGGATGATTTTGAACCATATTTGTGTTTGTGTATTAAATTGGCATAAATGTATTCATATTTAAATAGAAAATACTTTTATATAAAATTGGTAACCTTCTGACTTTTTACCTCCCTTCCCACCACAGTAATTTCAAAACAATGCCTTCCAGTTTTAAGGTGAAATTTCTAGAGGTAAATTGCTGGTCATTACCAATATAGAGATAGGTGCTACCAGGATGTTCTAAATATGCAGCTGGTGTGTTAACAGAAAATAACTGCAACTTCTGACTGTAACTAATCTTTTAGTCATTAGGTTTAAACTTGGACTTTTGCAGTATATACTGGTAGATCAAGAATTAACCAGTTTCAAGTAGTTTAAGTAAATAATCAAGGGGCAATGTTAAGGGATTTTTTGGTATCTAAAATAACAGACACCTACTAAGTAATAATTTTTATATTTCATTGTTGGCCGTAGTGTATCATAATAGAAAAAAAAATCTATTGTGAATACAAAGAAACCAACTTTGGATGCTATCAACTTATCTATGCCAACATGGAATTAATAACAGATATATGGATTTAACCTCTCTGTAGTGTCAGAGGAGTTTATATACAGACATCAACTTTGTGTAGGAACCAATGATAACTGTTCTGGGCTTCAGTTTAGTAAACCTTTCTCTGGATAATACTTAAGCATATGTTGTCTTGAAGAGGAAAATAGCTTCAACGAGTGTTTCAGTGGTTTATTAATTCAAGAATACTTTTTGGGAGAATCAGTCTTCAAAACTTGTATGTTCTGACAGACATTAAGTGGTTAAACTGGTTATAGAAAACAAAGAGCCACAAAATTCCTCCCCAGGCTCAAAAGCTTTTCATCTTTTGCAAAAATAGTAAGAAGAATATTTTTACCTCTGTTTTCAGTGCAAGAATGAAAGGTTTTACGTTCATGTAGCTTGGCAGCTCTGTTAACAGCCTTGCAGTGTGATAGGTGTTTGTTTACTTTGCTGAGGTTGAGTTTTCTTTTTCTTTTCTAGGGTGATAAGGTCAAAGCAACAGGATGAGAGATCTCAAGCATGCTGCTAAATGTTGTGGTCTGACAAAACTGCATGGCTTCCTCTATCAAAACATCTGTGTTTTTATATAAATAATCTTAATTTGGCCTATAGAAAGATTATGGCTGATCTTTAAATGTGCTACCTTGAAAGGTCACCTTGGCTTCCCTGAGGAGTTTACTTCAATGCATTCAGGATTCCAAAGAGAGAGATCTCACAGATGGAGGTATGTTTATTGTTTACAATTTAAGAAAATAACAGTGGGATAATAGTGTTCTTTAACACCTCCCAAAATAGCCAAGAAAGTTACTAATACTTACAAAATCCCTTTGAAACAAGGACACTTGAACAGGCTTCTTAATTTTGACAGTCATGCCTAGCATGGGTGACAGAGAATACTTAAACTGGTAAATTAGACTCTTGCTAGGTAGATTTTTATCTCTGTTAACTGACCTCCCACAGATGTCATTATGATTTTTCATAGAAGCAAGACGAGACTGAGATGATAAGTAACTCACAGCAAATACATATGCAACACTGCCATTTTGCAACAATTAAAGAAATTGGTTTTTATTTAAATAACCACTGATGATAATTTAGCCAATGCTCAGAAAAAATTTTTAAAGCATGTAAAAAATTAGCTAAATGAGTTCAGAAATGCTGCCCTGTTTACTAAAAATTAGTCACATGAAAATCATGGTTTTATACTTTCATATCAAGTTGTTCATCACATACTAAAAAAAGGGGAGATTTAAAAGAGAAATGGACCCATTGCTATCTGTGGAAATATTATGTGATTTTCCCTCCAGTTCTGTGCTTATCAGTATGTGCAAATGACCTTTTATTTCACAGAAAAAAATTTCATAGGTCTTAACCATGAAAAATTGTTTAACTATGTTCCAGTTTCCCCAGGACCACAGGTTTCCTTACCCTATCAGTTGGCTAGGCAAGATGCACACAAATCATAGGCTTTAATGGCAGAATTTGTAGCTGATCATGACATTAGGGATAGTGGGGGTCGGGCTTGTATCTGGTTTGAAAGATGTCTGTGGGTGAGGCTTTGCCTTCTGTGTGAAGAGTGACAAAACATAGAGATGTGTTTTAATTTAGTGACCTTATGCAGACTGTAGATGCTCAGAGTAACCCATTCAAGCTTTTCAGGTTCAGACTGGGTATGAGTGCAGTGAATTAAAGAAACAGCAGCCATCTCCTGCATTTGTTGTTTCCAGGTGCCTGACCTCTGTTACTTCCAGTTTGTTTGTCTTCTTTTTTTTCATGCTGCCCAAATGCTAACATGCAAAGAAAACAGTGATATCTGATATGTCCTATAGAAACTGGACACTATAGCAGTAGTTCTGAAACATTTTAGTCTGATTTCCTTCTCAATATATGCACCATATATAAGAAACAACCCATGGTTTTACATTCAGATGCATTATTTGGACCAAATGACTAATTGTGTAGAATCAGATCTGTGATTAGTGAAGATTATGGAGTATTAATCTATGCCTAAAAGCAGTAGTAATGTAGCATTATACAATATCATATATTTTATTATAGTTTCTTATCAGTAAATGTTCAACATCACAGAGCAGGGTTGGGTTTTGGGTGCTTTCTGTAGCACCCAAAGACTGACTGAAATGAAATCTAAAACATTTGCAGAGACTCAGAGAAAGGCTCTCCACTGAGAAGATAGCTTACTGCAATGAATGTTGATTTCTGAAAAAAGAGGGAGTAATTTGTGTTTGAACTAAAGCTTGTGATGAAACCTACATCATTTAGTAGAAATTATTAAAACACTTTTGACCATATGGCTGATTTATTCTTCACGTGAGCATACATATTGGAATGTGCATATTCTTTCTTATTTCTTCTTCAAAATAGTGTCCCAGATTTGTTAGGAGTATAATTATTGTTGTCATATTTGTCAAGTCTCACATCAGTTAAAAAAAAATGGAGCTAAATGAAATGGAAGAAATATTTTCTCGAAAATTCAAAGATATGCCTGTAAGCCAAGTTTAATTTTCCAGTCTTCAGCCACTGGGCTTTTATTCTTAAAAATAAAGGCATTACTTTATGTGTAACTAGCTACTTGTCTGTAAGCAGAGAAAAATATGAACCATTTGTTCTCAGACTTTCAAGTGTTTCTATTTGACCTACAGGGAGAAATCTACAAGGAGAAATCCTAATCTTCGCTCAAGAACTGAGATTTTCAGAGTTACTGTAATTGACAGAATTCATTTTAAATGGAAATACTTAATCTTTCTTAGTTATATCTGTCAGTAGTACTTCGACTGGAGCTGCAATCAATGGTTCAGGTAAATGTTTTTCTGTAACACACTCTACCAGACTACCAAAGTATTATATGATACCTGCACTAATACCTGACTGTTTCCTCTAAGCAGATCTACCACACTTACATTAATATGTCGACAGCAAGTGACTGGTGAAGTTTCAATTTACATTTAATAGAAAAACCTCTGCTTCAGATGTGACTGAATCTTACAGTACTAGAAATTAAAAACCCAGATCAGTGCTGAGTTTCTTAGAGGTAGCTAGAATACATGTTAATTTAGGTACTTGCAGAAGAGATATATGAGGAGCTCCCGTTATTTCAATATCATATTAGATTTAGATAAAAGTATCTTAGATGTCATCCTTATCATTGTCACTCAATGGAATATCTTTGGGCTAATTGCTTCTCTCAATGCTCAGTTGCATTAAGAAAATTTCTTTTATCTTGACTGGCCAGACCCTGATTCATTCCGTATCCCAAGTTTTACACACATAAACTGGTAACCCTGCCTGCTGGTTTCCATCATCAGAACTCTTAAGATTTCTTCTAAATAATAATGCATGAGAGCTATTGGTGGTATGCAATCAGATCTAACACCTGCCTTCAAGTTATTAATGGGTGTGATTCCCCATTATAAAAGTGCCATCATAGTTAACTCAAGCCAAACACGGCAAAACCAAAATCATATGAGCTCTGAATAGCTCTGTTTCTGGGTAGTGGTGAAATCTTTTACCTACTCCACACAGGTAGTCATGAAAACAGAGCTGGTTTTACACTGTTTAGATGTTTCTTTGGCAAATATCTATGTTTTTAAAGTAGAAAAGTGAACGGAAATTTCAATAGGTGAATGCATTTCTCTTTATTTACCTCTCCAGTATTGTACAACTTGAAATATTCCAGATTTTTATCTGGGATTTGGGAGGACATAAACACTAATTCACATAAAATGAAGATTTACTGCTTGTCAGCACCTTGGGGCAGATCTTTGTTCATGGGTCACTTTAAGAATACATGTCAATTTATTTGTGAAAACTAGAATAGCTTCTGCATGCTTCATACAATGATAGCCCTGAGTGTCAGATAATTACTTATGTCTTGAGCAGTCATGATATGGTTTCATTTTTGCCAAATGCCAAAGAATTAATTTACACTAATCCCTGATTGTTCTTTTTTTGCTAAGGGCTGTCAGGTCTGTTGGGAATATTTTAGCAAGATGGAAAAGCATAAATTGTTATGATGTGGTTAAATAGAGGTTATTAATTTACTAGTATTTTCATTTCTATTATTACATGGTCAGTAAATCGATTCAAGGGTTTTTTTTCATATGATGAGACAACCAACCTGCTCTGAAGCCCATTTTTGTATTCTGCTGTGGCTTGCTTTATATTGATGAGCCTCTACTGCTTGTTATGTCAGTGGAAAATAGTTTTTCAGCAATTAAAAGGCACGTGGAAAGACATAAGATCATGGTACAGCATAGCTGATTTTAGTGTTCTGAGAAAATTTTTCAGACTAAAAAATTTGTCATAAAATTAATGTTGTCACTAAGCCACATAATGCTGAAGTGTAAATCAATGGTTTGGAAATACAGAAAAAATCATGCACAGGCACATAGTAATCATAGCCTTCCTAGAAGATAAATGGTGAGATCCAGTCAGCTTAAATAACATACTAGGCTTAAGCTAACAGAACTTCTTCCAGTGATGCTGAAAAACACTGTGTTGTCCTGACTGGAGAGAAAATTAAATGCTTCCTTATGCATCCAAAACATAGCTATCCATACTGAAGGAGAATGGACAGCCACTTTTTCTTGGTCTACACAAAGGTAAGAGACCAGCTGCTTAGATGCAAAACAGATTATATGTGATTTCACCAACAGCCATGAAGGCTGAAACCAAAGCAGAACCCATCCCAAAGAAGTGTAAAGAAGGCAGACTGTGAATGTCAAGTAAGTTAGCAGTCAGAAGTGGAAAAGTCAGCCAAGTTTTGAAGCAGAATTTCAGCAGGATGGTGCTCAGACTTCCAGCCACCCTGATACAGAACTGGCTAAGCTGGGTGCTCATGCAGGATTGTTACCTGGTTTGTAATATGCAATGCAGGGGCCAGGAATTTTTAAAAACCCACAAAAATGAAAATATACACTAGCAAATAAATGCATGAATAAATAGATTAAGTACCTAAACCAGGTGGACCTTCTTCCATCCATACAGAGTGAAGAGGAGAAATTGTAGTGAGCAAATAGAAATGTTTTTTGAATGCTAATTAATTCAATATGCAACAGTTTTTGCTTTCTGTGCTGCTGAGATGCACTTTTCAATAACATAAAATTAAGTCTCAGTAAAAAAATCCTTAAACAATTGTTATGTTGTTATTTATAGGATCAAACGAAATGGTCTAATAATCTCTTTTCCTTAATAGAGTGTCATATGTTTCATTAGCTATAATAGCTCCCTTTTTTTGGCTCATGGCTTTTGTTTTCTTAATCTCTTTTGATCTTAATATTTCACGTGTTTATATTAGAATTATGTATTTTTATTATTGATTTTTCAATGGTAGCTAATGAATGCACAGATGGCAATGGGCTCAAATTGAAACACAAGAACTTCTATTTACATGTAGAAAACATTTCTTATGTTTTCTGAACATAAGAAAAAACTTCTTTACATTGGGGGTGATTAGGCACTGAAAGAGGTTGCCCAGAGTTGCTGTGGTATCTCCATCTTTGAAGATACTCAAAACCCATTTGGACATGACTCTGACCAACCTGCTGTAGTTATCTTTGTTTTGACCAGGGGATTTGTACTACATGATTGCTAGAGGTGTCTTCCAATCTCATGTATTTTTTGAACTATTCTGTGACGATGCTTAGTTGATATGAGTGTAATTTTAAGGTGGAGTGGTATTTGTAATTGCAGTTCTGCTTAGAATTAATTGCAAAAAAGGTAGAAGTCAGGGTAATGCAGTTTCATGTTAGACTCCAGAAATATTCCATATTGCAGTACCCACAGTAGCTCATTCTAAATCTGAATGCTTTACAGATGGATACATTAATGACACCCAGTTTATTTTGTACTCTGATGTGAAATGCCTCCTCCTGTATTGATGTGCCAGACAGCAAAATCAATGTATGCATTTAAGTATGGATGGCCACACAATGCAAACACAGTATGTACTCGCATCCAAAAATACAGTGAAACAAAAGGCACAGGAAGCATGTTGTCTAGAGCAAGTATGGTCTTGGCAAAGCCAGTATCTGGATGATGTGAGCAAGTGATTTTTCTCAAGATAGATTTCCAGACTAATTAGCCCCATTTCCAGCATTTGTACTTGAGGTCAACACTTGTAATTTTCCAAGAACACTCCGTTTTGGGTAGGATGGGAGGCTGCAGTGCAATCTTGATGGCCTGCCAGTCAGAAGTCTCTTCAGTGCCTGAGAGCCAGTCAGCTCCCATCGCCTTCTGCCATCACAGCTTTTGGCTCTCTCTTTGTGGCTGACCAAGAGTCAAACATTTCCTGCTTGCCGACCGGATGGAGAGGAAATTGCATCTGCTTCCTGGTGCTGGAGGTGTCACGGAGAGCAGGGTGGCCAGTAAGAGCAAATGTACAAAGTCAGATAGGATTTGGTGACCTCTCGGAGCAAAACTTTTTGTCACCCTGCTTAAACGCAGTCACCGTTCCTGTGCGTAATTAATTGCATGACTAAAACTATATCCACAGCCCCAAAACAAAGAGTATTAGAGGGTTTAAAGGTTTAGAGGTTCTTGGTTCTTGTTTCCTCTTTCTTTCTTAAATGCATCTTGTGTTACATTCCTGGACTTAGATCAGTGAAGGTTGTATCACTCACATATCAAATCAGGAAAAAAGGGTCTTTACTGATTGTTTCAGGTAATTTAATGCTCATGAAAAGGACCAGACAAGTTGATAGCCTTAAAGACTTCCTTTTCTGGAATGACTTTCCTCTGAATTATATACAGTGCATTCAGATACTGCTTGAAACCTGTTTCCTGCATCTTAAATCTGTCTTTCTCTATTTTCTCACTGGTCAGTTGGTATAAATCATCGTAGTATCCTAAAATTAACTTGTACTGTGCTGGCTTTCAGGATGTAAGGCTTTTACCTAGCAAGGATAGGAATGTGGAATGTCTCTTAGTACCAAGTATAGAAACAGCAGATGTGTTTAAACTGACTTGGAGATGGTGCATTCAGTAAGAGCAATTCCTACTACTTACTCAGGCACTTTATGTTATCAAAAGAGAGGTTTTCACCTAGTCCATCTAGGTTTGTAAAGAACCATATCAAGCCAGATCTGTGTGACTGCACCCCTATGGGTGCAGTAGTACATTGGAAGCACATACCAGAGTTGTCAGCTGTGCAATGATTCTCTCAGATGGTGCGACATGCACTAAGATGCTTTCATGTTTTTATGAGTTTTCCAGCCTTGACACCTCTGCATCAATGACATGAAAACATAATTTTTTAACAAACAGTTTCCAAGTGGAGTTCCTCATCACTAATGGAAGCATACTGACAAATCAAATTAAAAAAACCCAAGACACTAAATTGACAGCAAGAGCTTTTAATTCAAATTTTCTTAAGGAGCTGAGATTATAAACAACGGACTGATCTGTAGTGCAAATGAAAAAATGTTATTTG
Source organism: Heliangelus exortis (assembly GCF_036169615.1). Lineage (NCBI taxonomy): Eukaryota > Metazoa > Chordata > Aves > Apodiformes > Trochilidae > Heliangelus > Heliangelus exortis. The sequence continues at coordinate 58,046,533 of NC_092424.1, read as the reverse complement.
CTGTTCCATAATTTAGTTTTTATTGCTGTGTTAGCCCCAGTTTTATGCAATACCAAATTTATGAGAGACTGGTAGCAATGTCATTATCTGAATATCTGAATATGAACATGCTGATTGTTTTTTGAGTTACATCTTAGCCTTGTGGATTACATCCACTTTGGCAGCCAGCACCGATGCCAGGCATGATGTCTGATTTAGGCTAACCATGGTTTTGCAGATACAGCAAGGAGTGAAGGGAGTGGTCACAAGCTTGTTTAACTAGGTCATTGTTACTCCTATTTTCTTCAAATGTTGCTGAGTTTCAAATGGAAAATACTGGAAAAGGAGATTATTTTCTTTTTCTCATCCTCCAGTTGTCCTATTAGATACAAATTTGGAAGAAAAATAAATCTCCATTAAATAAATAATTATTCCTTTCACTATTTCCATCCCACTCAGTAGTACTCTATGACTTTCTCCCATTGCAATTTACTCCCTTCCCTCTCCTTATGTTCTTTCTCCCTCTACTTTTATTTGCCAAAATTAGAGGTATCACTGGGAGACTGAAGAAATGTTTACTGACCTATGTTTAGCTGCTCAGACTCAGAAGTCAGATCACAAGTCATAAGAACATCATGTTCAGTCCCTTGGGAACCAAGTCTTTGGGGAATTAAACTGTTAAAACGTTAATCTCTTGAACATGTATGAACTTCCTCACCCCCCCAACAGTGTGTAATTGAATCAACTGCACTCAGATTTCAGAGGGCTGGCAAAAAGCACATTGTTGATACAATGTGTGCTTACTCCTCCCTCAAACCCAGGTTTTAATCTGAAACTGGGAATACTCATTTAAGGTCAGTTTAGTGCACATGGTCAAAACTTATTTTTCTAGTGTAAGCATCTGAGCTATTTTTGCTGTAATAGTCCTGAAAAAACCCAAACAGCAAAATCAAAACTGGTCCAATGAACACACCTAAGATGGGAAATTTTGTTCAAAATGATTGAAGCTTGGCAATGCTCCAGGTACCTTGAAAAGGGCCATTAAACAGGAGTTGTTAGGGAATCTACATGGGCTTCACTATTAGCTTTATCTTTCAGGTATGTTTTCAAAACTTTATTTTACAGTTCCCATGCATTCATTTTCCCTCCCTGTTGTCTATAGGTCCAATAACCTGGGCAGCAGTTCTATAACAGGTACCAGTGATTCAATATAGGTGCTAAAATAAAGCCTGTGCTTTGGTCTTCTAGTTCTCTGTAAGAAGCTCATCCCTGCTCATATGCTTGGGATCACCCATATAATCCATATGATACTTGGAAGTATATGGTGAAAGGAACTTCTCCTATTTAGAGGCCTAGCTTGTTAAATAGGCCAGATGATGAAATAGAAGGCATAGGCAGAGCTATCAATTCTCCCTGTTGTTGTCACTAAAGTGCACTAGTAAGAGATGTTATGTGCTACTGAAAATGATCTTAAACAGATCTGTATCTATGGGGGTGGGTTTTTCAGAAATCCCTTCATCCAGCATCTGGCATGAGGATTAAATTCCAGTAAGAACAGTGGAACTGGTCAGTGCTGAGTTTAAACCAGAGTTTTAACTTGGTATTGCCCATGTTAAATATCACAGTTCTGCAAACTGCTGCCCAATTTCAGTTCCCTCCAGCTTTAAACAGCTTTTGAAGCATTCTTTCCAAAATGTTTCAAAAAACACTGAAAGGATCTTTTTTCATACTAAAGTTAAAAAGGAGAGGAAAAAACCAAAAAGAGAGAATAAACAAAACTATTATTTCTGAGAAGAAGCCCAAACAGATCCTAGTCTAAGTTACTTTAGTGGAAGGGGATTTACACCAGGAGCCAAATTTGATTTGTGCTTTGAAATAAAATTGTAGTATTCTTGTTATGCAAAATTTTTTACTTTTTTATGTATTTGAGAAACTCATGGACATGGGAAATTACCATTTACTGATGGAACCCCACTGTGTACTATTCCAGTTTAACCAGAGCATCCATATTTCAATGAACTGCTCCTTCAAAGTTCACAGGATGTTCACATTGGCTTAATTTCTTTAAGACAGGATCCATATCATTTTTAATTTTGCCTTAGTTAGCACAGCTGGTATCTCAAAAGTACTGCACAGGATTCAATTTTTGTTTGCTTTTGTCATTCTTGAGAGGTTTTTTTCCCTGTACAATAGCCATCTGTACATATATCATGGTTACAGTACTGTTTTTTGAGAAATGAAACAAAGATACTGAAGTTAAAACACTGGTCCATTTCCTTTGTCAGCAAAACAAACAAAAGCAGCCCAAGTAAAAGATTTTCTTAACTCTGAAGGAAGGTTTTCTGCCTCTGAAAAAAAGTGCTGAAAAATCCTCTGCTGTGGCTCAGTGTTGCCATTTCCTGTGTGACCTCTCCCCACCAAGTGCTGGACAGAAATGCTCCCTCAAGTAGGCAAATAAATAAACAGAGGCAAAGATTTCTGGTGGTTAATTGTGGACATCACCACAGAATTTATTTGCATCCCAAGATATTTAGTTAGAAACTTCAGAAAAATTAGTATAGCACCTGAATTATGCCATTCTTAAACCATTTAAAGGTAGTTTAACTATAGGCTAAATTTTTGTTAGTAGCAAGAAGGATTTTGTATACTTTATATACTAAAGCTTTAGACCCTGCTGCTATCAGGTGGTTGGAAAGGTCCTAACTGTTTGCTTGATGCTTGTGGTTTTGCTTGCTATCAATATTCTATCACAGGGTTCCCCAAGACATTTGATTAGACTACCTAAAGCCCCAGTGCAGACAGTGCCTCATGATCTCATTTCCCACATGATCCCTGTGGCCATCTCCTGGGCCCCATCACCATACAACATTTCTCTGGCAGTAATGAAAATGTTTAAATGGGAAACAATTGTATTTTAGGATTTTTAATTTTTTTAATTTTAATGATATAGCAGGGGCAAAGAAAAGTAACAGTCCGTTTGCATTGAGAAATACTGACTTTCACCACGTAGCCCTTTAGAAATAGTTTTCCTAGCTTCAATACCATGAGAAATGTTTACTTTGGATTTGGGGACGTTTGAAAACAGATCTTCCCTTTGCAATGAGAAACCTGAGAGTGGCATATACAATCATGCCAATTGCCAGTAGCTATTCAGCATGCTGTTTCTGACAGGGATCTCTATCAGCAGCTTCATAAAATGTTACAGAATCAACTGGCCACAGAAATGTTCTCCTTGACCCATGTTAGTTAGATGTTAATACCTTCCTTGAAGCCTAAGTCCCTCCATAAACTCCTGTGGACTTGAAGAAATGCTTATTTTGGACGTTCTTGTTATCCACACACCATACTGCTTTTTTATTCTTGCTGGACTCTTGACCTAAATGATGCTTTGTGGCAGGAATCCCATTCTGATTGCATGTTATTTCATTCATATTCCAATCCTCACGCCACAATTGGGAAGCCAAGCTTAGGTTAAGCTGCTAGCTATGGATGCCAGTTCTCCACTGTTTCTTTTTTTTTTTTTTAAATGTAAAAGAGAACTACCAAGATCAGCAGTACAAAGAGGATTAACTTAACAAAGATCTCATTCAATGGTGAACGAAACCAGCAATATTTATTTGTTAAATGGAAGTCTGCCTTGAACAACATTCTAGCTTTAGGACTGAAGGCAGCAAAAGAAAGATTAGACCAAATACAGAAAATGACATCTTTTGGTTATGAATGTGATAAGAAAAATACTTTGTCTTTTTGTTACTTAGCATTAGCAGTGCAAGTATCTAATATTTAATGTTTGGTTTATGTCAGTTAATTTAAAAGAAAAAGGTCCTTGCCTACCATCAGTACACAATCTCCTTCTGTTCTGGAATCTTTGAAATCTTTTGCACAGGCCCAATGTTTTACACCAACACTAAGTGTCTTAAATTCTTAGTAACTGAAGTATTGTACCAAGCTGGAAAGAAAATACCTAGTGGTAAGTATGCACATTGTAGTTAATAAATATAAATAGAAGATTTTCATGTGCATTTAGTCTGAAGATTTTTGCAAATGTTATTTATAAATCTTTCTGCTTAGCAAAGTGTTGAATGTTGCTGAATCAGTGATAGTAATTTGCACTGCACCTGTATTCCTTAGGGTAATACAAATATGATGCATACCGCAGGAGAACTGTGCTTACCGTAGTAATCTTCTATATCCACATATTTATTATCTATTTGATTTGGAGACTGATGCTGTCTCAACATCTGCAGAAAATTGCTTATATGGTTACTACTGTACTAAGACTGGGGTCTGTAGGTAGCATTTGCACTAGAGACATTAAGGCCTGTGTGACATTTCCCTAGTGCTGCACAAAGAGGTAGATTTTTTGTGGGGGAAAAATGCAGTTACCTACTAGTAACTCAGTGTGGCCAAAAAGCTTCAGAAAATACTCCTTTCTGGAGCACTTATCTGACAGTGCCTGCCTTCTCTGATGCCTGGCTGCTTATTCCAGCTCCTGCACCTGCTTGTCCACTTCTTCTGGCTTTCCTGGCTCTCCTTTCCCTTCTGTTTTTCAAACATATCCACTTTGAAAATAACCCCATTGAAAACATTTTGTAAAGCCAGAGATGGGTTAGCTAATCTGAATTTTGCAAAGAATCTAACATTCTCTCTCTTAGTTTGGTCTCTTCCTTTTTTCCTGTTTTTAATTTTTCATAAGGGCTTTAATATAAAGACTTTATTATTTCAGTGTTTACAAATTATGTAGCATAACATGGTACAGCGCACATTTTTGTCAGCCTTAAAAAGCAAGATATTTTTCTGACACTGCAATTCTCCACCATTGTCTGTGGCTAATGAAATGTGGGATAGGACACATTTACTGCTCGAAAATGTGGAAGAGTAGCATGTATTCCTCTTTTTGTGACTTATTCATCTGAATTGCAATTTCATTAACAATTGAATATAAAAATGCTGTGTAACTAGTGTTAGTAAAGGTAGTGCTTTAGTGTTCTGTATACTGTCTCACTTTTCTGTCTGGATTTTATAACCTAACTTTAAGCCAAGACAGTGCTGAATATCCTTCCTCAGTTGGAATCCGATCTGATGCGAGAAGGCTGCCTGTATGATTGAGGATTTCCACTCTATGAGTGTGAATTCTCACTGTGTACTGTGAGGCATTTCAGAGAGACAGGAAAAAGACCAGTTCCAGTAACAATGCTGATCACAAACCGGGGACCCAGAGCATCCCAAAGAAAAGGCCAGAGAGAGCATTTTCAAAGTAAAAGAGAAGAATTAATGTCCAGAGGACCACTGTGCTCAGACCAGCTTGACTGAAGGCAGGCTGCAAATCATGTGGATGCTGCTTCCAGCTGTCTCTCCAGGGCTAACCTGAATCCTGCAAGCCCTGGGTCTCAGGTGTGGAAAATGCTAACCTTGAAGTGCTATCCTCCCCCACAGCCTACTCAACCTGACTTTCTTGGCAGCTTCCTTTTCTCCCACAGTGTCTTAGTTTGTGCAGTCTTTTCTCACCACGTCTGTTTGTCGCCTTAGATGCAAAGACTGAGAAGGAATGGGAGCTGCAGGCATGACCAGACAGCTGAGGGTGAAGCCACATATTACCCTGTAAAACTGGGGAGCTCGCTTCTATGCTGCCAGCATGTCTGGAAAACCATGACTGCATGTGAAGGGAGAGGGGGGGGTTCACATCAGCATTTCTGTGAGAGAAAGAGGGGGGGAAAGTAGGAGCAGAGAGCTCTTCCTTCACTCTGCTGGGATGGGACACTGGGGTCCAGCTGGGAAGGAGGGAGGATGGTGGTAATATGACTACAAAATTCAAAGGGGATAATGTCCTAATAAGAAAAAAGATTTTCCAGGGTTTGATTCTTATTGTATATATTGGGGAGGAGCAACAGGCATCTAAAGTAGTAGGTATGATTTCTAAGGTAGTGGAAATTGTAAAAGTGGCCAAAGAAAATGTCAACACTGCCTGATTTTCTGTCCTTGTTCAGTTTTGTGCTGCCCACTGCTAGAATGCAGACAGTTCAATCAAAAGAGATTCAATAAAGGCTCTTCCAAATAACCAAGCTTGAAATAAAGTGATGAGGCATCTCAAAGAGTCTCAGATAAGTCATATTCAAAGCAACTAAGATCTATGTCAGTAGTATCCCTCCCAACTAGGATAATAGTGAATGTCTGAGCACAAGAAGGGGGAGACTTAATTTAGGGTGAGCTAAATGATATAGTAAATACATAATATGGGAGTAAAAGTCTTATTCGTATCACTGGATATTTTTTTTTCAGTTATTTCAATAGTACCAGCATTTCACATGATTTGTTTTGTTTCAATTATTTATTTTTCCTCAAAAATGTTTTATTAGTATAGGTTCTTAGGAAGTTGGTTTGACCTTCAGATCTCTAAGGGGATCTACTCCCAGCACAAATACCTCAAGAGAGCAAAATGCTTCGTAGTACCATGCTTAGGCTCCATGGTCAGAATCTTTTGTCCTTTTGAAAAATATTCTGCTTTTTCAGGTAATTACTTTTTTGAAGTAATGGAGCTACTAATTGTTTGAGGATTTCAAAATCTGAAAAAGGAGTCCCTCCTAAGGAGGAAAATTGTGATTCTTTGTTCCACTCCTGGGATTTTAGATAGCATACCTCACAGCTGTGCTGACTGTGATGACTGTTGTTTTCATGATGTGTTAAAGTTGTTGGCTTAAGTCTTAATATATGGAATTTGGTATTTATTTTTTATCTGGAGGAAGGAGGGGAAAGAAGATAGGGCAGTCTTATTGGTTTTTTTGTCAATTGAAGTTTTGTTTTCACAAATAATAACAAGCACAAGAACTAGAAAAATATTAAAGATTAAAATTACTTTCAGAGATCTTTAATAATGTTAAAAGCAAGGATGATTTGATGTAGCCAATGTCCCAAGTTAGTCTATCTGTGCTTGTTTTACACACGCATGATATCAGTAGGAACTCTTTTTATATATAAAAAGAAAAGCAAATTTCTTAGTTTATATATACTAGGAAAATATTTGTTTACGAAGTCCATGCTGTGGATTTTTCCAGTGTTTTCTCTGACTAGGCCCTCGTCTCTCTGTGGTTAGCCAAACTGGATGCATGGTTCATGTAGTTTAAGGATTGCTTAATTTAACAAACCTCTGTGCCCTGTATTTTTCATTTATGCTGCTGGCACATCACGCCAGCGGCTGGATGTGCATTACTAATACAGTGGTTTTCATTTTGATTTTGCCAGCTTCATCTGAATCATATGTGCAGCTAAGCCTGCAGACTTAGGATGTTGAGAAGGAAAACTTCCTCCTTCTGTTCCTGTTAGTGAAGAGACTGCGGGTGAAAACAGTGTCTGTGTAGTGTAGCAGAGACAGAAATGTAGCAGCATTGGTCATCATCCCCAAGTCCTGTTTCCAATCTAGCATCGGGTGGTTGAGCTGAGCTGTCTGAGAGGAACTGCAACATTTGGCCCTCAAATTCATCTCTTCTAATGTAAACCACAAGGCAAGATCTACATGGCTTAGAGTAGCACTCTAAGTAGTTGAAGTTGTTTTTTATTTACTCCAATCATTTCCATGGTGCAGTTTAGTAATTGACACCAAAATAAGTTGTATATCAGTACTATTGCAGTAGTTACAGATTGCTGTGCAAAGGAAGGAACAAGCAGGGTGGGATAAGAACAGTAGATAATCTCTTACAAATAGCTTTATCATCAGAAAAAATGCACCTGGAACCAAACTCTAAATATCAGTCATCTTCTTCTGTCTCACTCCTTTCTCTTAACTCCCCTCCCCGCAAAGAACTAAATTCTGTGTATAAGGGGACTTAGACACAAAAAATGTTTATGACAGAGCTGTTTAAGTTTCTTCTTTTGTATATGTACTGTATACACATCAAATCCTTTTTGCTATTTGTGTTCATGTTTTAATTTGTCTTACCTGAAAATGTCATAATCACAGCCTACACCTGAGGAGTCATTGCTTACAGTTTACAGGCCTAATTCAGCCATGCACACAAATTGAAAGTGAGATTTATTTAGAAATTAGAGCAAACCCTCATGTATTGACGTAAAAGCCACAGGGCTTCCATTTATTCAGCTCTTAACTTTCTTTTAGCCAGGTAGGGAATGAGCCAAGAGGCAGGCACAGTAGAAAAAATATTTGCTCAGAGGAACTGGAATTAGATTAGGAGTTTAGGAGACACTAAACTGAGAAAACAGCGGGTTCAATGGAAGGGCTATGGAAACATAAGTACATTGATAGGGGTATTTGGGGGGAGTAAGAAAAGACTTTTAAAAGGCTGTGAAAGTGTTTAAATGAACAGGAAGGGCTGTTGCAGGGTTTCAGAGAGTGGATTATTCTGCTTACTGGGTTTGACAGAAGCCGTGTCTTCACACCCCACCGTCTGAAAAAGCAGGTAGAGGAAAAGGCTACCAGGTCCCTGAGCTGTATGTATTCTATCCATGAACTGGCTTTCATTTGTGAAGTCTTTCTAAGCGACATTTCTTCCATAAAGGGACTTACCACATAACTTTTGGGCAAGTTCTGCCTTGAGTGTGTCATACTGGTGAGCATATCCTGTGACAGACCTCTGAAGTCAGGGCAGTTTCAGAATTAGTCTGAGCCTCCCCAGGCACTTACCAGCCCTGACCCTCCAGAAACCCGAGGAAATTGCTGGGGACATGCTGCTTGCTTATCCACCTCACTGGTTATCAAGTTGCTCAAGGACATGGGGGTTTAGAGGAGGACTATACGTAGACCAGCATTCTTGGGACATTATGGAGCAAGAAGAGAATATTAATATCAGGAAACCCAATACTGATTTGCAGGTCATCAGCTGCCGTGTACCTATGCATGAACTCACATGATGGCATCTGTGATGCTAATCCTGAAAGTTACAGATATCCGACCTAATTTCCTAACACCCATCTTCATTACCACTGTCTGACTAAATCTCTGAAGAATGCTATAACCTTCAGGAAAGATAAACCACAAGGATAGAAAAGGGAGAGCTGCCTGCAGTGAAAGATTAAGGGGGCAGGATACAGCTGAAACTAGTCCTTACCAGTCTAAGGAAACAAAATCAGAAACACAATGAACGGGAGACATTATGGTTGAATAGGAGAAACAGCCTCTATGTGCTGCCCAGCAGCTGTACAAGAAGTTAATGAGAATAACTTTCCTAGGAAGAGGTAGAAAGACTTATCATGTGAATAAAAGACCAAGAAACTGGTAAGGATGTTAAAAAGAAACACTGACTAATTGTGAAAATTAATTAATATTTAAATAGGATGGGGGTTAAGATTTAATATCAAAGTTGCCCTAAAACTGTCTGAGAGGAAGCTCTGATCATCAAACCAGATTGTTAAGACTTGCTACTTTTGCTGCCTTCAGCACTGACCAATTTACCTTGAAATTACTGACACCCTTCCTACCAGGTTTTTACTTTAACAGAACTGAGGAGGCAAACTTTGTGTTCTTCATTACTAGCATCTAAGCTGCCATGGTATCAGCACTGCTGCAGCCATGGAAGCTCAGGGATATGTGAGAGGCCAAGCTAAGAGGGAAAGACATGCAGTTTCCTTGGATAGCTGAGGAAAACAGACAAGCTTTACAGTTCACATGCCTTTCCCAGTCAGCACTCCAGCAGTCAAGCTGGGTGAGGGTGGCTCAAGTATTCAGTTCATATCGATGCCTGGAATGGCGAAGCAGAACTCGAGAGCTGGGTTGCTCGCAGTGCTGTCTCCCTCCACCTGCTGTTTGCTCTGTCTCCTGCAATGACAAGATAAGCCACCACTGAAGTGTCCCTGCACATGAGCAGGGGGCAAATTTGGCAGCCAGCACTTGTCTTTCATTGCAGAACACTTTCAAATCCATGAAAGAAGATCACTATAAAAGATGTCGGTATTTATTTTATGGTACTGCTAGTGCAACAGCTGCTAGACAGTATGTGGCATCATTTGAAATGTTCTCAGGAAAATTTGCTATTTGTTCTAGGCACTGACTGCTTGAATAAACCTCATCAAAAGTCAGTGTATGCAGTATGATCCTTGGCAAAAAATGCTTGTTTTCTCAAATTTTCTTGTTTTCTCAAATACTTGTTTTCTCAAATTTTGCAAATTTTGCCATTAGTTTGAATAGAGCTATAAGGTATGCTTAAAATATTTTCTTGAAAATTTCATCTCTGATAAATTTGCCATGCTGTTAGCCTTGAAATTAAACCCAAATGAATAATTGATTTTGAATCATTTGGATGCTGCTTCTTTTTCTTCTCACAAGATAACCAAAACTCTTTCTCCTTGTGCTTTTCTCAAGTGCTTTTCAAAAGCATTCAAACATTCTGTGAGAGAATTTTATAGAGTTTTATAGAGCACGTGGTATATGTGTTGCTATATTATTTCATTGTTAATGTCAGATGTCAAATGGGTTCATTTTCACTTTCAAATAGGTTAAGGATAAAACCAACCAAAAAAAAAATATTGTGCTATATGGTTGTAAAACCCAACAGCTTTCAATCCTAGCACATTTAGTGTAATATTTTGTTTTCAATTAATGTTTAAACCACATCATCCTGACTTTGCTATCTGTGGATAGCATCAAAAGCAAGGGGCAGAAACATGAATAAAGCTTGTAATGTGGATTATTGCAGAACCAGTGTCAATGAATAACTGCAGACTTTTTTTGTATTATTCAGCTTTCTCTGCTGGAGTATTTGTTTTAATCTTTTGTCCACCACTTTAGCAAAAACATGTCACTACAGACTGTGTATTTTGTAAAAACATGCTTTGATAGCTACAAATTAGAATTTATACCTAAAAAGTGTAGCAGAGTCTTTAGATGCATTAAAAATGTCCACTCCATAAACTGAGGGGGAAATCAGGTTAAAAGTGGTGTCTTGACTTGGAGTTATTTTTTATGTTTTGTACGCATTTTAGGGAGGTGCTTTTCAGGAGTTAGGACCTGAAAAAAACGCACTTTTTATTTAAGTGTATTGTCTAAGTTCAGTTTCGAAATCTACTCCAGGAACAGACTTATATGAGAGCTCCAGCAGGCTTTCTTCTTTGCCTGCCACAGGCACACGATTGCTTTCTGAGCTCCCAAGCTCAGCACAGGCAGCGTCTCTGAGGGCAGGGTCTTTGGGACCTACTGTGTAGTTGACGCTGCTGTCAGCTCAGGATTGCAAGTGGGGACTGTAGTCTGTTCAGTTTTCCATTAGATCTACAAGTGCTTAGGGAGGGAAAGTGGCCTTAAAGGGTGTTAATTAATGCTATCTGGTTCTAGAGCTGGCTTGAGGCAGGAGCCTCCACTGTTTAAAGGGTCCCTGTGCTTTCCAGTGGGCTGTATAGTGGCTGAGCTAAGACCTGCAGAGGCTCTAACGAGTGAACAGTGAAAGAAAAGTCATGAGACAGAAAGCTTGGTTGGGAAAAGAGGGGTGATAGGGCTGTGTGTGAGGTTTGAAAGTGGCCTTTAGAAGATAAGTACAAATGTAACTATTGAACACATTCTGCTGCTGCTTTTTCCTGCTCTTTGAAAAGGAAGGATGGCCTTAGATTCAGGGTCGCCTTATCGCAACCCTGGCCCAAAATCACATTTTCTGATATTCTCTAAGGACTTGGAAGGTAGAGGTGGCAGAAGATGTTGATAATTCGTCAGAGAAAATGTGTAGATCCCTCCAATATGGTGAAAGGTCTCTTTAGGCAATCACAAAAACTTGCAAAATGATCCTAACTTCTGCATATTCATTCTGGCAGATGTGGCTCTTCAGTTCCTTCAGAACCCAGGAGAGGTGGCAGATTTCTTCTAGAGTGAGGAAATTAATCCTCAATATCCTCTCCAGGGAAAATACAAGAAGAGTCTGAATTAGGAAGGCAGCTTTCATTGGTATGTGTTGCAGTTCTATCCACTGTGAATTCTGAAAAATGAAAAAAAGTTAGATTTAGGTTTTGTGATGAGAGTCCAAGTGCTTTTTTGAAGGAAGCAATTTTCATGTGTCATGAACTGACACCACAAGTGAAGCTTTGCCTTTGTAAGCCCTGCTAAAATGAATGATGGAAACTCCACATACCCAAAGTATGTGACCCTGATTTCATTAGGTGCTCTGCTGGTGGGGGGCTTTCTGTACTGGACTCTGGCCAGCACCCCCAGTTTGTGGTGTCACCTTTAATTGCTAACCTTAATAAAACCTAAAATATATTCACGGTCTCCATTTCTTGGAAACCCAAATACAAGAGGGACTGACTTTCATAAAGTGCTTTGGCAATATGCATTCCCTAGTTTATCCCATCAGATTGGACCACAGCTGTGCAGGACATGCTGTACTTCCTCAAGGGCACTCTCCTAAATGAGCCAACAATATCAAAGCCTTGTGGGCAATGCAAACCAGTGCTGCACATACTTTTAGACTTCACATATATGTAATCAGCATTTGCTTATTTGCTGCAGCATCTCCTTTTAAAACATTATAAAGCCTTTTTTTTTTTTTTTTTTTTTTTTTTTTAAGTAGACGCTTTGATTTCATGAACTTCATGTCAGGGTTCTCCCTGAGTGCTCTAAGGGAGAGTGCTAAGAGCGCCACAGGGTTCTTTAGTAACTAGAAAGAGTAGTAGTTGGCTTGTCCAAATCATGAGAGAATCTTTAGATATCTTCTGTGTGTGTGTGTGTGTGTGTGAAGTCTAGATTGATCAGCTTAGCATTTTTTGGTTAGAATATTTGACTGTATTACGTTTTGGTAATAGAATTTATATTTGAATGCCTGGTTCCTGGAAGATACTTCTGCCAAAGTTTATTTTTGTGCTCTGAAGTCTGAAAGGATTAGAATTCAATATTTATTCAATTATGCAGGACGAAAGCGCCACGCTTTTTTCTTTTTTTTTTCTTTTTTTTTTTCCTTTTTTTTTTCTTCTTTTTTTTCTTTTTTTTTTTTTTAATGGGAAAAAAATCAAGGCTCATGCAGTAGGGACAAGAAAACCAACTTGTGTAAGATCAGTAAAAACAGTACTTGCTAAATTTGTAAGCAAATTGACCTGTTCTACTGTGGACCAACTCACTGGTCCTTTGTTAGAGTCACCCTTTATATCAAAAGATATCAAAAGAAAATTCCCACAGCATTGGACACGGTTGCTGTACTTAAACAAGTTAATTCTCTCCAAGCAATTACCATGAAATTGTTTATCAGCAGCAGTAACCTCTGTGAAATCTCACATGCCACATCCTGATTTACCTACTTTATCTCAGATGCTGCTGTCTGGGAAGGCTGTTTTCCTTATTTAGGCAGCAGTCCTGAATTCTCCACAGCCTGAAGGAAATTGAGATTACCGGTTAGTCTGCTCATCTTCTTCCCTGAAAGCATCTCCAAAATAGATTCAGGAAGCACAGGTATAACAGGACAAGGGCAGCAAATATTAAACTAGGATATTTGAGATTATTGCAAGGAAGTTGTTTTGTATGACAGACACCCCTAAGAGGTGTTTCAGACTTTCAGCTGTCAAGGACTCCTGATGGAGCATCTGCTGATCTCAGAGTGAGGTCCTTCGGGCTCCTGAATTTGACACATTTACAAGTACTCATCTCCCTTTCCCAGTCCTCTACTGCTTTTATTTGGTAAATATAACATTAAACAAAAACAGTCTTGGTGCTAGAGCTACATTAATAAATTGCTTCTTTAAAAAAAAAAAAAAGATTCAAAACTTTTGATTCACCACAGCTGTTTAAAAAATGCACAATAACTTGTTCATCAAAAAGCTATTTAGCTTCCTTTTAGATGGAAAGCTGATAAAATTCATTCACAGCAGAGATTGAAAGTGGCAAGCTACAGATAAATATGCTGTAGGATGTGTAGCATATTGCAAGTTATAAAATCAGTGAGTGGGGAAAAGCTTCTATATGACATGTTCCAAGAAGTATATGTCATGAAGAAGCAAATTAAACATACAATTGAGTTGATATAAATACACTGAATAAATTCATCAAATGGTACCATATTCAGTAGAATAAAAAGAAAATATAAAATAATAAGTGCCAACATTACTGAACAGGGTAAAATTCTTCATTATGCTGCTATATAACCGATCACACAAATCAAACATAAGTTGTTAAACAAAGCAATTGAATGACACCTGAAACAAGCATGTGAAAGATACTGAATCAGGGAAATCACAGGACCAGATGAACCACGGAGTAACAGATTTTGCTTGGCAAAAACTATAGGTTCCAACACATCAGCAGAGGTGTAGGTATCACACAGAAGCTGTAGTTTAAGTACCAACACATCAGCAGAGGACTGTATTTAGATGCCTTTGCCATAGAATGTAAAGAGATGGGAAATTTTAACAGTGAAATTATAGCATATTGTTCTTATCACATTTCAACTGCTAAATACTTTTCCTTAATTTCTTTGAGATTATTTTGCTTTATGTATGAGTTGCATTTTTCTGTGGCTTTTGTGAAAACAAAGTGACTGAGAGGTGAAGTAAAGTTCTAATTTAAATCCTGAGATTTAAAAAAATCTATTTTTTCAGTGAGGGAAAGTGTGATGATGTGATGCCAATACGGAAAAAAGGTAGGATTTTGAAATCTAAATATTCTTTTAATGTCTAAAATTAACATATTTGAATATCATTATATTAGGATTGCACTACACAGTAAATTTGGATGGGATTTACAGTGCTTTTGCTACTTATGCTCACACTTCTTGAAATCTGACTCTGTAATCAGGAGAAAACAATCTTATCTTTAGAGAGTAGTTATGTTGACAGTAATCTCACTTTATGAGAAATATCTGAACGTCAGTCTCCTAGTCTAAGTCCTTTATAATCAGTGGATAGGGATGAGCTCTTCCAAAAGGTACTTCTGCCTGTTCTAAAGATGAATAAGTTGAAACTTTTTGACTCAGATGAGGATCCTAATAACAAATGAAGTTATGATGAATCAATATCTAAGTGTCTTTAATTGAGAAATTAATGCTGAAAATTCACACGATAACCCACTTTGCATAAATTTCCTCACACAGACAAGTCTACAATGAGTCCTCTTGACTTCCTTGTCAGGTTAAGTAGGTGCCTTTCAAGAAATGCCAGTGTTGATTATATACTTAAATCATAAGATATAACAAAGAGAGAAGAGTGCAAATATTAAAATTTATTTATTATTTTTATGCAATGGTTTCCATAATCTGGATTATAGATGATTTCCCCATGCCTAAGATTCCTGTAACTTCAGCATCTTCACTTCTTTCTTCACAGACTTCACTCCTTTGACACGCTGTTGTTCCTCTGCTGTGGAAATAAAAAATGTGTCTTGCTACAGTTCTAGATGAGGATTCTTACACGAGGGTGCTGACAGTTTTGAAGAGGACTTTGCCCCATAAACAGTCTTGCCTGGGAGGTCTGAAGGGATGTGCGGATTCAAAGTTCACAGAATTTAGAAGTAATTCAATGATGATTTTTCTTTCCATCCTGTTATGCTGTTAATCTTCCAGAAAGTTCTTTTTATTCTCTTTACCCTCAGGATTTCCTTTCCATCCCAAAATTGTTTATATTTTTTCTGCATGTAGGGTACTTGTCAATGCAACATTCTAGCAAGAATATCTGAGAGAAAAATATCTGGTAAGGGCTGGTATTCATTTCCTGAATATGGTCAAAAGATGTGTCTCTGTTAGACAAGCAATTTTCCCCCATTCATTTTAGAGCTGTTGTTACAATTCTTTGCCTCTCTAGATCTTCCAAATAATATTGAACAAACCTTATCAATGTCCAGCATTTGGTAACAAGTCAGTGTTCTTGAAGGTAGGACCTGACCCTGAGAAACAGACTGTATCTCCACTTTCAGCACTGAATCTTCTGTACCTGAGAAGGTTTAATTGTTCTGTGCCTCAGTTTCCTCACCTTTAAAATAGAAAAATTAAACTATCAACAGCTGTGTTAGAATTTGAGATACAGAAATGGAAATGTTCAATCCATACAACAGTATAATTCCACCATAATGGGGAGATTAGCTTTTTTAAACTTCCTCAAAATTCTGAATAATTTTCCAGAGGGAGGTTGTGTGACATGTGGAAACTGATTGTTCAAATTACCTATTTTTTTCTCTTCTTGTTGATCATTTCTGTATTTTTGTTCTTTGTTGACACAATTCATAATATTTGATGTGAAGACTTAACTTCATTGTCAACACCATACAGCGTACTATAGTGTTCTTGTATGAAAATAATCTAGAGGAAAGATTTTGCTATATTACTTGTTTATTTTATACCTTAGTGTGCATTTTGGTAAAATTCATAGTGTGCATTTTGGTAAAAATTCATCATGAAAGGTTTCCCGAGGACAACATACTGCAACGTAGACTACTGGAGGAGAAATAAACTTCTGAAATGGCTCAGAATGAATATAATCCTTAAATCATTATGGCAAGGTCCACTACCAAAACTGGAACACTTTCATATCAGTAATGTATAACTATTACCTTGCTGACTGCAGGAGCAGCTTAGAGTGAGAAGGGGAGCTGAATGAGCTCCCTGGGTGAGAAGTGCTTTTGCAATAGTGATAAAGTTGAATTTCAGGTCACAGCAGACCTCGATCTAGAATTTCTGCCATGGTGCTTTAAAGGCTAGAGAACTGCTAAAAGTTTGATGATCTGATTCCAGAGAGCTGTGTTACCTTAGCACTTAATTTATGGTTTGTTGTGGAATGTGATAAAATAGAAGTGGTGCTTTGAATATTCGCCTCATTAAAACTTTGTACCATAGGAAACTAACTCAAGATCAGACGTTTGCAGATAAAAACAATGTATAATATGAAAAAAAAAATGGTTGTACATTTAAACACTTGCCTCTTTATTTTTACCCACTTAATCTTTGCTCTGGAATGTTCAAACCTTACAGAATGTTCATCTTCACTAGGATTCATGTTTGAAGTCATTAATAGATACATGTTCATAAGATTAAGAACTCTGTCATAATAGAAGATTTTTCTTGTGGAAAATTTTACGTGGATTTAACCATGAGATAACTTCATATGACAGAGAAATGAAACAAAAGATGATGTACTTCAAATAAGAAAAATTGTTTCTCTTCTCTCATGGAGTGCTAAAATCAGGCAAAAAAAGGAAGGTGTATGCCCAGTGGAAGCTAGGTCAAGTGACATGGGAAGAATACAGAGACACTGCAAAAAACAGACTGTAAGAAAAGTGTATGAGAGGATTTTTCTAAGAATCAAGATTTTTCTAAGAATCAAGAATCCGTGACAGGGACAAGAAATACTTTATAGAGGACTCAGATAGAAATATATCAGGCACTTGAATTGTCCCACATGCAGATTGAATAATCAGGAGACATCTCCTGTTGGTGGCCCAGGAAAAAGTGTCCTTCTTGAAATTTAGAAAGATTTGTTTATGCTTACTAAAAATATTAGCTAGAAAGAAGAAATACCCCATGTGTTGAACATTATAGATATTTCCTTGAGGAAGTTCTAGCATGCACAGTGGTTTATTTATTTATTCATTCTTCTATATCCACAAATGGCGTAGTAAACACTGACAGACATCTGTGTAGTGTGCCATGGCAGTAAGTGGTCTATAGTGAAGTAGAGGCTTCTACTGGCAACTATTGGGTTCTGCTGTCCCTTCATCTAAACAATGGGAAAAAACTGTCACAGTAACAGAATGCTTTCAGAAAAAGGATGCAAAATCTGTTATCAACTTTTGTTTTGCATCATTGTTTTATAGAACACCATTAATGAAACGTGAATTTTAAACAGGCTGATTTTCAGTTTCAGATATTCAGTAAGAATACCTTCATTTACAGAAAATATTATCAGAGTAATCAGTGCAAGATGTTGGTGTAAATTCCACATTCAGTGTCCTTTGTGCTATGTATTACATGCTTGATGGTATGAACAAAAGTTTTTCTGTACTATCTAGTAAACATAAAGGTAAGAAAGAAAACCAAAATAATTGTGGAGACTTACACATTTTAAGGTAAGAACTAGACAAATGAAACCACAAGTCCCCCTCCACAAATCCCCTTCATGTCCACCTTTTATGAAGGATATTCTTTGTCTACCCAATTAATTTTAAAATGTGAATATATGAAAATGCAAAAAACTATACAATATAATTAATTTAATACAAAAAGTGCAAGAAACAGTGAATTTTAAATCCTAAATGATGTTTCTAATACTATTTTTGTGGTCAAGTTATTCAGCTTCCCTACTTCAGTTTCTCTATAAACTTAGTCTTTGTAATTGATGCAGAGCTTTGAGGAAACATTGAGAAAGAATTAGGTTAATTTAAAATGGAATGAAACTTAGTAGTAGAAAGTACTAATCTTGTTGATAATGAGAATGTCCTTTTTCAGATTCAGTATTTCAGGCTATTTCAGTACCTGATAATAAGAAAAGAGAGAAAAAAACCAGCATAGGTTGGTTAACTGGAAGGTTACCACAAGTTCCCTACTTGTGGATGTGAAGAAAAGACGAACACAATCCCAAGATATATCCAGAGAAGTATTTTCTAGAAAAGATTAGATACCTCATGAAAGTTTTCATCTAGAAAATTGTGTGCAGTTGAATGAAATGGAATAGAGATCTGAAGAAGGCCTGCAATGACAATCGAGCAAGTTGGGAAACTGTTACAATAAATGATAAAAAGAGCTTGATTTGTTTACCCTAGCAAAGTGGAGAATAAATAATGATTGTTCTCTATAAATGTACTGAGGAGGTGCATTTATATAAGAAAAACAGAATAGCTGTTAAATTTGTCATAAACTTAGGTGGGAGATAGAATAATGTTTCTAACCACCAAAGGTACAAGAGTCTGAAAGAGGATCCCAGTAGGAGTAGTGTAGGTAGGCATCTTAGCTACTTTTGATTCCTTCATGAAAAGGTCTATATTACATGGAACAGCAAGAGATTGATAGGCTTTTATGTTGTCAGATATGTAAATTCAACAGTATAATTCCACCTAAGTTTCTGTTATAAAAATTACTTTCTAGTGAGAGACAAGAATACCCACGATTGGTTAACAGAGGAAAATTCGAGAATGCCCGTGGTTTTAAAGGGGGAAATTTGCAGTTTGTTGCTCGTCTTGATTTTCAGTGAGAGAGTCATTATGAAATAATGACCTGGCTGAAGATCACGATCCTTGTTTTATCTAGGATTTGTCTGGAATTTGGTTTAAGGTAGCAAGAAGTTAGCTAAGTGCCACAATTTGTAACATTTGAGAGTGATTGTATCTGTCCTTGAAAAGAAATTGTGCATGGATATAAGATCGTTGACTTGTATTCAGCCCAGTATGCCTGAGGTAGGATTGGTAAACTATACAAGGTAATTGGATATAGATAGAGCCTATACCTACTCCTTTTGTTCAGTGTTCCTGGTTTTTGTAATTAATGTTTATCCTATACTATAGTGTTGATGCCAGCCTGCTATGAAATAATCATATTCCAGCATTGCTGTGGAAAACTATTCTCCAGTTTTGGTATGCAAACAGCTTTGGTCTGCTTTGAACACAGACCACGTCTTTTTTCCATTTTCAGATTAGATTGTTTGCACATATTATGAGAAACTGAACTTTAAATCAATCCAGAAACCATAGCTGGTACAGAATGTGACACCTGAAACTTTAAACAACGTGTTTTGGCAGCATGCAGGCCAAACTGAATTCTCACAAATGTGCGTGCAAGTTTCCAGATGCAATCGAAGATACAGTTTATTTTGCAAGAATGATTTTGAACCTGCATGTTTCAGAAACAGTTTTGTTCCCTAAACTGTTCTGCCCCAGCTCTGCTCAGTGCAACCATTTGAGCTGGTTAAAGAATTAGAAGAAATGAGTGAAAAAGCAAAAGAAAGAACAACTAAATATATGGGGTTTTTCTTCTTCTGGGGACTTTCAGATTTGAATACAGATTGTTCTGTCTCTTGTTTGGTCTTCTGTTACCAAAATTTAATCTGGTTGTGTGCTCAAGAGGCCATTAACGTCCTTACACAAACTGTGAAAAAAAATGCCATTTTTAAGAGAGGACAGTGTTGCTGGTTTTTGTTTTTCTTGTAGAGTCATTTTGTTTGAATGAGAGTATTCAAGCAACATTTAAATATCAGGTTAAAGACGCATTCTCTTCTTTTATATGTTAGATTTTTTGACATAAAAACATGTAAATCCTTGCATTTCATTAAGTAATGTGTGACTGAATTCCTGGAGAAACTAACTATCCCTACTGTTCTTCAGAAGACAGGACTTCAGTCATTACTTCTTTCCTCAAGATCCCAGGCATCATTATTTGAAACATCTATTTATTACACTCAGGATATGAAAGATATGTATAAAAATCAAATGTCAGGGTTTCCTCTGTTTGTTTTTAATTCCAAAGAAAGGCTCTCATTCTTTCTTGCATGGGGATTTTGAGGAAGATGACAAATAAATTACAAAGCTTGAGAAAATTGCTTCCAGACAACATATGAAAAGAACAAAAAGCCACTGAAATTATTTGACTCAGCCTTGGTTTCTTCCAATGAAGGGAAAAAAAAAAAAAGATCCAGCTGGTCCCAGAAACAGGATTAAACTTGAGAATGAGCAGAGACTCTGATGCGTAAAATACAGGCTAAATGAAAAAGCTTTGTTTGTGTGCATACATGTGAAAAATAGCAATGTTTGTGTTTGTTGTTTGGTTGTTTGTTGGTTGTTTTGTTTTTTTTAAAATAGTTTTTACAATCAGCTCTTATGGGAAAAATATGTAGAAAAATATAAAAATGCCATGGTGGTACACTCTTCTGTATGGGGAGAGCTCTGTTAATACTTCCCAAAGTTGTCTCTTTGTATGATGTGAGCTCTGTGCTGCAAATCATATAAAGTGCACCAGGGCATCATCAGATCACATAGTGAATGTACCAGAACAAATAACAGAGGAAGAGCTGCACCTCTGCTGCTGCATTACTGTCTCTTGGCTCTCTTCCTACCATGGCATGAAGTATTAGATTCATCTGTTTAACAGGTTGCTTGGCCAACTGTTTCTAGCAGATGTGAGTCAGAGCTCGCAGTCCAGAAGTGCTTTAGAACTGTACAGCACTATGGTAACATGTAAGGCTGGTTGGGAGAGTATTCGTGGGTCAGACTCATATCCCATGCACAAGACCTGACACGAGGCTTCGACTAAATGGGCTTCTTCATGAGAGGGTGTTCATCTCAAGAAAGATGTTAGTATGTTGAATATTTCAGTGATAGTCTCTTCAAGGAAATGATACCACCATTTGGCACAAAAAAATCAATATATTTTAACTATAACCTTGCTGAACACAGTGCAAAATGTAGATGCAAGACAAAGTGCTCAATCCACAGCATGACTTGGACAGAAATGTTTACTTCTTGGAAGGGATGCACAGTTCAGTGACAGGACTTGCCCAAGCAGCTGATCAGATACCATCAGGAATGCAACTGTGAAGCCTCTTTCTAATGCCCCAGCTACTGCAATATGGGACCAACAATAGCATTATAACCTGTTCTTCCTTATTAATGAAATTTTAAGAAGCTGTCTTATGCAACACATGTTTCAGTTTATGAAAACCTTGATTTGGCTTGGGGGTTTAACTGCGATTTTCAAGCATAAAATTCAAACTCTTGCTATATTTAAAACAAATAAGTTGCAAAGGAAAAATACCTGCACTCTCCTTACTAAGCTGCGAAGGCAACTGAAAAGTTGACGATTTTCCTTTCAGCCAAGTCATCTCAAA
Source organism: Heliangelus exortis (assembly GCF_036169615.1). Taxonomy (NCBI): domain Eukaryota; kingdom Metazoa; phylum Chordata; class Aves; order Apodiformes; family Trochilidae; genus Heliangelus; species Heliangelus exortis. Next base: position 58,024,843 of record NC_092424.1, on the reverse strand, counting down.
CCAGTTGTAAGTCCCGAAGAGAAACAGCAGGGCTGGCTCATTCAAAAGCAAGGGCCTGAGGCAAAGCGAGAGCCTGGTGGTGCTACTTTCATCTGGTTCAGCTCAAGCAAACAGATGCACTCCTCATCTGAGGAATGTGAGGCCGTTGCCACAGGGTCACGTCCTGGGAGGGGAGCGTGGGCAGTGCCCTTTCCCTCCTCTTTCACAATAGAGTGGAAAAAGAGACATCCACCCATGGACTTGCATGCACGTGCCAGCTCACACACGTGCACAAACGGTATGTGCAGGCACACGTTCTTTTCAGTGTTTACCAAGCCACCTAGCCCACTTCACTTTCCTAGTGCTTTTTTTTTTTTTTTTTTTTTTTCTTCTTTCTTTTTTGTAATGTAGCTGAGGCAGATTTCTCTGATCTAGAAATCACAAGGGTTTCTGTCTCACTAGAACAACACCTGACTGCATCGTCTGTGCTGCTAGGTCACCAGTCCTACTTCTCAAGGACATTATTCTAGAATTATTTCCATAATTATGAATTTTTACCATCCTTCATCACTGTTTGAGATGAACTGGCATTAGTTTTGGTAGAATTTTAAAAAAAGGCAGAAAAAAGCGGTTCAAATAAACCCAGCTGAGCTTCCAGAAACATTTGATGCGATATCAAAATAGAAAAACAGATTTAAGGAAGTGTTTTATAGTTTACTATCTAGTGATAGGGAGACATGTTCTATAAATCACTGAAACTACAAGGGGAAATTGGCAAGAGCAGTGCCAAATGACACTGGGAAGCTGTTAATCACAATTCTCATCTATGCCTTTGGGTATTTTTGAGCTGTGCAATTTACCCTGAAACAGTCCTTAAATCAGGTTATCTATCTGAATTCTCTGAGGTGAACTTCTGCTATGGGGCACTTAGAAACCTGGTCCCACATTTTGCTGCAAAGTCTCATTGCTCTCTGATCAAGAATTCTTTGGGGAAAAGCCTGAAGCTGAAGATGAGGATTATGTTTCTGGTTATCTGTGGAAGTAAATCAGCAAATGAAAGGTCAGGATTCCTCAGTGAAAAAGAGATTCTAATTGAGTGAGTTTGGCTGTTGATTCTGTGAAATCTTGTTTCCCAAACTAAATACACATGCTTATTTCCTTAGACAGAACACTCACACCATCACAGCTCATCTGCTTTATTTCACTGGCAGAATCCCCGTGCTTGTGTGGTCTCAGTAATGCAGCCTACATCCCTTCATTACACAAACTCTCTCTAAACCACAAAAACTTTTCCTTATCTCAGTTACTAAACTCCCAAAAGACAGCAGAGTACAGCACTGATGCTGTCTGGCATTTCTTTGCTTTACCACTCCATTCAGATGCTGCAGCAGACCAGCAATGCTAGAATACAATGCTGAGCCCACCTCAGCTCACTAGAACTGCAGTCAAACTATCCATCACACTTCCCTTGCCTGCTCCCTTCATCACTGGAAGCACACGGAGGTACCAGCACAGCCACCATCTTGACTGAAGGAGAGATGGAGTCACCATTAATGACATGCTCCTTAGGATATTGCCATGGACTTTCTGCTCTTTCTGTGTCAATGCACATTTCTGTATCCTTCACTTTCCCTTTGGGTGTGTTTGTACAGTTCTCGTTTATTTCAAAGTGAATGGAGAATAACATCTAGAAAGAAGTGTTAAGTCCAGGAAAAAGTGTATACCATTTCAAAACAAAGAGACAGATGCCTGTAATAAAGTTTGTTGGGATGATGGAGAAGTTAATATTTCTTTAGAAGTAGCTGAATTTAGATTTTGCTTATAATCACTGGCTTATCAGAAGACTAACAAAGCATGAGTGCATTTCCCAGGCTCTGAGCAAAGCTGGTTTTCATGTCTTCACATTATAGCAGCCACCACAGTGATCCCTAGTTTCTGATAATATGTAGCCCATAGGTGTCTTTTACTTCTGATTTGCATTTTACAACTTTTTAAACCAGCTATTGACATGAGCTATCTTGCTTGACTTCATAACATAAGCTATACCACTTCATCTCCAACTGAGATGGTGTTATGTCCTTAAAAAGACACTCATGGTTTCAAGACATCAAGAGAGCTATTTAATTACTTTCACTTGTAGCTTGTTGCTGAATGATTCAATAATTTTAAATGTTTATGCTTTGGATTACTGTAATACCTATGAAATTTTGGCCTGGGCTCAGATCTCATTATACCAAGTTTCACAGGCACATAGGATAAAAAGACAGGGTGATTTGCCAGTCTGTGATTATTCAAAGAAGGAGTGCTAATCCCTTTCTTTTGGCCAGCATCCTATCCAAATAGACACTGAATTCTCTTGTAGTCTGTTTTGCTGGGTTTACTTATTTCTGTTGATTAACTCCACAACTTCAAGTCTTAGTAATTTGTTCTTTTCTTGCCAAATTGCCGTGGAAGAGCGTTGATTAATCACACTGCTATTGTGGGATTTTGTTTAGAGTGACAGATTGCATTCTGGGTGAACCAAACTGGAACGGGTCAATGTCTTTCTGTAGATGGACAAAGATCTGGGCCTGCAGAGTGAAAAGAACCTGGAGGTGCTGGTTGACAGACACCTAACATGAGCCAGCAGTGTGACCAGGCTGCCAAGAAAACCAACAGCATCCTGGCCTGCATCAGAAATACTGTGGTCATCAGGAGAAAGGAAGTGATTGTGACCTTCTGCTCAAGTACTGTGTTCTGGGTCCCTCACTATGACAATGACATTGAGGTACTAGAGGGAGACCAGAGAGGAGCAGCCAAGCTGGTGAAGGGTCTAGAGCATAAGCCCTGTGTGGAGAGGCTGAGGGAACTGGGATTGTTTAGCGGGGAGAAGAGGATGCTGAGAAGAGACCTTATCCTTCTTTACAATTACCTGAAAGAAGGTTGTAGTGAGTTGGGCTATGGCCTTTTCTCCAAAGAGATTCATGATAGGACTAGAGGAAATGGCCTGAAGTTGCAGCAGAAAAAATTTAGACCAGATATTTGGAACAATTTATTCACTGAGAGAGTAATCAGGCACTGGAATGGGCTGCCCAGGGAAGTGGAGGAGTCGTTGTCCCTAAAAGTATCAAAAAACATTTAAACATGGCACTTCAGGACATTTGCTAGTGCGAATGGTGATTTTTTTTTTTTTATTTTTTAATTTATTTATTGGTTTTTTGATTGGTTTTGTTCTTTTCCTCCTGGGTGGATGGCTAGACTCGGTGATCTTAGAAGTCTTTTTCAACTGTGATGATTCTGTAATTCTACCATGGCTGACTTTCTGAGAGGACCCCCTCCATCTCATTGGTCATCCCATGCCTGAGACCCTGCTCCTCTACTTGCTGTGGCCATCACATTTTCTCTGGAGCTGTTGTGCTGGCAGTGTGAGCATTCAGCATTTACTGCTAGAAGAGCACAGCTTGCAGCTGCTATCTGGAGCGGAGTTAACTTTGTGTCTTATACTAGCACGGGGGTTAATATTAGTTCATTATTACTATTCTATTAAATCTGTGTTCCCTTCAACCCGTGGCTCTCCTGTCCTTTTCCCATTTCTGTCTTTCCAGGTGGAGTCAGGTGATAGAACAGATGTCTAGACCATGATAGCAGTTTGAAGTAAAACAATCTGTCATAGTTATTCCATAACCATGGAACCATGAAAACATAAAGCTAGAAAGGAAATTGTCCTGGTTTGGGCCAGGATAAAAATAATTTCCTTGTAATTTTATGATCAGGTAATTTTACAAATAGGCAAATAAGAGTGGGATATTTGATGTACTTTGGAGTTATTGTTTGACTTCCCAGGCATGCTAGACTTGCATGTCTATGGAACTTCCAGCATTTGGGTCCTCTCCTGCATTTTCCGTTTTCACCTGCAATGGAAACCTCCAAACAAAAGAGGTTTGCTCTTTCGTCTCTTATCTGGAAGTTGGAGGTCTTCCAGCTTTGCTTTTTGGAATTCCTCCTATTAGGTTTTGACCCAGAATGATTGTATAAACTTAAGACCTCTTCCTAGCTTAGAATAACCTAGATTTTTAAATCACTTAACGTTTGGTGCAAAAATTAAATCAAGTCTCTGTGTGGGTTGCTGTGAAAGAAAAGTTGTGCCAAATAGCTCCTCTTTTTTTATTCGGTTACTTGGTTTGTTTTTGATCAGTGCTGTGGGCTGCCCTCAACCTTCTTTTTTTGCTTTGAATTTTTACAAGAATGGATTTAGTTGTGTGGTAATGCCTGCTGACTGGGTAAGCAACTACTGCTGGAAATCTGAATTAGCAAAGCAGTCCTGTTGGAGCAAGACTATAGCCAACAATGTTTGCATTGAGAAATAGTTACTAAGACTCTTTAAGTATAATTTTTGGAACAGACTTCAGCACTTAAAAGACTAAGTTGTGCTGAAAGTTAGGCTTCGATGGCCATATTTTGCCAGTCAAATTGGAGCTGTTCCATAAGCCTCCTCAGCTGAAACATTCACAATAAAGCACTTCTCTTTTGGGTGTTGTCTACATGTATACTCACATTATGATGGGGCTTTTTTTGCTGCAGATGCTTAAGACAGACTGTTTTGCCTTAGGTACACCTGGAAACTGTTCTTCCACATACCCATATCCTTCACGTTGTCTCAGCTACCTAGCTGAATCAGAACCAATTAGCCAATGAAATGAAACATTTTTGCCCAAACAAAACTCTTGGTATATTATTTATTCACAGCTTTTGTGGGAGGGTTTCTTTGTTCTGTTTCTCTAGCTCTGTAAATCAATATGGAAGTTTCACTCAGCTTTTACCACACAGTGACTTTTGTTCCCTTCCTCCTGTGACCTTGGGACTGCCATTACAGTTAGCTAACATTTTACCTTCATATTCCTGTGACGACCCTGACATGTTTCACAGGTAGTTTCATAGCCTGTCCATCTTTCAGCAAGCATATTTCTGCCATATGTTAGATTTTGAACACATATTGAAGTTGTTCTTTTAATTACTAGGCACAAACAGCAAGAATTGCAGCAGTATTTCTTGGCTAGACAGCAGCTTCTTTTTGAAGGTAGTCAAGAGGCTTTAAAGCAGTCAGGAGGTGTTGGCACTCATCCTGACTGCTAATCCATCTTCACTGTCAGTGCTGGAAGAGACTGATGACTCCAGCTCTGGGGGAATCAGGTCTTCCAAACTGACACTGAAAATACTCTTGCATGTTCACTGTGTTGTGATGGAAATGTTGAGATCTTTGGTCCCTGATAGTCACTAGGAAGACTCAGTAAAACTGGGATTCTCAAATTCTAGTTTGATTTAGTCATTGGTCGGCATTTTCTAATATCTGTGTGTTTCAGCTGCCAGGAAATTAAATGCTGATAGCCACATCTATGAAGAGAGTGGCATTAGGAATAGTTATGAGACCACCGAAGTAATTTATAAGAGGTAAAGATGCACAGCACCAGAGTTCAAGCTACAATTTCAACATCAATTGCAGTTGCAACATCTACAGTGCATAAGCTGTCTAGAGAATGCAAGCTTGTATTAGTGTTACTGCACATATGATGAAAGAACAATATAGGAGAGAAAAGATTTGTCATGAGGGATAATATCTTTTATTAAAGCAGCACATACTTTTTGAACTCACAGTGCTGGGACACCATAAATAGTCCCTCTCCTTCTGTTTGTGAGTTAGGTAAGAGGCAGATCCCTTTGACTGCAGGAGAGGCTTGGAGAGAGTGCAGAAGAATGCAGAAGAACTTCAGTCATTGGAAGAAACTTTTCTTTCTCCTTCAGTCCTCATCCATATGCATTAACACTGTGGGTGATCCCAGGCAATTCATATACTCACCAATTAACTAAAGTTAAAACTTCTGTTACAGCTTCTCCTGAAAGACAATGTGGGAGGAGTGGGGTCACCATATTCTTGTGTAGATCCAAAAGCTGTTCCTACACAATAACAATGCCAGAGAAGAGAAAGAAGGGAAAGATTCTGTTCTGAAAAAAGGAGAAAATTAATCACAGAAGTTTCCATGAACTTCTATGAACTACTCAGATCTTTTAACTACTCCTAATCCTTACAATGAGCACTAGTATGGGTGACATAGGGTTGTATGAACTGAAGCTATTCGTTCAGTAAGAATATTTGGTGTCATCTGTCATGGAACAAAGTATAATACTGTCAAGTATAATTTATATTTTGTTGCTTTCCTTCACTTTCATAACTTTTCCAGTCTTCAAATCAGAAATTTAAGCTTTTGCTTTCTGTGAAAAAACTTTTGTTTTCACTTTTAAGCTTCTCTGTTGGAAAGACTAAATCTGGATAAAGAAAATTCAATGAAAATAACTCATCTGTACAGTAGCTACTCCAGTAAAACTGTCTGTGTGAGCAACAGCCTTCCTCCCTGCTGGAGGCTGAGATATGTCTTTTGCCAGATATAAGGATTAGTTTGAAAGAACTATGAACAAGTATTAAGGTTTAGTATCAGGAAGATAATTTATAACTTCATGTAAACCTCAGATTATCTATATGCTAATTTTTAAAATTAAATAATGTAGGTTCTCTTGAAAACTTGATCCTAAATCTTCTTTGAGTCTAAAAGAAAAAACATCTGTTAAATGTCCTTGTTCTGGAAAATACAAACAAACTTTGGAATCAATTATTTAGCAAAATTATTAAGTAGATATTCTTCTGAAAATTGCCCTGGTAACAAGAACAAGTTTTGGTGCTGTTTTTTAATTGTTGAATGGATTGTTTTTCTGTATAACTCCAGTATCATCTCACTACCACTCTTCCTGAGATCAGCTGTCATGGGGGATGAAAATGAATCGAATCATGAATTTTAATCTCTTCTTGGGTTCTATAGTCCTGCAAGACGGAATTTAGTAGAATGCATAGTAGTGAACAAATTTCTATTTTGATTAAGATTTGTTCCTCTACTCTTATTAGGATGAAATATCTTGCCAGACTGAGGCCAGTAGCAATCTGATTCCTATGGCAACAAAATCAAAAGTCAGCTTGAAGAGCAGGGATCAAATATCTTTCCTCAGGCTATTTCAGAGATCTTTGAAGGAGTTGGGCATGATCGCTTTTAATTCACTTTATGATGCAGACCTTATATCTAACTTTCTTCTCTTGGTTGACACAGAGTAATTTAAATTCAAGAAATCATACTGGAAATCATTACTTAGTAGTTTTGTCTGTGGTCTGCTTGGAACAAAAAAAAATGTAGTACGTGTTGAAAATTTAAAAAACACTCAGTTAATGAAAAATAAACAATCTTTTATCTTTTTACCTTTTTCCCAAACAAATGTAAATCTGGCATCTTTTAGCCTAATGACCTGTCAGAACGGACTGCATGCAAACGTAATGGCTTGATCATGCACATATACTAAGTACTGGGTGGCCCAGAAACTGTACCTGAAAATATTCAAGAGCTCTTTGCAAGGTCCAGTCAGACACTACAACACTGTTACTTCTGACACTGAATATGGAAAAAATGGCCTTGAGCACTGTAAAGATGAGGAAACTGTAAGAATTTCACATTTCGAGACTTTTGATGATAGGAAAGCTTCAGCTTAGTTTGTGATACCTGCTGTTGGATGCAGCTGCCCTTTGATCTGCTTAGTGTCATTGTTTCCTATTTTCCCAGTCCTGGAAAACTGAAGCAGCTTCATAACAAATGTGTTAGCAGAATGCAGTGAATATCTGGGTACTTGATATCCCAGCCTGAGGTTACTTGGTAGTTATGTCTCTCTGCACACTGACTTTGCCAAAATCTTGAAGCAGAACCATTTCACTATCTTCCTGTCACACTTTTATATGAGCTATGATAGAACCAAAATTTTAATGCCACTTGTGATGTTAGCACAAAAGCAAACACAGTTGAAGGTGTCTTAGAAAGAAGGGAACATCAGACATGCTGGGTGAAGGAAGTGTGAAAAACTCAATTGTAATCAAAGTTTCTTGGAGGATCCTTTCTCTGTTTTCTGGTGTGAGCAACTCCTTGGACACAGAACTAGCAGTATACATCTGAACAGTTTTTCTCCATTAATATTCTCTAATTATTTTAAATCACTGAGGGATTAGAAAGTCTCATTCCTGTTCCTGCCACTGGACAAATAAGATGTCAGGGAAATAGTTCTTCCATTCTCTTTTCATCACTACTCACCATTAGTCTCTAAGTTCGTCGATTTGGATTTTTTCACTTTGCATGTGCTTCTACACTGCAGGGCTCCTGCTTTCATTAGGGTGTTTAATTAACAAGATAATAAAATAAAACTGAGTAAGGTTTGAAGTACCATATTCTGCAGCTGCAGAAGCTTGACAGAACTATGATTTCTTTTATTTGCAAATCTGGATTTTAGGGAGGAGAAAATAATGAGTTTTTTCCCCAACAAACATGGGAATCAGGAATGTTTGTGCAGCTGTTGTTATTAATCTTAAATTTAGTTGCCAGTTGTAAGAAATTTATACGTCTCGAATTTATGGCAATCTTATGTATCTCTGTGAAGGGAATAAATTGAACTATTCACAACTATTTCTTTCATGGATGTATTAATACAACTACCAGGACATTCCAATATGAAATAAGTGCCCAAAAAAACTCTTAGAGCAAATAGTTTTTTAATCCCACAGTGCCAGTAATTTTTTGGAAGTAAAAGCAAAACTAATTTCTTCATATTAACTTCCCCTCAATAAGTACTTTAGCAAAGATCTCAATTTAACTACAAAACTGATGAGACAACATTGATGGTAGAAGTATAGCTTTATTCACTACCCTCTCATAACTTACAGCTGAAATGGGAAAAAACCACCCAACAGATAAAATCGAACCAGGGCAAGAGAGAGAAAACTTTAGAAAATTTATCTTGAACACTCCTGGTCATCCAGTGTACCTGAAAATTCAGGATAGGGAAGAAAATGGTTCAAGCAGTCAGCACTAGGTTGCAATAGTTCTGTCCCAGTCAGCCCTACCTCGCTACTCGCTGGTGAGGAAGGTGTCGTACTTGGATCAGAGCTATGAAACTGCACTGGGCAGCTGGTTGCTGCCTGTCAGCTCGTGGCTGGCCAAAAAATGAGTCTGGAGTGGTATACAACCTTCAGACGGTATTTTTTATGGGCTTGGCTTAGATTAAGCCTTTTCTTCATAACCTTTTGACAATTCAGATACCACTGCTTACCCAAAATACCATGAAAGCAAGAAAAAATAAATAAGAATAGATGGTGAGTGCCCTTAAAGTTGTATCAAATATTTCTGCATTTATTCTCTCAGATATGTTTTGGAGTGAAAAAAACAACCCTCTCAAATATATCCAAGGCATGTTACTGGAGAAATCTGTATTCTTACGGCACTGAAACCTGCAACTCCTTGTTACATAAATGTACTTACACTGCTCTCCAAAATCAGCTCCTGGTGTCCCTAGCAACACAGACCGCAAAGAGTTCACCAGCCTGGTGTTCTGCTGCATGTACAAGCTTCCAAATCAACTGGAAGGTTTTTGGTTTACGAATCAGAACATCTGTTAGACCAGTTCAAGCTACAGTGAGGGAGTCTTCTTTTGCAGACAGTCTCATAAAAGCTATAGTTTGTAGAATATTTGTAAGCAATAAACCAACAGGTGCTTCTGAGGAAAAGAGAGTTTTCATGGCAGAACACTGAGCAATTTATTCCCTTCCTCCTCCCTATCCCACATCTCATGGCTGTAGGACAAAATACCTTAATACTCCTTTCTTTATCATTGCTTCCCTTAAAAACTTATTAACATAAGGATGCGAGATTGTGTAAAAGCATAATCCAATGTCTTTCCCAAAGCTTCTAGAAATTAGTACATTTTTCTCCATTGAAAGGCATAAATGTGAGAAATTTTATTTATTATTATCCCTGTCAGTGCTTGTGAAGTGCTGTTCTAAGACTACACTTTACCTCATACTATCATACCTGGCCTTAGCCAGTGAAGATTTAAATTGGTTCTGGAAATGAAAATCTCCATTTAAATAACTCCTTCCTAAGTCCCCTCTAGTTTTCTTGAGGTTTATATCTGGGTTTTGTCAATTTTTTGAACTATTCATGCTAGTTCCTTGCATATGTGGAACAGCAACTTCACTTGGAACTGGGACCGAGAGAGTTACATTTCATCGGTGTCACTGCACGCCACTGAATTCCCTGTTGTCACCTAATTGAAAAGGCAACATCATTTACATTAACATTTAAATATTACATTACTCAAAACATTTACAGGCTTCTTGATTCCTTTGCACCGTACTGAGAACCAAGGGAGGGAATGCAAGGATGGTCTGTCTCTTAGGTTGGGTGGCTTTGAGCTGCAAGCCCCAGGATCCTGCCTTTGCCTCCAAAATAGGCTGGTGGGAAAAGTGATACAGCAATGAGATCACTCTGTACTTCTAGACAATTTCCTTTTTCCTATGTATTTAAACATAAATGGAATAAACCTTCTATTAAATTGAGGCCCACTACATGAAGATGGGCAAAGGTTCAAGTGAAGGGAAAGAAAAATATGTTCTTGTACCAAGAGATTTTCCTGCCTGAACACATGGGGAATAGCTTTATGGCTCATTTGCTGGAAAGGTCTGGGACCTGCAAGAAGGAGTAAGCATGTGTCAAACAGAGGTACCCAAATCATGAATTTCCCTAAGTGAAAGAAGTCAGGATGGTTTTGTTTTCCTGCATGGGTTTAATTTATAGGAACAAACCCTAAAATCTGTGATTGAGATCTTCAAGCAGAGAAGTTACCCGGCCCAGCTAACTGTGCTGGTAACACCAGGTTTCAGACACCTCCCCATCTGAGGTCTGAGAGCATGTTGTGTTTGTACCCTCTGTACTCTGACTATTCAACAGCAAAACACACTGAGTCTACCACTGCTTTATTAACATTTCTGCTCCAGAGCAAAGCAAAGCCACTGGCCCCAGAAAAAAAAAAAATCCATTTCATTAAATTTTCCCACCACATCCACTTGGATCCAAGGGACTTGCTGAACATTGTGCTGCCTCCAGGTAATGTAGAAGGGCTTCTCCAGCCTGGAACAAACTCCTGCAGGGAGGGCTTTACTCGTGTTACTGTAATTCTCTGTAAAATAAAATTTAGTCTGACAAAAAGCAGCTGCAAGTGAACAATACTAGTTTCTGATGAAAACTTGAATGACTGGATTGTATGCTGGGTATGATTTAAATTTTTTTTCTTTTGCTTGTAGCTTGTGCCTAACCTCAGCTGTTTTATAGCAAAATGAGTAGATGAAATAAACATAACTTATTTTCAAAATAGATTTCACAGTTATGTCACCTGTGGGATATGTACTACCTTAAGCCTAGCAGCATACATGCATTTTCTTTTAATCTGTAAATAAATCTTAATCAGTGAGAATATCCGAAATTAAAACCAGTAAGCTCTTTGATACTCATTTTCTCTTCTCTTCCTCAAAATTAAGTCAGAATGGGAGAGGTGGTTTCCACATCTGTCATTGCAAGCTAAATCAAAACCAGAAGTAAGAAATACAGGGAGACTTTCTTTTCTGTGTAGTTTGTTTCCCAGTCTTGTTTGCCAGCCTTCTTTTACATACCAGTGTTCTTTTTGACCTGAAAGTAATTTACTTTCCAGAGAGAATCTGCACCAGTCAAAAACATGGAAAAATTTTGACATGCAGCAAGATAAATATTCAATCAGCATTGGCTTATTTTTTGACAATGAGAGTGCATCAGAGAGATCTGCTTATTTTCATTCAACATTTCTTGTTTATGTGATTGATTTTAACTCACTCTTCATTTACTTCAGGCAGTTAGGTGGTTACAGAGAAAGACAAATCCTGATGTAATTATCCTTTGGTTATGCAAAATACTAGTTACAAATAGTTCTTTGGCTTGGTTGTAAGTGGTGGCTAAATGTCTTATTATACAAAATAATTCATTAAAAAACAGAGCATTCAAACAATCCAGTCTGACTTTATGTGCACAGTCTGTTTATGAATTAATTTAATTTGCATCTTATGTTTATAGATGGGCTGGTTTCAATAATAAAAGTAGAAAAGCATCTGAAATGATTTTGGGGAGCTTAATATAAAGAATATGTTCAAACAAACCCCTACCTATGGCTAACTGTACTGAAAACTACCTCATTCTGAGAGCACTGCTAAACCATGCAGAAAAATGATGTCTTTCCTTCATATAATGAATATCTGCACTGTAAAAGAATATGCACATGGGATTAGAGATGTGTTTCCATCTGAAACTTAACTCTGGCATTTCCTGATTTTTGGGTAGTTAACTGTGCAGTGTTCATGCTTTCTTAACTTGGTGTTTTTGCTTTTTTGAATTGAAGGTTTATTTGTGCTGGAGACAGATACTGATCAAACATCTGCCTGTGGATACACACAAAAAGTGCCAGGCATCTGCTTGCAGGCTTCACCAGGGAAGGAACACCCAGCTTTTGGATACAGCAATACCAGCCCTTTCTCTACCACACTTTTTCATGAATAGGCTATATAATATACTCCTTCCAGCAGAGGGCAGTGGCATGGTAGATGCACATCTATAAAACAGTGTTTTAATGTAATTTAAGTGATAAAATTCAAATATTCAGTGAAAAAAAACATTGAAATGGAATAGATGGTAGGCAAGAGATACGATTTGCATTGCCCTTCATAATGTGATGCTATTTTGGCTTTATTTCAAGAAATACAGAGGAGACCGTTTGATCAACAATGGAAAGATGTTATGAAAAACACTCTAGTGCTTAAGAATTCCTAAAATATGAATTTCTGAATTAAAAAAATAATATATTCTGCATGTCTTCATCACAAAAAGTCTTGTTGTTGCGTGACTCAGTTTAAGGTGCATCTTTTTGACAAGTACTTTTGAGGGAAAACATCAGTATTTTCTGTCAAAAGAATAGAACCCATTAGGGTATTGGCTACAGTATTAGAAATGGTATTGCTTGTAATAAAAAACTATGCAAACACATAATGGAGCCGTGACTTCAAAGGCTTCTTTTGAGATACGATGTTCCTGTTCAGATTTCTGACCTTTGCAAAGCTGAAAATTCTCTCAAAACTATAAGGAAAAATCACGTGGCTTCAGATAGCACTTGCATGGTAGTGAATAACTAAGACTGAAAGACTATTGATAGCTACAAATTAGCTTTTTTTCATCACAGTAATGTGTAGAATATCCACTCTGAGAGCCTGATGCTTGACCTCTGAAGCTTTGCAGCTTGGGTGGTGTATGCCTAAAGCCATTGGCAAATGCTAAATGAAGATGCTTCTTCCCCTCATGCAGGCTCAGATTCTGCTGTTTCAGAACTTCTAGAAATCTGCTAAATAAAAGTGCTCTGACTTATAGGTACCTTAATTGAAAGCAAAGGAACAGCAGAATTTTCAGTGCAATTGGGAGTAGCATTCAAGTAAAGCAGTGCTACAGACAATACCAGTATTTGATGGGAATGCTTGACAAGAAAATAAATATGAGTTGTTTGAATCTTCATTTTCTTGTTGCTCTTCTAGACTTCAGGTGACTGATTTAATGTAAAATTTACATGGTTTATAAAACCAGAATCTGCTTTTCTTAAACACTTGTTATTAATAAATTTCTATCCAGACAGTCTGTGCAGAAACCATCAAAAAACCGAGCAAAATAAACCTGAAGAAAAAAGAGGGGTAGCATAAAATGCAAACTTTTACTCTGTGGTAAAACTATATATTGGCATGGCATTGAATTGTCTGGGTTTTTCCAGGTCCATATCATACAGAATAACTGTGTTTCTTACTGCTCAGCTGAATCCGTTGCTAGTTTAGGGTCATACACAGTGTTAGTCCATTCCTAAAATGGTATAACTCAAAAGACTACTTTCTAAATATACTATGATGTAATTTCATACTGTAATTTCCTCTAGAATTAACCATCATGAAACTGCTTTTCATGATTGTGCATGGCTGTCTTCTGCACTTTTTTTAAAGTGTATAAATGTGGTTTGTATTTTTTATAGTATTTTATTACCTTTTCCTATTTTCTTTGCATTTGTACAAAATAGATGGATGGCAGTGAACAGTCAGGAGAAAGACACTAAGTGAGTTCTAGATGTGAATGTAAAATTCTAGTTGTGTATTAATCAGGTTCTGAGATAAGCTCATGAAATGCATTTCAGATTTGAGATACTGCTGGTAAGCAAAGAATCAAATTTCCAGTTCCAGCTATTTACTTTATAAAAACATCCTGGCTGCAAATTAACCACAAAAATGTTGGATGAAATCATGTTCCTCGTCTAAATCTACAGTAAATATCTAGCCAAAAGAAGTATGTTATTTCTTACCAGTACATCTTAAAACTCTTGGTGAGTTTTCAGTCTGTTTTGTTTTGCTTGCCTGGTATTCTCAACTGTCCATAAACATCAGCCTTTGATGTATATCAACCATTCTACTAAGGTAATTCTGGAGCAATAGATACTGCTTTTAAGTAAATAAATCTGCTTTTAACTTTGGGAATTATAAATATCATGAGGAATGTCAGGGCAACCTTGGGGGTAAGCCAAGTCTTAGCACAGCTGCTATGACCTTGTACATGTATGTCAGTGTCTTAGCTTTTATCAGTATTTGATTTGTATGCAGCATGGAATTTTGGGGGGTTTACATTTTTTTTTTTCTATGTATTAGGAAAATTTTAAAAATAGAAACTATTTTAATACTCCATAAGATTTCCTATAAAAGTTTAGCTTCTTTGACCTACTACACAGGACACAAAGCCAGAAAAGAAGCTTTGCATATATGCAGAGCAGTGAATAATGACAGTTTTGTGGGAACTAATCGTCTTCCCACTGCAGTTCTGTACTTCAATTAAGTGTTCTTCAATTAATGTCCAATTTTAAACATGTAATTAGACTGAGAACAATAGACCTACCTGTACTTAATTTCTTTATCATGTCAAAGCTATACTTTCAACAGAAGTATAATCAAGTTTCTACAGTTCAGTAGTTACTGATAGCTTAGAACTTCAGTGAAAAACAGAGCACAGCTTTTCTCTTATAGTTCACTAAGTTTTTCTGCATGCCTTTTACTAGGTATGCATTCACTCATGATGCTGTTGGACTTTAACAGTGGGCCAGCAGAACCAAGATGCTTAACCCAGTCTCTCTGCTGAAGTAAATTATTCCAAGTAGTAAAAATCACACTGCTTTAATTTCACAGCACTTGAGGTTTTTCTGAACCGAGGCACTAATTTTTCAGGCAAGCGTATTAGTACTATTTAAAAAAAATCATAGCTAAGAATTATAAAATGTCATTCTTTGGTTTTTATCATTGTTGATCTTATTTCTACCACTTCTGATACAATCTAAGTTCTGGGTTTTTACCTGATGTGTCCACTTTATGATTGGAACAGAGATACCTTTGCTGGGAATAAGTATCTAGCTTTTATCTAAGGACTGGAAATACTGCCCAGTCTTCAAATTCTTCTGTGTCAACAGCCATATGAAATCAATGTGGCATCCAGAGAAGCTCAAGAAACTATTTGGGTATTGCTTTTGTTTCCACATCAACACTCTGTCTTGTGAAGAGGGTAGTTTTTGATTCAGCTACATTAATTAGCAATGCCTGTTTCATACTGCATTTCAGTCCAGAGCTCTGGATGTACCATATTTGCCAAAATTCACAATCTGAGTCACCAGTTTAGATTTCTAAATGCTAATGAAGGTGCTTACATAATTAACTTATGAGTGCCAAGAACTCCTGGGCATGTGGAAACCTGTTCATTAATGAGCTTCCCTCTCACGACTGCTGAAGGACTCATTAAAGAAAGAGAAGTCTTAATTCAACATGATTGCTATAACTTTAACATGTAAATCCTAAACCAAATATATATAACGTATAATGTATAAAATATATGTGATCTATATAAAAAATTTCTGTAGACTGTAGTCTGTAGTTGTTATATAGATGCATAGACTTCTATATACATCAGCAACTAAATTTAGCCATACAATTGCTCTTGTTTCCTGGGATCACAGTGATATTTTCCAAAGTGTTTTCTGACTCTATGGGCATCAGCTAAAGAATCTGCTTGTGTTTTGCTTTACACAAATGGTTTAGCTTCATCTTAGGTTTTTCTGATTGTCGTAGATCCAATTAGCAGAAGGTGAAATGCTTCTTATATTCTTCGCAGCACATTACACTTTCTACCCTTTTAGCTCAGGTGGGAATCAGAGGAAATAGGATGTTTTCTTCTATTTTCTTTTAATTTTATTCAAATTCACTGAGGTTAAAATTGTAGGAGACTTACAGTTCACAGTTTTCCAGTACTTTAACCAAATTTCCTTTTCTCACGCTCTGCCTGAAGGTGAATTTTGTAGAACTCATTCAGCTACACAGTCTGAGTTACAAAAATGTAAAAGGAATGTTTCCTTCAATGAGGAAAAGTTTAATTTGCTTTTCTTTCTATCAGTCCTTTCTCCAATCCTTACTCTTGCGACACACATTTTAGGGAGCAACCTAAAATATTTGTGTGTCCTATACACAATTACTACTGAGAAATAAATATTTTCAGCTGTGTGAAAGCAAAAAGGTGGAAAACCTTGGAAGATACCAGGACAATGTATCAAATGGTATTAATATCTATGTGGGCAAGCAACCAAAATGTACATTCTGTGGATATTTGTACTGGTAAAACTTAAATCACAAATTGTTTGCCTAAAGGTATGCCTAAAATGTGAAGAGGCAATGAGGCTCATTCTTCTGCTTTGGTTGGATGCTTAGAACAGTGCTAAAAGATCTAATTCAGCATGGGCAGAGCAGCTGAACATGAAGCAACATCTTTAGTGCATTGTGGCCTAGTAGAATAATGGTACAGCAAACTGGATCATTTGCCTCCCTGATTTTCCTGCATATTAGATAGGGTAATTAATTGTAATCTGTTTGGGAAAAAAAAAAAGAAAAAAAGAAAAAAATAGTTATATATTTTCAGCACTTTAAAATCATAAATGAACATATGCTGCAAATGTGATGTGCCACCCACAGCTTCATTCAACAGAGTGCAGCACTGGACAGGAAAGAAAGGTCTGTCTGTCCCTGTCTCCTACATGCTGCCCTCTGCAGAGCCTGGTAATGGCCGATTCCTTGGGTTTTTTTTAGAACAAATACTATTAAAGGGGTCTTATTCACCACCCTCTCTGGGCAAAGTGAGCAAAAACTAAATGAAGCAAGAGGAAGATAGAAACTGTGGTTTCCTGATCACTTGGACTTCTGTGGAGATGACTATTCAGTTAGCAATCAAGTGGGATTGCTGAGTGAGGCAACTTCAAGGTTGTCTCCAGGCACATCAACCAGATGTTTTCAGAAAAACCTTTAAAAACAAAATTTGTATCCTTATGGATCTCTTTCTTAGGGTTTCTTCAAATAATGGCTTTAGAATCTGAGGCCAAGGACTCCATTGAGATTGATTTCTCTGGCTTACACTGCATGACCAAAGAAGCCAGTGTATTCCCTGAGGCAGCTTACATCAGCTTTCAGGGCTCCTTGATTCAGTGCTTTCCTTGAGCCTTTTTAGACATACAGAATTTCTGAGATCTGCTCAGCCCTGCACCTACTCCCTGTTTCTAGTAGTCTCCTTTTTATCCATCCCAGGAATCTTCCCAGAGATGCTCAAGCAGATTTATGCTTGTAGGATTGCAGCTGCTTCCAAGAAGCTGCAGAAAAAAGGTGAATTAAGTTGCCTGCTTTCATTTGCTAGCACTGTTTACTGTTTATACCGGTATAAAAAATTCTGTTAAAGAACTGTTAATTCCTAAAGAATCCCTGCATCAGTAATTTAAGATATGGCCACAAGAAGCTGTGGTTAGATTTCCCTTTACAGCATTAACCCTGCCTTCTTGTTTTCTGCCTATGCTGTAAACATAACACTCCAGCTCAAGGAGTTACAGTCTTTAGACTGAATCTAGAGCACACACTGTGCTATGTCATTTTGTAATTAGAATTCTGAATTATTTTTTTTTCTCTTTGGCTTGCAATAATGTATGTGCTTGGAGGAAGGGTAACCAAGATGGAAATTCACTTGCATTCAGTCACTCAAAATACATGGTTGACTGCTACAACACTAGTTCTCCATAACGAAGACAGAAAGAGGGAAGAAAGAGGGAGAAAGGGAGTGCTTTTTTCTTATAAGGAATATTTTGCATTTTTACTTCCAGAAATTCCTTGTGAGTTCAGTGGACAGTTTTATTTATAGTTTATTTTCGCTTTATCTTCTATACCATGTGACCTACACTGAGGGGACACAGCAATCTTCACAGCAAAATGGAAGGGATAAACGAGAGACTGGTTATACAGGAACAGCTGCTTGTTTTCAGCAGCATCACTCGAGAGTTTTTCACATTCTCCTTCTCCGCCTCTCCCCAAATGTTCAGCCTGCTGTGTGCAAGCTGGGTGTTTACAGTTCAGGACTATGGAGGAGGAGGAAATATTTTGCCTATTGTTCAGTGACGTCAATGGCTTTGCTCCCAGTCACTTGAGGGACGCTGGTGCTTAGCAAATGTCAGTACACTGCTGCTACTGCCTCTGCCTTGCAGGCTGCTTGCAGGAATTTAAGGTCTCTCCTTCAAGATAGATCCAGTTGGTGGATGAGGCGGGTGTGAAAGGCAAAGAGCAAAAGCCATGGAAAGCTGCTTCTTGTATTGCTAGGGGTTTTTTTAGGTTTTTTTTATTATTTATTTTTTTTATTGTGGCATTCACGTGGCATATTTATTAACATTAAATGCTGATTTGCATATAAAACTCTTTTATCCTGCACCAAGTTCTTCCCTCTCACACTCTCTCCCTCTGTATTAAATCAAGGTTCTAAAAATACCACAGAAGACAACGATAATTTTATAATTAATCAGGATAAATGCTTAACATCTGACCATATTTAGTGTTTTTCTGATGTATTTTGTTACCAAGCACTGACAAGTGAATTGCTACTGTATTTTTCATAAGATTTTTTTAAAGCTCAGAGCTGTTTTTTTGTTTTTTTTTTAAATGCTTGTTTTGTGAAAGTATGCTACTGTTGATGTTCCTAAAGGGGCTGCAATAGGAAAGCCACACTTCAACCACTTTATTTATATTAGAACACATCTGAAATAATTTTTGGCAAACTTTGCTGCCTACGTTTTATATTTTAAAAATGGAAATCTGTAGTGTATCTGTATGTGTGCAGGAAAGAAGTTTTTTAGAAAACACCGAGATATTGCTCTTTGGTGTCTGTGCCTTATGTTAATCTTTTGTAGTTGGAATTGAAGAAGTTGTTTTCTGAAAAATTATTTGAACATAGAGATGTGGCTCTGGACAAGACCAAAAGTTCAGCCTAATAACTATTGTCTCAAGGGTTGGACTTGATGATATCTGAGGTCCCTTCCAACCCAGCCAATTCTATGATTCTATGATTCTGTTTACCTGATTCATTTATTAATGAAACAAGCACTGTGGAAATGTCAAGTGTTTTGAGGGCTTATTAAAGCTTACAGTATAGTGTAGCTCTATACTGATAATTTCAAGTAAAGGGCAAACAGAAATCACAGGATCAAAGAATGGTTGTAGTTGGAATGAACCTCTGAGATCAGTGAGTCCAACCATACACATACACACACAACAAGCAAAAAAACCTGAAAAACACAAAACCCCTAATGCCTCTGGTTTTTAGGGCAAAAATGGGAAAGCTAAGAGCAAACCACAGTGACTGCAGAGATTAGCACTGGGGTTACAGTGAAAATAAAAGGGTGAGACAAATTGGTATCAGTGCCTTCTAAGGTCTTTACTTAGCCACTTGTCATCATCCATTACCTATAGGGACATACAGAGTCACAGAGAAGATGCCAAAGATGCTTGGATTTCTGCACTTAGAGATAACTTGTAGATGGTATGAGGTCATATGCACTTAAATTTGTATGTTTTACTTTTTAAGTTGCTCATATATATGAGCACCTATGGACAGAAGAGGGCTTTACTCCATAATGCTTCCAGACTGAAACTAGTACAAATTTTGCCAGTAGACTGAAGAATGAAAATAAATCTGACCAATAACATCTATTCCACATAGAATATCAAAAGAACGTAAGATTTTGAAAAGATGCTCAAAGCTAAGGAACAACATATAATTTGGCTTACTTTTGCATATGGTTTACACTAAGTGTTTAATTATAGGGTCACTATTCTTTCTTTTTCTTCTTCTTCTTCTTCTTCTTCTCCTCTAAAGAGGTTAATTTTTCCTCCAACCTGCCTAGACCTAAAGTCAGTGTAGGGAGGTGGCTGTTTTCCTTGATCTCAGTCCTAGAGTCACGTCCTACAACAGTCTGCAGAAATGCAGAAAAAATCTGTGTTACTTTTGAGTATGCTCAGTGCAGGCAGAAGTTTTAGAAAACTTAGCTAAAGACCTCTGTCAAGTCTATTTAAAACATCCATGAATTGCAATTTTTCGGATATTTACAACTTGTCCACCTGATGTGGTCTTTCTTGAGGAAGAAAAAAGGCACCAAGAGAATTAATATACCACCCCCATTTCAAAGGGTGGAGGCCAAAAAGATTATGAACAAAACTATTGTAAGCAGCTTTAAATATGGGAATTTAAAGAACATTTGATTTCCCACATAACTTTATGACTTAAAAACTCAGCCCAGAGATTATACCCATCAGGGAAAATTTCAGCCCAAACACTTAAAGCTGGAGAGATTATGACAAAGAATGTATTAAAAAGCCATACTGCACACAGCATTACTGAAGTTAGGGTTTAAGAGGCCCAAGCAGCTCCTAAAAACAATACTCTCCTGAGGTCTTTATTATCTGGGAACAGAGTTTAACTGTATTTTTGTTCATCTGTAGGTGTCATATTTTGTTTATGTAACTACGTTGTGCTCAAGATAGGGGAAACAAGTTCAGGGGATGGGGTATGGTTGTTCCATTTTTATGCCAGAATACTTAGGAAAGATCATGACAGCAATGTTGTTTTCTTTTGTCAAACAGCATCTTTTCCCATAGGCTTTACAGCTCCAGTTACATGTAGCAGGTAGTATTAATGCTTTTCTTTTTATATAAATCCAATTACTGGAGCAAATATATATCTCCCTTATTTTTTTGGTCTCAGAGTCTACATTACCACACTTTCAATGTTTTTGCATCCCAGGTGTTCTCGTTTTGCTTCATTTATGTATACTGAGTTTTCAAGTAGCAGCCAGCTGAAGCATAGAACCCAACAGACAAATGTCGGAAAAAAAGGTGTCAAGCTACCCAGACCAGAATCCTTCTTCAAGAGGAAGATAATCAAAAGATAGATATTATTATTTTTTTCTAATGTATTGTGCTGGGTGTGGTCAAGATGATAACTACCTGGCAAGACTTCCAAGTATTCTGGGAAATCTGTTTCTAATAAGTGCTGAATGTTGGCTTCATCACCTGAACCCAGAGGAAGGAAAGCCTGTTGCAGTCTCACTGCTGTTATTCCAATCACTCTGCAGTCTTTCAAAATGAAAACAACTCCTAAAGGCAGTTTAGCACCTACAGAGGTGGTGTCACCACCACCTCTCTTTTAAGAAGGAAGCTAATGAATTCAGCGAGTAAATTATTCCTGAGAAAGACTGTTTGGTGCATCTTCTGCAAAGTATTGCCAATTTATTTGTGAGCCCTTCATTATCTTTTTTACCAAACACAGTAATGCCTAGAATTATGCTTCATCTGTCAATTACAGAGCACCCTGGCACTTCACTTCAGATGCATTTTTATATCATTCTAACTCAAAGGAAATAATCTTTTTGTAGACCAAAGGCTCGCTTTTAATCTTAGCTCATAGATAGCTCTCAGTTTTGGACAGAAATAAAATATTAAAAGCCTTACTGAATTTGAATCACAACTCAATTACCATTACCTCAGTCCTTCAGTAACTGTTTCCTGATTTTTCAAGTCATTTTCAAGAACAGTTCAGCATCTAATGAGAAGGAATGTAGTGTTAAAGATTATAAAAAAATATAGAGAGCATGAAATGTAATACTTAGCCTTCCCTAGAGGCTTTTACCTAAATGAACATATATATAAATATTGAATAAATGTAAAATGTACTGTATCAAATTAATATCAAATACTGCTATGATACATGTAGTTATAATTACCATCTTCTTACAAGAAGGGACTGTAAGTCCTAAGAAACTGAAGCTCAAGCTACGCTTTACATTCCAAGATATTTTCATAGCAGACATGTACAAAGACACATCCAAAATTACTACTCTAAGTAGGAAACAGGTGAATGTTAAAATACTCTTCACTTTAACATTGATTTGTTGTTCCCCGCTAACCTCTAAACAGACATCTTTCTGCCTTTCACCTTCTAAAGGAGTTTCTAAGTCAGGCTTACATTTCCTTTACTTGTCTTAAAGATGTTTTTCTAACAGCATCAAATAGCTGTTTGCCAGATCTCAACTGTAACAGGGAGGAGACCTGTCATCACCCCTAGGAAAACAATGAATTGTGTGTAGCCAGAAAATAAAGTGAGCACTTTCTTCACATAATAAAACAGTTCTTGGCAGAGGTAGTTTTTCAAATAGACAATATAGAAAGAAGAGCAGGTCATGAATTCTGTTGTTATGATAACACTGTCCCCTGTATACCTGTTATGCGAGTTCTTGGAAGGAAAATCTATTTCAGGTCTTTTGAGGAGAAAAAAAAAAAAAAAAAAGTAGAAAGGAAATTCTGTTTCCTCCCTCCTTGCCTCCCTCTGCCTTCTTCACCTCCTTCTCTTCCTTTCCCTTCTCCTCTCCCTCCCCTTCAGGCAAGACACCTGTGCTGTTCTTCTGTGGACTGTAGCTCCTTCATTTGAAACTACTGCAAAAAAAAAAAAATACCCAAAAAAACCCCATTTTAAAATAACATATAATGGCTAGCTCAATCAGTTTTTAGGATAGTATTAATAGTCTTAGAAAAATATTTCGGAAGTACAAGAAATGCCTGAAAATCTCAGCTGTTTGTAGCACTCTTAAGTTAGAAAACTTCTTTGCTGGTTCCTGTGATGGAAGACCAAGAAAACCTGAGAGTGTTTTGGAGAAAACATTATATTCACTCCAGTATTTATCTATATCTACCTCTTGACCTTCTTGTAATGGCCTGGGCTTTAGTCTTCAGGCCCCTTTGACATTTGCTTTGGGGTAGTTGTTTCCAAGATTTTTTTGTAAGCTCCACTACTCCATGTGTAGTGATGGCCACAGACTGGACTTGCCAGAAAAGCAAAGTGCAGTTCTCAGATGGGCATTTCTCTCACCTGGGCTCAGACTGAAGATACGTTTTGCTTTTCAAGCATAAAGCAATTTATTCAGTATGACAGTGGTCTCTAAGGAATAAGCAGCAAGCTGCTTTCATGAAAATCAAATGGCAATGAAAGTGGAAAATAGTGAACCTCTTCAAATGAAGGAGGAGAGTAGAGTCCTCACTGGGAGAAATAATGCCAATATTTAATGTTATATATGATTCTTAAACAAACATGATCACAGGTTTTTAACATTAAATATATTTGAGTGTCTCCAGGCTTCTGGGAGCTCCACTGTATTTTACAGAGTATTTCTCAATCACAACTGCAATGCAGTGGGTGGAACACTACAGCTTTCTGCATCCAAAAAGGTACACAGAAGCTTTCAGCAAAATGTTGTGTGCAAGAAGGATAAAAAAACCTAAGCTAACAATCAAATTGGAATCCAGCAAAAGAAACATGGAAGGGGATGGAAATAAAATATGCTTCTTAATTTCTAAATATTAAGATGTAGTTTTATTTCTCCTCTACAGGATAGCAGCATGTCAGCATGACATCCAAGTTTCGTGTCAGCATGTTAGCCAGGGGACCTTGAAGAAGCTGGGCTATTTGAGGGGGAAGAAAAGGGAAAGAGATAAAAGGAAACTGGAGGAGGGGAAATTTGGCATATTGTTAATCCAGAAAAGCTTTGAGAGAATGGTACACACTGGAAAGTACCTCACTCCCTTTCCAGGATAGTGTGGGCAATGCAATAAACACCAGATGAAACACAGAGGAGGGAAAATAATGCCTGGAGGGAATCATATCACTTGATACTTGGAGGGGTTAACTGGTCCAGAAGGGAGAGAACAGGAAGGAATAAGATTCAATGCCACAACTGAGAGAAAAGCTGTTAGAGTTTGGGTCTAGCACTTGGTGAGAAGACCTGATAGAGCACAGGAACAGGGAAGGATGTCATGCCCCCAATAGGGAAGATTATAATGAATCCAGAATCATTGTGAATTCAGATCTGGCACAGGAAACGTCCCCTAATACAGAAATGGATGCTGGAATTTGTGTCCATTCTCAGCCTGATTTGAGTGATGAGACCACTGTCAGCACGATGGAAACTCAGCTCTCAAGGCACAAAAAGTTACCCCAATTTTGTGGCTGACTAGGATTCTGCTCTATCATTTTTGGCATGGGTGATCAAGGACAGGTTGCAAAGCTGAGCCTCTTGGAGATTCTGAAAACCCAAGAAGCAGACTAATGCCACACTGGAAAACAGAGATCTATGTAATCCCAAACACGGGGCACCTTTCCCCTCACACTCCTGAGGCTGTATGTAAAGCTAAAAGGAAGTAACCAGGATTACTCTGGAAATTGTGAGATTGTTATGCCATCTATGCCAGAGGTAGCCTGGACTGACTAGAGCTCTACTTGCTATTATTTAACCTCTTTGCATTAAAAGAAATAGATGATGCAGCTCTCATGTTAATAAGATCAAAACTTTGTGTCAGCCCCCTTGCCCGCTATCCTAAGCTTAATTCAGCAATGGTCGAAAGAAGAGAGAAACTATAAACTTCCAAGTGGTGTAATCTCAGTATATCCCATGTAATTTACAGTCATTTTTAACTTTTACTATTCTTTACAGAAGATTTTTATCATTTTTCTGTTTCTTATAAATGTTTTTATAAATGTAGCATTTACTACAACTGAAGTAGTACTAGAAGCAATAATATTTGTATTATACTTGTGCCCAGAAACTCCGGTGGGGGTCAGGGTATCTGGAAATACCAAAAAAACCCACATGATATTTGCCCCAAGGAATTTACACACTGAACCTTGTTGCAGCTGAATTATGTTTCATATGTTCTTCTAAATCAAAATGCTTAAATATTAGTACAGGAATTATCCTATAATTACAACAGTATTCCTGTAGTCCATCACTCTCTTTTTGGACTTTTTTTTTCTCCTGTTCATGTATTGTCTGCAGCTGCATTACATTGCTTTTTCACTCCACCCAAAAAAAGATAGGGTTCTCTTGCCACATATAATCAGATCAGCACAGAAAACCTTTTGTTGTGTTTTATTTTTTTTCTCCTGTGCTCCTTGAATAGTGAATGGAAATAATTCTTATACTTAAACAGCCTTTTAATTTACTTCTTATCCATATGATACATTCTTTTATCTTGATAGCCTAGCATGGGAACTGCCACAGGAATAATTCATTCTATTCCCTTTGGTAAGTTACTGTATTTGAATATCACCTTATTTTCCTATGGATGGATGGCTAGGTATGACGAAGCCCCAAAACAGCAACCCGGTAACAAAACATTTCATACAGGATCTTCATTTGATTTTTTTTATACAGGGAGCCAGGCTGTGGTCTATAAGTCTGTCAGACTCTCACAGAGGATTAGCATGGGTGTCACACTGCGTAGTAAAGATTGTTGAACTATGTCAACACTGACATCCGTCCTCTTGCCTCCTAAATTGTGACATAATCAACATTCTCCTGCTCCCCTCTTCCCTTTCTGACAGAGGTTTAAAGGCAGTACTGTCTGCTCAGCTGTCTGCTGCTTCCCTTTGGTACCTCTAACAAGTTGCATCAGGATGGTTTTCTCTGGATAACTGGATAACTCTTATCTCACTGTTTCTTCTTTTGGTGAACGTGTGAGTTGCACAATTTTTCTGCATCTCCCATCAGTATCTGTGACAGAAGAAAAGGCAAGAGTGAGGCAGGGTGAAGATGAAATTTCACAGACCTATAATGAGAACAGGAATTTTCAAGAAAGGGGGAGAAATTTTTGCCATTTCACTTCATTTCTCTTGCTGCTCGGAGAGGTGTCACAGGTGGATGATACTGGTGTGTTACTGATATCTGATTGCACCTGCATGCAGGGATTTCTTACATTAAAAGGTGTCCTTTGAAACTATGACCAAATAACAAAACTGAAGACAGGCATCAGTTAGCAAAGGGTGAAAAGTTGAGAAAGGTTTTCATGTTGGAGGGCACAAAGAGA
This sequence comes from Heliangelus exortis, assembly GCF_036169615.1. NCBI lineage: Eukaryota > Metazoa > Chordata > Aves > Apodiformes > Trochilidae > Heliangelus > Heliangelus exortis. The sequence continues at coordinate 57,998,625 of NC_092424.1, read as the reverse complement.
AGAGCAGAAACTATGCAGCAAAGTTGTCCGGGTTTGCAAGTGTTTATTTTGAACATACCCTTTTAGTTAAATTTAAAAACATATTCAAGATCAGTCACATCCCAGCAAACATATGAATGCCATTAATAATAATGATATAACTGCTGGGCTAAAAAGGTTGGGCTCAATGTCCTGGGGAGCCCAATGGATGGGTTTGGGCAAACAGAGGCAAAACCTGAGACTGAATCAGAGTAGAGGAGCTTCAGCTGGGTGAAAATAATCTCTTTACTGAGAAACCAACCAGAGGAATCTAACATAAATCAAAGCAGGTTGCCTGGAGATGGAATAAAACCAACATGCAATTATTTTATTGTCTTCCTATAAATACTTGTTTTAATTTTAGAAATGAAATTTATTTGAGCAACATTGAATGATAAGACTCTGAAGTTGCCATGTTCACCTCTTTCATACCTCCCTAAACCATGTGGAAAGAGCAGAACCCAGCAACATGCTAGTTAAACATAGTGGACAGGTGCTGATGTCAAACTTAAGCTGTGTGAAAATCACTCTATTCTGGGTCCAGGAGGGGAACAAAGCTGGAAATCAGGGAGGTTCTCATAGTGAGACCAGCCAAAGGAGGGAGGAAAAGCCATACCCGTAACAGATGAACTAAATGGATGAGTTATATAGCTGTCACATTCTAAAGGGGATCATGTACTTAAATTTTCTTTGAGTGCCCATCCAAAAATCAGCATTCCCTTGGCGGTACCTTGTAGCAGAATTTTTTTCTGAATTCGTTCTGACTTAACTGTGAAGATCAAACATTTTGCTAATGAATACAATTAGGATAGTTCTGTGCTGCTTCATCTGGGTATATTTTCCTATTTATTTTATTTTACTGGTCTGTTGGTGGTAAGTAGATTTTCTGACACCATTAATTCAATAACTTTCTCTAACATGCACAACCTACAGCTGTGAATATTGCATTTTCAAACCAGATAAAGTTTGCACTAATAATGATTTTTTTAAGTTTTTCTCTGAAACACATGTAGGTAGCTGTCTGTATTATGCCACTTTTTTGACACAAAGAGTCTGAAGGAAGTATGAGTGGACAACACTTTGTCTTGTTAGGCATGTACAGATTTGTTCGGTTGCTATGACAAATGCTCCAAAGCAACATGCAGTGCTGAGCTCTCATAGCAAAATGATGGAGTGCAAGGCTGATTAAAATGAAGTGTTTACAGGTCTTCAGTGTCTCTCCAAAGCCTGCCCTCTCCAAATCCTACTGTTTTCTCCATCCACTAAGATTTCTTCAGCTGACCACTCTGGAACAAAACTGGAAAATGTCGAGTGTGTTGTACAGAATCAGCCAGTATAAATTCAAGTCAATGCATAAAACCAGGCATACTATTCTTTCTCTCTCCACAACCTGCTGTTTTTTCTTTCCAGTACTGCTGGAGGAAGAACATTTTTTGTTTATCTGAAACACTTTTCAGGTCATTCCCATTTCAAAGTACTGAGTGTATGTTTTCTAAAATCGAGCGAGTCAACTTCCAGACACTTAACAATTTTCTTATGCTCTAAGAAATTTTAGAAAAGAGAATAAAGACCAATTTACATATTCAAATTCTCAATAAACACAAGGTTGTTATACCAATAGAGGTTGGAGAAAATAGCCAGTAGTTTCATTTAGAAAGAAGGTGGCCCGTGGCTTTAAACGAAAGCAAGCTGAGGAAAATTGGCTTTCTTGGAGGCAAAGTTAATATGCAGCAGAAACCCTTCACAGTGAGTGGATATTCATGCCATTTGTGTGTAAAAAGCATAGTGCTAAGGAAAACAAACCAAAAACCCAACAAGTCATCAGGTCTATAGGATTCAAATGTTCCAAAACTTGCAGACCGAGTTGGCATTTGCTGCTCATAAGGTAATTCCAGAGTGGAATGTCATATGGTGTTAAGTGTCAGGACTAAAGTGCTTTGGTAGCAATGTGTGTGGGAAGCCTGCACAGAGACTGCTTGCAATGTGCCTAACAACCTGAATTGTTTTGCATTACATTCACCCGCAAATTGAAAATATATGCAATATTTATTCTAGTATAGTTTTTGGCATAGTTTACACCTCTAACACTTTGAACAATTTAAGCCAGTCTGGGGATATTATGGAGGGCAGTACATTACAATATTCTGTTTGTACAGAAAGGATTTGCTGTGCTCCACTGCAGAAGCCAAGCCAAAGCTGAACTATGTCCTTTAAAAAACAAAATAAAACCATTTCAAAAGAAAAACTGACTCCATCGAGAAAAGAGTTAAATAATGACCTTATTGACAGCAGCTGAACAAACTTACCATAGAAAAATGTGTAACTTTCAATGTGTTTGGATTAAGGTTTTTTCCACTGTTTTATTACATTGTATATTTCTATAATGTATACAGAGCCTCATTGGTGTTTGAAAAAACAAACAAAAATCTTGGAAACATTTTATAATTATTTCAAGTTTTTTCAAAAGTTTACAGAATCCTCAAGTACATACAAAAGTCTCTGTCCTTTTAAAACAATATGTGTAGGGCAGTACAGACTGGTTTAGACTGTGAAAATAAAGATTTTTGCGTGACTAAAACCTTCTAGCAGTTTGGGTGGACGTGGCCACTTGAAACTTGACAGCAAGCACTGCAAGCTACATAAACCCTCAGGAGGATTTTAAAACAAGGAAATAAAGTTCAACGTACTTCTGAATATAATCCACTGAGGCCCTTTGGCACTAACACAGAAAGAGATTTTTTCTCCTCTATTTTTTGTCCAGGATGCTGTCTGTCTTCTCTCTGCTACAATTTGCATTACCCCTGCTCTTTGATTGTTGATTTTTATGAAGCCCCTGTGACATAGAGAAATACTTTTATAATCTGATTATAAGGGAGCAGAAGCATTGTAGAGTCAGGCTTGCTGAGTTTTTACAATATGTTTTGTAGCAGATCAGCAAGTTCACTCAGCATCAGCTAAATGTCAAATGGAGTGAGTGAAATATTGCACCACTTAGGGTAATTTAAGGAAAAAGGCCTGTTTTTTAAGAATACATGAAACTTTCTCATTCAAAACTTTGTTTGGCAAAGGCTACTATGATTTTGTCATTTAAATAACCAACTAACCAACCAGAAAATCAACAACAAAAAACCAACAAAAAATGAAAAACTGCAACGAAAAACTCTAGCTCAAACATAAATCATCACTTTTGTAGTATAAATTAGTTATTCATGGTGCTACAATTCAGAGCAAAAGCTGGGCAAGTGGAGTCTGCAGTGGATCCCAAAGCAGATCAGATTGTCAGCATTTGTTACTGGAAAAGAGGCCCTCTCAAGTGGAAGCAGATATTTGACAGAAGATGTATTCTTTAATATTTTTATCCTGACCTAAGGCTATATTAAGCTCACATTCCACAAAAGGAAAAGTTAAGTAATATGTGAGAAAAAGCATAGTATTTTCTGGGTTTGTGTTTGGTTTGAGGAAACATCACCTGCAGACTTCTGTTTCTATCTCTGCTTCACATGGATCTGGATATTAATATAAAGATTTCTGTTTTCTGCATTTCCTTTCTGTTAAACAACTGGTGATACTCACTGGCAGAAATTGAGGGGGTTGGTTGCTCTCTGTAGCACAAGCAAGAGCCTTCATTTTCTACAGATATTTCTTACTCCTTTAAATTAAGTTCAGTCAGAAGCAGCAAATGACATTTTCTTTCCAATAATATGGAAATCAGGCTGAACATTTTGAATGTATTTGGCTTTATTAGACTGTAAGTGATCTGTTTGGCTGACCAGTAGTTTCACACAGAAAACCCAGCAGTATATCACACAGCTCAGACCTGTGGTACTTCCTTCTGAAGCTGCTTTATACAGCTGCCATTCATCCACAGGAAACCTTAGGCAGCATGAGAAAAGAAAAACTGAGAAATTGCCAGGAGCATATTAAAACTGATATTTCTTTGCATGTTTCAAACAAGAGTATAACAGAGAAAAAACAACGCTCACATGCTTGCTTAGCTCTTTTTATATAGTTTCAAATGTGTAAAATGTATCTTCTTAACGTGATTTAATGTGTTAATTAAAAAAATACGCTTAAAGTGCATAGTAAGGAGTAACATACATTTGGAAACCACTAGGGTCAGTACTTATCATTAAACTCATGTATTTTGAGATTGAGAATTGTTTGAATTATTTATTGTAAATGGTTTATTTAGACAACACAGCGGCAACTTGGAGAAATACTCAAGCTAGCTTGAGGTGACATAGCATGAAGACTAGTGGCAGCTCAGCTGTGACACTCCAGTGCTCTGCATGGACTAATTTATCTTGTTCTTGGCTGCTTTTTAATTTGCCATCATCTGCAGATGTTGTTGTAATGTTCTTGTTAGTCATATTTTTTCACCAAATAATTTATGCAAACAATTTTCAGTTTTTGTATTGCTTTTGCTGTGCTCACTTAAATGAAATATGGTATCATTCACTGAGTCACATTACTGGTTTTGTCCCCTGAGTGGATACATGACATTGCTACAAGAAAGCCTTAATAAATAATGAATAAAAAGACAAAATGCAACCAGCGCTCAGTTGCGTAAATTCTGAATTCATTTTGGAACTCACAGCTCTTCTATGAATAAGATACCAATCCTCTGAATAGCATCACATGATAAATAAATTATAAATAATAAATAAGTAGCAACAAAATATTCTGTTTCACTGAAACCTTGTCACAGTGAATGGTAAAACTCTCATCAGTTTCACTGAGTTCAGGCTTCTAGTGTTATTCATAAAATATTCACTAGGTTTTTTGCTACCATTCTGCCAGTGTACTGCCATTGAGATTCACTGGATTTTTGTGGTTTGACGGTAGAGTGCAACAATGTTAGCTGTAATATTTTTAATGAACAAATATTTTAAATATTTTCAAGAATATGCTAATAGTCCTTAAAAAATTGGTTCCAAATTGTTAACAATCTATAGGTCTGGATCCTCTGAATGATAACCTGGAGCTAGAGCTTTGTGTGATTGCTCACTTGCTTAACTACCTTTTACAAAATCTGTATGTAAAGAAAGATCTAACCTGAGACTACCTTTCAAAAACCCATCAAAACCCTATGAGGAATGCTCATCTGATTTTTTCTATATTATTGCAGATTTAGGATTAACACAGCTAAACACTTTAAAATGTTCCCATTTGAGCTGTAAAATCATAAACCAAAGTAAGCATTCTTTAAAGAAACATAAGATAAATTACCAAGAGGCCTTGATTAACATTTAAGTTAAATCAAAGCACCAGGGCTTTCCTAACAGCAGCACACAGCCAAGAAGGGAAAAGTGGCCCAGATCAAAGAGTGACAAGTCAAGTTCTTCTTTGAAGCCCAGTTTACTCTTCTTTAATACTGAAAATGCTGACAGTTCTGCCCCATTCCATCACATGCTTTGGGGACAACTGATATGGAACTTCACTCCCTGTGCAGAAACAAACATTTCACATAAAGACAAGGATCAATGTGTCCTTGTTCCCTAGCATCAGGACCCGGTTCTGTCTTTGAGTCTTGTGCCCCCACATAGTGAAGTCAGAAAATCCCAGTGATATCTGTATTACCACACATTTCCAGGTGGAAATTTCCAGTTGAAACTAACCAAACTTAGAGAACCACAGCATGTAGCAAAATGCTATATTTTTCTCAATAGTAAATACTCTTCATATACTTGTACTTGTTTACTATATGGAAAACCATCTGTAAATATAACCTGTAAATATATAATCTGTCACTCCAATGGTTTTCTCTATTCTCAGTATTAGGTTTGGGTGACACCTATTAAAATACTTGGTTGTATGGCAATGGCAGACTGATTCCTGGTGCATACAGAAGGAGCCCGATTTCTGTGTAGGAAGCAGCAGGTAGAACAGTGAGTGAGATGGATTCTGCTTGGATCTCGCTCTTTGTGGTCCTTACTCACAGATCCTACTTTCCAGGAGAACACCTTTGTGCCCAGGCTGTGAGCCAAAGTACCACTCCTTCTGAATTGCACAGTGAGAGAGCCAGAACTCAGAAACAATGGGTCTGGCAAGGAAGTGGCTGATGCCAAAGCCTGACTCCAACCTCACAGTCTGAGCTGGCAAGGAAAGAGTCCTGGGATCCTTTTCGCTCCTCAAGTACATGGAATACTGTCACAAAATTCACACGTTTTTAATGGAATTCAAGGCTATGATGAGGCATGCTCTGGGCATGGAGAGCAAACTGAACTCTTCAGGAAACTTGGGTAGAGAGATGCCTAGAGTTTTTTGATCTGCTGGAGATTTTTTTCCTGAAATTCTTACCAGCCGAGGCATTTTTTTTTTCTGACTTGATCATAACCATATAGTTTAATTTTAGGTAGTCCTGCAAGGTGCAGGGAGTTGGACTCAATGGTCCTTGTGGGTCCCTTCCAACTCAAGATATGCTATGATTCTATGAATTCAGATGCCCATCATGGCATTCTAGCTGCTCAGCTCACTGTGGGTCTGTCCTTAATGGCTAATTTCATTATACAACAGTGGCTTCTCACATCTAGAGATTGCAATACATTTAACATATTGGCTTAAAAATTGGTCAGGAAGATGTAATTTCCATAAGAATCTTGGGGAAAGAGAAGATAATCAGAAAACTCTTTAGGCAATTTGTCTTCAGACTGAGTGTGTATAGCCAAATAAGCAAGAATTTAACTCATTGTTAGTGTCATGCAGTAACAGATAAGCAAGGAAGTTATAATCAGCCCACAAATAGTCTTAAACAAAAAGTGTTTGGAAAGCATTTGGAAAGTCAGATTTATTTTAAATGTTAAAATAACTATTTTAAATCATGTTAGGAACAGAAGGTGAAGCTGTAGGCTGTATTTCATCTGCAAAGCCTCTCCAATGGATTAAAAATCCTGCAGCAAGACTTACTAACTGTCTAAAAATCAGCTTGAGAGAAATAGAGTGAAAAGTATGTGAAATTAAAAACTTTACATGTTAACTTGAGACAGATCTACTGGATCAGTCCAGACCAAAACAAGGATAATATCCATCCTCTTCTCTCCAGCTCTGTAGACATCACTGCAGTGAGCCCAACTCCTGCCAACTCTGTGGTGACACTCAGAGCTTGAAAATGTTCCCTTGCTGGTTCAAGCCAAAAGTGCCCCCGGAGCCACTGTGACATTCAGAGCAAAGCATTTGGCCTGTGCACATGTTCAGCTGCAAAAGCTGTGAGTCAGGGGTAACCAGTTTTTAATGGCATAGCTTGTATTTTGCCCCAGGCACCTGAAAAAACCTCGGTGCTCACACTGTCTAGGTCAAACCTGTAAGTCTCTTTCACCTTCCTGAACTGCTAGCAATAGTGATGGTATAACTACTTTTCATTGGGGAAAATATCTGGCAAGAGGTCATTTTCATGTGGGAGTTGTTTGAAAAAAGCACTACTGCTTTTCTGGGCTCTGATCTACTCCTTTTAGCAGGTTATTGATAGATTAAGTGAGGATAAATAAAATGACTGGAAAAGGTGTAACTGATTATATATGATAAATACAATTTGCTATAAACTGTGAACCCACATCATTTAAACATTTGGTGTTTCACTAGATAACACAGTTTATTCCTATTTTCACTGTTTCTAGTGCTTCAGTCTACTTTTGGAAGTGTGCAATGACACACTAGGAACTGGATATAGAGAGTGCTCCGCAGTAAAATAAAAGAGATTTATCATTATATTCAGTAGGCATCTCTCTTTTTTTTTTTTTTTTTAACTGTAAATTTCATTCTCTCCTTCTATCTCTAAACAATTCCTCTTGTTGATGATCTCTATGCCCTTCTCTTGTCTTTATTCAATAATGCTTCCAAAGAGCTGGCACTCAGCTTTATTTTCTGCACTAAATCCTATATTTTCTTTCATATCTCTGCCTGTGGTTTCTAAGTCCTCGTCACAGCAGACTTCATAGTTTCCTCAGTCTAGAAAGCTTTTGATTGAAAAATTATAAATCCAGGATAATCTAACTTGATATGTAGTCTAAATTCTCAACCAAGAGAAGATAAGATACATACATATAAGACTAATAGTAATTAAGAGGTGCATCAGGTACTGCCCAGCTTTCTGTCTCATCCTGTTACATATGTCATGGAATTTCAGGGAGGGGAGGTTAGTATTTGCTTATGTCCTTTGCATATAAAAGCTTTATGACTTCTTTCCAAAGGGTGGAGATGGGCTATAGACACATGGACACGTGTTTTATTATTTGGGAATTTGCTGACGGGATACTTAATTTGCCTATTTGGGGGGGGGTTGGTTTTTTTAGGTTTTTTTGGGTGTTGTTGACTTTTTTTTTTTTTTGGTTGTTGTTTTGGTTTGGTTTGGTTTGATTTTTGTATTAGAGCAAACTTGGAAGAAAAATATCTGCTTGCTTTTTAGAGCAAAAACATTCAGTGACTTTGTCCAGTTATATCCTGTATTAACCTAGGTCTTCTTTTAGCTTTTTGTACTGAAACATATGCTTCTCTGTCTGTCTCACCCCAGAGCCCAGTGACATCAGTAGAATTGTTCTGGATTTACACCAGTGTAACTGAGAACAGAAGTTGGATCTGTATGTAGCTCATTCAGTCTTTCAATATAACAAACTTCCAAGTTCATAAATGATCACTGTTCTCCAAGTCCTCTTTTGCTAATCCTCACCTCTTGGTTTACCGAAATATCCAGAGCTACACTTAAAGCAAAATTAATGGATGGAATAATAATAACTTTAAATAAAAATGAATTAATTAAACTATGTGGAATTACTCAGATACTTATAATGAAGCAGTGCTTAAGTAGCCCAGTGTGTTAGATCATTTTACTTTTCATAAATGTTTAGTTAAAGGGAATGTTGAGTATTAGCACTGCTGAAGCTATAGGAAAAAAAGATTCCTCACACTTCTATCTATTAGAGCACTGGATTCAGATACTTCGTTATATCTTCAATCCCAGTACCTAATGTGAAGTCAAGATGAACACTTTTAATTAAGACCTCTTTCACATCATCTGTTTGATTAATCTAGATCATCTATTTACTTAATATTAATAGCAGCACAAAAATACAGTCATACTGACCTTGCTGTTCGTTTTATATAAAGTTCTTACATACTGTTTTTTACTAATTTCCTTTTTTTGTCTCAAAATTTTATGGTATTTTCTTCTTTGCATTTATGTATTTCTAATTGCTCTGCCCTATATATTATTTATCTGTCCTTGCAATTATCATGGTACTTGAATGTCCACTGTTAAAAGTTTTGCTTTATTTTCTCTGTCATCAAAATCACTTCGGACTTATTTTATGCTAATTGTATGGTAATGTCCCTTATCCATTTCAAACATCCTTATTCAGATTTAAATAAATAATAACATAGCTATTGCCCTTGTAGGTCAGATCAGTGATCCACCTATCCTAATATTCTCGTGGCAGTAAAGAGATGCTTAGGGAGAACAGCAGAGCCTGGCTGCTTTCAGTCATCCCCTCCCCTTCCACCATTACCCTCAGTACTAGACATGTCTTTGCCTTTTTCTGGTATTGCTTATAGATCTATTGTCCATTAATTTGTCTAATCCTTTCTTATACTTGCTGAAAGTGTCAGCCTCTGCAACCTGATTATGTGTCATCTTAAATATATGATTTTGTAACAAAAATATAAATCTAATTTACTGTTGGTACTGTTGGTACTAATCCTGCCGATTCAATCAGAAAAGATGTTAATCCAGTCTAAGCATGATCCCAACAAGTAATAAGTCATATTTGGTCCTTACATATGAAAGCTGTCTTGACATTAATACTATAACAAAGAGTTATACTAAAAATGTAAGGTATGGTTACATAAAATCAGAAATATGCAAGTTTGAAGAGTGATTATGAGAGCCAAAGAATATTATTAATAACAATCTTGCCTTGTTTCAAGATTCATTACGCTGTGAAAGCATCAGTCTAATTACATTACTAACCAGTAAATTTTTTAATCATCAGAATATGTGTATTCCTGACCCAGCCTTTAAAAATGATCCAGCCTTTATACTGGTATAAAGAAGTCAATGATAAAGGGAATTGAAATCTCACAACACATAAAACAGAGAAAAAACGCAAATATTGTATATATTTCTGACATGAAACTTCACTTCTGTGGTATGGTCCTTCCAGTATGGATTTCACCACTTTATGCTCATTTAATCTGATGTGTCAAAACTAATCAGGATATGTATTTGACAATATATCCTGCCACCTCTTGACACTTAATTAATGGGACTTATTGTTCATAATCCAGTTTTACAGGCATTTTATAATTCCATTTGCATTCCTAATCAGTACTGTTACATGTTATCGGTGTATGCTGTCAGCATAGTGGCAGATCAGCACTTTGGTGGTTGTGTAGCCTGTTGGCATTTCCACTGCCAAACACCATTTGCAAGTTTTTCATACCCCCTTTTTAATAGCTGTGGAAGCATAACCTTATAATTTTGAATTACAGTGAATAAAACCCTTGCTCCATGTTCTTTGGCCACTTGGCTGGCAGGCTGGAATTATATTAATAGAATAACTAGTTAAATGCAAGGTAGAGAGTTAAAGACAAGCAAGGTACCTTCTGCAAAAATACAAAAAAAAAAAAAAAAAAAAAAAAAAAATTGAGTCATTACAGATATATGGGAGCAGCATTAATTCAGTCATCAAAGCAACATTGCAAAAAAATTCTGTATAAGAATTTATGCCTCTCCAACCACAACAAATTATTACTACAACCTAAATGATCTACAGTGTCTTCGGCCAATATGAGGTAATGTTTATTATTCTTTTTTTTTTATGCATCTCCCATAGTAGCAAACCATACTTCACACAGATATGCTTATAGTCAGCCCTTAGAGCTAATAGGACATTTCAAGGTCTTATCTTCAAAAACCAACAGTTCAGTAGATATGGTCTACCTCAGATGAACAGTTCACAGAATTGGAGCATGAGATGAATCTTTTCTTTAAAGTACTGTGATTACTAATGACACTGTGAAAATAAGTCTGAAGAGAGACAATAAACTACAAAGTTATCCAATACACACATTTTTTCTGTCTAGTTTTACTTCAGAGACAAAACAACATTTGCATGTCATATCAAAAAAATACCACTTTCATTGTATCCTTTGATTTCCAAGAAAAACAGCAGTTCTGTTTCCTTCCCTGAAGTATTTACCAAGTGCTTGGATGTGTAGACTATTACCTAGTTCCTAGAAAACCCTGAACAACTTTTGCTTTCAGTGTTAGAATAAAGAGGCAGAGGCAAGGAGCTGTGACTCATTTCTGTGTTTGTGGGAGCTGATATCTATGGTAGCAGAGGAAAAAGAGAGAGAAGTGTTATGGAAAGGAACATTATTTTTATTACTGGTGAAGGGAGGCTGAACCTTTTATGTCACTTTGCACTGCTGATGGAATAGAAATGTCAAACTTTTTCATTACTGTTTTTGCTGGTAATTTCCAGCTGTTTCTGTTACTGTCCTGATTGAGCAGAGATTAATAAAAAACAAGCTGGTCACAGGCTGAAAAAGGACCTTGCAGATGCCAAAAAAAGAGGATTTAGAACTTGGCTTAGAATGCAAATGAACCTAAAGACAGTAAGAAAAATTAAGTTATCTTTTAAAGGAGCAAAAAAACCTAATTCAGGCACTATTAGGTCTGGCAGACTATCAGTAGTGGAAAAAGGAGTGGAAGAGCTAAGCCAAAACCAGATTAGAAGAGGCATAAATTATATTAATTTATATAAAATTATGTAAAATTTATAAAATATATAAATTGTATAAAAATAATATCTGAAGTATAGATAGGACCTGTCAAATTATGTTTTTTCATGAACTATTAAGTCTAGGTCATAAAGCATTGAGTATGCTGCTGTTTTTGTTAAACATGAGACCTAGTGTAGAATAGCACTGTCTGCTAAGAAGTTAGGATGGTAAAAAAATTAAGTTTTACATGTTACATGCATTAAAACTGAGTAATTGGTGTGTGTTAAAATGGAATTACAAGCCCTGCCTTTTTCATACACCAATTTTTAAAAAATCCGATTCAAAAGCCACAAATGAATTTGAAAAGCAAAAGGACCTTATGTCCAGATCACCACAGCTATGTGGCCTGGAATGTCTGCTCTTGATTATATGCCTATTACAGTACAACAGGCACCTTTCCAATCATATGTACATCAGATGTGTCCAAAATATACATCTAAACCCAGGCACCTCTATATAAGGGGTGAAAAAGAAATTACCACTTTTTAATTAATGCATGAATGGAGTGATGCAAGATAATCTGGTTCAGTCCTAACGTTGCTCATCTCCAAGTTTTTCTGTTTCATAGAAAGAAGACACCATAGTTACTGCTTAGGATGGCAGATAAATACATATACTGAAAATATCTAAAAACAGTCTTGTCTCTTAGTCCTTCTGAACTTTCCTTCAATACTGTTGCAGGCTGATGAATATATAAAACAGATTTAAGGAGATATGATTAAATAAGTTAAAGAGAGAGGGCTGAAGCAGAAAATCCTCCTCATAATGCTCCTTTAATGTCAGCGGGTTCAACTTACTGAAGGGCTATTTTTTCCTTGAAACCACAGCATGAAACTCCAGAAGGTAATTACAAGAAGTACAAGCTAGGCAAGAACAAATTTGGTCTTGGAAAATTTGCAAATCATCCTTTTTCAGTGAAAGCAAAAGACTGCAACTATCCTTTAGTAATAGCAGAAGTCAAAATAGTAGAAAATAAAATGTAAAATGATTTTTTTTAAATGCCTGTGTGCAAGTACATGAGTACAGCAGTTTCGGCAGTCAATTGGGGCAGTCAACCCCAATTCTACAGTGGGGTTGACTTGACTGTGCCTTACACAGCACAGCATGATATTCAAAAAGATCTACACAATGCACATCACAGAATGCAACAAAACTCATATTTAGCCAATAACTGCAGTGAAGCCAAAAGTAAACCATGCTAGACCTAAGCCAGGCTTTGCATGGTGTCTGGCTTTGCATTAAGCCCATGTTTGTGAAGCATTAAGATTGTTCTGGCATTACAGCTCATCTGTTGCAGTATCTTTAGGTCTCACATTATGTATTTCCTTTTCCTTCCACATGTGTTCGGCTCCATTGGTCTGGATTTGCCTTTTTCCTAAAAAGGTAAAACAGGTAAAACATAAACTGGTAAACCAGGTAGGATGTAGAAGTCAAATGAAAGAATTTAAATCCATCAAATTATAAGTACTAGAAAAAAGTAACAAGCCTAATGAGAGTTGTTGATTTTTTCAGAACAAAAACATAATGGCCACCACAGACTGCGGATTTATTTGCAGTGCTACCATTTAAGGACTTTGAAATGCAGCTTCCTAGTCAGAAAGGCCCAAGTTTATCAAGGGTTGAGAAATTCAATGCAAAGAGATTAAATACAGTCCTGCATTCTGAATTGCTTAAATAGAAGGGGCTGCAAAATTGCCAGTTTGCCTTCAGTGCATGTCTAAAGCCTGGAACATGCAAACCAGCACGCAACTAAGGGAAATAATCTTGTATTTCTCCTAAAACAGTGAAGGTGTAGTTGTTCTAGACTCATCTGTACCCAGGCTGGATTTGGCTCTGGGAGGTATTGAAGAGGAAAAGGGATGGAAGAAGAGAATTAAGCTGTCAGGACAGTGATGGACTCATTCTTTTGATCCGGCTGAGCCAGTTCCAGGTCTCAGATGGATAAGCATCCCCATATGTTATTCACAGCTGATTTCAGACACTGAGTTTGCAACGCTCAATTTGCTATCACAGCCCTTGCCCAAAAGGATGGGAAGAGGCATTTGGTGCAGCATTGTCATCCAGCCCTGCAGGCACAGATGCTCCCTTCAGGTAATGCTGGTGTTGGAAGGGCACCTGTTTCCCATTGCGGAGCTGGGGCAGGCACAGCAACTCCCATGGTCACCGATACCCTGACTGCCTGAGCTCCTGGGATACTCTGCTTTTGCCACCTGTGGAAAATAGGCAACACATTAGCACCACGTTTTGAAATCTGTATGTTATTTCTTAAGAAGGATTTTTATCTTTTTAAGTCCCCTTTTATTCTTACTGTGGGTTCCTATAAGCCTTGCTCAAGAGTCGTTCTTGGAGCTCACTGTAGCACTTTTCATTTTGTATCCCCTGTCTGCTCTTACATGTTCTCTGTAACAAAATAGTAAAGAGTGCTGATATTTTAAAACACTATTTATATGAGGTAATAAACTTGCAATGAATGGGGCTGTTGGTGTCTCAGACCATAGTTTCTTCTTAAATCTCTGTGCATATTCGGGAAATAAGTTGTGTTGGATGCACTTGAGTCACATTGGAAGTGTTTAATTTGAAAATGCAAGAGCTTAAAACTTTTTTTTTATTAGAAAAAGCAGATAAAATAGAGAAGAAAAAAGGCTTGTATATGTAAGCATTCTCTCCTTTGCCAAACAATCTTCCTTACACCTTTCATGGAATACTGGGAAATTTTTTAAAAAACCCTGTTGAAATAAACAAACAAAAAAAGCTATCTATACATTTTGCTAATACAGAAATACATTCATAGAATGCCAGGTGACCTGCAAATTGTTAACCAACCATATTGTGCTCTTGATTTCTATCTATTTAGCAGCTAATCCAAAAGTCATCATTTTCAGCTGCAGTTCAGGAAAAGCTGAAGGCCAATCCTATCTGCCAACTCAAAACAAGAACCCCTAAGCAAAGAAATATTCATGCAGAGCTCTGATGCCCAGCCAAGTTATGTATATCAAGATTTTATCTGGTAGACAGGCAGTGGAGGAATGTTCAAATGTAATCAAATACATTTGCTCAGCTAATAAGCTTGTCTTGCTCTAGATGGTACTGCTTTTAAGTAAGCAAGCTTCATTTTCACTTCAGAAAACAGTGTGTTTCTCTATCAGAATGACTCAAAACTGCTGACAGTATTTATGGTGCAGTTGATGGGCTGAACAGAAAGATGAAACCAGTTCTGGGACACCCCTGCTGGTTATGTTGGAAATGTTGGAGAGGCTGAGCCACCAAAAAAAAAATAAATAAATTCTGAAATATTTGTCAGGATAAATTTTGTCAGAACAAATTTCAAGCTAATAACAAAGATGGAAAAAATGCTTTAAAAAGGGTAGTGCTGTACTCTTAAGACATTTGTGGTCTTAAGATGTATGGGTTATTTAATAATGAGCTCAGGATAAATAATAACACTTTTTGTACAAATCTTTAAAAGACAAGTGTATAGCTCATAAATTTTTAAACCTGAATCTGTGGCTGAAGTGACATATTTGGCATTCAACAACATATTAGATCTACCACTTCTAGAAGGATATCTTTCAAAAAAAATATTGTGATCTGAATTATCAAAAGAGCATTTATTTTATCAGTCACAGTTGTCAAAATCGTAAATAATGGGGAAAAAACCCTCTTTTTCTGTAAAGAGCAAAGAAGAATAAGGTAGGCTTGTGTAGGCCTGCTGGTTGGTAAGGTGTTATCAAGCACTTGATGACTGAAGTTTCTAGACCTTACAGTTATTAAAAGAAGCAATAATGATAAAATTTTACTTTCCTCTGAGAAATAACAACATCTAGCATTATGATATAATGGGAGTACAGCGGGAGTACTTAGGGGGAGAAATGATATTCCGTAGTCACAAAGTAGCCCTATTATTCCCCCTATGAGACCACATGTCTGGAATGTTTGTTAACTGAATAGAAATATTTTAAACAAAGAACTAAGCAAGATAACTAGTAACCTCATGCTGCACAAGTAGTAACTTAGGCTACACAAAAAAGATTAAAATGAAAATCAGCCTACAGAAAATTTCTTTAAAAATTTTTTTGTGGCAAATTAGCAGATAAATATAACTTAAAGCTGTCTTAAGCCATATAAACCAGTTTAACAATTTCTCTCATATCCTTTGCTATCAAATTTGGTATTACTACTAATCCCCAGAACAACAAATTATTCTCAGTCTCTGCCCTAAGTGATCTATTTTATGTTCTACTTTTTATGTTGAAATTAATTAACATACCAAGCACATAGGTTGAAGTAATGAAGTTAGAACTGAGATTATTGTTCTGCCCATATTGTCACTGAGTAAATATTTGATAATATACTGAAGAACTCCAAGTTAAGCAAAATAAAAAAAGAAAAAAGAAAAACTGCTTTAAGATGGTATATTTTATTTGACATGTAAATGGAAGACAAAGAATTTTTTTTCCTAAGAACCTTTGTTCTAGGTTAGACTACATAGCCATTCATTTAAATTAAAATTTTGAAATCTAACCAAAAGTAGCTTGGTAATTGATGCCAGAGAAACTGTAATCAAGTTATTCAGTGGGTCTGCAGACATTAGGAGTCAAGAAAGGTGTCCATCACATGAGCAGCAGTATGCATTTTGTCCCGTCAAAACTTTTTTGCTAACAAAAACCAGAGACAATACCCAGTAGCACATATATCATTCTACTTCAACTGTCAAGTTACTTATATCTTTAAAATAACGTCTGATTTGCTCAGCATAAATTTAATAGTTTGTACCCTTCACCCCCATCACACCTGAAGCCCCCTCATTACACAGCTGCCAGTCATCAGGGAGGAGGGAGTCACAGAACAGAATTAGTTTCAGCTGCTTCTTGAATTTCTTTAAAACTCTCAAGCGATACCACCTGAGCCTTGTGAATCAACAGAATAAGCATTAACAGTTTGTTCTGTAATCTCCTTTAATGGCTTTACAAGTTGCATCAGGTATTCTGATGTATCTGCCAGAGAAGCCTCCCAGCCTAGGAACTCTTTCAAGCTTCTCTATAATGAACTCAAAAAGAAAAATTTACTCAAGCATCTTTCGCAAGTGCTTTAGGAAGCTTCACAAGAAGTTGTCATTAGCTGGATATCTTTTGCAAGCTGTCTTTCAGACTGCTTTTTGGCTTCATCATCTCCTGGATGACACTGATTAGTTGCTGCCAAAAAATACAGGTATGTAGTCTTTTCAATAAATAGTACATTCATCTGATACTGCTTGGCTATTTATAAAGCTGTTGTTTAAATGTCATGGATTAATTCATTCTAAGAGTTTCAATGCATTATCAATAAGAGGCATTATTTTAAGGCATATGTCCATTTATAAAACACTAGAAAAGATAAAAAAAACAGAATTCTGATGGTATAAAGAAGCTACCTTAGCTATTGATGTTTCATTCTTTTCAGAAAATTATTCCTGGCTGAAAACAAGGTTAATTTCCAAGCTAAACACTTGAACATTAATGGGCTTCCCAACTGCCCAAGGTTATGTTTTTGTGCAGACTGAATGTAATTCAGAGCTGTATTTCTACTAATCAGTGGCCAGCCAGGATGCATCTTGTCTGACCTTTTGTCACAGCATGGCTGGGGGCCAGTACACGGCCACTAACAAGCCTCATAATCAAAAAAAACCAACAGGAAGTTAGGACTTCTTCCTTTTCTTTGTTTTTGTTTTGCTTTGCTTTGTGGTTTGTTCTTTTGGGAGTTTTCATTTTTGTGGGGGGGAGCGTGTTTTGCTTTCTTGTTGTTTTTTGTTTTCTTTTAAAAAAAAAGCCAAGTTAGTTCCTCTTCCCTGGAGCTTCTCCATTGTTGCTTTCCTGAACAAATAAGGATGGGCCATTCCCCTCTGAGGTCATTGCATTGCCCAATAAGCTCCACTTAAATCACTTTTGTGGGCAAGAAAAAAGACAATCCAAGAGACTGATTGTATCAGAAAATACCAGGTTGAAAGGGATCTCATGGATCATCTGGTCCAATCTTTGCTTAAAAGCGTTCTCAGCTGAAGTAAACCAGAGTAGTTTGAACAATATATGCTACTTCAATAACTAGAAATAATTCATATTTCTATTATCCTGATAGTGCTATAGGTGAAATGGCTGAAATTTGATAAATTTCTTTTTACTTAGTTTGAAACTGGTTTTATTTATGAACTTTATTTATTTCGAAACAGCATTTTTTTATTTAGGGATAGGCCTTGTATTCAGATGTTCTGATGTTTTTCTTAATTTTTATATGTGTTAATCTGGTTGTTTTAATAATGGTGTTTTAGCTTTGTATCAGTATTTTATAGACAGGTTGATTTCTGATTTTAGTATTTCTTTCTTTGTGAAATGTATCACTTTGGGACACAGAACCTGGGCAGAACCCTCATCTGTATCTCATCTTATTCTCAGTTTCACTGCAGTGCTGTACATCTTTCCCAGTCTATAAAGAAGAGAAATACAGTGAGAAATACACTGTTTAGATATAAGCATCTCTGAATAAAAATAGTATATAAAAAGCAGCTATATGTATTGGGCAAAGGAGCATAGACTTAATAAAAAACAAGGACTTAAAACAGCACCATGATAGTCAAAACACCACAGAGCACCCCAAATTTAGGAATGATCTATGAACAGCCATGAGTACCTACCTAGCTGAACTGGCTTTTTTCTTATAAGAAAGTTGAAATGAGCATTTAAGGCATTAAGAATCCATTCTTTTTGTAGTTATCTCTCTAATATGTTGTTTTTCACTGGGAGCTTTGCTCATTTAATGAAAATGGATTAACTAGTTCTCATTGTAAAGATCAGTTCAGAATCTGGTATATCTAACTTCTACATAAGAGTATGTCTTATCAGGAGCCATAACCTCATGAGTTTCAGGTTCTGCACAAACCCATCAAGTTTATTGCTGCCTCCTTTGAAAGAAATGTGATGTAAATTCTAGCTAGTCTTCCTGTTTTGTTGCTGCATTCTTGAAAATTACTATTCAGGATGCACACAGAAAACAGATTTTAGGTTCAGATAATATTACTAACTGCCAAAAAGGGTGACCCAGATATGGGGTGTACAAGTAAAATGGGAACACCACCCTGCGCTCTCTGGCTTGCTTCCCAGTGAAATGGGGGCTGCTTTTTTTTTTTTTTTTTTTTTTTTTTTTTTTTTTTTTGCACTGGTGCAATGATTAGATCTAGCTAGATACATCATAAGGAATGGGCAGAAAGAGAAGCTGTGGTTATTATCTGACTTTGTTGCTTGATCTACTTAGAGCTTTCAGTTGCATTCCTGACATTTGATATGTACTTTTATTAAGAAAAGTACCTGATTTAGGTACACAGTAGATTGAAAATAGATGGTTCTAGTGAACAAGAAAATTGTATCTTTAATATAATACACAGTAAAACATGGAATTTAGCGTGTATGTTAGTTAGCAAGTCAATCAATTTATTTCATTTCTTGGGGGGAAACAGCTAATCTAATCACATAGTGTTTAAAAACACCAATGAACAGGAAGGGAAGGTTGGTTGACTCTACTCATTGCAGTTTCTAGAGGCTGCCAAGTGTAAATCATAGCACCCATGAAGATGGGTGCTCTGCATTCAAAAATTAAGCTGCTGTCAGGCAAATTATGCACAAGCTTGGTATTAACAAACTTCTGCAAGGCTTTCATACAACACTCAATTTAGAACCAGACAGTCTCAAGACATAGTAATACATAATGCATATTACCAGAACTTGAGATGAGCTCTGGGAGCATCCTGCAGTCACACATAGGAAAGGGAGAGAGAAGGGACACTATTCCACTGTCTGTGTTCCTTACAAAACATGTTTGGAATCTGCATCTTCCAGTTTCCCCTGGCAACTCTCTACTACCACTGAATGCAATGTCCCAAGGCTACACTCCATTACACTGCACCATCAGATGTTTCTTGTGGTGGAAAAAAATACTAACATATCACTAACTCTTTGTGTTTTAAAGGGAATAATATATCCTGAGAATCAATTGAACCAGAGCATTGGAACATGAATTTATGTCAATGTTTTATCAGTTATTTTAATGTGTACTTATGGATAGGTAAGGCAGAATTCAGGCGAAATATTCACTCTTTTAAATCTACATTTCTGTTCATTGCCCAGTAGTAGCTTTTCTCAACTGATTCAGAGTTGAACTACATTAGGAGCTGAATGTGTACAATTTTTTTTTCATAAGCTTTTCTCCAAGAATGGTCTATTGATGGGTTACAAGGGAAAAGGAATGTGCTAAGCAGCACAATAAAGACCAGTGTGCAAAATAGTAAACGTATCATACCAGTAACTTGCTAGGTGCACAGAGATAAAAGGAATTAGCATAAGCACAAGGAAGCCAAAAGAAACCTCTGAGATCTTAGTGCTGGAAACAGTAAGAACGCAGACATTTCTCTGCTCATGCGTGTTCTGCCTATTTCTGAGCCAGTAGTTTTCCAAGACAAATTCTTATGCTGAGGGATTATTAGGACATCACAACAGCTCCTACGCACACTCTTTGACTAACTATGGCTATAACTTTATATCTGGCTATAGCTTTATATAAACTCTGGTTAGTGTGACAGCTTTTTGCTCTTTATAGAAGATATTTCCTTCACTTGTCACTTAACGAAGAGGAAGGTTGGATCAATCAATAATTTTTTTACAGAGTAACAATAAATAAAACTATTGCCTCATGTACAGTGTAGAGCTCAACCTAAAGAAGTGAAATAAAAATCATGCTTGCGACTACCTGCCTAAGAAATTTCCAATTAAATCATTACTTTGCCCACACATCTGTGAGTTTGGTCTTGCAACTCAGGAAAGAACGAAATGCCATGAAGAAAACTTCAAGGAAGTTTCTGTAATACATGTGCCAGCAGCAAATCGTTGCTATGAATCAACATAGTAAATGCTCTTTTCAGGATGTATCAAAATACACATCCACTCCTTGTAGAATCTTCTAGTCAGAGGCATCCCCCTGACATCTCTGCATGCAGCAGTGGGTGAATGGAGGAGAACCTTGGGGTGTCATGCTTAGCTCAGTACTGAGCCTCTCCTAATGCCCTGCTTATCAGCAACTGCTGAGGAGCTACAAGAAGTGGGAGACCTTCAGGCCTGTTTGGAAGAACTGGCAAAGAAAAGGATTCCCTTTGAGCCTAGGGGGAGGACTGAGTAAAGTTTTGTTGGAGCATGTCAAGGATGATTCCTCAAACTTCTGAGCACATTTGTTTATAGCCAGATTGATGGCTCTCAGTCCCTGAAAGGACTGAGAGATGTAATGTGCATATTCATTCAAAGGAACCTGTAGTGACAAAATCAGTTCAGTTCATTCTGTCCCCATCAGTTTCCCATTCTGTCATCTTGTTCATGATCAAGTCCTATGTGTTTGATGTCAAACATCTGTGGTTTACTCTGAAACCAAATGATTGTAAGATTCTTTCCAAACTTAATACATAAATTATTTCAGTACCATTGAAATGGAAAAAGTCTGAAATATCTACTTGGCTTTTTCTTTTTAAGGCAGTTTTGATGTTTGTGATATGGACTTGCCTTCTTTTTGCTCTCAAGTTTCCTTCCTTTGCACTCCCCTTTAGCATTTCTCCCAGCTCTTTTCCTGTCCAGAGAAGTCAGCATGTCTCATCTCCATTTCTCTGAATGATGTTCATTTGCATGACCTCTACCACTCTTGATTACTGTAATGAGAGTCTTTAGTAATTAACATCATCCTGTTTGATTTTTCCAGAGCAATACCCACTTTAGTGAGTTTCAGATTTTTAAAACATGCTTTACTAGCAAAAGCTTCAATACTTCCTCTTTTCCCAAGTAATGCTTGTATGCATCTCTTAATGAATCACTAGCTTACTCCAATGGTCCTGAATAAACTTACAGCTGACCTGATGGACATGACTCAGCTGAAGTGAGCACATCAGCCAAAATGAAGTGTGTCTCACCATCAAAGAGGTTCACAGTTTTGTTGAGCTGATATAGAAGGAATTTCTCTGTTCCTTGCATCCACTTAACTTCATAAGCACCTCTGCTTTACATAATGGGTACCTCCAGTAAAATGTTCAACAGCAAAAGAATTGATAGTGTTGAATGTGCACTCCTACTACACTTCAAAATGCTTTCTACCTACTAATAGTCAAAGAAATCCTCATCCTCTCAGAAAGCTCACAGTGCAATAACAGAAGGAGGTATGAGATGTTGGAAGGGACCTCAGGGATCATCTGGTCCAGCTCTTCTAATATTGTTCATATGATATGCCTCAGCACCCTGTTGAGCTGAGGTGAAAGAATAAATTTCT
Organism: Heliangelus exortis; assembly: GCF_036169615.1. NCBI lineage: Eukaryota > Metazoa > Chordata > Aves > Apodiformes > Trochilidae > Heliangelus > Heliangelus exortis. The sequence goes on along the minus strand of NC_092424.1, from coordinate 57,976,509 downwards.
GGTTGTTACTGGTGATGTTTTGTTGGTCATAGATGAGTATTTTACAGTGATATGTGCTAACCAAACACTAGGAAGCAGGTGACTCTGAGACACCATACAGTTTCATGTTGTTGGTAGGGCTGATGGGACATACGTCCCTCTTAAGGTATTTTTCAGTGTTTTAGTACAATGTAGACAAAAAATTATTCCTCATTTCCAGCGTCTTGATATTACTAGTACACAGAGTGTAGTTATTGCTGGAAAGCAGTGGTCTATGTCAATATGGATGCATTGTCTGTAAGAACTTCAAAGGAGCCACTGATTCCCAATCTGAATCTTGCATTAGGAAGGCAGTGGCTCCTGCCAAGCTGCAGCTAGTGCCATCAGTCAGAAAAACAGCTGCTCACTCTAATAAATTGCTATATTGTGCTGTTCAAAGATCTTAGTGGCTTTCTGACTTCCTATAGCAAATCCCTTCAGGTGGGGTATATTATTTACCTGGATGCATTTATGTGATTCTCATGCCTAAGCTGGCTCATTCAGCAGCAGTGCAAAACATGGGCAAAACCACTGTGGAGTATCTGAATCTGTCTGTGTTGGCATGGCCTAGCACACACCACAACACTCCCATTCCAAACAGTGAGAACATGTAAATCCCTCTTGATTCTACTTCAGGAATCGGGGACGACCAGAAAACATGGTGTCTGATGGAGAAGGAGACAGCAATCACCGTGTTTGGCATATTGATGATTTGGAATCATTGCCTCTGTTTTTTGAGACACCTCCAGAACTATTTGTATTTCACATAGCAGAGGATAGCTCTGATTTCAGATATATATAGCACTCAGGGAAACCTGACTGTCTACTTTTTCCCACCATTATTTACTATTTGTCCTCAAATTCCTTTCTAGCCAAAACCATTTCCTACAGAGCTCTGCATCTGAAGGTAGTTATGAAATGCTGCAAACAAATTTGATCATCAGTCCTCCAGGAACTTGGGATGTATCCCACCAGTTGTTTTACACTGTGTGGGAAGTCTGTGAAAGCACCATAGCATGCAAAGAAAGATAACAAAGAAGTGATATGAATAGATACACCTATGAGGAGCAGGGGAAAAACAGCACAAACACTTTAGTGATCTAATAGACAAATTCATGTCCGAGGGCTGAATCCTACACACAAACCAGATTTCTCTTCCTCTGCTATTAATTGCTATTTTTAGAAAATATAATGTTATTAATTGTTATTATTTGTTATTATTAATAGCAATTTTACTTTGCTATTAATTCTCTCCTTTGTCCATTTACCACAATGAGCAAAGACACTTTCATTCTCACAGAGCAACTGTGTAAGAGGTTCATTATATGCAATGTAGATAAGAGTCCAACTACAATGCATGAGAAGAATTTCTTATATAGTTGTGGTCCAGAGATGGAACTCTGGACAGGTTCTTTTTCTCCTATAGCTCCATAATGAAGTAGAGTTGAATGATAACACAACAAACCTCAGAATTCAGCATTGTTTCTTGGACACATGATAATTATTTATAATATTACATTCCAGTTTATCAAGGGAAGTCTCTCAGACCTGTTATGTTTGGGAAGAAGTTGGTTTCTTGGGAGATTTCTAATGCTACCGCACCCAGTCACAGTGGAAAATCTTTTCCATAACTTTTCTGTCCCAACAAATGATAAACATGAGCTGTCTGGTTTTACTTCACATTCTGACTAAAATGTAATGCCTTGAGTCATAACTCCTATTTTTTAACCTACCCAATCTTCAGCTGTCTTCTCTAATATTAGCATTTCATCCAGTACCGCTTGTATTTAATGCTGTTTCAAATAATCATTGCAATTACTTATTGCCTCTATCAGTGTTTATCTGGTAATTGCAAATGAATCTAAGCAAGACAGCAGTGAAAACAAAGCCCAGATAAAGATACGTTGTCATACAAAGTACAACAGCATCTTGTTTTAAATAATTGCTCCTTCAGTCAGTGTCAAATATTTTTAAAGAACGTTTTGCAGTAATTCTCTTCAGAATTGTGCTGAATTTTTAAGCAGTTATCCTGCCCTCCTCTGACCTTGGAATTCTGGGGATGGAATGGTGTAGCTGACTGAAAACTAAACAAGGAAACTTTCACAAAACAGTGGTTTCACAGAAGAAATAACCAATGCAAAAAAAGGTACTTTCAAGTGGTTTCACAGAACAAGTAACCAGTGCAAAAAAAGGTACTTTCATCAGCGCCTAACATGTTGTCTTGTCTTCTTTTTGGAATATGTAAAGATCACTTGCATTTTATATTGGTAAATATTGACATTTTGAACAAAAGTAAGAAAAACATGGGTGTTATGTATGTGTCTGTGAGTACATAAAGCTGCAGTCCAGAGAGGATTTTGTATGTAGGTAGGGGAGTCTAAGTTGAGACTTCTCAAATGAAAATCACTGTATTGAGACCAGTTGATTAGGACAAAGTGTGTTTCTTTATCTTGATCAATTAATATCAATTGACTAGATATATCAGTGTGTGAGAGAAGTCTGTGATGCTGCTTTTGTTTCAGCAAGGCATCAGCTATCAAATCTCTCCTGATCCTCATTGTGCAGCTGAGTTAATCTCAGAGTATCATTGAGCTCATCTCCTTCCATGTGTGGCAGTGCAGGCCACATGCTTGCTTTTACCTTTAATCTGGATGATGTATAGTGTGTTTATGTATCTAATGGGTGAGGCATTTTGCCTTCAGGATTAAAGTTAGGCATACTGGAAGGATTTAGTGCCATATGAAAATACATCTCTTCTTAAGACTTGCTTTTTGTAAAATTTTCTCTCTTTCCTGCTTATTTTTGTTCTTTAGTAGTTTTCATTTATGTCAGTTTTGCCCTTATTACAGATTGGTTTATTTTGCAGTACTGAGTGATCTTAGTCATCACAGAAAAATATCACTTAGAAAAATATCTTAGATAAAGGGTAATTGCATTTCATTGCAAGTGGCTGAAGTTCTTTAAGTGTGACAATACAGTTCCTAGCATTTTGATTCTGTGTTTTCGCTACACAATAAACTGAGTTTCAGATGCAAGCCAAACTGCAGATGCACAGTATATGTAGCAATAGCTGGAAATTGCATAAAACAATTACTTTTAAAAGTCTTTCTCAGCTATTATTTTGATGTGTATTTATTAGCCTTTGGGAGATGGATTCAGTCTGTCCTAATGGTCATTCCTGGGTAATAGTCAGAAGAACCAGTTTTCCGTATGCTTAGTAAACCTTGTGGGTCTGAAAATGAAATTCAGACAGAGGGACCTCAAGAGACAGAAACTAAATAGGGCGAAACTGTATGGACGTTGGCATTGCAAACATACGGGAAGGGGAATGCCTGTTTTAAGGCTACAAAGCACAGACACCAAGCACCTGATTTGTGGGCTTGATCTGCAGGGATCACAGGGAATGAGTTCTGCTCATAAAAGAAAAGTGTGTATACTGTAGGAGGAGTGGCTCAGGTGCAGTAACAGGGAGCATGATTTGAGGTCCCATTTGATGTCATTAAAAATTCAGCCTAAATCACTCTAAAGGAGAGCCTCTCTTCTGAAATCTAGGGGTCCTTGTAGCTATATCCTATTTTAATGTAGTTCAGTGACTGGATGCTAAAGTAACTTTGTCATTATTGCTGTACTGAAAAATGCCTCTATTGCTAGTTAACAGAAATATTCATACTGTCACATCGGTGTGTTGCAGTTGTAATTGTTATTCTACCCTGCTTGGAACCACACTTGTGTCACCAGAAGTTTATACTGAATGGCTCCACGTATAGTCCTGAAGAAAGTGTACTGTTGTTTCCTATATCTACCTTCAAATTATTGGAGTTTGCTTTTCCAATGTCCAGCTAGTATTATCCACTAATAACATCTCTACATTAAAAAAATGGAAAAGGTGGATCCTAATGTTTACAGCATTTTATAGGAAAGGCACCACCTTTTTGTATGTACAAGATAGCATTAAACATAAATAACATTTAAGCATTCAATAAGATAATTCATGCCTTCAAAAGACCACTGACATTCAAGAAAGTATTTCTATATGCCACAGTATTATATGCTGTCCATCACAATTTGCAGTAACTTAGCTTCTTGGATATCTTAAGTTTTAAATCAACAGTGTGTTGATGCAAGGAATAGGTGAAGTCAGATTTCTGGAAGAGACTCTTCTCCAGCTGGTCACTGCTGTCACATCAAGACCAACTGAGTTGTACATGAAACACCTCCAAAAAGTACATCAATACAAGGGAGGCAGCCTCCAGGAAATAGGTAGGCTGAGGAGCTGAGAGTATAATGACTTTTATCACCCCACAAGATGTTGTATCTGTAATTTAGAAAATTGCAGATAGTTAGCACATCGAAGAAACCTGTATTTGTCCTTAATGGGTCTGCCCTTAGAAGAGGAGCTGAGCAGTATGTACATGCTTTGTGTCATACATAAAACTCCTTTCCTTGTCTGTTTATCAAGATTCTGAATCTATGTAAAGAAAATGTGATGATTACCATAACTGAAGCATAGCATCACAAAGTATAGCAGGTATCATCCACTAAAGTGAACAGTGATCTCCCATTGACTTCAAAGCTTTTATCCATTCCTTTATGTATATATATTTCAATATATTTCAATTGTTTTCATGCCTCTTAGCTACCTTAAGTAGCATTCTCATCTTTAGCATTTGAATGAATTCTTATCAATTACAACTTCCTCTTTTAAAATGCTTATAATTGTAATTTCTTTAAGGGTTCAAACTGCATAGAAAAACACTGCAAATCATTACTGTTGTTTCAAAGAAATGGGTCTATTGCTGCATAAGTATTGCTTTAGGTTTGCAGACTGTTTTACATGTATATGATGGTAACTAGGGTTGTTATTGTGTAAGACGCTAAGAAAATGGAATTTTGTGACCCAAATAATGTCTTCCCTCTTGTGGATATAAGTTATGTTTGGCTTGCATTTCAGGCAGCATGGCACTAAGGTGATTTGAATACAATAGTTTAAAAATAATAATAATAATAATAATTGAGACTCAAACCTTGCAGCCTGGAGGAGATTAACTTTGAGATATTCAATCTGCTCAGAATTTGACTTTGATATGTTCTTAAGAGAATCTGTCCCTTTTGCTTGTCTTAGGAGCACTTTGCTCCTCATAGAATCATAGAACAGCTTAGGCTGGAAGAGATCTTAGAGACCATCTGTTCCAACTTCCCTGCCATAGGAAGGGACACCTCTCATCTAGACACATTCCTCAAAGCCTCATCTATTATGGCCTTGAACACCTCCAGGGAGGGGGTATCCACAAATTCTGAAGGGAAGTCTGTTCCTGAGTCTCACCACCCTTGTACTAAAGAACTTCTTCCTAATATCTCATCTAAACCTATTCCCCTTTAGTATAAAACCATTTCCCCTTGTCCTATCACTGGACACTCAACAATAACAAGTTGCTCTCCAGCCTTCCTATAAGTTCTCTTAAGGTACTGGAAGGCAGCTATAAGAGGCCCCTCTGGAGTCTTCCCTTCTTCAGGCTGAACAATCCCAGCTCCTTCAGCCTCCCCTCATAGCAGAGGTGCTCCAGCCTCTGGATCATCATTGTGGACCTCCTCTGGACTCATCCCAACAGATCTATGTCCTTCTTATGGTGGGGACACCAGAACTGGATGCAGTGTTTGAGGTGGGGTCTCACAAGTGCAGAGTAAAGGGAGAGAATCAGCTCTCTTGATCTGCTGGCCATACTCCTCTTGATGAATCCTAGTACACGGCTGGCTGCATCAGCGCTCTGCTGGTTCCTGTTTAGCTTCTCATCAGTCAACACCCCTAAGTCCTTCTCTTCAGGGCTACTCTCAACCCAGTCTGTACCCAGCCTGTAATTATGGCTGTGACTGGTCCAACCCAGATGCAGGACCTTGCACTTGGACTTGTTGAACTTCATGCAATTGATAATGGTCCATTTCTCAAGCCTGCTAAGCTCCCTCTGGATAGCATCCCTTCTCTCAAGCGAAGCCCCTGCATCACACAGCTTAGTGTCATTGGCAGACTTACTGAGGATGCACAGTGCCATTGTCCACATTACTGACAAAGATGTTAAACAGCACAGGACCCAGAACAGACCCTTGAGGAACTCCACTTGTCACTGGTATCCAGCTGGACATTGAGCCATTGATCACAGCTCTTTAAGTGCAACCTTCTAGCCAGCTCCTTATCCATCAAGTAGTCTATCAATCAAATATGTCTCCCCATCTCAGAGACAAGGATGTCATGGGGGTCAGTACCAAATGCCTTGGACAAATCCAGGCAGATGACATCAGTTGCTCTTCCCATATCTACCAGAGCTGTAACTCTGTCATAGAAGGCCACCGTATTCATAAGGCACAGGACTAGGGGGAATGGTTTCAAAGTAGAGGAGGGTAGATTTAGATTAGATATCAGGAAGAAGTTTTTCACCATGAGGGTGGTGAGACACTGGCACAGGTTGCCCAGAGAGGTGGTGGGCATCTTTGTCCATCCCTGAAAGTTTTTAAGGCCAGGCTGGACAGGGCTCTGAGCAACCTTATCTAGTGGGAGGTGTCCCTGCCCATGGCAGGGGGGTTGGAACTGGGTGATCTTAAAGGTCCCTTCCAACCCTGAAAATTCTGTGGTTCTAATTTGCCCTTGGTGAAGCCATGTTGGTTGTCACCAATCACCTCACTGTTTTTAATGTGCCTCACTACAAATGGCAGGAGTATGTGCTCCATGATTTTACCTGGCACAGAAGTGGGACTGGTCTGTAGTGCCCTGGGCTTTCTTTGCTCCCTTTTTCAAAAATGGGGATTATGTTTCCCCTTTTACAATCCATGGGAACTTCTCCAGACTGCCTCAACTTCAGCTGTGAGTTTCTTTAAGGGCCTGTGGATGTATCTCATCAGGTTTCATGGAATTATGCACTTTTTGTCTTCTATCTGACTATACCATCTTTGCCACTGCATTGTCTAATTTCAAGTAATGAAGCAAAATAATAAAATACTTGAGGACTTCAGTGAATTTGGATTACTACTCAGTCTGTGTAGTCACAGTGCTGGGTAAGAGGACTGGCCATGACAATGGTGCTTCACACTGTGCACTTACTCTTCTTTCACTTTTTCTGATAAACGCATAAAACAGAGTAATAGTTTGTGGTCAGTTCTCTATATTAAAAACATATGAAATAAGTACAACTTTGTGGAGTAAATGGTATTTTGAAGAGAGCCCATATAATGTTTGCAGACTTCATGGTTATTCCAAAGCACAGGGGTGATGCAGGATGTGGATCCAGGAGGTGCAGAGGAAGAAAATAGGTATACAACTATGCAACTGGCTGGCTAAATCATCATTCATGTGCAAGTACTAGGTGCTGAGAAGACTATATTATTTTTGCTAATTTTCATTTACACAGCTTAGAGTACATTTCCTCTTTAAAGCCTACACTTGCTAGTTCACCCTAACACATTCAACTCCAATAGAAGAAGAAATTAATCTTTATTAGCTTCATGTGAAAGCTGAAATTCCTTTTGGTGCTAATTGAATAATCTAAAATTTTTGACAGACTAAATAATCTTGCAAAAAAATGTTCTCTTCAGCTGCATTTCAAGTGATGCCTATTTTATGGAAAATAAAGTGGAAATAAAAAAAAAAGTCTTCAAATTCTGAAAAACATAGTGAAATGCCTAAGTGGTAAAATTTATAAAATAGTTTGGAAATCACTGTATTCTACAAAATCCTCTCCATGGTCTAATTCCAAATTTTGCTCAAATATTTTCTTAAGCAACAATCAAATACTTTTGCATCTAGAATTTTATAGAAGGGAAAAACAAAGAAAAAAAAGAACAAATCTCTTCATGGTTTATGTATGCTGAAATGAAAATATAGGGGTTGTTTTCCTCAATATTTTTCAAGAAAACATTTACCTGTATGTTTAATCTGTGTAAAAAAAGATACAGTACAAATTTTTAAATTAAGAGGTTTTGAACTGGAAATCACCATAACATTCTTTTTCTTACCTCTGCTTACTTGTTGGCCATAGAATATCATATACTCAGTTGAACAAATAAGGATGACCTTTTCCTTGCAATATTTTTCCACTTCTACATTTTCACAGGTGCATAAAATAACCTCTCTGACATGGCTTTTAAACCTTCAATGCAGAACTGAGTGCATTTTTTTTTCCTATTGTTTAATCTTCCTTTGTGGCATAGAAAAACTTTGCTTTTGATTTATCTCTTATTTTTTAACTGTTCTTAACACCTGGAGCCCCTTAAAGAATTCACTACCTAAAAAGAATCAGATAAATATTAAAAATTGCTTGCACAAATTAGTGCTGGATTAATTTGGAAAAATATCACTAACAGTAATATTTAATTTTTTTTTTTTTTTAATTTGCTGATATTGCTGCTTTCTAAAACTGAAAATTTTTTCTGAACCTGTTTGGATTTTAGAGGCAAGTTGTCCCACCCCCCTTATGAGTTACCAGATTGAAGAAAAAAGTACTTGCCATTGGCCAAAATAAAAGAAAGTTTACCATCTTTCAGGTAAGGGAAAACACTAAGCTTTTCATCTTTCTGATCTGAATTTTCCTGGGCTTGAAACCAAATGTCATATTAGGAAGCAAACAAATGTTTTTGCATATGGTTTGATCACTAAAACAAATATGAGTCATTCACAATTATGTTTTCTCACCTCTCTTTTTCCATGCCTGGCAACTGTGTGTCAGCTGCTTCATTCCAGATAGTGAAGCCCTTTGTGCCTCTCTACAATATCTGCAGCTACACATCTGCCCGTGTGGCTCTACTCTGACTTTGGGGCACTGACCACTTCTCTGTGCACTATTGGCCAGGAAGCCTGACTTTTGCAGCAGGTCTTGCTGTGGTCCTTTTCACCATTAATCCAACAGATACCCTTTCAAACTTGTGTAAATGCTCTAAAACAGACACCAGACTATGACTGACCCCTAAATTAGTTCATAATGTTCATGTATGCAGTTATTTTTTTCATTAATTCAGAAATTTGCTGAGAATCAAAGTCCATACTATGTGCCACATCAGCACCCCAAGTTAATGAGCATTTGAAACCCTCTTCTTGATGCTTTCATCATCCTATATGATGCCTGTTGAGCATATACAATGCTGTTTATGTGACAAGAACTTATTTCTGTGCTCTCATGATAGAAAAAACAAATGTTTCCCCAGGGATCCCTCCCATCACTAAAATCTAGGAATACATATATAGAGAGTAGAGATCCCAAAATCATAGAATGGTTTGGGTTCGAAGGGACCCTAAAGGTCATCTACTTCCAACCCACCAGCATGGAGGATGACACCTCCTACCAAACCAGATTGCCCAAAGCCCCATCCAACCTGGCCTTGAACACCTCCAGGCAGGGGGCATTCACAAGATCTCTGGGCAACCTGTGCCAGTGTCTCACCACCCTCACACTAAAGAATTTCTTCCTAATATCTAATTTAAATCTACTCTCTTCCACTTTAAGGCCATGACCCCATGTCCTAGCACTACATGCCCTTCTAAAAAATCCCTTCCCATCTTTCCTGTAGGCCCCTTCATGTACTGGAAAGCCGCTTCTCTTCTCCAGGTTGAACAACCCAAACTCTCTCAGATGTTCTCTTAAGATCTAGTCGCATTATAAAACTTCAAATGTTCTTAGGTTGAAGAAAAAAATTCAAAGTTCTGGAATTTCTTTTCTATAGGTTTTATTATACTGGCTAACGTAAATTTTATAGGGCGGTAATGTGATGTATTAAGTCTTTATAAACCACCAAAGTAGGCTGTTACCTGTGTGTTTTCTCTCTGGATTTGATAGAAAAACTATTAACAGTAATACAAAGATAGTCATGCCTAATCAATCTATTGTTACTTAGGGACTTCAATTTCCTATATGAGAAAGCACTTTTGTAGATTTCCTTCTTCCTTCAGTACACTACTTGCCTAGTTCCTAAGGGTACCTATGCATGGGCACCTAAAGCTCTGTACATTCCTAGTTTTCCTTTTCTGCCCTGTGAAATGGGAGGCTGTTCACAAACCCACAGTTCTGACTCTCTGTCTCTTTGCCAGGGAAATCTCTATGGTGAGCCCAAATTGCGTGGGAACTGACTATTATATGTGGGCTCAGATCAGGATCAGAACTGTTGTCCACAACCAATTCCAAACAAAGAACCTTTCTGCCTTGCCTGTGCCCTTGGCTTTGCACTGTCCAGGGAGAAAGACAGCTTAAAGAATTAAATATATGTACAAAACCACCTTTCTTTCCACCCCCACCCCAGCATTTTATATTAGAGCAGATGCTGAATTCAAGGAGATTGGGGGAATGTTGCCAATAACAGCTGAATCTCTAGATTCTATTGGACAAGCTGTCTGAAAATAGGTAGAAAGGGTCAAGGCTAGAAAACCACTAAGAATAATGCACAGGTAAGTTTGTGGAAGCTGGAGAGGGTACCCTTGTTGCAGACACCCTTCTCAGGAGCAGTGTAATTTTGTTATGACAGCAGTTTGTTCACATGAAGTCAAGCTCAGAAGTCTAAACCATGCAACGACACACTAACTTTATGGGTCAAATAAATGAGGTCTAAAGCCATTATCAGTCTGCATGCTCCTTTATTGGTAGCAATTGCTTTGAGAATTACAACCTCAATCTCTACAACCTTGCAACTCAGAGAAATGTCAAAGGAAGCTGGGGGATGTAGAACAGAAAAGTCAGACATTAACTCATTCAGTAGTGGCAGCAGCTCGAAAAGGATGCAACTTTATCCTCTCCTTATTCCCACACTTGCAAAGTACTATACTACCTCAGATGTCACTGGCAGCAATATGAAAAGCAATGTATGGTCCCATGCTGGAGCCCTTCCTAGAGATGGCCAGGGTAGAATTAAGGAGACAGTAAGAAAGTGGAAGGTACCTAAGGAAGGAGGCACCTTTTTTGCCTGTCTGTGGACAGTGCCTGCCATTCTATCACATGCAAGAGCTTCCCGAGAGCTACGTGGATAAAATCTCCCATAACATCCAAGTTTTGTGCTTCAGAAAATCAGTTTTAATTGCTAACAAAAAGAGTTATCCACTTGATCTGCCTGCACTGGCAGCAGATCCCCCCAGCAGCGCCTATATTCCTTGTATTGTTATTCAGAGTTTCAATATAAGTTTCCTGCTGCTTTCTGAACACCTCGGTGAGATATCTGGCATCATCTCCTTCACCTTTTCCCATCCTGTTGTTCCTGAACAAGCTGTGCTCTTCAGTATTAATATTCCAGTCACATATTCACATGACTGTACCCTACAAAATTTATGTTATGTCAGTTAAGTTATAATTTTGATCTTGTGTGAAGTTTTCAAGCTCTATTATGTTTGGTACATTTTACAGCAGTATAGAGAGACGTAGGCTGCTGTTAATTTGCTTTCTTCTTCCTCAAATGACTAATTTTTTAAAGAATCATAGTTGGGGGTTTTTTCAGCTTTTTTGTCTAGGCCACTGTGGGTCACATTAATTTAGAGACTTGTGACATCTGCCTGACATTTAGTGCCTATTTGATTAGATTAGCAAATCTTTGTTAAATTTTTCCTTATTTCTTCGTTACATGAAACACATTTCTGCTCAGCAGTCCTTTCCATCCCATCATGGAAGCATATGTTTAAGCTGAGAAAACCAAAGTGTTCCTCGTAACACTTTGCACAGCCGTGCATTCTCTTTCCCATCCTTACATGCGTGTACCTGAGATTGTCTAAGTAGAAACAGCAATCATAAGTGCTCCTAGTCCTCTCCATTTTTTCACCCAAGAATAATCTACATCACAAAGCCCACAGTGACCGCTTGTTGTCAGAGGGACACGTGATTCCCAGAGGCTGAAGTAACTTTAGCTTCTTCAGGAGAGAGACAATACCTGTCTAAGACTTTGGGCAGAGCTTAAATGTGCCAGGACCCTGTGTGTCATGTTATTGATAAGACACTGTCATGCAGAAAATGGGAAAAATAGGATCAGAATAGACATTCAGAAATCTTCTGCTCTTATCTCTGTACTCCTAAGTAGGATCATCTACACCAGAACTGCTCATGAATGATGGTTGCCTAACTATACTTTTAAAAATAGCCAGTAATAGGACACTGCAGACTATCATAGCCTATCTATTTCAGTCCTATCTTTAGTTTATCCTATGTCAAACAACTTTCCTTTGCTGCAGTTTACTTGTTCTAACCACAATGGATATGGAGACTAAAAATTCCCTTCTGGGCAAATTGCCTATACCTATACTGGTAAAATAAACAGAACACAGGCACAAACCTTGGACCTTGATTATCTACAATGTCTTTTTCCTAGAGTGGACTGAAACAGAGTTTGGGCATTGCCAGACACAGGTTGAGACCTATTACTCTCCCAGTTGATGTAGTTACGTTGTCATGAAGACTGTAACAGGGTTGGAAGCCCAGACGATGTCTCCAGGCCAAAGAATAAACTCTAGTACTGTTTATTTCTTTTCTGATAAATATACAGTTAAGAATTCTTATCAGCTCTTCTTTTCTTGGACTAAACAATGTCAATCTCAGCCTTTTTCCATATCTTTCTCAGAACAGACTCCAGATTATTCTCATTGGTACTCATATAATTTTCAGCTGATATTCCCAAAAATGGTCCCTGAAGTGGAATTCCCAAAGTGCCTTGGCTGCCCCCTCACCAAAGCTGAGTGAAGGTGTTCATGATGATTTTCTGGGTACTACAAATAATGTACCTATTTATGAATTGTGGATTGCTTTACACAGTTCTCTAAGCACATCCAGATGAATTGAATGTGTTCTAATTTATTCTGTAAATCTCTAGCTTATTAAATATTTTTAATATGTTATCCTAGCATTTACAGAACCATAGCCCTCTGTGTTTGCTGCTGAGGCTGACTGCATTGGCTTTGATGCCACAGGTGGCTTTTCAGTGAGGAAAAAAAAGTATTTAAAAATCATCAAATATTTTGGCCTCTCTGGAGTAACATTTTGATAGCATCAGTTGGTGGTCATGGAGAAGCTCCTATTACTCCTACTACTTTTGTACCTGTTCTGTGGATCATTGAGGAATTTCTTTCTCAAGAGCTGTCAAGCTGTCCTCTCTTGAGAGCACTTATATGTCTAAAATATAAATGGCAGACTGTTAAGTTTTTTAGGAAGGAATTCCAATCTCTTTGTAAAGAATCCCTAGGATAGCAAATTGATAAAACTAAAATGACGGAGATAACTAAACAGTTATCATTGTCAACTGACAACTCCTTATCTTGGGCTGTTTTGGCCTTTGTTGCCCTGGCTAATTGGCAAGGGCAATTATTTATTTTTATAAATTTTCAACCTTATTGCTTCTCCATTGATAATGATGTGGTGATACAGGCTTTGCCATCGTTGGCTCTTGCCTTTTGACATGGACTTTGGTATGAAAAAAAACCCTGTGTGGTGGTCCCTTGAAGAGCTGGTAGGTGACTGCAGCTGTCAGTGGGAGGAATGGGTGCTTACCCAGAGCAGCAGACCCTAGAGGGTGACTGCATCCGTGATTCTGATGGGGAAAAAAAAGAAGTTTGCTAATTTGCAATCTAGACAGCACTGACTGATAAAGGGATGTGTATGGTAGTTTCAGTTTTCTCTTTCATCATGTTTACACTGGTGTGACACCTCTGAATTTATAGAAGCAGTTCCTTATTTACTTCAGAGCAAGGGCAGAATTAGCTCTGATTTTGCACTACAACCCGTACATATTAACCAGCTCTCACTGGGAAACATCTTGGGTATATTTAAGAATATTTTGGGTCTATTTAAAAATACTTCAATGCATACAGGCATACTTACAGCCTTTCCCCATTTTGTGAGGATATTTCTGATCTTTCGGGTACCTCTCTTTATAACAAAATTTCTCAGCTAAATCCAGGACCGATAAACCATGCCTCCGGTTCCCTTCGAATCGGGTAGGCTGCCTAAATCGCTGCCACATTCTTCCCATAGTAGTCGTTCAAAATTAATAGCACATGCAGAGGAAAAACTAAACCCTTTGACGTCACTCCTGAAACAGGCAAACACAAACAGCCAAGGCTCCACTCCAGCGCTCCGGCAGTGCGGCTGCGGATTGGTCTCCTCTCCCGCGCCCGTGCTGCTTGACAGCACCAGCACCTCCCAGCCCTGCTCGGCCTTCGCTCGCTCACACAGGCAGCCAGACTGCAGCAAGCTCAGCTCTACCCCAGCCCTGACACTGGCAGAAAAGTGCACTCTCTTCCCGACTCCTTTTGCTTCTTAAGGTGGTTTTATTGCCTGGGGTGGGGGAGCTGGGGAGGTTTGCTTTTCTTTTCTGTTTTTTTTTCTTTTCTTTTGTTTCCTTTTTGCTTTCCTTTTTATTTTATTTTTATTTTTATTTTTATTTTTGCTTGCTGTTGTTACTTAATCCTATTCCTAATCCTGGATGCAGTTACTGGATTCTGCAGTGCAAGTCTTCATGAACAAGCTGCACCGCTTAGAGATTTCGCGGCATTCAGAGGTCACAGAACTGCCACTATGGTTAAATGTCTTGTTTAATGGTTGAGGTACGTACAGCAAATCTAAGAGGCAGCATAATAATTTTTAAGGTGAACTGAAATCGTGAGGGGGAGAGGGAGATAATACTAGTACTTAGTGGAAAAGATCTTCACTGGTGATTGTTACTACAGCAACCGTTTTTTGAATTTCCTCCCTTTTTCTCTTTATTCAAACTAGATGAAAATTTTAACTTGTGTCGATTTAACCATTTGATGGCAAAAGAAGATTGCAGAAAGAATGTTGTTTTAGCCCTTCCTGACCCCAGTGAGGAAACTGTGATTGCTTTTTCTTTATGTTTTCCTACTGTTCTGTGGCAGGAGAGGGACCTGGGGTTCAGCTGGCTTAGATGAAGGGAAAAGAAAGCAGAAACTCTAATCCTGAAGGGGCTGCGAGTTTGTCTCAGAGTTTGCAGAAAGAGTTGGAAATAGGCAAATCAAGCAGAAAACGGTATCAGCCTCATTTTTAGGACTACATGCAAGACATCGTTTCTTTTT
Source organism: Heliangelus exortis (assembly GCF_036169615.1). NCBI lineage: Eukaryota > Metazoa > Chordata > Aves > Apodiformes > Trochilidae > Heliangelus > Heliangelus exortis. Next base: position 57,961,460 of record NC_092424.1, on the reverse strand, counting down.
GCTACCTGCTAAGATTGCTTTTCTTGATTTGGGTTCAGAAGTTCCAAATTGAGAGGCAGCCTGCACTTTGATTTATAAGCAGATCCTCAGTGGGAAGGGAGGGAGCTGATGATCTTACACCAAGCACAGTTTTCAGATAGCTCTTGCTACTTTAACAGAGAAAAGTGGAAATTTACTTGGAAGTTGGAGTAATGTAGCCTGAAGTCTGTTTGATGGCACATAGGTTTGATTTGTATTTGAGCCAGTGATCTGCTTTGAATGAGTATTGCAGCATTACAGAGAACAGTGTGCAGCAGGAAATGAAAGCAACTGCCAGCATAAAACTAACATTGTTTTCAGGAGTGTGATTCTAAAATACCAGAGGAGGAGCCACTTGTCAGAGCTTGTGTGTTGTGTTTATGAGTGATCTTAAAAATTATTTCAGACAACACAGATGATTTCTATCATTAATTTAGTGTACAGGTATGCTCAGTGGCTAGAAATCTTCACAATTTCCCAATTTATGAAACAAGAATTCTTACAGTTCTTTTTGAGGTGTTGCTGTAAATAGAAGCGACCTGCAATTTGAAAAATCTTTTCTTTTAACTTTAAAAATAACACCTGAAAAAGCAAAAGAGCACACCCACCTCATGCAATGCACCTCAAAGGGTTACAAAAATTAACTACACTAGGCTGAAGCATGCTAGCTTAAGGACTGCAAAAATATTAGCTCTGAAATGCAGAGGATGTGATATGTGCTGTGAATGGACAATTGCTATTCTGCAGTGCCTGGTGGGAAAACAAGGACTTTGTGTATTGCAAATGCATAACTGCAGCTCCTCCATTTCCTTTGCTGTATCTTCACCGACTACTGCAGAAGAAAAGAGGCTTGTCACACATAAACTCTTTAGTGTCCATCTCTTTTGAGATACTTGAGGTTATTTTTCTTTGTATCACCCAACAATCCAAAATCCAGCTTTGTTACTTGAACTGTTATTCTGTAATCTCTGTGCCATCCTGTCCTCCCCGGCCCTCCTCAGTTGTACTACGTGCACTGCCAGCTGTTTTCAGAACCCAAAGCACAGCTTCTGTAGGTTTAGAAAGGTTAATATAGTATTTGTTAGATGATTAATTAGAAAATTGTACTAAGGGGAAGCCTCAGTCTATAGGGGAAAAAAACAGTCTGATCTATAAGGTACAACTCTGTGACTATGTAAAGATATCCAAGTTTCCAAAAGACAATATGTAAGGCATTTATTTGTAACAATTTCCAGGAATTCAATTATTTGCTTCTTCTGATAAGCAATTCTTAGAGAAGCTTAGATTCTAAACTCTGTAATCTGCATTTTTTCCTGCGTGTTTCGTAGCAACTTCTACTGGTGATACGAATAGTAAATATGCTCAGTGAACTTCAGCTGAGGAAATTACACTGGTTTTCTACTTTAGGAAGAAAATTTTATCTGCAATGCTCTCTCTGAACTTTCTCAATTTTGTATCAAGAACAAAATACAGTCTGAGACTGGCCTCTCTGCAGTGAAATAGTAGATGAAATGCTGACCGACACGTTGTCCCCCAGAATATTTCTGTCTTGCAGAAATTTCATGTGGTATGAATGGTTGCTCATTCTAAGTCTATTTCTGTAGGGTACACAGGAGCTGTCAGTGGTGAAGTTCTAGGGATTCCTGCTGAGTAAGGTATACACTGCTGAGTCTGATCCAATGCATTGCAGATCACTTTTTAAAACTAAGAAATCCTGAATTCTGTAAATTAGCGTATAAATGTACTATTATAACAGCAGCTGTTTCCTTGTCTTCCTCCTGTTTATGTGCTTTTCCTTTCCAAAATCCAGCCCTCTGCTTGCCCTTACCAGACCTCTAGGTAGGTCGTTGAAGCAGACTGATTTTCCAGTATCTCCATTGTAATTATCAAATATAATTGAGACATTCAGTCATACATAATTCCTCTTCACTTACTCCATGGTTCTTTTATCAATAGTTGAAGCCTATTTTAACAGGAAACATTGTGAAGATTGATATTTTATGACATTTATATGGTTTTCTTTTATTTTTTCAGTCTCCTAGGGAAAAATCTTCTCTTGAACTGGTAATTTCCTTTTTAGGAGTTCTATGAAGCAGAAATGGCAGCTACTAACCAAGCCATTACTGTCAATAGACTAAAACCTGACACCTCTTTATATAATCATAAGAAAAATTTAAAACTTAATCTGTCCTGTAATCATGCTAGATACCAGGCCAAAAACTTTTGATGCAGTTGGGCTAATGGAAAAACAAGACATTTGGGGCAGTCAGGAAGATATCCCATGTAAATGAACATTCTTAACAACTTGCTATTTTTCATCTTTTCTCTATTTTCTTGTTTGCTTGTATTACAGTGATCCATGTGTTTGTCACAGGGTAAAAGTGAAAGGGACAGCTGGGGGCCTACCAGTTGCCAGAACAAAATTAAGTGTTTTGTAATGAAATGATGGCTCAGTATTCCTCCTCCCACATTCATATTGGGTGGGAGATGGGACTGCCTATGTTGGAAACATAGCATTCATTTTCCATGTTCCTCAGTCAGGAATCAGGCTTACTTTTGCAAGGATATCGGTTTTTCTACTTTCAGTGAAATATTGGCTTCATATCTAGTGTGAAAATTCCACTTTTCAGTCACAAGCTGGGGCACTGGGACACAGATGTGCAGCCTGTGTCAAAAGCTGTTCAGAAGTTGTGATGTTTTTTTTCTTCTTCTGGCCAACACGAAGTGCGTCGATTTAAGCAAGAAAAGGTGAACAATAGCTGAAAAGCTGGACCACAAAGCCAGGCACCACATATACAGTCAGGTAAGGGAGGCAGGTAATCTTTTTCTGTGACTTCACAGTAAAATAGTAGAAATCAAATAACATTTTTCAGTACTAGTAGGAATTTGTCAGTTCTGAAGTATTACAGCTTCGTGTAAATACTAGAGGGATAGAAGATATTTGTTTTATGTAAGAAAATTTAATTAATTTATGGAAAATTTAAATGGAAAGTCAACTTCTGAAAGATTTTTTCAAGCAAAAAGAGTTCTTCTGTATCTTCCGGAAATACTTTTTAATTTTATTTCTACTATTATTCTAACAACAGTACCTTTCCAGGAGAATTGCATCAGAAAACAATAGGTGAACCTCTGAACTTCTTTTTTTCCTGTAACACACTGGGATTCAGGAGATGTATTGCTATGGTTCAGGGCTAAGATCTGGGCTAGTGATAGCTATCTCTTTTAGAGTTTCTAGTTTTTTAAAGTAGAAAATTAACAAGTAAGAGCCAGATCAGATGGAAGAGAGCAGTTCCAGAAGCCAGGGTTCAGTAGCAAACCTGTAAGTGAAGAGCTTGTGGCAGAGACAATTCTAAAAAACAAACAAACATTCAAATGATTTGAGCATTTCTTCTGTACAGCTTTAATAGTGTGGTATCTGGAGTCTACCAGTGATGTAATTTTTATATCCATGCTATACTTAGTCTGTTTTAAGAAAGTGAAACCTATAGCTATAATTTTATTCTGTAAACTGTGTTGAACTATAGAAATTCAACTAATGAAAGGGCCCCACTGAGTCTGTTTTTCTTATACTGTTCTTCATCCCACTGGGACCTGTGAGTGAGAATGGATGAGAACTCACATAGTCTTATGGTGGTATATGATACAGTTCTGCTAGCTTACTATCCAGCCAAATAAGACATCCAGGTTGCCTGGATGGATAAACATAGCTGATGATCTCTCCCTGGTAATAGGTGGGGATGAGCAGTTAGAATTCTCCCAGTCACACACAGAGACAAATTTGTTATCATTTAGCTAAGGAAGAAATGCATGCAGACACAAACAACAAGATTTATTTATCTTTGAGTAGGTTATTTTAGAAATGAGAACAAATATTTAGAAGATAGTTTCAGAGGTTTCGTTTTTTTTTTCTCTGTAGCTGGTAGGTTTATACTAGTTTCCCCACAAAAATTTCTGGTATGAGAAAACTCACCAACTAATATCTTAGTATGGTGTGTGTTAATGCCAGCAGTGTAAGATTTTTTAAAGTAGAGCACAGAATCTCCTGTCAAACTAAGTTTAGCTAATTGGCACAGAGGTATAAACACACGCTTGTGGAGCAGCTGCTGTCAGGACCTCTACATAATTTTCTACATGATTGCTTGTAGCCATCTATGATGCTAACCTATCTGTATCTAGCAAAGATGTTTTTTAAGAAAAGACAGTCATTGCTCTTCCAGGAATAAAGTGGGAGGCAGGCATGTTTTGATTGAACAGGCAGCAACTCAGAGATTGTTCAGAGACACGTACATCTGTAAAAGTGAAATTAAAACACTTCAACTAGAGAACTCCTGGAGAACGCTACTGATCTACCGAGGAATGAAAGGATCTGTACTCTTATGTTCTTATTCCCTTCCTTTCCTGTTACCCAACCTTTTTTTCCCATAGCACACTTCCTAAAGTACTTGTGAAGACAGGCTAAGCTCTGGGGCTTGTGCTAATGTGGGTGGACAGATCTAGTAATGTGCAAGGATTCATCCCTTGGAAAGAGAGATGATGATTCCTGGGTTGTTGCTGTGCTTCAGAGTGAAACATATTGAGATGAAATGCCTTAGTACTTTCCCAAGAATTCAGCTGTTACACAAAGGGTTGTAGCTATTTTCACCTTTATGTGTGGTGATCCTGGTACAGAATGAAAACTGGGACCTCTGTGTAGACAGTGCCAGAGGACAGCATCTGCTTAATATTTCTGTAGATCACCAGTTTCCAAAAGAAACAGAGGATGCATCAGTGCTGTGAGCTTCGCTTATGTTACGCAGCTGCACAGGAAGCACAGTAAATATGGGCAAGATTTGATGTCTGGTCTAGCCCTCAACTTACCACTTATAGCTGGCTATAAATCTCTGAGAAGGTTAGGATGAGGGCTTGCTACGTACCCAGCTGCTGAGAGAAGACCTCACATGGACATGCAGAAAGAGATGAAAGCAGATGTATGAAGTCTTTATGGAGACAGCACACTTCTGTCTTTGTATTAACTGGCAGCCATGTTGCAAAAGATTATTGCCCCTTCCTCTTTCAAGTGTTGGGGTATGACTTGGCTCTATATTACTTACCTACAGGCATTTCCGTTTCATTCACTGCCATAATGTCTGAGTCTTTATTAATAACAATCTTCAAGTGGCATCAGAATGGCCATCATAAATTTAATTAGGTGGTGTATCTCCAGTTTAATCAATATGTTCATTAAAAGACTGTCAGACAGCCTGGAAAACAATAATTAGTTCTGATTAATAAAGAAGAACTTGCACACATCAGCAAGGGAAAAGAGGGAGCTTTGTCTGTTCAAGGCTTGTGAGTTGCTTTCTGATTTACCCAATCTGAGGACAATGTTTTTAAAAAACCCTCTTAAAAATGCCCTTACAGCACTCAATAAAATGGAAAATAATATACTGCAGAGAGAGAACTACTGTATCCAAACTCTAAAATTCTCTTATTAAAAAGCCTTCATTTTCTTGAACCAAGCTATAAGTGCCAGCTAGAAAGATAAAACTGGAATGTATTTCTTCACCAAGCAAATTCCTCAGGTGCCAGTTGTTTTGTTTTCTTTTTAGGGCTGCTTTAAAAAGCAGAATTACTGAAAGATAAAAAACAGACTTGAATTGTATTGGTGTGTGAGTGTAAAATGGCATTGTTCCACTGAGATGAATAGGACTCCATCAGTTTATATCTGTGAAAGCTCAGACCTATTGAGGCTTGAAGATTTAGAAGCACTCCTTCTCTTTACCAGTTAGATCAAATTTTAGGCTCATTACCTTTCACCAAACCTGTTTCATACCAATTTTCAAAAGCTTCCTCAGCACTGAAGTACCATTGGGCTGCTTTTGAAGGCTCTACAGAAGCTGCAATGCATTCTTTTCCTTCAGTCACCCTCTAAACTTCCGTTAGAAAGAATCCCTTTCTAACAGGAAAAAAAAAAAAAAGTTTACCAGACTGTATTTGAAATAACATCCTCACAGTTAAATTTTATCATCTGGAAAAGTAGATGTATTTGTAATACGGAGGGGTCTGATCTCACTTGTTTTCATTATAGTCCATGATCTGCTTTGATGACACAACCATGTAAGCAATAATTTTAAAAGCTGAGGAATAACAGGAAAACAGTAATTTTGTTTAGAGACCAACATTTATTGCACTGTATCACAATATATTTTTCATGTAGTAAGGCTGTGACATCCTTTCTCTTTGAACCACAAAACTGTATTTGTAATAATAATAATATCCACTACCAAAATACAACCTCTGCAGTAGCATGGTAACAAAAAACAATGCAACACAAAGCTGTCGAAGGAAGTATGTGCTAAATATCATCATCAAAGCTAATAGAATTGGGCAAGCTTTTGAAAAATCTTAAAGTGGCCAGATCTGAAAAAGTGCTGTGCATGATGATATCTTGCCTGGGAAATGTTTTCCCATTCTTCCTCAGATGGGAGTAGCCAACAGCCTGTGGTTAGTGCTCTCTAGAGGGTACAGGACAAAAACATTTAAGTTCCCTTTCTGCTTGAGTTGGCTTTCAGTTTTGGGTGGGTTACCACTCCCAAGGGTTGAACTCTGTGTTCATGGGGCCTGGCAGACAGAGCCTACAGCCAGATGCCCCGTGGTCACCCCAGTGGTGTGAAACCAGAGCTTGGTCCCTGCTGAAGTGGGACACAAAGGTTGTTTCAGGCAGATCTCCCCAGGCAGATCCAGGTGTTCTGTCCCGAAGCTGAGAAATCTTCCCAATGGGTGCTACCTCCGAATCAGCACCTCCTCCTGAACAGCTTTTGTTCTAACTAATTGTTGATTTTAAGAGGAAAACCCAAATAAATATATTCCTACCTGTCTTGTGAGGACTGAGGGGCACAGGGGCTTCACTCACTTTAGGTGCCTGCTGGTGGACAGAGGTTACTGGGAATCTGGTTCCAGTACAGTGACTATTTTGAAAAGTCTACTTTGATCTTTTTATTTTTGTAGTGCCTGAATTGGAAACTCAGTCAATGAAACCTGGAATTTCAACAATCCTCACTCTCCTCCCAACAGTCCTAGTACTGCTTTTGTTCCTGATTTTGAAAAAAGTGAGGGGAAAAGAAATCCATGAGCGTTCCATGCTTTATTTATGTGATAAGTACATAGTGTTGAAGAAATTATTTCATGTAAAGATTTCCTTGGTTACAATTTTTCATGTGTGAAACACACTTGCTTTAAAAAGAGGCTAGCACATGCACCACAGATGTATTCTTCTTCTCCCAAATTCAGCTCTTTAGTGTTTTCCTAGCAGAGTAAAGGAGTGCAGCATTCTGTTTGTTTGGTTTTGTTTATTTAATTTTATTTTTTGCTTAAACACCATAGCAAACATTTTAAATCCACTAATATGAGAAAGCCAGTTTTATAATGTTTAAACATGTCAGCTGGTCAGAAAGCCTCACATTCATCTGGATCACCTAATAACTGAATGCATCTTGGTTTCACTACCTGGGAATTTTTAACTTGATATTCACAGTTTAGTGTAAAAACCCACAAAGCATCACTTGGCTAATCCTTTTTAAACTTTTAATTATGTTTACTACTAATGTGAACAAGCCTGAGCTGACTTCTGTTGTTTTCTAAGTATTAGTAAAAACTATTTCACGTTTCATTAATTAATAAAACCAGAAGTATTTAATGTGGATTTATGCTTGGCATTACATCTTATAATGTTTGCTGATGAAAATCAGTTTGCAAATAAACAAACAATTATCTTAAAAAAGCCTCAGAAGGTCTGGGTGTTTAAAAGGTAGGAAAGAATTAGCAAACAGGTCTTGGAGCTATGTAGCCACACTTTCATTGTTACCTGTTGGCAGTACTTTGACAGTTGACCTTCTTCAGCTCTGATTTTAGGAGAACTTCAAAAGCCTCTGAGCTACTTTCTCAATTACTAGAGACATTTTGTGAAAGATTACACTGAAGGGGCATTTCTCCTTTTTGACCCTCTGTTAAACTCTCTTTCTCCTGAGAACACTTGTCTAAAAATTACCTTTTCACCACAGTGATTTATAGGTTCTGGCATGAGAACTAATGCTGTTTCTCCATGGAGCAGGCAGAAAATTAGTCACAATCTGATGTTAACAACTTCTTCATTACCTAAATGGTTATACACTTTATTAAGTTCAATGCAAGCAACTCTAATGCCTTTGAACAAAGCAGGGAGTTCTTGTCCATGTTGCAAATATACAAGACAATTGTCAGTTTATAAAGACACTATTGTAAATCAGCCTCTGTGGCAAACTGGGATCTGAATTGTGATACCACTGAATTCTACAGAGAAGTGCCACTTGAGTGCAGCAGAGAGAAAAAAATTGTTCTAGTTAATTTGCATTAAAAAGTCAGATATGAATACTGTCAACACAGTTGCTCTTGTGGTTCCTGTTGGGAGATAAGAGTCATCATATTCTGCCCTCACATTTGACACACTCCAGATTTGTCAATGCTGGTAATGAAAAATTTGCGCTGTAGAGATGCATAGGTTGGTTCGGAGGTGTTTCTGCTGAAATCACCAGTGGTGGTGTGATTTTCAGCTGGTGCCTTAAATCGCCCTCACTGCCTTTCTGAGTCAAGTACCTGCTGATCCTCTGCATCTTGCCTATGAATAACCTCAGGCAGTGCTCCTGCAGTCCCTCTGGGCTGAAAGAGTCAGCCCAAGTTGTGACATTATTGTGTATGGTATAAGGAAAGATAAGACATTTTTCATTCTTTCAGTGTGCACTGGTCTAGAAGAGCCTGGTATAACAGGATTTATTAATGAAAACTGAAACTGAAAAAAATTGAAGTATTAAAGGAAAGATAATCTCTTCTCTTCTGATTGTGGACTTTCCTTCTGAACTCTAAGCAGGAAGCTGATGCATCACCTTAAGGCAGACCGTGGGCTGGCATCCCTGGCTACCACGAAACATGAGAGACATTTCTGATTGTGAGTGATAACAGAATGAAAGGGAGAAAGGCAAGCAGAGATGGTCTCAGAGACTTTAGATTCCAAATAGGAACATGATATATGAGTTCAGAGTCATACCCAATGAAATGCTAACGCAGGAAAAATTGTATTGAGCTAAGAGATTATTTAAGGCTATTGCTCTATGTTGCAAAGTGTGTTGCAGTACCAGCAGAGTATGAAAAAGTTGTATGTAACACATCAGTCAGATCAGTAAGACATCTGTATCACCCACAGATGGAAAGTCAGGAAAGACAAATGTATTAAAGGCTACTGTTGGATATCTTTCTATCTGTAAATAAATATTTTTTAAGAGTTGGAGATTCAAATTTTTAACTCAAAATTAAATTAGTTAACTCACAAGTTACTTAGTGTTTAAATATGATACTTAGGTCTTCTGTTCTCTGGGTATGAATCTATTGTTTAACTGCAGAACAACCAAACATTTGAATAAGCAGTTTATGTTAACAGTCTTCTACTGTGGAAACTTGCCATTTCATAAAACAAGTAATTTGTTACAGAAAATTGCTCCGTTTCCTAGGGGAATACTTCCCAAATCGGGGATAGAATAACTTCAAATATCTATTTGATTTTTAAAAAATTTTTTCTATAAAAATTAAGGGTTCAGTTCACCAGGCAGATGCTCACTGAGCAGGAGCTCTGCCCGCTGAACCGTGGCACGGACGCGTTTCAGCAGGTGGGGTGGAACCCCCACACACCCCGGAGCTGTGCTCCCTGCAGGCTCCTCCTCAGCAGAGAGGGAGAAGCTGTCTGATCCCATAGCTCTGCTCACAGCTCACTTTCCCTCAGCAACACAGCGTCCGAGGCTGCGTGGCTCCAGCCAGAATCCCCCTCAGACAATTTGTCGACTCTGACCCAAAAGCCGGGGCTCTGCCTCGCGTTCTGCGAGAAGGGCGTGGGCAGGGAGTGAGTGAAAGGGTGGAGGAGGAAGAAAGGGGAGAGGGTGGATACAGAGAACAACGGGGGAAAATTGCCCCGTATCTTGCTATCTTAAATCTTTAATAATGCATCTTCCTACATCTGGTGCTGACGGTAGAACTGCTGATATTGTCTGTTTCATAACTGCTTTTCCTTCTTTCCATCAAGTCTTGAGCTTTTGACCTCCTGGATTTCTGCACTTGTTGCCTGTGGATCTGTTGACCATCAGGGTACCCGGGGGCTTGTGTCCAGCTCTATGTGGATTTCTTTACCATGGTTTACTGCACAATTCTGGTGACATAAAGACTGTCTCCAGCAACAGGATAAAGATTGCTTGTATGGGAGACAGCTCTGTAAAATTTAAAAATGAGCTGCTAATAAACTGAGGATTTTCACACTCTTTAACACTTCCCTTTCCAAGTGAAAGGTATATTTCTTCCAATTTTCCAAAGAAATCCTCGTGTGTTTAAAAGAGAATAACTGAGGTGTCCAACCATACATAACAAATACTGCAGTCCTAGTTTATGTAGTACTGGAAAGTATTGCCCCTTGAGGACGAGGGATAAAATAAAAAAAATCTGAGCAGAAGTTTGGAAGCAGAAAGTTGACTTTTAGAAAAAAGAAGCTATGAAGATCATAAGATATTAATTCCAGAACTTTTATTAACCTCACTGGTTCACCCAGTAACACCTCATTATGTCTGAATACCTGGACCATTCACACATCTTTGAGAATTTATTGTGGCAGTTTTACCTAATACCTGAAGGAAAAAACATGATGGCAGTATCTGCAAAATATGTGTTCCAGAATGACAATTTAAAAAGGAAAATGGTTATTTTAAATACATAACAATGTATTTAATCATGTGACTAGTTCTGCATATACTGAGCAAGTCAAATGTCTATGCAGGTTTTCACAATACCAGTTCAGAGTACCAGCAATTGATTACTCAATCATAATAACATTTTTAAAAATTTTGTAATATATTTATTCAATTGTTATTTTTGAAAACTGACAGAAGGTATATGGGGATATGAAAGATATGGGGACATGAAGAGATATGGGGATTTGAAATATTTTTATATCCTTCTAAATGTAATGACTGTATAAAAGATTCTAATTATGACTTCTTTGTGAATACAGATGTGGGGGAAAAAAATAGGGTTTAACATAAACAGGCAAGATGAAAGATCAGATCTACAGATGGATGTTTAAACTGTCAAGGGGTCCTGAAAAACTGTGCTCTACAGCAAATTTCATAGAGATAAACTAAATTCCCTTCTTATATGTGCACAGAGAAGTCTACTTGGATTTGTTGTAATGTTCCATTAGGGAAGAGAGTTGCATATGTTACATAAAGAAAGTAGTATTTTTCCAGGTTTTGTATACAGTCTGTATCTGAATCTGATAAGCAAGATCCTGCTCTCCTGTGTAATCAACCTGGCCTTGTTAGTTTATGTGTTTTACGTAAGTCCTATGGTAATATTCTGGCAGCTGCATTTTACTTCAAAGAGAAACCAACAGTTCAAATCTTTCTGGGGTTTGCCTCATTCTTAATGTCTTCCCTTGCTATCTTTTATTCTGCTATGACAAGGTTAGTACTGCAGTTAATAGCGTCCTCCATATCTCCCAACAAACATTTGTTCATAAATAAATGAGTCTGACAAAATTATCTCATCTACTTCTCAGTAGCACATCAGTAATGAGGCTACACCTCTGTCTGGATTCCAGCTTCTTAATCATGCTGAAAAAAATCGGTACAAATTTAAAATAAATTGCCTCCAGGCACCTGAAATTATTGTAACTAATGAAATAAGTTCTAGAGACTGCCAAGGTTACTTTGCAATTGTTGCTTAGTTCTCATTTGAAATATATATATATTCCCCTCTCACCGTTGCTGTAGTCATCTTGCGCTTGTGCTAAATCCTCTGACGGCATCGTTCCCTTTAAGTGATTGCCCTTTGCATCTTCTTGGCACCAAGTTATTTTCAGCAAGATGTGCTCACAGTGCTGGCAGCCATCCCAGGGAAACTGCTCTGCCTCAGTAGCAATTGGTATATGGGAATTCCAGAGTAAGGAATGGGCAAAGGTTACCCTGTGTTTTACATCTCTCTCAGAAACATCAAGCTAGGCTATGAGTGTTTGACAACAAACAATGCATGGGGCCTCTAGGCTTTCTTGTCTGTCTCCATTCTTTATTTTCCACCTATTCTTGTACCTACACTCATACCTGCCATGTGGAAATATTACCTGTACGTTATTCTTGTAATATCACCCTACAGCATAGGAAGTCCTAATAAAAGGTGCAGTTTGACACAGAACAGTTCCAACGCTAGGAAATAGTTTAACTCCTAAGAAACAAACCAAACACTCAGTAAGCTTCAGATATTTGTATTCCCAGACTATTCCAGGCCTTTTCTGTTCTGGTATCTTAATACTGGCTGTTCCAAAAGCAGACAAGAAACAGCTTTTTTACACAGCAAATGTTGTCGTTCTTCAGAAACATAAATATCCTTTCAAGAAGCAACAAATACACAGAATAAATATAAGTATGTAGCTGATGCCAGAAAAAAAAGGAAGGTAGCTGAGTTTCCACATCTTACTTCTTTAGAGGGAATTCTAACTGTTCTTCTGCCTGGTGGAAGTTTAGTCTAGAGACCTATGTAGCTGTCTATGCTTTCCACAGATTTCTAAAGGCTGCTTGTGACTGAGGGGTGTTCCCTGGTCTGCTTGCCTTCAGACCCCTGCTGGGTGGGAAGTCTGCCTGGCTGAGCCTTACAGGATGGGTAACAAGTCACCAAGTGCACTGGCTGCTCCCACTGATGTCCTTTGTTACTCCTTCTGGCTGTCCCTGAGGACTGTTCTGCCCATGATATGGTCTTCTGCAAGCTATGGCAGGGTAGATCAGTGCTCTTTAATACTGAGGTAATATTACTGCTTGATATTACCGAGAGGGTTTGAGCTTTTTCCTGGTGAGGCAAGTCCTGTAGTAGTGAGTTAGGATGGTCAGCTAAAGAACCACATAACCTCAGAGATTAGTATTCACTACAATGAGGTTGGAGAAAAGAATCAATAAATCAAACGCCAGAATAGATACAGAAAAACTGAAATGGTGCCATTGATTCAGATAATACTGGTGATTCATCTTAGTACAAACTCTGTAGATTTTGACTCATACTTATGCTTTGATATTGATCTTTAGTTCTTTGTAGAAAGTCACAGATCATAATCTTAATTTCCTCTGTTTTAAACAAGGAAAAAAATATGCTCCTTTCACTTTGTGGCAATACTTAGAGTTTGTTCTCTAAAATACAAGATTTTTTTAAAAATCTATGAAACTGTCTGTAAGAAGTAAAGATTTAGAGCGAGTATAGATATATGTTAATATAAAAATACTGTCATTAAAAAAAAAATTATTCAAGTCAGTCCTATGATTAGCTAAGCTAGCCTTCCAGACCTACGTAGAGATCTTCTATTAAATCCTTATAAATGGATTTGTTACTTACAGCAGAAAGAGAATTTTGAATGCAAATGGAAATTTTTACATGAATGAACTCAGCAATACTCTTGTAAAAATAAGTATCACTAGGCATAGGTTTGATAGTACAAAGAAAAGAATCACTGACCTGTAAGATACTCTTCTGGTACAACATGGAAGAAGCCTAAATTTCTGGTTCCCAACTAAAGAGTAAAACCAGATTACAAAATGAGATGCATCCATAATACCTTGTTACCTTTAGTTTTCTGTTTACATCATAACCGCAGCATATTAGCACTTCCCATAGTTATTTGAGAAGGCTGTTTTCCTTCATTCCAACACTATTGTCAGGTGGCCACACAACCATCCTCAGCAGCTTCCTAAAAGACCAGTCCACAGGAACCATCTATTTCAAAGCTGCAATTCTTCCCTCTAGTACCTGGGTTCTGCAGGGAGCATTTTTGTCTTGCTTCATTTCCTTCGTTATCTTTAAGGTGCGGAAATTCATTTTACTGTGAACAAGCTTTTTCTAAGCAAAGGGTGGGCTTGAGAACTAGCAGAAAAGGATATAAATTCCAAGTAATTATTATCTGAAGGCATATTTGCTACTGCAAATGAGTGAGAAAGTAGCTGTAATACATTTGTGATGTTTGCAAAAGGTAAGGGCGATATATTCACATTTGAAAGTATCAATTTGTGTTCCACAGGATCAGGAAGAAATTTTCCATCACCAGCATCAAGATAAAAATAGATGGTTTCTATGTTTGTGTGACAAGACAGAATTACTTATTTCTGGCAATCAGATACATATTTTGGTATTTTTCTCATCTGTTATAGCTTCTCTTAATGCTAAGTTATTTCTCTATTGGACAGTTTAATTCTGACATACAGAACTCTTTGTCAGGTAAACTCATACTTCTATATTCATCTGTAAAAATAAAAAGACAAAAATAATCTGATCAGCATTTTTGTAGACCGGTGAAACTTTCTATTGTGACAAAATATTTTTTCCATTTTTTACACCAAATTTAGTGAAAGATGGTCTCTAAATTGTTTCATGATACCATAACAAACTCTGGCTTTCCTTTCAAATACAAAATTAAAGACAGACCTGCATGAAAGACAAGGGAATATTTTATTTCATTAAACATAATTTGAAACAACAGTTAAGTGTAGCAAATGAAAGAGAAGCAGCAGTGTAAACATACAAAAATAGGACTATATATTTGCATAGGTTAGCTGTCTCATAAGATGAAATCTCAATTTTCTATATTAAAATGAAGCGCAGAACTTATTCAGATGTCACAGATTTATCAAGGATCAAGATATTATTCTTTATATTTCCTTCACAGCAAAAATATAACTGAAATTATTGATCTGTAAGGAATTGAAACTGTGCCTTCATTAGAAATTACTCTTTTTGGTGCATGCTTGCTGAGTTAGATTAAGTTGTGAGCCTATCTTTGGGTCGGTCTTGTTTGATTTACCAAAAACTTCATAGGCCTTCTTAATTCACAAACCTTAGTGACAAATTCTGCTGAGGTCACTTGAACCATGGAATGGTTTGTGTTGGAGGTGACCTTAAAGATTACCTAATTTCAGCCCCCCTGCATGGGCAGGCACATCTCCCACCAGATCAGGTTGCTCAAAGCCCCATCCAGCGTGTCTTTGAATACTTCCAGGGTGGGGGCATCCACAACCTTCCTGGGCAGCCTGTGCCAGAGTCTCAATATCTCTTAGAGATTGCTGCCTTATTATCAGTCCATGCTATGAAGCCACATCCGGAGCACTTCATCCAGTTCTGGGCTCCCCAGTATAAGAAAGACACAGAGATACTGCAGCAAGTCCAGTGAAGCACCACAAAGGTGATTAAGGACTGGGAGAATCTTTCAGTCGGGGAGAGGCTGAGAGAGCTGGGGCTGTTCTGCCTGGAGAAGAGAAGGCTTGGGAAAGATCTTATCTCT
This sequence comes from Heliangelus exortis, assembly GCF_036169615.1. NCBI lineage: Eukaryota > Metazoa > Chordata > Aves > Apodiformes > Trochilidae > Heliangelus > Heliangelus exortis. The sequence continues at coordinate 57,946,084 of NC_092424.1, read as the reverse complement.
GTGTATAAATAGCTGATGGGGGGTGTTAGGAAGACAGAGCCAGATTATGGAGCAAGAGATCTCCAGAGGTCCCTATCAGCCTCAGTGATCCTGTGACTCTGAGCATGACATGACACACAGAGGATCAGCAGACTGCCAAGCTCCACAGATGTCACAGGACTCTCAGTTGGCACTAGCTGTAAACATAAACGCCAACAACATCATTTAGGAAGAGGAAAGGAGGAACACTGCTCTATTAACAAGTTTTCTGTAACAGGGAGGGCCAAGCTGACAAATTATTTCAAGGAAATGTAGAAATTCATACATTTAGTTCTTTAGCAGAACAATGCAGAGGACTGAAACTTTGTTTCTATTATGTTTCAGAATGTTTTGAGGGTATTCTGTGATAATATGGCCCTTGCTGCTTTTATTGGGGGGATCAAAGTCCGTTTCAGTGCATCTTATCCATTAAATCACATTCAACAAGGTGCCCCTTTTCCAGTGGGCTTTCTGGGTTGCCTCTGCTTTGATATTTTTCTGGCACATCCATTAATACACTATTAGAGTTCAAAAGGAACATGATAATAAATGTTTCAAACCTAACATTTCCTTTCATTCAGTATTTATGCTTTTAGAAGATGCATAGGAGCTCCTTTTCTTATGATGTTCCAAATAATTTCTACTTCAGGTAATTTGAAGGCCTGGTGTTGTTTATGTGTGCATATGTGTGTGCACATGCCCAGGCATTGTCTCTTGTATTGCTTCCAAAGACAGTGAAATCCACAGGGAAGCCACATTGTAATTTACACATCACTGACCTGTACTATTTCTCACTTTTTGACTATGTCTGCTGCCTTTGTTTGCTAGATTTATTCACAAGGAAGAATATTTCTAAACTCATTGATTAATATCTTGAATTAGAGGGACAGGGTTATATAAAAGAGAGAATGAGAAGCATCAGCTGCATGCGCTCTGCTCTAATACCCTACTAGTGCAATTTTTTTCTAACTGATCATGAATCGTAACTTATAATTCAGAGACTTACATCCCTGAAAACTTCTAGTAGTCTTAATCGTATGGAAATTTACTACAAGTAAGGCAAAAAGCCCAAATGGTTCTCAGTTTAGGAACAACTTTGGAGAAGCTGGTATGATGTCTCCATCAACAGATAAAGTCGAAAGCCTGCTTGAAAGTCTACATTTAAGATGAGAAGCAACATGTCATTCTGTGAAGCTGATCTCACAGAACACATTCCAGGTCCCTTGTTACAGTTATCTTTAATTAATATTTTAATTAAAGTGTATCAAAATAACGTAATGAGTTCTGTAATAAATCTCCTGTGGACTGCACCAGAGCCAGAATATCACAATAACCATGAGGAACTAGCTCAACAACAGGAACCAAAACTCTGCAGAACTTATTAAATTTCCTGACATGTCCCAATCTGCCCTGTTTGATTAATAAGAGCACCCATGTGATTCATCTTGATCAAGAAAGGGCAAAGAATCTTTCAACAAGATTATTTTACACTCTGGTAATGTGGAGCTTTGCATCTATTATCTCGGTGTATCTGAGTGGGATTTTTTCTGTTCTTCAGTAAAAATTATTTTTCCATTTAGACAGTTTCTCTTTTCTAAGCTGATTAGCACACCGTGCTTATTCCTGCTATTAGGAACCTCTTCCTTTGAATTCAGTGTGACTAATCAGCCAAGAAACTTCTTACCTGCATAAGAAATTGAGAATATGGATGCAGAAATACAAACTAGGTCTATGGGAATCATCATAATGTGGCATTCTGACACTTCTGTGTTGTGGCATGGTAATTTTCTGTGTCTGTACACTAAAAATATACCTACAGAAAATATCAGAAGAAAAATCACATAGCTAGGTTATGACCTAACTGCTTAACTTACCTCTTGAACTTCATTACAAGGTATAAATTAATTGCATTTGCAATCCTTGGTCACCTGAAGGCAATAATAGCATTGGTTTTGATGCTAAAATAAAGGAGTATTTTTTGTTTGTAGCAGTGTCAGGGGATGCAGCCAGTCAGAAGCTGTCAAAATGCTTAATTTCTGTTTATCAACCAAAACTGGTTCAGCATTTAATACAGTAGCAATGAATGAGTGTGTTCTGATTCATGTGTTGTCTCTATGCATACTGCCTGCTGAAGTTTTACTTTAACACAGGCCTACATTGGAACCTCATCACATTAATATCATCAAAATCATGTAAATTTGCATAGCTTGCTTATATTTTCTGTCCAAGGTTTACAGCATTTTTTTGGCAATAGAGTGCCAACTGTGACTGCATAGGCTTTTAATAAAATAATTCATCAGTCACAAGGCTGTGTTGTTTTACAATGTTCAGTGTAAATAGTGCTTTCTGAAATAGTCAAGGGATGATTTGGATGCTGACTTTGTGAAGTGTTTCAGTTTGACAAACTGAAAATACTTCAAATGTGTTGATCAATCCTCTCAGCAAAAGAGTACGATAGATTTTTTTTTTCCCTTCATTTTTCTAGTGCAAGTATTAGTGGTTGTGTAATAACACAGCAGCAGCAGGCTTGTAGTTATGCTAGATTAGGAAAAGAGAATTCAGTGAATATTTTATGTCTTAACACTAACAGTGGCAGACTTAATAGTTCTTAATGAGCCAGACTTTTAATACTAGAGATATAAAAAGGCCCACTTGTCATATTTGTGGTCCTTGCCCAGCTGTGTTTGTCTTCTTGAAGAAACTTTAATTATGCTGCACTTGTAAACTCTTATTTGGCTCCTGCTTAGTTCATTGACAGAGAGAAATCTTCTGTGATGACTGTGCAATACAGTGGTATCTCCTTTGTTTGCTGGAAAGAGAATACAGAAAAGTTTTAAAAGTCCCCTTCCAAACCATTCTATGATGCTGTGAAGTTAAAAAAAATAAAAAAAAAAAAAAGTTTATTCCTTTATAAGGAAATGTATTTTGTAATTTTCCAGGTAATAATTTTAAGTGTGTTATTCTATGAGCTATTCTTATTTCTTTAGGGTAAGGTTCTTATTCTTAGCTGCAACGTGATTTGTAATTTAAGAGTGGATCCAAAGCCCATTGAGGCACAAGGAAACTGTCTCTTTGACTTCAGTAAACTTTGAATTCTCTTGTATCAGCATTTTTCACAAGTTCCTGGTAGGGAAAAGTGCCTGCATAGTGTTCATATTGCTTCTTGCTAATAGCTGTCATTTGTAAATGGCATGTAAATGTTTTCATTTACCATATTTACACAACCAAGTAATAACATTTTCTGCTAGGCACACCCATTTCATTTGCCATGTGTGGCTGCAGTAACACTGATGGTTGCCACATAACACTTTTATATTTCCATGTAAGAAGCATAAAGAGTGCCCACACAGCCATGAATGGGCCCTTTACCTATTGTTTGGGCCTGCAAGGTCTTACCAGGTTTGCTGTACATTCTCCTTTCAGTCACGTTTCAATATAACTCTTTATTTAAAGTAAGCCTTGCAAAAGGGCAGAAGAAATCTCTATTGCTATACCATTAAGTGCCTGGCAGTGTTTGAAGTTTTGTGTGTATTTTTATATGCCTTGCCATAAATTGGAACGAGAACCTTGTCTGGTAGGGGTAATGGTCTCACTTTTTATCAGAATTAATTATTTCAGCCTACTGTATTTCCCTGTTGCTATGTGCTTGAGAGTTCTTTGAGAACGTGCACATTTTATATGCATTTTCCAGTTACTTAATGCTAACAGCAGGGATGTTAACCTGATCTATTCCCAGACATATTCAAACGTGAGCTAGCACAGTGGATTCTTATTGTGTAAAACAAATACTTCTACATGGCAACTGGTACATGTCAACCTTCATCTCCTTCATGCTTTTAACTGCTTTGACATCTAGTAATTTACTCTCTATTTGGATTTTATAAAAGCATTCACCTGCATTTTCTCTGAGATTTAAATTTGTTGTTCAGTGTGCTTACCGTTTTTTGTTTTTTTTTAGTGGGCAGGTAAAATTCCTTTCTCTTCCTGATTTTTATTATGAAATTGTTGTTTTTCTGCTTCCTCTACCATTTCTTCGCTGTGTAAGTAGTCATTTTTCACTTGCCTAACCTGGCTTGTAGTTTTCTGAGACAGGTTAATTTCAAGGGTAAACAGAGCAGTACTGTAATCAATAATTCATAAAACCAGAATGAAAGGTGAATCCTTGCAAGGTTCAAGATGCATAATCTTCACAGATGACAAGAAATCATGTTTCCTAAATTTGAGCATCCTCTAGTCTGATTTTCCTGATTTTAAATTCTCGGGACTTAATTTTCCAAATTACTTGTATTATTTAGAAATTTGTATGTTAAAAAAATAATTCCCATTGATTTCTACTTTAGAAGAAAATCTTCTTTCTACTTATGTGAGGGCCCATCAGATGAATTTGAGTTCTGAGAAAGTAACAAATATAAATTCATAACCAACTTAAAAAAATATGTTTGAGGCATTTCTAAAGCTAATGCATACCTCATCTTGAAATCCCTGCTGGTGCCTATTTGCATCTTTATTAAACAAAATAACAATCTGTTCCTAAATTAAGAAGTGTAACCCAGAACACTGTGAGGGCAAAGGGCACAGAATGATGGTTACTCTTCAGCAGTGCCACTTACTTGATAAATCAAGCAGGGATCCAGTGGAAAAAAGGCAAAAGGCAGGAGGTTGTGAAGGATTTTTCTCAGAATACAGCCTCAGAGGAGAGTGTGTGGGGGGCTTAGTTTTGTTTTAACAGATATAAACTGACCTTTTTTTTTTTTTTTTTTTTTTTTTGCCTCTTACATGCTTGGTTGTACAATCTTAATGGGGTCTTTTTAAACAGAAAAAGGAGGACAGATACCTGCATTTTTGAAAGAAAAAAACCCAACCAAACAAAAAACAAACAACAAACAAAAACATTACAACATTCTGTCTGTAATGGATGTGATTCAGGAAGATAGCAATACCCAGGTTTATAATATAGCCAATAGAATAGCTTCTCATCTTGCGAGGGGGAAAAAAAAAAAATAGAAATTTTTGGAAGGCTCAAAAAATATTTGTTGGTAGCAGGATCATAAATGTAAAGGAGACTTTTTATTCCACAAGGGGAACCTGAAAGTGGACACCTTCAGCTCATAATTCTTGTTTTACTAGCTGCAGCTCACAAAGCAACAGCTGCATCTACATTGCAAAATACCTCCCACACATACATACACACACAGTGTTTGCACACAATACTTATTTTTTTCCTTTAATGTGTGGGAATAAATTAGAATCTAAGATCTTACTGTAGAGAAAGTGTGTGCTGTTTAGTTTAAACGGGTAAAGATAATACAGCTCCCATAATTTGATCATGCCTGTTGCAAATGGAAGAGCTAATCCTGCGAAAAGAACTATTCCAGGAAATTCAGGTAGAATTTTACTGAAGTTGTTGGGTCTATATGATTCTTTTCATAAGATTATCTTGTTCCTGTGATGCCCTTTGGTATCCATTAATTAGGAAAGAGAATGCATAAGTGGAAAGGGATGCTATGAGTGAGTACAAGTATCTAGGTATTATGATTAAAAATTGTACACAAGAAAACAGAGTCTCAAAATCCTTATAGCTACACTTTAATATGAACTCAGAAGTGTGGGATCTTGTTTGCTGTCTTTGCTGTCTAAAGAACTGGTCTAGAAATCTCTCAAGAGAACAGGATTTATTAATAGTTTCTGATTTAAGCTGCAGACACTTTGAAAATGTATCTAGACGTTTTCTCATGAAAGTAATTAGCCAAGTATTTTTCTGAGAATGGCTCTGGTCTAATTCACTTTTGTTTAATTAGTTCATCCTTTGTTGCTATCTTGACTCTAGAGGATAGTTGGACTTTTCACTCTTTCTAGATATGGTACTTATTATAGTAGACTGCTTACAAATTCAGGACAAAAACATGTCTCACAGACTACTGTGCTTTTATTTCAGTTAAAGAACTTCTCTTTCTCAAATCTGATAGGTTTTTTCATTATAAATTTTTTTGCAGCAATGGGATAAAGTATGTGCAGTCTGCAATGCATGTTGGAGAACTCTGTTAATAATATTTTATTAAAAGAGTTTCCGTGCCAATAGGATGTTCCCTAAAGATGGATCAAATTTCTGGAAAATTATAGAAACCTTTTAGAATGAGTGGCAGGCAGTGATTCTTCAGATGCCAGGGAAAACATTTTTTCCCTTATTTTATTAATGCTGTATAGCTGTTTTAAGTAGCCTCTAAACAATATCTATTGTGGATTTAGAGCTTTACGAACTCACTCATTTCAAAGTAGCAGGTCAGAGAAGTTTACTATTGATTTGCAGGATACTGGGTAAGGATAAATGATTCATGTTCAGTGATATTTGTCCCACTGTAGTTTGAACAACCAGATTGAAGCCTACACTTCTTAAAAGCATAAGTGAATGCTTCTGGCAGGACAGATGTGACTGACAACCTTAAATATACATTAAAAGTACTTTGCTCTTGTCTGTCAAAGGAAATGTTGTCACCTTCCTTGTTTGTGACAGAGTGGAGAGACAGGGTACTTGGACACAGGATGGGGAGTTAAACTGCAGTTTAACCACATCTCTGAGTGACACAAAGAGACTTAGTAATGAGGTAGACATACCTCTGTAGAAACAAGAAAAGTTCCTGCTCTTTTAGGGGAAAGAAATAGCAAAGAACAAGGTGGAATAATCTGGGAACACGTGCATTATTCATTGTTCAACTGGGGACAAAGATATCTTTTCCTCTGTAAATCAGCCAGAGAAATGGAAACAGATTCCTCTGAAAAGGATCAGGTGGCGCACACCTCTGCATTCGTCACTGGAATGCAGACTTCATTGGAAAAGGCACTGGAGAATTTATTTTGTTTTCTAACATCTTAGACTATAGCATTTGCTGCAGCTGAGGGTGATTTTGTTCTGCCAGCTCAGCCTTAGCCATGTTGAAGGTGACTGTCATTAACCATGCAGGAACTTGTCTAATCAATGGCAGAATGTCTCTACTGCCATTCTTGACGGCCTCAGGGGCCTGTGCCATTAGTAGATACTCAAGATTTTTTGGCCATTAATAGGTACTCTATGTTTTTTACCTAAAAGCTTGGAGGTCTTCACAACATCATATCAGAAATACAATTTTCTCCTCACAAAAAAAAAAAAAAAAGTCATTTAAATAATTTCATTAGCATGTTCTTCTTCCTTTATTCACTGAGATCCTAATGCACTGTTCCAGAAGAGTCAGGCTATAACTAAAAGGAAATCATATCCTACATGCCACTCAGTCATTCAAAATTAGAAAGAATTTTAAAATAGTATAATCCTTGCTTACTTTAATATTTAAATACCTTTATTTTTCCCTATATTTCATGGGAAATACAGTTGTGTGAAGAATTTGAAGAGCCTCTTTGTTAAATGTAACTTTGCTTCTCCATCATTTAGAAATGATCTGTCATTGGATGAGGCAGCAAAGTTGATAGCATATGAAAAGGTAGCTGAAACATCAACTTCTTGCAGCACACACAAGTTTTACACTCAGATTTGGCACTGATTGCAACTGAAATAGCATTGATTGCATTACCAGATAAGGTTCTCCTAGCAATGATGAAACTGAGTCTCATTTCCTAAACTGATTTAACAGAATCTCTAAATGCTTTTGATTATGACCAGTTTCTTTATTAAAGAAGGAAAGTTTTTTTCTTGCCATGCTATCTACAGAGAGTCATAGGGGGCTTTTTTTCTTCTGTGAAGCGTATTATAATGTAAAATTATTCAAGCTCTGTCTTGTCATTCTTTCTGTTCAGCATGTGCTGGGATCCTGAAGGGAGCTGTATGAGAAGGTGTAAAGTGTGAGTGATATCCAGCACTGTCTTTATTTTGTCTTCCTAGTCACATTACTCCTTGACTGTCTACCTTAGTGCTCAAAGTCTCCATGAAAACTGAAGCACAGCTGAATGAGGCTGAAATGCTGCTGCTGCTGTATATGAGGGACAGATGCAGGCAAAAGGATGAATTGTTACTCAGATGTTCACAAAGAGGGATATCCAGTCTTCACTTACTGATGTGGGTAGGAAGAAATCTTTCACCATGTCTCTATGACCAGATATTTATGACTTTGCTTTTGATGTGTTGATCTGATTCCTGTGACTGCTATTTTGCCATTCTAAGGCTACAATCTAAGGCCAGTTAAAACAGTGAAAGTATCATAGAAGGGTATAAATTTATATTTTGCCATAAATTTGCTTTGAAGCTGATGTAACTTCAAGTCATTTTAGCAAGACTAAATTTCTAGGTCTTCATTTTGATCTTTTTTCATATAAACATGTTTACTGTCTCTAGCATTTAACCATGAAAACAACTCTGAGTTGCATTAAGGAATTATTGTCATTGTGGTTTAAGTGTGATATTTTTCTATGGCTATCTGAAGCTTATATGACTTCTCCAGTGATCCAGAGCGAACTTTCAGTTAATTCTATTGCTTTTTTTTTTTTGTCTCAACAGGGAAACCATTCATTCACAAACAATTCACTTCACATAGCATGAACAGTCACACCCACTAGAGTTAAGGAATTGCACCGTGAATTTTTTGATTTAAAATGCGTTTCTACAGTGTCTGTAGAAATATATATACATGTATATATTTTATATAGAATTTCCAAAGCTCTAATGATAACTTTCATCAGAAAAATTATTAAAATGTTAATTAATCAAATCACTTTAGGTGGACAAAACTTTACATAAGTAGGGGAAGGATTTCTGATGAAGAAAAGGTCAAAAATTTTGAGAAACAAAGCTAAAAATATAAATGATAAATAATCTTGAGGTTGAAGTACTTAGCAAAAGTGGAATTAAAACCAAATTCTGGTTATATGTTTAGCAGCATAGTTTATGATAATTGTAAAGTTAATCTTCACCACTTCTAAAGTTTTTTTGCTAAGTTGCCTTTCCTTTTCATTCATTTCTGTCCTGTTGTTTTTGAGGCCAGTTTTTGTACTGCATGTTGCCTCAGGTTTGCCTCAGGTTCTTTCATCTTCTACTTTCCAGTGGCTGCAGGTGACTACCAATCAGATTTTCTGAGAAAATCAGGGAGTTCCTCTTTTCTCATTCCTCTTTTCCAGTTCTCTTCTAGGAACTACCTCCCCTTTACTTCCCTTCATGTAGAATTTATGATGTTTCTGCAGCAGCCTCAAATTTACCCACATTCCTGTTTCTCATTTTCTGTGTCAAATACCAACCTTATGTGCTTTGTTATAGTCATTCTGGGTTCTTGTTATTGCATAGGGTTTTTTTCTCCCTTTTAGACTGGTGTTCTCAAATTCAGCCAATCTCAACAAATACTCTGCCTAAGCTTTTGTCACGGCTCTCTTCATTTGTGTGGCAGCATTTCCCCATCACACTAATTCTTCACATTTCTTCCATATCTTCCGTTTTTACGCTTTTTTTTTTTTTCACGACCTTAGTGCTTTCTTCTTTCTCTTTGTTTCTGCATTCTTTTAGTGAGATGTCACGTTCATGTAATTTGTAGTGTAATAAGCTGATGTTGCGTGGTTGAAGCAGAAAGTGGGAAGCTTCATCTGCTACTCTTCCAGGTTTCTCCATTTTCAGTATCACAGCAGAAACTTCCTAAAGCTTGGCTTACAGTAGCCTCTCTCTCAGCCCCAAGTGGTGCTGCAATTAGTTTCAGGAAAACACTTAGTTTCCGCATCCATATCTGCTTTAGTGTAGCTTTTTTTAAAACTGATGATAGAAACAGTTGCTAATTACTCAGCTCTTTCTTTTTTTCTTTTTTTCTTTCTTTCTTTTTTTTTTTTTTCTTTCTGTTGCAACCAAGAAGAAATGTCTTCAAGATTTCTACTTGTTGGCAATTTCACCCTCTTTGCTGAGAACACACATTTCAGTGACATCAGTAACATAAATGAAACACAGACTGCAGGAAAGAAACTGCTTAAGAAGTTTGTTGTACCTTTTCGTATGGGGCTTAGTGATTAATGTACTTCTCTCCGGAGACTCACAAATAGACTGTGTTCATCTGTCTGCTGTTCTGTTTCAGCTGTGTGTTGACAAGAGGGGTGAAAGTTCTGTAAATAAACCAGTTTTATGGTGCACTTGTATAGCCGATGCCAGAAATGTCATGTAAATCCAGAGACAAATATTGCTTACAGAAAATCATTTCAAGCCTATATTAATGAACTGCCATGGTAATTTCAAGCAGTCAAAGCCAAAACAGGGAGTTGCCAGTAAGACTTCTTTTCCTCAGAATAAAAAGGAAAGTACTTCCCTTCCCCTGACACCAAATTAGGCACTGACGAGGAGTTTGTAACTTTGTGGACATCAAAGATATTATTAAAGTATAACTGAGGATGGAATTTGGCCTTGGCTTTTTTAGAGGTTGTCTTCCCTTATCTTAGAATTTGGTGATGTTAGAGAGAGAAAGGTAATGCTCCATTCACCCCTACCCCCAAATTGTAGAGTAAAAATAAAGGTGAAGTAGTTTCCAAGGACCAAACTGTGGTCCAGTACTGAAATGTGAGACCCCTTCTATACGAACCTTCCTTTGTGGAGAGAAATGGTGAAGGATTTTGGCATTCTAGTACCTCAGAGAAAAGCTTGTAAAATAGCATATCCACCCTGGCCTCATTCCTTATTGCCATGACAAGGGCAGGCAGAAGGCTCCGGTTGTGGTATGGTCTGTCGAGCATTGCTGAGTAAAAAGATTCATATTCCAACTAAAAAGAAGAAATGAGAAGGATTCAACAGCCATTTGTAAGTTTCAAAAGGTATGGAGGTTGGCTGTTTTTCATATCACAGGAATTAGGGAACACAAAATGGGGATGTCAGGCAGCAGAGTCAAGCAAAAGGGAAGTACTTTTCCACACAATGCGTAATTAAATCGTGGAACTCATTTCCACAGGATGTTGAGGAGGCCAAAAGTACAAATGAGTTCAAAGAGGGACGAGGCAAATTCATGCTGAATAGATCTATTAAATGCTGCTAAACAAGATGGCCCAGCTGCAACATGCTCAGGAAATCCCAGTATTGCTGAATTCCAGCAACAGGACAGCTACATACCAGGGGAGAGTTTATCTCCCTGCTTTCTGTTTCTTATGGTCTTTACTCAGTATCTCTTTCTGTTCAGTGTTAAAATAAGTTACAGAGCAGAAAGATCTCTAACGAGATACCATATATTTTATTTTTTTTTAGTTAATTGTGATCAGGATCTGATTTAGGTACTGCTATACCTTCAAATGCAGAGATAGGCAGAGATGAATTGCCATGCAGAACAATTGTAAACCTCAGGGACCCCAAACATGCCTGCCCTACAAGCTTTGCCCTAAACTCCTGGCGTGTTCTACCTTAAGCTAAACCAGGGTCTCAGAGTATGTTTTGGTTATAACTCTTACTTTCTTTCCTGAAGCCTTTCTTTCCTTATTTTATGGAGGCATCCCAGAAGAATATGATAATATCCTATGGCTATTTACATGGGTTGACCCTTTACATGTAGGGCATTCAAAAATTTCCATTGAGTGAATTTTACAACAAAAGGCAAACAATTTTTAAAAGGAGATCACTTTATTTTTGGATTTTTTTTTTATTTTTTTTTTTTTTTGTGTCAGATACATGAAGAAGGTGGACAGAAGGAGAAAGAAGGCAAAGGACACTGCCTGTGACCCATGCATAGCATAGCTACTGCTCAGTCTAGATGCATTCCCAGTGATCAGCTGCTAGTTTGCAGGACTCCATATAATGACATGCTGTAGGCAGTCACTGAATGTTCTGAATATTCATGTTAATGTCTATATCTAAATAGTTCACTTTATGTAACATAAAAGGTTTCTGAAGCAGCTTGCAATAGAAATATGCAATTTTCCTACAGCCCAGCTGCTCACTGTAATATCTTGATGAAGAATTTTACTGGGAAGGGTCTGTTTCCTTTGATTCTTTTGTTGGTTTTTTTCATTCATGAGAAAACTGAAAACTAAAACATTTTCTGTCACACGTGGGGACCTAACTAGTTTTGACTCCTCTCTAGGAAAACCCAGAGGAGTGCTGTAATTGAGCTGTCCTATACAGAAATCACTAGAAACTCCCACATTTATCTCTAGCCTGATTATTTTAGTTAATAGAGACTCTTCAAATGCAGATATATTTAGATCTGGTGTAAGTGGTTGCAATTCCTTGGAACTCCATGAAGCCACAGCTGCCTGGAGCAGTTTTGAGCTGGTCAGTGCCCTCCAGCATAGCCTGCCCGAGCCTTGCAAAAACTCATTAACTCCTTGGGTACCAGATTTACACAGAAAACACCAGCAAAATAAAGTATTTCTGTGAAATAATGTGTAGCTATTGTTTTCAAATAAGAAAAGGAGACAGCTATAAAGAGATGTTGTACTCTGTAAAGAGTTGACCAATCTTCCCAGTATTTCTTTCAAAATCATTGTTTGGGGTAAATATGCCTTTTGCACAAGATTCATTGTTGGAAAAAAGTCTTCTATTTAAAAAAAAAAAATACTGCAAATATGTTTTTTAATTTTCAAGAGTCTCCCTTTTCCCTCTTTGGTATCTGAAAAAGAGAGGAGGAAAATGCAAAGTGTCATAAATCAAGAAAAAAATATTGAAATCATGGTCCCATGCGCACAGTTATGTTTGGAAGAAGATGTGAAAAATTAGGTTTTATGCTTCTTTAAAAATTACAGTAATACCAATGAAACTTCTTAATTATTTTTTTAATAATATTGTACTTTTTTCTTAATAAGTGACATGTAACATACCAAGCAGGTAACATGTTTTTAATATAAAATTACTCACTTAAAGAGAAATTATTTCAAAACTTGTTTGAGATGGAAGAAACCATTTTAACACATTTAAATCACCCTTGCTTGTAATTGTTTGGTGGAATAGATGGAAAAAATCTTAATAGACAAGCTCTGAGTCTTAGGACACTAACAAAGATTGGTTTTCTGTTTATAAATTAAATTTTAAATATTGTGTTTTATTTAATTATTTAGATTTTTAACAATTCAGCAGATTTAAAAATTAAGTAGATTTGTACCATGATGAAACCAAATGTAACACTTTGTGCTACTGGGGGAGAACAAGAAAGTTGAAGACCCAAACCATAAGCTACAGTAGCACTTTATTGAAGTTGTTTAACTATCAAAACTTAGTATGGGACTTTCTTATAAAATTTCTATAATATAAAAAATCCCTGTAGGTTACAGTAATCACTGTTACTTACATACTAAGCCAAAGAGCAGCACTGGTTATGTTTTAATCTCAATTGTATTACTTTAAAAATTCAGTAAATTTTTTATATTACTTTAGAGATTTGTCATATTCAAACTGAGAATGGGACATTCTGTTTCTATACAAAAAGATGGAGGGTGTGTGTGATACAGACATGGGCAAATACATTTCTGAATATGTTATTCAAATGTGATGATAAAAATTAGATTTCTTTGTTTATAGGCCTGACTGGCTGTCAGATGGATTGTTTTTCCACCCTTTTCTGGAGTGAAGTTAAGTTGGGTCATTTTGCTATTTTGCCGATTAACAAAGGAAGAGTGACACCAAAGAATGCTGCTGTTTTGAACAAAAACTCCAATTGTTTCCTCTTTTTGATTTTTTTTCCCGCTATTGTATTTTGTAGAATTTATTTTGCATTGACTTTTCCGCCACTGACTTGAAGTTTATAAATTCCAGTGGTTTTAAATGCAGAAAGTTCTCCATCTATAGATATAAGCGCAGAATTATTTTCACACAAAAACTTAAACTCAAGTAGTTACATGAAAGCTCTTGAATCACTTGGCCTGGTACAGTCTGGATGATTTTCCCTCATGCCTACCTAGCCTGCCCTTGAATATCTGGTGACAGCACCTACGGGTTCCTTCCTTGGAATTCTGTTTGACTGAATTCTGCTTGCAGGTCTTTTCCCTGCAGAGCATTTCTTCATGCTTTTACCCTGCTTTTCTCAGCTTCTGTAAAGAGGAGTTTTCTGCACAGAGCCAGTTTTCCTTCAGTTCAGAGATTCAGCAGAGATCTGGTGCTATGAATGTTTTCCCCTATTGTTCATTCCATCACATAAAGTAAACGTTGTTAGATGAATAGAATAAAACTATATAAATATCTCTACTCAGCTGCATTGTTTTGGTATACCCAAACAAGATTTTACTGTGCTTATAATAGTAGTTTCATACATACTTTTGGCTTTGTCATCTGTAAGAAATGTTTCTCATAGACCTGCTTCTGTACACCACCATCTGTGGTGCAATTAAAAAAAAGGGGGCAGTGGTACTTGGCTGATAAATATTAAGATCAGAAATACAGGTATATTTGGTACATGCTTTGTCAGAACACTCATCAGGAAAAAAGAAAGTCTATGGCATCAGACATTTAAAACTGAAAGTACACTGGAGCGTGTCTTACAGCAAATAGTCTAATGTTAAATGGAAAATAGCAATACTATTTCAGCTTATACATTTCAAAATTAACTGCACAGTTAGCTTTATACCCTACCAGTTATGCTGCTTGAGGACTTCTGCTGTATTTGGACACTAGCCCACTAAGATGCCTAAAAGAAATGTTTGGTAACTGTTTACCAAAATTTTATACTCAGTGATTGTCTTCTGCATACAGAGGGCTCTTTTTGCCCCCCTGAAGATGGACAAGTTTTCATTTACTCTGTCTATGTACTAGGTAATAAGGTTTTTCATCAATTCTTTTTCTATTAAGATTGCTTTATGGTAAACAATCAGTTCCCAAATATAAAATGTAAGTACAATCCACTTACTGAGCCCTCCCCATGTTCATTCTTTAACATAGAAACACTGGCTCTTTAGCATACTAATTCTACTATCAGGAAAAAAGAGTCCATGTCAAGGTTAGTAGCCAAGGAAAAATGAAAGATCAGATTTGAAATCATATGCAATGATTCCTTCTACTTGAAACTAGATAGGTATGTCCAAGCTGTGCTACATTTAGGTGGTTATGAGTAATTTTTCTGGCAAGTTTTATGCTTTATTCTGCAAATATTCACTGTTGAAACTTTCTAGAGCTGAAAAAGCAACATTGGTCAATTTACAACAAAGTGCTAGGCTGACAACAAGAAAAACTAGGACAGCCATCTGTGGGAGTAGTTCATAATAGGCAAAATTGGGAACAGCCCTTTTTGTAAGGTTATTCAAAATTACTTCCTAGAAAAAGTAAAAAGTCTTCTGAAGACATTGTGGGGGCAAAACTAACATCTCTAGATCACCTTTCTACCTCTGTCATATTTTAGTTATCACAGATATTCATAACAAAAAGTAGAATAATAACTTATTATTTCACAAAAAAATCAAATTCTGACAAGTAATGTGGTTAACTGGTACAGACTGATCTAATGTCCCACTTACAAGTTTTCCCTGTTTATAATACTGTGAGCTCTATACACCTTTGAGATGATCTGAGTTGTGCTGTATTGTGCTGTATACATCTAATCATATTTAAAATGTATATAAATGATGTAAGTTGTTTCTGCAAATGCACAACCTTAGAGAATGGATCAGCTTGCAGATGGCAGGTGAATTAAATCTTGGGGTGTTTTTACACTGACAATTCAGAGGGGATGTTCTTCTAAAAACTGGATTATCAGGTATCACTATTCTTTTTAATTGAATGAATAATATTTTCTTCAAATTTGACTGACAGTTTTGAGCACTTCCATCTGCACCAAGCAAAGAGAGTTTTGTTAGGCACGATGGGGAAGGTATAATCATCAGACCACAAATCAAGATTACGACTGCTCTTTTAAAGAGAAGGTGAGGTAGATAAGGTGTGCTATGGTAATTAAGTCCACAGCCACACACTGTGCAATATCCTGATGATTTCTTTTACAAAGCATCACTTTGGCAACTTGGCCAGCCAGATAAGGAAATCTCTGGTTCTCCTAGACAGGTGAGATCTTGCTAGAAGGAACCTGAGGGCCCTGCTAGAGATAGAACACAAGTATCAGATGTACAGTGCACCATGTCATTTTATCTGGAGTAGCTTGTTTAAAGATAACACAAGTGCTTTACAGTCACTGTGATAAAGTTAACTCTTTATCTTATAACCTTGACTAATAATCAGTGTGGTCATGATCTGAAGCTGTAACACCCACAGTGCAATTTGTTCTTACAAATTAAGAACAAGGCAGAGAAACATACTGCTTAGACATATTTCAGAAGGCTCTAGAATGCTGTCATGGGCCTCATACACCAGTGTAAAACCTAGTTTAGAGATTGGTGATGACAACATCACGGATGAGGAGATCAGTTTATTTTAGCAGATGATAACAAATACCTTGCTACAGTGCAATTGGGAGGACAGGGCTGAATGGTTTATAATTCACCAAAATCATACCTTCTTTGGACAGAGTCTCTCTCTTCATGAAAAAATTAATTCTCATTCTTCCTGGTTAATTCAAATATGAGATCACTTGTAAGCTAAAATGCAAACTATCATGTTTTCAGAAATCCAGATGGAATTTCAATGATAGTTAACTCCTTTGCCACACCTTTTTTCCCCCCCAAAGTTTCATTAGGAGTTGGAATCTTGAAGTTCATTCGTGCTTCAGTCCAAACAGAAAAAAGTGGATCCAGATCAAGGCCCAGTGTCTTCATCTGTTTTTACTTCATCTCTAAGGTAACAGGCATAAACTCCTATGCAGAAGGGAAGTGACAGACCACATCATATCATGTGAATAGAGATTTTATTCCCTGTCATACAGAGCTCACTGTAAAATACTCCAGGCAGTAGCAACAGTACACAGCAACCTGGACAAAAGAAAAACAGCCATAAGACTTATAGCTGGTAAATTTATACCTAGAGGCTGGTCAATTCTCTAAATGTTTCATGTGTATCTTTTTGGTTAATCCAGTGTGATGTGCACTTCTATATACTATTGCAGTAAACGATCAGTGATTAGAAACCCCTGATGAGGAAGGAAATAAGGGGGGTTTGAACCTACAAAGTATCTTTTATCCAAGATTTTGGTGGGTTTTTCTCAGTAATTAATTAAGACTGAGAACATTTCTCAGAGAAGTTTCATCCCAAATGTGTAGACATGAGGACAGAGCTGATAATTAGCAGAGCCTCCTGCTCTTAGATTTGGAAGTATTTACTGTGCTGCCTTTGCTCTTCCATGTTCTGATTATATCTAAATAGTTGCAGCTCCACAGTTCCAGTTAATATTGTCATCAACTGCATCCAGAAGCAACGTACACATATGTACTTCCATATGTATATTTTTAAACATTTTTCCTGCTACCATATATTTAACCTCTGTGTGACATTAGATGTTTTTTAAATGAGGCTAAGAAGCACTAAAGTCATAAAGGCAAAGATTCAAATTTTGTGGCAATGACAAGCTTGACAATCTTGAAAGCGATGACATTTCCTTAAAAATTAACTAGGTTTAAGGTTGCCCTAATGCCACTCCATCATGGATAAGTATTACTAAGTCTTTAATGGCACTACATACCTTTTGACATTATTTTAAGAAAGTTTTATTGTAGAAATGTTTTTTAATTGTAGAAAATTTTTTTCCTTCTATAGAAGGAACAAAAATTTCGGCCTACATTGGAATTTGGAAAATTTTTGTCATCCATGGAAAATAGCCACAGAAGTTGTATGAAATATTTTGCCTGACGTTTTTACAACCATTTTGCTTACATTTTAGGGATGGGTTCCAAATCAGTGTTTAAAAGGGAATGTATTGCAAGGGCTACATGCTCTTGCTCTTCCAATAATTCCTCTCTGGTCTTGACATGAATTTGCTCTGATTGTGTACAACTTGCATAATTTTAATCAGATTCTAAGCATCTGTGTCTTCCCTCTGTCTTACTTTCCTCTCATTATAATCCCTTTATAGAAAAGGAAATTAGGTTGCTTTTCCCTTGTTTGACCCGAATGTTTTCTTTATGGACACATAAACATTTTACACCTGGACAACTGGCATTTCTGTTGGAAAAAATAAAGCCTTTACCTACTTCTTTATTAACAGATGAAAGTTACCTGCTCAAGAATATAGTGTGTCACTGATGTGAGCATCTCTTTCACTGCCTTTTGCTAAGAAATACATGCATGCTGTTTGAAACCATCCCAGAAAACCATGGCAAGAAACTTCCACCAGTAAGAGTCTGATGAGATGTGGGATTTCTGTTGAACTTTATGTTCTAAAAAACAAATCTGTGGTGCCAGCAGCCATAGAAGAGCTTTTTTGGGAACCACTATCAATGTAACTTTTTTATTATTATGCTTTGGAGGAAGTGAGCACAGCACAGGTTTGAATCCAATCGAGAAATAGTTTTAAAACTCCGATCACATTACAGACCAAAAAAAAAAAAAAAACAAAAAAACCCCTCAGCTTTCACTTAACCATCACTTATTTGTGTAAATTTCTTTAGATTGCTAAATCAGGGTCAACTGTTCTGATAAGAATGAGTAAACACTACTGTAGGAATGAAATTGTTAACTCCAATTGCAGAGAAATTACACCTCAGAAGCTTGCAAATTCTTGTGGTTTATTTATCTCAACAACACAACTGCCTCATGGTTATTGGCATATCTACCTACTTCCAAGATGTTGTTAGCAGCAAACAAAGGTTCAGTACAGCTTTATTTTGTGGAGTATTTGCCATGCAAACATATTCTTACATGTTTTACCCAGTGTTTTACTTCTGTTGAGGGGAGCTTTTTAGCAGCATCTTTCCAGAGAGTAACAGAGTTGATTTGACCAGCAACATCAGCTGCTGAATACTTCAAAACATCAGCATTCACCATTACTCTTACAGTTGGTTTTTACAAAATTTATTTCATATGGATTGTGTTGCTTATAGGAACTGAGTGTCCATGTATTATGCAATTGTTCTTTCCCATTATTCATAAACAAACATTCAGGGCTTTTTATACTCTAGTAACCTCTTGTTTATTGCTCTCTGAATTATCTATCTGCCTCACCAAACTCTTCCTTAAGCCATTTACCCAAATGTGGCAGCTTAAAAGTTGCTATGTAACTTTTAAAAAGGTTAATCCTCTTCAATTTTTTTTTTTTTTTTTTTTTTGAGGTTTACATAAACTGCCCTAATTACGTAAACTGAGACAACAGCATTTCCAGATATCAAATAGGATAAATAACAATAAAAATATCTCTTGAACATCACCCTGTTCATAGGCTCATGTACATATCTGTGTCCAAGGTGCACAATGCAATTCCTTTTACTTGTTAGTTGATTCTGCCTCTATGGAGAAACTGAATAACCATATTCCAGGCAGTGAAAGACACTGCAACAGCATTGCTGCTCTCTTGTAGCCAATGCTATATATTACAGTGCTAAGGGCCTACTGCTAAGAGCCCTGATTTGGTGTGGGGCAGGCTGAAATCTGCCCCCTTCCTGACCACCAGACCACAGGCTGTTTGGAGAATGGATATGCTCCATATGACCTCTTGAACACTTTCTTTGCCCAGGACCAGGATGAGACAGAGCAGAATTCTCTTTCTTTATGATTTGGGCAATGGTGTTAGTGCAAACCAGTCCTTGACTCTTTACTTTACCATGAGTCCTCTTCAGTAGTTGAACTCTTTGATATCCTGAGCCGGCCATTACTGCAGTAAAAGAGGGGACACTTACATCTTTTTGTCCACTCCTGTGACATGCTAGGCAGCTGCACTGCTTTTGGGCAAGATACATAGGTATATCAAGATTTGACCTAAGCACAGATCTTTCAGAGAACACATGGTCCTTAATGCCCATTCTAGTTCTCAAATGTGATGTTCCCAAATGAGACAGGCAGGGTTTTTCCAGACATAACTCCATCTAATCCAGAAAGTCCAGCCAGTTTCTGAGTGAACTCTAAAAAGTTAATTTCAGGAAGTTTCATACTTTGTCACCACTGTCATCTCTCAGGAATACCTTCATTCAAAACTGGCTCAGCAGATAACTTCTTTCCCCCTCCCTTCCTTGTTCAGACATAGAAATCTCTTCAGCTTTGAGGAAGGTCCAAGTTCATGTCAGGTTGATGAGCATATTTCAGCTTGGAGACAGACAGCAAACTTTTTAGCAATGATAAGTATTCTCAGAAGTGCATCTTTAAGCAGAGAGAAAAAATTACTGTAAAAAAATTATAGAGCAAGGGTTTTGATGGTGGCACATTCAAATATCTGAACTTCAGCTGTTCTGCCTGGGCACCTTCTGTACTTTTGTGGTTTGCTGCAATTTCTTTAAACTGTAAATGACAAGACAGCAGTTTCTGGAACAATTTGTGTTAATTTATATCAGGGTTGGTAAAAGATAAAATAGCAATTCAGGGAGTGGAAATAGTTACAGGAAAAATACAATAAGGAAAGTATGGAGGATGGCAGGACAAAAAAGTACAGCAGATATAGAGGAGGCTGAAGGGAAAAACAGAAAAGACTGCAAAGCTCTGGCGCAATAGGAGAATAAACTCAGCTCTGAAGAAGCATGAAATGTTTAAGATTATACTAAATAACAGCAATATTAAAAAAAGCAAAACCAAAAAACAAAACTATGAAAGTCCCATATAATTATAGAGACAAAGGACCTGAGTTGATTCTTTGTATTAAATTTATAAGGTCAGTTTAATTAACCTTTTAAATCAGAAGTGAGCTGATGTAATATTAAATTCAGTCTAAGCAAGAAAATAAGTTAGGCACTACAACACAAGAGCAACAATAAAAATAGGGATTTTGAGGGAATAAAAGTCTAGACATTTTCAAAAGAAAATATTAATTTCTTCCATTTTTTTTCTTAGGCCTGTTATGCAAAAATTAAAGCACATTGAAAATAAAATCTTTGTAGCTGAAATATTTCATCTCAGGGATTATGAAAGTGTTATGGAGCAATGTTTGAAAAAATATTTATTTTATACTTGAACCCCACACAATGACATGTACTGGATAATGTATTTTCCATGGATGATCACTTAAGTTTACTGTGATTCTTTATTCAAACCTTAATATATTCTAATGACTTCCTACTTTTAGCTCTTCCTGACTTTTATCTCTTTCCCCAGTCTTTCTTCCAGTGATTATTAATGTATGGATATACCAAATAAAATACCATCACCTAGAGATTTTTCACCTCATTATTGGTCTTGTCCAGCTCCTCAGACTGCTGCTTTGGATGCAGCCATAAAAGATTTTCTCCACTGCTTGGCAGTAGAGAAATCAGAACAACCCCTGGTATTTTAGTGAGTTCTGATCACCATCACTGCTTTCTTTTCAAGTCAGAGCTTCAACAAACATCTCAGAATTCCCTACTTATCTTCAAAGGGTACTACCAAGGGATTTTTTTTTTCACCTTAGAAGTGAAGAATTTTTTTGTCATTCTCCCTTACTGATAATTTCAGGTTTCTGTAGGATTTCATACTTGTTCGTCCTGCCACACAGTTTCTTCTCTATGGAACTCAGGCTGTGTCTCCACCTATACCATGTCCAGTCCTTCTTCCCCCTTTCTACTGGTCATCTTCTCAACTAGGAAGTCTTGAGAGGTTCGGTCCTGTTTGGCAGACTCCATGTATGCCACATTTTATTGAAACGAGGATGTTCTCCTGTATCGTTCCCTTTTTTTTCCTGAAAATAGTGTCAAAATTTCATCTCATTGGGGATTTCAGCTTGGCACTACCCCCATGTTTACAGGTTGGATTGCCAAAAACATGCTGCATGTTAGGTCAGTCTTCCCTTTTTAAAAGAGAAAGCATTCAGAGAAACATCTTAGATTTGCCTCCAGCTGGAAGCTGTAAAATATTAGTAGAAAGTGTCTTCCTGGCTAATTGCAAGAAGTCTGCTTTAACACTTCAGCAGTGAAATGTCAGAGCTTGAACACAGACCTTGCTCCTGTGATGTCCTCCGCTCTGAGATGTGCAAAGCTGCTGCCAGGAGACCTTCACCAGCTTTCCTGCCCCTGCTAACATCTCCAGACCCCATGCAGCCCACCAAGTGCAAATCTTCAGTCTTTATTCAGCCTCAGATGCCAAGCATTTCCTTCCACTAAATACTGATTCATGGAAAACACTGGATGCATTCTTCAACAGTAAAAATTGCACCTATAAAGAATTCAGAAGGGGAACTGCTTCATCTTTTTAGCAATATGTTGGCAATATGTGCATTCACAAGCCATTAAATTAACCCCCTCATTTAACAGCACATGTCACACGAAATAACAGAGAAAGCTGCCGAGTGCAAGTAGTAATGAAGTGAAGGAGGAGAGCTCACACCTTCTGGACTGCATGCATTCAGGCTTATGTTCCTGTGCAGACAGCATTTTGCAAGTGCTCAGATGCCAGCAACAGGAATTTGTTCTGTTCAGGCTATTCATTGAGCTGAATAGCCTAAATGGGAGATACACAGATTATAACTATGTGTCTACCTGCTTCGACCCTCAGGATTCAAAAGCCAGAGACCAGCTTTCTGCAATTCCATCCCTTTTAATGCATTTGAGCCAGTGTAGAGAGCGTAAAATGAAGCTTTAAATTGTAGGATTTTTTTTTTTTTTTTTCTGTAGAGACTAGTTAAGGCAACTGAATTTTTCTTTCCAGCTCTCACTGCTCCCCAGGGAGGAGCAGGGTTTGCCACTGCTTAATAGGCGTAGATTTTTCTTGTTGGCCTCTTTCAAAGCTGTCAGACAGAAGTGTGCGGTCAGTGGACCATGATGCCCCTCCAAGACTTCCTCCCAGCTGTCTCTAACAGTAGCAATATTGTGCTCTGCTTAAACAGCCACCATTCATGCTGGATGCTCTGGCTTTCCCTGATTGCTGTGAGCCCGCAGTCAATTCCTCCACTCATTTTCATAAACAACACTATAGCAGTCGCCAGTAAGATTTTTTACAATTCAGGTAGGTATTCTTCCCCTTAATAGGGCTGTTTTCACACACATTTATGAAACAGCCTCCTTGGGAGCAAGAACTGTCCAGAGCCAGCACACACAGAAAAATCTGTGCCTCTCTGTGTATAAATGCAGAAGCTATGCCAGGGCTGAACATGCAGCAGAAAAAAGCAGTGACTTGTGTGCTGTGAACAGCAGTCATACACAGGGGCCCTCAATGCAGTTTATATCAAGAAAATAATGAATTTATTTCAAGGATCAGCTGTCTACATGTCTGCAGCCACAGTGCAAAAGCTGCCAGAGGAGTGAACAAAATCATAGGAATCCAGATCTTGATTGCCTGTTCTGTCTCCACCTCAATGCCTGGCTCACCTTCCTACTTTTCATGTACCGTGCAGCAGTCTACAAACATCACTTTGCAAACATTATGTAGGTGGGCCTCACAACATCTCTGTGAGGTAATTAAACACCCAAACCTCACTCTGCAAACAGGGAAAGGGAGGCTCAGAACTTGGCTTTCTTGCCAGGCTTACAGGGAGAAGCAGACTCTCATAATTTCAGGCAGTTTAAGTCATTGCTCTTCAGTCTTTCTTTAAGCAGTTGTGAGGAGTGTGCTCATCTGTGGGGTATGATTTGATTCCCAGCCATATAATCTTTAGGTGGGTTTGGTCTCAGTTTGTCACTGTGGGCTGCTTTTAAGGAGGGAAATAGAGGCTCATTGTGTGCTCCATTTCATTCTCAAACAGGCCCTAAAGTATGCACTTCAAACAGAACCTCCCCAGCCTCTTTATTAAAGGGAGACTGCAGAAGCAACCCAGCTGCCTGCAGCTACGGTTGGGTGAGAGAACCCTCACTTTTTGGCTATGCCCATACTCATAAAGCAGTGGTAGAGTCCCAGGGTTTGTCAACTCTATCATTAAAACATAAGAAAAACCTGTGTTTTGGCCAGGGCTCTCTAGGACTTTTCCAAAGAATGCATGGCCTTGCTGCCAGGGTTCAGTCCCTGATCTTTTTACTTTGCTAGTAGAGACAAACTTGTTATGTCCAAACTGGAAAACAATGTTTTACTAAAGCGTGTTAAGAGCCATTTTCCTGATAACACTTTCTGCCTGATGAAAGCACTGAACAGCTCCCAGAACCTGATGTAAAAAAGACTATATTGCAAAGTATGTTATTATTGAAAATAATTTTCACAAAGGCATTAATTTAAATTCTTGTTTCATGTTCTTTTAATTCTCCTAAATTCTCTCCAAAGACTGAGATGCTGTGCTCCACTACTGCTGCATTTCAGAGCTGGTGCTTTCCATCATTTATATTGTTCTCTAAGAAGGACTGTTACACATTATGAACTGAAGAACCAAGGCTATAGCTTGTCTGTGTGTTCACATATAAATTTGCACTTGTTTTTGTATGTCATTTATACTGGGCAAAACATTTTCATTTCCTTTTGAATGAGGTGTAATGAGGTTTGGAAATACAGTAACACTTTCTGATTTAAAAGAAAGTCAACATGTCTGGTAACTTAAGTGTTTTGGAAGCACAGTCTATTGGTTTTGGACTGGTCAAGGAGAAGGGTTTGTTCTAAGGTCTGCTGATGGTCTTTCTTCTCTGGGAGTAAAGCTGCTTTGTTGTGATATTGCACAGGATAAAGAATATTTCTGGTAGACTTTCTGGTAGACTTTGAAAGCACCAGTGTTTGGTATGAAGGCTTATGGTGGTGTTAGTTTTCTCTGCAGAAGGTGATGTAAGAGTGTCAGGATTCAAAACTATGGTTAGAAAAAATTTTCAAAGATGGTTACAAAATCTTTAGAGATACACTTTTGTGACTACTGCACTGGGCCTGGTCTGGCTACAGAGAGCTGAGAACTTTCTAATAGTTGCCCCTTTTTATAAAAGCCTCGAGTTTTCATTATGTCCTGTGGTTTTGGTAACAGCTGTTGGAGAACCTCCTAAGATCATATTTTCCCCATGATGTCTTCTTATGAGTTCTCAATCAGTCCTTGCATACTCCTGATTTTTCCCTTTAAAATACCTTTTTGTAGCTGTCCGCTGGGTGGAGAAACTCATGTCCTGGACACGTGTGGTGAAGGTCAATACAGCATACAAGGTTGCAGTATTTTGTGTTTGTTTTGTGGAAATGTTCAGGAACAAAATTGTAAAATATTTATTTTATGCATTGTTTCAAGTATTATGCAAAATCAATAAAAGTAAGTTGAAAGAAAACATCAGCGTTTCTGATTTTAAATATCAAAGGACAGGAAATTCTCCATCCTTGATTTCCCATTGGGACTATAGCGATTTACTGTTTTGAAATGCCCTGCTTTAGTGGGATATAATATGTAAAGGATAAGCAGGATGACATTGAATTTCAGTTTTGTTTGGTTCAGGTCAGATCCTTCATAGTTATCACACCATTGTAAGGTGACATCCGTAAGCTTCCAAAGATATCACAGCCTAAACACTTTTTGATACCGGATTAACATCCTTTGCATGGGACAGAAACATTTTTAATCTTTTTCCAGGCTTCTGTGTTATTACAATAAGCTTTTAAAATCCCTTTTATATAGTCCCTAGATAAAAATAAATTCGCAGCTAAGCAATGCTGAATCTCCCTGTTAAGAATGGAAGTGGACTTAGGGCAGAGCTTTCTCTCATAAAATAATGTAATTGTGGAAAAAACAATATACTTCAAAATTCTCACTATGCTGGCCTATGTCATATTTAAAGATGTTTTTGTTAGTGAGCACCACCAGAGCAGTTTAGTAGTAGCTAAACAGATAGTGTCTCGTAGAGGTGAATAGGCAGCCTGGAACAAGAGGTTGTGTCATCACTGTGGAGTCCAGAATGCTTCTCATGTGTGAAGACTGCAATATTTGGTGGGCATTCAGTGATGAGCAGGACCTGTTATTTAGCTTGCATATGGTTAAACTGAGAGAAGAGAATAGTTTTAACCAGTGATGGTGGGTTGGGAGTAGGGCATAGAGAGGAAAGCTGCTTTTCTGCTCTTTAGAAAGACAAGGTAGAGTCTTGTTTGGGCTCTGGGTTGATGGCTGCCACCTGATTTATCTGCACATGGCAAATGCTAAGTGTTGTCCACATCAGTTCCCAGGGCAACTATTGTCTGTGGAAACTGGAGTTTCTAAGCACCACTAGCCCAGTGTCAATAGATCCCCTAGCTCAGCCAGAGCATGATTTCCAGTGGCTGAAGGGGGCTGTCATCTGTAGATTAATTTAGCAATGGGTGGAAAGTGAGCTACTTAGAGAGCCAACTTCTTATATTACAGGAGTTAGGTTTCTGGCAAACTTTTTTTTCCTTTCATTTATAGAATCTAATACTGGAATAGATGTTTCCCAAGGTACTAAGAAGGAGGCTTCAGTCAGTTGTGAAATACCGTGCTGAATGCAAAAAAAACATTTAAAAACCCACACAATAACTATGTTATTCTTCTCTTAGATGACTGTATATCCAGACAGGAAGATTAGTCCTACTTAGAGATTTTTTTAACTTAAGGAATTTTGTTTGGTGATTGTTTTCAAAATTAGAATCCCTTTGGTTTCAGTTTTATGATTTTTTATGAGGTCTGATCAGTCTGAAAACAGACATTTCATTCAGATAAAACCTTCTGTGTTTCCTCTTGAAGGGAAGTCCTGAGAAGGCAGTTTTTATCTCTATTCTCATTCAAATTTTTGTCCAAATCTATCAATATTAAACACAGAACAGACCACCTGATATGCAGAGCTGGTAATGCTCATCCTCTTCTTCAAATGTGTCATCTTGGTTCCTTTTGCTGTGTAATGCCTGCTGATATTCCTGGGATTCATCCAGTGGTTTTCAGCTGAGGGGAGAGAAACAGGGGTGGTAGTCAGCTTTAGCTAAAGAATCCCTGTTGTACCAGCTAAGGTCTTTATTCCCTATGCAGATCAGAGAAAAATGGAGCCTCTCATATGCTTACTCAACGTGTTACCTCTGTGTGGTGGATTTACTTGCATACAGGTTCCCAAGGAAAAAACAAATGGTCAGCAAGCACAGGGCTAATAATTTGTGCTTTTAAGTCACAGAGGTGCTCTTCAGAAATAAAATCTTTACAGTGTTTCTGACCTAATGTGACACATTTTCAAAGTACCTCCCCTCAAAACTGATTTTTCTGGTCTAAGTTGCTCAGTTGACTTTATGAGGTGAGAATGCTCATCAGTCTGCACTAGTAGTTCCTGTGTTTGCTCATCCATCACTCAACAAGATAAATGTAGTCATATTGTTAATGTAAGAAATAGTACACAGATTTAGAGGGAACTGGAACGTTACTCGCTGCTCTTTCAGTGGGTTGGTGACCTTTAGCAAGTTTGTGTAATCAGTCCTTTCCTCCATTTCTCATCTCTATAGTATATAACTGCACAATTTAGCCTGTCTCAAGGGTAATATTCAAAGATTACAAACAGTAACTTAGACAAAAATGGAAAGATCTTAAAAAAATTAGAAATCACAAATATACCAAATGTTTTCCACATGCAGAAACCTGTTAAAAACTCATTATATTGTTTGCATCAGTTTCAGTATGAGGTCTGAAGTCACTTCAGTCAGTAGCTTAGGATTGCATTGCCAGCATTCAAATAATAGAAATGCATCTGCATCCATAATACAAATGTGTCTGAGCAAGAGGAGTTTAGATCCAAATGCAAATTTTATGTGTTTTCATATAAACAGGAAGTACTTTATGACCTTTTTTAATTGAAACTCGGCACATTTCCACTGAAAATCTTGTTTACATTGAACAATATTTTCACCTAGCTTATTAATTATGTTCATGTGGCATAAAATTAATACTTGTCAGTTTTCAAATAAAGTCAGCCAAGATAATAAGATATATCTCCATTATTTATGCACTATGTAAATTCTGTTTCAAAAGAATTCTTTTAAATTCTAGGCTGATTAGGGGTCTGGAGAACAAGCCTTGCCAGGAGAGGCTGAAGGAGCTGGGGCTGTTCAGCCTGGAGAAGAGGAGGCTGAGGGGAGACCTCATCACTCTCTACAGCTACCTGAAGGGAAGCTGCATGAGGCAGGTGTTGGCCTTTTCTCCCCAGTGACTTGTGATAGGACAAGAGGTAATGGGTTCAAGTTGTGCCAAGGGAGGCCCAGGTTAGATATTAGGAAAAATTTATTCACCGAAAGAGTGGTGAAGCATTGGAATGGGTTGCCCAGGGAGTGGTGGAGTCTCTGTTACTGGAGGTATTCAAAAAACAGGTAGACGTGGCTCTTCAGGCATTGATTTAGTGTTTAAGGTGGTGTAAGACTGATGGTTGGACTTGATGATCTTGAAGGTCCTTTTCATGATGATTCTATGATTCTCTGGTAATAAGTTGAAGCA
The DNA here is from genome assembly GCF_036169615.1 of Heliangelus exortis. NCBI lineage: Eukaryota > Metazoa > Chordata > Aves > Apodiformes > Trochilidae > Heliangelus > Heliangelus exortis. The sequence continues at coordinate 57,917,864 of NC_092424.1, read as the reverse complement.
AAGTTTCTAATTTCTGCTGTAGAAAACTTCATTATTCTTTCTTTGTAATGTGATACTGACATATCACTCGTAATATACACAGTTTTATAATAGTCATACGGCTCAGATCTATTGAAATAAATGGGAAACCATGACTCATTTGTGAAGAACGACAAGTGCCACATGTAAATACCACAGACACCATAATAAAGTATTAAAGTTTTAAGACGAGAATTCTTGATAAGAAATGCTTTCAGATTCTGACATGGAAAGTGCTTCTGCTCCTTTCGCTCAATCACTGTGCTACACTCCTTCTAAATGTACCACTGCTTCCTACAAAGTATAATTCACTCAGCAATCATTACCCCCAGCAAATTACAGCTGTGCTTTTATACTTCATTATAAGCATTACATGTTCCATACAAAGGTATATAGCAAAATAAAAGAGGAAAACTGGAAATATTATTTTCCCTACCGCTTCATCATTTCTCTAAACTAAGAGTTAATAACAGGGTCTACCCTTAGCTTCAGAAAAGACATTCTGTTTACTGTGAAGAAAATGGCATTTTTTTCTGTAGTTGTTTGTGAGCCTCACAGCTGTACTGGGCTATTCATCTTGTACTCTTCCCAAGTGGTCAATTAATCCTAATAACTATGACCAAGCAGTATTAAAAACATCTTTTTATTTCCTTCACAAAAACACAATTAATCTGAAGCTGTTAAACAGCCCATGTGGGCCAACCTCTGTAACCAGACCTTCTGGATATCACACGTGTCCTGGTGAGACCAGTCACAGTTCCCTCGTTTCTGCTTGCCTTGGCAGCCACCTTGTCACCTATCAGTGTGGCAACTGGGAGAACATTTCTTCTCTTGTGCAGATCCACAACCTAGAGTCAATTAAATCCTTCTGACTTTAACTGGTGAAGAGGTGAGAATCCAGGCTTTCTCTGTATTTAGGTGAGCTAAACCAGCCTCTGGAAGTCTACATCTCTCTTCCTTTCCAATCTTAGAAATACAGAGGTCAGTTCCCTCAAATAAGATACAAAAAAGTCCACCATAGTTTTAAGTATGAGATGGATGTTAATTGTTTGAGAGCTTTATAAAACAGATGCTCTACCAAAACAGAGACTTAATTTAAATAAATAACTAGATAATATTTTCAATATCTTAGCAGTTATCTGAAAATATACAGGGAGAATGATTTTTCTTGAAGCCTGTCGAGTAAAAACTGGGAATTCAGGAAAAAAAATTTAAAACAATAGCTCTTAGGAGTTGTTCTTCAATTGCATCTTTATCAAAAGACATCATAAAAGAGGCACTAGAACAAGGTGAACAGGGAAGGTATGGATGCCTGGGAGTGTTCAAGGCCAGGCTGAATGGGTCTTTGGCAAGCCTGATCTAGTGGTAGGTGTTGGAACTAGATGATCTTTAAGGTCCCTTCCAACCCAAACCATTACATGATTCTGGTTTTGTACAGATGGTTAGGGGATATATGGTAGAAACTGCAATAGTAATATGTTCACTGTGTAGATTTTGGCAGCCAAGACTGGGAGATATGAGAAAACCAGGGCAAAAAGGCAATGTAAGATTATTCTCGTGACAACACAAGGTTAACATTTTAACATTTTTTCTTCTACAGCTGAAGTACAGTTCTCATTTACCCCCCAGAAGAGTAGTATTTAGTTGAAAGGGAGAAACAGGAGTAATGGTAATTCAAAAACTACCATTTTTGAAAAATATTGAGGTTTAGTACATACTAAAGGAGGACATCATTCTTCAAGAATATCTATCCTCAAAAAGTAAATCTGGATGAAGAAAGGAAACTGCATTCAACCAAATCCTTTTCTAGCCTTCATTTAGCTCCCTTAAATAGTGGGTGTTGTCTCTTCTTAACAATGCCTAAAGGAATAGTAACTATTTCCTTTTTCTTGTTTCTATAAGAGTTAAATTGGTATAGTACAGAGGCATTCTATTAAATTAATTTGTGCCCTGCTTCATACTAAATATTATGAGTCTCATATGATGTGCTTTCCTGTATGTCTTTATTTAAAGTGAATATGATCTTTAAAGAGAATATGATCTTTCTTCTGCAAAAATCCAGTTCTTCGTAACCAAGTCTAAAACACTTTCATGTTCCTTAGTGATGAAAACTTCTTAAGAAAACAAAGTGTGGTATGTGAAGTGTTTGCAGTTCTTTTACCCACTGATATGCTCAGGATCTTATTTGGATCATACATGGAGGCAAACTCTCTAATGCTGTTCCAAGCTTGTTTGACTATCTCAACACAAAACAGGATGATGTCATTGCAGATAGCAATGAAACTGTATCTTTATTTTCTCTAGACTGGTGATTGACAGCTCAAGTAAAGACTGAATGTAGACCTAAGGGACATTTTGCTCCTATGGAGTCTTTTTGCTGTGTTTCATTCCAGTCGTTTCTGCGGTCTAAATTAGCCTCTTTAAAATAAAATGCTTTTACAATTTTTGAATTTTAATTTTGAGTTAAGATAACCATCATTTGCAAAGCCTGAAAGAGAAGAAGGAAGCTACCTGGCCAATCCATTCCTTGTGTAAACTTCTGCAATATGTTTTACCACAAATAGAAGAAACATTTGCAGGAACTTTGTCCTTTTCTTTTATCAGGATAGGCATATGTAGTTTTGGCTAAGAGATTATAACTAGAATCTGTTGCAAAGTGAGAAAAAAGAGCAGCTTTGTGCAGCACTTGCCAACAATATAAATCAGTTTTGAACTGATGCTTTCACACATTAAAAAAAAAGAAAAAAAGACTGTAAAAGAAAGTCTCTGCTTCTGGGAATTACTTTCACTGAGAATATTAGAGTTTTTATCATTACTCACAAACACTGCAACCTTGGAAACTGTAACTAGTATGTCAAAAAAAATACGGATTTTCCTGTATCTGGAATATATTCATAATGATTATTGCAGTAACATCTAAATTTTTCCTTGATGTTACAGCATTTGAATGGCTCCAGGTATGTTATTAATCCCACTTTGAAAGTGGTCAAAAAGACATGTTAATATCAGCGACATTTTCTTTTAATGCAGAAGATGCTCTTCAATGTCTAATATGACAAATTTAGAAATGCATTTTTTTCCTGTCAAAACAACACTTGCTGGTTTTTAGCTCCATATGATCTGCTTGTAGAACCATGTTGAATGCAGTATTTGAAGTTTGGAAAGTCATTTCTGTGGTGCTAGGGTTACTTAGGTTTTTGGTTTGATTTCCTTTTCTAAACTACACTAATATAAAAGGAGTTGTAATTGATGGCTATGATTGTAGAAGCACGTGTTACCAGGCTAAATGCTGCTGTAAATGCCCATATTTACAGTGTTTGGTAACATGCTGGACAGATGCCCATAAAATTTTGTATCAGGCCATTGGTACAGAACAGTTGGAGATAGTGCTTATACATTAAGATTTCTTATAGTAGCGAAAGAGTTAAAAAATAAGTATGAGGCAGGAGAGACTCAGAATATTTGAGAAGGATAACCAGAATATAATCTGGGAGTAAAGCTCTAAGTGGTTGATGATAAGCTCAGAAGATACAGTCTGAAGGGAGGATTTCATGTTGTGACACATTGAAATAATATACACAGCTGATGTAAACAAGGCCTGAGGTCATTCTTTGGTTCTGTTCTCTCTGCACAGCAGTTAGGCCCACATTTCCTTAGGGCATTGTGTGACACCACAGTGTCACAGAAAGAACTTACTTCATACAAAATTATATTTGCCCAGTCCCTCCTGGATGGCAGAGAGCAAACACAAATTTACCTTGAGCAAAGAGCAAGGAGAGAAGGACAATGGGAAAAGAGGAAGGGAAAATCTCACTTTTAACACAGTGACCAGTTGTGCACTATATAGTTGTCCATGGGACCCTACTACCTTCAGACCCAGGAAGTTTGTGGTGCACAAATGGGGGACTAGGGAGAAGTACTTTCCTGCTTTCTGCCTCTAGGAGCTCTATTTTCACATCTGCTGAAGCTGTCTGCTTGGCCAGACATTCCACATTTATGTCTCAAAATTTGTTAAATGACTGCTGACTCTCACTTACCTGGTTTGTAGGTCTGGTGCTAGTTCTGTTGCCTAAGTCTGCTTCTACTCCAGAAGGTGAGTGAAAGCAGTAAGGACTCTTGAACACATTACCTGTTGTTAGTATCATTTTTGACATGGGTTGTTCTCACCCACACTCATTCCTTAAAAATGAAGTCCTGGAAAGGATGGAACAGGATGGACAGGACTGCCTATATGTGTGCTAGTGTTTTAGGGAATTAAAACTCCCAGCTCTTGAGAAGCAAATGATCACTGGCACTTGCTACTGCCCAGAAAGTGGTCAGGTAGACAGTCTTAGGCAGGGGGAAGCTGGTGCCTGTATCTACCTGTCCTTCCTGAGACTGTGCTTTTGTATTTCAAGCATCTGGTATGAAGTGGGCACGCACCGATAAGCAGGTCTGAAAATTCATCACACAATTCTCTGTACAGCCTGAGGAAACTCTTCAGGAGTTTTGTTCTTCCACAGACCTTTGATTTGCTTCTTGGAAAGAATGGTGTGTCAGGCAGCACTTCTGAGGCTTTGAGCCTTTTGTTGATCCAGTAGATGGTGAGAAATATGTGAGGAAAAACATGTGGTTGAAGTGGAGACCTAAATTTACACAAATTAATCCTATGTTTTCCTCCCATTCGTTATTTCAATAAAATGTGAAAGATAAAATGGCATAACTGTAGAGAGCAGCTAGGAGAGCAGTCTAGCTCTGCAACTTAGAGGAGGAGGAAAGACAATTTTGTGGTTCAGAAAATGTTTAAATACAGAAAACTTTGATGTTTCACATCAGAGCAACAATAAATAGAGACAATTAATTTGCCTTTTCCCCAGTATTGATATTTTCCCCCCATCTTCCCTCCCACTTTGAGCTGTTTTTGCAGTGGGAGTATCCGTTACGTAATCTACAGATGTTTTACATTCTTTAAAATGTAAACTAGAAAATTAACTGTAATACACATTCATCCCATGAGGGTGAAAAATTAGTTGGCTCTTTAACATCCCTTGAACGAAGACACCCCCTCAGAACATGCCTACAAGTTGTGCCTCGCCTGTTAATGCACATTCAACTCTGACTTATTGCTTATTAAAGCCAAATATTTTTATTGCTTTGTAATTCTAGATTTACCTCCCAGTGCCCATATTATAAACATTTAAAAGCAGGGATTCCATACTGAAACACTGACAGATCCTCAGGGGGGTCAGGGCTACTGGCGCCTCCCTAATGAAGTCACACACTGTTAAAATTTTTTTTCCTAACTGAAGAAGAAAACAGAGCAGTTAAACTGCTATAACCATTTTCCAGCAACATTAATCCATTTCAAACCACTCTTAACCATAGTAAATCACAGGTTTGTGAGAAAATGAACAGCCTAAAAGTTCACCTCGGGCTATTTAGCCCACAAACAAGTTGCTGACTACTAGCAACAATGGTTGGTTGGGAATTATTGCTCAATTCAGTTGTAATTACTTATTTTGCTGTGTCTTCTGTTCAGACTAGCTGAGGGTCTACAGCATAGTTAATTCCAGAATGAAACCCATTGCCAAGGTACTGCTGGAGATTGACACTGGCAGTGCTGAGAGGTTATTTGGGCAGCGTGTTCTAGCTGCCTGGAGGGAAGAGAAACTTTCACTGGAAAGCTTGGAAAGGGAGGGACTCTCAAAACAAGTCTGCCCAGACAGAACTATTCTACTCTACAGAAAATAACCCAGATGTTAACAGAACCTGAATTTTCACTTTAAGTTCTGATACTGAATAGGGAAGGTGAAAACTTGACCCATGAAATATGGTATAGCTACTATGTAATAGTTGTAATGTAATAGTAAGAGCAGCAAATGTAGCATTCTGGCTGCTAATAGTATTTTATAGGCAATTGTCATTATGCTGTGATTAGGCCATATTTATAAATGGGTGGGCATGCACACAAAACATACCATTTCAAAGTATGTCTACTTTTTTTTGCAGCCCTATGTAGTGAAACACTTAACTTGCCAAATATAGGTCTAGATTTTCAGATAAGTATAAGATTTTAGCTATAAACATTATGGGAACTGTTAAGAATGCCCAGGGAAGTAATATATTAAAAAATCACAATTTTTATAGATCTATAGGGCTATTTTATTAGTTGGAAGACTTTAATGGTATTCACTACCAACAGAAATGTTTATATATGAGAGTTTCAAGTTGCATTCATTAGCCATATATTTTCAGGTAGGAAAAGTTAAGTGAAGTTCATGAAGAATCCAGAGTTGCAATTCAAGTTCAACTCAGTAGGGTGAGTGTTCTGCAATCATTCACTCCTGAGAAAATTGATCAGATGCATGCCTGTTAAAACAAGATGTGATACTGAGAAAAGATTTTTTTCCCTTAAACAAATAAAAACCAGTGTTTAATTTCTTTTGCTAAGGTCCACAAAGGCCATGGGTAAAGGTTCAGCAAAATTCAGAAGTATTTGACATTTTTGGCATCTCAAGATTACACAGAGTATTAGTAGGGAACTTTCTTGTTTTACATAAACATTGTTTGAATCACTAACAGATAGTTCTACAAGGCTTTCATTTTTTGGGAGGCACTTGTGAAAAGGATGCAGGCAGGACAGATTGCATACATCAGTCTGCTCTGATGCTTCCTGTGCTTTCTTTTGTCCCTGTCAGAGAGGAGAGACAGAACTGGAAATACCTTAAGTGTAACAAGACATTGGAAATCCTGCAGTTGCTACACTCTGATATTTCATCAGCTTTTCAGATTAATCCACCTTAAATCTCCTCCTAGGCAGTCTGAAGATAAAGAGAATGTGGCCTGAATCCTTCTGAAATATAGCCCTTAATTTTCAGCTATTTATGTGAGTGGCCATTTTTTTCTCATAAAGGGTTGCTAAGATATACAAAGTAGTGTTGCTTTTCACACCAGCAGACTCTACATCTACAAATCCTTAGGCAATTAGAATGATTTTTTACACACGAGAGGACTTTATTGAAGTACATTTTAAAGGTGATGGAGAAAGAAACATAATAGGAAAACAGAAATATGAATAACTAGCAATTTTTTGCTTCTGAGTTCATCCATTTTTTCATAGAAGCATAGAAGCTATTTGATCTGCCTTAAATTCTTTTAAATAGTTGTGTCTATGAGCATATCTTTTAACTCTGATTTCTAAAGGAGTGGGAAATTATATGCAGTACTTTGAAAAAGAGCTACAACAAATTATGTTATGTAGAATCCAGTTCTTTCTGCTGTTGGTGAGAGTGAAGCATATTAACTTAAGGTTGCTTTAAAAAAAAGAAATCAAATGGATTCCTAAAAAAATATTTGGCATGTAATCAATGGGTAATTAACACATCTTTATTTGGAGTTATAATAGCCCCTGTTGCCTCCTGCATAAGAAAATTATCCAGACTTTATGGGCATGTTTGGCTGATCCTGTGCATCAAATACCTCAATGATTACTGCAATGTTGGAAGAGACATACACATAGAACATCATCCTCAGAACATGCAGAACAGAACAGAGTGAAGAAGCCTATAGATATGATTCCGACTCAAATAACCTTTTAACTGACTAAACTGGCTTTTCAAAAATTGGTTGTCTGCAGCATCAAAATTGTGCATGTTCAAATTTCATGCCAGAAAAATCTTTGTTATGCTTTCAAAGGACTATACACTCTGAAATTATTAAAATAGTTAAATGTTAATTATATGGATTTAATAGATAGAAAATTGATATATCACTTAGTGCAACTCTCATGACAAACACTTCCAGATCTTCACTTGCTGAATTTTGTCATAGTGAAGAATTTAGCTATATTTATTTCAATTACTTGATCTGCATCTCTCTTTTTGCAATGCATAACACTTCTATTTGCTATAAAGATAGAAGCTGAATATAATGACTTCAAAAACATTTTTTTCATAGGTAGAGTTTTCTCCATAACATTAAAAAAAAAACCCCACAACAACATCAACAACAAAACCAACTAAGGGCTTATTCTGTCTAGGGTATATACACCCTGTTTACTGCTACATATCTCAGATCCTCAAATGCAGGTGGTGTGAGCCCAGGCACGCTGGAAATGGAAACCCAACCTATGAATGATCACGTAATACCAAAGCTGTAATATGAGATGCACTGCTGCATTGGTACAACTGACTAGAGCATATTTTCTGCCTGCTCTCTGAATGAACTTTTTCTTACCAGTTGTGCTGGTAAAAATTTTTCTGCAGTTTTACTTACACTCTTTTGGCATAAGGACTCCTTGCAGAAGACTTCCTATTGTCCTGTGTACTCTTCATAGTATCTTACAAAGATGTTATCTTGCCTGACAGCACCCTTCTCCAGCAGAGTCTCTTGCTATGGAGGATGGTGCCTATGTAATGTGGTATTTTCCTTTTCCAACAGGTGGTACTGGGCCATCAGAGCCAAGCACACTAGCTTTAAGCTGTCCAATTTATGTATCTCATTAAAGGACCAGAGTTGCTGTCACATTTCTCCTGAATATCATGCCCTTTCATCCTCGTTCTCCTCTTGCTACTCCTTTTTTTATCTTAGTGCTTTTAAGCTGCATTTTCAGCTGCTCTGCGAGTTGGTCTCTTTTCCCATGGGGAATTTGTAAGTCCCATTTTAGTTTACCACATTTCAGCTTGTGTAACAGACTCAGCATCATGTTGTGCATCTGAGCTCAGAAAAGGGAGTAGAGAGATGATAACTGATGAATTTATTTTATTACATAAGTATTTTCTCACATGCATAATGAATTGCAGGCTACATTCCTATGTGGAATTACATCTGTGTTACTAACTGACAGGAATTATACATTCCACCATAAAGTTCCCAGTCTATCCACTATTTAGTGATTCAAGAGATATGAAGGTATCATGAAGATCTGGAGGGGTCAAATTTACTTTTGTTTATCCACTACTTTGTTAAAGTCTGACCATTTCCAAGCACAACATTGCTTTAATGTTTTCAACAGCAAATCCTCTCTCAGTGTTGTAGTAGACCTAACCATGAAGACAAAACTCAGTGATCATTTAGACCCAGTAATATGATTTAGCATCTATTTAGAGTGAAATCTTGGAACTCTTACTATCTTCAAATATAGGCCAGGACTGTGAATCCAATCTCATCATAGATTTCAAGAAATGAAGTCCAGATGCAGCTCTTCTGTTTGAGTTCATTCCTTTTCTCATAGTATATTTGACCTTTGATATTCTTATTTCCCTAAAATGGTATCTCTTCCCAGACCTGACTCCTATGAATATGGGTAGTGGTGCTTATAAGCATCAGTTTCTAGAGGCTCTTTAGGCAGTCTTCAAGACAGATGTCATATTTCTTTCTCAACTTCTTCAATAAACATTTGTGGTGATCTTAAAGTGTGTAATAGGTCTGCATATACCCAGCAGATATGTCCAGGGTTATTCTTACTCCTTACTCTGCTTTCTGACTGATTGAAGTTAAAAAGTAGAAAACCAGCATCTAGTTTCAAATTCCTATTTTTGCTCTCTGATCGATCCACTGCTGACTCTCTAGGCCAACTTCAAATCTTTTAGAAGAGCATGAGCAGGTGCTTTGGGACTAGTTTGAAAAGTGATAGGGACTGGTGAAACTCTTAGCCTCAGCTCTCAGCACCAGACCAGTATAAAAGCAGGTAGAACATACCCAAACCAGAAAGAGAAGTAAGATGGGCCAGGAAAAGGACAACTTATCCATCCCTGGCAGGAACTGGTAGCAGTGATGGCAAAGTCCAGTTTAATTCTGAAGATTAAATCCTTCAGTCTTTCCTTACTTCTTGTTAATGGAAAACATTTGCTGACAGCAAAATGTCCCAACAGCTCTCATCTTTGGATGAGCAAAAATTAGTTCCTGCTGCATTTCTGTGCCACTTTGCACATTCTGGATCCAACTAAGTCTTTTTGAGATACTCTGAACATTTTGGTAACAGTTTATTATTCATCCCATTGGGGTGTACCTATGAACTTTTACTCACATCAGAAATTAAATTGCTACTGGAGATTTTTCTCCTGCTATTTCCAGCTGCAGTGGTAGCAGTGAGAAATGTCCTAGGCTGCATGATTTTCAGCCAGTTCTGTGGGCTTCAGGAGTTAAGGGAATTAAGATAAGACTGTGACCTTGTATACAATTATCTGACTCTTACCCGCAAAGTTTCAAAGTTCATCCATCATCATAATGGATCCAGTGGGAAGTTAGGAGACTCTGGGGAACATTAGCCATTTTCCCAGTTTCATAACACTAGGACTGGTGAGTATTGTTAGATATTGTGAGCCAGAGTTTGCCAGCCTGAAATGTGTTGTTTATATAAATATGTCTGGAACACACAATACATCTGAGAGACTAAATCAAAAATAGCATGGGGTTTTCAAAGAGCAGCTCAAATTCAGGGGCGAGGCAGGCAGTGAATTTTGATGGGATTTCTTAAATCTGTGTTTGTCTAAGTATACTTATGATCCAGCAAAGATGAACATATCTTAACATCCTATGTAGAAAAATATATTAGCAAATTTCTGTGTCTCCTGACAGGGAGCTGTTGTAAGAGCATTCATAAAATTAACTTTGAAATGCTGGGTGTTGTTTTTCATTTGCAATCTTCCAGTAGTGTGTGCTCCCACCTAGGAAGGTTAATACAGGCATCTGTTAGCTCTTTTTAGATGTACTGATATATGAAGAGACTCTGTGTGGGAGATGGGCTTTTGTTTGTTTATTTGTGTTTATTTCAGTGTGAGGGAGGTGAAGGCTATTTTAAAAATAGTAAGTTCCAAATGTGTTGCTCATTTATTAAACCGTTTTATCTGTTTCATCCTCTTTGAAGTTCTGGGTTTTTTTACTTACCTGATTCTTTGTAGATTTTAATATTTGCTGTAAATGTCACTGTTATTAACAAAGCAAAAACAACAAAACAAAAAAAAAGAAGAAGACACTACTAACAGCTATGTCTGACGTAGAGAAAAATGTGCTGAAAAAAGACCCTGTGTAAGAGAAAGGGAAATGGGTAGCTCTCAGTGATTTTTCCAAACTTAAACTGCTGTGCTTTTATTCCCATATAGTCCTAGGTACCCAAAGCATAAATATGTAGATTTAAAAGTACAGACCACTTAAGCTCCTGTCACAAACATTGAGCATAGCAACACAAAACTGAATCAGTTTTGTAGCACCTGAAGCAACCACTACTGAAGTGAGTGGGAGCTGTACACTGACTTTAATTGGAGCTGGATCAGACTCGAGCCACACCAGCTATGTTTTCCTGGCAGGTAACCTGGCATGCCTCTCTGCATAAAGGACTGAAAATTAATGTCTTCTCTTTGAAAACAACCCAACATTTTTGTATTCTGATCCTAATTCTAGTGACGTTCCTTCACTGGGTTTGTGTGAGGACAGAATATCAGCCCCCTAATATATCTGTACATGTGAATATGATTTTTCAGAACAAAACATGCTAGTATAGAGATGTAACTTACTTGTATTTTACAGCAGAAGAATTTTATGCATATGTGTTATGCAAAGTTCAAATTTTGGGAAGTGACAACTTTCCTTAATAATTATCTTAAGAACTAGTGGGATTTTTTTTTAAATAAGGTTTTTTTTCAGAAACATAGATCATTGCATCAACATGGCTGTTGGTTCTTTTTTAACCAGGTAATTTCACAGATCCTTAGGGTCCACAGATGTTTAGGGGGAAGCAGTGTGACAACTAAATCAGTATACTGGGGAGGGCTGCAACCAGTGGTAAAGGAGGCCTTCTGTATAACCAGGCCTGATGCTGCAAACAGTAATGTGGGTGAGACGGTAGCTTAAGCCATAGGTACCAAGGTAGTAGTTGTTCCCTTCAGTTTTTCTGGTTGGATGTCCTGGAATACAGTGCTGACCAATCCTTCCATAGTGTTGATGTTCTTTCTCCCTCAGACTTTGGCTACTTGAAAATCTTTTGATTATGGTATTTTTAACAATGCATCTCTGAATATCTCCAGTAGCAAGCATAAACAGAAGTACCAGAAGACAAGAATAGGGATACTATCACCAAGTCTTCAACTAAATATGTCCTTCTTGTTTTGTTTTGGTTTGTTTTTTTTCAGAGGTGTGGAGAAATCTCATTTGATAGTCCTGACCAGAATGCCAAATGTGTTCGCATGCTAGGTAAGGGTAAGAGTCTTTTCCCCTTTTGATACAAATATGTGGAAGTATGTTTAAATGGGGGTTTCTTCTCAAAAGTGCATTATAATGGCTGTGGTGATTTGCAATGGCTTTTACATAACTCATCCAAGTGTAGTCCTCATTAATATATTATTTATGGTGAATTTTCTATTGCTTAAACAAAGTATATGTATATATTCCAGTAGTGTCCATCTACATGGATGAAAATATAGATGTACCTACAGTGTAATTATAATCTCTGGGGAACATAAGTCCAGAACTCATACTGGAAATATGAAAATCTCTGTAATCAAGACAGATTTTTAAAACAAACCTGTGGAAAATGTGAACTTTTTTAGATTGCACACACTTGTAAGGGAGCACGCGTTTACTTTGAAAATAGTATAAATTTCACAAATCCCACTACTCCACACCTTCAGCTGCATCAGTCAGCAAAATTTCCATCACAGTGATTGTTCATATTTGCAGTGGCATAGCACTTTGCCCATCATTTAAAAAAAAATTTATTAAGCAGAAGTGTCTATGGAGACAGTACCAGAATGTTCTGCTATGTTTCATTAATTTATGTGATCGATTTTATAGTATTTCCTTGTTTCATCTTCAGTGTTGGTACAGAAACAATAACAGCACAGTTAGTATCACAGTGAATGGGAGTAAACATCTAGAAGCCTAAAAGATAATATTTACTTAGAAAATATTAAATCACAGAACACCTGCAGGATTAGGTTTTAAATTCTGAAGACCTTTCATCTGCTAGGGTTGAGATAAATGTATGCTGGAAATTAGAGTATTGCACCTAATAACACAAAGACTGAAAGAGTCACAGTTTTAAAAACTGCAACTGGCAGTGTCTAGGAACTTAATTTCCATCTGGGTACATAGCTGTGTTCTGTAATAACAGATTATGTGGTTTGTTGTTTATAATCATCAAATAGTATTGTCACAATAGAGCATAATTGCTGTGGAGTAAATCTGTCAAGCTTATAGTGCACAGATCCCAACAGATGAACTGACACAATGGGCTGTGCTGGTCTGTTATATCAATGATCCAAGGTTAGAGGTTCCTAAGGGAACAAGCTGACAGAAAAGATATACTTGTGACCCTTTATCATGCCAGTTATAATCTACATCTTAAATTCCATTGGGTTCCTAATACCATAGTCCTCAGGAAGTTATATCCACACAAATGTTATTATTCATTAGGCAAAAAAAAACAGGGGGGAAGTTTAGTTAAAAAAAATTAAGATGAAAGTCTTCTGCACGGGTTGGTTCATCATCAGATTTGGCATTTTTATAACAAGTTATTTTAAAATTGGAAGTTTGGCATCATCCTTGATGCAAATGATTCTTTAGGTACAGCAAGCAGAACAAGATCCTGTTTCTGTTACGTACACTCTTTTCTATGTCTTGTAATGTGTGAATGTGCAAGAATGAGAATATGTGCTCTGCACTGTAAGGAAACTGCTAGGAATGTAAAAATGACTCCAAGGGGTCATGCCAAAGGTGTGACTAGCTCTCAGAGGTTACATTTCTTATATTTAAAAATATTTCCTGTGCTATTCTTATTCACTGGTGTCTCTAACAAATTAAGGACTGTACTGTCATATATAATACAGGATATTACATTTCATCCCAAGGTATCCCAATTCTTGTACAGAGCTGAGGTTATTCTAAGTGCAAGTGGATATCTCACAACTGACTCTGTAAGTAGAATGGGCATAGAAACCAGCATTACATGGTTGCTCTGAGGGCAGATACTGGGGAAAACTCCTCTGTCTGGATTTATCCCAGAGACACGTGTGGTTCTGGTAGGGCTCTAAAGCTCTAAAGGCAGAGGGTGTCCGTTCCTGTGCCTCTCGTCTCCTACTGAGTTCTGAAAGGAAGAGCAGAAATCCTGCAACCCAAATGTTCTAAGATTTTGTGCTGAATGTGTCATGTAGTGTCCAATTTCATATTTTACAAGGGAATTGAATTTCTAAGTGACTGAAAGACACTGAGGGTCATGGATCAATGCAAAGCTGCCATTATAACAACTGTGGGTGTAACTGGTGAAAAAAGCACAACGTGACTTCAGAGAGGGGCATCCTTCTTGACTGCACAATATTTGAAATGTGCTGAAACAGTCATGCTGTCATTTACTGTGACAGTGCTGACAGATACCTAAAGGGCAGATCCCAGCAAGTGGGTAATTATTTAGTAAGAAAAGAAACACAGGAGCTTGGAGCACTGTCTGTATTTCTTCTGGAGCCTTCAGTGCAAGACCGTTCTGTACTTGGAACTGTACATTATCAAGCAATACTCTAAAATGGTAACAGCTGGTTTTGTCAGAAAAGATTCATACCTGGATTTTGCTAGCAATTCTGGTTTAGCTTAAAATGTAACTATTTTTGGAATAATGACAGGATTGTTATTATGAGTCCACAGTCCTTAAGGTAACGTGGATTATGTGGATGAGGTTCTTTTTCTATAAAGGTTGAGGAAGAGAGGTTTTCAGCAAAATTCTTATTCTGTTCCTGTCTTCCTACAGGAAAACAGGAAATAATAGATAAAGAAATGCCTAAATGCTTACAGTGGCTACATAGAAAGTGGGTAATTTTTCAGTGGACTGACTAGATATCACTAAACCTGAAGTTAAGAGCAAAACAATCAGTTGAATACCCTTAATCTTTTAAAATTGGAGTGAACAATAACTTGGGAAACTAAATTAAATGGCCACCTAGCAGTGCTTCCTGAGGATAAAATAGAAAATAACCATGTGCTCTGCTCAGATATGCTTGGCATCAGTATAATTATGCATACTACATTTCTTACAGAAAATTATGCTCTTCCTCTTAAGCTTTATCTTGTGATTGTTTCTTTATGATTCTATGTGTTATGCTGGTTAAATCAATACATCTTTTGTAACTGTCACAGCTGAAAGCAAGTCAGTGGCCCACCTTAGCCTTTTAAGGGGAGAGATGTGCTTCCTCACTTCTTAGGAAGAAGAACTTTTTAAGTAAAATGAGAAGCTGAAATACTATAGTAATGCAGGTCATAAAAATACTGCCCTTATGATAAAAGTGTGTTGTCAGAGGTTTCCTGGACAGCAGGAGCCACCAGTAGCTCATCAGCATTTCCAGTGCAATGTAGAAAATCTGCAGTTCTGCTTAAACTCAAGCTGTTATCTCCTTGGAGAGAGCATCCAACTCTGACAAAATTACTGGATAACACCGAGATGAATGTGAAAAAACTTTGGTTTCTGCTGCATTCTGGAAATTAAATTCTGAGCTCCACATGCCCTTTACTAATAGTGATTTTGACTTTAAAGTAGTTCAGTTGGCGTAAAAATTGAGCATATAGCACGGTACTCACTATGTGGTTTTCAGTCTAGATATTCATATTATGAAGGGCAGAAGAGAACTATCCCTCTCCCCAGAGCACCCACAGCTATTTTCAGTGGCACAACCTGTGGTTAATTTTTCCCATATGTAGACAGACATATTCTGGGCTCAGACACAACACAATGTCATATCATGCAGAGATAATTGGGTTAGTTTGTTGTGAAAATTGCTGGTTGGATGCTTAAGCTAATTAACTGGTTTGGGAAGAATTACATCCTAGCTTGGAAGAGTCCAAAGCAATGCAAACTTAACTAGTTCTCATATCTTAACTAGCTTATTTACAGCTGAGTAACCTCTACTCAGTGGCAGAGCACTGAGTTGTATGAATTTACCCTGGAGATAAATGGATGATAAAACCAAATTATCTAGTTTGTTACTCAAGTAACCAATCTTCCACCACCAGATTTGTGGTGGAATACTCTGTATTGAAATGCTGGGTAGGTTTTGAAGAGGTCACATTTCTTTCTGGCCAACCCTGCTATCTGCAGAGATTTTTCCAGGGAAAACATGAATTGCCTCCCTTACGGAGCTAGTTAGTAAGATGAAAACACAAGCCTTCCAGATGCCCCATGGCAAATGGCTGAGGTGCTTTCTTTTCATTATTGTAAATTCCACGCAGACAGAAATAATGTGGGTGAGTTTTGTCTCCCTTTTGGTGTAGACTTAATCCTTGCAAAAGCAGACAGATGAATTATTGTTTGCAATAAGAGAAGTTTCCTCACAAATAGCCATTTAAAACTTCAGTCAAGAAAAAAGAAATCTAAAAAGAAGAAAAAAAAAGGCTGGCACCATTTTTTTTTCCTTACCCAGGTTACTAGACCATATCTTTGTTGCTTTGGGGCAACAAACCTTTTCATACTCCAGCACAGAGAGGTGCCTACCTCCCTCTTCACCCCAGAAAAAGCTGCTTCATGGCATACTTTGACCTTTTATTACCTACAAGGGTTACAGTTAAAGGAATCAGCATTTAGCCATGAAATGAGTTTCATGGATCCAGCTTCAGTCTTGGTGGCTCTTTGCCCACAGCAGAAAACCACTGCACATTTGAACAGAGTTGGCAGCTTCAGCTTAAGAGAGAGAGGCATTACAGGGATAACAACTATGTCAAAAGCCAGGATTGAGGGGCACTGGTGAGGCTCTGGCTGGCCAGAATCTGCCTTACATAACCACTGAACCAACCTTCACTGGGGGAGAAAAATAAAAAAACAAACCAAAAAGAAATCTTTTAAAATTTACTTTGGAAAACCTAATCAGGTAAATATAACTCAGTGGGGAAAAATAAAATATTGAAGAATAGCTAAATATGCGAGTTTGCCCTGAGGTAGAGGGAGAAAAAGAAATGAGGCAGCTAGTAAAGTGGTTCTGCACTGGTCGAGCTCTGCAAAGGTTTGCAAAGGTTTTTGGAACCTTCACTGACATCGTCTGAAATGTGACCCGTTATCTCTTGCACATGCAAAACTTTACTGAAACTGATAGGCATGTATGAGCAATGGTGTTCTAAATAGCCAAATAGACAAACTATTTATATCCCAGTCATTCGAAGACTTACACATTCACTTGACCTTATGCAGAGTAAGTATTCTCTCTGTGAAAATAAGTACATGACTTAATCTTTGTAAAATTAAGCAATATGTTTATGGGGGGAAAGGTCTATAGCCTTCACTGACTAGCAAGAAATCTATACTCATTGCTGTTCTGACTGGCAGGAGAGCAATGGGAGAGGGGAAGCCTGGGATGTCTGCTACAAAAAGATAGGCTTCTTTTCCATGTGCAGCTTGCAACACAAGATGAAGGGAAGCAGGTTTTTTTTCCACTATATAGTAATGGTGTGAATGCACAAAGAAAGATAAACATTATGCCTCTTTCTGATATCTTGTTAATGTAGATAAATTCAAATCTAAAAATGTAAGCCCATGCTACAAGCTCCTAGTTCATATTTTATGGTGTAACTGCTAATGAAAGTCTCTCTGCCTACAATTTGTAATTATGAAAACAGCATCATGTAGATTTCCAGAACTGTAGTTCTTCCTCAATTGAGTCGACAAAGTGCTGGTGCCCTTGGAATATTTTAAAGAGCAGTTCTCTTACACCATCTTATTAATGCAGTAATTTTGATTTAATTACTATTTTAGGTAATTATGTAGCCTGGTAGCTGAGTGACAGTGACCACCTGTTTATCGTGTTCTGCCCTGTAGATCAGGTCAGACTGAAACCACTTGTCTTGCAGCAGGCACCTTTCAGAAGGCTGCTAAAGGAGACAAAAAAAGTGGCCTTGGCATTTTGAATAGTCATATATAAAACACCTTCCTAAGTGTAATTTTGGGTTGGTTTCTTTTTTTTTTTCTATTGCTTAAAAGTTAACTTGACACATATATAGTTTTATCCTGTGTCTGAGCTTGTTGCAGAAAAGAAATGGGGGTGTTAGGGGACTTGGAGGGACTGTATTAGTGAGAAATTGACAGTCTATACAATGTAAACACACCATGATGTCTTTCACTACAAGGAAGAGTTACTGTCTTGTCCACATCTACAGAAGCCCTTCATTGCCACCATGATGTCCATTTGACACGCCAGAGCTCAAGACATGAGCCTTAAAAAGGCCCCAAATAAAAATACCCCAAAACCCTGACCCTTCACCTTCCCTTTCTATCTAAAAGGCTTTTTGACTTGTCTAAGAGTATCACCACATACCACATTTATAAAAAAATATAGGTTTGTAAGTCCCATCCAGCAGCTGCACTCATAGCATGATACAAATATTTGCAAACTGAGTGCAGTCAAGAAATACCCTTCCTTTTGTCCAAAGCGTGCTGCAGACAGAAGCATTGCACTCTGCTGCCCATTCCTGTAATCATCTAGTGAAAGTTTAAACTTCGAATCTTGGGCTTTCCTCACCCTTAAGTAGTTTAAACCCATGGCACCCACTTTTTTCATACCTACCAAACAAAAGGCAATGCAGGTTGGGGTTAGGTGCTCTCTGTTAACACCTACTGACCCCACACAAGGAAGATTGCTGGGTATGGCTCCAGGAAGATAACAGAGATGTATGACTTGTACCTGGTCTGGAGGAAAAAACACACACAAGACAAGGATTAACCCTGAGTTTTGTTTCCCAGACATTTCTTAATTTCTTTTTCTTTTTTTTTCTTTTTCTTTTTCTTTTTTTTTTCTTTTTTTTTTCTTTTTTTTTTTTTTTTTTTACTTAACTAGGCACTTTTTAGATGAAACAGACAAACAGTTGCTTGATTGATTTACTGAAGATGATCTCATATCTTATTTCATGGTATTTGTCACATGAGTAATTGCTGATCCCCTGTTGGAAAAAAGATTTCAAGTGCCTATTCAGTCTGCTGCTTCACAGTTTGATTTTGCCTCATGTCAAACCTCGTGCCTTAACATGGACTGCATTCACATAATTTCCCATCTTCTTTGTCCAAACAGTTATGAGTGGGAGGTGTTTACCCAAAGTACTAGCTGTACAGAAAATTGCTGTGACTAACCATACTGCTGTAATAGCACTCTCCTAAAAAATGTGAAGGAGAGAAAGAAGCAATTATTAGATCTATTAATGGGACCGAACTGGAAAAGGAAACTTACCCATCATTTTACAGCCAGATGTGCTTTCATGATAGTATTATGAAATCTACATATGTAAAATTTCCAAATTTAGGTTTAAATGTTTCAAATTTACATTTTTTTGTTCAGGCTCCCCTCTATCAATTAATCTTTTTTTCTTTAATTGTTCCATGGTGATACCTTGCAATTTCACAGTCTCTACGATTTCTTGAAGTTCACTAAGAGCAACTTGTCAGATAAAGCCATGGAATTCCTGTGCTACAAAGCACTCTGTTCCTGGCTATCCGTGTCCATAGTATTTTCCTCTTTTTTTTTTTTTTTTTTTTAAATTATTATTATTTTTATAAATTGTCATTTCTACTGATAATCTACTGCTGTATGGTATGTTTCATACTTAGAGCTTTAGGTTGATCTCTTAGATTATACCTTGACCACCAAACTACTTAAGCATGTATTTATATATTTTCACTGAGGCCAAAAAATGAGTAGGCTAAAATACATTCCTGTGACAGGGTTGGTCGCAGTGTTTAGCAGTGTGCACACTCAGACCCTGATCTGATCCGAATACTTGAGGCTCTGGGCTTAGGAAATCACAGAATGTGACTATGCATATTGGTAGTAAAGGACAGGAACTTGAGGTAGCAACAAGAAGTGGAATTTCTGAGTCTGAAATAGCCATGTCAAGAAATTAATGTATTTCTTACAGAAAAGTTCAAAGAGTGCTCCTACTGGATTTCCCTTGTAGGGCATTCCTCTCACTAGGCAGATGAAATAATGCCAAAGATATCTGGAATGTGATTCATCTGACAGAATGTGTGTAAACACCTGTAAAAAAAATTGGATTTTAAATCTAAAGCCATAATCTAATCTTCCCTCTTGTAATTAAGAAGCATGAGAAAGAGAGACTTCCGTAAGCCTCAAGTCATTGCAAAAGAGATGTCTAAAACTGGTCTGAGGAACCCTACTCTGAGAATCCCTCTTACTCTCTGTTGACTGCTAAGGAAGCTGAAGTGTGGATGCAAGGAGCTGGAGAAGAATAATCCTGCTCCTGGAGTACAGATATTGTTTTTCAAAGCTCTCAACTTTAGATTATAGGAAATAATGGAAAATCAGGCTATTCAGCCTCATCTGTAAGAGAATTTATTGGTTTTTAATGTGAAAGCAACTTCTAAGTTTTCTGCGTATTTATAGAAATGTAGATAGCAAATTGTTCTTATTAATTGATTTATTTTGCTCATTGCCTTTATGAAGTCTTAATTTCTATTTCTCTCTCACCCTGTGACATAGCTACAGGACCTTTTCTGACATCTGAATAGCTCCTGAATTTTAG
This sequence comes from Heliangelus exortis, assembly GCF_036169615.1. Lineage (NCBI taxonomy): Eukaryota > Metazoa > Chordata > Aves > Apodiformes > Trochilidae > Heliangelus > Heliangelus exortis. Next base: position 57,897,374 of record NC_092424.1, on the reverse strand, counting down.
TTGAATAAAGTAAATTGAAAGTGTGAGAAAAGATTTTTCACATGCTAAGGGGGTACAGATTGGCCTGATGCTCACCATGTCCTATGGGTAGAGGATTTGACTATGTCATGAAATGTTTGGCTATGAAGACTAAATTCAGCCATTAGTATGTGAAGTATGGTTTTGATTTTTGCCTGGTTTGGGCGAAGATAGAGCTAGTTTTCTGTCTTCTAATTTTGCTTTCATTTGAGTCTCTTTTAAGTGGCTGTGCTCACTGGAATTAACAGCAAGTTTCTCAGTCAGTGTCTGCTTCTAAGACTGATAATGTTTGATGTTTATAGCTATGGCAAGAGAATGGTGTGCAGAACCAAGGACACTGCTCAGTTCTGAGGAACATCTTATGCTCTGGAAAGAGAAAAGGAGTAAAGTCACACCTGCAACCCTCCTTTAGGGAGGAGCAGACAAGACAGGTGACCAAAATTGACCAGAGTATTCCATCCCAAACATGTCATACTTGGTATGAATCTGAAGGATTGGAAGGGTCAAGCTCCTTTGGCTATGCTTCTCCTGTTCCTGTTTGCTTTGGCATCCTGGGAGGATTCCATCCATTCGTCTGCCTGTGGTCCTGATCCGTGCCAGTCTGAATCTGTGTGTTCCTGCCTCCAGCTCCCGACTGCTGCTGACTCCAGGAGTCCAGCCTGGACTTTCCCAGGGCTGCCCTGCAGCTCCAGTGGTGACGTGAGCATTACTGGGGGAGATGGGGGAGGAACATGGTATCATTTTTCTGTATATTTCTTTATATTTAACAATTTTTCCTTTTTATCATTTCTGTTTCATTAAAGCTGTGTAGTTTAGTTTCCAACCCATAAGCCTCTCTCCATTATTCTCTCTCCTTTCTTTATCAGGGAGGGGGATAAATAGAGAGCATCTGTCACTCAGTTAATTACTGGGCCAGCATTAAATCATGACAATAACATTTTAAATACACATTTCATCCCTTGGTAAATTTTCAAGGAGGGTACTCTGTGCCTCTCCTGTTAAAGAGTATGCCTCCATTAGTGTTTTAGGTCAGATCAGGAGTTCTATCCCAATGTTATTGCAGACTTTTTCTTGCATTATGGAAGGGCCAGAAGGAGGATCCAGTGAACTGCAGTCCTGTCAGCCTCCATGCCCAGAAAAATTATGGAGAGGTTCATATTGAGTGCACTCACATGGCAAGTTCAGGACAGCCAGGGGATCAGGCCCAGCCAGCATGGGTTCAGGGAAGGGAGGTCTTGCTTGACCAGCCTGGTCCCATACTAGGACCAGGTGACCCACCTAGTGGAAAAGGCAAAGGCTGTGGACATTGTCTACCTAGATTTTAGTAAAGCCTCTGACACCATCTCCAGCAGCATTTTCCTTGAGGAGCTGGCAGCTCATAGCATAGACATGTATACTCTTCATTGAGTTAAAAATTAAGGCAGAGACCATATGTAGCTTACTACGTGGCAGGGACCAGAGAGCTGTAGTCAGTGGAGTTAATCCAGTTGGTGGCTGGTCACCAGTGGTGTTCCCTAGGGCTCAGTTTTGGGACTGGTCCTGTTCAACATCTTCATTAATGATCTAGATGACGGGATTGAGAGCTTTCTTAGTAAGTTTGCAGATGACGCCAGGTTGGGTGGGAGTGTTGATCTCCTCAAGGGTAGGAAGGCTCTGCAAAGGCACCTGGACAGGCAGGACCGGTGGGCCAAGGTCAGTAAAATGAGGTTAACAAGGCCGTGTCTGGTCCTGCACTTTGGTCACAACAACCCCATGCAGTGCTACAGGCTTGGGGAGGAGTGGCTGGAAAGATGCCAGGCAGAGAAGGACCTGGGAGTGCTGGTCAATACCTGGCAGAATATGAGCCAGCACTGTGTCCAGGTGGCCAAGAAAGTCAACAGCATCCTGGCTTGTATCAGGAATGGTGTGGCCAGCAGGAGATGGGAAGTGATCATGTACTTGGCATTGGTGAAACTTCACCTGGAGTGCTGTGTTCAGTTCTGGGCTCCTCACTACAAGGAAGACCTTGAGCTTCTGGAGCAAGGTCAGAAAAGAGCAACCAAGCTGGTGAAGGGTCTGGAGAACAAGTTCTGTGAGGAGAGGCTGAGAGAACTGGGAATGTTTAGTTTGGAGAAGAGGAGGCTGAGGAGACCTTATTGCTCTCTACAACTACAATGACAGGACCACAGGAAACAGCCTGAAGTTGCACCATGGGGGGGTTAGACCATATTCGAGGAAGAATATCTTTATCAAGGCATTGGAATGGGCTGCCCAGGGAAGTGGTGGAATCACCACCCCCAGAAGTATTTAAAAATCATGTAGATGAGGCACTTCAGACTATGTAGTGGGTGATACAGATTGATAATTTTTAATTTTTTTTTCCAGAAGGGGGAAGATATCAATTTTTTTTTTTTTCCAGAAGGGAGGAGATGTTGACAGTTGGACATGGTGATCTTAGAGGTCTTTTTCAACTGTGACAATTCTGATTCTCAGAACAGACTGAGTGGATTACTCTCACATGAAACAGAGCAAGGCATGTGCTCTCGGGAGTGTGCTTAGGGCATTCTAGCTGCTACTAGGCATTTACTCTATGGAGACAGGTCAGAAGCAGTCCAAGCCAGTTCTGACAAAGCATATACAGTGCAGACATCAGGTCCTCAGCAGTGGCTGTTTAACTCAACCAATCTGCTCTCCAACCTAAAACTTTATCAGGCATTCATCTAATATACTGACATGAAGACAGGTTTATGAGGAATGTCAAACATGACTTAGTCCAATGTCCTTTTGAAATTTAAGGTAAATTGTGTTTTAAATCTAGGTCTGGATTTCACACTGAGTTTATAGATTAATACAGGGTAAAATTAATTTAACACTTGATTCAAGGGAATTATTAATATTCCAGAGCTTTGTTTATTGGAATACAATAGTGAGAGCCTCACATATACAATACAAATTAATAGTGTAATATCTTTGTATTTTTAAAGAGTGCTAATGAAAGGAACTCAGAAATACAGTCATCATGCACTTTATTAGTGGCCGTTTCTTACAAGAAAGCAAGGACTAGTGGCCTAGAATTTGCTTCTTGATCTGAAAAGAGTGCAGCAAACTAACATCAGAATTTTATAAGATCATAACAAGGAACACATTATCATGCTGACAGAAGAAGAGAGAGTTATTTTCAGTGTTTTTCAGACAGTTAGGTAATAGGATCTGAACATATCCCACAAATGTGTGAGTACTTTGTCTTATTGTTTTTACTAAATAATATATGAAATCTTGAACAACATCTTAAAAGTCAGCCTGTGTCTTTTCACTCCATGAGCTGTATTCCAGGTTTATACAAAAGCAGGAAGACAAATTTATAGTTAAGATACATGACCAGGTACTTTGTCAAGTCCCAGAATGTGCTCTGGCACTTTGACTATTGAGACAAGCATTTGTCAAGAGACAGGTTAGTGCTTGTCTAAGAAAAAGAGAAAATTTATCTCCCTCATCTCTAACTGCCCTGCAAAGATTTTCTAGTGGAACTTAATTTCTTTATATATAGGTTTCCAGCATTTTATACAGACTCAGGTCAGTATCTGCCATATAACAAAATCATTGTAAAGCTGGTATTATTTTGCTTTGCTTTGGGAAACCTCAAATAAAATTGCCAATACACCCAGCCATTTTATGAATATTCGGTTAAACTTGCCACAAGATTGCTTCTATGAAAAGAGTTGTGAGAAAGTGTGAAAGTAAGCTAGGGAGTAGCATAAATCATTCAAGTCCCCAGTTAGTAACTACATGATGTAGCAACAATAGCAGCCACTGACAAAGCTCTGCTGGAAAGGGAAGATAAATGGCTGATGCTCCATTGCCATTTGTTGCTATCAGCAGAGAGCATAACAACAGGCATTACTCCACTACTTTAATCAGAGGTAATTATATGTCAAGGGAGCTACCACTTCCAAGACACAAGTGCAGTTGCTGTCATTGTACATTTGCCCTGGAGGGCTCTTTAGGCAAGTGCATGCCATAATATCTTAGGACCCAAAAGAATTTGAGCTCATGTGACTTTAATTATTAACATATTTCCCTTTTTGTAAAAAGGGTTGGAAGCATCATAAATCATGATGTCTAATCTCATTTATTTTCTGGGTTTTTTTGAGAACAACACTAAGGGCTTTCAAAGTCTGTGTATTATTTGATTCACAGGGGGAAATGACATTATAATAATCCTCAGAAGAGATTAGAGAGAAATTCTGTTGGTTTGGGGGATTTTTATTTTAATCCAATCCAGTCTGTGTGCGCCACAAAGGAATCTGTGATTAGTTTATGGAGAACTATCTGAGATACCACAGTGGCTTCAAATTGTGCAGCTCATTGAGACAAAACAAAAAGTCTCTTGATAATTGATGATTGAATAAACAAAGAGGAAACTGGAGGCAGATTTGTGCTGGAAAGCTTTCTAAAATCCTAGGATGGGGTGGTTGAGAGTTTGATTCTGATTTTAATCAGAAGTACCGCAATTCTCTCTTCATCCAGAATGTTTCCTACTTGACTTTTTTTCTTCTTAATCTTTGCTGGGGGGTGGTGTGTGGTGTCACTGCTGTTTAAGTGAATTTCCAGTAGTAAATCTAAAATGGTTTTAGGCTGGCAGCTGTGCAGCCTCAAACCCTTCCTCTGAAGAGGGAACAGCATAAATCCCTCTAACACTGTCCTGCCAGGAAGTTTATTCCTTGACATGGAAAGATCATCTGCACAAACTACTGAACTGCTAGCATCTTTATCCATCTGTTTTTTATATCCTTCCTGAAGCTGCCTGAAGAGTAACAAGATGTGCTGCAAGACCTCATGTTATGGACACATTGAAACTCCCTCAGTAGGAGAAACACCAGGAGTACAGGTTCAGAGGTTCACATAGGCAGGGCCCATCATTCAGGTCCTGTCATTATTTCTTCTGCTGCTATGCTGGTTTCTCTTCTACACAAAAAAAGCCCTGTCTGCCTCTAGTAACAAGTATGCATCTAAACAGTATGGAGAAAGAGTCTTTTCAGAAATGTTTGACAAAAATTGTCTTCCTGAAATTAGATCCTTCACTTACATTTCAGTAGAAGATTAAAACTTGAGTCCCAAATCCTGTAATTTTTAGTGAGAATCCTTTGGCTGGTAACAAGCTTTAAATTCAGAAAAGCTGCTGTGGCATTTTACAGGCATGGTCCTTGAAGCCTGTACACTTCAGTCTTATGTAGGATGTGTATTCCTGTGTCTCTCACAGAGTTACTCCAAAGTATGACAGGAGTCCCTGGTGACACCCCACAGCAAGTTCAGCTTGGCTGAGTAACCTTAGTCATAGAAGAAAATGAGATAATGAGATAGATACACTGAGGCTCACCTGAGGAATCTCAGCAGAGCCTCTGAATCAAATATTTGCAGACAGAAAAAATGTGTGGAAAAAATGAGTATTAAATTGCTCTGACAAATAGAAAAAAATATACTGTGGAACTCAGGATTTTTTTGGTTAAAATATTTTGTGGCCAGAAGCCCAGTTTTCTAGTATATTTCTTGATTAAGCTTAGACACTTAGAGCTAGTAAGTAAGATCTCTACCTAACTGCAATGCCCCTTCTTTGTGGTAGTAAGTTATCTAACATAAAGTAAGACAGAGTTGGGCTTTGGGATGGATGTGGATGAAATAATAGTGATGGACTGAAGCAGAAAGTGCCAACATCAACTGTAGATCTGTGCTCTTCCATAGCTTGTGAGAGAGTTGTGCTAATGCAGGAGCTGTCTGCACAACAAGATAAGAAACTCTGCTCCTAACACCCTTGACTCACTGATGATCCTCTGACATGTCTTTTGTAAGAGCAATTATTTCAATACTTTCAGAGAGGGCTTCTTCAGTTGTAAAATAAGTCAGTTGATCTTTTATTCCCTCTACTTGTGGGTGCAATGTGTAGAAACACACTGTTCTAAATTGGATTTGATTGGGCAAGGGAGGAGAATGAAGGAAGGACTTAGTGATCCTGTCTCCCTTTTAGGTTACCCAATGCAGCAGCATCTCCTGTGTTCCAGGCTGCTTTTGCCCAAGAATGATCCAGTGCACAACCAACTGCCACTTACTCTTTGACTACAGTTTTAAAAGGCGTTGGTTTTAATCCAGTTTCCCAAACCCAGACAATCAAAACGAGTGCATCTGTCTTGGCAGAATAGCTTTTTGTCTACATTTTCCATAAAGCTACCCTGAAGTGTTGGTTGGTGTGTAATGCAAGGCTTTGTGGCAAGTTACTTGCAATTGCTCCTGGGCAAAGTATCACAGCAATTTGTGTCTGAGTCTCAACGTGCCTGAGAAGTGCAAATGTCAGTTCAAAGGGGATACTCAAATATGTATCCACTAAATTAAGTAGCAGTACTGGAACAGGGAATTGGCAGGTTCTGGCCTCTATAGTTATGAAGTATTGAAGTAGTCACTCCAGTTTCAGTGGGGCTTTGAAAGCATCTGGATATATATTATCAGCCAATTAGGAAAAGACTACGAACAAACTAATGACAAACAGTCCCTGTTCTCTTGAGCACTCTCACTCCTGCATTTCATTTGGCTCACAAGTACATGACCAACTGTTAAACCACAGACAGCTACTGTAAAACTAGTTTAAATATTAAAAAAAACCCACACAAAAAAAAAAAAAATTCAAAAAATTTAGAAGACTAACCTTAAAAGGCAAAAATAAACTAAATTTTAAAATTGCCACACAGTCTGCTCCAATTAAAATCACACTACTGAAGAAGTGTGGTCTCTGAACCTTGAGTCCCCATGAAAGTCATGCAACAAAATGCAGGAGCATAGTGACTGTGAAGCACAGGCAAGATCCCCTTTCTTCCTCATCCAAGGTGGATGTCATCACCATTCCACTACAAAGCCATTTCACTCTTGCACACACATATGCAATGAGCCTTAAATTCCTTTCTGCATAGCCAGGCTATTCCTGCTCAGCACACCTAATGCTGCAGGCAAGGCATTCTGCTGGGAGCTACAAGCTGTGGAAGAAGCATTCCCCCAGCAGACAACGAAATTTCATCTGCCACACCCCACTTTATGGCTAGCCTATGTAAATGCTAAACTGGTCTATAAATTCCATGTACAGTCTTACTGTAATATAAAGAAAAAGCATCTGTTTTTTTCTCCTTGCCCTATTTTTTAATGGTCACCAACAAGAGCTTGCAATGAGCCATGCTCTGTACCTGGCACGTGCTGAGAATGCTGACTGGAGTGGTCATGAGGGGACTCCAGTGAATGAATGTTTCATATCTGGATGCAAATAGGGTAGAAACATGAAAGCAACAGTGGTTTCAAAGCTCTGCCCCAATCCGAGATGCTTTTGAACATTCTCACACTCAGGTCTTTCGGAGTGACTGGGGCTTTTAAGGTTAAAAAGCAAGAAAGCAAAGCAAGAAATCTGGACTGGCAAAGTGCTGAAGCATTTCCAGTGTCAAACAAAAGTGAAGTGGGAGTCTTCAGGGTTTTACTCTTGGATTTACAAGCAAATCCTATTTGGAATTCCTAAATCCTGATTCAGGAACATTTTTTGGATCTAGTTCTTAACATCTTGGTGACCTCTGCCATGTTCTTATACTCAGTTAGAGACACTGATTGATAGTTCTCATCTGTAATATTTATGCCCAGCAGCAGTAGGGTGCTACTAAACATCAGCATTATTTAATTATTAATAAGAGTTTTATTAACCATGAGTCAGAATCTTCTCTTTTTCTGGCAAAGAGCTGGGAAGATAATTTTTCATTCTAACAGTAGGTGTTTCTAAAGCAATAACCTAAAAGCTAAACCCGATTTTAAAGTGTTAAATACAAATCCTCAGATAATTAGCATATTATATATCCATGTGGCTAAATACATAATGTATCAAATAGCTATTTCCTTAAAAGAATAACCTGAACAACTCTGTAATGAAATTCATGCCTTGGTTTTGTTTGGTTTTTTTTCTCTTTTATAGAGATTGTTCTTATTCTAACACAGTACAAGATGATACTGTACAAACTTGATTCATATTACTTTCTAATCTACTATCAGGAAGCATTTTAATGATAACACCTGTTGTTCTAATAACAATTTTCAGTCTTTATTGCTTCTGAGATCTAAGGCTAATCAGAAATGTAATGCTTCACTGTACTTGAGAGTGATTGATCTCAGTATATCAAAGATTATTTATTTTTTTTTTCCTAGTGCAAGATATTTCTGTCTTTGTACTTTGCAACTCCTGGCATTAACAAGAACCTGGAAGCCTTCAGTGCAAATCAGAAACACGCACTGAAGATTTCTGATATGTATTTGCTGCTTTGTCTCTCAGAGGAAAGGCTGTCCCTGCATTCCCCAGCTACATTATCCCACACCATAAAGGAGGAAGTGCAATGAATGCAGTTGGTTTAATCCCCCCAAGAGTTCCCTCTGGTAGAATATGTCAGAGTACTCCCAGTCTGTCAGGTCTGCTCGGATGTTTTGGAAGACAACGTGCTCTGAATGGGAATGTAACAATAGCAGGCTGATTCTTCAGCAGCCAGCACTGATAACTCTGATAAACACTCTTCTTGAGGTAAGAAGTGACGCATATCAGAGGTTCCTGCCTTAGAAGCCAAGGTTATTCATCATGTAATTGGATATTGTTGGAGAAAACCATAATTACCCCAAATTTAAAGGCATAAGGCCACCTAGTTGATAATACGTGGTCAAAGATAATAATTCGCAGCTGAATCTACTTTAATCTTCCCTATTTGTATACTTGTAAGAGATGTGACCTAGCCAGGTCTTACTTAAATAAATTTGTGACTTACTGGCTTCATGATTATTGTTAAATTACAGACCTGGAATTTCACTGCTATGGTAGGGTAAAACTTAGACTCATCTGATTCAGAAGCCCAGGAAGTTCTCAGTCGATAAAACCTGAGGAACAGATACATTCCTGGCAGATACAGAGGTAGAAGCTCTAGGTCTATCTCCAGCCAGTAGAGAGCAGCTGTAGTTAATCCCTGCTATTTCCACCTGCATACCTATTTCAGGTGATAAGTGCAATAAGAATTCCAGCTGAGATGCAGGTGGGGTTTATTGTTGACTGTGCCTGAATTTACTGCTTTTTCAGCTGACCCTAGGCTTCCCAAATGATGGGAAACCACACAAGACCCAGGGAGTCTGCTCCTCCTGTCCTCACCTACTTCATGTCCCCATTTCTGCTCTGCTCAGCTGTCTCTCTGCTGAAATTGTGTTAGAGTCAGCTCCTGGCAGCCATAATCATCCCCTTGGAATTGTAGTGGGAGTTTTAAACACATTCCCCATTGACTGACCCAGGAGATTCTAGGAAGTGACTGGCTTGGCTGCCCAAGTGTGCTGAGGCAATTGGTCATCTGGTGGGCTATCTCCTGCTTCCAGGAAGTCAAGGACTATCACATCACAACAGGTTTTAGCTCCTGCCCCCAGGGAGACAAACATATGAAAGCTCACAAAGTTCTACCAAACAAAGTAATTCCTTTGCCTCAGGCCAGCTGCAGATCCCAGCAGCCTCACACCTCCTGGCACCAGAAAACTGATATATTTCTCCTCCTTCAATGCTTTGCTCCACCATGTGATAGGAAGGCAGATTCCCTACTTTGCTCCTTCTCTCTTTCATATGCTAACACACACTTCTGTGTTTCTCAGTATAAGCAAACATTACAAAACCTTCATGCCAATGCTATGTGCTACCTTTAAAGATAGATTTCTATTTGAACAGCCTCGGGTCTCTCTCTTTTTTTTTTTTTTTTTTTTTTTTTTTAAGTTCTTAGTATGGCAACCATACATTACAATACCTTCTTCCCTAAAGACTGCAAAAATAAATGAGGCTTTGGCTTTTCTCCAGATATTTTCCCATTGTTAGCAGGAATATCTGTTTTTAGACCCTTTCCCGGTTTTCCGTAAAGGTAGCCTTATCTTCTTGATCCATCAGTAACAGTTCCTCACTGATGTGGAACTCAGGCTCTTTGAGGTAGCCTTTCCTGTAATTACTGTTTCTGTCATTAATTGTCCTCTGAAACTTGGGCTATCTAAATAGCATTTGATTCAATTCCTTAGGCTTACATAGGGAAAGAAATTCTACCCGAGCGCTTTGGAGATACTTAATTTCCTTGCCTTATCATTATGGGATAGCTGTTAATGTTTGTAAGCTCTTTTCAAAGCATAACCATGTGGAAAGATAAGCCTGCCTGAAGTTCTACATTGGTTTTGATGAGTGAAGTGGGAAAAAGTTTGTAAGAGACTGGTATTGAGCCAAAATATCAAGACTCATATAGATCCTAGGCTTGTTTAGTCATGTTTTATGCATAGATCTGACATATTTTCATGCACAGATACAACACATTCAATCAATTTACAAAAAAAATTATAGAACTTTATCATAAAAAAAGATCTAATTCTGAAGCTTTTGACTGCATTATCTTCCTCCATTAAATCACTGCTCAAGCAGGAATTTCATCTAGGAAAAAGAAGGCAGAAAGCAATTGGTAAAAGAAAAGCATTAGAAGAAGTTGTTGAAGAGTACAAATGAGGGTCTCAGCTCTAAGCAAGGAATTTATATTGCACAATACTGAGAGTGATAAGTTCTTTTCACAGATAGCACACGGCATTGTCAGGGGAGCAGTGTGCTTTCTTCTCACCTCTTTTGTACCTTTATAAATCCATAATAAAAATGTTTATATCTGAGGCTTCCTGACAGTCCACAAACAGACATTTTGAAAGCTCTTTTCAGCTCACAGGACTGCAAAGTAAATCTCTCACATGAATCAAATTAACTGTTTCTGTTGGTTAAATAGAAGGGAGCCAAGGAAGACAAGCTCAAGAGTTTCCTTCTCTATGAAGAGGAATAATAATAACAGGGGGAAATGAGACTTTGAGAGGGCTCATATGTATGAAGAATCAGACATTCCAAGACACATCACTTCTCTGCTCAAAATCTTCTGATACCCTTCTAAAGAGGAGTCATGCTTAAAAACAGAAGGTTTTGATTATAGAAAAATTAAGGGAATTTTAAAACACTTGATTGCAACTGATGTCCCATCTATTTTTGGTGTTTTGGTTTTTTTAACTACCACGGGTGATTCAGCCAGAGGCATAGAAAGGGGATTGCCAATTGCCTGATATTTATGGTTTTAATTCTCAATATCCCACAGGTGTATGTATGTATGGGAGTCAGTGTATTTGCCTTGTCTTTCTATGCCTGCACGCATGCATACTCCACAGACACGAGTGGATGTGGGAGTGGATGTTCCCTAGAAAACATATTATGTTCATTGGGCTGTACTAAACAAACCTTTTATATGGTATAATAGAGAAAATGTGCTAAATTGGACATGGTTTGCTAGTGCAGAGAATATTCATGACATGGGAGGAATTAGTCCAGCCAAGAAACATGATACAACATATTAAAAAGGAAATTTGGCTCTTTAAGGAACAATGATACCTTTTACTCAGCTCTTATATCTCTTCCAGCATAACTTAAAGCCTCAGGCTAAGATGCTCTGCTATCAGTGTGCAACATATTAAAAAGGTATCCTCCATAGTCAGATGATACTTATTCATTAGTTCCCAAAAATCAGTTAATTTTGGATGCTTCTAACTGATTATCTGGAATCTAGGTTTTAAAATCTGCTGATTCATAATGAAAAGGAACTTAATAAATTTAAATACTTTTTTTGTGTAGTACAATCACGGGAGTTCTATGTAAGTTCTTGGCAAAATTTAACAACGAAATTTAAAAAGTATCTTCTGTAACAGTGAAAATAGCATATATGAAAGAAATCTATTGAGATCACAGATACCCATAATAATAACTTTCCAAATTCTATTACTGCACATCAGTTCTGCTCAGGAATGAGACACCATTACTTCCAGATGGGATGGGAAGACCTTCTTCCTTCCCAAGGCCACACAGAGGTGGAACAGAAAAATCACACATAGGATTTTCGTCCCCCTCTATCTTATTATTTCACAGTTCTTCATACTATTTAGCTTATGCACAAAAAGACTTAAGCTCTCTCTGAGATGTACTTCACTTAACATGCAGAGCAAAGTGGCTTGCCTCAACACCAACAGCACTTTTTTGGTATTTAGGTGGAAAGGCAAGGATCTGTTGCAGCTGATTCCAGTGCCACAGCATGCAGTGCTGGCAATACACCAGGGAGGGCAATTTCTGAGAGCATGAACACGTCTCACTTCCACAGCATCTCAGTCTCCAGCCAAACCCAGGGTTTTACCTTAAACGGGCCAGGCTGCAAGTGTGGGCTGTGGCTGCCAGCTGTAACCATTCAGTTGATCCATCAGATGCAGCAGGGCTGAAATAAAAGATGAATTAAGTAAACACTGCTCCCCATGTTAAATTAAGGGAAACTACTTGTCACAAACAATATAGCTGATCTGTTAACTGAGGCTTTTGTTATTTGTGGCTATGAAAGATGATTCGTAGAGCTGGTCTTTATCCCATGTTGATGACCAAAATATTGCTTTGACCACAACACTATTTTAAATGATCCCTCATAATGTATTTAAGTTACACAGATACAAACACTGTTTATACCCAGTCTTTTTCAGTGGCATTCATAGTTCAGCCATGGGTGAACAACAGAGCTTACAGCTATTACTGTAGTTTGCAGCTGCCCTCTCATCTAATAGCCCAGATGTTATTGGCAAATCAACATGAATAATGAAAAAAAAAAAAAAAAAAAGTCTAAATGTATGTGGAAAGAAAACCAAACACAACCTTTTAAACATGTCTTCAGAATACAAGCATCTACAGATGCAAGACACATTATCTTAATAATAAATGGAGTGGACAATAAGATACCTGGACATATCTAAAACTTTTTTAATGCTGCACCTTCTTAAAACTTCAGGGGTGGTTGCAAGTGCCCAAACCTGGCCCAAGGGAAGGCTGCTTACACATCCTGAAAACCAAGAATGTGAGGCCTGGAGATTAGTTGGGGATACAGGACTTTGCAAGGTCATACAGGGCTGCCAGCTTTATCTGGTGTGACTCATAGGCTTTGCAAAATGATGAACTCCTACTCAACTCCCTGGAAAAAAAAAAAAAATCACCATTTCTGAACTTGGCTAGCAGTGATACATTTCAACATGTATTTTTATTTGTACTGTCTTGCCAGTTTCACTTGAGCCCTGAGGGTGACCAGATAGTTATAAAACTTGATAGTCTAGAATAACTGTGTTTAAGACCAGCTCCTTAAAAATACATGTAAGCACCTAAACAGAGGCAGAAGGCCTCTGATAATACAGCATGCTAAAAGTTCATTAGTCCTAAAGTTTATGCTTGTTTTGTTCCTTTGAAGAAAGGTAACATAATTTCCATATTATCCATAAGAAAATAGTTACAACTATACAGTGTGGCAAGCATAAGATACTACAAGCCAGGTAGTTTTGGTTTCCTAATTAACCAACATTCTCCAGTGCAGCTTCTGGTGCTTTTGCAGCTTACATCCCTGGACTTCTTCCCAGAGAAAACAGGGGCAAGACAGAGGAGAAACAGGCTCCAGATCTCGTCCCAGCCCTGAGCTGTCTCACATCGCCAACCCTGGAACCAGGAGGAACTCCTGAGTTCAGGCAGCTTAGAAATAACCAAATTGATTGAAGCTAATTTCTCAATATTACACAGGCAAGTTGATAGAGCAGGGAGCTGAATTTGAATCTGCTCAGAAGAAAAGTGCATTGCTTGTCAAGTGTGTGTGCAGTGTGTGGCAGATGTCTTGGATACTATTGAGCTGACATCTGTGGAAATATAAGACCATTACAAAGGGACAGTTCATCTTCCTTTATGTTCCCATAAGGGCTGTATAAAGGAGAGGGGCAGGGAGTGAATGCCATTAATACACTGAATGTATGAATATGAATAAGACTGTATATTGTGAAAACTGATGGGAAAAATGGTTTGGTTATACTCTCAACTTATGGATATCCATATAGCCATTACTGTTGCTGTTTCCTAGAGCTTCAGAGTCTGACTTTGCAAAAGCTATACTTTTCAAGCAATAGTGCTGATAGGTTTATGTAAGTTACAGGCAAACCTAAAATCCTTAGTGAGTTCATTTTGTTAAAAAAAATAAATTCTAAGAATTCTAAATGTCTGTTTCAAGTTATCTTACCATCTTGGAAATCCAACAGAAAACCTAAGATCAGAGTTTTCTCATGAGATTCTCCTCCCTGTAAACAACCAAGGGATATCACCTTCTGCACTGTTCTCATCCTTCCACTTCTGATCTCAGCAGAAACTGAGGCGCACAGCTGCCTCCAATATTTTTTTTTTTTTTTTTTTTAAGAAAGCAATGGAATGTTTTGAACATTTAAAACAAAAAGAAGGGAAGTTTGATTGGTTGGCGTTCTGCCAAAGATGTGCTGAATTCTACTAAACAATTGTAAAATGGCAATTGTAATCATTTAGGGCACTTGGTTTCTACCAATGCTTTGCCAGTGTGCTTTATGATAATCTAGGGAGTAAGCAGCCTATCCAGACATCAGCTTAGAACTCAACTGCTTAAATTATCCATCTCTTTTCCCATGGCTCCTCTTTGAGTCAAATGGAAAACACAGGCTCTGTGATACCGTGACTCAGAGTAGCAGCTAATTGAGTTACTTTTAACTGTACCCTGGTGACTGTCTCATTCCTATTTAAGTCAGTGGCCAAGCTGGGTATCTAAAGTCAGCATTGTGAAAGTTTCCCTGCTTTTAACACTGACCTTTGAATGATAATTAGAACCTGTCTGCATAATATCTAGTAAAACAAGGCTCCAGCCACACAGACGTCTGTAACCAAATTGATCTAATCCAAAATGATTAGACCCCCACACACACTGAGGTAAACTGGCATTTAGTAATAAAATTTAAAAAGGGAATTGGGAAAGTTATATTTAGCTTTATGCTGCAGGTAAATGACAAAAAATAACCTAAAATCAATGTACGTGTTAAGGAAAACTTCTATTTGTCTTTAAGATTTAAATATATAATCTATGAAATTAGTATTTTTCATCTTATCTAGATCAGCTATCACCTGCTTAATAAATGTTGCTGCTTGCACTTTTTAATAAAAGTAATTAACCATAGTAAAAAGGTAACCATAGTAAACAGCTATACCAAATGTATATAATTCTCTTTTACCATTCTTTGACTCCTATTCATCTCTGTGTAATAGTTCAGTGTAATAGTTTAACATAATTGCTTCAACAGGGAAACTTCTGCCAGGTCTTCTTACCACAGTACATCGTGTTCCATTGATCCCAGCCACAGGAAAGGGCATTAACTGCAGAGTTGCTAAAGCTGTTTCTTTAGCACTGTTGGTTCATGGATATTTTAGGGCTTTTTACACAGGTGTGTAATGAGAGAACAAGGGGAAATGGTTTCAAACTTGAAGAGGGGAAGTTTAGGTTAGACATTAGGAAAAAATTCTTTCCTAGCAGGGTGGTGTGACACTGGAACAGGTTGCCCAAGGAAGTTGTGGCTTGGCAAAGTTCTGGTCACATTCAGAGAAACTGACTGAAGGAGGTTGCTGTGTGTCTCCATTAGCCAAGAAATTTGGCTCATTTCTCCAGTTCCTTATAGAGAGAAGAAGGTACCAATCATTCTAAGGAGCTGAGCTTGGATTCTGGGTTAAGCATCTTCAGACTGCAATTGCAGGTGGCAAAAAATGGTGGTGGGAGAAATCACTCCTATGTTTAGCTCTTTCATCCCACCCAAAGGTGTCTAAAAATAATTTTGCTGTTGTTTCTAGAGGTTCTCTGTCAGCAGAAGGCAAGCTAAAGAAAGTAACCCAAAAATCTAAATTGTGAGGTTAAGTAACCAGTGGTCTCTTGTAAGTGACTTGGTATATTATAATGCAGATCTCAGAAAACCATATCAAGCACAGGCAAATGGAGGCCCTAGTATTGGACAGATAGGGAAAGGGAGACAGAAATTTTGCCTTGACTACCTGAAACCACATTGCCACTGATAGCAAAGTTGTTTACCATGTCTGTACCATGACTGAAGCTCATGTTTTGATGTGTGGTTAAGGTCTGGGAAAAAAAAAATTCTGTATAAAGTACAGTATTTGAAAGACCATCTTATCAAAATCACCTGAATGTCTTCCTCTTTTACAAAGATCTTGATCCATTAGTAATTTTTTACAATAACGTATCTTTAAAATACTATGTGCCTAAATGACTATTGCTATCATAAGAGCTGAGCAGAACCCAACAAAATAAAGTGTGATTGCCTGGACTGAAAACAAAGTAAAACACATGTCATAACAGATATCTTAGGAAACGTTGGAAAACATTTATGGTTTTACATATGGTCAGATTATCTTGGAAAGTGTAGTGCAGCTGGAACTGCATTACCGAGAGCAGCCTGCCCAAATATATTTGAGAGAAACAGCTTTTCCAGAAAGCCTCCTCTCCATCTGCAGGTCTAGTGGATGCCTTTAACCAGCTAGAGAAAGCTTTTCCTCCTAGTCTGTCTGCTCAGATTTTTTCCCCTTTCTGCAGCATCATCAGCAAGTCTACATTTTGGGTGTAGTGAAGAAAGGAGCTGGTGTGTTTGCATGATTATCAGTGAGGCTTGATAGCCCAGTAATAAAACGCCAGCACAGTGGTGACAGCAGAGCTCCAGGGCTGCTGACACTGGTGGGACTTGATTTACACAAATGTGTTTGTAAGAAGTGCAAGGAGCTTGATTACTGTAAATATGGCCTGATTTTGCAGTCATGAGAAACTAGGTCAGAGGGAGCTTACTTTGTCACTAGGGTGTTTGTGCATCACTGTTAGACCTTTCCCACGACTTCCCAGCTGTATGTCTTGTCCATCTCTGCAGCAAACTCCACTGCTGTCGTGCAAATGCAAAGAGGGAAATGAAGCCACAGCACTTCTGTGAGAAGGCAAATAACCTCAGCTTCGGGGTATGGACATCATCAGAAAGCTGACGTGCTGACAGAATAAAGACAAAGTGTAATTACATGAACAGAAATGTGGAAATGGCACTTAATGCCATAGATAATTAATCCAAAATATTCGTTCTGCTATAATTTAGTGGCCAAGCTATTCAATCTGACCAAAGTATCAAGTGTATTTAACCACTGCTAAAATCAGAATGTGCATGGCATCAAGGAAAATATAACTCAGCTGCATTAGTTTACACTCGCATTGCAAACAGGAATAAATCTGAGTGAGGTCTGCACAAGACCTATCCCTAACTTATGCCATCCTAAAGCTTATCATGGGGTCTAGGTTACATCGTGCTCATAGATAAACTCATCTTTAATTGTTAAATTTACCAGACAAAAACTGAATAATGGGGAGTAGTTACTCTGTAGTATTAGTATGAGTGCCCATCAAATATCTAATAACTTTTAAGAAATATGTATTAATATTATTTTAAATAGTGCTTCTTTTCCTGGTAAATTAATATTTCCTCTCCATTTTGAAAGCTACAGAGAAAAACTAAGTTATTAGATCTTGTGATATCTGACTTACAAGTAAATGAGCAAGCCCTATTAATCCTGTGTATTTATCATTATATTTATCTCCCATTTATTCTTACTGTACTATGCTTTCTTTGACCCAAATATAAATTGGATATCACTTAATACAGATTGTTCATCTACTCACTTCTTTTTATAATTTCAAAATGTAGGAAAAAACAAAACTACAGTTGCAAGACTTTTTTGTCTATTATAAGGGGCAAATATACCATAGGCCATACAGCCTCTAATGCATTTTATTAAGACTACAGGTGAAAGAAGAAACATTTCAAATGTGGTACAACACTCATCTTCTGAACTGCTGCCATCATTTTTAAAAACTTATGTCCCAACTGAGACAATATGTATGCACATGCTCAGCTTTAACTATGGCAGTAACACTTCTGAATTCGTTGAGAATATTCAGTCACTTAATACTATATATTTAAAGGATGTGCTTCTGTCATATGGTTAGTCCCTTTTTCAACTCAGTCTTTTTTTTACCTCTTCACAAAAAGAAATTCTGCAGGATGCTGCTGTTATTCCAGTTATAGGGGTACTATGTAAAGCTGATGACCAGCATTTCCACTGTATTTTAAGTAAGTTTGTATTTTCTGCCTGCCTGGCCTCCATATAAGTTTTCAATTACATACAGTGTTCTTAAGCTCCCAATCCATTACCATAGTTCATTATTAAGCATCTATTGCAAAACCATTGCAATGATCACTTTGTAACAGCTTCTTTTGGAATGCTACTGAGTTTTGCCTAAATCTCTAGGCTCTACCTTGGCTCAGGTAAATCTCAGCTGCATGTGAGAATCAAGGGAAGAAATAAACTAATGGTGAGATGACTCAGTTATCTCTTATTTCCTTTAAAGCCACACAGAATTTCACCATGTACTGTGGGAGATTTTTAAGCACCAGACTCCGTATGCTGAACTTTCCAAAGCAGGCAACTGAAAAATTACACAACCTCACTGTTTCCAATTACTTATGGACTTCTGTTTATTCCTTTACCACAAGCATTTTTGCTTAGTTAGTGGTACAAATTGTTAATCATAAAAATGTGCTATCTCACATGTGTTAAGAATGAAAAACCAATTGGCTCCTTGCCCTCCAGAGCTCAAGCAATCCTCACTCCTCCTCCATTTCCAGAACCTTTTTCCAAGTAGTCTGACTGAGAGCAACCAAAAGATCACCACCAGCCCAGAGAACACCACTGCACCATTTCCCAGTTGGTGAGGCTTTCAAGGAGTGATGCTGTGCACAGATCAGGCCATAATAAATAGTGCATCCTACCATTCCTTTAGAAATTCATTTCACTACTCTTGATAGTGATGGTAGTAGCTTAAAAAAATCTCCTACTCTGTACCCTGAGTAAATTGTTGAGAATTCAAAGTAATTATACTAAAATAACGTTAGAGTTGGGAACAGAAAGTTCTGAGATAATTTGTAGAATGTAGTATCTCCAGTCTAGAGCAAAGACATAGCAATTTTCCCCAAATAAATAGAAAATTATTCACATTTAATAAAGTAATGGCTATCATATAGATAACTAAGAGTAATTGTTCTCATTAGTAAAAATTAAATTAAAAATTAGAGACATCTGGAATGAGTTGAATGTGATGTAAAGAATAAGAAAATTGTACTAAGACTTTAAAGCAATGAAAGAAATGTTGCAGGAGGTCACTAGAAAAATTCTTGCAAGCTCACATAACTCTGCCTGCTTGTGTTTCTTCTGTCATATTCTCCAAGCCTCTTAGGAACTCAGCTCCCTTATGTCTCCTGAAAGTTACTAACTTGCATACTTGTTTTCTCTGCTGCTCCCTTTAAAGGCTGCCCTGCAAATGTGCAACACGTTTAATTTTTTTTACTTCATGTTTAACAACTGCACCCCACCACTCACAATCTTATCTTAAAAATATCACATCCCTGAAGCCTTCTAAAACTCGATCCTATATGATGGTGTCATTAGCTTGGTTCTGACCCTGGGCAATGACCCAGCCTACTGTCTCTGAATGAGTCTGCAACTTCTAGGACAGAGGCAAAGGCATACTTTCCATACATGACTACTGAACTATGATGATTTCACTCTTAAGTGCCTTTTAAAGATAAATGCTTTACACTTTCTAAAAATCAGTACCTGACAGTCTTTGAAACTAGTGTCTACATTTGGAATACTTACTGTTTGCTAATCACTCAGCAAATTTGGTAGTGTTTTTCCAGGTTTTTTTGTTTTTTTGTTTTTTTGTTTTTTTTTTTTGATAATGTATTACACAAATAGACAAGATAAAATCTTTTCAGATTTCTGTTTGGGAATGTTCTCTTAGTAAGCTGTCATACAATGGGGGTTAGCTGAAAGAATAGACAAATTTTCCAATAGTAATGAATCTGCCACTCTAGTAATTTATGAGCTATTATTTCAAACATCGGCTATCAGATAGAAGTGAGAGGAATAATAGAACATAAATTCTTCTTTACAATGCTCTGTTAATACAGAAAGGCAAAGTTGCCTGTACTCTAAGGAAGCTGTCAGCAGAACTGCAGGCTGGAGGTCCCAGTATCACTTCACAGTACTGGCCAGCAGGAGGTCATTGCTGGGGAATGAAGCTTGAGGAGAGAAGCAAAAGGAAAAGACTGGGAGGGTGGAGGGGGAGAATCAAGGATCTTTCTGCACCATTCTTTTTTTACAGCTTTTGTGTGTCTGGACTGATTTGTTGTGGGAGAGCTGCTGGAAGCAGTATATTTGGCACAGAACAGGGTAGCTCAAAGCCAAAAGGATGGTGCTATTGCCAGTTTAAACCATGGCTTTTCTTTTTATTTTTCTCTTTCCTCCTCCCTCCTTTTTCTTTGAAGGAAGGAAAAGAAAAAAAGGGGAAGAAAGTAACTTGCAATGAAAACCAGAGCAGTGGGTTAATGACGGCCTTGCAGGCTTCAGTAGACTGGAAAGATACACGAGGCACTTCCTCTACCATCTGGCATGCAATTCTGCTGCTGCAGCTCTGAGTACATAACTTTGGAGTGAATAAGCAAACAAGTAAAACTTTTTAAGAGACACCAATTATGAAACACCAGCTATTAATCTGTCAGCTTACTCCCTTCCTTTTTCTCCCACCACAGTACTTTTTCCTCAAGTCTTTTCCTGTTCTGGTGTCTACCTGTGAAAATACACACTGCCTTGTCAGGGCTTCAGATCCAGCTCTGTTCTCCTTCTCATTGGCATTGCTTCTCAGGATGAATGAAGGCCAGAGCTAATACATTTATATTTCTCTTGTAATCACTTAAGCCTCTTTGACTCGGAGTTGGAGAGAAATGTATTTAGTAGCAGTAAAGCCATCTATCCCTGTTGAAAGACTTCCTTCAAGTCTGGCTGGAAGTGAGCATGCTAAAGAGGAGCTTTAGGGAAGCTGAGCTTGCCCAAGGACTGTTTAAAATGCAGTCACAAATGGCTGGGTACATTGCTGTGTAGGAGTATGTCATGTTTTAATTGTGATGGCTTTTATCAAGTGCAATGGAAAGCACTGAGTTCACATCTTCAGGTTGGGTAAATCATCACAGCACAACTGAAGTCAGAGAAAAAATTTGCAAAATCTAACAATTTTACCTCTCAAAAGTCTCTGAGAATGATACAAATATGTATCTTCCAGGCTTTCCTGTGAGCAGCTCTTATCTGGCTCCAATCTTATTAAAAAAAATAAAAAAATAAAAAAAAAAAGACAAAAGTCAATCAGTAACATAAAATCTTCAATGAATTACAGCTAAGTAATCACTGAATCATAGTATGATTGTGAAGCATAAATTTAGTAGGAATAATATTTGTTAATTTACATTAATGTCAGAAAACATTTTTACACGATTTTTTTTTTTTCATTAACAACTGCTGATCCCTAAACTGTCCAGAAAAGAGAGGAGGTGGGGAGAGGGAGGAGGAAGGAAACTCCAGGCTATTGAATAGTGGAGGCAGAGTTGCTTTCATTTGACACTAATTTTCCAAGAAAAAAAATACATGCTGTCTGATAGGTTTAATACATAGCTTCTTGAAACACTAAAATTATAACAACAGATCACAGTTCAAGTTTAGTTTTTTGACTTGCCTCCTGCTTTGCACCTGTAGAACTGTTAAGTGAAAACAGCTACAATAATGCTTCAACTCTGACTGATCTTATCCAGAAGGCAGGTACATATCCAAGTGACCCAGCTACAGTTGGCACAAAACTTTTCACTTTAAAAGACATAAAAAGGCAGTGTAGATTTTGAAAACTCAGGAGGTTACTGGGGTGAAGGTAGAGGTAGAGGTAGAGGTAAAGAAAGAAGATAAACCAGCAACTGGAAGGAAAAAAAAAAAAAAAAAAAAAAAAAAAAGTTAATGCAATTCCTTGTAGCTAAAAACTTAGAAAAATAAAATAGTTGGGTTGTCAGGTTTAACTTGCCCAGTAAGCAAGTCTTAATCTTCTACATCTTTTGGACTTTGGTTGCCTAATTTATCTAATTTATCCCTGTATAAGTGGAATAATATTGCTTTAAGAAGCAATTGCACAACACTAATACAAAAACCTAAAATATCACAAGAATACGCATGAACTTAAAACCAGTAAAAATTGGCTTTTCACAAAATTATAACTGTTGCACTCATGTGTTAATGAACTGTACTGCACATCATCTTTTCTTTGTTCTTAACCTCTTTGTTCCAAGCATGAGGATATCCTGATGCTAAGGACTCTGCAAAATAACAGTACAACAACAATAGTGTAATACTTTGGAAGCACTTCACAATTTTAAAGACAGAGCCACCTGAAAGCGCACTATGCTGACAGTGTGGCACTACAGCCTGCAGTCAAAGTAGGGCCAATATTTGGCAAACATTAGAGTCATCAATCTGAGGTGGTAACATTAGGCACAGAAGAGGATCCTAGAAGAGGGGAAACAGCAAGCTTCCCCTGTCTTTCCTCCCCTGAGGAGGGAAGGCGTGTGCACTCTGTCTTCTAAATGTAAAGGTGATTGGTAACTTCCAAATCTCTTCTCCTGGCTCCTTTTCATCTGTGAAGGAAGATCATCTGCTTGTTTGCCAGTTTGAGAAATGGAAGAACATCGAATGTAACACAAAAGTAAAAAATGTATAAACGATTCCTTCTAGAAATTATTATCGTGCCCATTAAAATCCCGTCTAATAAGTCTTCAGCCATTTCACTGAAAACTAAGTGCTGGGGCAAGAGACCACCCTCCACCCCTCTGCTGTAAGCTCTGGCAGCTCAGTGCTAGAGGACAAACCAGTACCCACAGCAGTCTAAAAAGGATATGATGTATAAAGGCAAAACAAAAACTTTGAAGAGTGCAAGACCCCTCCTCGCGGTCAGAACAGCCGGGCCGGGGTGGGTGCTGCAGAGCTGCCCGGCCAAAGGCTCCCCGGGAGCTCCGGGAAGTGCTGCCCGGGCCCTGCCGCCGACTGCTGAGCCCCGGCACTCCGCCTCACCTCTGAGTGAGGCAGAGCACTGGCCCGGCAGCCTTGCCTTGTTTTTTTAAAGATGAGCGAGGAGTAATTGTCTACTCCTTGGAGTCTGTGAGCGATCGCTGCCACCAGGCAGTGTCCTAACGTGAACCCAACTCAGGTGGAGCTTTGCAACCAAAGAGATGAGGACCCAGGGCAGTCCCTGCGCCCTCCTCCCAAACACTTTAATTTCAGCAACTTGTTCCTCTCCGACTCCGTCAAACGCCGGCACCTTGGCCGCCCTTCTGTGTGCTCGTTTTGGGCACTTTCCTTCGGGTTGCTGCCCGAAAGCGGAGCAGCCGGGGGCACCGCAAGCCGCCAGCGGACTCCATCCCGGCTCCCGGCCCTCGCAGCGAGCGGCCGGGCGTGAATCACCGCCTTTCCCCCGGCCGAAGGGCAGCCGAGGTTACCGCGGGCTTTGACTAAGAGGCCAAAACCCTCACCGGCTCCGTAACCAGCCTGGCGATGAGGAAAGCGGGGGGTGGGGATGGGGGTGGTGGCGGGTGGGGGCTGCCCCACCGCATCACGGCGGAGATAAAGTCAAACCGCCTCCTCCTTACCCTCCTCCTGAGCGCAGCGAGGGGCGTGAGGGGTAGCTCAGTCCGCCCAGCCCCGCTGCCCCCCGACTGCCGCTGCCGGGCTGCGCCAGCCCCCACACCGCGCCGCTGGCAGCAGCGGCCGAGCCCCCGCCCCCGGGGCTGCACCGGCATGAGCGGCTGCTCCGCGCCTGCCCGCCAGCCGCTTCGCCCCTGCTGCCGGCGCCTGGCGGCGGGCTAAGGGCGCGCAGAGGGCGGCGAGCGCGGCGTCCGGGGCTCGGCGCTCCTTCCTGCCGGGACCGGGGCGCCCCCCCTGTGCGGGGTGGCGGGTGGGCGTCCGGGAGCCCCCGCCCCGCTCTGGATGCCGATCGCGACTGCTCTGGCCGGAGGGTGGCTGCAGCTCCCCGGCGGGAGGCGCGGGTCAGGATGCCGGTGCTGGAGCTCTTCTTCCCCGCGGCAGAGCCGGGCAGGCGGAGGAGGACGGGGGAAGAGCCGGTGCCCTTTCCCATGGGCAGCCTGCCCGGTTATCAGCAGGGAACCCTGGCCTGGGACTTGCCCGAGATGATCAAGATGGTAAAGTTCGTTTGGAAATCCAAGGGGGAGCTCTGCGGGGCGAAGCACAGAGGGGTTTTGGAGAGCGAGGATGCCCTGGGCGGTTCGGCAGGTAGGTTTCCCCAGCCCCGCTGCTCGGGGGAGCCGGGGGGAAAAAGTGGCTGGGGCCGGGGCTGGCGGGGGAGCCGCGACCGGAGCCGGCTTGTCCCGACCTGGGGCGGTGCGGGCTGGAAGGCGCGGGGCCGGGGAGCGCTGCCCTACGGGCGTCGAGATTTAAGAACGTGCTTTGGCAGCTCTCCCCCCTCGGACACGCACACGCAGAGTTTCTGCTGGATCTGAAGCCAGGTCCATTTGCTGATGGCGCTCTCCCCTGCAATCTGTTGCGCGCTTTTATAAGTGGGGTGGTAAAAGCTTAGCTAAAAACTCGAGCGAGTAGCTCCGCGGCTTTGAGGATGACCTTAGTCGGGGCAGCTGAGCTTGGTGCCCGCTCGGGGGAACTTCTCCCTGGCCCGCACGGAGCTCCACAGCGGCGGCCGCACCATCGAGGTTATGGGGGTGGCTGAGGAGGGCGGAGGGGAGATAAGGGGCCGCCAGGCAGCTGGGGGAGCGGGGGTGGCTTCCCCTGCCCATCGCCGAGGGTTTCCCGCTTAGTTTCTCTGCGGCTTATGTGCGTGGCCTCTTCTCTTACGCCGCCAAACTTCACCCTCGGCTCTGAGCGTGCTTGGCTCCTTTCACATGATCTTCCCGTGCTTCCCATCTGCAAAGCGGCGTGACACCCTTACGACTTGTGTGTTGTTTGCTACTAGTTTTAAAAGCTTGAGTCCCATTCTTGGAGTAACACTGCCCCATCCCACTACTTTCTGTCGGAATGTGGAATATTACTGGCAAAAGAGCACAACCTTTTTTACTAAATATATAAATCTTGAATGTTTTTTTCCTAACTCACAGTCATGGAGCCATATAGGACCATATCAAACACATCCTGAAGTCCAGGGTGGACTCTGTGCATTTTCATTGTGTGGAATGAGCTGTCATGTTGGCATGGTACTTCTTAATGCTGTTGAGTTGATACTGCATCTTATCTCATGCTGCACATGGCTTATGGTTCAAAACCTCCTGCCTTCTCTTGAAGGGAATCTCTTGCCTCCTTCAAAGCCTCTTATGTCAAAGTCAGGCCTGATTCTCTCACTATCAGTTCGTAATTTTTTTATTCTACTCTCATCATACCACGGTGATTTAAGAAACTTATTGAAACTGTGTGGTGTGTACCTCACAACTCTGGCTTCTCCTCTGCAGCCTGGTCACTACACTGTTCCTGTGCACTCATTCTTCAAAGATTATGCCTTCATCTTCCTTTGCTGTACCCTTTATCAAGACCTATAATTTGCAGTATTTTATACCAGAATAATTTAATTTCTTATGTGGTATATTCTGGTTTCAGGTATTTTGAAGTACATGTGAGTTTATGTCCATGTCGTGTGTGTGTGTGTAACAACATATATATAAACTTAAATAGTAAGTAAGTATCTGTGTATCACTTTTGAATGCTTACCAAGGTCATTGTGTGCATTATTTCAGATGTTTGCAGTTAAACCAAGAAATTATGGTTCAGTTCTATTTTTAAAAAGAAAAGATGAATTCTCAGGCTCCAATAATAAGGTACAGCCTGACATTCTACTCTTTGGGAGTCACTTCGGTTTAAAAGAATAATATGTAGGAGAGTTGTGGATAAAGAAAGGAGAGGTCAAGTTGCTCTTTAAGACTTGGAGCAACTCAGCTGGGAATACACTGTAGCCAGCCAGAGAGATTGAGGTTTGTGTGGTGAATGGTGAGTGTTCAGCGATGGACACAAATCAAACAGAACATAAGGAATGCTGCATTGGTTACACCTCATGTATGAGCAGCAGTGGTTTTTCAGTATGCTTGTGTTCTATCTTGGTGAAATTAATTTCATTAGGTAACAAATGAGATTTACCTTCAGATTCCTGGAGGCAACTAAAAACGTGCATGAAAGTAGAGACAGATTAGTCCACTAGCAGGATATGAGTAAGATGAATTTACTCAAGTGGCTATTACTCGTATCCTGTGAAGGGACAGTCCTCTTCGTGGTGCTAGGTCATATTTCATAAGCTGAGCTGACTTTCACCAGTACCATTCAAAGCAGACTCAGTATTAGCTCTCCACACTTTAAGTACGAATCATCAGACAGTTTGAACCAGACCCGGGTTGCTGGTTTTTCCTCCTCAGCAACAGTCATCCTAGGAGATTTCCCTCCTGTGGTTTCATTTCAGTCACTTATACTACACTGGAGTATGTGGGAAAACCAGTAAATGCTGAAATCTGGTATACTTAAGTAAGTGCAAAACAAACAAACAAAGAAAAAAACAATGCAGAAGTGGGAAGAAAAGATAATCATTTGGAAGGATCAGTAGTATGGATACTCAGCCTTGTGTTGTGTGGCATTTCATATGTGTTTGGTTCCTTAAAAAAAATTATATATATATATATATATATATATAACTTGCGTCTTGCAAAAAGTCAGTACTGACTAGGAAATCTGTTTTTCTTCAGGTGAAACTAAAGGAAATAACTTCTGCTCAGGGTGCTCCTAGCTAGGCAAATAAAGGTTGATTGTTCAGTAGCAGAGTTTGCAGCACTTTGTACATCAAGGGATTTTTCATTTAAATTTGTAAGTGTTCATGTGATAACTCATGTTCTGCTATCACATCCTCATGAAGCTACTTTGCTTACAGTAGACGAGGAGGAAATAGATACAGATTCTGGATGGAAACTGTCAGGATTTCTGTCTTGCATGAGAATTAGCTAAGCAAATTCCCTTGTCCTAATCTGAGAGATTGGAGTCTGCTCTGGGCTGGCTTTCTAGGAAGAAAGAACCCTCCTAACCATAGGTGGTGAAGGGGAAGGATAGCTATATCTGAGCATGATGTCAGTTCTGTGGATGGCAATGTCTTGGGGACCTATATAGCTGTAATTCATACCACATTCCTCTTTCCTGAGGTAGGAGTAGAGAGCTGCTACAAAGCAAAGCTGCCTGTGTGTCCTGGGCTCTCAAATGTAAGAGCTATATCTGGGTCTTTCATCTTCTAGTTCAGTACTGAGAATAAGCTCCTCAATCTCTCCACAAAAAAAAAGTGTTTGCAATCCATCATGCAGCATACAGCTGGTATGAATGAGGAACTGAGATCTCTGAGAGAATGCCTGCCTGGAGTTTCTAGTGATTTTATTTTCCTTCCAAAGCAGTAAAATTCACATCTCAAACTCTCTTATGGCTGCACTGTTTTCTAAAGTTAGTATCAATTAAGACTGCAGACCTTTTTCCTGCTCCTGCCCTGTTGTTGCTTAGTAACTTTTTTTTCTTTTCTTTTCTTTTTTTTTTTTTTTTCTTCCCCTGTTTCAATTCCTGACCAAATCAGCACAAAACTGTGGTTTGGTGAAGACTCTCTATGACTGGGACAGAAGCCATTTCACAGACTCGAACTGGCCATTTGATAGCAAAAAAGTGCAATAATGGAACTTAATTATTTGAAAAGCCCTGGGAGAGAAATTGGTATAATTCAGTGTCATTCCTTACAGTGTTTCAAATAGATTATTTGGAAGTCAGTGCTTTTTACTTGAATGAAGTGACAGCGTGTGTTGATATTATTACAGTTGATTAATTTGAATAATTCTTAGCTGAAACCATGTTGATCACTGGGAAGGAACTGTGTTCTGTTTATAACCCTAACTTTCTTATCACCTTCTCCTGGAGTTCAGCAGCAGCAGTTCTGCTGATTAAACAAAGCTAGCTGGAGAACAAGTATAGGTCTGCCTCCAAGAGTCTTCCTTATGAGTATTAGCAATCTTTTACAGTGATCATCCCAGATAACTCCAGTGAGACTTTCTGTACTGTTTGAGTCTTGCACATGTGCAGGCATGCAAGACTTTCAGAGAAGGTGCAGTTATACTTAGAATTATCAAGGTCCTTTGAGACACCGATCTCTGTGGGTTTTTTGAAATAACTGAATGTTTTTTTTCTGCCTACCTCTTTCTGTCTGTAGATCTTTTCTCAGAAATGTAGGTTCTGATTCATGCATGCATCATGCTCATTGTTAACTGATGAGTCCCTTTGCAGGCAGTACCACACATTACTCCTATTACAGTCTGATGCTGAGAAAATTTCCCCCAATTATTGGTGTGTCCTTTTACTTCTTCTCTTCAATCAACATAATTTCCTTTCCATCTTAGTAATTAGTTCAAACATTTTGCCATTGTCCAAACTGTGTTCTTCCAAACCTTACAGCTGTGTGCTGAGCAATCTTGTGATAACCTTGGTAGAGAGGTGAGAGTTGAATCGTGTGTGCTTCTTTAGTGGTGGCTTGATGGTCTTCCCTAAAATTATTCACAGGACCTCGCAAGACTCAGTTCTTCTGTGATATCCAAGGAAAAGCACCTTCTACTTCGTTTTTCTTTTGTGATGAAGAACTTTTATCATGCTGTGCAGCAGCTTTGCTGTTCATGTTAAAATAAACTTCATGCTTCCGCTTCCCATCATTATTTATAGAATCACAGAATTATTTGAGTCAGAGAGACTTTTAAAGATCACGTTCCATGTGCCCTGCCATGGGCAGGGACACCTTCCATGAGACCAGGTAGCTCAAAGCCCCATCCAGCCTGACCTTGAACACATCAAATGATGGGTCATCCACAGCTTCCCTGGGCAACCTGTTCCAGTGTGTGCTTGCTGAATCATATTTAGTTGCAATGTCTTGAAACTCATGCATGCTTTTGTAGTCCTGCTACAACAATTAAGAATTGTAACACGCTAAACATCTGAATCTGTGAATTGCTAAGAACCAAATGGGGTTTTGGCTAATAGTATGGAAAGCTCATAATTTTGTGTGGTTGATGTCGAGCACATAGGTGCTACAGGTGTAGATCCTAATGGTAAATAAAACACAGGAGCTATCAAATGTGTTGTCTTAGTATCTGACTGGTCTCTTGTGTTCTTTCTTTGCTTGAAAATAGTTTCATTTGTGTCCTACTGAGAGATGCACAGCAGGCAGAAGGGCAGCTTGCTTTATCTTTCTGAAGTTAGGTTTTCTTTTTCTTCTTTTTTTCATTTAAAGTTTATGTTGAGACTTGTTAAATCCATCACACTTACTAGGGATGAAGAATGTGAATTTGATAGAATCGAAGCTACCTGTGGCAACCTTGATTGCTTTCTGAATGTTGTGTTGAAGCTCCAGCTCCTGAGAAAAGGAAATATGCTCTTCCATATTCTTGTGAAGAGCTGGTTAAATCAGTGGAACTGTGTGAGATGCTCTTGTTAAGAACAGTGAAATTTGACTGTATGTGTACCACTTCTATAGTGTGTGTATGCACCAAGTGATAAAAAGACTTTATTCTCCAGTTTACTGTCTGTACATGAGTTAATAGTAGATGTGATTTGGAGTTACTTTTTTTCTGAAATACATTTCTACTTAAAGAATTGTCTCCAAATGAAAATAAAAAAATCACTCTGAGACATTAAATTATGGTTACTGTTCAAATTCAGGTCCTTCTTTAGCACCTAATTCTTTAGAAGTTTTTTAAAAATGAGATACAGATTGAGAAGTTGAACTGGATATTAATAGTCTTTGATTTTGAACATGTAAAAATGAGCTGATGTTTTTGTCAACCAAACCCTTTCTTTGTTTTGTGGGTGAAAATTTTTTACTTCCACTTTGTTCTTGTGTAAATTTTCTGTTGTGGGTTTTTTAAGGTTTTGGGATATTTGGAAATAAGAGTTAGACCAGGGATAAACATTGCAGAATAAATTATCTGAATGTCTCAATTTCTGAATGATCTTTCAGGTCAGCCTTCTTGGCACAGTTTTTGTTTGCTTTATTTTGAATGTTGGAAAACAAAATTTGTTTGCAGAAATACTTGGAGAAGCTTTTTTAGCAGCTGTTCAACTATGGACAGCCTCAACAGAAAGAAAACAAGATTATAGTATGGAATGAAGACTTAAGGATATAGTTAGCAGATAAAATGTAGTTGCCAGGTTGGGTGTTGGCCAGCATGCAGAAGTTAATGCTACTGGTGTGCTAGAAAAGTGACAGTGATTTTATTGATATGTCGACTGGGAGACAAATTGGCAATCTGCTAAAAACTAGAAACACAAACAGAGCGAATTCTGGTGAGTTGTAAAATAGTAGCAAGATCTGTTGCTTTCCGTGAAGCTTTTCTAGATGTCAGGAGCCAAAGATGTAGCTTTATATATAAAAGTGGTCTTCCCAAAGAAAAAGCTACTGCACTATAATATGAACAGGCTTTCTGATGTTTGTGTTGTTTTGGTTTTTTCGTATACTTGTATGTTTATTTCACTAAGGCTAAAGATAGTAGTTTTATCTTTGGTAAATTTGGTCTTAAGTGCTTTATACTCTCTGAAGAATTAAACTGATAAATGACTAGCCAGAGAAATCAGTAGTGCTATTTTCCATGCCTGCCTAATGATGATAATTTTCTGTATTGCTTAAATGTTGTGAGACAAATGTTTAAAATGCACTGTGGGAGGCTTAATACTGCATCTAACTTGCAATGTTGCTAAAGTAGGAGAAGTATGGGATGAGTTTGCTGTTTCAGTGCTCTTCTATAACAAGGTTACAACCTGTGGTCTGTCATACTTCTTCAAACTGTTTGTTTGGAGACTTGCATCTCAGACAGCTTGCTGTTGTCTTGTTGTATGAAGTGTGAGTTTGGCTTTCCAGGGAACACAAGGAAAAGGGTGTCTTTGTCACCGTTTTCTCCACTATTATCTATCCTGACCCTGTCCCTAGAGCTCTGCATTCAGAATGTGTTAAAACCTGTTATGTGTGACTGATCAGATGCTCCTTAACTGCTGTCATGTTTCCAAGGGGCATCTAAGGAGAATATTGCTGTTAGATCTGCCCCTTGTCACAGCAGCAATGAAGGGGTGAACTCCTTCCATTGCTTGTGAACAGAATAGCCTGAAATTCAGGTATCTTGCAATATTCTCTCAGAAAATGAAAACTTTTAAATCATTTAGCAGAGATTGATGACAATCCTTATGAGTGCCACCCTCTGGGAGCACCTTTAGTCTGGGAATCTGAGGACCTGGCTTGATTTGCACTGAAACCCGGGAGAGTCTTTCTGTGGACGTGGATGGGCTTTGTTCTGAATTGGGATGTTCATTGGTACTTCTGGGTGAAACCCTGTGGAAGGTGTGCTCTTAAATGTCCTTTCATACACAGGAAACCATTTGGAGAAGTTGCTGTAAATGTCCCCAGCTCTGATCCTTTCTGAAAGGGAAGCATGTAAAGCTTTCCTTGGGAGAGTATGAAATCCTTTCCTCTGTAGCCAGCTCCAGCTTGTGTGGAGGAAATGCCCTTTGCATATTGTTATCTCATTGTTCTCCTGATATCCCTGATGTGAGGGCAAACTATTACTCTGTCCTGGTAAGACCTCACCTGGAGTACTACGTCCATCTCTGGAGGACTCAATACAGGAAGGACATGGACCTGATGGATTGGGTCCAGAGGAGAGCCATGAAGATGATCAGGGGGCTAGAGCACCTCTTTTAGGAAGACAGGCTGAGGGAGCTGGGGTTGTTCAGCCCAGAGAAAAGAAGGCTCTGGGGAGATCTAATAGTGACCTTCAGTATCTGAAGAGGGTCTACAGGAAGGCTGGAAAGAGACTGTCTGCAAGGGCCAGGAGAAAGGCCAGGAGAAAGGGCCAGGTTTTAAATTAGAGAAGGGTAGATTTAGACTGGATGTTAGGAACTAGTTCTTTACCATGAGGGTAGTGGAAAAATGGAACAGGTTACACAGGGAGGTAGTTGAATCCAACTGATATCCTTCAGTTGATATCCCTGGAGATATTCAAGGTGAGGCTTGTCAAGGCTCTGAGCAACCTGATCAAGTTGAGGGTGTCCCTGCTTACTGCAGGGATGTTGGACTAGATGACCTTTGGAGGTCCCTTCCAACCCAAATTATTCTGCTTCTATTCTATTAACTTTTAAGGGCTACTTAACAGATGCTCAGTGCAGGTGCAGTTAGAACTGAAGCACTATCCTGGAGGGTTTTCAGAACACACTGTGCTGTGGTAGGCATTTGCTTCATTCCCCGTTGCTTAAGCACTGCTTTGAGATTGAATGTTTTGTTTTCAGCTGCTGGAATTCCAGATCAGCCTGAATAACTCTAAGTACTACACAGTAGTGTTTGAAAGTTAAATTGTAAAGGAGGTTCAGCTAAGTAGAAGGAATTAGTTTTAAGCTCGGTGGAGCTATGATCCAAAGTGCTCAAAAACTAGTGTGTTGCATAGATGTGCCAGGAGACTATTAAATTAAAAATTACACAGGATAATTGGAAAACGCAGGCACAGAACGTTTCTTAAGCCATCAAAACTTTGACAGGTGCAGAAAATACCTTAAGTGTGCAGCCCACTAGTCTGTTTTTAATAGTTGTTGGCTGAATTTTTCCTCTTCCTACAAGAAGTGTCTCTGCACAGGCTTCCCGTTAGCTCAGGTTAGAAGCAGTCTCTGGGGGGTTATCTATGCATGTATCTGGATTATCAGGAGACCTTGTTCAGTGAAGCAACCAGGTGCTTATCCAAATAGCTGTGTGTTTCAAAGTTTGCTTATCCAAACAGTTCATGTGTGCAAAACTTTAGCTGCAAATCTCATAATTACAGGCTTTCATGCAAGATTTCTTATTTCCTGTTTCCAGCCCGAGTGGATATGCTGCAGGGACAGCTGCCTTCTCAGTAGTTCAGCAGTTGCATTTCTAATTCCAAATGGAACCCAGATAGTAAAGGGGTGAGAGAGACTGAGCTCCTGTGAAATGTTGAGAAGAATTATTTGATCCATCTTGGGTTGTGCATGCAGATTTGTCTCGTTAAAAGAAGGGGGTGGGGAGCAGATTACTTTAACAAATCAGATGATGTTCAAGCACATTAACAGCAAGAAACATAAGAATGTGTGTGATATACATGCTGCATAGTTATTACACTTGCTTTATTTTCTTCCTGAAAGCTCTAGTGAGCATACTTTTCATGCTCACATTTGGGAACTAAAGCAAACTGAATACATTAGTACTGGCAATAGCTCAGGGCTTTTCTTGAACTCCAGTTCAGTGTGTGTAAGAGGTGTGTTGCTTTCTGTGACCAGTGGAAAACAGGCTAAGCAGGGAAGAATTTACTGCACAGCTGTGAACTAAAATGGCTGAGGAGCCAGGCTTTTAGGTGAGATGGTGTCAGCACACCCTTCCAGGTGGGGTAAGTTTGAACATCTTGCTTAGACTCAGGAAGCTGAAAGCTCTGAAGAAAGCAGAGCAGCAAGGAACTGGTGAGCACTTACAGGAGACTAGCACAGGATAAGGAGTTGGAAGGAGAGAAGGACAACTTCTTTAATATTGTTCATTTCACTAGCATGTCTCCCTTAAGTTGTATCACGAGTTCCCTCTTCGACAGTCACAAATAAGGCAACAATCACAGCTGTGTATCAGTGCTGGCACAGCTTTTTTCCCCTTTTCTGTCACCTTTTTTCTGTCAAGTAGTCCTACTCTCTTGCTGGAAACCATAATTGCAGCTGTGGATCAAGGACATGGTGACACAGATAAGCTCGGCTAGATGCAGTGCTGCAGGTGTGCTTTGACTCTCTGAGCCTTTTTTTTTTTTTGTTATTATTTTAAGAAGCGTTTTGTGTGTTGTGGATTATCAGTTTTTCCTGGCTTTTGTGCATCTCAGCCAAAGTGACAAAAAATAGCAAGGATAGCAACTCCAGTTATGGCAGTGTGGGGGCTGAAGTTGAAGACATGCTGGAGGCATGGGGGTAGAGAAGCTGATTCAGGACTACACTGGCTTCATGAGTAATCAGAAGGTTTCAGTATGATATTTTCTCTTTCTTCCATGGTGCTAGTTAACTTACCCATGGTAGAAATGAAAGGGATAGTAGTGCTTAACTGGCTTGGGCAGTAACATACTGCATGCAAGGTGAAGTGCAGCAAATAATAATATTCAGTATGGTAAGACAGAAGTGTGCTTAGAGACCCTATTTCACCTGGGGAGAAAATGAGGGAATTGGGAGGAAGGGATTTTCTTCTCAACTAAAATAAGGTGTGTTGACCAGGTGGTCTGCTTGGCTTACCCACTTGGTGTACTCATGAGAAATATGTGAATTTTGACGCAGGTCCTTGGCAGGACTTGGATGCTCAGATCTTTACTAATAGTTAGCTCTGAAGTTCTGGGTCATTAAGATGCAAGTTTGTCTTTTGCAAGTTTATCTTTATGTGTCTAAGAAGCTTTCTGATTAATGTCAGATAAGTGCTTGACTCACCTATAGAGTCCAGTGTTCTGGTTTTCTGAGTTGTGAGACCAGTAAAATGTGATGATCTGCTGATGGTGCATGCATAGCTATTAAATCATAATTACATTAATGAGTTGGAATTCTGGATAAAGCTATAACCTCTAACTAGGCAGACTATGCAAGCCCATTTAGTTTCCCAGTGGAATAGCAATAGAATAGATCTTCCCTTCCCCCATTGCCAGCAATGCACATCATTAAATATGTCCTTAGTAGCTGGCAAAACAGACTAAAAGTTAAGCTAAATTGTCTAATAATGGGCTGGAATTCTCATAATGAAAATAAAAGGCACCTTATTTAAATGTTGGCTTCTTGACAGGATCTGCAACACAAGCCTCGTAAGACTGTCACTAATCTTTTGTAGGTGCCCTATAGCCAAAAATGTGCTGATGTCTGGCTTTGCACAGACTGGAGACCTGTGAGATTATATGTTTTGAATAGGATCAAATGACTACAAGGAGAAAGTACTCTATACTTAGCTGTCTTGTCATACAGACAGAAAAATGTTTTGCATGTGACCTTGTTAACAGCCTGACTTAAGAGCAACACTCCAAAACAGAAGCAGAGCTATCAAAGCTTAGATCATAATTGAGAATCTGTGGTTTGCTGGTCATCTTTTTTCTTTCTTTCTTTTTTCTATTCTCCCACTTAGACTTAGTGACTTCAGTTTTCATGCTGACTCCTAGTTCAGATGAAGAGATGAGGGTGAGAAAATAAGATGGCTGGTTGGTCCAGTCTCCTGGTTTGGTTGTCCTCTGTGTTAGAAAGGCAGAACACCAGTTTTGATACAGGTTTTTTTTTTATCATTGTTATTCCTCTCAAGTCCTCCTTTCTCTTAACAGTCATTTGTTTCTTTCCTGCTGCAAAGTCTATCTGGCATACTCCCCATCTGCCATGCCTTTGAGCACCTTTCCAAATTACTGTGATCAGACTGACTACCTCACTACAAATTAATTCTCTTCTGTTGCAATGTACATCTCTGTCTTCAACTTAACTGACTCCTACACTTGCAGTCTTATTTGCCTCTTGTCTAGTTTAGATAGCTCTTTACATCTTCCCCTCCTGCAGGCTTCACCTCTCTGTGCCACAGATTTTCACCAATGCTTCTCTCAACACAAGATTGTCATCCCCTGTCTCTTGCCGTCCTTCTCCTTCTTATTACAGGCAGGTATTTATTTACTGCTCCTTTCCTTTACCAAAGGACAGCACATGGTAGAGAAGACTCTGTCCTGTTGGCATCTGCAGACTCTTAATCTCCTCTTCCAGCACAACTTTCATTGACACTGTCACTGAATGACTTGTGAAATGCCTCATAAATATCTAGTCACCAGCTCAAGACAGTAGAACTGTTTTTTCCCAGATATCACCCCACACCTTGTGTTAGTCAGGGTTGACGAAGCTCCTGGGGCTACTGTCTCCATGCAAATGCACTCATGCTACCAACCAGCAACTATTTAAATAATGTGCCCCATCCAGGATGTATGTATTTCTTGCCCTGGGAAAGCTTCTCTTTCACTTTTGTCCAGAAGGAAAGAGTAGGTACCGAAACTTCATTTTCTATGAAAACCTCTTTATATTCTGGATCTCAAACACTGCAACCACCAAAACCATATGGCTTGTTTGGAGTAAAAAGCTTTCCTAGGTGAACTGGTAAAGTCCTGCCAGTAGAAGCTTGTTTGGTTTCAGTACTGGTGCTCAAAAGTTCTGTTTCTGTTCCCAGCATAATGTTTTTATGAAGAGAAGGGCCTCTGCTTTTTGTGGGCAAGGACAAGTAGGAAACACAACAGCAAAACCTTGTATCTGTCCCATGTTTCTCTTGCAGTTGGAGGTTGATAAAATAACACAGAACTGTCTGAACCACACACAGAGGCAAAAGTGGAAGGAGCAGAGATCAAATAATATGAAACAGCATGATAGTAAAAAGAAAAGCATGTAAAAATACCAGACAGATGGTTAGGGAGGGGGAGAGTTCAACTAATCCATAGGAAATCAGAACAGTTGGGTGACTGTTTTAAAGTCTTTTAAATGAAGAAAACAGAAATTTAATGAGACCAGATAAGGAGAAGGCAATGATAATCCACACTAAAATGAGGGAAGAATGGCTTCTTAGACATTACTTGTGTGTGCTATAGGACATCACAAATCTAAATAGGCTATTTAATTTGAGTGCTGTATAAATCAAGAACTTCTTTGAAAGCAAGAATTTATATCACTGCCACTGCAGGCTCTCATCCTTGAGGATGAAATAAGAAAATGCTTTCTTTAAGGCTTGATATGGTGAATAGGTGTTTGTGGACAAACAGCTTATAGAAACAGGGGATGGTGGAAGTTGGCCAGTAAGTAGGAGGCAGCAATGTACAAATCAGGTGGCATTCTGTCCTTTTGGGACAGTAATCCTTGTTTTTTGGAGGGGAGATGGAAGAATTACAATTGTTTCCCCTGAGAGATCTCTCCCTCTGTTACTATGTAAAATCTGCAAACATAGACTTTACAATGGAAACAGGGAAATCCTGGGCAAACATGTAATTTTGATGTCTGTTTACAAGATGTTTCCACAAATTAAGAACGTGAGGGAAGTTCTGGGGAAAATAAAAAAATATTAAAAAATAATAATAATTTTAAAAGGAGCTGCTAGCTCTTGTTCTCCTCTTCTTGTGCTTCAGATGGTGTATCTTACTGTTAAGTTTGAGTGTGAAGCCACACCTGAAAGTGTGACCAGCTGAGAGAGGCAAGAAGTCAAGCTGCTGGAGCCACAAATTGTGATTATCCTAAATCATCAGTGACAGGCTCTGAAAATGCAGCCTACAGACTGTTACCACAAGAGGTGGCTTTCAAAGAGTGGTCTCTGCTGCTTGAAAAGCTATCTAGGAGATGCAGGAGGATGACGGGTGACGACTGTGATGGGTTTTCTGTATGAGTCTATTATAAGATGCAGGGTAGAGGAGGGAATTGACTGACTTCTATTTCCTTTTTAGCTACTGAAGGCATGAGCTGGTTTTCAGGAAAGGTGCTAGGGTTTTCAGTTTTTTTTCTGGGGGGAGAGTGGAGAACAAAGACTCTGTGTGTAACTTAATGCCTTCTGGAGGAAGTCAGCTAGCGTCCAGAGCTCTCAGTGTGCAACAGATCAGAAATGAGCTTGGTGTGTCAGGCTTCAAAATGCACACAGAAACCACTTTAAGGAAGCATGAATTATGCATGAGGCACTCAGAAGTTGCTCAGGGCTCCCTGAGTTGAGATGTCAAAGGTGACCTGTGCATAGGATCAGTGGTGGTCTGGTGGTGCCTTCTTGCTGTGTGGCAGGGGGGTTTAGTTTCCTGGGCTGCAGGAACACGGGGAGATTGAAAGCAGACCTGCACCTCTGGCTCAGGCTGCTCAGCTCATGGAGAAAATGGTTGTACGGTGCTAAGCAGGAGCACAAATGTGGGATTAAAAGGAGTTATCATCTTTCCATACAGATGCAGACCTCTTTGTACAGCAGACTTAAGCAGTTTCAGGCAGGGGAGATTTTGAGCTGCTGTGGCACTTTTCCAGGAGCTAATAAGAACTTGAAATAGAGCCCAGGCCCTAAATGCACTTTATTTAGGCTCAGAGTGTCAGCTTTTCTTACTGCTGCGATTCAACAAGAAAAAAAGCTTATAATCTTGTTTTTGAGTTTCTAAATCTGAAACTGGATGGACTTGGAGAGCCTTTGTGTTAGTTAACAGGTAAGATGAGGGCCAAACCCTCTTCTCATTCTGGATTTACTTTGCCATCAGTGCTGATCTCCAGTACAGAGAATTTTATGCCTACTAATGAGGTGAAAACAGAGTTTGCTTCATCGTGTCCTATACAGCTTGCCTCTAAAACCTACCTGCAGAATGTGGGTATGGATGGATGATAACATTGGAAACCACAGGGGTAGCAAATTCGAGTTACTGCCCCAAAAGTCCATCGGTCAGGTTAAATAGCTTTCTTTGCCTTCAGGGGGACTTGGAGTGCATGCTCATCACACATCACAGAGCTAGAGGGATGGATGGTATCTTCAGCAGCATGGCAATTGCTTCATAAAGGAATACAGCCTTCAAGTACCATCGCTTGAGCTCCTTTAGACTTGAAGGTTGGTGGCTGTGGTGCCTGGAAAGCAGCATTGCTGAAAGCAGTGGCCTGTTAGCAAGACCAGCTACTGGTATGGTTATATCAGAACAGATTGGGCCCCATAATTTGTAACTGACACAGTCCTTCCCAGTTTCCCAGACTGAACCAGAAGGGAAAGCTTTTCACCATCTGCCCCCATTTTGACTGCCTGAAGCCCAGTAAATCATAAAGTGCGGCCAATGTTGTAAGAATTGCTCAGCTGAAGCTCCGATCCTTCCTCAGAAACATTTTAATTTACTGATTTCTAGTTGTCATGTTTGAAAATACATATTTTCATTTTGCTAGTTTTAAAACAAGGAAGAGTAAAATGGCAGTTGGCTGGCAAAGCTAACTTCTTGGGTAAACCAACAAAGAGATCAGCTTTGATGTGCTGTTGAAGGAATTAAATGATACTCACCTCCACAACTTCGTAAGTCTGTCTAAATCAACTCATCAAGTGCTTACAGTATCTCAAGACTGCTTGTCTGTAATTTATGAAACACATTATTTTACAAGTTCAGACAAAATTATCAAAGTTTAAGATACTGGCTCCCCTAATGTTATGCTGTTGATAATTAAAATCTTTCAAGTATGACTTCAACAAAGCTTTCTCCCTTCTGTCTGGTAAGACCCACTCTGCTCCACTTCATGCTACCAAATGAATGGGAGCAAGGAGCTGAGCCTGTCAGGGCCTTTTGGAGTTTTGTGAGGAGCTGAGGCATGCTTAGAAACTGGAAAAAGGAGAGAGACCAGGAACCTTTATGTGTCACTGAGAAAGAATGGGAGTTTTAGAAACAGTGTCTGTGGAACTTGAGCTGAAAAGAAGTTTTAAAAGATTGAAGATCTAGCTTCTGTTCTTAGGCATGATAGAAGTAAAGAACTAATTGAGCAATAAAGCATACTTACTGGAGTTGGCTAGTGTGTGATCACTTGTAAAGCATTACTAACAACAGGATGAGGGTTTTTTCCTCTTGCAGGAAAAAGAAATTAAGGAATATAAAATACATGGAATAATATAATAGTCATGAGCATTTGCAACATCCTTTGAAGTTTTCATTCATAAAATATTTCCACAGTTCTGGTGAGGAAGGGAAGTATAAAACCTCAGAAGTGGTAGTGAGTGGTAACTTCACTGTCCCTTGTGCACATCAGCACTGCTTCAGGTATTTTAAATCTGGTGGGGCCTTTTTTTCTTCAGTGCAGGTAAGCTGTGTCAGGCAGGGTATTCTGCTCAGTCTTAGTCTTGATAGCTCAGGATAACTCCCAAAATAAATAGTGCTCCCAATACTTTGTAAAACATGATGTGCAACCCAGATACTCATGCCCTATCATGCTAGGTGCTGTCCAGGTGAAAAACAAAATAAAACAAAACACAGTTATTAGGTTCCAGAAAACTGAAAAGAAAATCTAAATAAATTTGATCAATGGATGTGTTTGCAACTGTTCTCAAATAACGACTGTGATCTGTAAGACTAAGCACTTTGCTCAGCACTAAGTAGCTGTAGAACTGGATTTTAAGGAAAGACTGAAGGAAACCAAATTGCTCAACTGCCACAAATATCCTACTCTGTTCCTGTGAGAGAACATAAACCAACAACTAATATATATATATATATATAAATTTATTAACTGTTGGAAGAATTATTTCTATCAGTATTTCCCTGTAAAACTGAAGTGACTTAATTCCCAAACTTTCTTCCAGAAAAAGGCATTTTTTCAGGCTGCTGGAAGTTGGCCACTAAATGTGTCTGTAACACATTAGGCACTGTTTTTCAAAACACCTTGTGGACTGCTAATTGGGGTTTGCATAATACCACAAAATTGCAGGCATTCCTTTGAAATAAGGAGGAATGAAATGCTCTTCTGGGGTAAAAGAAAAAGAAAATTTTTATTTTTAACAAAAATCCCTAACAAAAATCTTTTATTTGGCTGTGTTATCATTACTATTAGATTTTTGGGTTGGGTTTTTTTCCTGAAGAAATTAGAATTATTTGAGGAAAAGTTTCTAAGCAGTTTTGAGTTGCACAAGTTAAGGGGGCCTTGTACATACAGTACTACTGTTCAGGCCAAGAGGTAAACAATTATGAAATGCCTTTGAAATGCAGGGTTGGTGAAACTTTTCAAGGTTATATATTTTGTCACTGAGCACAACATTAAGTTGTTGGGAGCAGGAAGGAGTGATTCTTATGAACAGATGTCCAAATGAAAAAAAAAAGTTATGAAAATTAATAGCTCAGGGTCCAAATTCTTAGTTATAGCACCCTGTTGTATATCTGACTTATCCTATAGGGACTGGGGCAGGATTAAAAAAATTAATAATTCCAGAAATACATTTGCTTGGTCAAAATTCAGACTTATTCTCTTTTGTGGCTGGTGAGTTCCTATGCATTTCAGGCCTGCCTGTCCTGCAGATCTAGGACTAGACTGGGTTTGGGCCTGAAGATGTTTTTAGGGTGCAGTGGGATTAAACCAGGACTGGCACAGAAAAGCATTGGGCTGCATTTTCATATCATTTCCAACTGTTGGTCACTCTGAGCTGTGAATACTTTTCATGGAAATCAGTTTTCAAAATGTCAGTCCAAGCAATTTTATTTTGGTTGGTTCCTGAGTGTCCAACAGTTTACAGTGACTGGGATGTGAGTGGCAGCTCTTAGGGAGAAAAAGCTGGAGCAAGCCAGTTGCAGAGCATCACCAAAGAATTGCTGGGTGCATGAGAGAGCCAGTCCTACCCAATTAACTCTCATTTCTGTCCTGAAATTTCTGAAAGTGCAGTTGTAGCCTCTCATCATGCTCTGACTGATATACCCAACCTGAAAGCATGAGCTATTTCCAAATCTGTTTCACCTCATTGCATGATTCTCTGTTTAATGAAATACAGCAAAAGGAAAGCTTTTAGGCAAGCAGATGTGCTGGATGGTAATAGATTTGGAAATTTATGCTGTATTTTACCAGCACGAAGGGTCTCTTATGGTCAGAAGCTCAGTACAGCAAATAATACAGTAGGTTGGAGAACACAGAAGTGTCAGGGAATAGAGATTTTTTTGTCTCAAGTGTCTGTTTTTACAGTACTTTTGTTTATATCTAATTAATAATTAATGCTTATATCTAAGACATATTTCAGACTTATATAAAGAATTCTCTAAATGAAAAGTAGACATCCTTCCCATTAATCAGTTACACACAAATATGAAAAGAAAATGACCTTTTGTTATATTTGAAGCACAGGAGGATGCAGCAAGGGCAGATTATAAGGGCTTTGCACAGCAGTATCTGGTATGAAATAAAGAGCTTTTGACAGGAAGATTACTAAAATTGAAATCATGAAGAGAGAAAAGCTGTTGCTAAGTGGTAAGCATGAATTTGCTTTATATACCCACCATTTTCCTTCTGCTTAAACTGAGGTACATTCCAGGTTCTTGGAGATTTCGGTCATTCCATACCTGCAGAGTAGACCCAGGCTTACGCAGCCTGATGGGGGGGAGCAGCTCTCTGCCTTCTCATGTGCTGCCAGTGCTGGGGTGCAGAACTTGTTCCCTCAAATGGCTGGAAGATCTAAGTAGATTGCAGAATTACTGAGCACCCAGGGCTCAATACATCTCCGATTACAGAGTGTCCAGTGCTATGTATTTTTAGCTTTCTCCAAACTCTCTTGAAAAGACAGGTCGGTGAATGAAGGAAAATCAGGAGGGCAGAGGCTGAAAAACAGCCTGATGAGGAAAAAAAATTCCTTCAAGGCAAGGTTTTGTCACTGACCTGTGAACTTCAGAAAATAAAGATGAGTGGTCATAGGTATCTACTAAGTGTAGAATTTGCTTTAGATGAAAAACAAGAACAGGAAGAGTGAAAAAAATCTCTCTAAAAGAGCACAGCATGTACCAGTCTGTCTTTGCAGCACTGATGAGAATATCATCTTCTCCATAGAGGTCTTGAGAGTGTGAAGGTGAGAATCACAGAAAATAGTCACGTAACAACTTAAGCTTTCCTCTGCTGTGGTTCTGACTTATTTCTCTCATCCTGATTCTATAAAGAATGAAACATGTAATAAAGAAACATAGGAGTTAAAAGACTTCTGTTCATTTGCTTACTATTTCCGTAACACTTTACTCAGAATTACAAATAGCAGAGATGTTAGTGATTGTAATATAACTGGAGCTAATATGTCAGTATGTCAACATTTTTTAAAATCTCCCATTTCTGCTGCAGAGTTTCAGAAAAATCTAGAAAAGCAGAGGAATGGAATTGCTTGCTGTTACAAGTGGTGCCTATGCAAAACTTGTATTGAAATGCAGTTTCCTGTTGCAGGCGTGCCTGTGGCTCAGATATATTCTGTTTTAGCATCACTTTTTTTAGACCCATTTCTTAGAAACTGCAGGCCAGAACCCCAGAAAACAGATAAACTACACACTGAGAACATTGTCTTCTGAGACACAGAAGAAAGTTTTCTTTGCCTTTTGATTTTTCTAGTGCTTTAATTGTTTCCCCTAGACTTTATGGTTTTGGCCCACACAAGTTGAAATGTATGCTAACAGAAAAGCCTGCAAAGAAGTCTTATCAATATTATTTTGAGGACATGACAGTTGTGAATAATGAAAGGGCTGTTGAAGTGATCCTTGGTTGGATTTGGGCCAAAATAAGTGGTCTGCCTTAGCAGTCTTCCTTATGTATATGGGATAATCATAGATACAGATGTACTTCTGTGTGCTTTTAGAGAAATGTCTTAAAGTAATTTAGCTCCTGACCTGAAGATGGTTTGTTTAATTTTAACATAGTCCATTAAAGTTCCATACTGAAAAACTGTTGGAAACTGAACAAAAATACTGCAAGATGGACTATTTTCTCAGTATTTCAAATCCAGCCAAAATGTG
Organism: Heliangelus exortis; assembly: GCF_036169615.1. Lineage (NCBI taxonomy): Eukaryota > Metazoa > Chordata > Aves > Apodiformes > Trochilidae > Heliangelus > Heliangelus exortis. The sequence continues at coordinate 57,853,955 of NC_092424.1, read as the reverse complement.
ATTTAACTTTCTTTCTGACTTTTTGAGACCAAAAACATTGTCTTTCCATTAGCCTAAAGACAAGATATAAAGGCAAAACCACATCTCCAGCAATGGAAGCTGTTCATTCTAGCATTAATCCTATTAAGCATGCAGAATTTCATCTCCTTCTAAAAATGCACTGAACATCATCTAGGTGATCATAGTGTTCCTCACTTTGCTGCAAACTCTCATTTTGACTCAAATTGCATTTTCCACAGACATAAGTTTCAAAGATCCTTTTTTTCTCCCCATTTTCTCTCGTTCCATATAGCTGCTGTGTGGTTATGGTGAAGTAGGAGCTAGATGCTTCACAGGAATTGTGATTTTTTACATTTACATTGTGGGACTGAATTTGGAAAGACAACAGTATCCTTAAATTAGTCAGTAGATTCAGGTAGCAAAGATTTATAGATTTAGGCAAGCTGTCAAGAGATGTTTTCATGTCCTGCAGTGAGTTTGTACAGTCTGAAAGCATCTTATATACTGCTATTCAAGAATGCTTCAGAAGGTAGCTAGCAAGCTGGGGTAAGCTATAAGTTAGTAAATAATCAGATACGAGAACCATACCAAGTAGCTCAATGAATTTGACCACAATTATTATGTAATTACTGTGGTAATGACTGGTTTCTGAGTTTTGACTTAACAAACCATGGTTGTGTACTGTTGTTAGTTGGTTGCTTGGGGTTGAGTTTCATTAGTCAAGTTTAAACATGGCTTGCTATGAAAAGCAAAATGTCATGGTTTTCTTGAATTAAGACTGAGCATATACGAATTTACAACAAGAAGGTACAGTGAAAGCTGAAGGCTTTTTGGGCGATATCCAGAATAAAGGTTTTTGCTGAAAACCTACTTTTTTGCTCTTTTTTTTGTTTGTTTTCTTTCCTTGGTGTACTGTTTAATGAATAGCCTTGAAATCCAATTAGTTTTGTGTCAGATAACATTTGAAAATACTTCGTCGCATCCCTACCACAGAAAAGTAGGTTGAATCTAGCAGGATTTTACACATTATTCTAAACTACCCGCTACATCTACTATAGTTATTGCATTTCTATACAGCTTGTCTTGGAGTTGTTCTTCTGGAGAATTAATTGGTCCAGCTCCAAGATGCTTCAAAGTACTGAAACTGTGTGTGCAAGTTCCTGCTGTTTCTAAATTCCTGCTGTACCCAGTGGAGATCGAGTAAGGTGAATCCTTCTCTATGGATTGCTGACCTATGGCTTTGACTGTAATGGGAGCTGAGACCTGTAGGTCACATGCAAATGTTTCCATTTAAGTATTTGAAGTAGGGAAATAAGTTTCTCTCAACATTTATGTTGTGCTACAATCCAGTGAGGTGAGTTTGTGATAAGCTGATCTAAAGTCAGCTCAAGGTTTCTCAGTGGAGAGAGCACAATTAGGTTGGCCACTGCAGGAAAAAGGACACAGGAATGTGTATTTTGTCCTTACCTTTAATGGCATTAGAGGTCAGTATTTCAGCTGCTAGACACAGAAGGCTGAGAAGTGCTGCCATGCAGCCATGCAGAGGCATGGAAGCTCTGAGAGAAGCAGATTGGGATATAGAGAAACAGTCTGGGAACGCTCAGAGGGATGTAAGGGCTGTGTGAGGAAGGATCTCTATTCTCCAAATTGATCTCCCCATAGATTTTATTGAAAGGCTGTGAATGGTCCTTCAAGGTCTCATCTCAGTGGCAGTATGAGGTGGGAATCAGATGCAAAAGTCCACTCTTTTCCCAAAGCTGCCTTTATTTTGTACGTTGCCAGGGTAGGCAGCCAGGAGTATTCTCGTACCCACAGGCACAACACACATGACAAGCCTGGTCTTTAGCCTACACCAGCAGCTCCATCAGCATAAACAAACCAGGCAGAAGGAAAGGAAGTACAGCTCTTGCTGCTTACCCCAGTTCCTTCTCATTTCAGCTGCAGGGAAAGGAAAAAGCTGCAGGGAAAAGTCTTTCTCCTCAGTCTCTGAGGAGAAGGTGATGCACCTGGACCCAGCCCTCAGAGGGACCCAACACACCATACAGCTGCTTTGCCTGGATGGACCTTAAATAGCTTGCCCCACTTCTGCCTGAAAGTTTATGAAGTTTTTAAGAATTTTTTCCCTAAATAATTTTGGGAAAGTCCACAGGATCTGGAGAATTGCTGTTTGGCAAGTGCTCATATTTCTTGACTTGTGCAACTATCCTTCCTTTGGTGTGGTGTTTAAAAAATACAAATAGACAAAAAGGAAAAGAACAAAAGAAAATGTCCTGAGTTATCTCTGTCTGTCACTTAACTTCTCATGAAGTATTCATTAGCAATTAACACATGATTTGGATCTCTCTCCAAAATACTTAATCTGTCTATCTGTTGACCACGATTTTGGACAGTTTCATGGTTCTGGATAAATGGTGTTCTCCTTCCATGTGCTAAAGCATTAAGGAAATATCTCTACTGTGTTGAAGGCTTATAGTTTTGAATTTTTGTGGTTGGGAGGGGCTCTTGTTTTGTTCTAGTCTGTAATAAAATATAGCTTCAAACAGTTCTAACCTCCAGCTTTTCTCTTGGTCCTCCCTCCTCAGCACAGAATAGCGTCACAGTATTCTTTCCTCTTTCTTTGATTGTTAGAGGCAAACATTGTTTGTAGTCTGAAGTTTCTGAGAACTGTTTATTTTCTTTGAAAAGTTCCTACTTGAGAGGTTTTTTTGTCTTTTTTCCAAGGAGGATGTGCTACTCTTCATAGGTTGTTATGGACATCATGGAGAGTTAGGAGTGAATTGCTGTGTTCAGTCACTTCGTGGCCAGTGGTGGCTGCAGCTGCTCCCTTTTAGTCCCCTCTGCATGATTCTGTCATGATCTGGCATGCAGTCCCCAGGAATATCAGAGACCATCACCCTCTGTGCCAGCAGAGCCCTCAACACTCCCTACTAATCTCCCTAAGAAATTCACCCTGTAGTGTAAATGGTAGGAGTTGGTTTATGGCATGGAGACTTGGCTACAGGGAAGTGAACACAAACCAACTTATTCTTAATTACTTTTTAAAAGAAAGCAGATTTCCTCCGTAGTGATAATCAATGGGACTTCTGTTTGGAAGAAAGATGGATTATTCAAAATGAAATCAAATCTGCCCTGGGCAGGTTTCCAAGGGATCTTGCTCCTTTTTAAGTTCAATTATGCTTTTATAAGTAGTTCCTGAATGGTGTTTAGTAAGTGTAAATTAAAGAGCCTTTTACAAGTTTCCATACTGTCCAGTTTCCATATCTAAATGGCATTACAAATCACTGTCACATGCATTTATTTCAAAATCTTAATCTTCCCAATTAATGTCAGTGCTGTCTTTGGCTAAGCTTGTCAAGAAGAAATGCAGGACATAACCTGGGTATCTAGCATAGGCAAAGACACTCCTAACAAATCTGTTGGAACCACCACCATAACAAGCCCCATCAGTCGCACCCACCGAGAAACTGTACTTGCAGCCTGGATTGTTGTAGCTACCATGTTCAGCTCTCCTGTAGTCTAGAACAGCCACTTGGTGAGAGGGGGGTCAGCCAGGGCATTTTAGCTCCATGCTGCTCTGCCAGCTTACCATGTCATGGACCAGCAGGACTGGTGTGCAAGGCAGCCTGCTTTTCTGGTGTCTGCACCTGGAAATTGGAGGCAACTCATGGCCTGTTCTCTCTCTGTAACAACATACAGCCAGTTTTGGCATGTGATCCTCAGGAGTGCCTTTTGTGAAAGTAAACTTTTGGGGTTTTAAATTGGAAAACATCACTTCACTGACTTACCAAGTGGAGTGACAGATTGTTCCACCCTTTCCTGTGCTAGTGTCAGATAAGAAAACTGAATTCTTCACTCCTCATGTTGTTACCTTGGATGCAAAAAGAAATACAAAGTCTTCATAGCTAGAACTGATTAATTTCAATTCTGTAATGACAAGATATTTCTAAATTACTGTCTCAAGTACTCTAAGTTGTTTTTTTTTCTTGTTTTTTTTTTTTTTCTCTTTAGCAGTCTCCTCTGTTAGAAGGTGTTTACACTAGGTACTCTTTAAAAGTAGAATTTCTAAAAGGACTCACAGAAGGAAAACAGGGAAATTATCTTGACATTCAGTGACAGCTGTACTATCATGTAAATCATTACTAATGGAGAACAATTATGGAGGCTCTGAGTCGACTGTAATAGATTTTTCACACAAAGGAGGAAGGATGTTGGACCTACTACAGGGCTGTGAAGAAGTAATTGCCTATCATCTTTTGTACCTAACAAATGAGATATTTTTAAAGATGTCACGCTAGCCGTGACATGCTCAAGAACATCATGTTCTAGGCAGTGGGGTGTTTTGCTTGCATTTACATCTTTTAGAGCAGTCATCAGTAACGCAGCATTTTGGTCCCTCCTACATATTTTGGGTGTGCATGTGCATTACCATTTTCATTTTGCACGGCTGTTCAGTAATCTGTTACTTGGGTACCCTGCAGTTATTTAGGATCTGTGCTATGTGCACTGGCTGCTGCCTCTTGTCCTGCCTCAGCCAGCACATGAGTTCTTTCTCAAAATGACTCCTGCTTAGCAATGTCACCTCCTCAGGACTAGTACCTCCCTCAGAGGAAAGACATCCTACTCCTACAGTGGTATTTATACTGATGTCTGAGAAGGTTTAATGAAATTAAGTAACTTGAGGGTAAGAACTCTAGTGAGATAGAATTATCCATAGCTTATGAAGATGGAGTAGATGCTGTTTGAATGCTCCCTTGTTTCAAGGACATAACGCAATTTGCTTCTGGTCTATTCTATTAATTTTCATCTGATTTCTCAGTTCTCTATATAAGCACTTAGTTATGAGTGGTTTTTAGTTAATGCCACTTGTCTCCTACCTTTGCCTTACAGATTGGGAAGAATTACTGTAGGGCAGTGTGCATTGACCTGGTAGATGGAAAGCTCAATCCCACCTGCAATTAGACTCACCTTTTATTGCATCCAAGTGGAAAAAGAAAGTGACACTAGGACGTGGGACTTATTCTGCCCATTTGTGGACCAAAGCCCAGAATCAGGAGCTGCACTGGGCTGCATTTAGGAGAATCCCAAAATTCTGGTCCAGCCTTGCACCTTGCTTTGTATGTTGTAGTGAATTTTTGTGTTGTGGAAACTCAGAGCTGTGTTGTAGCATCATTTAGTGACTTGAGTATAAATACATGACCTTTTCAATTTCAACATTTTTTTGCTTAAAAACAAGTCACGTTTGGAGATCATGCTGGTTTTCATTTATTCATTTGTTGCAATCATTTGGGCACATTACTTACTTGCCTGTTGTAGAGATGACAGGTACTAAAAACCTGAGGTGTCACCCTGTTCTCCACCTTTGTCCTGGAGTGCAGAAGTCTCTCTGAAACAGCAACATCTCAGCTTAAACTAAATCATGTAATTAATAGTTAGGTATTTTTCAGATGTTTGATCTGAAAGAGTGTGGAATTGATAGTTTAAAAACCTTGGGTTCTCAGAAGTCCGTTTCCATTTCCAGCATCAGTTTCCCATCTGTGAAATGGATTTTATATCTTACAGCTTTTATTTTAGATTTTAGATTTTATAGAGAACAAACTGAGCCTAGATTGCACTCATGCCTTGTTTGCATTAACTGGAAGAGGCTGGTTTTCTTCCTGTTTTTTGGACTGGCCAGGATCCATTTTACCATTTGTAGAAACCTTTGGGAAAGAAAGCAACCCCTAATAAGACCAGTTGGAAAAGCTGCATATTTTGTGATCCTAATCACTAGTCACATAAAAAATTTTTGGTGTCTCTTGTAGACATAACTGGGTCGGGGCATGTGTATTTTCTTTCAGTTTATCGTCAAACATCTGTTTTCCCAGTGAAATAAAGTGTAAACAAGGGAGTGAGAGGACAGTTTATTTTTCTGATTTCAATCTTTTGTCAAACTCTTTCATCTTAGAACTGCACTGTAAAATAAAGTTTTGGGAAGGAAGCATGGTCCTGAAATACTTGCAGTATTTAAATCTTTGTTTCCCTTGATAAAAAAATTAACACTGAAACTATTTTGGCTACTTCACCAATTCACTGCTGTGGGAAACACCAGAGCTTAAAAATTTCCAAAATATGTTTAAATATATATATAAAAATAAATATGTATTTTAAATGTGTGTAAATATATATTTATATTTCACTTTTCTTTGTGCTTTTCTTCCTGTTGGAGGACTGTTTAGGCACCTGGCTGTGCAAATATAAATTTGATTAATTCATGGACAGCTTTGCCACTTGCTGTTTTACCAGCATAGCCTTTAGAGAAGCCCTGGACCATTTTGTGCATGATTATTTTGTCGTTAGAATAAGTTAATGTGTGAAATTTATCCTGTAGTTTAAAAAACAAACCAAATGAAAAACCACAACAACAACAAAATGAAACAAAACACAGACAAGGCTTTACTCCTGAGCAAAATTGCTCTGTAAATGTTTCCATTGGTGATGTTCACTCATTGCTGTGCTGATGCCAAGTGATAACTGGGAAACTGATGTGACTGAGAGAACCAAATTTGTACTGGACTGGGTTTTGTTCCTTTCCAGATGGATCTGTTTTCGTCATGGCTGAAGCACAAATATTTGCAGCAGTAAAACACTGGAGGCAGTTCAAGGGCAGGAACTTTCAGATGGCATAGAGGAGAGATGACTTGGCCCAGATGAGCAAAATACATGGTATTTCAGTACTGTTCTCTCTAGCTGCTTGAATTTTCTTTGACATTTGCCCTGTGATGAGACTAGTGTAGTCATCTTTACTAGTCTTGCTATCAGATAAATCACATGTTTTATCTGTTTCAGGAGTTTAAAGAATATATTTTTATCTGTGGGATTTAAAAAAAAAATAATGAAGAGTTGTATGCTCTGAAGCAATTGCATTCTAAAAATCATTTAATGCATAGGAAACTTCACAGTTCAAAGCATGGTGTAATGTCTTACTGATAGCATGTTGTCTGAAAGATGCCAAATGCCCAAGTGGAACCTGAGAATGTTTTATCTTTCAAAGTCTTACGAATTGCTGGTGCAATTCTGCCTCACTGTATAGCTTCAGTTATGAAGTATTGATGTGGTGTCTTGCAGCTGAGATGGGGGAGCAGGAGAAGGCACTTAGCTCACAAGATTGGAATTATTTCTGCAAACATATGGAGTGAATTTTGGTAGTTGTTGTGGCTAAGGAAACTGTTGCTCAAAACTTTGTCCCACTGGTGAGGGGTTGCTCTTTAGACACCTCTAGGTGAGAAATATCTGGGAACCAAGATGCGTGCACCCTATACAGCAAGATTTTTCATGTGCCTCTGCATTTTGAGGAGTGCATGCAAGAGGCTGTGGGAAAGTACTACAAAATCAAAACATAAATAAAATCTGAGCAATTAGAGAGTAACAGGGGCTTAGATTTGGAAAACCATCACCCACCCACCTGCACTTTGATGAAGGCCTGACACCTTACGGAGCCAAAAATAAATGTTCCTTGGCTCAGAAAACGTGTGGCTAAATTGTGGTGTGAAATGTGACCCCAAAACTAGCAATTACAGAACTTCAAGTAAGTTCTTGTAGACGAGAAGATAAGGTTTAGTAACAGCCATATTCTTGTCAGGAATTTGGCAGCCTAACTGTTCAATGGCTCTTAGCAGAGGTTAACACTTAAGCAAGATTTCTTGTAGGATTTCTGGCCTGTCCCATTCCTCATGCAGCTGGATCAATATTAAAGTGGCATTTTTAAGTACTGCCTGAACCCGGATGTTGTTTTGCTTCCTGCCAAAGCAAAGATGAAAAATAAATTGACATTGCTGCCAGAGATAGTCTCAATAGGTTAATCTCAGAAATGAACTCTCTCAAAATCTTCAGCGGAAATGAGATTTGGTGGGATTAAATGTGATGTAGAAAGAATGATTAGTGGGGCCAGTGACCTGGAGAATGCAGATAAACATTGAGAGCAGAACTCTATGGGGGATATACAGGTCCATGAAAGAAAACAGTAACTTCAAAATCTCCCGAGGTGGAGCAGGAAGACCCTGTTAATGTTAAAAGCAAGACATTTTTTTCCTTTCCAGAAACAGGAACGGCTGCGGTAGGAAATAATTGCACAGAGCTGCCTGCAACTCTGCCACCCCTTACTCTCGAGCAAGCCCAGAGTCATGCGTGGCATGGGGTTAAATCCACAGAAGTGCATGGGTGGAAGGGACTTTCACAGGTCTCCAGTCCAACGTGCTCATCCAAGCCAGCTCAGAATGTCAGGGCTTTTTCCATCCAGGTCTTAGGAATCTCCAAGGATGGACACTGCACAGCCTTAGTGGGGAACCTCTCCTTGAATTCAAGAAAATTCAAGAGCAAAAAATCTTCTGACTTGTGTGAGAGGGTGTGTTTGAGTTGTTGCCCCAGGCTACTTTAGTTAAAAGTAGTTTCTGGCCAGTACAGTGCTGGTTTCTCAGAGTATGTGCCCAAAACCATCTGAAAAGGAGATCACTGCTTGGGTGAGGAGAGGTTAAACACCTTTGTCACCAAGCCAGGCTGAATTTCCACGTGCTGGGAAAAAAAAAAGAAAAGAGGAAGGGATCAGGAGGTTGGGATGTATGACTGAGTGGTTAAGAAAAGTGGGAGCTGGCTGGATCTTCCTTGCTACAGAACATTTTAAGGAGAAAACATAATGAAGAGGTAGAAGATGAGGACTTCTGAAAGAGACTGGAAAAGTAACCTGGGTGATGATTCCCTCTCACATCACAGAAATTAAGGCAGTTTTCTACTAGAGTTGGTGATATTCAAGAGGTTTATAAAAGCATTGGCAACATTTGTTTACTGAGAAGGGGAATTTATGTCCTGAAGACAAAGGGAATAGAAGGGTAGAGGCTTAGTAAATTACGGTGGAAAAGATCAGCCAACAAAAATTATTTCAGTAGCTGTTAAAATGATTAAAAGCCTTTTTTTATGTGAAGCAAAGACAGATGTATTATTGTGCCATTATAAGGTATGCTTTTATGGAACAGTCTGAAGGAGGTATTTGAGAACATGAGGACTGCTGCTTTCCCCCAGGTGTTGGGGGAAATATTTCCTGAGCTGGCTGTGCTGGGGGAAATGGCAGTAGACAGGTTACAAGTCTAGCCCTTGATCAATCAAGATGACTGATAGCTACACAAAGCAGCATACAGAAAAGTTAGCAAACTCATTGCAAGGCTTGTTTTAATCACTGCATTTAAGGAGTAGAAGCTCCTTCCCAGCTCCTAGAAGGCTGTAAAGGTATTTGCAATGCATTTGAAGCAAATAAATGAAGAGACTGCTTGTCATCTATGGGTATTTCATTCGTGTGAATTGACTAGTTCTTGCTGGTATTTACAGACTAGTAACATGTTAGGTACATATACCTGGAGCAACATGGATTGATGATGGGGGGACAAATTTCACTTAATACTAGAAAAGTTATACGATGTATAAAATAACAAGTAGGGATTATCTAGGGGTCTCTTGGCAAAGAAAATGCCCCTGAGCAAGTAGAGGTGATATATAGAAACACTATATTTAGAAAAATGTGGCTTTGGAGGTAAGGTGAGAATTTGCATTTCTGCTGTGAGTCAGGGGTTTTAGGATTTTGATTTAAGGAATGTCTTTAAGCTGGTTAATAACATGGTAGGAGCCTCCAGAGTGTTCAGCTGCAGTGAAACATCCATCTGTAGCAGTTAGGCAGAAACCTCCAAATTAAAGGGTCACTCACAGATGGAGTGGATGCTTACCAGGCAGGTGATGTATGGCTGCTTATACAAACCAGCTTTTCCTCTTAAAAGCAATAGAATAGCAAACACATCTCAATGGCCATCTTTGAGTATAAAATGATGATAAATTTGAACTGTTAAGTGCCCGCTGTTTTGAAAAAAAAAATTACACTGGGAGGAGAAATCCCCTCAGGTTCAATAAGTGGCATAAGAATTCATACATGTGATAGCAAAACACAAGATCTTACTGCAACTTTATTGTACTCTAGGAAATAAGAAAGCCTTTGAAGAATGGGTAGAGATGAAGCATTTTCAGATGTGCAGAATAGCTTTCAGTAAAATGAATATTTTTCTACCACCTGTCCTATTTATTACTTCTGTTAAGATCAGAGAATAAAGATTGTTAGAGAATTTCTTCTCAGAATCTATCAAACATGTAAGCCCATTTTGGTGAGGGAAAATATCCTGCAAGGAGTAGAATATGAAGCCTTCTGAAGATATTTGAGTATGCCTTATGGTGTTGGAGAGGCTTTTGAGTATGTTTATTTCTACAGTATATAATGTTAATATTTATTAAAAATTTCTCATAGCACTGTCCTCCACCATTGATTAGATGACAGAATTTCATGAGAACTAAAATCTATTTGATTTCAACAGAGAACACAGAGAGACTTAGCATGTAAAATCCTGGAGAAAAAAAAAAAAAAAAAAAAAAACAAGGAAAGAAGTTTGAACTTAGCAGTGGGGAAAGATGTAGAATAGTTACCTCCCCCCACTCTCTCAACCCTCTCCTAAATGTAGTGTAAAGAAAACATTTGTACTCTGTGGCTGCTATTTCTCCATGTTGATGCACATTTTCTGATGGTGGTTAGCAGTGCTTAGCAGTGCTAAGGAGAGGTTGTTGGCAAAGTTGCTTCTTTGTTCAGTGCCTTGCAGCTGTAGAAAAAACTCACATAACAGCCTCTGGTTTAGCTACCTATGCTTTTCTCTGAGAAGCTCATTTTATAGAGAAAGAAAATCCAATATCCTACCTTTCGTAACTGCTAGGTAAGGTGGTGCTCAAAGTCACTTCCTACCCTACTAAACCCCACAATTTACTAAAACGTAGTTCCATTTCTCCATCACATATCTCAACTGTTTAGACCAGTTTTAAAAAAATGGAGGGAGATCCATATCTGAAGGACAAATATACTCTAGCCAGAATCTTCTGACTTCCAGTAGGTATTAGTGTATAATATAGTGGTTTTTCCTTTGTATGTGTTAGTACCTTCAGGATGGATGCAAGGCTTAACTTCTTTCATATGTTTCATTTTAGACATCAAATATTAACCTCAATTTCTTGCAGTTTCTGTCTCTTGCATCGCAGGTTTTTACCAGACTAGGAAAAAAAATTAGCAAGTTAATTTTGGACCCATGTTTTGAAAAGTGTGTTGGTCTTTGCTGAATTGTCCTTGCAGCCTGACATGACTGCCCTAGGAGTGCAGGGTGTCACTGCTTGTTTTCAGGGGACAGAGTTCTGCAGCTGCTGGAGCGAGGTCTTGAATATATGTGATTTTTTTCAAATTGCTATTTCCAAACCAGTTTCTGATCTGAAGTGTTAAGACTCCTTAGTAATATGCAAGCAGAATACTGTGTCTTTGTAATTATGATGGGACCCTTTTTGCCTGAGGTTGTTTACACCCTCCACAATGTCTTTTGTTCTTTCACTGACCCCAGTGGTTCCTGCAGCATCCGCTGACTGCAGCATCTGAATGCAGATGCTCAGTTTCTGAGAAAGAAAGATTTTGAAATAGTGACTTCTTCCTCTCCCACAGGGGCTGCTCCTCCCATGGAAGCCTCAGAGCAACCTGTCTGTTTCTTCTTTTTACTTCCAGCACAGCCACAGACCAATACGTTTAGTTTTCCATGAGCTCCAGTGATGATAACTGTTATTGAGATAGGAAAACGGGGTCACAGGGAAGATCAGCACAGGGAAGGTGACTGGGTCAGCTCCAGAACTCCATTCCAGTTTCCACAGAGTTGAAAACTTTTTCCCCCTTTACATACAAATGGAAAGTCAGCTTAGGAAAATGGGATTTGTCTTTTCAGATAACAAAGCAGGACAGGCTGTTCAGCTACCTTGTGGGGAATAACCACTTGTGGCTACTTCCATGAGCCTTTGTACATGACATCTCTCTGCCCAGCAGCCATCTCAGTCCAGGGCTGCTGAGGCAGCAGATGGCCAGCAGATCTCAGGGCAACCCCAGGAGCCAACACAGAGACTGAATGCACCAGTACTTAATACCTGAGATCTAGGAAAAACTGTTCTTCCTAGAAAAAAGTTTTGTTTCTCTAGGGAAAAAACAAACAAACAAACAAACAAAAAAACAAAAAAACAAACAAACAAAAAAACCCAAAATATTTGCTGAGCTTTATTTCAGAAAAACAGAGAACAGTCTTGTACTGAAACAGCAAACCTGAAGTATGAGCTTACAGCTGTAGTATACTAGTAAGACAGTGCTGGTAGAAGTTGGGGTTTTTTTCTGTATAATGGATGTGCTGTTATGGATCCTGTTGTATTCTGGAGAGAGAATTACTCAGCCATTAGGTTTTGGGGTGGAATAAAACAGGAAGCTTACTTTAAGGTCAACTGTTATATGAATTCTTCAATAGGATTTTGGGCATGCTTCTGTCTGCCGGTAGAATTTTAATCAATGTTTTTTCTCGGTATAGTTGATGCAGAATCTATGATTGAATATTCATGAATGCAGTCTACATTACCTTGCTACACTTGTGTGAGAACTGACAAAGTACAGTGTTTTTCCCAGTGATATAGCTCTGGTATTAGAGCCTGGTCCAAAACATTAGTCAGCTTTACAACTATAGACAGAATTTTATGAAATTCTTCAGTAGTGTGATAATGATGAGCTGATTCTTACAAATCCTTACAGACTTTCTCTTCAGTGTGACATCAAATTAAAATTTTACTTTTTTAAAATGTTCAAGTGTTAAAGTATTTGACTGAGTTGGTGAGACCTAGGCAAGTATTTGTGGAGGGAAGGTTCATGTGAGTTTTCTAGTGAACAGAAATCACTGTAAAAATTTGAAAATCTACTTTGCAAAACCTTTGCACTATATATCATTTGTTCAGTAGGACCCTACTAGTTAAGACTGTTTTTCATAGAGTTCTTGATTTTTTTTTGGTAACTAGTAGCTACTGAATGTACCGTGAAGGTGGAGTCTAGGAAAAATACAAGTTTTTTCTGGCTGTCACTTGAAGATATACTTTGTTTATTACAGCTCATCTGTTTTGAAGACAAATACAATATTATTACTGCTTCTTCTGTGCTATATCTTGCAATTCCCAGAACAGAAAAACCCAAAAAGAAAAGAAAAAAAAATCTCAGCTTACTATGAATTGCACAAGAGCATGATGAGTCGAGAAATACTTTTTATATGCCTTCACATGCACATGCCAAAAAAGTCTCTGCCAGAGCTATTCCCTATTGGAATTTACAGGGGTTTGTGAAGAGCAAATACTGCAGCTCTATCTTATTCTTTCTCCTTTAAAATACTATTTGAGGAAGAGCCTGAGGAACTGGATTGCTCAGAAAAAGATCTGTTCAATATCTAAGAACTCTTGGGTTGCTAAGCTGTCATGTAAAGGTAAATTTTGAGACCAAAAAAAAAAAAAATGTTGTTTGTACAGTTTATTGTTCCTTTGGGGTTTATAAAAACATCTCCAGATTTTCATGCCTCCACCCAAAAATGACTGTTTCTGTGTTTTATTAAAAGTTTTAGATTGCAGTTTCCTCTTGTTTCTGAAAGATTTTAGCAGTTACTTGAATTCCCTAAGAACATGTTAAAACACAAGAGACAAAAGCCTCAGCTTCTGTTTTCAGCCCTAGTGGAGAAAAGCAGTGTTTCAGCCTGCACTGCCAGTGAGATAAGTTGGCATTTCTCATGTAAATTTGTTTGAAATATTAGTAGTATTTTTGTTGCTGGATTGGTTTTACTGTTTTTCAATATTTAAAAAAAAACAACAAACCAACAACAAGAACACAGCAAACAACAACAGTGAGAAAACATGCAGGGGTTTTAATTAATTCAGATGAAAAGTAATGTAGATAGCACAATTAAATAAAACCACTAGTGTCAGGAAGACATTAGATAGGGAGTTCTTAAGGGGTATCTTAGCCTCTGGAAGGGATGTGATGCCACGGTGCTCCAGACCACTGGTGTCCCCCAGAAGCCCAAACCAGGACAACTCCCTTGGGCAGGGGGAGCTGCCCAGTAGCATTCTTGGCACCGACACGGTAGATAAAGCTTTGGCAAAGTTTACACCAGCAACAGGCCCAAATTGCAGACCTGGCTTCTAGGTGTAGCTCCAACCCAGTTGTTCGTGAATGTCGACTTCTTGGTTCGGCCAGTTAGCAGATTAATTAGTAGAATGATTTTTACAATGTTTGTTTGTGGTTCTGTCCATTCGTGGTGGTTTTGGAAGATAATAAACACATATTGAAGCAAAGGTTAAGGAGCAGAAAACCAGACTTTTTTCCTGCTTGTGGAAGTATGTACTGCTCTCTCCTGCTGTGCACATCCTCCTCCATGAGAGGCAAATCGTGATCATTTCTGTTTCCAGGGTAGGACAGGGTTTCCCTCCCCCCAAGAGGACATTTCCTCCCAAGGGTTGTGTACGGTGCAGGAGACCCCGTGTGACACTGCTATTCACAGCTTCAGTGTCAAAGTGAAATCAAACCTAGGTGTACATCATTATGGGATGAGAGAAGCAGATGGTGATGTAAGGCGTCATTGAAAGAGGCTCTGGTTACAGTGAGCTACGTTTAATCCTGCTTATCTTGCTAATTGCTCTTCCTTTCAGATATTAAGGTTTTGAAGTCTCTGGATCAAGGAGCTGGGCTAGAAACTCATAGTCACCCAAACCAGCTGGGCAGAGGATGCCTGGCAGCAGCTTGCACACGTGATGGGCTCAGTCAAGTCAGAGTTGCCAGCACATCTGCTGGGGAGGAAGCCCAGGTGGCAGCTGCTCCTGCCATTGCTCAGCCACCTCAGCAGAAGGGAAACACGAAGCCAGGTTCTGGGGAAATAGCAATCTTTGCCAATGGCAAGCACTTAATTAGATTTGTTTATCAACAGTTTTGTAATTACAGAAATATGTAGCTAATTATTTTTCTTTCAGCCAGCTCATGCTTGCCTCTCTCAAGAATGTGTAAGGAATGGAGAAGGTAAACTGCTATTTAATTGTTCTTTAGAGAGTAAATATTTCATGCAACTGAACCACAACAGAGAAGGAGGCACAGAGAGTAGGCTAGTGTCTGGGTAACATGAGATAGATCCTAAACTTTCTCTTGTGCCACTTTTTCCTAAAGTTTTCCATTTTAAATGCATAGTACATAGCAAAAGATGGTCTGAATTCGTGACCTGTGTAAGTGCAAGAGGTAGAATACTTGCTGAATTCTAGCCAGGTTAGGGTTCTGTATGTGGTGGCTTGGGGGCTTTTTGGTTGTTGTTTTGGGTTTTTTAGATCAAATCAATTGTTTGAAAAATAACAATGTAAAAAACAGGAAGGGAAAAGCATTTTTCCAAACAGTAGAATTGTCAAGCTCTGGTTCCACTTTATGCAGTTTTATTTCTGTGCCTTGCATAAAAATGAAGAAGGTTCGAATCCAAATAGTTATTATCCACATAAGCTTTTCTATTTCAAAATGGAAAAACATTACTATAAGAAAATTAGTTTTTTATCAAAATAATACATTCTGATGGAGTATTACATGATAAAATGTAGGATAGCCTAGGAAATACTCATCTTGAATGAGCAAATAATGCTCAGGTTACCAGTGCTTATTCTGGACAAGCTTCTCTTGCCTTATTGTTCAATGGCTGGGTTGTTGGGGTATTTCTACATTCTGTGGAGAAACTAAATGAAATTTAAAACCAGTAAGAAAGAAGTCTTCCAGCTGCTCGCTGTAGATACTGCTTTTAAATAAATAATAATAATTTATTGTAATATACACTCTGCAAACAAAAGTCAAATAGTTGATCTCAAGCATTTGTTCCTGCAGTCTCATGTAGAGGTAAGGCTCTTAACCAGAGCAAAGTTTCAGGCAGTGAGTAAAGTTTTCTCCTGCGAGGTATTACAGACACCTTCTTGTGCAACCCAGCCAGTGCTCAGCACTTCCTTCACCTCTTTCCTCCTTTCATGGCTCTGTCCCAGCCATGAAGACTCCTGGGGCAGCCCCACGGGGAGGAGTAAGTGGTCAGCACTCCTGGGGTTCCTGCTACAAAGCCATGCAGTCCTCCAGCCTCAGGAGAAGGCAATGAGTAGAGGGGAGGCTGGGTTACGGGTGGGATGGGGAGGAAGAAGAGGAGTCACACCCAAGTTAGGAATATATACATATATATATATATATTTATATTTAATGCAGAGGGTAGTTGGAAAGGAGATGAAGAACGAGCAGAAATTGATGAGCAAAGGTCATCCTGTGCTTAATGCAAAAGATTGGGACTTGTTTACTTATTGTGTCTTGCTTAATTGTATTGATGCACAAGGCTTGTGCAAGCACCTTATGGTCTGCAGACAGACATTACTTACAGGGAGAGAGGCTGAATCAGCAGAGACTGAACCTCCTGTGCTGTGAGGTGAATGGCAGCCATGTCATTGTAGCAGAAAATGGAAAGGGAGCAGATCCCAAAGGTCTTGCACGACACTGCTCAACTTGTTCACATCCAAAACTGCCATTCTGTTAAAACTATTGACAAGACGCTAAAGTTTTGGCTGATTTTAAGCATTTCAGAAGTAGGCAGATGTGTTGCTGTAATGGCAGTTGCTGTATTATGAATCACCTTTTTGAACATCAGCCTTTTGTTGGTTTACTGGAGAGGGAAGGTGTAGAAATCCCATAAGCAAAGCTATAGGAATAGAAGGAAATTTTAAGCGTGATATTAAGAGTTGGCAGCAAAGTTTACTTTGGTGGTGTGAGCAAAACTCTGCATTCATTTTTATTGAGTGTTGTCAAACTTAAATGTTGCTCGTATGAAAAGCAGAGATCATTGGTGTTTGTATGATGGCAATGTAGAAAACAGGACTGCAGGTACAAGATGCTGTTGAACCACAGAAGCCCTGAATTAGAGAACTCCCTGTCTACACAGGACAAACAAACCACAGAGGTGGGAAACAGAGGCATGGAAAGGAAATTTTTTGTTCCATAGCAAGCAGGAAATGAACTCGGGGCTTATGATTGCCATCCTGCTTTTTAATTCCAGTAGTCCTCTCTCAGAAATGAAAATGTTAAAGTGTCAAATTATTGGACATTTCCCAAAGCAAGCTCCATTTGTTCTACTCCCATTAGGAATTATCACCATTTTTTCTAGTAATATTTATTTAATTATAAAAATTTAAATTTTACAGATATTTATTAAATATAATCTATAGATTGTTAATAATTTGCTTGGTCAGATACACGTGAGTTGTACTAACAAGCATAGTAGTGCCTGAACAGAAAATGAGAATGATGCCATGTGACTCATCAGTACAACCCATGAAATGCATACACTCATTAAAAATGCTTCTTGAGGAACTTGTAGAATAAAAGATTCCATTTACAATGCATATTTAAAAAATAATTTAGTATTATAGATAAGTGTGAACTAGAATGCAGGATAGTAAACCAAAAATTGCCTCAGCTTTCTGCAGAAAAATAATCTGTTCTTCAACCGTAAAACCCTCACTGGCAGATTCAAGGTATCTGGTTGTGTTCTCAGCCTATAAAGCATTGATAATTTTCAAATCAGAAATCCATGTAATAGAGACATGTAGAAGTATGAGAGAATTCAGTTTGAAATATCAATACACAGGAACATGCAAAAGGGTCTCTGAAAGAGCAACACTACCTGAAACCTTATTACAGTTAGGAAAATAAAGGCTGCAGTTTGGATAACTTAGGGTGTGAGTGTAACAATGAGTGAAGAAAACTGTATTTCTTGGTAATAGAAGCAGCTTGACCTAATGCACTATGCATAGATATTTGAATTCTATTCCTTTTTTCATATTTGTCTTAGACAAAACACAGATTCTTTGTGCTTATTCTTTTATGCAAAACAAAAGTCATTATATTAAACTACTTAACCTATTTTAGAAATTTGTGTTTATGGAATTGTAAATGGACAAGTAACAAACTTAGAAGTTTGTTACTAAATATGTGTTTATTTTAGTATTTGGGAGTCTAGCAGAATATTCAAATCCAAGAGGCACAATTCAAATCATTACTAATGTAGTTTTATTTGTTCTGTTATTTATTTGGGAGAGGATTGGGAGTAGCATGACAGTAAGGGCTTCTAAGTTGCCATGGTAATGTAACATACTACCTGTTGCTAAGAACCCGCTGTGGCTGTTGTTGTTACTTTTGTTGCAGCTGTCAGCAGTCCAGGACATAGCCTTTAGTTTTTAAGGTGTTATTTTAGATGAGTTTCTTACGTGAGAAAACCAGTAATTTTTGCCTTTTCCTAGCAGGGCTCTAGAGCAGCAGCAATGAAGGAACAGATTCTGCTAACATAGTTCTCATCCTCTAGTGCAGAGTCATTTACCAGCTATATAATTAGGAAGACAAGAATTATCAAGAATTAGAATTACCTAAATTAATATTCTTCTTCCTTGGAAAGTCAGTGATTGGTATTTGGAGACAGAAGGACTGCTCCAAGTCTGGTGTCCTGATTCAGCCAAGTGCCATGGGGCCTCTTCTACTACCCTAAAGCTGCTGAGCAGCAGTGGTACAGTAAGCCTCAGGGCAGCCAAAAGTGATGCTGTTCAGGACCACAGCAACAGTGAGGCTCTCAAGATGCCATCAGTCATATGCTGGTGCTTCTGAGGCAAGAATGGGAATTATAAACAGATAGTTCAGAAAAGATAAGAAAGAAAAACAGCAACAACAACAAAACAGAGCAAAAAAAATTTTTTTAAAAATCCTCGTATCTCCTAGCTGCCTGTTCTGGTGTTCAGGTTTTTAGCTTGTTACAATGTGGATCAAGCAAAATACTTACCAGTGTCAGAATGGTTGTTTAAACTGATCCTTTCAGGTATGGAGGTAGTGATAGCTGTATTTAAAGAAGTCTCTGTGCTTTCTTTTGTGTTTTTTTTTCCAAAACCTGTCTCCTGCTTTTATTTCAGTAATTCTTCTTTGCTGCTAGACACCAATGTTTGTCCATCTTTTCTTCTGCATCTGAGAGCCATTGGCTGAATTTTTCCAAATTCATGCCAGCAAAATCCTGTGTCTCAGTTTCTCATGTCTCCAAAATTAAAAATTTGCATGTGAGTCAGTACATGTAATTTGTTCATGTTCTTATGCTCTCTCTCTTCAGGTCCTGTGGTTGAGTGTTTTAGGTAAACTTTTATGTAAAACTTTTGTATTTTTGTCTTGAAAATACTGATGATTAAGGATCACCCAGTAGTATCAAGGAGCTTGTTACTTCTTTTTATAGAAAACAGGAGTCCAGTTACTATTGCATCACAGGTGCTGACTTTTGTTTAACTGAGCTGTGGAGTAATACTACACTGTAGAAGCCTACACAGTGTATGTTTTGAGGGTGTGTCCATATTGGTGTGAACTGCAGGTGTATCTGTCTATTATATTTATTACAGAGTAAACAGTACCAGTCATAGGGGCAATCACAGTGAAAAGCCTACTTCTAGATAAGAGGTTTGGTGTGGTCTCAGCTGGCTGAATACACTTCTCCCAGGCAAGGTCTCAGATTCTTCCCAGGGTATGCTGTGCTTGTAAGTGTGGCATCTAATTCAGGAAGAGAGGTGTCCTAGGCTTGATGTGCAGTCAAAGTCAAACACACACAACTCTGAAAGGCATTTCGGGCTCACTGAGCGTTAGTCACTGGGTGGAGGCACCTACTCCTCTCCCCTGACTTACACCTCCAAGTACATGAAATATCTCTGACCTTAAGGCAGTAATTCGTCACCTATTATCAAACTCAGAAACAATTGAAAGCACTGGCAGTGCACTGTAATATATTGACATTTTGGTAAGCCAGTGCTGCCTTCTTTAGCACGAGAATGAATTGGCTATGCTAATTGATCATTTTTTCTGTTGGACGTAGCTACCTAGTTTTGCAGGCTCTGCATTTGTTCATGCAAGAACAAACAGGTCTGTGAAGGGGGTAATATGGGTACTATTTCAGTATCTGAATTTCTGATGACTGCTGTTACCTGGTTCTCTATGGCAGTTTTCTCACCCTCTTGGATTTCAGTTGTCTGCAAGCACTTTTTCCAAAGTCTTTATGTTGCAAGAGCATTGCCTCAAGATACTTCAGTTCAAAATCTTTTCTCCAGTGTTACTAATGTGATCTGATCTCATTTAAGGCAGGATTTCAAGATTGTCTGTAAAATATCTATTTACCTTTATTCTATATGTTCCTTTGTCAGAATGGACCAGCCATTTAAGGCATGTGGATCCTAGGGTCTTCCTCTGGCTGTATATCTAGATGGTTATACAAACTTACCAGGAGACTTTTAAAATTTCAGGGTTTTGTGAACAGATTGGCAGCTTTTGTTTCTTGCATCTTATTGATAGCACAAGCAGTGGTGATAATATTTTTTAAGAGATTAAGATACAGCAGTTATATGGATTTGGGTCAGTAAAGGAGGGCAAAAATTACAATTGGTGGGTAAAGTCAGGCACTGCCACTGCTTGATGTTGAGCATAAGATCCAGCATTTTCTCCAAAGCACAGGTTTGTAGGAAAACAGACAATGAGTGAAATTCTTTGTCCATAACTGTTGCTGGTCTGGAGGTGGAATTCTGAATAGTTGAAATTTAAGGAACTGACTTGTAAAAAAAAAACCAACACAAAACAAAACAAAAAAAACTCACTCCCCCAACCAACCAAAAAATTGCTACCAGGAATAGTGGAACCGTGCATTGTATGGCACAGAAATCCTGTGTTTTGGAATATTTACATGTTTAAAAATTCAGTGCTTACAAATGGATGAAATTAGGTGGCTCTAGCTGGAGATGAGGCTCATCCTGTCTCTGTAACCTCTAATTTCAACTTCATCATGTCTACTCAGAGATGTTTTTATTCACTGCAAATGTTACGCATATGAAGAAATCTGCATAAAATGCTTTGTGCGCATAAGAATTTACAATATAATCTTTCTAACAATAAGATAAAAACCTTAAAAAGTCCAATCAAGAACAAGCATTGGATTTCTTCAAAGAGAATTCTGGTAGTTCTGCTGATTGTTTTTAATGGAACTTTTGATTCGAGTTTGCTACTTTTACGCAGCAGCACTTCCCTCTTTTAGAATGTTTTGCACCAAAACCAGAATGATGTTTAAAACACCAACAACTAATCTTGTTTCATCTCAGACATTCCAAGGCTTTCCATGACTGAAATAGCAAAGGAGACAAAGGCTCCATGGACTCCATGAGAGTCCTTATTGCTGCCACTCGGTCTTCTGTGGGAAGTGCGCTATGTGTCCTAAAGCAGTCAGTTTAAGAAACATTTGGGTGAAAACTGTAGAAAAGCTTAATAAGAACAAATACTTGTAACCCCTTGTGAATTTGCTGTGGTATCCCTGACTTACCACATATTGCTGTGTACTAAGTAAAATCAAGAATTTAGTAGCTAGTCTCAACTTCAGCTGCGTGAAGCTGCGCTGTTGTTTTGTCACAGCTACGGCCCTGTTTTCTCTCCTAATTTGTTGTGCTTGCTCAGTGAAATTGAATCCCACGTCATTTCAGGCAAGTCTTGGAGAAGCTGTTTTCCTCCCTGCAGATGGCTCTTTCCTCCAGATGTGTCAGGCAGTTTAGAGCTGCCTCATGTTTTTCTTAACCCTTTTGCCCATCTTGAAATCACTGCAGCTGCAGTAGTACAGTGGCTCTTGCCCCATATCTGATTTTCCTGTGAATATAAGCTGTCCTGCCTGTCACTCACAGCATGTGCTGCACAGGCTCCTGTTACCTAATGTAGGTTTGTTGGGTTTGTTTTCTTGACTCTTTTAACAAGGACAAAGCAAAATTAAATAGCCTGGCAGCCCCTAGGAGATGCCCTTGCTGGAGCTCTCATGGCAGCTTGGCTCTGGCAAGGATGCAGCCCTTCATGTTTGCTGCTGCAAATGTTCCAGCCTTGCATCTTCAGCCCAAAGCAGCCAAGGAGATCCTGAACCCTTGCAGTTTCCCTTCACCCTGTTTGTTTCACTTGGGAACACAATGAGCTGTCAAAATTTCCTGCCCTGTTTCCACAGAATCCTTCCTTTCCCTCAAAAAAGGATTATTTATCTAAAACCACTAATTGAATAAATTGTCAGAACAATTGTTTAGCTTGATTTTAAGGTGGAGAGCAAAGAGATGTAAAGGTCTGGTGGACTGATGAAAGTTGCCCTCAGAGTCATCTGTCAAAGTGAAAAAGAGAGTCTGTTGTATTCCCATGAATTGCCCTGAAATTAAAAACCATGTAGTATGGCATACATCTGCTGCAGTTCCTATTTTTATTATCTCTGTTGAGGGTACTTAGTGGTAATTAAAAGTAATAGGGATGAATATAAATGTTTTCCAAATAAGTGAGCCAAGAAAAAAATGGGGAAGGCAGGTGTGGTTGATTTAGCCTACCACCACTTCCTAACTAATCTTTCTCTAATGATGTAGAAAGAGACTAGTAGGCACCTGGTAAAGTATTTTTGAATAACAGATTCATGAGGTAGAGGTACTTGATAACATCTGCTCATCAGAAACTTGCCTTCCCTGAGGGTAAAGTTAATAATCCTCAAATATAAGGATTTTAGTGGCTTTTACTAAGTCAGCGGGGATGCAAATTTTCCTGCATATATTGCTAGAGATACCACAAACTTTTATTATCTGTAAAAAATGTACACAAATAGCCTATTGAAATAATCAGTAATTTTCCATGAGTTCAGGTGCTCAGCTTTACTTTTTAGGTAAAACCCATCTATGTTTTCTTAGTTTGAGGAACTTGGAGCTGGTAGCAAGTGTATTGATCATCATAAATATTCCTTAACTATTTCAGGTAATCTTTCAGTGCATATAAAGCACGTGCCTTCAGTTCCTTCAATTGTTTCCATCTCCTCCTTCAGAATCATATTCTTCTCATCACGTAAATGGTTATTTCCCCTCTCTGTAGATTATCAATGATGGTAATTACTCCACGACAATTTTCTTTTTGTAAAATGATTCTTCAGAACCCTGATCATCTTTCTAGAGGTTGTTTTTCTCTACTTTTTCCAGGAGGAAGTCAACTTTCTCAAAGATAGTATTTCAGATGAACTTGTACCAGGTGTTTTGACTGATGGCATCAATACCTCCCTTGCTCCTTGCCTCTCTTTACTAGAATTAACTTGCCTCAATTTCGGACATATAAGTCTGAGTTGGCTAGTCTTAAATTCTGCAGGAGACACCAGCAGCACCATAAGAAGAAGCTGGACTACCAGTAAAATTAAAGTGGAAGCTGAAGGTAGCTAAGCCATAAAGCAGTTGGGGCAGAGAAGGGGACAGTAGCAGTGAAGTCTATTTAAAATAGCTGTAGCTGTACATTCCTGGTGTCTTCCAGCTTTGTGTTATCAAGTCTCAGTAGCACTCTCCTAATTCTTTGTCAAGATCATCAATACAAAATTTAAGACCACTCCCAGTAGGAATCTTTTAAGCTCATGCAGTAATTGTTCCCAAGCAAAGTTTCCTTTCAGTGCACCTTGTTATATTTTTACTTTTAGCTTTTCCAACTTCAATTTTTGTACACACCCCTTGCCTTCTCTTGCATGTTTAACAAAGTCCATATGGTTGACATGCACTGCACTATTGAATTTTTCCTCTTGTCTAGCAGTTAGCTATTTTATTTGAGGTAATTAAGTATCAAGTTTTGTATGGTCTACTTTTGGTAAGACCACATTGTGTTTTTTCCAGTGTTCCAGTTGTCTACCTACCTTTAATGTTCTCTTCTTCAAAATACAGGGTCATACTATTAAGATTACAGTTAGGCAACTTTTTGACACATAATTTTATAATTTTGTTGTTCTTTAGTACTGTGGTACCTCTCACAATCTGATAGATATATTATTTCATGTCCAGAAAGAAAATCAGTCTTTCTGGGTTTACAGTATCATATGTCCTGGGGTATTTTGGGAGTTTAAATGTCTTTTTTTTTTTTTTTTTTCACTGTTGATTTAGCCATAAGTGACATGTTTATCAGTGAGTTAACGTAGGGAATTATTTTCAATGTCCTGCTAATTCGTTACTACAGAGAAAAAAACCAAAAGCCTCAGACAAAGCATTCTCTGAATTTGCACCCGTTCTTCATTTGATGATGCATGTATCAGTGACAGGCTCAAGCCTGCCCAGTTTTGAGGGGGTTTATCTAATGTGTACCATATGCTTGCCATTCTTACTCTTGTTGCACCAAGCAGCCAACCTGATGGGTCTCCCCATGGCAGGACTTTTCTGTCAGGGTGCTGCCATCTGAGCTCTGACTCATGGGTTCTGATGAATCTATCTTGGGTGCTTTACAAACTCTCCAGCTATTTGCTCCACCCTTCTGCCCTTCAACAGAAGGCTCGCAGAGCAGTAAAGTTTATACATCTCTGTTGCTACAACCCTTGCATGTGATTTTAAACTTCCTGATGAAGGTAGAGCCAGGCTATCATTATACCTTTGAAGTGCAACAGCTGAAGAGTAGGCAGGGGTTTGCACCTCCTGTCCCTGCTATCCCCAGGGTTAAGTGGGGTCAACAACAGCTCGAGTTGTTTTGAGCTCCTCTCTTAGAACCAGAGGTTGGCAAGCAGGAGCTGAGGACAGGGAACACGTGTTCTGTCTCTGGAAATAATAAAAAAAAGCAAAAGCAAGGGCGAGAGAAAATAGATTTATAAATATAATCAAATGTGACTTTGTTTGAAATATTCCTAATTTGCAGTGTATGCTTCTGTGTCTTCATACCTCTAAGGACCCCTAGAGGGCACGGAAGTTTTTCTCCACCTCGAATATTTAACTTAATAGCTCTGCTTGGCTTTCTTCCCTTTAAACATAATTGTAAGCACATTTTAAGTGAACATTAGGAAAAAAAAAATAACAGCATCTAAGTAGGTCTTTCATGCATCAAGATGCTTTCTTGTTTTTAAACACAAGTAGTAGAGGCTAGAAGTAGCAGCCAAATTCTCAAACTATTTTTATTTATCTTAATCAGATGGTATATTTGTATCCTAAAGGAAGCACAATTCAAACTATCTAATAATTAATAATTTCATTTCAAACTTAGAGAGGCCTAAACCGTGAGCTCCCCGAGGAAGCACAGTGGGTATGCTTTCAGCACTATGATCTGAGCTCCTGCAGAGGAGAATCTGATACTGTGGAGAACTAGAGTTCTCTAACCTGAACCTCTAAAATCTCTAAACTTCATCTTATTTAAGTTTTTTTTTTAGTACTTTGCCCTTATATTTGCCTATAAAGAAATCATTAAATTACAGTCCAAGATATTTAAAACTATGGGAATGTAAAACAAACATCTGATTCCCACTGCATCCAGTCCACTTAGCATGAGTTTTTATAACTCATTCATCCCAAGTAGTATTTTTCTTCTTAAATGATTTTTGCCTATTTCATCTGTTACATGGTGAGTCAAGTAGTAGTCAGCATGAGTTACACAGCAATAATAATTCTTAGTGTTGTCTTGTCACTTTATGATATTAAAATTTACATTCTACAGCTCTAGAGTAATGCTCATTTGAGGACATCAGATTTTGCTTTACATACAGTTGCTTCGGTGCTTGGGGAGAAGGCTGATGTTTTCCAGAATGCTCAAAGAGCAGCAAGTAGCACAAAACCAAGCAAACTTTAAAAAACAAACAAACAAACATATTTTGTTTGGGGTTTTTTGTTTTTTATTTTCATCAATTCAGGATTTTGAGATCAGTCCCATAGCTTTGGGGGTTACGTGGAGCATCAGCCTAAGCCAGTCTGAGACCTTTGTGCATGGTGCCATGACAGTCAGAATCCAGCTGGTCTTCTCTGGGCAAAAACTGCACCTCTACACCATCCCTGAAGCAGTGAGAGTCAAACAATGGGAAAGGAGCCATTTAGTAGAGTAAACTCAAGGTTTTCTCTGCCTTTGTTCTGATATGAAGATCATCTGTACTGCTTTACCCAATTACCCAGGGATGTCATGGGGGATGATGTTTTGGACTTGAGTTTTCCCACTGGAAGAGCTTAACGTCATCACTTTGAATGGTAAATAGATCTAGATGTGTAAACTGCAGAGAAATGCAGCTGTCCCTTCTCATGTCTCTGGGGATTTTGTGTTTTGCAGGAGATGCACGGGTGAGAAGTCAGACAGGGGTTCTCTCCGAGCGCCGCGGCTCTTACCCATTTATAGACTTCCGTCTTCTTAACAGTAAGTGCAACCCTTCCTTCAGGTCTGTATTTTATTTAAAAAAAAAAAAAGTATACAAACCAAATTATCTCATTTCATATATATCTATAGTTCATCTGTCTTCAGACAGTTTATAATTCTGCGTTTATAATTCTGTTGTTCCCACCCAGTGTCGTGTGAAATGTTTCCATTATATGAATACTGGCCATAATGCTGAGTCTGTGCAGTAAATACAGGAGTGCCATGGGGTGTGCTGGGGGAGGAAGAGGTTGCTTCAGAATTAAAATGATAAACCTCTGTGTCCTTTAGCCTCTTAGCCAGCAGTTGGAACAGATTTATGTGAGTCTGTTATCCGGTCATATAGAATTGGCACAGAAGGGGAACATGTGACAGCAGTGACCAGTGGTTTACAATAACATTAATTTTCCAACAATTAGAACCCAATCCAAAGCCCCATGGAGTCTTCTCATTGACGTCAATGGATTTTGGGTCAGGCCAGCAGTGAACATCTGTTAAAAATAATCTTAACCTCATTTTGATTGAAGTTATTTTGCCACTGTTATAAATAAAGGAAGGCAGAATTAAAAGAAGAAGAAGAAAGAAAAACTCAAGATCCTGTTTGGGTTTTTTTTTTTCACCTGATGGACTCTACTGATGCAGACCCACTAGTCAGTGTGTAAAAAACAAAAAACAGAGCAGCCAGACACAGGCAGCGCTAGATGTGTCCTTGTGTACTGCACAGCCCATTTCATGTAACCTTTGAAACAAAAGTTACTCACTGTCTTCACCAAAACAATCTGAAACTCTGGGAGTTTGTTTAGTGATGACACTTTTAAGCTTCTAGTGATTATGCTTTTCATTAAAAAGCAATCACCAAAGTTTTACATATTCTTTTTTAAACTGCTTTGCCAGGGAATGGGAGGGAAGGGGAGGCAGGGAGCTTGGGAAGATGGCCAAATGCAAAGGGTGGAGTCTGGCTGGGAGCCAGGAGAAAAGAGGGGCTGGTAGGAAGGAGAGAGGATTTGGGTTCTGATCAGCTGCCTTCAACCAAGCTGGCAAAGTTAATGCTGCCTGACAAAGGGCTTGCTTTCAGTCTTGCTGATAAAAGGTATTTTCTAGGTCTTAAATCCTCCAGAGTGCTTGCTGTGGCTGAGGTAGAAAAACATAAGGGGTAAGATGGGTACAGCAGTTTTCCTAGGACAAAGAGGGAATAACGTACTGGTTGAGCAGAGCCCTGAAGATAATTTAGTCCTAGCTTGCCAATTTAAAATGTGAAGAAAAAACTGGTTTAGGCTAGCTGGAAATATTACTGTTGGTGGCTTTGTAAAGACTGAGCAGAAAATAAAACACTTCGTTCATGAAGTAGTAGTCAATATATATCCATATTCAAATGTGACCAATTGGATTTTTTTTTCTTTTTATTCTGAATGCATAGATGTTAAAATTCTCATATATTCTTCCCTCCTTGGTTAGAGAAACTTTCCAGCTCTGCTTTCTGGCAATAGGGCTTTCGCTTTTATCCCCTGGAGATGAATCCTGGATGGATCCTTCAGATCCTGCCAGCTTCTGGAAAGTGCTGGTGCAGGTTGTCTAGGGAGAGAGAAATACTGGTGAATACTCAGCCTTTGATCATGCAAGAAACAGGGCACTCTGCAGAGCCCCTCTCCTGGAGCTGCTGAACTTAAAAGTGATGCTTCTCTCTGCGTGCACCTCTGGTCCAAAGGAGGTGGGACACCTGGGGTTTTTTTGTTCTGTGCTCTCTGTCCTAGGGACTTCTGACTTATTCTTTCTTTTCACTGCTTCTCCCTAATCTGAAAGAAGTCACTACAGCTGATTATGATCTCTGTGGAAGGAAAAGTAGTGCGCCTGATTTTCGATTTACAGGGGTTTTTTTTTCAGATTTTCATGCATTTACTGCTTTCTTCCCAAGGGGAGTGGTATTAGCTTAAATTTTCAGTACAAAACTGAAATTTCTAGACACTTTACTAATTTTGTACTTGGCAAATGCACTGGGCCTGGCTTACTCAGTGACCTACAGGTAAACAAAGATGTTCAAGTGTCAGAGCATGCAGACATGTGTCTTGCCAGGAAATAAACAGACTTGTATATTATTTGATGACTTTTATATTATTTGTTCATATACAACATCTGTCAAATATATTTCTGTTCTGCATACTGTATGAAGAGAAAAAGCATGGTGCTGCACATCCCGTCAAAAGGAAACAGAAATGTCACTATTGCAAAGTGTTTTCAAAAGTGCCCAATATTTGCAGTAAAATTTTGGCACCTTCTTACATTTCTTTGGAGACAATAACTGAGAGGCAGCAACTGTATACTGAAAACTGTTACAGTGAGGCTGAGGCAGATAGAATTTTATGTTAAATATCCTCAGAAATCATAAAGAAATTAATTACAACTCCAGTTTCTCATTAACCCAGACAAATAGAGCTTACTGATTGTGCTGTCTACCATCTGAAATATTATTCCAAGTAACAATACCACTCTTGTAGGAGAAAACACTGGAGCTCATTCTTAAACAGAGTTGATATTCATTTTGAAAATCAACATTTTTTAAAAAAAACAGGGCATTGGTTTTTAATGTCAAACTAAAAGTTACTTAAATGTAATGCTTTTAACACACTTACAGATTCAGCCACACTAGTGGATTTTTTCCCTACTATGGCTATTAAGAGTTAACACTGAGTAGACCGTGTCTTTTGTTTTTTCTGGAGTCCTACAGTAAAGCCCCTGTGAAACTTAAGTCTTTTTGGATAGGAAAACTTCCTGCACTCTGAAAATGGGATCTTCTGTAGCCCTAATCAAAGCCAACTGGATTAATGTTAGCTTCTTCCTGTTTGAGCTAATGTCTGTGATGCCATCTACACATTCCTCCAGTGCCCCTCTGCAATCTGTAGAGAGTTAGTGAGTGTTACTTCACCTTGTCAGTGCAAGGCTGTCAGGACCATGAGGATTTTGCAGGATCCTGTCTGGAGGAGATGCAAGGCTTTAGTGTTTCTCTGTCTTTCCTCTGCCTGGTGGCAAGTTTTCCTGGAGGTGTAGTTGCACTGGTGGGTTTTGGGACACTTTGGTTGCTTCTGAAATACAAAATCAAATGTAAAATATCCCTGTGTCAAGAAGAATTCCTCAGTTCTGCCTTATGAGGAGCATATGTTTGCTTCAGCCTCTGGAGTCAGTCCCTGCAACTTCTGGAGACCAGTTCCCATGTGAAGACTCCCAGGAGGCAAGCTGATTATCCCTTTTCCCATCCTGCCATAATAAGGCAAGGGGACCACCTGATAGCTCCAGATATCCCCCCCTCCCCTGGCTTTTTCCCCATCCCCCCAAGTAATATGGATGTGAGAGACCTGAGACTCCACATTCATTAGGGTGCTCATGAATAAATATTTGGGCTTTACAAACTTCTAACCTAAAAGATACAAGTTTTGCAAAGCCTTATAGGGTTATAGGAAAATGGGCAAAGGGTTTCTTCTTCATTCAAATAAGGCATTTCTTAAAATGGGAACACTGGAATTAAAAAAAGACTTAGCATTGTAAACTTATTTTCCAGTTAGGCGTGGGATGGAATAGGCAAGTGTAAGGTGCCATGGAGCAGTTGAATACAATGTGTAAATGATGTAAGATCAATTCCAAAACAAACGTTACAAATTTTATGAAATTTTGACTCAGAACTTGGTAGCTCCATCTTGTAACTAAACCTCAACCAGGCTAAAGTTAACAATGGCAGTTTATTGGCCCTTCTGTATTCCTGTGGGTCAGATCAATCTTTTTGTGTTCACAGGACAGAAAATGAGTTAAACTGAATGTATGCAGTGTAGTAATTCAGAATTTGAAACAGTTATGCAGTGAAAATTAACTTGATCCAATTTTCCTTCCTGTAGGCTAAGGCAGCAGTAATTAAATTCTCTGATTGACCAAGTTGCTCATTGAGTCATTGAACCAGATCCCTCTACTGAATAATATCTATTGTTTAAAATAGTTTTCATTATCCCATGATGAGCTCTGCTGGTGACTGGGGTGGTACTTTTCTCCATTGCATTAATCAAAAGTCTGAGGGAATTCCTTGTGATAAATATGGAATTGTGGGAGTGTGTACCACAATTACCAAGAAGACCTCACCCTGCTGTGGTTAAATTAGATACTTTGGGTTTTTTCCAAATGGAATTGAGTAACAAAATAACATGGGTTACATCTGACATGAGTTTTGTTTTTAAAAACTCGCTTGTCAAGCTGTAAGTCAGAAGACAAGGAGATTCTTAAGACTTAAACAGTGATTCTCCAGGTCCCTTCTTGGTTATGCGAAGCTTTTCTCTGAATTGAATTTTTGCTTGGAAGGACAAAATTATTGGCTTCTGGTTTACTTTATTTAAATATGTCGATCGTGGAGTAATATAATCAAATTGTTTCCACTTGCATTTTTTACCTTTTCCTGAAAAACTGTTCATTAGGGCCACTTTGCTTTGTCACACTATCAGTCATGCCATAGCTTTTGTTATCTTGCACCCAACTGTTTTCAGTAAGCCTTCTACAATATCCCTGTGTCTGACAGACATTTCATTTGTCTATATATTGATCTAGCAGGGATAAAATGGAAAAGGAAAGGATGTGGTATGTGACCTGTAAATTAGAATCTCTGTACCAAAACAAATCTCTTACCTAAAGAGATTTCTGATTTCTTGCACAACAGGAACATAGAGTGGAATCTGAGAATATCTAAAGGGTCAAAATATGTCTGTATGTACTCCTGGAGTATACCTGTGTATTACCTAGGATTTTGTTATTAGCATACAGGCAGAAGTTGAGTTAAAAAAATCAAAACTGCTTGCTTTTAAGCTCAGTTTAGCAAATCAAGTTAGTTTAGATCCTATACTGTCAGTTCTAGATGGTGTTAAACATTGACATTGGGTACCATTCAGTTCCTGTCTGTTTTTTCCTGTCTGATTTGAGTCAAGCAAAATCTGGTTTTCAGTCCGTTTGCAAATAAAGTGATGCTTTGCAGGCATGTGGTGAATTAGGTACTACAGAAATTTTCAGGGTTAGTAAGGGAAGGTATGAACTCATGAAGAAGTCTCCATCTGAAGCAACCAAAGTCTGTGGATGTTTGAATCTGTGGTTTCTGCCTGTCTACAGAAGGGTCCATTTGCAAAATTTACATTCATTTTTGGTTTTGGATTTTGAACGACTCCAGGGCTTTCAGGTAGGGCCCATCTCCAGGGAAAATAAAACTTAACCACAGCCACCAACCCAAAACTGAACCATCAAGTAACCTGAACCCAAATGAGTGAGGTTAAAAAGAGTTTGGTTAACTGTCTTGTTTTGTTGCCTTTGGCTAGAAAAAGAAGTGGGAGTGAGAGATGCCTTTTTAGATATTTCTGACCCAGGTTAAATTAGGACACTATAAGTCTTGTGAGGAAGTCTCAAGGGCTGATTGGATTACTTGGATCCCAACTCAGCCCATGGAGATGAATCCAACGTTCCAGATGGTTATTAAATTAGAAAGGGAGAGATCTTATGAGGTCTACATAATTTCTACATAGTACCTCCTCTAGTTCCTCATGGATAAGCATGTCCAAAAGCTACTCAGCATCCCAAAAGCACATGAGCTGCTTAATCTGGTCAGCTTGTGTCTGGCTTGAATGGGAAGAACATTTCCAGAATTGAAGTAAGCCTGTGGCCTTGATTCCAGTTTCCTATTCAAGGAACAGGAATTGGGATCCTCTTAATAATGTTTCAGCACAAAGATTGTTCTGTTTTCTAGTGACACTTCGTTATATTAAGAAAAAATCTTGTCACTGGAAGTCAGTCTAGTTTCAGCAAATAACAAAAAGGGGTTTTCTTGTTCTGGGTGTTTGCATTTTCAAGTGTTTTTAAGAGTTCTTATAGGAAAATTTTAATAATAAAATAGATTGAGAAGTAGATTCTACTTCCTGTCATTCATGCACCTTATTTAGCTTTTATACTACATTTGTAGAAAATAAAAACCCAGGGTGTAAAATTGATTTGATGCATGTGCCCTCATATGCTAAAAAAAGCAGCAGCTTGTGTTATGAATGCTTCAGGAGAACTCATGAGAGCAAGCAGAGCAAACAAAACACCTAGATGTGCTTCACACACAAAATCCTAGTGAATAGTGACCTCATTATACAGGTTTGAAATTTGTTGTATGGGGTTTTTTTAATACAGATTTGGGATTCAGTTCAACTGGGAATGTCCCTTTAAAAGTTTCCAAATGATATGTGACACAATCTGCCACCCCACCTTCTTTTCCCTGATTAGAAAAGGGAAAGGGTGTACTGAAGATAACACTTGAGGATACTTTCCAAATGACCAGAGGAAAAGAAAGAACAAGGAGAAGGGATCATTAAGATGATAAATGAAAGTTGGATTTGCTTTTATTACAGGTTATGTTGCTTTTTCTCAAGGGGAGTGAAGGGGAAGGGGATGTACCATTTCCTGTTGGAGAAACTACAATCAGCTATAGAACATTTTTAGTTTTAGGAAAAAAGGGTCCTGACTGTGCTACTGTATGAAGATTGAAGTGGAAAAGTGAAGATTCATATTGAAATGATAATGACTACAGCAAAATGGAACACAACATGCCATTTCCTAAAATAGGAAAGTAGGAGACTTAATAAAAGACACCAAGATGTTTGTTTGCGTAAAGGCGATAGATGACCCCAATGAAGACTGTAAATTATGAAGAGAAACACGTCTAAATTAATCTTAAATTTTTATTTAATCTCATCCAGTTGTTAAGGCTAAACATTCTGTTACCTATCTGAAACCCAGAATGCTGCAGAATTTGGTGTACTGGGATAATTCAGTGTGTAAGAAGGATAATCTGCAGAATTCTTCAATTCTGTAATTGCTTTCAAAGACTATGAAAAGGAATATATTTTGGAATGGGAGGGGGGGAATTGCATGGTTATTGTTCTTCATATGCCAACAATTCTACAGGAACTTTATGGTTTGGAAACTGAGCTGTTACAAGCCAACATCTCCTCCAGTGATGTTCAAGGAAGAGGAAACCCCACGAGATGATCTAGAAAGATGGTGTCTCAGGACCTCTCACATTTCACTATCTACAGTAGTCAAAGACATTCCCGAGCACTTCTTCTGTAAACAGGGCTCTGAGTTGATTTTGTGCACTTGTGCAACTGGTTCAAGAATGGAATCTTTACTCAAAGCTGAAAGTTTTAAAGAGCTTTTGTTTGACTTCTTCTAAATTTCTACTTTTCTCTGATGTCTTCAGGGTCACCCTCACTTTCTCACAGTCTCTTCCTAATTGAAAGAAATGTGTTTAGTCACATAAAGAGAAATAATACAGTTGTAACCTCTGTGAACAGTAGCAGCTAACAGAAATACTGTTTCTCTCAAAATGATTTTTGTCAAGTCAGGGGACAAATGATTTTTTAATATATTAGAGAAGCAAATGAAACCAAAATGTTTATAACACAACCTTTTTCCCATATAGTTCCCATATATTCCCATATAGTTTAAGTAAGCCTCTTGAGGATTTCTACTTTTGTAAGATTTCAGTACCACAGTGGTTTAGCTGCTGGTTATTACATAGTGCATGGTTGCCTTACTTTTCTTAGTTGTGGTGACCAGTGTATATTGAGATGATAAAATCCATATTGGCATAATCTTATTATTTTTCAATCCACCTTATCACACCAGCTGCAGGCAATTAAGAAGTACAGCTGAGATTTTCATCTGAGCTTCTTGGTCTTTCTACACAAGACTGAAAGCTTTCAGGCAGCAATTCCTTTACACCCATTTCTGGTGCTTTGTTTTCTCAGGCCTTTTTTCAAAAATGCAGTGTTTCAGGAAAGTTTAGGCAGTGTAAAGAGAGGAGGTTATCTGTTCTTCTGGTTTATCAGTGCTGTCTCCAAAATTAAGGTTTCACATGCTAAGATTTGAGTTAATGTCTAAACTACCTATGCCAGTTCAGCCATCCCTGCTGTTGTTTTTTGGAGAACATGATAAATCCATAATATAAGAAGTTATTAAGACGACACAGCATTTTTTTTTTCTATCATCAGTGCTATGTACTCTTCTTTAAAGGAAAAAATTAGCAGCCAAGACATGCAATGAGTGTGACAAACAAGGCTTCAGTAAAGGCAATCTAAATGCCTGGCATGATTTGGCACACAAAAAAATGAACAAGCACCAATTATTTCTCATAAGTCAATTACGTATCTCTTGGGCCCTCAAATAAAAGCTTTCTAATCAGCTGTCAAACTTGGAACCAATGCAGGAAATTGCTTCTGTAATGTATAGGACCAGAAAGAAATTGTTTCCCAGAGTCTTTGCTGTTTTCAGCCTGTGCAGGCAGTAAACTGGAGACCTAATCCTCTCACCTTATCTGCCAGATACTCCAGCACTCTTCCAGCAATCCTGCTGGACTCCTCAGGCATACAGTGGTACAGCACTGGCTGAGTATGGGATGGGTTTGTATCCATGGAAGAGGGGGAAGGGTCTTAGAAACCGTATGACTCAAAGGCAAGTGCTTGAGGACCTGATTTATTCTGCACCCTCTTGGAAAGAAGAGGACAAAGCATTTTCTGCTTATGAATAAGTTGTCTTTTGAAAATTAATGAACCCGGTGGTATCCACTCATGCTGCTGGGTGACCAGTTTTTATTGTACTCCAAGTTGCAATGAAATAAAGAAGATACAGAAAAGGGAAACTTAAAGGCCTTATTTGAATGCATAACCAAGTTTGTTTAGTTTGGAAGAACAATATAGAAGAACAATGTAATGAGTGTCTGATGCAGAGTTCAGTACATCCTTGTCCAAATGTGATCTATCTGACCTGTTCTGGATGTTAATCTTTGTTAACATGACCTCCGCTGTTTTCATATTCATGCTGTCTGTGGGCATGTGCTAGCACAGCAGTGGGAAAGAAGTCTGAAAGAAAACTGGTGGCAGTTCCTAATGCAGGAAACCTGAACTAACAGAGGCTGGGGTGTGATGTGCTTGAGATCATGTTAAGGGGAGGAGATGTGTATAACTGGAGGAACTTTGTTAGGAGAGAGAAGGCAACCATTGATTCTTGTAGCTTATTAACCTCTTGAGGGCCATGTGCAGTATCCCAAAATCGTCTTTGTTCTGATACTGTGTATCTGTGATGTGGATATGAAATGACCCCAGGAAAAAATGCAACCGCTTTGGCTGCCTGCTGAAACATATCAGGATGCTGTGAGCTCAGGCCATCTGTGTTTTTGAAGACAGAAGTTAAGATTTGTGAGGAATGCTTATATGGATGCTTCTGTAAATGTGTATGTAATTCATGCAATATGCATATCCATGTGTAATCCATACAATAACTTTGTTCAGTATTCAATGAAGGAATTCTCCAGCTATTGTGCTAGGCAGTTAACTCGACTGAATATGAGAATGGGCATTTTTTAAAAGATAAAGATGATGCTTTTTTTAGGTAAACAAAACATTCAGAAGTTACCACAGTGATTAAAGATAAACACAGGTCTCGAGGGAAGTTTTATGGGTATAAACAAAAGACATTCTTGTGTATCTTTCATATTATTTTTAAAAATGCAGATAATTACTAAATCCTCCCCATGTTAGCTCTGCAGCTTGTGTTCTTTACCTAGATAATACAGCATGTTTTAGCATGTTCTATACTTTTGATTCATTTACTTGTCATTCAATTTAACCTAATTAGAAACAGGCATCAATAATGCTATGTTTCAAAGTCCTTATAGGACTTACATCAAGTACCATCACCAAAATTTTATATTTAGAATTTAAATTGAAATTTAAAGTTGTCAATAAAGAAGTAGTAGGTTCTTTGCATTGTTGTAAGTCATTTAATTCATCTTAAAACTGCATTGTGATTTTTTGTCAGCCAGTGGATCCCATATGCAAAGGAATGGCTCTTGGCTGCTGGGAGATAGAGGAGTGGCTGCTGATCCAAGGACTTAGCTTGAGCATTTGCTCTCAGCTGCTTCACCTTACGCTCTTTTTTTTTCATGGTCCTTTTCCTCTCAGCTTCATATGGCTGTCTTTTTTCTTTTTTGTCTCATACTGACCCTGGTATGTGGAAAAGCTAATGCTGATGAGATTATAATAGACTGGGATGTGTTGTGCTCAAAGAGGGGCAAAGTCTTAGTCCAATTTTATGTGAGACACCATCATAATGAGGTACCTTATTACAGGCTGCATAGTAACCTGTTCAGGGTCAAAGCAGCCATTTTACAAGTCCTGTGATTCATAGACAGGTCACTTGTTACTGAAATGACCCAAAGGATGTTGTTTTAACATTATATCCTTTAAGTCAACATTCAGAGTTTGCATGTGGATAGACCAGTGTGGGATTCGGGCTATTCCATGAAGAGCCCAATCTTGAAAATTTGCTTCCTACCATTCTTTATTGCTATTATGAACTCCTTTCCTTATGATTCAAAATACAGGGGAACCGTTTATTATGGGTAATCTTTTTTTGCATAATATATTGTAATGCAGTCCTCATCTGAAACACCAATTCGTGTGTCAGAGTCGCTGTCTGCCAATGGTTAAATTTCATTTGAGATGTGTGACAACCATATGGAACAATGTGACAAAGCAGTGGCAAAAGGTTTGATGGTTCAATTCAGAAAATATGTTTCACAGTAAGAAATTATGCATTTCACCTTCATGTGTTTGCAGCTTGTGAGTATTATTTGTGCTCCTGAAATAATCTGGTAATCCAAAGGATAAAACAACCACTTCATAATCCATAATGTTGGTTAGGACTCAGGCTAAACCTTCACCTTCAGATCATCCACTGCAGCTCTATGTGTGAGTTTTAAAGGCAGTTCAGGGGAAAATGGGGTATTTTCAGTCATCTGTCCTAAACTGGAAAAAAGACCCACAGATACTAACTTAGATCATTTTTAATGTACAAAAGGAAAGTTCTATTAACTTTAAAATTTAAACTTGTTACTGGAAAGTAGATAATAAGCAGTGACAATCAGGGGGGCAAAGATTGAATCAGGAAAGTTGGGAAGTTGAGAAACAGCTGAGAGAGTTTAAAAATTGAATTAATGTTGAGTGTGTTTTGTTATCCAGGAATTAAACCCAATGTCAGCCAGTTATTTGCAGCACTATATAAATTAAAAGGAATGCAAAACCGAGTCTGCCAGTTCTTCCACATGTCACTGTCACCCGGTAACTGTTAGCACCTATGTTAGTCACTCCTTCAGCAGGCCATGAAATTGTTCCAGCTTTTAAAATGTGTGAGAGAATTAAGGCAGGTGCTGGCAGATCATAAATGAAAATCTATAACCTTCAGGCTGGTACAGTAGTGACATTGTTAGTGTTTGCCTTCTTGAAAACACATGGCTTGTCAAGTTGCAATAAAATTTATTTTGTGCTTTTACTGTTAAAGCTCAGTGAGGTCTCTGGACTGCCCATGAGAAGTGTGAGACTTAGAGGTCTCAGAAAATACATTAATTATTAATATTCAGCATGGAAGTATGCAATTTTTTTATCTTGTTACTGACTTTATTTTGCTCAATAGCTGTTGGATTACTTAAGGAAGAAACTTGCTGCAGAAGGCTTTCACATATCTGCTGTTGTAGAAATCAAACTCTAAACCATCTATGATCCAAATAAACCCTAATAACTTCTCAAAAAAAGCTCTCAGAATAATAATACTCATAAAAAACAGAATAGAAATTAATATTTTAATTTCACGTAACAATTTCCCAGATTTGCATAAAAAGAAATACAATTGAGTAATCTTCAGTCCATTATTAGTTTTCCTGAGCTCTTATTTAAACCCAAAACCCAGTGACTTGCTAGGAGCTTCTAATCTCAAGCAGTCCTTGGTGTTCTCTAAAAGGACTGTTTAAGCTCTAGTTTCTCACAAAGTCCCTCTCATTAATTATACTCTGTTGAATCTTGCTACCCTCAGACAACTGCCCCATTTCTGTTCTTCCTTTTCCCAAACTTATACCAGACTGCAAAACGAAAACATCAAAACTGTATGTGAGCTTCTGTTAAAAGTTCAGAAAATTACCTAAGTTATCATCAGCTTTAGGAAGCCTGTGTATTATTATTACTAACAAGAAGATAATTATTCCAATTACTGATTTAATCACTGTATAGAAACTACCTTGGTTTTTTTGTCACATCTAGCCCTATGAAAATCTCTTAATACAGCATTAGGGAATTAGAATTATCCTGGTATTGAGTGAAAAGAACATGTTCTGTTGTGTGACCCAAAGTGCATGTATTGCCTGCATATACTTGCTTTCCTAAATGTAGAACTAAGGTACTTTCTTCATTTATAATTTTCCTTACCATGTAGGAAGAAAAGCAGACAATACAATAGGATTATTAACCTATTCTTACTTCTTTCTCTCTTTCATTTTCCAAAAGTGGGACATACATTTGTGCTTTCAAATGGTATTTTGAGGTCACATTTGTTGTAATTTGTTTGGTTTTATGTCCAAGATTGCCTTCTATGCTAGTGTTATGCAACATTAATATATCCCAGTGAGAGGCTGTGAGGTAGCAAGGTTATGCTGTTTTCAATTCTATAGGCAGGCAACAAAGAAGATTAAAAGCAGCCTAGTCATTTAGGGTGACATACACATATGTCATCCTAATGCACATTTCATTTAGGGTGAAATGGACATCTCTAGATATGTACATTTGAGTGATATATTGCCCCTCAGTGTCTTAGCCTGGATCATATTAAAGCCCATGGCAGATAATGTACTGAACTCGGTTCTTCTGGGTCCTACATTAGTACTCTGATGAGTGGAATGTATTCTGGTTTTGGTATAAACAATTACATTATGCTGAAGTATAGGGATTTAAATACCGTTCTTTCATGTGGCTTGGCAAAATGCAAGAACTTTGTGATTTTTTATCACCATTTCTCTTCCAAATAATTGAGAATGTCATTCTTCAACTTGGGCTTAATGGTTTGTGTACTGATTGCTTTTCACAGATACTACTCTCTCAGGGGAAATTGGCACCAGGAAAAAAGTGAAAAGACTGTTAAGTTTCCAGAGGTATTTCCATGCATCCCGGTTACTGCGTGGAATTGTACCACAAGCCTCTCTGTACCTACTGGATGAGGACTACCTGGGGCAAGCAAGGGTAAGATGAGTCTCCAGATCTTCATGTCATTTAATAATATTCCAGAGAGTGTCAGTTTTGTTTCTGTGTTCAGTTAATCACATATATGGCTGATCTTTCTTAAATGACCCATGTTACTTGCCTGCCTCACAGCAAACAGACTATCCATTCCTCTTTTATTGTTACAGCTTTAAAGGCTTAGTCACACAGCAAGAAGAAAATGTCTAAATCTCCTCAGCATTTTCAGATTCTGTCAACTGAAATCATAATCTTGATTTGTTAATGGATAAAGAATCCCTGGCTGAGTTACTGATTTAAATAAGTGCAGCCTTGACATAGGATTTAGTTCATCTGCTTGAAAAATGACAGCTGTCTCTCAGCTGGTATGGAGCAGCTATTGGGCAACCCATAATAGCTCTCAGTCATGGCAAAGGTTAGGAAACAGGGAACATTCACCACAAAGAATTTCCCAATAATCAAAATGTAATTCTGCTATTATGCTGCTCTTATTACTTGCTTTGAATTACATTTTCTAACCGAACTTGCACAACTGATGACATTGGGCTTATGTGCCTGGGCCATTTTTATTCTCTTATGTGCCAGGTGTTAGAAAGTAATTAAGAATTCAGAACTGGTTTGAATATAGACTAAGCAATGGGAGGGGACACATATTTCAGTCACACATATGCCATTAGAAGTCATACACCAGACCCAGTCTCTCGACTGAACTTATGTAGTTGTAGAAATGCTAGGTAATGGTGGTAATGATGGATTCTTCTGATGAGGCTTCACAGAGGCACTGTGGTGAAGTTTATAAAAGCTGTTCCATGTGTCTTGGTTTGCTTTGCAAAATGTAATTCATGATCACCATGAGAGCTAAGATTGTGTTTTACTGTAATAAAACCTAAGAGAACTTGTACTGAATTGATTTGGGGGCCTGAAAGAATAATGAGAAAAGTTGTGCAGTAAAAGAGAGTTTTTTCATATTTTGTTTTATATTATTCTATGTTTGGAACTCCATTTTTTTTTTTAGTGTCAAGTTCAGAACCTCCTCAGTTAAAAGTACAAGTGATATTTTGTGTGGTATAGCTAAGTTTGGTTCCTGATGTCAGATATTTCAAATACATCTCTACTGCTTTCCCAAACAAAACTTTAAAGGTGAAGCAACAAGTCCTGTGATTGATGTGGAAAACTAATTTACATCTACTTTACAGTCAACATACTAGTCATTTGCCTTTTCACATTTATTTGTTCTAGCACATGCTTTCCAAAGTGGGAATGTGGGATTTTGACATTTTCTTGTTTGACCGCTTGACAAACGGTAAGTAAGTTTGAAAAGGTTTTATTTGAATTTGACTATTCTAACAAAAATAATTTAAAAAATTTTTAATTAATTAATTTCTAAGCTTTTCCAGTTTAGATTAGAGAAATTGGACACAGTTAACTTCTCTTAAAATCATATCCTTGAACACTTTCAGGCTTTTCTGAGAAGGGTTAGTATTTAAAGTGTGTTTTTGTGTTAATCTAATCTCCTATATATATTGTGGTCACCTTTTCAAGGATGTCTTTCAGTTTCCTGTACCTGGGAAATTCCAAAGATACTTTAGATTAGATGCTTCGGTTGATAAATCCAGACCTCCATAATCATTAGATTTCAATCAGTGTGAAATAGCACTAACTGAAGATGCCCATGCTTCTGCTCAGCAGCAAAACTTAGGAAATTCATCAAGACTGTAAAAATCTGTGAAATGTGTTGTCTAAATACATGTCTGTAACCTCACCCTACTCCCCTCCAGTGTCTAGGTAATACCTTTTGATCAGGTCACTGCTGAAGAAGGTCATGATCACACATTTCTCTTTTCTGCATCACTTATAGGAATGGGGTCCTTCACATTCCCCACTCCCAATCTAATTAGGGGCAGAAGATATAGAAAAAAAGTTGGTCAGCTGAGTGACGGGCAGTGAAGAGTGGAAAGGGCTACAAATGGCAAGGGAGGCAAAAGCTTAATTCTTCTAAATTATCTTTCTGCACTCTTGCTCAGTAGTAAAGGCCAAATAAATTTCCATGTTGTATGTTTGGTTTTATTCCTGAGGTACATTAAATAAGACTCCCTTCAAACGTTGCTTATATGTGTATGATTTGATTGGCTTGGTTGACTTTTTTTTTCCTCAGCTTTTCTGAAAACATTGCTGCTGATTTACGCAGTGCAAACTTTGTAAAATATGTGTGACATATATTGATTGTATAATACTAGCTAGGCCCCATTTTGCCAGTATTCTCAGTATTGGATTCACAGTAAGGTCAGCATAATATTACAGTGGGAATTGAGGCTGTAAATACTGCAACTCCTTTTTTCATGTCTGCATCATCATTATAAGATGCAATTGTAGCTGCAGTAGGTATGTGCTTTAATTACATGTTTGTACAGCCATGTGTAAAATAAATTATTTGCAAACTGCTGATTTCTCAGTTAGTTAATTAGTTAGTGTAGTATGGTAAACTGAAGTGGCAGAAAAGCCATTCTCCTTTCTGTCATTTCTGGAGGTAGAGCTGGGTTATGAAGATGATGTGATTCTCAAACAAGCCTGTCAAAACATTTCCAGTTAAAACCAGGTCAGTTTGCTTTCTGTGTCATGTTGAAACAGCACCTAAAGACAAGACTGGCACACCACTGGTACAGCCATAAAGTATCAAATCTTGATTATATGTAGGAGCAGTGTATATAAGCTCCTTTTGAGTATGAGAATGTCATCTAAGCTCCTATGATAGGAGATAAGGTAATAGGAGGTGACTAATAGGAAATTACCAATATGTTTAGGCTTGCTTGGTTTGTAACTGTATGTTAAGGGAATCTTTTAAGTGTTTCTTTCTGCTTTTAGGAAACAGTCTCGTAACACTGCTTTGTCACCTCTTCAATGTGCATGGACTTATTCACCATTTCCAGTTAGATATGGTTACATTACACCGGTTTTTAGGTAAGTTCTCACCATAAAGACATCTTTCAATGCAGTTTAGAGCTTAAGTAGGGCATCAAAGAAAGTCTGACTTGATCTGCCTATCTATGTAAATCACGATATTGTTGCGAACATTTCAGTAAAAAAATCCTGTGCTATATATTAGTACTCAGGTACTTGTTTCAGTATTTACTAAGTCGATGGAGGGAATTCAAAGGGCTCTGCATTGGGCTGAAGCATCCCAGCACCAGAAGTACACTGATGATGTGAAAAAAAAATATGCCATGCAGAGATGTGGCAGCTGAGTAGGCCCACCCAGACAGACAGACACAGCAGAACCTACCCGTGCACAGTACAATTGTGGTGCAGTGTCATTATTTTAGTGACTAATACACTACTGAGACCCAGGGCACTTAAAAGCTTATGTGCAAAATTTAACAAATTATATCAAGCTGTCTGCACTGAATAGTGTTGATGAAAGCCCCTGCTGCTGTTACTGCCAACAGAAATATTAGCCCCATGCTGTCAGTGAACCAAAAGAAGAAACTGGCCAAAATCAGTTACTTTTTGCATCGTGCTTGAATGTAGCCGAACACCAGTTTCTTAGGCTGTCGGAGTTTCAAAGGCAAGGTCTCTTCTTTAAGGCAGCATAATTGTCACTTCTGGGAAGCATTCTTGTAGTGTGAAGGCTAACAAAATCTCCCTGCCATTTCTGACTCCTGTGGACAGCCATGAAGTGGACACTCAGATAATTGGAGTGAGCAGTGGTCAGGGTTTAAAGGATTACCCACTGTAACTTGAGATGCTTGTGGAGCTGGTAACAAACAGAAAGCCAGGACTTCCTCTGGTGTTCCTCATGAGATTTGCCCATTACCTTTCTGCTTGATTAATTTGATGGTGTTCAGCAAAGTGATGCATAGCTTCCACTGTTCATATGGTGTTGCCCCAAGACCAGCTAATGGTGCAGACACAGCACCAGGATGAGTGTGAGGCACACACCTCCATGGTTCTCTGTTCAAGTGAAAGCTGAGAGTTACAAGGTTGTTGCTCCATTTTCCAGCTGGATCAGTTCCAGTCCTGCACAC
The DNA here is from genome assembly GCF_036169615.1 of Heliangelus exortis. Taxonomy (NCBI): domain Eukaryota; kingdom Metazoa; phylum Chordata; class Aves; order Apodiformes; family Trochilidae; genus Heliangelus; species Heliangelus exortis. The sequence goes on along the minus strand of NC_092424.1, from coordinate 57,810,705 downwards.
TGAAACAAGAGGGACTCGTATTTTAACATGGACATATAGACATGACTGAAATTAGCACAGAAGATTTTGCTCTGAATAGCCCAATGCTTTATCTTGTGATTCTCTGTCTGAAGGATATGGCCTTTGACCACTGCTAGTCCCTCTAATAACAAATGGTGCTAGGATATCAGGGCCTCACCTCCTGCCATGGTAAAGGAGGCCTGGACTGCCTTAAGGACATTACTCCCCTATGACAGCAACATAAATAATTACACTCCGTTGTGGGTGAATTCACCTCTCTTCCTTATTTTTTTTACTTCTGAATGAGAGCCTTCACTAAGGCAAGAAAGAGTTGATTTATGGAGTAGACCAGGTATATCCCCTTGGGCCTCATAAATCCTTTCATGCATTTTTTTCTTCAAAGGTATCCCAATAAGAGTTCCAGTCTAAGTAAGAGTCTAAGCAAGCAACAGGTATTTGAAGAAACTCCTTAGGCAGCTGACTATAAAACCTCAAATTGTGTTTTAAATCCAGTTCCCACTTGTGGCCGTGGCATTCAGAGACAAAAGGATCTTTATTTTCTCTTTTGGTTCACAGTTATGGTTCAAGAAGATTACCATAGCCAGAACCCGTACCACAATGCGGTCCATGCTGCTGATGTCACACAAGCTATGCACTGCTATCTGAGGGAGCCCAAGGTAATGACAGCCTTTCACACTGATGTTTCTTTCAGATCATTTTCAATTTTTTTTCCCCCAGGATTGAAAAAAAAAAAACCCAACAAAAACAAACAAACAAAAAAATATTTTTAGATAGCAGAAAATCAGATTTCAGAAGTCAGCAATGAGGCAGCAGTTGAGTCAAATATAGATTACATACACTTGAAACAAGTGTCTGGACTCACTGTTCATCATGCAGGCCAACATATCAAAGTGCTGACATATGAGTTCCACCAAGTTTTGCTGTGACCATGGGCACCAGCCATCTGCAAGTGGCTGCAGCCCTCCCAGGAGAGCCAGCAGAAGGCAGAGTGTGCCCATGCCCATGGGCATAGGCCTCTCAAATTGATATTTCATAATACTGAATCTGGCAGGGCAACACCAGGCAAGAGGAAATCATTCCCTTTGACTGTCTGCTGCTAGGGTGTCTTCCCCACATCTGAGCAGCAGCTTTGGACTGCTGCAGCCCCAGCCCTTACAACATGAGGTTGCTGCAGGTGTTACTGGAAGGCACTGTAATGCTGAGCCACGGTGTGCGAGTATAACTCATCTTTCCTGGATTCACTCAAATGAAGTGCTAGTGAATTTGCTAGGATTAGCAGATTGTGAGGCCAGAATATTGTAATGGCAAGTGAGGAGAGGAGCAGGCCCTAGCTTTCCTCTATTTCCATCTCTTGCAAGATCTGTGAGTCCCTGCAGCCAAAAAGTGCAGAGAGCAGCCAGTATCCAGAATCTGTACCACACTGCTCTTCAGTCCTTATGACAGATGCTCCTTTCAGCTCACAGGCCTGTGCTCTGTACAGCCTCACCAGGCTGGTAAAATCCTTCCAGTCAGAAAGAGAAAATGCTAAGACTTCAGGGTTTTTTCCCAATGATTACAAAATTTGCTTCTGAATGATAAGCTGAATAATAGAAAAAAATCTGGGTGGGTTTTCAGATTTGGATATCTGAAGTTTGAGAGATAAATTGTGCTCCCTAATACCATACCTATATTTGAACTGAGATGATAACTAAGTCTAAAGTGTCAAAAGTTTATAAACTCTGCATTTTACAGCACAGTGCTGTAATGGAAAAATGAAGCCTGATGTACTGGTATTAGTAAATACTGTGCGAAGCAGAACCCCTACCATGTGTGTTAACGTATGCCATCCTGATAGTCTACTTACTTATTTTGTAAACCTGAATCTTTTAGACTAAGCTCAAGCACTTCTATGGCAACCATCCTAATATTGGCGTAAACTGTAGAGAGATAAGTACAAACTGTCATCATGAAGTACACAGACTGAGATTTTTATAGGCGTTTGTTCAACAGGCACTTTAAAAACACCGTTCACAAAATATATCTTTCATATTTCTGTACTGTCCTTCAAAACAGAGCAATGCCATGATAGCTGATGCATTTAGTTGCCAAAATTAATTAAAAAAAAAAAAAAAAGAAAAAAAAAAGAAAAAAGTGTTTACTGTTTATGGTCTTCTTGTGATTAACATGTCTGATTCAGCTTGCCAACTTCCTCACCCCATCGGACATCATGCTTGGACTGCTAGCTGCTGCAGCTCATGACGTGGATCATCCAGGGGTCAACCAGCCCTTTCTGATCAAAACTAAACATCACCTTGCCAGCCTGTACCAGGTGAGACTGATCACTGCGTTGATAATACGTAAAATGGTGTCAAGGAGGGTCTGAGCAATTTGCAGTGGCATTTCATGCCAAAAATCTGACAGGGGGGAGGTGCTGATCGCATCAGCCTGCAATTTAAAGTCTGGACAAGTTCAGTGAAGCTCCTCACTGGATCCCTCTTCTTACAGCAAAAATGATACACACGAGAAAGGAGGTGGAAATGTCAGATTTTGTTGAGGCCATTTAAGTCACATCAGTTGCCTGGTTTATTTCTTCTTTAGATCATCTGGGGTAAGGAAATGTGGGTAGGGGATAAAAAATCGCAGAGACTCAATTTTTACTTTATCTTCTTTCACTGACCAAGAAAGCAGCAGGCATGCTCTGAATTGGCATTGCATTAAAAGGAACTTTATCTTCATGTGGCTCTAGAAAAATTAAGCACTTAATGAATACTGCAATTATATGAATATATGAATACTGCAAGATAGAGGAAAGCGAGGAAAATGTTGTAGATATGTACCCAAATGTGCCTAGAGATACAAAGAAAGAAGTTAAAACAGTAGGTCACTGCACTGTCTGTCTAGACCAGTATCCTGTTTCTAAGAGCAGTCAACAAAAGATCTCAGAGAGAAACATAAGCATGGAGTAAGTACCAAGCTGTCCTTCACCTGGTGTATGTCCCAGCTCTGGCAAAGAGCAGTAGAAGACTTCCTGAAACAAAAACACAGACTCTCTTGTTCAGTAACTATCAATGAAAATATCTGGTTCTGATTTCTGTGCTCCTTTTATAATGTATTTGTACTTTTGGTCCATGGCAATCACTGCAGCTCTGGATTTTATCTACAACTGTCCTATGTGTATAATGCATGTATACCTGATTTTATGTGCATAATTCTACTCCTTGCATGATACTTATGTATTCATGCCATAGCAATGCTGCAAATCAAATCAAATCCCATAAATGCTGTAAAGTTGCTGAAAATCAAATGCCATAGTTCATAGCTAATAAATGGAGATGGTAGTTTGTAGCCTTCAGAAGAGTCAACTTCAGCCTTTGAAATAATGTATCAGCAGCAGAATACCCGAAGTTTAAAATTATTCTAAGTGAAGAAGTCTCAGCAGGAGCTAAGTACCTTTCTACTTATTCTTAGCAAATCAGGAGTTGCCATACCCATACTTTTGTGGTGTGTTTTGCTCCAGTCTTTTCTAAATGTCAGGGAAGATTAGTGAGGGAGAAAAGCCAGAGGACTAAGCTGAGGGGCTTTGGAAAGGTTGTGTTAAGGAAACTTTGAACAGCAGTGGGGAGAGCCATTCCACAAAAACACTGGCCCTAGGAAAAATTATAAACAACTCCTTCTCAAATTAATAATGGGAAACAGTAATATATAATTAAGTTGAAAATTCAGGCTAATCTGAAAGGACTGTAGCTAAAATAAAATACTGCTGTCTCAAAGACATGATTTCTGCTCAGCTTACTGGTCTTGAATATGCTTTCAAATTTTGGTTAGACAACACAGCAATTGCAGTCTTTCAAGAGCAAGTGTGATTTTTAAGTATCCTGTTTAGGGATGTACACTGGCAAGTTTCACTTATATTATTTTATCTGAAATTGATCCCAGATTATTTCCAAATATTTGAGTAGCAAACAGTATATGAATGCCAATAAAAGTAACAATGATGGAAAAAAGGTTTTGCTGAAAAAATTTTTGGTCAGAAATTGAGATTCAGTGACTAGTCTTTAAAACAATAAATTATTTTCTTCTCAAGATTAGTACCTTTCCATGTGCTTGAAACTAAAACAAAAAACTTCTAGTGTTTTTGATTTTTAAATGGCAGGGCTATAGAACTGCTGAGACTAATTGGAAAAACAATCAAACAAGCCTTTTAACATACTTAGCAGTCATCTTCTACTGAAGCAGTAGTAACTGAGGCTTAGGGTTACCTGCCCATGGCATCTTCTTGGTCTTAATTGTTTGTAAATTTAAATTAGAACTTTACATTTGAATAGTCTGGAAAAAAGAAATTTTGCAAAATGAGGTCAGTGAGTATTTGACAAAAGATGCAAAGTGCTTGACAGCTTTTGAAGGGCATGTTTGAGCAGAATCATGTTTCAAGAAGATAGGTGTCATCACCAAGGAGTTTAGAACTTTCAACATTAATTTTCAAACTAAATTCGTATTTTATAAGGCAAGATTTTTAATTTTTTTTTTCTGTAGTCTTTTGTAGTGCATGTGGGGCACCATAATTTTCCACAAAAATAGAAGTGTCTTGTTCAAGTTTCTATGATTGAGTGTGAAATGTGACAGGAGAGACCTAGAGGTCACTTAGCCACCTTGTTACATGATGCAGACTTTGCTTCTAGCTTTCGTGGCTGTTAAAATGAATAAAGAAGTTTTATTCTTGCTTGGTAATATGTTTTTTAGGTCACTGTAGCTTTAAAAGTCACAAATAATTCAAATTCTAGTTGATACATTTGACTTCTCCAACATTATTTCTGTTTCTTTATACTGAAAGCAGCATACAATTCAAGGTGGCTCACAATCCTGCCTTGTATTTATCCAAAACTCCACATCAAACCTACTGGAAATAGTCATACTGCTTAGTTTTAAAAAAGAAAAGAAACTGCATATTTCTGAAAAATGTTCAAAGGATTTGGTAAGAAAACAAAACTTGACGTAAATATTTTTTTTATAACTTCACTAACAAAGAGTTTATCTGTCTTTGTCTGCATGGGTTTGTTTTGTCTTTAGACATCTCTTAAATGAAGTGTTACAGTTTAGAATTCTGAAATGATCGTGTACAACATCTGTAGTATAAAACAGGCTTCAGAAATCTATGAAATAATGCTCCACAACTTGATTACAGATGCATAGTAATAGGAAAATATATTGTGCCTGTGTCAAGTACGGTGGTTTGGGAAAGTCACAGACTGGAGATTTGGTGATAGTCTAAGTGTTAAACCAAGTTTTTTTCCTCACAGTCCTCCAGTCTGTGCTACAGCCACCCAGTAGTTTCAGGCAGAGGCTTCCAAGCATGCAGCCTCTAGAACAAGTCTCTGGTACTCAGTTTTTAGGAACATAAAAGTTAGGGGAAGTAAGTTCTCAGGAGGTCAAAACTGAGAACTTGGCTCTGCAAGGCAGCACACAGACTTCTCCCTGCATGAGTTATCTTCCCACCAGCCAAGACAATCCTATGGCTCATGGCAATTAGCCTTAATAAGGCAGTGGAGTGTTCCTGGGTGGAATAGCTGACTCTACTCAGCTTCAGGGCTTCTGGCTGCTTGCAATCAACAGCAGAGTTGAATGACTTCATGCTCTGGTGTCACTTTTTAACTTGACCTTTCCTTTTCCCTCCTCCATGTGCTTGAAGTACGGGCAGCTAAGATAGTGCAGCTGCTTATCTTTAAGTTCTCCCTAGAGCAGAACTTACAGAAGCTGAAAGGCCTTGGGATGGATATCTGAGGGTTTTTTTTTTTCCTTTGAGTAACTATTAGTTGGATGCAAGAGGGTTCTTTGGGTACCTACACATTCAGTCCTGTTCTGGCTGTCCTTCAGCATGGCCAAAGAGCAACAAGCAACTTCATCCAGGGAGTGGAATTCCCTGGTTTTGAGATGGGTGCTGCTGAAGCAGTTCCTCCCATCATGTAATGCTGCCATGCTAGAGGGGACAGGGGAACACAGGGTGATCTGAGGGGCATCTCCCCAGCTGGGATGTGTCAAGGGTACAGTCAGACCAGGGTGGCAACAACTGTGCACACAAGCACTGCCTTAAACAAATGCCTTTGCCTTCCCAAAAGTCAAAGGTGACAGTCAGGCAGGGTTTGTCTAATTTACCTCAGGATAGGAAGATGGCAGCCAGATGTGGGGTGACTGTTGGGACCAGGGTTCAGCTCTGAGATGAAAGAGGTGAAAGAAGCAAAAAAGAAAAAAAAACTTGTTATGACCTATTACATACCCTTGTTTTTCTTGGTCATAGTGCAATTGCATAAGTCCAACTTGATGTATTTAGGCAAAAGGAGAAGAGGGGTATTTAAGTTGGCTAATGAACAGAATTGCTGTCAAAAGCAATTTAGATATTGCGTAGTTGATCCTGGCTTGGAAGATCTGTCAGCTCTTCCAAGGGAAAGGACTTAGTCTTGGCATGACTGGAAAGTCTTGGTGTTGGTTTTCTTTTGTTTTCTGGTTGTTGGGTTGGCTTCCCTCTTACCCCCCAGTATCCATGATTTCAATTAGGGAAACAAACAAACACTGAAGTAATATATCAGCGAACGTGTAAATTCAAACGCAACAGAACTTATTGCAGAAAAATATTGTCAAAGGAAATCAGCCCAGTTTGCACTCTGTCCTTTGCACTAATTTTGAGCATGAAATTTCAAGAAGAATACAGACAAGATGATCAAAATGCAAACTGGATCTTGGCTACTAGCAATGCTTTGTGTTTTAGCAGTCATTAGATATGACAGGATTACAAAGGATGAGGAGAAGCCATAAGGAGAAAACTCTATTCAGTTCCCCTTGGAGAGTGCAAGCTTTGTGTCACATCCAGCAGGAAAGGCAGCACTAAACCAGCTACACACCTCCTACACTTCAGAGCTGTGGGACTGTGCAGAGGGGAGCTGGAGAGAGGGATTCAGGCTGTAGTTTCCCAGCTGGCAGTGACAGGGTGGAGTCCTTGCTCTGCTGCCTGCTCAAAAGGTTTGGATTCATTTGGGTTTTTTGTAATCCAGTGCTTGTCCACTGCAGAAGCCATAAACTGCCCAAAGCAGGGATCAGGTGCCATGGCTCCCTTAAGAGTGTCCCTATTGCTAGGTGACAGTCATCTCAATTCACACTGTGCACATTGCTGTGGCTAACTGAGGGCTGGCATTCACTGGAAGAGTGCTCCCCTGGGCTGCTTCTGTGCAGCAAGCAGATGCTTTTGTGAATTAGAAGAATTGCATTAGAGGTTTCCAAACAAGTGATGTTTCTGAGGCATTAAGTGGTAGAAAGTACTCTGTGAATTGAATGAATGATGATTGGCAAATGCATTGTTGTGTTATGATAGTAATATAAAGTCATCAGACACAAGATACCCATTAGCTGTAATTTACAAACAACCTAGGCTGGATTTTGTTCCCTAGGAATTTTTTCCAACCTAAGTTTGGTTCCACTTAGTTGGAAGCAAACAAACAAAAAGGACTTAAAATTTGTTGCAGATTAAGTTGCTGAAGCCTGCAGATGCTCTGTGATGCTGATACTCCTCCTGCTTTCACTGAGCAGCTGCAGGCAGCTCCCAGTTCTCTGACACTGAAGGAAATTCAGCAGTTTACTTTTCTTTTTCTTGTCCGCTCTGCACCAAACTGTTGAAGCGGAGAAATCAACCTGGGATCAGTAGGAGGTAAAAATATGATTTTGCACTCATGCTTTAATTCTTTTCTTAATAAATCTGTTAGAATGCAACCTACCTCCCACTCAGATGAGATTAACTCCTCTGTTCACAGCAGGCTTAAAAACTGTAGAACAGCTATCTATGGCTGACCTTAGCCAGGACACTTAGAAGCACAAGGCCCTTAACTCCAGAAATCCAGACCAATTCCTCAGTCCATAAGGTGGTGAAAAAGTACACCTTTTAGGCTCGTGTTACAGCACTTCTACCCAGCTCTTGGCACCATGTGATACCTCAAATCTGTATTTGCGCCACGGATACCTGCCTAATCCTTGAATTTTCTCCTTTTATTTCTCCCTAGAATGTTTCAGTGCTGGAAAACCATCACTGGAGATCCACAATAGGCATGCTCCGGGAGTCACGGCTCCTCGCCCATCTGCCCAAGGAGGTGACGTAAGTGTCCGCTGGAGGAAATTAATCACTCAAACCACTCCCTGGCTCCCAACACTCCTCCTAAAAGGAGACTGGCAAAAAGGCCCAGGCTTTGGTGCAGGCTGAACTTCCTCCCCTCTCTTGGTGCCAGTATGAAGTCATGAGAATACAGGAGAAGTATTTTCCTGAGGCTTTGCCACTTCTCCAGTGCAGGAACGGCCACTGCCAGCACTGGGAACACTGGGAGTCCCAGTGAGAGTGGACCTTTTCAGATCCATTGTTGGCAATTTTCATTTTACATAGCACCAACCAAATATGAAAAGATTTGGTGATGAAAAGCATGAATTAGAGAGCAAAATGGAGGAATTGCTCAAATAGCATTGAGACTGCTCAGCACTTTTACAGCTGACGGAGGAGGTGTGGTTCAGTCTTCATGCTCTTTTTGGGTCATGAAAAAAAAATAAAAACAAGCAAAAAAAACCCCAGCACCTTTATGTTAACTTGTTACCTGCTGATTTTGTGCAATGTTACTCCTGCCAAGGAACGGAGATTGAGTCAATGCACAGCCTGCAACACTATGTTTTAATCACAGGTGATGTTACCAAGAATATAAACAAATTATCTGTAGGCAATAAGCTCCATATCCCTTTAGAAGTCCCTCGCATCAAACCAACAGCTTCAGTTGTACTTTAAAGCACTTGAGTCCAATCCTTTACAACTTCAACTTCAAAGTTGCAGTATTCACCACCCAGCTCTGAGCAGGTGAAGCAAGATGTGAAAATTTTTCTAGATGCACCATGCTGTTGTTTAGTGGTTTTTTACTTTCCTAGCACTTTTCAAAAAGCTTCTGGAACCACCTACACCAGTAAGCATTTTCCTTCCACGTTATCTGTTCTTCCTGAACCCCTTCAGACAGCTAGAACAGTTGTACCCTTGAAAATCCAGCAGAGGCTGACCAAACAGATCAGACTTGATCCATAAAGATAGGGAAAGCTTTATACTAGCTATCATACCTAGCAGGTAGTTTTGATCTATTTATGTTCAGTGGTTCCATGACTGAACCTTTTCTATTTTCCTTAACTGCAGCCAGGACATCGAGCAGCAGTTGGGTTCCCTGATCTTGGCAACAGATATCAACAGGCAGAATGAGTTTTTGATCCGTCTGAAATCCCACCTTGACAACCAGGATTTGAGGCTGGAGGATGCTCAAGACAGACATTTTATGCTTCAGGTAACTTAAAAAATATTTTCCCACTATTATTTCTTTATTAATTTTTCAAGTCACAGTACTTCCCAGTGTGTGTTAGAATAGCATAATATAGTGTGCCTGGACATCAGCATCTCCTTACCTACCATCACCATGAACACTTTCCTTCTGCCTCCTGGCAAGTATAAATTGCCTCTGGTGTTCCCTGATGAAATTTCCTTGAGTTTAAAAGCTGTGAATGCAACAGATACAGGAGAATGTAAAATGCTGAAAAAATAAGATAAGATATTAATTTTCTTTCCAGACCACTGCTTCTCTTGCTGGGTAATGCTTCAATTATAGTCTCTGTTCTGGCAAAAGTCATTTCACTGAGGTTATTTCCCAGCACCATGCAGGAGAGCCCCCTTGTTGGCATTCTTTCCAAGACAGCCTGACATCAGGTGCCCAAGTCCCATTCCTGTGACGGATGTGGCAGAGACAGCTGTTGCCATGGCAGCAGGTGCTTCTCTAGTGGATCTGCCCAGCTAATGAGGAAACCAGGCCTTATTTAAAATTCAAATGGCTCCACATTGGTTCTTCCAGCTAAGCTGCAGTAATTAACAGGCTCTTCAGAATAAACCTCTGCCTATTAAAGCATTATTATGATTAAAGTAGCTACATATACATGCTTCTCTAGAGAAATGACTTCAATTTAACCCTAAAATGCATAAAGGAGATTCAGTACTCGTTAGTCATAAACATCTACATGTTACCACTTTGTCAAGGTTACAGGAAAGGTGGAAGTTGCAAGGAAAGAATTGCTGATCTCTTAATTCTTCACACTCCAGAAGTGTGAGAAATGTAGGAATCTGGCTGCCTCTCCTCCATCAAACATGGTCTTCTGTCAGATTCCTGCATGGACCATGCTGGGCAGGGTGATGGGTTTATCATATTTCTGGGCAGATTAGGCAAGAAAGTTGTGCAAATGCCAAAGGCAGAGGGATTACAGATCGCAGCTATGGCAAAAAGTTTCTTAAGTGTTTTCCTGGAAGATAGGAAGTAGGACACAGACATGGTGAGTTTACTTATCTGGTGGACTAGTTGTGGAAGAAATGAAAGCAAAAATAACAAGGGATCTTGATTGATTGGGTTAAGTTAAAGGATGTTTGAAAGGTCCTTTTAAATTGACAATAACATTAAGGCTACTCAGAGAGAAAAGTGACTTGTACACTTCACTCCTCCAGTTTACAGGTCTGAATTTTTCCTCTGGGTGCCAGCATGATTTCTGACCTCTCTCTGGCTAACTGACTGTGTTCAATCTGTGAAGAAATGAGACACATGACATCTTGTTCCAAGGCAGAGAGACAGACAGACTATTACATGGTTTACTTTTCTGGAGCAGTTACTTGATTTCAAAAACCTCTTGCCCTCCTCTACTCTTTCCCCTGCAAAGCACTTTAAAGGTACTAGTTAACTAAGTGAAACCAAGCCAGGGGCAGTGCAGAGGGCCCTGTGCTTAGCTTTGTAAACAAAAATGTGCAGACATTAAGATGAAGTGTAACTAACATGAAATGCAAGGTCAGTCACCGAGACCGCAGGGAAATTATGCCCAAATACACCAGCTTGGCTCTTGCCTTCCTTGTCATCAGCCATGGATGGTGAGCCAGGCAGTCAGCAAGAGCCAGCCTGAGGCTTTTGTTGGCTTATTCCTTGCAAGGAATATCCAAAAGGCTTCGCAGTCTTGGAAACTGGCCCTCCTCTTGTTCTCACTACAGTAAAGCAGGGGGCTGAATGAAAGTTTTCTTTGTATCTTAAATAAACGCTCTTCCCTCAAAAGGCGAGTCTGAGTCTCTAAAAGGTGATCTTAACCCTTTCCAACATCGCTGGTGAGGCCTGAGCGTTTCATGACTGCAGATTTCCTGCTGAGCCACTGCAACCTCTTTTCTCACTGCTACTTTTCTCCTTTCCCTTCAGATTGCACTCAAGTGCGCTGACATCTGCAACCCCTGCAGGCTCTGGGAGCTCAGCAAGCAGTGGAGCGAGCGGGTCTGCGAGGAGTTCTACAGGCAAGGTCAGCCCCTTCACACCTGCCCATCTCCTTTCACCCCAGCTTTCTAACCCTCTCACGGGGTGAGAATGAGGCAGCATTCAGTCTACCCTGTTTGCCCAGAAATCTCCCTCAAGAGTGAGCTGCTGAAGAGATACTCTGCCTCGTTTGGGAAGCGGGAAGGGATGTAAGAGCAGCAAATATTTCTGTGCCCTCCCTCCTGCCTGCTTCTCCCAACCAGGAGGGAGGGTTCTGCTGTGCCTCAGCGCTTGGAATTTGGCTGGAGAGCCCACAGCTGGATGCTTCTCTGAGAACCTCCAGTCATCCACAGCTCTTCTGTGCTGGAACAGTTCCAGGGCTATGCTGCACCAAAACCCTACCGCTATCTGCTGCCTTTTATTTTGCTTTTCATGCTCCCACTGTAGCTCCAATGGGAGCCTTACCCTTGCTGGTTCCCCAGTATGACACATTCTTCTCTGCACAAAAGCAGAGAAAGGGTTCAAACGCCGTTCCCAGCACGCCAAGCTCTTCCAGTGCTGTTGAAAGGGCCAAAGCAGGCAAGCCAAAGCTCAGCCAGAACCTATTGCAAGTATTTTCAAACCCCTGCAGAGAATGCAGTCAGGCAGGGTTGTTTTTTTTTTAAACACAGTAATTACACCATTTGGCTCTATCTGCATAGGCAAGGTCATGCTGTGCTACAACACAGGGTGCAGCAGAGTTTAATCACTGCTAAATTCTTTGTTTGGAGCATCCTGAGAGCTGAAGGCAAGTAGTAGAAACACTGGAAGAGCACGCAATGAAGTTCTGAATTGATTTAAAATTCTGCACTACAGAAGTTAAGCCACATTCAAGCTGGTAACTTGTACATTTAGTCCATAACAAGGATAAATAGGACATCAAGTTTATTTTCAGCCAGTGTCAGCTTAAGGTGGTGAAATGTCTGACTGTGGTGCTTTTGAAGTGACATCATGTTAGTTGCCAGATGCAGGTTTATTCAGCCAGATGTATAGTCAAGGCATATATAATCAATACCCAGAGCATGAGGATCCTACTTGTGTGATGCCTCACTTTGAGTGTATTGAGGGATCATGCTGAGAAAGGCAGCACTCAGACCATATAAACAAGCTTTTTCACAAAGACTTGAGATTGTATCAAGTATAATACCTAAACTATACCTCTGAAAGGGGACACCAGAGCATATGAGACCAGCTAAGAATATAACAGAGAAAAAGAGTGTTTCATGTAGGAGAACATACAGAAACTGTGGTCTGACTGTCACTTGTGGCTGTGTAATCCTGGTAAGTCAGACATAAAACAATATTAAATAGCATGCATTTAGTTATCATTATCACTTTAAGATGTTATTGTAGACCTCTCTACCCCCTTATACAATGCTGGGGCTTGAAACTCTTTCTCTGCCATTAAGCTTTATATCTGAAACCCATAGCTCTCATGTTCTATGGCAGATAATACCATTAGTACCACCTTTAATCTTTCTTCTGGAAGGTATACAATGTTTCAGTTGTTCTTTGTATCTAACATTTCTAATGGCATTTTATTAGAGACTCGCAACCTGATTTTCCAGTCATGTGGTGCATTTACACTATGTCTATTAGCAAAAAAAAATTTACAACTTGGGTACATGTTTCAGGGAGCATCACCAGATGCCCTACAGCAGGTCCTAACACAAACCTTTCCTCAAAAAATACTTTAATTTGCTCTCAGATGTTTAAAAATTCAATTAGGAGCACAGGGTAAGTAATGCAGCTTGATTTGTTTATATAAAACTGGCATTGGCAAGAAACAAGTTTCAAGAAAATAGCTAATGTTTAAGTAACATTAATTATCCATTTATCTGGTGAGGTTTTAAAATTACTTGGAAGGTTTTCCTCAGCATGAAAGTTCTCAACAACTAAGTCATCCAGTTATTTTTATAGCAACTTGAAACACAAGAAAGTTGACCATCATTTAAGTTCTTACCACACAAAGGAAAGTCTTTGTCAAAAAGAAATTCTTTGTCAAAAAATTTGTCCAAAAAAAGAGTCAATTAAATGACCTGACAAGATGTTGATATACTTTGAGGCAGACAGTTGGTGTTGGGATGATGGTTGGACTTGCTGATCTTAGAGGTCTTTTCCAACTTTAATGATTCAATGACTCTAATATGCTTTTAAAATTAAGGTCTCCAAAACACGTAAGCGCTCAGATTTAATGTTCATTCAAAAGTCACCTTTACCTAGAGAGATGTTTTGTGGTACACATCCAAAAAAATGAAGGTATTTAGGCATTTAACATGATAATCAGTGATGCAAGATTCCAGCTGCTCAAATGCACACAGTTACAGGCTCTGTGAGAGTCTGAGAGTATGGAGAAGAGGTAAAAGTGGTAGGAATTTTTTTTTTTTTATATTATTTTATTTTTTTTCTTGCAGGTGACCTGGAACAAAAATTTGAACTGGAAATTAGCCCCCTTTGTAATCAGCAGAAGGATACAGTACCAAGCATACAGATTGGTAAGTATTAGTATTTCATTCTCTTCTCTCTATCAGAATCTTCTCTTATCTCAGAATGGCACAAGCTGAAAGAGAAACTTTTTTTTCCACAATCTAATGGTTGTAACAGTAAAACTGTCAGTACCATAAAAGTCACTATTCAAATTATAAATAAAATTTTCAAAAGGAAATGTATCCAAGCCAAATATGCAATAAAAGACAAAGGAGTCATTGCAAAGAGAAAAAAGGGATCATTCTAATATCTGCAGAGAAGAACCACAGCCAACACATGTGAGCACACACCAGCTACTTCCTAGTCTGAAATCTTCTCAGAGAAGGACACGGTCTCTCACAGATTTTACTGTTATACACAAACAGGAGCCCCATCTTTTCATGTGGGCTGGTCAAAAGCTGTGCGTTTCAAAAAGAGTTGGTAGCTGCGTGAAGGTTTATCTTCATTTCTCCTCAGGGTTTTTGCCACTAATATTGCTGCATTCTCTCAAGAGACTCCATGGGGCAGTAAGTTTGGGAAATGAATTTGTTTCTCACCTGCTGTCCTTTGCCTGTCTTCCCAGGGTTCATGACTTACATCGTGGAGCCCCTCTTTGAGAGGTGGGCCCAGTTTACAGGTGATACTCCCCTGTCTGCAAATATGCTAAACCATCTCAGGAGGAACAAGGCCAAGTGGAGGAGTTTGCTTCACAAGCAACACAGCAGTAATAGGAGCAATGACCACTCAGGTCAAGTGACTGGCAGCCAAGAACAGACTTTAAATGAAGAAGAGACTCCTTAGTGGCAGCTTTGCACTTCTTTTCCTTATAGCACTGCTATCTCCGTCTTGATCACAGCAGCAAACAAAATCCCGGGGAGCCAAGAGCCTGTTGTTAAGAGCATGGAAAGGGAAGAAATGGCAAAGCAAAAGCTGTAAGAGTCCTCATGAATAAGCCCACAGTTCTGCTGGGTGGCTTTCTGGATCTCCTTCACGTTCCTCTCCCCGCTCTTCATTCTGCGCATGCCTGGTGCCATTCATCACTTCTGATAAAGAACTGCCTGAGTGCAGGGTCCCAGTCAGCACTACTGGAGCTGGGCTGGTTGTGGCTGCTGTGGAGCAGGGAGGATTACCGAGAGAAGAGGGGAGACAGAGGCACTCCTGGTTATATATTCATTTACCACAAGTCATACTGTGACACATGTATATAGGCCCAGAGCACCGCACGCTTTCCAGGCTGGCAGCTGGGCTGCACGTGAAACCAGCGGCATCTTCAGCATCCAGAGGACACTGGCTGAGTGAGACAGTGCTCAGAGAGAGGGCAGAGAGAGGCTGGTTATTTTAGTAATTAAAACAAAAACCTTTTTAACTTTTGTATTCTGTGCACTAAACAGCAGATCTATAAACCTTGGACTGAAGTTACTCTCCATATAGGCAACGCCAGTGTAACAAGGCTCACTTTGGTAACCATTTTTATGCCACTTTGGATAAAAGACAGGCATCTTCTCATTGCAAAGAACAGTGTTCCCTCACAAACTAAAGGGGAGGTGTTGTACAGCCTAAACCTTTAAAACACGAACAGATCTATCTTTTGAGTACTGTTTCAAGTAACGTGTTTATATTCATATGTGTACATTTTCTGTAAATACAAAGCGCTACTGATTCCCATGCCAAAATACTGGAGTACTGTGGGATTGCTACCTGTAAAAACATTGGCACTGTGAACAGAATACTGTTAGTTTTAATACAAGAGAAAGCATTTGTAAATATGGTATAGAGTTTATTAATATACACCATTGTTTGTGGATAAAAGCCTTAACTTTTAGCATCCGCCATCTTCTGATAGCTGCCAAAATCATATGATCACAAAATACGGTTCTGAACTGCCTTTCCACTATCCAAGGTGTGTCAAAGGTCATAAAGGAATGAAGTCTGTCAGGATAACTTCTTGAAAACTTCAAACACATTCCATATGGGTCCATGTTGTTAATCCATGGTACCTTGCACATTTGGTCTAGGCAAATGCTTCACAGAGCCTGAAGTTCAAAAAAAAAAAAAAAAAAAAAAACAACCAAAAAACTAAAACCCACAGCAAAACGACATAATTTGACAGTTCAACCCGATTACCATTTATTCAAGAGTGTGAATTTTTTTTAAATAGCTTAGTGATCTGCAAAGCACGACATTCTAATAGTTCTGGAGTCCAGTTTTCTTGAGTGATGTTGCAGTGTAGCTGATTTATTTTCCCCACATTCCCACCTTAAGTAGCCATCATCAACATGCATTTGTATTTTTCTTTTCAATAAATAAATAAAAAATATATACTTAACTGACTTTTAGATCAGTTTCACTCAATGAAGGAAAAAAGAAAACGCATTGCAGTCAGACTTAGGGAAAATCTAGCATCATAGATGAGGAATTTTCTACAGTCTTGTGTTTGTGAAAGATACATGGCCTTACATGTGCCATGAACAGCCTCAGTTCAGATAGTCTTTACAAACCTTTACTTAAGCTTCCATCAATTCAGTGAGATTGTATTCTAGAACACTCCTGCATTGCACCAAAGTGACTGTCCACTTGTCTACCCCCATAAAAATTAATTGCATTCAGGTAAAATGTAGTGTTGTTGTAAACCCACAGGACATCAAACCTTGTAAGCTGTTTTTCCAAAAGAAAATGTTTAGATATGAATATCTTAGAGAGGCCAACGAAGAAAGAGCTATTCAAGTTGGTGTTTGAGAAAGATATATTTACTCATGAAGTGCAAGGAGAGTTATAATAGAATTTTTCTCATGTGAAATATTGATTAAAGTGTTCATGCTCATAAGGTAAACAGTGTGTTTAAAGGCAAAGAAAAATCTTAAGTTTTAGTAAAGGATGTTTTACTCTACTAATTAGTGGGACAAGCATCTTCGGAGAAAGAGATTGAAACCCAGTGAAGTAGGAAGTTGGAAATCACTATGAAGACACAAAGCATCCTGAAAATGGTGGTTTGATTCTCCTCTACTGTTTTGTAAGCTGCAAGCTGTTGTTGTAGAATAAAATTATTTCTAATTAGAGGACAGAAATGTCTTTTTAACCACCTGATGAGGGGGGCAGGAACATCACCGCTTTGCAGCTTTTTAGGTGTATCTTTCCTTCTCCTGACAGATTTAGGACAATCATTAGAACATTATGTGAGCAGTGCAAAGTGCTGCTTAGAAGCACTTAAGTACAAAAAAAAAAAAAGGGGGGGGGGATATAATTTCCCTTGTTTTGTCTTTTTACTAAGAAATGGAAGCCATTTTCCATCTAGTTCAAAGAATTTTTTTAAAATATTCTGAACTCTGCTTAAACAAACCTAGTGCCTAGCAGCATAAAAAGCTTTTGACAGATACATTCTTGAGCTGTTCGAGGAGCTTCAAGAAAATAGGTTCAACAGGAAAGCTTAGCTACAAATCAAATTCTGTTATAGATACATTAAAACCAAGACTTTTTCTGTAATTAAAGCCTACAAGGCCCATTACAAGTCTGCTCTTAACCATGCTAAAATTTTTCAGTTTTAAGAAGCTGCTCCTAAAACAACAACGAAACAATGAAACAAGGCTTGAAATAGGTTCAGGGTGGCTCCAGAAATGCTTTCCTACTCAAGAGCCAAACTCATTACAGAAGATTGGGTCCGGGTTAGTTTGCCTCAGGTGCCCTAGACAAAAGTGTGCTGAAAAGTTAGGCTCTGGCTGCCAGATCCACTGGGGCCTCTAATGCACAATGCTACCATTTGATTTCCTGCAGGAAAAGTCAACCTGTATCTGCTACAGCCAACCCAACAGCACCAGTGCTCAGTATATGTGGTTGGGATAGACACTTGGTATGACCTCGTTTGGAGAACAGAAAAGTTCTGTCCAGGATTTCTGCCCAGGATGCCAACAGAATGCCAGACGTGCAGAATAGAACAACACCTATGCAGATAATGCAGATTTTTATCTTGCTAGCCCTATTGGCCATTTTACAGAAAGGCCTTGTAAATTATTTTTCTTTCTTATTGGGCCAGAGCAGCTAAAAGATACTAAAGTTTTAAAACCGAGTTATGTTTTTAATATAAGTAAAGAAGTAGGAGCTTAAAACTCTTTTACAGTCCACAAATAAAGATCATTTTATTAAAACCTAGTTTCTTTCAGTGCAGATTTCATACCATCAAAAAGGCGAATTCTGTATAAATAACAATAATAATAATAAAATGGTGATAAGTGAAACTTTTAGGCTGGTTAAAATAATGCATATCTATGCATTTTTCATTAAGCAAAGTTTTTACCTGTCTTTGGGTTTTTAAGCATCAAGGTTTCAGCCCGAAGACAAAGGGGGGGAAAAAATTTGCTATTTAAAAATGTGTCCCTCTGAAATAGAGAAAGAGGAGCAGCTGAGACTAAGTAGAATCTTTGAAGAAAAAACAAAATAAAACAAAACACATAATCAGCAGTTGTATTTAACCTAATCTAAAACATGGTCAATTATTTTTGTATAAACTTGGTTTCTATAAAGAAAATCAAACACTCCCCAAGTGATCAGTCAGAAGGCTGCTACCACAGTAAATGAGATAAGCCCATTTTTACACTGCATAACTATCTCATCTGCTTTTCCAATTTGCAGATGAAATTTCTATTAAAAGTTTCAAAAAAATCTGTCATCATTCATACAAGCCCTTCCAAATGGACTCCCCTTGGAAAGGAGAAACACTGAAGTAGTTAAAATTTTATTTTTCTGATATCAGCCATAATTTTGTCACTCAGCTGAGCTGTCCATAAAGTACTCTCATTCCCCTCCTGATATCACCATGCCTTGCTAGTGACCTACAAAAATCAATACTTAAATACAAATTAAGGTGCTGCAAATCAAAAAAAGCCACCCCCAAAACAAAAACTCAAGGTAAGCTTCATGAATATTTATCCAAATTACTTTGATTGGTGCAAACTATTCTTCTATTACTTGTTTCTATAATCCAACCAGTATTTTAGGTACATACACTTTAAGTGCTGAGCATAAGTTTGACTTGGATGTAAAATATATTCTGCTTATCTTTGAATTCAAGATTGTATATGTCATGTTTATTGTAAAGCATTTTATATATACATATTCACATATCTTATACAACTCTATGGGCCAAACACTGGTCCCCCACCAACTTCACTGGGACCAAGACTCAGCCCCCATATGTGCGTATATATGCCATATGCATCATTCTGAAAGGAAGCACTAGATTGTGTGAAAATGCTGTGACTGCTATGCAGTGATGCCAAGAGACTTAACTGTATCTTTTTTAACATACTGCTGTAAGTATTCGTCATGTCAAAGAATGACAACTAATAAAAAAAAATAAATAAATAAAAAAAAAAATGAAGTGTTGAAGTTCTTTGGTAGGGCCAGTTGATTGAAAGGATCTCCTTAGTTTACAGACTGCATTCCAGTTTGACAAGGCAGCAAAAGTCCTGCTGCATCCATCCTCCCACTGCCTCTCTGTCCATACCAACAAAATACTCACATTCCTACTGCACTGTTTCTGAGAAGAGCTTTTCTCTAAATTTACCCATAGCATTGCTTCAGTTCAAGTATTGTATCTTGTTCCTCCCTCGTGTCATCGGTCACTGTTAATTTGTTTTCTCATTTCTCAGCTGCATACCATGTGCAACATGACAGAGGCTTGTAAAGTTGAACTGAAAACAAGGGAAGTATTGACTTTCTACACTGATAAATATTTATAAGAGAGAAAATACCTGTCATTGCTGCTGGACTTCTGCCACTGCAGGGACTTCTTGAATTTGATACATTTTAAAGCTAGATTCTATTTGTGCCTCAGTCTTCAGTAACAGCACCTAAGTCTGTGCACAGCCAATGCTAAATTCAAGTGACTATAAGAACAGGGAATAGATTTGGTTTCAGTGTTACTTGGATAGCATTTTAAAGTCACTTTCTTAACCTAAACAAAATACTATTCAGAATTGTAACGAAGTGTTTTCATGTCTTGCCTGGATGCAAGCTGAATTGCAGAATGGATTCTAGGCTCAGAGAGATCTGTTTTATACGGATGGAGTTGTGATGGTTTCTCCAGGAGAAGTTTTAAAACAGTCATCACTGGACAAGCCATTCATAATTTCCCAAATTGAATTTAGCAGTGTTATTTTCATCTAAGTTAATACATGTTCCTACTCTACACAGGCTCTATCTGTATGGGTGCTAATATTTAATGGTTCAAGCAAATAATGTCGAGTAGTGTGTTGAAAGGAATCACTGAACTTAACAACAAAAGAAAAATTAACAATATAGCAATATTTTTGTCCTGGCCAAAGACTTAACTGTGGTTTTAAAGCTTAGGTGAAGAATCTGGGAAATAAAACTACTCATTAAGAAGCAATACAATGCACATGTGACATTATTTAGGTGACAGACAGTTTTTCTTAAAGGTGAGGAAGTCAGCATATCTCCACTATCCAACACAGTCCAATCCTCTCTTCAAACTAACATGGGCATAGTTGCAAAATATGCTGGTTTTAGCAACAAGTCAGGCTTATGGTGTTCCCACTCATACACCTCTTGATCTTTCAATGATGCTATGTTCCATACCATCTCAAACAGCTTTTTAGGGACAGACAGACAGAACATAAAGAAGGGTTTAAATTAATTCTGCCAGTAAAACAAACTGATCACTTTATTATATCCTAGGCTAGTTTGAGTCTCAGGAAGTTTTACTAGACATCAGATACAGATGCATCCCTATTGAATTTTGCTACCAGCAGCACCATTTCCTAGCAGCTACCTTGGGTGTCTACACAGGACCACGAAGACTTAAACACACAAGGAAATGAGCATCACAATAGTAGATTAATTTCATGCCAGACAATTTTATGGTAATAGACTTTAGAGTGAAGAGTTGAATCCTATATCCTAAATATATTTAGGTCTAAATATATTAGGGTTTAAATATATTGTACCAGATTAGGAAGATGACCTTAGTTACATTGTAACTAAAATGGAATATCAGAATTCATACAAACAGGGATAAAAAGAAATTGTACTACACCTCCACCTCTCCTACCTATCCTGAAGATAAATTCTTTGCCCTAATTTTCATACTAATTACCCCTCTAGAAAGCACAAGTACCAGAGCAGGAAGTGGGCAGGAGGAAAAAAAAAAAAAAAAATAGAAATATGGGGGGAAAAACTGTAGCCTCAGTACAGACTGAAAGCTGCTGTTTTCCCCGAGTCAAAACACAAGCAAAACAAAGTAAAGCAATATATATGGAAGTTGCTGCCACAAGAATACATTAGCCTTTAACTATATACCAAAACTTAAAAGAAGATTGAACAGCTATATGAGCAAAAAGAAAATTCATGGTTACAAACAGCTCTTACTAAAATATTCATCTTTGAGAAAAGATCCCTTATGATGTAAATCAACATTTTGTTTAGAATGACATTTCCATGACCTCCTCATGCAAGTCAGTAGCTGTTACATTCCAAATCCAGTTTTTACCCATATGTGCAGAGTATTCTTATGAGCTTATATATGAAAAAAATATAGCTACCAAAAAGAAAAATCTAGAGCCACACGTACATGTGTATTTGATGCCCAGCCTCATTTCTGTAACAGGACCTACCAACATCTGGAAACAAACTTGGGCTTTGTCACTTCAGCCAATCAAAATACAAAGAAAACGAGAAGTACTGAAACGTGGCAGATTCAGAGACATTCAACAAGAATTATATTGTCCTTAGGACCAGCTTTGTATCTTTCCTGTTTTGCAGCAGATAAATATATTTCAGTTAAAACTCTAGATGGAGTAGTATGTGTGTTTCTGCATGTATATATATATAAAATCATCAACTGAGAGACCGAAATACAAGTGGATTTATTTAACATTCACTCTTTTTTTTTTGGTGGGATGAAGTTCCATATATATGACAAGCACTTAGGGGACACTAGCACTCTATGGTACCTGTGCACAACACATTTCACAATGTAGTAAAAAAGTCAACACCACCCGTTCTGCCATTACTGCAAGGAACATTAAGGAGTGCCCACTTGCTCTATGTGATTTGGAGTACCTTTTATCAGCATTCAGGTCCAATTAAGATGTACACACATGTAGCCTAATTGCCCCAGCTCCCACATTAGAAGGAAAGCTTTCTCAACACTGCTGCTACCTGAAAACTGCCAGTGTAAAGACAGAACATTAAACAAACTAAGAAGCATAATTAAATAAGTCAGAGGTGATGTTGGCCAGGTAATTTCAGCTACTCAAAACAGCTGACATTGGCAAATTGTATGCTTTAGGTTCATATAGGTGTGTACCAAAGTTTTAACATAGCAAATACACTTCAAACATTTACCTTCAATGTAGGTACAAAGATAATAAACAAACCAATTATATTACCTGGATGTAAGTGACTGAAGTGAAGAAATCTTGATAGCTGCATAGTCTACTTCCTTCTGCACTTAATCCTCACATTCCTCTATGCTCGCTGTATCAGGAGTCACCTCTGGAGATGACTAAAAGAGATTACCAAGCCCCCATTTTTACTTTCTTAGATCTCCCCCCCCCCCCCCATGCAGACCTAATTACAGTCAGCTTCTTGAAGACACCAACTAGTCACAAGATTGGTATTTATTTGGTATGTTCCCAATCATATGCTACGTTCTTTAAAGAGCAGAGTGACTTATTCCTCACTCCCTGAAAGAGAGGAGGAATTCTTCCTTCTCTGAGATGCTCTGTATTAGGATGGAAGAGGTAAAGGTCAGGGACTGCAGGGTATTTCATATAAGGGAGCCATGGCAAGCTCACAGCTCGCTTGGAAAATGCAGCAAGTAAATAAAATTCTTGTGAGCCTTTACTGTCACCCAGACATGAGGGGGTCCTGTGAGACTTCATTTGTAACTCAGCAAGGTACTGAATTAAGTGGAAACAAGCACTCTCATGCAATGACACAACAGGCAAAGGAAGGAAAGGAAAGGAAGGAAACCCCCTTTTTATGTTCTGGCTTCCTTGGTCATTCCTAGTTAAAACTATGGAGGTTTTATTCTAGCAAAAAACAGATTTTTTTATTTCAAGAGAGACATTTTTCTGAGGCTCAGGTCAGCTTCGATTCCTGTCACGCTTCTTATCAATTTATAACAAATCTAATTTTTTAAAGAGATTTTTAGTTTCCTAGTCTTAAGGAATCATAGTTAAAAATACTACCACTAATGTTTCCGTAGGAAGGAATGTAGGAAAAGTGTCTGAACTTCAGCTGTCTTTTGCCAAATCCTTCATCTGCCCAAGACCTACACATATCACAATATAACCCTGTGCTATAAACAGCCTTCATTTTCTTTCTGAAGTGTTCCACTTCTTAGGCCTATATGTTTGAAGGTTTTGAAATATAAACCACATAACAAAATAATCTGGCATGTTGACCATTACCACCCAAGAATCCCATTGCACATGAAATTCTGGCTAAAGGTGGAATTTATTAATTTTCATTGTGGGTACACTTTGAAGCACTCTAGTTCTATATGAGGGCCTCACAAGGGACACCAGTGCTGCTCCTACCACAAGTGTACACAATAGAAATAATTTAATAACAGGTCTATGTTACTTCAAAGCTCAAGAAGAAAACCACAGCAGATCCTTTAGAGAGCTAGATGTGAAAGAATGGCATTTAATTTAATTATAAAGTAGCTAAACTTCTACAGTCTCATGGAAAAAGTGAATTAATCAGCTATAAGTATCATATTAAAAAACTGCACATGTTGCTGGATTTTTGGGGGTAGTTTACTCCTTCACCACTCCAACTGCAGTTCATTCTTTCTGGTACCTCAGTGTTGTTAATTTAAAGGGAAAGCTTACATCATCGCTCTTGAGTTACTTGACAGCTTCAAACTTTGCCTGTGGGTGTTATACTGCTCTCAGGGACATCTTATATAATAATGCAGATGTCATTTTTCAGCTGACACAGCACATCTACAAACTTAAATTTTACTGAGTTCCAGAAAAGTATGGAGTCTTCATAAAGCCCTGAATATCAGCAAGGAGCTTGCACCATCAAGAAAAGCAGACTCCTCCCTCTGTGAAAGTAAAAGTAGTTTTGAAATGTAAAAATAAAATAAATATCTCTAGTAAGAGCTAATCTCTTTGTTAGATGGCCTATGATAAATACATAAGAAAATAAACATACATCAAAAGTTCTCTGCAGAATATGTCGGGGGGAGAGAAGAAAGGCACCATTGTCCAAGGGTCACTCAGCCAAGAAAAATCTCTTAGAACCTTCATCTGATTCATGTATCTGAGACCTAAACTTTTACTTCCAATAACATTAGATCACCTAGATATTCAGAAACAACAGGGTGGGTTTTGTTGGCTTAGTTTGTTTCACTACACAGTTGGTTCACTGTAGAAGTAGCTTAGGATTCTACTTTAAAGGACTAATAAATACAAGTCACCACTTCCCACAGTGCATGTTATGCTCATCATTGAAACACATTCTTTTTAATTACTCTAGTTTTCTCTTCTTGCTCCTGGTTACTACTGTTTCTCTCTGTTAGAGAAAGGCTTAAAGTATCTTTTTTTATTCCATCTTCTTGTATTCACAGACAGGTCACTGCGAACAGATCTTCTGGTTCTGAAAGAATATAGCAGCAAAACCTATAAATTCGAACAAAACCTTTTTATAGTTTTCTGAATTATTGTCCTAGAATGTACTCAGTTTCTGAAGACCCAGCATACTATGGCATTATTGTTATGGCTTTGGGCCATCATTCCCATCTTCATTATTTCTCATAGTGTAATTTCTGTGTTTAATTATGCACAAATTTTATCACGTATTTCCTTACTAAGAATATGAAACTGCATTAACCTAGAACCATTCCCTATAGCCCTAGAAGAAATACCTCCTTTCATAGATTATCTGCCAGTTAATCAGTTCTATATCCATTTAATATATACTTTGTGGATAATATGAATGTTATATTTTAATTTACAGTGAACTATTACAGCTATTTTTGTCAAAGATGATTTAAAAGTTCTGTTTTCCAATAAAGACGCATGAGATCACTCCTGTTATCTCAGTATTTCCAAACCTGGAACAGGATCCCATCATAAAAATTTTTTTGTCTGGAACTGATACATGCTAACTGACCTGTGGTCATCTGTTTCTTCCCACATTTATTAAAAAGAAAACTTATAAGCAGCAATAATTTCCTGAATTTCTGTGTTACTCCGATGTTTATCCAAAGTGAGCATAAAAGAACAGATTCAGCCAATTTCTTTATATTTTGCAGATCCAAACTGCTTATATAATTCCCCAGTCAGAGAATTGTTTTTGTAGTAATTAGTGCTCCTGCGTTTTTTTCAAGTAAATATTTTTCACTTTTCCCAAAGTATATGGAATTCCTATTTTTATTCTTTTATTCTCTATTCTTTTATTCTCTTTTTTTATTCTTGTTTAAGCAATGAACATTACCAGGTGGCATGTTCATGATCCTCAACTCTTACCAGCTCAGCTGTTGATGATTTCTGTACTCACATCTGGCCACACACCATTTGCTTCAAAACTCAACTGGGTCTTAACTTCAAGGGAGACCTAGAGACTGGAGAAGGAGAAGGGACATAGCCCTTTGTTCAAGGTGCAACAACTTTTCTCCATGGCTCTTATTACACTAGAGAGGAAAGAAAAAAAGGGGAGTACAGAATAAAAAAGGCTGAGTTTGCCTTTGTGTAGAAACTTTGTAGTTTGTGTAGAAAAAGCACAAGTTTCTGTGTGTTCCCTGGGAGCTACTGGCTTAGAGGACTGTGAACAGGCTCTTCTCCTAGCAACAGCACCAGGAGCTTACAAAGCATGAAGCAGGATCTCCTGAACTCTATTTTGCTTGCCTTTTGTTAACGTTTCTTTCTTTTATTTGTGACCTTAAAAGTCTAACTCAACATCAAAAATAATTATATCACTGACAAGCTAAACTGCAGAGAAGGTTATGTTTTATTGTTTTGTTTATTGATACATTATTTTATTATTTTATATCAGTCTCACTAGCAGCCTCATTGTTCTAACACACTAAATGCAAAGTATATTCTTCAAATCTTAATAAAAAGCCTACGTCACTACTGAGAAATAATAAAGGGGCTGAAGATTTACTAGAAAAAATAAAATTGACCCTGCAGAAACCTAACAAACAAAACCTGAATAAAATTGATACACATTCAGACAGTCTGTATGAGAGGAAGAGAAGACATAAGAAGAAAACATAGCCAGTCAAAAAATATCTGAGTGCTCGAAAGGGCAGATAAAGAAAGTGGGTTGTTTTTAAAGTCCACATTTCATCTGAGTCAAATCAAAGTCCAGCTTCAAACTAGCCATTTTTATACTACAAAATGTTGACTTTCAGATTACTTTCCCACTCTACACGCTATGGCAGTAAAGAAGCTCCTTACTTAACAAAATAGAAAACAAAAACCTCTATTCAAAAACACTTCCTCAAGAGCAAGGAAGGTGTATAACAAAAACAGCCTGGCCTATCAAGCTGGCCCCAATAGGTCATGGTCAAATCTGGTTTATAAGAGAAGCAATACACCTACTAGAAAAAAGCATAATAGAAAAATAAGGCAGAAATACCAGCCAGAAAAAATAAGTAACAAACAACAGAATGGACATACAAAAATGCAGCACTCTAAAGAAAAAAATGAACAAACCCTCACATCAGGATTAGCACACAATCTCACATCTATCTCACTGAGCTGTGCTGCTATTTCAGAATTTATAACAGAGATTCCTAAAGCTTTATCAAAAAGCAAACAAATAAACAAACAAACAAAAACCACCAAGAAAAAGACCCTGTAAGGTGACTACACATCACTGAACCATAAGACAACAATAACAGATGTAGAAAACAAAACTAAGCTTACTCTGACTTTCTTCCTACTCCGCCTTTATACCTGCCACTGTTCTCCACAGTTAAAGGTGATAAAATGGGTAAGAAATTCCTTATTTAAAATAATGCCATTAAGTATCACTCCAGCAATTCCAATGAAATCAGCAGCGATGCAGAAGCAGTTACTGAAGGCTGAACTTCACCCAACCCTGAAACACTCACTCACTCAGCTTTAGAGATGCACCTAAACTTGCTCAAGTTGTTGCTTACATGTAAAGAGCAAAGAACATGCATGCTTACACGAGCCGAGTACAATCTTTAATTTGAAAGGAAAATACCAATTTGTACACCAGATGGTCCACGTTGACTTGCAGCATATTTTCACCTTCATTTACACCAACCCCAGCAACTCCATGGCAATACTAATTATGTGTCTACTGCAACACAAACAGAAATTTTCTCCAGTAGTCATTTTACACAGGCAATGAGAGGATATTTCTTCAGGAAAAGCTTAGTGCTGAATGAAGCTTTTCTGTATCTCAAAACATAAAATCTTCTGTCTGTTCTCCTGGTTGTTAAATGTTTAGGAAAACTAAGCAGCAGTTACATTTTGTGGATAAGAGAATATATTGCCCCGGTGTTGACATTTTACTAAACCAAACACATATAAATATACATATATAACACCAGTAACTTAGATGTACCTCTAACATTTAGCAAATACCATTAAAAGATAAAAGTACAAAAATTGTACAATATTGCTGTTAAAAGTAATTTTGCTTTCAGTAATACATCTAAGGTTTGCAACATAAACCTGGTATAACACTGCTCTCTTGTGGTTTAATACATAAAATGCATGTGCAGAATGTGTCAACTATTTGGATCAATAATTTTAAAACTTTTAAAATACATCTAATTCTAAAACATTTTTTGCCAATTTAGGGGTTTACCTAAACCTCTCTGATACTAAAGAGAGGTTTACCTCTCTGTTGACTAAAGAGGGAACCTAGGCTCCTGCTTTCAGTCCTTTGATATTAAATGCCTAAAAAAAGGTATGAATACTTCTGTTCCAATAACAATAAAAAATAAACACTCCTGCTCACATAAATAAACAATATGCTTTTAAAGTCTCCTTTAGCCTTTCAGGCAAACAGCCCAAATAAAAATGTAAGCAGATGTAAAGAGGACTAGAAACACAGCTGGAACAAAAACACCACATAGTTTTTCTTTCAACATGTAAAAAAAAAAATCTAATTCCCATTGAGGAAGGAGAGAGCCTCCTGGTAGGGCTCTTGGGGAAAATAATTAATATCAAAAGAAAGGATTTTTTATTATTATAATTAGTAACTAGAATTAATTCTATTAGAACTAATTCTGTTAGCTATTAGAACTAATACTCTGAATCATTATGATTCCTCCCGATATAGATAAAGAGGAGGTTCAAGATCACCTAAAGAGCCTGAAGTCCATGGAACCTGATAGGATTCACCCACGGCTCCTGAAAGAACTGGTGGATTAAGTTGCAAAGCCACCGTCCATCATATTTGAAAAGATACAGCAGTCTGGGGAAGTTCCCTGTCAACAACAGGGTGATTGGTGGCTGTCGACACGGATTCAATAAGGACAAGTCCTGCCTCACTAACTTGGTGGCCTCTTACAGAGGGTCCCAGCCTCGGTGGACAAAGGCAGATCATCAGATAACATCTACCTGGGCCTGTGCAAAACATTCAACACTCTCCTGCATGGTATTCTGATCTCTAAACTGGAATGATATGGATTAAATGGATGGACCCCTCGTTGGATAAGAAACTGGCTGGATGGTCACACCCGAAGAGTTGTGATCAGTGGCTCAGTGTCCAAATGGAGATGTGTGAGGAGTGGTGTTCCTCAGGGGTCAGCACTGGGACCAGTGCTGTTTAACATCTTTGCTGGTGACACAGACAGTGGAATTGAATGAGCCCTCAGCAAGTTTGCTGACAACACCAAACTGTGTGGTGAAGTCAACACACTGGAGGGAAGGGATGGCATCCAGAGGGACCTCGACAGGCTCAAGAAGTGGGCTCGTCCAAACTGCACGAAGTTCAATAAGGCCAAGTGCAAGGTTCTGCACCTGGGTCAAGGCAATTGCATCCGTGCACCAATACAGGCTGGGAGGAGAAAGGATTGCAGACAGCCCTGAGGAGAAGGATTTGTGGGTGGTGGTGGACTTGAAGTTTTAACATGAGCCATCAATGTGCACTTGCAGCCCAGGACCCAGTTCACTTTCTGGGCTGCATCAAAAGCAGCACAGACAGATGGTCAAGGGAGGTGATTCTCCCCCTCGACTCTGCTCTTGTGAGACCCCACCTGGAGCACTGTGTCCAGTTCTGGAGTGCCCAGCATAAGACATAGAGCTCCTGGAGAGTGTCCAGAGCCACTAAAATGATCAGAGGGCTGGAGCACCTCCCCTGTGAAGACAGGCTGAAGAAGTTGGGGTTGTTCAGCCTGGAGAAGAGGAGGCTCTGAGGTGACCTTGTATCAACCTTCCAGTATCTGAAGGGGGCCTACAAGAAAGCTGAGGAAGGGCTTTTTACATGGGTGTGTAGTGAGAGAACAAGGAGAAATGGTTTAAAACTTGAAGAAGGTAGATCTAGATTAGACATTAGGAAGAAATTATTAAGGTGGTGGAAGAAATTATTTAAGGTGGTGGAAGAAATTATTTAAGGTGGGGGAAGAAATTATTTAAGGTGGTGGAAAAAATTATTTAAGGTGGTGGAAAAAATTATTTAAGGTATTATTTGAGGGTGGTGAGACACTGGAACAGGTTGTCCAAGGAAGCTGTGGCTGCCCCCTCGCTGGAAGTGTTCAAGGCCAGGTTGGATGGGGCTTTAGCAGCCTGGTCTGGTGGGAGGTGTCCCTGCCCATGCAGGGGGATTGGAACTAGATGATCTTGAAGGTCCCTGCCAAGCCTAGCCCTTCTATGATCCTATGAAATAAAGAATACCACAGAAACAAATGCCTAGCACAATCAAAAATATCACAGCTATTTAGCTAAATAATAGCTAGATAAAACAGAGTAAAGTTGATATTGCAAATGAAGCTACAATCATAATCTCCAAACAAAACAGGACATTTTAATCTAATGAAAAAAAGTTTTTAGCAAACCAGAAGCTTTTAGAATCTTTTTTTTTTTTAATTAGGATGCCAAGTTCAAAGACCTACTGTACTTCCATACACATCTGAATGAATTAGGCTTCATATTCACAATTAAGTGATTTTCCATCTTTTCCCCTTCTAGTTTTGTTAAACATAGCCCAAGATCACCTAATATGTAACATAGTTTTGAGAAGTCCTAATATAAAGAGATTAACACTGACATTTGAATTAGTATCAGTTATCTTACAGAAGACAGCTATTTCATTAACACATGCCCACAGATATACAGGCAAAACATTTCTTTGCCAAAGAGTTATAGATACAAAAAGCACATTGAAAACTGATGATAAATAAGAATTATTTCTGCTGGTCACTAGTATTAATGAGAGAGAAAAAATCTGAACCAAAAGAATTTGTAAGTTATGTGGGCAAATAATTCTGAAACGGACAAAGTATTGCTCAAGAGGAAGGAGAGCTGTCTTCTTTAGCCTTTATCCACAAAGTAATCTTAGATAGTTAAAACTGTCACACCACTGTTCCAACGAGTAACTATGGAGTACCATGTACATCGTTATAAACCACCAAAACATTTACAAACAAGAGAGCAAAATGCTTGTGAAAGACCCTTTCAGACTGTGATTTTTCACAATTGTCAGCCAAACTGCAAAAAAAAAAAAAAAAAGCATAATTATTTATGTAGATAAAAACATTAAACCACGTCTTGTATCTTCTCACATAACCCAAGTTATTCTTCCTCACAAAGGAAGCAATATTTTTATGACCTTAAAAGATATGATGAATATACATGCATGAGAAAAAGGAAAAAATGCTGAGGACAAAGATATTCAGGAAAACAGACAAACAAACAAACAAAAAACCCTAAAACAATGCATTTTCTCACTTAAAAATGTAATAATAATGACTTGTATCTTAAGATATATTGAAGTTACTGAACCAATCTATGCCACTGACTGAGGACAGTTTGAATGTCAAATCATCAATTGTTTCTCTTGTTACAGTGGGCTGATCCTGCCCATTTTCACCACTGGAAAACTTCAGGAAGTCTTACTTTTTTCTTTGTGTCTTTCAGCCAAGAAACAACAGTATGTAAAGCACTGGAATAGAATCTGCAAATTATTTAAATTTCACACACATGCAACAACAATGCTCTAAACAACTAATCCATAGATATTCAGATAAAACTGGAAGATGTAGTGAAAGTCAGTGTCACTATGAAAAAATATTGATCAACCATACAGGGATTGGTTCTGAGAAGCTGGAACAGAAATCAGGATCATGAATGTCTCCCGGATACCTGGAATCACTGACAAGGATTTCAGATAAAGCAAAAGTGCAATCTGGCTGCAGGCCATACATACATTGGGACACCAGCTGCTTTCATAGTCTTGCCTGCAGGAATTTCTTTCCCTGGGGCTTGTGATCAGTAGTAACTCAACTTGTTCAGCAGGATCCCTTTGTCGATTAGGCCTTTGCAAGAGCCCTGTATATAATAATTACTATTTAGGCAGGGCTAAAGAACAATGTAATTAATTCCTGAAAAGAGGAAGAGGCTGCAGGCGGTGGATACTGTTGTATATTTTCTGCTGTTTTTTCCCCTCAGACTCTTTGCATATACATGGAATGGCAGATTATATGTTGATTGTCCCTCACAAGTAGTGAGTATCCGGAAAGACTTTGTTGTTTCACTTTTATTAATTGACAAACTGGATATACTGTACATACTACTTAATCTCTAGTAGAAAAACAAAACCAACTTTCATTCCAGAAACCTCCCCACCAACTCCTGAAGACATACACCCTGCCTAATAGTTCATCAGGAGTGGCAGGAGAATACATTTTCAGTGACAAGAATAAAATAGCACAACATTTTCCACGATTGTTCCAGCAGACCAAGGGCATGCTCATGTTCCTGAGCCTCTTCCTCCTCTCTCATATTGCTACTGCTTCTCCTAAGAGCTGTATTGTCACTCAGCAACTCAGTCAGGGGCCACATGTGAATGAGGTTCTTGGTAGATAAACAGAGCAAGGATTCTAGGTGGGCATGGACAACCCTAAAGAAGTTCAAATTGCTTCCAAGTTGTTGATTCAGATGTTTCAGTCAAATAAAATAACAAAGCCACATGTCTTCTAGTTCTGAAAGGAACATGTATCTGCAATAGGTGACATTCTTTCCATTACTAAACATCACTGTTCAAGTTCTGCAGCTTCTTAGAGTTGAAAACTGTCAGATACTACCAGATGCCACCCAGACTTCTCAAGCTATACCAGGGCTCAATGCCTAACCTAATTTACATCTGGAACTACATAAAACAAAGAGCCTATTCTCATAACATGTGTAGGTGGTACATAGTTTAAAAAAGTAGTCTAGGGAAGCAGCTCAGCTAAGCAAATTCCACTAATGCACAATTTGCATCAGATTGATGCAAAAACAAGATAGTACTCAGCAACCTGAAGTGTCACACAGCTCACTAAAATCTGCAGATGCTTCTGAAGTCTGACACTAGATCCCCAGTTGAAGAGGTACTAAGAAATTCCAGAGCAAGTTCTCTTCCCAAATGAAAAGATGACACTTTTCAATTTCAAATTCCCACTGAAAAATGTTCCCGTAGGCCAAGTACTTAAATGATGAACTGGAGAGCACAGAAAACACATACAAAAATTAGTTTAAAACAATAGTTCTTCATGAAGAGAAGAAACTGTTGGTCACATGAAGCAGTTGAAGTAGGATAGAGAGAAGACTACTGCATTCAGGGCTCTGCAGATTAAGTCAGTCCCTCACAGCAAGAATTCCACCTTCACATTTGTCAGTATGGCTTCAAATGCTGAGACCCCCTGGACCTACAAATGCTGACAAAAAACAGCAAGGAGATTACTTGCTCCACCTCATCACACTACAGATACTGAGCAAAAGGGAGCTGATTCATGGGCTTTATGCTCCCTGGGACTCCAAGGGCCTTAAAATCCCCTTCTGCAGGCACTTGCATAGACTTCCTTCACTATTGCTCCCTGCAGCCCCAGTATGTCAGAGATCACAGCAGCAGACAAAAGACAATGGGGAGCTTTGATAGAAGAGGGTAAGACTCCTAAATAGAGGGTCAAGCTGGCTATTCTGTATGGATTTCAGAGCAGTTGTCAAGCTTAGGTAGAGAACAAATGAGTGTTCTGGAAGTGGAAAGAAAGGGAAGGTCAAAATGTTACAGACTGAGAGAAATGGGAGAACATGATATAGTTCAATAACTACTAAATTCAGAAGAAAAAATCTATAAGTCATAATTTTTGAAGCTTAACATAGCAAGTAATTTTAAGCTCCAGTTTTAGTCAAAAGATTACTTACAATTATAACGTAAGTATGAGATCTGCACAGTAATTTCTTACAACGGTGCAAATAAGACCAAGCAGCAAGAGGGAATCCAGGTGCCTGTCTACTCTGCATAAGCAGGCAGGGA
This sequence comes from Heliangelus exortis, assembly GCF_036169615.1. Classification (NCBI taxonomy): domain Eukaryota; kingdom Metazoa; phylum Chordata; class Aves; order Apodiformes; family Trochilidae; genus Heliangelus; species Heliangelus exortis. The sequence goes on along the minus strand of NC_092424.1, from coordinate 57,777,406 downwards.
AATAGAAGACACTTGTACTTCACCAAGTACTCTGACAGGAAATATGTAAGCTCTATTTTAATTGATTTTAGGTAATAATAGACATTGTCTAGTATAGTCAGCACTTAAGATCCAAAAAAGTAAATTTGCAATACAAACTGTCACTACCACACACTTCTACAATACAAAGAAAGCTTTATTTTATAAACTCCTGTGAACAAAACAGACTTCATATGGAGAAGCCAAGGAGGATGTCAATGTTTATGTACACACAGATTTCAGACTAGGTGCTAGCAGGTCTCACTACAAAGTCTTCTGTCTCCCAGAACACAACTCCTCCATATTATAGACATTTAACAGACAACCTGCAGTTACTTGAAATACAACAGATTTTCACAAACTTGGAAGCTGAATCTAGTGACCCCAATAAGTTAGAATACTGTCTGCACATGTACAGTGTTGCATCAGCAAACTGCAAAGAAAATTGAGGCAGCTGCACCATTATAATGAAACAGTATCATCGGCTATTAATTATATGTGGTGAGTTTTTTACACCACACTAACAAAAAGTTTACACTTCCTTATTGACACTGAAGTGCAGAGCACACACCTCAGTTGCCAAACCAATAATTATTTTTTGTTCACACACACTTCTTTCCTGTATCTCCCAGGTTTCAAAACACACTGCTCCATAGCAATAAACAACTTTTTTTGGCTGTGTGCATCGCATTCACAAGTTTGGCTGCTGGGAATCTAAAGAGAAGGAAAAGGAAATTTTCCTACACAACCCAAACTCCAACAGGATAGGAGAGATGTCTTCGAGAAAAATTACACAACCTTACAGCAGTTTAAAAGGGGACCCACCACTTGTACACTCAAAAAACTTTCCTCAGAAGTCTCCATCAGTTAAATATGAGCTCTCACTTTCCACGTTGGTGCTGGTTTAGCTTCATTAGTTCTTACAAGCCCAGATTTTGCGTTTGGCTTCCGACTGCAAGGACCAACCTGGAGAGCAGGGATGGAATTAAACAAAATTATACCCAAGAGAACTGAATGAGATTATGTTTCCAATAAAGACAGTTGGGAAGTGTTGTTGTGCTTCTCTTAGCATAGGAAGAATAAAATAGTAAGCCTGTGCAATTGGCTTATCATTCTGTATCTATTCCTGAGCATGCTGACCTTAAGCAGCCTCTCTTCCAGGACTTTGTAATTCAGCTGTTAGATCCTGGACCTTAAGCTATTCCACAAACAACGTGTTCAAGGAACTAACATTGATCTTTGCACCTAAAATCAGGTGTCAGCTAAGCAATGCAGAGGTCTACAGCATCCAAAACACAAGCTTGGCTGTTTTATCAAGTTTCTAATTTTTCTTTTGGGGAAAAAAGGTTAACAGGGAAATTTATTAAGACTGCACTCGACTGATACTTACAGCAGGAAGTAGAAACATACACCTTAATTTTACTTACATATTCAGCCAAGCAGCTATATATGTGACAGCTTTTAAAGAATATCTGGATTTCCATTATACCTTTTGCATTACTTTCCTCACTTAGGCTAACATATGCCACAGTCCAAATCATTACCTCCCTTTTAAGATACAAAGACAGAATTGCTAAACAGAGAAGCACAGTTGATATTACTGCCACTTGTTTCTGTCTGTCTCAAAGAAAGCAGTTCTGAGGCTTGTGGAAGTCTCTAACATCAAACAGTACTGCTGGACTGTGCAGAAACGATGCTGCCTCAAAGAAAATGTCACAGCCAGTGCCTTAATTTTAATTTCTGAACATACAGAACATGGTAATCAGACCTCCCTGTTTCTTCCTACCACTTTTATTGGCAAAATTAGTCAATAAATAGTATTAATAACTAGATACACAGTTTCTATCCATGGATATCTGCCAGTTACTCTCAAGCAAACATCCATAAATCAGTCAACTATGAGCTGAATTTTAAGGTCCCTTCTCCTCTTACTGCATCTATAAGTGCATTTACCAGCCTAAATCTACCCAAAATAATCTTTTGAGAATCTTATACTTGAAAGAAACAGCCACCTAGGCTGAGGGCTTAAAAACATTGTAGAAAAATGTAGAAAATTGTAGAAAAACCCATAAAAACATAGCGACTATACATGAGAACAGCAGTCACTTTGAGAATATCAAAACATAGTCTTGTACAAAAAACATACCATCTCTGGACTAGAAAATGATGAGCTGTCAAAAGACTGATTTTCTTTATCCAAGGAATCATCTTCATCATCATTTTTATGTGCAAATTTCTGCTTTAGTGCATGAGTTAAAAGAGCAACAGGATCCCAATCTGAACTTTGCCTCTTTTTGGGTCTAGAAAGAGGAGTGCCTCCAGGTGACCTCCAAAGAACAAATGAAAAACAGAAACAAAAAACAAACACAAAAGTTTTATCATCTCCTGTCCTTAATCATTTGCTGAGTGATCAAAAATCAAGACACAATTTCTGTATACATCCTATCCTGTAAATCTCTAACTACACAGATAATGCTGCTAATGCTCTTTTGCAACAGTTCACCAAACAGGACTAATACAAATACACCAAACAACTTCTCAGCCAAATTCTTAACTTGAAAATACAGCTTGATGCTGTTCCATAAAGAAAAGTAGCAATAAATCAACACAAAGTGTTAGAGTAATGCAAATAAATAATGTGGGGGGAAAAGCAAAATGTGCAGTATAATGTGCAAAATGTGCAAAATACCTTGCAAATGTGCAAGGTATTTTTGTATAGGGCAACAGAACATTATAAATATTCACAATCCAACTGCACTACTAAAGCACAAATTTATGAAACACTTTCAATGAAAGATACAGCATATACTTTCTTTATCACTTCAGAGTTAGGACGAGAATATTTTCAGCATGCTAACAGTAGCTTTCCAATGTTTCCCCAACTATTTGCCCTTTCACAGTGAATTCAGAAAGTTTATTTGTTCAGATCAATTTTCTGTGACCCTGTAGGAAACTTAGTAAACAAACTCCAGATAGCAAACACATCCACCTCCCCCTGCCCCAAACCTGAGATTTGTATACTAAAGCAGGACACCAGTTTTAATGCTCTGATACTCAGCATGTTTTAAATGCAACTAAAAGCCACGTCACAAGTATCTTAAGTGCCAGCCTGTGAACTTAGAGGTTTATTTAGGGATAGAGCATACATCATAAGTCTGTCAGCAGTAGCTGCTCACTAAATGATATTTCAAACCAGTGTTCTGTGGTGGCACTTAAGTGCTGTGACAGTTACAGTCTTGGATAATTCAAATACAGGTTCAATCCAACCTACCTCTCAATAGCTCGCAACTGAACTTTGTTCAGGTCTTTTAAAACATCCATCATGCTAGGAATGTTTTTTGTCCCCTGGTGATCACCACTATCAGCTGCAGCTGAACCACTGCTTCTTGTTGCACGACGTTGTTTTATAAGTTCAGCTACTGAATTACTGGCATCAACACCAGATGGTCCACCAGAAGGAAGTGGAGGCGGCGAAGGAATGACAAACTGGTTGTGAGAGACGGACAATGGCGTAGAAGTCATGGCTGGCACTGGGTAAAATACATCTGGAGTGCTGAATGTTTTAAAGGCTTCTGGATGCACTTTTAAAGGAAAAACAGTGATCTTATTTTTAATCAGTATACCTTCATAATTAACAATATTAATCAACAGCTAAGATTACCCAGTTTTAAATTGAGCTAAGACCGGCTCTTAAAGCACTTTCTTACAAACTGTGGTATTATACCACAGAGGGATTACATTTAAAACAAAGAACGTTTTTTATTTCAAAGCCACAGCTTCAGAACACATGAAATCACTAATTGTCTTGCACTACCCTGATTTCCTCCATTTGTGTCTTCAATTACCACGTCTAGTTTATTCTCAGTGGGCTGAATGTTAGAATATCCCACATGGAGCAAAACCAGAAATAACCACAAAGCATGTCTAACAGATTACAATACTAAGTGCAATGGAGAAGGGACAAAAGAAAATCAACAGAACATCTCAATGAAGTTCAGAGTTGCCTCAACTACTGTTTAAGTTCGCTCTGCACAATACAAATGTAACACTCCCATACCAGTTCAAATGTTTCAATAATCACAGCACAAGTAAGACAATCAAGACCTTAACATAAGCTTCAGCCTTTGATACTCTAGTAGCTGTTAGCCACAGCTACTGCAGCATTTGTTTTCATTAAAGCATGAATAGCTATAATAGTTTTTTAATCCATTATTTTGATAACTTGTCAGAACAAGTGCAAAAAACAAAAGGAATAAGAGTCTAACTTTTTTAAGCAGTGGAAAACAACAAAAAAAACGTGGAAATGAGTATAAAGACCAGTTAGGATCAACTGCAGTGTAAATTGGCAATCAAGCCAAGAAAACGGGGTGGGGGGATGACAGACAACACCAAATACTGAAAAGAAAAACAAAACACAGCATTCTGCACATTTTGTTGGTGTGACTTCAGTTAGACAAATTAGAGATTTTCTCGATCAATCTCAGAAATGGCAAGACGGGAACAAGACCACTAAAGAAAAAACCAACCAAACAAACAAAAAAACAAACAAAAACCAACTGATTTTTTTCAAACCAGAGGAGCTTACATGATGGAAAGCTTCCCAGTGTCTGTGCTGAAACAATAGCAGCAATCTGAGTACGAAGAAAGGTTAGTTCATCTTCAAGTGCAGAAATTTTTTGCAGTGCTGACTGATCAACAAGATTCTGTGTACTGTTTCTTGGAACACTCTGTATTAAATCTATAGGTGGATGAAAGTCACAATAAGCTGTACTTTTTTCTTTTCTCCATAATTCAGTCCTAGAAAACAACAAAAGATAGAGTTTCAAAAGGCTCAGTCAGCAATCAATTCTCAAAACCTACTATCAGTTCAAGCAAGTTATCATCATTCAGGAAGACATAAATTTGCAAACTATTTAAGAAAACTTCAAACCTTTAACTAGTCATAAACTTCCAAATATTTTAATTCTCCCTTTCCTCAAGTACAATACAGATCCTTGAAAAGTCATCATACAAAAGTCAGGTAATTTATTTAGGGATAGAGCATACATCATAAGGCCATAATGTAGGACTGAGCTATCATTATTCAATAAGCATCAGACTGACATATCTACTGTAACAGTAGATATGAAAAGCAGAGAGAAATCTCTTAAGTTTCGCCATTTACTCACTTATCAAACTCTGCAAGAACACTGCAAGCAGCAAAGAAGTTGCAAGCTCAGAAAACAACAATGGATTTTAATATGCACTTCCAGAATAAGTACTTCATTTTCTGTAAGCTACATATAACCACAGGCTGAAACAGAAGGTCATGCTACAAGTCTCAGGTTTTAATTTTAAAAATTGTTTCAAGTCCGTGCCTGAAGAAATCACTGTAAAATATAGAATAAATGTAAATTCAAACTACCAGGATTTCATTATGAAAAGAAGAAATTAAATTTAGTTTTTATTCAAGATGCCCTAAGTTCTGAATGAAACAAACCCAGACCCCTTTTCCCTTATAATAATCATCCTTTCACTTCAATTCAGACTTGCAGCATTGATTTCTGATTTTCAAAAAACCCTTGCTCTTCACACTGGCTCAGAAGGAAAAGATATCAGTGAAAAAAATTGTTCTTGAAAAACTTCTCACTGAGCGAGGAGAGGAGGAGGAGAAAGAATGAACATTCATTGATCTGTGAATCAGACTAGTTAAATAACAGTGTAAGCAATCAAAACAGGCCACAGATCCTTTTAACAATATTCTTACTTTTTCTGCAAAAGAAAATACCTTCTACAATTCAACAGTAATGAGTCGGGAATCGCAGGATGAAACACAAGTTTATCAAAACTTCTCTAATATAAAGAGTCTCATTTCATCACTTTCTTGTAGTTTCATTACCAGCAAGCAGTACAAACATCATCAGCAAACACATGCCAATATGAGGCAAGATTTAGCACTCCATAAAAGCTCAAACGGGTTGCATAAACTGTATTCAAGGTACATTTTTAAAGTAAAGAAATTATGGTATTCTTTCCATCTAAGCAAACATTAAGTTTTACATTCACAGCACTATAGAGTACCAGACATTAAAAGAAGACATTTAAACATTCATTCTTGTTTTCCCCTTTATAACATTTTCTAAAATGCTTGCAGACTAAAATGATAGATATAATAATTTTTTTTAATGTTGCAATGTGCAAGTTCCCCTTATACTCCCTCACAAAGTAGTAACAATTAAAATATCAGCAAGGCACCTGATGCACTCTCAGAAAAAGAAGTGACTCAAATTTCAGAAATCTTTTGGATACGAATATACAGCAAAAAATTTCAGGTAAGAAGTAAATGCTCCCACCAGAAAAATCAAGAAGTTTCCAGGGTTCATTTAGCTGAAAGCCTGAAAGGGCAAGTTAAAAAAAATTTAAAAAAATGAACAAACCCAAACAACCAAACATGATAAAACTAAATACCACAAAGAAAAGACCTAAGTTACTTTTCTGACTCCCTTTTATGCATATATTCTGCTTTTACTTACTTAAGTCTAGTAAATGCTTGTCCCTCATCATTTGCCACCCAGAGGACATCAGCAAGTGATGGAGCTACAGGAGCTGGAGCTATACTTTGGTCATCATTACCCAAGGAACTTGGGTCTTGAACAAGCTAAAAGCAAAAAAACGAGGAAAAAGAATGTGTGAAGAGAAACCAGATCCAGCACATACCATAAGTACTACTTCAGCAAAAGGAATTTTTAAGCAGTGCTCTAATCAAGTTGGAAACAGTGAGCGTAAGGGAAGCAACAGAAATTAAACAAGCAAAAAAGAACAGGAAAGCTATCAGTATCTTAAGAAACTAGAAAACCTAAACAATTGAAGCAGATCTAGAACCATAAATAACTTACTTTTAAATAAGGTCTTGGGTAGGGCTCTAAGGAAAGAATTGTCCCAAGCCTACGGACAACACTTCGAGCAGATCCGTACTTCTTTTTTTGGCAGACAGGTATGACCTAAAAATCAAAATACCTTTCATTTTATTCTGAAAAGCAAAATCAAAGCCTGCAGTTCTTACAATTAAAGTTACTACATATTTTAATGTTATATGCAATTAAATATAACCTAACTTTCCAATGCTCTTCCCAAGCTGAAAGTCCAAAGAGGTCTACATTGGTTTTAACAGACTGTTTCCACAGCACCACCGAGACATGACCCATACCAAATATATTTTAAAGTGGCACAAAGGCCAACAGAGAACGTAACAGCTACACCATGCAGCTACATTCTGAGCTACTGACAAAACAAAAAAAAGTGCACTTCTGAGTAACCGTATGCATCTATAGACGTCACAGGGGAAAACACAGAGTAAAGCAATTAAATCAGTTTCATGTACCTTGATCTGGTACTTCCTTATGATGGAATACAACTGCTGGAGATGCCTTCTCGAGATTGCTGAAGGCAGGCACGTTCTGATCGTACGGCTGATGCTGCTGCCGAATATGCGCGTTTCCAAAAACAGAGCCTGGCAAAACAAAATCATAAACCAAGAACTCCCGACAAGGAAGCCAGAAAATAACTAGGAAAGCTCGAACTACTATTCCTAGCAGTACTTCGGTAGTTTCGGGTAAGCGAAGCAAGCCTTTCCTCACGGCTACAAGCTGCAGTTGTGCCTCATTGCTGACGGCCCCGAGCAAAAGAACTGCCCCTAAACACGGGCCCTATCATCAGACCCTGTCACTGCAGCAACAAACTATCTCCGTTTCCCATAAAATACCTTTCCCAGGTTTCTGGAAAACAAAACAAAACAAAGCAAAAAAAAACCCAAACAAAAACCACAAAAAAAACCTTGAATGGCTCTATCCGATCAGAGAGCCACCGACACCCAACGTTCAGGCCGGCAGCACGCCCACCAAGCTTCTCCACACCGACGCCCCCAGCTGCGCCCCTGTAGCTTAGCCGGCCCTCCCACGATCACGCTGCGGCCGCGATGTGCCGACCCTCCCTCTCTCCCCCCCGCAGAAGCCCCCCAACACCCCCCCCCGCGGGTCTCCAGCCCGTGTCTCCCCGCTCCTCGGGGTCCCACCTGGTGTGGCTGCCAGCCGAAGTACTCCAGCACCCGCCTGAGGAGCTCCAGCACCAGCGCCATGCCCGCCCTGAGCGCCGCAAGGCGGAGGAGGAGAAAGGCCGCACTCCCCCGTCACCGGAACGAACGAGTCTCCCCGCTCTTCGTAGGCAGCCGCCGGCGAGGGGAGAAAAGCTCCAGAGCCCCCCACCCCGACCCCCGAAGCCCCCGCGGGGCCGCCGCCTCAGCCCGCCGCCACCGGGCTCAGAAGCCGCCCCGCAGGCTGGGGGCACCAATCAGGAGCAGGGGCGGGGCGTAAACAAGCCAATAGGAAGCACCGAGCTTAGCACAGAGCCAGTAAGAGTACGAAGGCGGGCCGCGCCCGCGGAGGCTGTCGGGAGGGCCCGGTTTGAATGCCGCTGCCTTCGGACCGGCAGCTGCGGCACCGCTGCCCGCTGGGGATCCGTGCCCGCCCTGGGGGAGAGCCAGCACCCCCTCCGCAGTTTCCATTGAGCGCTGTCAGAGGGTGCTGCCTAGGGAGGGGGTGGGCACGGCCTCGAAGCAATTTCATGTGCCATAGTGATGCGAGTTACTCCGCTCCCAAAGAAACTGCACCCGAGGGTGTGGGCAGAGGACGCACCAACCGCAGAGACGTGACTGAACTCATGATGGGCTCATGTTACAGAGCTAGATTTAAATGTTTTATGTCCTGGATGTAGCAAGGACTCATCCATTCTGAGGATTAAAAAGCAGGACAGCAGCAGTTTCAGTACGCTGGCACCACAAGCTTCCATGACAGCACAAAGCTGGTTTGGTGGCCGAGGAGTGTTGAAGCTTAAGGAAAGGGTAGGTAGCACTTTCCAATAAATGTTTCAAAGAACTGTACTGCAGTGCCTGCTTTACTTTGTGTCTCATCCACTCCTCCAGCACCCACTTGATAAGGAAGGGGCAATGGCAGCACAATCAGACGAAACAATCAGGTCTACCTCAAGGCGAGTGATACCAAAACTGAGACAATTTGGTCTGATGGCACCATCGCCGAAGAAGCTGCTTTGGAACTGAAGGTGTCAGCTGGGAAATCGGACAGCAACGCTTCAAGTCAGCAGGTACAGCTCTGAACAGCACAAGCCCAACTTGCTGATTCCCTTAACAAAAAGATTTTGTGAAAGGCCAGCTTTAAGAAACACAGAGAAGTGAAATGGAGTTTAAAACTTAATGCTGCAGCCTTTACCTCTGAGGGTAAATCAAAGCTAGGTTAACACCTCTTCTTTTCAAGTACCAGCACAGCAAAACTGCTGCATGATGGCTTTACTCATGGGTAGCTGCCCACTGTTACAGTAACACTGCTGACTCTTCTCAGGAAGTTTGAGGATGTGAGATCTCACACCAAAGTAGAAACTGAATGAGTGCACAGAGTCTAGACTACCAGTACAGGTATTGGATTCTTCCCCCACTAGTGAAATCAGTGTATGGTTTTCTCTGAACTACAGGGGTAACTTCAAACTTCATCACCATACCATGCAGAGATGAAGCAGATCCAGAAACTACTACATTGCTGGAAAGCAATTAGTCAGAAGGAAGTACTAAACTCGGAAAGTGTTATCATTTTGTACCAGCAAAACGCTTGGATTTTTTTTCCTACAGATCTCATCAATAACATTCTTCCCCTTTCAACGAGAAGTAAAAATGCACTGAAATTCCATTCATGAAAGTCACACAACTACTTCAGTAGCACCTAACGTTAGCCTCAAAACATGTATTTCCTTATCACAAGAATAAAATTTCACCATTTATGTGGAAGGACCAGTGAATACAGAAGGATTACTTTTGGATTAAAAAACCAAACACCCACTAAACTCATCTAGTTTGTTTCTTATAGATCTCTGATAGACTGCAACTTGCATCTTCAACTGGATTCTCTTAATTCAAACTCTTTTTATATACATGAATTTACAGATATCACTGTCTTCTGTAATCAACAAATTATATTTTTAATTAACTAGACTGAAATTAAGAATAATGAAAAAGGTTTTTTTCTGATCTAACCTAATCCTAACTAATATCCTAACGGCCTGTAGGGTATCAAATGCCTTTATCAAAAGAGTAATCTCTACCAGATTTCCTTGGACATTCAACTGAAGCAGAATACTTCCATCTGCCTCATCATGCAGGAAGTATCTTGCCTCAGGATGCAGACTACACCAATTCAATTGCAACTTGACTTACATGATACAGATTACCTGTTCTAAGGTTACAACAGTTCAACTATATCTTGGTCCTATTTGTTATTAGACAGCTGCCAAGTTCATTGTGTTGTTCCTTTTCTTGCTTCTTCTGATTTAATATAAACCAAGTAAGTCTGTGTGAGCTCTACTAAAAAATCCAAGAAACATTCAGTTTTACATTTGACACAGCTATAAAAAGATGCACTGTATGTGTAAAGGCAGATCCTGCAACAGTGGTATAGTTTGACTAAACCTTCTCAAACATAAGGCAGGAATGAGCTGTTAATAACTACCACTGGAGAACAAGTATTAATCCTATTCCCCCTTCTACACAGATTCAGGCAAACTAGTGCAATCCATAATACAATTCCTCACGTAGCTAGGACTGGTGACAGTACTACTTTTTCTTGCCTTCTAGTGTTTAATTTGGATAAGGCAAGTGGTTAATTACTCCCTAACAGCAAACCCAGTAGAAGGACATACATTATGCATGTATTTAATACAAACAGCGCTACCAAAGATACTTTTTTCTGTTTGTAAAAAAAGAAGACATCGGCACTCTAGGAGCAAACTAAGAATAACAATGTAACATTACAATTTACTGTACCTATAGCAGTCCCAGAAAGAAAATCTAAGTGTATCAGAATGTCTTTATTGTGGTAATTCAATTATGTTACTGTCATCCTTAAGGTTCTGCAAGTTAAAAATATGCCTACAACCAAACTAAGCATGTGGGTTTGTTGTTTTTGTTTAAAACAAACAAACCAAACAAACCCTGAAGACTAATTTCTGCACTCCAGCTAAAAAAAAAATACTCAAAGCACAACTATTTAAAAATCAGCTAAAGACATACAGACTGACTTATCTCTGACACCTTTCACTAGCTTAACTTTTACAACTGAGTGCTAACTTCAAACTTACATGCTGTATAAAATGTAATACTAAAGAAATGTACTTTCAGGTCACTGTAACAGAATTCACGCTTTTTAGAAATGTTTAGTAAATCTGAAGTATCTTTACTGACTGAAGTTTTAGCATATCTTGCTTTATTTACATCTTCATGGATTTCTGCTGCGGTATTTTAGTTTTGTTCTTTCCCTCCCCTCATGGTGATTTCACTGAAGGCCACAAATATAAAAGATGATTTTAAAACTTGGTCTTGCTAGATTACACACCTTAAGAGGTGACTCCACATAAAGAACATTAAACAGGCAATTTAATATATTGATACAAAAATTGATAAAAAAAGCTACACTGATACTGCCACTGACTCAATAAATAAACTGTTCTGTTGATGACTTGTTTTCACATCTGTCTAGAAGTTTCTAGTAAAAATGACTTGGAAATAGGTTTTTAGAACTGAGACTCCAGAAGAGAAATAATACACTAAAAACTCACTTGAGTATTTATATACATATGTATTTCCCAGGCTACTGAAGAGTGACAATTATGCTCTCAAAGAAAATTCTTGCTGCACTCTCTAGTATGGTAGAATAAGAATCCAGATTTACCACTGACACACTATGTAAATGTGTTTCTTGTGCACTACTGTATAATCAGCATTTTGCACAACCGTTTGTACAAACACTATGAATAGGTAACTACACTGAAATACACTTCCTATGCAAAGGAAACACAGAAATAGTAACCAGTTTATAAAAAATGGTGCTCCAAGACTTCAGGTGTGCAGAGCTGAAGTTTACTTCAGAATAAAACACAAGACATTGGGGAGAATCAAAACTTTCAGAGTTGTACTTGACCATATATTTGGACAAAGCAGAATTACACTGCATATAACAAACAGTAAAATTTCTTAAAAGTTGTTACAAATATTTTACTTTCTACCTGTACGATCATTAACATAGTTTACTATATCAAGATTTTTTTCTAAAGGCTTAAAACAAAAACAATCCTTCTAAACTACTTTCCAACAGTAAAATTTAAGTAAAATGCTTACATTCAATTGACAACAAAAAAACATATTAAAAATGTTGTGTGGGTGGTGCAAGAGCTTTCAGCTATAACTGTCTTCCAGGGTTATTCCTGTAGAAAGAAAGAAAACAGTTTTGTTGTAAACTGCTAATAACCAAACTCCAGAACCTTTTAGAGTGACTTCCCCCCAAGGCAGACATATAATTACTTGAGATACTGCAAGATACACTGTCTAATCTTGCAATTCACAAACCCATTTACCTTCTCCTCTTTGCGTCTGTCCTTTTCTTCATTATTCTCAATCGTTTCTTCTTCATCTTCCACAATCCCATCCCCTTGATATTTGTCATGTGTCCACTTGGGACTGCTACCTGACTTTTTGAAGTTAAAACGCCCCCTGCCACGCTGGAAAGTACCACGGCCTCTTCCTCTTTTGGCCCAATAATCCACACCATCATCTCTGTCATCATGCTGCAATACCAGACAAAAAATAAGGTTAGAACACATCTTAAACCTGCCCCTTAAATGCTGGTACACAAAATCAAATTTATACTATGCACAGAAAACACAATTAAGATAACTTTTTAACAGTTCGGATCATAATCTATAGAATACATTATTAAGGATATTCTTAATTAACAATGCTGTAACTAAAACCACAGCAATACAATTGTTTTAAAAGTCCTTATTAGCTGTGGGTCTACTCAAATGTTTGTGAGTAAAAAATAAGTTATCTGTCATTTATCTTCAGTCAGAAAAAAAGAATTACTAGTTTTGAGAGAAAACATTTTTTTAAAGTTTAATACAGAGTTGTTTATCCCTACTGGGGAAAGGTAGTTGAAACAGAGTTATCTAAAAACCCTGCTTCATCTGCACAACATAGGGCAAGTGAAGTTTCAAGTTTTTAAATCTGTTATTAACAAACAAGAGTTGAGTTTCTCTGCTTAATAAGCTTATATTTTGCTACCTTGCTACCAAATAGAGCCTTACACAATTAGGAAGTCTTCTGACAAACATTCCATGCACTGCATGAATACTACAGACAATTATTTAATATAAAATAGATTTAGAAGAGTGAGGTACACTTGCTTCAACATGTTTTTTTTTTCACTTGTGATTTGGAAAGAAATCTGAACTATTAAACACATACCACATCCATAAAAGCATTTTTTAAACAATTATGTCAGAATAGTTAAAGGGTGGCTTTTTATTTAAATTAAAAAATGTTTTTAGAGATAAGATTAATAGCTACACTACAGTTAGCTATTTCCTCCAGCTATCACAGAATTTCTTACTTAATGTGGTATCACATCTTTCTGTGTTTATAGGTCAGAAAATTTTACATACATGTGGGGAGCCAAGAGGAGAACTCCTTGTACAAACATCCAAATTTTGATTGCATTATTTCTTAGATTACCTCCTAAACGTATTTGTGACAAACTATAAAGCTACAGGAGAAAGTCTGATCTTTACCACTTAGCATTTTTCAACTGTGAAATCCATTTTTCAAGAATACCTTTCAATATCCTTGGAAGTTTGCATTAAAGAAACCTACTGGAACAAACGCTACTTATTCAGTATACTACCCTAGTGACTGGGTGGTTAAATCATCAGTCCTCCTTTCATTATCCAGATGGGAAAAGGCATCAAAACTGAAGTGACAATCATCCTACCCAACTAAGAACAGGCCCTGCTACCAACAGTCCACCTACATACATCCACAAATACCGCCAGCTTTTCCTTATCTTCCACTTTTGTATATTTCCAGACAAATCTAACAAAGCTTGAATGCCATACATCCAGGAAAACACAGCATAAGCCTTTCTGTTAAAAATTTGTTTTCCACAGCTGTAGTCTGAGTCTGCCTTCACCCCCCCTCACTGATGGAAGTTTTGGAAATCAACTCAGTGTCAGGCCTCAGTTACTGCCAGCCTGCTGCAGGGAGATGCAAGAGAAGCAGAACCAGGCCCCCTGATATTCCTGTTGATACATAACCGCAGTCCCTATCTCTACATGCATGCTACTTCTACACTTGTAGAGAATTCAAAAAAACAAAAGCATGCATAAGATATTGAGTTCTCCACACCCACCAAGAAGTATTTCTTGCTTTTTGGGGTATATTCAGGATCCCATTCCTCTTCCTTCGGTCTCTTCTGAAAAGTAGTATTTGAGTTGCTGGGACCAGTATTTGTTCCAGCAAAGACTCCTCTGGCTCTTCCTCTGCCCCTAATTCGAAACTGATTAACCAAAATGTCATTTAATCCATTTACACAAAACCATAAAGCAGAGTTCAAGTCTATTACCAAAAATGCTCTTTTCTGTGCTTAATTACAGTATCTGTGAACGTAAAACCATTTCAAAATTCACATATTACTTAAAGTAATATATTCAAGCATTCATTCTGAAATAATAATTTCATTAAATTTAATTGAAACACATTTGAGTTCGTGGCATAAATTAACCCACGACCACCAAAAAAAAATTTCCTTTGATTGTGTAAACAAGTGTTTTGCAACAATAGGTCAGAAGAAGCTTCTGAAGCTGTTCACAGAAAAAAAACAAAACCAGAAAAACTAGACTGAAAGAGGGAGAACACTGTCAGGGGTAAAGAAAGGTCATTTTATGGAGTCAGTCATACTGGTTAGGACAGAATTGATTGTAGAATACATACAAACAATGCAGTTTTCAAATAGGTATATCCACTCTGTGTTACTCAAACGTTTTCAGATAAGATTCAGAAATGCTCCTCAGGCCAAATTAAATTGCAAATGAGTAAGTTCTTGGAAAAAACAACATGTACTGTACAGAATAGCAATGCTTGCAGTGAAAATAGGCATATTCGATATTTTTCAAAATTAATTAACATGATTTAAAAATATTGGAACACAGTTCCCTCACAGCATGTAAATTTTTAGCTTGTAGAGAACATTAAACAAGTGTTTACATCCTCCATTCAAAGGGAGAGGAAAGGTTATGTTAGGAAGACAGACTGCTAATAACTGCAGATAGTACAGAACACTATTTCCATTAAAATCCTAGTTAAAAATGGATCTGGGTCACCAGAGAACTGTTCAGGAATATGACTGGAAATTAATTTCTCTTATTAAAATAGTATGTTCCACAAACATAGACTAAGGATTAGATATAATTAACTAACTTGAAAGAGGAGTATTATGCATACTTGGTTCCAAGGCTCTAACAGTTCTAATGCAGAATTTATACTGGACAGTTTTAAAATTACTTTGAAATCACAGACTGAAAAACAATCTGTTAAAGGCTCACAAGGCCTACTTCAATATACTGTAGGCAAACAAGAAAAAAAGAATTTTTTTGAGAATCACTTAAGAAAGTTAAGAGACTATCACCTTAAGAAAACTGCATGAGAGATAATATACAGTATGCTTTATTCCCAATGGCTTTGAAACCTTTACAAAATTATGGCACAATAAGTACTGTCACAGAGACAAAATTGTGACAGGATTTAAAAAGAAAAAAAAACCAAAAAAAATCAGCATTTCCTGATATTAGATCCTATGATCAGATTCTGTTTAAGAAACGTACCTAGAGGTTTCCTCAACGCTGCATCAATACCCACCCCACCTCTCCTTCCTCCCTCAGTCATCTTTCAGGCAAAGAAATAAGGGAGATGAAATCCACTGTGGTGTTATCTTTATGGGCTTATTTACTTCAAAGAGTATCACAAAAAGGACAATGTATGTTTTCTACAGAAAGAGAAAACTCCTTATGATCAGAACTGTTATACACAGAATTCTTTAAGAGTTGGACACCAATGACAACATCATTTAAAGATCCTAACTATCCTTCTGTGTTACCATTTCACAACTATTTATGATGTCTACGTACAAGAAGCCTAGAATTAACGTTACAGACTATGGGCAAAAGTTAGTAAAAAAGTGACTGATAATTTAACACAAAACTGACAGCTCAGCTTATATTAAAGTGGCCCAGCAAGCTATGCTCTCCCAGTGTATCAAGGCTTTCTGCTTCGGGGGGGATTCACAAAACACTGTTTTCACTCTAAAAGCAAAGTAGTATTTACTGGAATGCAGCTACTCTTACCCTGAGTTACAAAAACATTCCTATACTAGCCACTGTATGTTTCAATACTACCTATCCAAGCTGTATCCCTAAAGAAAAGATCTGAGTCAACAGACTGGCCTATTTCAATTCTGTTCAGACACAGTTCAGTTTGCTTGATAAGCCTCTGTGTGACCATGTATGCCATTAGGAAACATTAACCAGTTAGGACTGAATAGCCAGATCCAGCAGTCACCAGTCATTAAATTAGTAGAAGACTATTAAATTTCCAATTCACTTCTACTTATATTTTATCTGAAGTAGCATCTCTTTAACAAGATCTTTCACTTGGAACCTGCTTTTACAAAGTAGTGAGGCTTCCATCAGTAACAAGTTTTCTTCAACTGATTCTCCGAGAGGAGAGAGGGGTTTTAAGTTCTGCTTTTGTTTAACTTGGTGCCACTGGCTTACGAAGCTACAAATTGTGCTGGTATTGTCATATTTGATGCCTTCACCACCCAAGGGTTTACATATTTATGCCACATAGCTGTTCCTTAGCATAATTATATTTTTTAAATAACAAGGAGGAAATAATGTCTTTATAGCGTTAGAAATTTTGAATTTTAAGCAGTCTACATAGGTTCAGTTTTTTAGATGAAAAATTCAAATCTTAACTCAAGTGCTGCACACCCCACATTCATTTCAGATGCCCTCGCATGTATTCAAAACTGCTTTTACACTATTAAAAACAATTCAATATGAATTATACCAAGCAATGCCTTTTAACATTATTTAGTCTTAATTACAGGCTATATGAAAGAATTTTGTGGAAGTATGAAGTCACTCCTCCTAATTATTATATGTAAGTCTATTTGTCATTTTTTACACATTCAAACATGGAACTTGCAATTTTTTTTTCTGGTTTGGTTATGGGTTTTCTGTTGTGGTTTGTGTTTTGTTGTTGGTTGGGTTTTTTTGTTTGCTTTTGGTTTTTTTTTTTAAGTGTTCCTTATTTTTTTCAAGGCCTCCTTTACTGATTCCTAGTCTTTCCTAATGCTTCTACCTTTCCCAATTATATGTCAGTAATTAGTTTAACATGCCATTTTTAAGTTTAAAATTTTTCTGAGGACTATAGTGGTCAATGTGTCACTTTCCAAATCACAATGCTGAAAAACATGCCACAGGTAAGAAATTGAGCTTTCATGTTCCTTGTGGCTAGTCCAAGCCAAAGGCACACTGAAAAATAACAAGTATACCATCTCCTCTCCTCAGTACAACTCTTTCAAGGTTGATGTGTATTTTTTATTATATGCCATTGAACAAGCTACAGGCATCACATACAAGAGAGGGCAAAACCAAACTGAAAATAACATGGAATAACAGAACCTGTAGGAGGCAAGGGGGTAAAAGATCACAGGTTTAATCTTTACAGAAGGGTGAATTTTCAGACCCTCTTAGGAAATAACGTTATTACAAAAGAACAAGGAATAGGCAAGAAATTGTTTTCCTCACCCTTGCACTACGTTTTCTACTGGCATGCTAATAATGCCTGTTTACACAACAATTAACTGACACTGGGCAGTGCTGGGAAAAAGTCAACATTTTCAGGTTTGATACATCACATAAAAGAATTCAAGAATTATGTCTATGAAAGAAGTGTAGCCTAATATTAATCGCTGCAACACTTCTACATTTGACTTGTTTTGCAGTTGGCAAAATGTTCATTATTTGGGGGAAGAATAAGAGAGCAACTTACAAAGGTGCCTCTTGGCCTGTTGACACCTGCAAAACCAGAGTACTCCTTCTGTTCATGGTGGGTTTTGAACTCTTCATCTCTTTCTTTCTTGCAATCTTTTTCTTCTCGAGAACTGGATGAAGAAGAAGATGGAGAGGAAGATGGGGAGGACCTAGCACGGTCTTGATCTCTTTTTTGTTTACTGAAAAATAAAAAAGATACACTGTGTGCTATTTTAAAAGTACTAGATAGTCTGTAGCATGCTATACTAAAAGGGGTCTCTTTATATTTTATGAAAAGCTATCCCCCTTCTGTTACAAAGTCACATGTTATGTATTTTAGATGTTAAGGTGAAGTACAGTTCCACTTTCCAGCCTCCTCTTATACATTTAAATGCACTAAATGTACCATCGCTAGTGAGTTGGAAAGCAGCAGTCTGCAAACTGCAAGTTGTTCTAGGTTTTGATGCCATGAAGAGATTCTGTTACTTTTAAGGTCTGCCTTCTGAGGCAGAAAAACAGAAACTGAAGGGAAGCAAACCCTTAAGGCTAAGTTTTACAGTGACTTAATATAGTTCAGTTTGCATACTGTTCAGAAGACATGGCGTGGGCTCCCCTACATAGATGGCTGTAGCCAGTACAAGATAATGTGGATACCAAAGTCAGAAAGTAAATGGGAAATAGGAAGCTTTAGTAAAAATTAATTGTATATCCAGTACAAGGTAGGGATTTTTTTTCCTATAGCAAGACAGCAAGACTTTCAGTGACCCCATAGTGCTACTAATTTGATTTATGAGATTTTAATATTCTTTTCAAATGAAGGTCATACCTGACATAACTCTTACCACTGATACACAGTATCCACTGAGATATGCTAACATTTATATCTTACAAACAGCCCCACTGGCTTTAGAGACAATAGTAAAAATTCCCCTTCTCACCCATGTTAAAACATAAGTATCAGTAAGATTCTCATACTCTGGGTGTTATGAGTTGAAAAAGTGCGGAATCAAGCATAACGAACCAAAGTTCTTACACAAACTGTTTATAGAAATGTACTGCATTGAAGTCCAACCTCCTGATGTAGCCTGGATAATAGGACAGATTAATTTGTCATTTTTTTTTTCAGTGTTAGCTTGCTATTCCAAAGTTTTTGTCCTCATCCACCATAAGCCGTGTAAAAGACAGATAATACATATTTGCTGTAAAACAAATAATTTTAATTGTTTAAATTTAAATGTTCCATTATACATTGAAAATTGAAAGCAATTAAGCTTACAATTACAAAAGGCTAATTAGAAGCTAAAAACCTACATAATGACTTCAAATATTTACCTGTCATCTTTGTAGGATTTGTAATCCTTGTAATCTTTTGGAGTTTTTTCCTGCTTTCTTGACCCACTGGATTCCCTGGAACCCTTTGAGTCTCCTCGCTCTTTACTTCGCTCTTTTCTACGTCGGTCAATGTCATGCCGCAGATCAGCAGAATCGCACCTTAATTTTTTATCCCCCTGCAAACACATACATACTTTGGAACAAAATTCTGAAATCAAACATCCAGAAGATGCTCTGAATGAAAACACAATTTTCGTATCAATTCTCAATAAAGTGAGAGACAATTTACTTATTTTTCAACAAACTCTTCAGCACACAAACTAAGTGGAGGCCCTTTGCATACAATGGGTAGATCCAGCAAGAAACACAGCTAAGAGTTTCAGTTTCAAAAAAACCATTCCCATCAAGCCAATGAGTATCTAGGTTTTGATGCAGGCACAGCACAATACATTGTTCAGGAGGATGTTGTCAGTATTCATTTCTGCTAGGGAATTTTTTTTAACAGAGCACAAGAAACTTTGCAATTCAACCACACTACTCACTCACCACCTCAGTACTTTTACTTTCCCCCTTCTGTTCTTTGCCCTTATGGATAGCAACACAAAATTGGTCAAGAAGTGTCCAAGAAGAAACAAAGGGTGGAAGGAAGATCTGACCTAACATGCCATGTTATCAATATAGCAAAATCATTAGTAACTTTTTTACTCAAAGAATAAAAGAAATAGTTCTCAATGCAAGTACTCCAGATAGAATAAATTCAGATTATTAGTTTTATTTTTATACACAATGTTGGAGATCAGACTTGAAGGGAAACATAATAAATTTAGAAATAGAGATAGGACGTCTACTTAGAACCTACTTTTTGACTTTCTTCTTTAAAGACTCTCTCTTCACCTGCTAAACGGGTATGCTTCCTCAGGGTACTTGGAGAGATGTCAATCCTCCTAAATGTAAAATAAAAGCAGTGTCTTGCCATATTTGCATGTGACTGCTAACAGCCTCACATGTTTCAACAGAAAACTAAGAAACAAAGCATTTTTGCAGTAGAACAAAACTTTTTGCATGGTAAGCCCCACCATCAGAATACAGAAGCAGACTAAAAAAAGAAAAAAAGAAAAGAAAAAAAAAAAATCTTGGTTCTGTTCTGTGTGATGTGTGCTACAAACACAAATACAGAAAATAAGCAGTTTGATTTTTCACATTTTAAGTATGGTTTCAAAGATACAAAAATATGTTTGATGACTTCTTTCAGAAATTCAATATATGTAGCCAGTTGAAAACCCACCCCCCAAAGTTATCATCAACACTGTGATAGTCTGCTGTAAAGTCAAAAATATGTAACAATTAAGAAAGCTTACTAAGTTGGATACTGAATATGGAGATAATATATCCTCACATGCAACACAAATATATAGTACACTGCATCAAAAATACAGCACATCATCAGAAACTACATCTGCATGCCTACCTTCTTACCTTTCAGGCTCTCAGATTTTTCAAAAAACTGCTGTAAATTAACACACACAAAAACTAAAGTAGTATGAGATGGAACATTTCACACTGAAGAATAGGGATGCATGTACAGGGCTTCTTTTCATCTTCAAGACATATGCCCCTCAATATTTGAGCACTGCATGTGAGAAAAGTAAATATATCCCAAATGAGATACAGAGGTAGAGAAGACATCTGATACAACACCACAGACGAAGCCAGACTTGGCTCAGATGAGTTCTCTTTTACAGAAGGGGGTTTTGGCGGGGTTTGCTTTTGTATTTTGTATTTACAGAGACATTGATAAGTTACTCCGAAAAGATTAGGAAAAAAAAAAGGATCTTGGGTTCTCAGAAGATGTATTAGCAGACATTATCTGAAACACAAACCATTTACATATGCAATTAACATATACCTATGTATTTCTGGGCTCTTTTGTCGGGTGCAGTGTTCTTCAGTAGCTTTTTGATATGCAGTGAACCTCTCATTTAGGGTCATTCCAGCTGACTTGAAGTATTGCTCTGTTGGTTACAATAGAAAAACACTGTTTCATTAGTTTAATTCAACTGACAGTATTTTACTCCCGACAGAAAGGCAAGTAGCAGGCAAAACCAAGGTATTTTACATAAATCTATCAGGGCAAGCAAATCAGTGTTTTCTCTACTTTTACACATTCTGTAAACCAAACAAAGTAATACTGTAGAGCATCACTGCAAGTCTACTTAAAACTATGCCATGACTGTGTTACATCATTTACTGATTGGACTTGCTCATTTTCAATGACAAAAGAGAAGGGAGCAATTTCCTAAGTTATTTTATACTTGGCCGGTATAAAAGAAAACAAAATTACCCTGAATCATTAATACTTGCAATAAATACATTTTGCTATATAACTCACGTTTAACTTAAGAACTAATACAGTGAAAGCACTTCAGCAATGTATGCTTCAGTAACTAGAGGCATGACCTAACAAGTAGTTCCTTAAAAGAATACAATTTCTTGATTTGAAGTTGTGATGATAAAGATCCAAGACAATTAACACACCTATACATAAGTAAATTGATTTAAGCATCTGGCATCTTGGCAAACCTGACAACTCTGAAAAATTCTCTTTTCCCTTCAGAGACAGCTAAATTAGCAACAGCAAAACTCAGTTTTCAAACCAGTTCAACGAATGTGTTTAAATGTAATATAGAAATACATAAAAGTCATGAGCTATGAAATGTTACATATGAAGCAAGCTATCTGCTTAACAGGTCAACATACATCTGTATCAACTTACCGCCCGGCATCCAGTATTTGTCTCATAACCAACCAATAAAACTTGAAACGGCCACTACAAGGGTAGTGCCTCAATCATAATTCCATCAAACACAGGAATTTGAGCTAGCAACTCTGTTTTTATGCCATTTTTGCCAGGAAGACAGAAGGTTCAACTTTGCCTGTTTGGCATCTGTATCTTTCAACAGCTATTTTACTTTTGTAACATGGATTTTGCCATTTCAAAACACATTCCAGGACCTAGTTACAATGAAAAAGAAAACATCACTGGGCATTTTCAGCTCTACATTAATAAAGAGCTGTTCAGACTGGTCGCATCACACCAATAACGTACATAACTTCTATTTGTCAAGAGTTACAAAAATCTGATCACAGACTACAGTAAATTTGAAACTTAAAAGAGAGATTCAGCTTTCATAAACAACCATAACTGTACATATTCTATTAGCTTGACCAGACAGGCACTTAAGCTGTTACATTTACCAGGTATTTGTTTAACATACAAAAGTTTACAGGGTAACAGTCTATTCTGTGATCAACATGTGAGAGTTTCAGAAATATTATTTTGCCTACATGTTTACCACATAAGCAAAACTTACAGAAGCTCTCAATGGATTTAGCCTTCAACCTCTTTATATACCAGTAAAATAGATACTTCAACAACAAAGATAATTATACTCTAAACAAGTGGGTTTTTTTTAAACTCTAATACATTATCATTATCCATTATTGTTGACTATTTCTTCTTTGTACATAATGCAAAATGCAAGAAATCATTTGGCCTTAGCAATCTGAATTTTGCCAAGAATATTAGACTTTTAAGTGAACATTAGCACACACTTTTAGCATGCAAATCTTTGCAATATCAGGAGCATCTTAAAAAACAATGCTTACAGATACCTAGGCTGAAACTGGTCACCTAATTAAGCATTTCCACATTCTCCGTTTGTATGATCATATAGCAAAATTATTTTCACTAGCAAATTCTTTGTATTATCTCAGTACATTATACATGTAAACAAGACAACAGCCCAGTGAAAAGTAAATGCTATGGAAAAAAAAACCCAAAACCTTGAAAGAACTCTCCAGATATCCTCACTGGACTTCAAGGAATTACCTATTTTCCATCTGAAAACTCTGACAGGATATCTGACCTGAATGAAATAAATCTACTTTGATGGTTTGAGTGAGGTTTTTGGCAGGTTTGGGAATTTTTTTGTTGCTGCTTGGCTGGGTAAGTTTTTTTGGGTTTTGTAGTATAGAAGCAACAGCCACACTGTTAAACCAGAAAATAATCATCATATAAATCAATTAATGGAGGTTTATTTAGCCACTGGTAAGTGAAATTCCTTGCTTCAGCACTACAGTAATGTCAGAGGCATAAAATGCAATATCATGGTATATTTCATTACCGTGTAGAGCACAATTTTTTTCTTAAATCTTTTTAGACCAAAATAGCCCTCTGAATGTGCAAATGAGCTCTTGGTGCTCCAAAAGGAATGCTATTGTATTTATAGTGGAAAAGACACCTGTGAATACACATTGCACCCCTTTATATAAAATCCTATGTTAGAGCCAATCTAATAAAACTAAGCACAAAAAGGCTGATCCATACAGCCAGTTTAAACTACACTGCAAAATTCAAACTTAGGCTAAAAATTTATCCAGAAACAGTCTAGCTGCTATTATGCTCTGCATTGCTTTGTTAGTACAGGCTGGTTTTTGGTTTTTTTTAATATTAGCTTTTGTGGCTATTAGTTTTGTGCACCTCAAAAAGAAGAAAGTCTGACAAAAGCTGCATTAAAAGAGGGCTGAAATCTTCCTGTACTTGAGATAACAGGCTTAAATGAAGTTGTCAAATATGTATTCGGTACAATAAACTTAACACATACCTTTGACATGGTGAACCAAGGACACAATGTGCTGAATAAATGACTCTGACGTGCTTTTGCTGGCCTGCGGCAACTTAATGTGGTCAAAGATGGATCGGAATTCTTGCTCCTTCTTGACGGAATGGACAAGTGTGCTAGCAAGCAGCCTGTCTTTAGTCAAGGAAGCAGGTCTAAAATGCATCAACAATAAAAAAAAAAGACACACAAAAAGAAACCACTAGTTTAAATAATGATGAATGACACTGCAGGCAGGTGGAGAACCACACTGTAAAGTGGAATACTTTACCTATTGGAATCATCAAGAGGTACTGGTGCCATTTTGAGTTTAACTTCAGGACGATGGGAGTCACTGGCTATCATTTTGATCCTAAGTGGGCTCTCCTCTCTGAAGGTGGATTTTTCTCTCGCATCCAGATTCTTGTGTAGAGGGGGACTGTAATCAAAGAGTTCTTTGAGCTTTTCAGACTTTACCTGCTCAGGTGACTGAGTTTCTTTCTTCATCATTAGTCTCTCAGAACTCTTGTCTTCTTCCTTGTGCTTATCTTTTGTTGCACTAGGCCTTTCCACTACATAGCCAGTCTCTTTAAGCTTATAATTTTTCTCATCTCTAAATCCATCGCTCTCTCTATTGCCCTTGATTGATATTTTAGATTTGTATTTGGTTCCTTCCTCCTCAGCATTCCGGTGAGATGCAGTAGGAAAATTTTTACCCTGATCTGCCAGGACAGACTTTCTGAACTGTCTGTAATCCTCTGTCTCCTCTGTGTCCTCCCCTTCAGAGTCATTAAACTTTTCTTTCCCAGTCTCTTTATCAACAAAAAAATCTAAAGTTTCCTGTTCAACCCATTCCCTTTCTCCCTCTGTCCTCCCTTTTTCTGATCCTCTCTCCTTCTGGGCCTCCTTCTCCCTGGTATTACCCCTATCAAGCAGGTATACTCTAGACTCTTCATCTGTGTACCTGTGGATAGCAAAGAAGAGACTGGTAACTCTGGATTGCATTCATTCCAGTTTACTTGCATTCCCCTTTTTTGTCAATTCCACACCAAGAAGAAAACACATTCCTCTGAATAATTCAACTTCAGCATGCAACAAGCTGCACACCATTAACACTGTACCCACTGTCATTCACATACTACTGGAAGCATCTGAAGAATATAATGCCTTTCTGTAGAGCACCTAGAAATTCTCTGCTTGCGTTTACAAAAAAAAGATAAGTGATTTCTTTGGTCTTAATTGGTACTATTTCACATTGTCTGAGAGTAGTAATTTTTTCCTCCAAATTCAAATTAATTTTGATTAATTCAGACAACAATTTATCACTGTATTTCTTTTAGTGAAAAAGCTGCAGTATGATTTTAAAATGTGAATAATTTCCAAGTTCCTATACGTTTCCAAGAGAATTCCAAAGTCTCACACAGATTTAATGCATTCGCTGCATTGAGTACAAGCAGGGAACTTTCAGAAGGCAGCCCTGCTAAACACAGAAACACTTACCAATTATTTCAGCTACTGCCTTATCTATATACTGCTTTCACATAGGTCCTTACATTCACCAACTCCAATATATCTAACCCAGAGGAAGTTGTATTTTTAATCTCCTCCTAAGTAGCGTATTTTTACAAAACAGATCACCAACTGGACAAATTAATTTAAAAGCCTACAATCAAACCTAAATAGTGCATAGCCATGGTGTGGTTCTCTATAATTTATTTTGTAAGAAATCCACTAAAGTACAAGTCACATTAGAAAGGAACAGCCTACTGTCCGTAAGATACTAGTAATTTTTACAAATTGTAAAATAAAAAAATTTTTAAAAAAATCAAACATCTTAAGAACAAATGTAAGAATTTTAAGTCAGCTGGGAAATATGCAATAAACTTTAAATGTTGTCCTTCGCATCAATAAAAGATTACATTCCAGGAAGACAAAGACCTTCCCTCCTTCATGCATAATGCAAGTCAAGACACCAAAGTTAGTATATTGCACTACACTATTAGAAATGGATGCTACGTTAACAAAGAAATCACTGAACTTTGAGACTTCCAGAAGATCTGCATTTCAAACTACATTAAAGATTAAAATTTATAAATACTTGAATAGTAATCTCTATCAAACAAGAAAGTCTGTTGCATGATTCCAAATTAAGATTTTTCTTAACAGCACATGGACTATCAGAAAATACACCCTAAAGGAAAAGAACAAACCAATTTTGCCTCAAGAATACACATTCCAATCTCCACTAGCCAAGAATTTAAAAGTCTTAGGAGGAAAAGGCATATGCTTCAAGCTCAATTCCAACCAGACTAAGATTAGTTAAATTTATTTTCACAGTATTCTGTATTGATTTTTCAAGGCATGATGATGGTCATTTCAGAACTCTAACAAATGGCATTTCAAGAAGCAACATTAGACTTCCGATGTAATTCTTACCTTTTCATAAACTTGCCACCTTTTGCAGTTTCCTGTTCACCACCCTCGGGATAGAATGACCGCACTCGAGCCTCCTCACGCGGAGCACTCTGTGATGGGATTGTCTTTGCAGGGCTTCTCCTCGAAGGGATGTGATGCAATGGGCTGTTCTGAGAAGGACTGTAACGGCTAGAACCATTTCCAAGAGAACCAGAGCCAGACCTCTCAGGACTATGCTGAATGGAATGGGAATGTTGAGGTGTGTCCTTTGCTGAATGGGCTGTACTAAGCAAAGGGGCATCGGAGCAAGATGAACTCTGACTAGGTGGGGTGGCAATAGAAGGACTATGGGGTGACCTTGGACTGTTATCGTATGCTGAAAGTCCAGGCCAAATGTCGCCAGAAGCTGCTGATGATTTGTTAAAATCGTCAAGAGACTCTGATGGGTCATGTTCAAATGTATCCTTCTGTTCATCTTGCGATTTATTTTTCAAAGGGCTGTCTTGCAAAGGAGCCCCTTCAGTTTTCTTTGCCTGCTTTTCCAGAGACGCACGTCTTTTGGAAGAGACAGGTGATTTGCTGTATGGGGATGAAGAACGAGATGAAGAGGACCTCGGGGACCTGGAAGATCTGTAAGATCGACGAGATCTGCTCCGGGATCTCTGGGAAGACACAGACCTTCTTTTTGGACTTCTGGAACGTGAACGGCCACGCCTAGGGCTTCGGGAGTGTCTTCTGTTCCAGACAGGCCTGTAACCTCCACGATGGTATCTACCACCTCCTCCTTGATAATACCCTCTACCTCTTCCTCTGTAACCATAGGGACGTCTCATTCCTCTATTATTTCTGTAATCTCTGCGATAATCTCTAGAATAAACACGATCCCTGCTGCGAGATCGTGAGTATGTCCTCGACCGAGACCTAGAACTAGAATTAAAAAAGCAAACATTAATATTTGACTAATACAGAATGGGAAAAAAAATAAAATGCTTTGACACTAAATGCTAGATTTCTCAAGCAGTCGAAATGGTAAAGGAAGAGGGTTAACAGTCTTAAAGTAACTTCTATCATCTGTATTTATTATTTCTGTCTCAAAAGGATTATAATAAACATGTCTATACTCCTAAGGGGCATGAAACTTGAGACTTCAGCATCACATGATTAAGACACTACCAGCCCCAGTGGCATGCCCTGCCATTTTATTAGAGACTACCACCCCACTGGAGCATGGCATTCAGTTCCTCAGCCACCATGGTTCACAGCCTGGAATATGACGTTACATGACCACCAGTTTAATACACCAGCCTGTGGAGAGCAGCTGAGGAAGCAGTAAACATTCAATTCAGTCACTTCATTTCTGGAAGATGGTAATGTCACCCAAGAAAGATGAGGAAAAGTCTGGAGGCAAGTGAGAAGACAAGATACAGCAAAGCTTATCTGCTGAAGCCTTAAATTATTCCAGATTTGAAAAGCTGCATGAGAAACGGGACAGATCACAGGGAAAGAGACTGGACAAAGAAAATGTGAAGGCAGAGAAGAGAATCAAGCAAGCCACACATCACAAAGAAGCATTAGCATTCTGAAATTATCTTGCAATAGAAGAGAAAACAGCCAAGTATTAAACAAATAAGAAACAGAAATTACATTCAGCAGTATTTACCTACTGCCTAAAAGGACTAAGATCCCAGGCTCACTTCTGCTAAGGCATCATGCAAGTAAAAAATAATTTCTAGACGAAACCTAATATACTGAACTAACTTCGATGCAGTAAGGCATCAACTTACCTGTATCTTTTTTTTCTAGAATGTGATCTGGATCTTGACCTAGAGCTGGACTGAGATCTGGACTTTGATCTTGATGAATGTGATCTAGAATTAGAGCGACCCATTTTTCCCAGTAGATCTACTCCTTCTCAAAAGGAAAAGCAATGAGAGGAGGGGGAAGGAAAAAAAAAGTGACTGTGACTGAATCCATGTAAACCATATAAATGTACAAAAATTTTTATATGCTAAAATGAGATTATTAGAAAGAGGTACAGCATTTCTTAAACAACAGCAACAACAAAAAAACAATTCTGAAGAGGATATGAGTACATTTGTTAGTAAATTAACACCTCAGCCACATTTTTGAAGAATTTAACATAGCTACAGTGCAGACTTCATCTGGAAAGAAAGCATAACAGTAAAAGGTGTTCCAGATTTAATTGCAAAATGATCCTGTAGGAGAGAGGAAGCAATGGACAAACATAATGCAAGAAATAATGCAAGCCTGGACAACTGCACATTTTAATAAATTTTAAACACAATTCTTGCTATTTATGTGGTTTATAGTGTCCTTGCACTTCCACAACACCAATCTTTCTCTGGAAGAACTTTATAGTCCCTTACGAAGTACCTTTTACATAAGCAAAGAAAAGCAATGAAGAATTCTGTCCATCAATTCTTGGTTTGAGCCAGGGGTTTTATCTTAACGTCATATACTAAAGCTAATCACTCTGACCTAATTTTCCACCAGTCAGTATGCCTATCTTGTACTTTTTATTTGCCTTTGAAACTACATGAAAAAATGCATGGACTACTTAAAAACTTTTGACTACTTGTTAAATAATATAGATTGCAATAAAATTCAGTATTTTTCAGATCAAATTAAGCCATGAAAACTACAATTGATTATAATGCAATAAATCCTAAAAGAAAATACACTCATAATGAACTATCATTTCTTCTTACATATAGTCATAATAAATACTTAGAATTCATTAGTACTAAGCATAAAATCCCACACGCCTTTTCCTCTTCTTTTCAAATAAGTGGCTAAAAATCCCCAATTTAATTAATAACAACTTTGAGCCATTACAATTTTCTTTTGAAATTGCCCAGCTTAAAAAAGTCACATTAAGCAACCTGCACATAAACTGTGGACAAGTAACTACACATTTTTAGGCCTCTGCCTCCTCAATCTCTATAATCACCATTATTTAATAATAATTAAATAAAAATTAGAAAAAACAAACATTTAGCTTTTATATTGAAAACAAGTATGAAAGCCTAAAATTACTTGTATTGAAAATACAAGCTCAGCACAACAAGAAATTTCTGTCACAAGGTACTTTATATAATTTGTCTTGTTACCTGGGTGATATTTCACTTATGTAAAGGCAAATAAACAGCATCAGAGCTTAATTTAAAGTTAATAAAATTTCAGAGATTTTAGACATATGCAAGCAAACCCCAAATAAAAATGCAGACCAACACTTCCCCTATCAACTAGTCCCTCCTGCCCCACATGACATTCCTACCATAGCAGCATGGTTCCCAAAGAGATGCAACCTGATCTATAACTAACTCAACAAAAAATTAATTTTAATCTAAGCCAGCTTTCCATTTAACTAAGAATATAATTTACTTTGGAGAAGAATAGTATGTTCAATACTGTCTTTTACTGGTTCTTTCCAATAGCAACTTTACCTGACCTATACTCGGAGATAGTTTCTAATTCATTGCGTTCAATTAAACTCAGAGAATATACTTTACAATTTCTATGCTCATCTACTCGCAGGCAACGTAAATTTAGAGGTTTTAAAATGTAAGACATGAGGTGTACCAATTTTCAAAAATCACAGTAAAAAGTTTTGGTTTCTATTACAAGTAATTTTCAAAACAAACTTCAGATGACATTAAGCTTATAACCCAACCTCAACTTAAAAGGAAATGTTTTATTTCCCCTGTATTTAACAATAATATTTATACATTTGCTTTCCAAGCATAACTACGTATATACTGTATGATGGCTGACCTTTTACAAGAGATGCTAATATCAGAAAGTTCTATATATTTCAGCATAAATATTAGGAAAACAAAATCAATTTTAATTTTAAATGACAGAGTTCAATTAGAACACTTTAAGAATGGAAGTTAATCTTACCTCAAACCGTTAGGTGGTGACAATGAAGTAATTATTTCAAAACTCTCTTTTTGTACTTTCAGCAATACTGATCCCTATAGAAAAAGAGAATGTCAGAGACATTAACTTTTAGTAAATGTCAGGTAATACCTTTTGCTTAAATGGATTCAAACATTAAATCTGTTTATCATGAAGAGACAACACATAAGGTATAGCAAGATTAGTCCTGGACTCAGTGAAGCTGAATGTGAAGCTGAATGTTAAGACTGGAGCAGCTCAAGTGCTAGCCACTACTGAGAAACAAATCTTATTCCCCTTCCATACAAGATCACTCCTCTATCAGCCTTGCTTAACAGGGCTGTGTAATGTACTATACTCACCTTCACAACAGCCCTGACACCCTTTGGGTCCTTCAGTGATACCCAGAAATCACCTTCATACGGTTAGGTTATTGAATTGGATTCATGAAGAACCAACCAAGTGTCAAGACTGCATTACAGAGAAGAGAACATGCTGCCAGGAGGAGGGGGTAAAAAGCATATTGACAAACTGCTAGACCAGTCTGAACTCTTGACATACAGCTTTGCAATAAGCTGGTGCCATCTCTTTTGGACAAAAAAAAAAAATTTGGGACGAGGATTTAAGATACTGAAACATTGATCTTTTGGTGTCTCTGCAACATTTATATGCGCATGACTCCTTATACCTTTTTGTTTAAAATGCATATAGTGTTTGAGTTTTCCTAAATAACCAATATCTCATTCTTCAAAAATAATCTCTTTTACAATATACAGAAAAAAAATGTCATTTTAATAATGAAATCAAACTCAAAAGTAAAAGCTTTTCATTGGCCTCAGCTTTTAATTACCAAAGCCTTAAAACTATGGACTCAATATTAAGCAAACTTCAGAGTTCCACTTAAGCAGCTCAGAATTTTGTCCCAGTTCAATGAAGAAGGGATTAATAGCTCAGAAATTCTGCATTTTAAAAATTTCTTCATTAAAGCCAAAGCTGTAAAACATCCATTGCTCCTACATGACAATTTCACACTTGTTTATACATGTTTTCAATGTTTTCTTCATTTAAAAGCAGAAATTAAACATTTGTGTTCATCAACACAGCTTTCAAAAGTCCACTTACCATTCACTAGAAGTGACCAAGATATTTCCAATTTCTATAAAATATATGCTTTCTTAAGATTAAGTTATTACTTCCCATCACCAGCAAGTATGAATCTCTGAAGGAGCACAGTAGGTATATCAGACCATTTCAGACCTTGTCTAGACAAAAGGTGAGATGGTATTAGCTAGCAAAGATTAATTAAGACATTCAGAAGTCTTGTACACTAAAAGTAATACAAACTCCAGCTAAATGGTTTAAGTTTAGTCTGAGATTTTAAATCAGTATTTAAATCATCACTACAGAGTTTTAAAAACAATCTGTTGGTGTTAGCTGAAATTCAAAATCCCAATTTAGACAAGTCTTTAGATCCAGGGGACACAGAACAAAACAGTTACTTTACCTTTAAAAACCTCTAGGCAGAAGACAGGATCTTAACTTACTTTAGCTCAAACTCCAGCAGACAGTTCTGCACAGTTTTAGGAGTCTTTTCTACCAACTGGCAAAGGTGAGAAGTAGCCATCCTTTTTATTTATTTACTTATTATTTTTTAACAGTCATTGGATATGTACCATCTTCCTGGAATCTAAAAATATTTGCCAGCCTTCTCTCTCTCTCTTTTTTTTTTTTTTTTATTTTTAAATTATTATGTGTATAACACTTTTAAAGAAAAGAATTTTGAACAGAAAATAGTAAACATTGAATTAAAAAAAAATCCTCAGCTGTTTGCAGCTTTTGATTCCATTTAACTGTAACAGGTAAAAGCCTGACACACACCTCCTCCCGTTACATGCAAGAATCTAAAATTCAGTTCATTAAATTCATTAAAGCTAGTTTCAAGAATAGTACTAGAAAAACAGCCACTTTATAACAGTAAGCTCCTACATGCTTCACACACTAATAGATAAAGTACACATTGCACCGAAAACATCACAACTACAAAACACTGTTTCACAGTATCAAGTAACAGCAACCACAGTCTCTTCCCATAGACTTTCATGGTCATTATCAGCCGAGGAACGAAAGAGGTGCTAATACTGTATTTAGCTTCACAATATCACTAAAACTAAAAACTAGTTGCCCCTCCCTGTTCAGTGCATGAAGCTTTATCTCTGGGCTAGTCTCGGAAAGACCCAGAGTCTGCTAAAGGTGTGTATTAAAAATGTGGCACAAGATCTCATCACTAACACCATGCATTTTCAGGAGTGGACCATGACTGCTAGGAACAGGGTCTATGCCTGAAACACCAGGACTGTAACCCACACATGCCTTTTGCTAGCTTATTTTTTCCCCAGCTTTCTGCCCTAAATACGGTAAAAGAGCTGTTTGGCTCTCAACCATTTCACTCCTGTGATAGAAAATCCAGGTATTACAAAGGAAGCTGCTGCAGATCCATAGTAATTCAGCATCGCTGGTTTGAACTAAGTCCCATCTCTCCCACCCTTTGTTTCTTCACATTCCTGACTATCACCTCCTTGATGTCAACATGAGTATTTTTGAACACATGGTGAATCAGATTAGAAAATGTATGGAACACCTGAATTAATTTCAATACAAATACTTTTCCCGATACAGTTCATTGCATTGACCCAAGAACATTTGGACCAAACACAGAGAAGTCACAATAGCAGCCTGACAACTGCTTCTTTTGGCAGCAGTACAATCTTAAAGCTTCCCTGAAACTACCTTGGCAAAGCCATCAACAACAAAAAACTTGGAAGTTTCAGCTTTTTAATAGTACTTGTAAGCATAAAGAACAAGCAAAAAACAAAACAAAACAAAACCCTAAGAAAAAACTCCACCCACGAACAACCAAATCTTAACACAGAAACCCAGAAATTTTTTTAAAAATGGACAGTCCACTACCCATCAGATACCAAGTTATATTCATGACCAGAGGAGTCAAGTTTCTTAATAACATGACAGGAGGATCTTTAGGTGTTTTAAATGAGCCTCTGCCAGACTCTGGCCAGTAAGCAAAAGCAAAGATACACAACAGAATTACTCTTACGTTACTTAAAGCAACACAACATCATGCTTAAAAGAAAAATGGAGGACAAAGAAAATTGTTTCCAGTTCTGTTTAAACTGTATTTTTAAAGAATCTTTGCTACACCACTGATGTTAAAGTTTCCTCAGAGCACACAGACTGCAGAAGAAACTTATCTGTTAAATCATTTTTAGAAGTGCTACATCTGAAGACATTTAACGACAGTTCTCCTTACATTAACAAAACATTGCTTCGTCTTAGCTTCATTATTTTATCTATCCTTCACTTACCCCCAGGAGGTACTGAAAACAGATACAGCACTTAGAGGACACGTTTTAGTGCTGGACTTGGCAGTGCTGCGTTAACAGTTGGAATTGATGATACTAAAGACCTTTCCCAACCAAAATTATTCTACGATTTAGTAGTCTATGTTTCTCTCAAGCGTTACTTAAAGCTGTCAAGAAGATTTAAGTCAAAAATCTTGTTAACATAATTCACAAGCTGCTGACAAAATGCATTTTCATTCTGAGATTCAAGCTTCAAATGAAATGAGGATTATACAACCAGGATGAAACAACAGATGATAAGGACAGTCTTCAAGAAATTCCACAGAATCTGTAGTATTCTCTCATAATGCATACACTATTATAGAAATTCAGTCTTATTTAGACAGCAGTGTAAGGCAACTATTCAGTGCTTGTACATCTGTCGTGCTTTCTTTTCCATTCTTTACCCTACCTCCCATCTTTTTTTTTTTTTTTTTAATTTTTATAATGTCCACAAACTTAACAGCAGCATTTCACAAATAATAGAACACACTTCATTAGTGACTGCAAAACTGTCACTTGGATCATCAATGAATAGAATCCTACAAATCCTAAAATACCCCCGCTAATTTGTTCTAAGCTATCTCAGAACCTATAGATAATAACTGGGATGCATATTTTCTGCTCATTTTATATTCTTGCTATATAATATTATCTTCATGGTATCTACACAGCTACAAAGAATAAACAGACCCACATAAGAATCACAGCATGAAAGGGTAACTGTAACAGTAAAACATACAAACTCCTTTTTTTCCTAATTCATTCACTTCTTAATTTGCAAATATTTTACATTGTTTTCTATTAAGTAAAAAAAAAAACAAAACAAACCAACAACAAAAAAAACACAGCATCCTAGTAACAGTAAAATAAGCTCTGCAAAATCGTCATATGATTGGGAGCTGTTCTTTTATATAACACTATTGGCAAACAAAAGCATGTTTCTCCTCCAAATGAAAACACAAAAATCAAAGCAAGTATTCCTAAGAATTCTGTCAATACACAAAAAGGAATTAGCATGTTTTGGGATACACATTTTGTATATCCACTCTTGTTACTTTTTGTTTGCGTTTTAAACATTGTTTTCGTACACCCTTACAGTGTGGTTTCCACAAGCTCTTTGCTATCATCTGCGCAAGCTGCTGCAGGAAAGGCTCCCTTCCCTCTCTTGTTTGTTCCAAGACTGATATTCATATAGGTGCTTAGTGAGTTGAAGCAGTGAACTCATCCAGAAAAAAACTACGTTGGATGAAAAGACAAAGCTGACTTTTCATCTACATCATCTCCCAGATCTTATTTACCACAAGGCGGCATGGAGGCTGATGCCAGCACAACAAACAAGACAGCAGTGCACTTTTTCAGAATACCTTTGGGAGAAACTCTCACACAGCTGAACTGAACACAGCTCTAAACAAAGTCTTAGTTTCTTCAGTAGTTTCCTTGACCTATCTTCACTACTTATAAACAAACCCCTCATGTTCTCTGGCATTCCTCAAGCCCTTACACCACAATCTCTCCTTAATAACCAGTCCAAATCTAATCCACCCAAACACCTGCACCACAGGTCCAAACAACAGCTCCCTGCAGACCCTTTCTAACCTCCTACAACCATTCCAAGTTTTTTGCATGCCGAGTACCAACAGGCCCTTGCACATGGCACATGCTCGCCCCCCATTTCCCTGTTCCCTCAAGAAAAAGTCCCTCTGTCACAGCCTTCAACGGAGAAATTGCTCCTTACAGCCAGGCCCACTTAAAGCCTTGCTTAAGCCACAGAGACAGTGCTCAGGGGAGAGCCAGTCACGCCCCAAGTTCTGATATATATAACGCATTAAACCTCTTCCTGCCATTCAGAACAGCCTGTCACTCGACATCAAAACGGAGAAGTGGGAAGAAGCAATTCCTACCCTCCCTGACACAAGAAGCTGCATACTTGTAGCACACTTCGCAGGCCAGAGCTTTCGCCCCTCTGCATTTTCCCCGCTGTTGTCTAAAGGAGAGAGATTATCAGAGAAGAGAAAGAGGATGGAGGCAGAAGGAGAAAGACAACAGCTAGACAGCATTTTCTGGGAACCCCACGCTCCTAAATCAATCCTTCCCACGCTAAGAGCAACTACTCTAAGGGATGATTTTTTGTATTTGTAATAAACCAAGCACTACTCCAACAGTGACTACTTGCAGTACCAATTCCTTTCTTTTGTATGGCCTCGGTCTTTCTGTGGTAAAATTTAACTGCCTGTTACTTTAAATGTACAAATTTTTTCCCAGAGATAAAAAAAGTGGTTTTACTAACTTGGTAAAGCGTCACCATGATAGACAAAAGAATCCGATTTTCACACGAAAACTAAACGCGAAAAGTAAGGGGCATACAAAGCAAAAGAGAAATAAAGGACAAGATCCTGTATAGGTTGTACGCTACAGGGTGATCAATGCAAGGAATATAACAGCTCCTATCAGCATAAAACCCATCCCCGCCCCTCCAGCTTTTGCGGGTATTTGCAAACAGGGTAGATAACGCCAAGGAGCAAGAAGGAGCGCAGTATTTACAGCACAAGCGCCTGAACCGCAGTCATGCCCGAGGGGAAGTTCCTCCAACGAGTGTAAAGGCTGATACAATACCGGGAAGCATCCTTTCACCCCAGCACTGTTTCTCTCCTTAAGTAAGACTCACACCCGCGAGGATAACGGAGAGATTTCACACTCCTGTAACCAGTGCTGCGAGGCGAACCCCTGGGGCCTAACTCCCACAGAGAAGGCAGACAGGTTGCGAACCCAGGACGGCCGGGGTGGAGGCCCAGCGGGGCAGGCCGCCCGTTTCACGCCACCCACACCCACCTCCGGCGGGCTTCCAGAAGCTACCAACCAGCTCAAGGCAGCTCCGCGGTCACCTCCCTCTCTCTACCTTCACTCCCCGGGGCGCCGTCGGAGGCCCGGGAAGGCGCGACGCCCGCTCGGCCCGACTCCCACAGGAAGCGGCGGTCCCCGTCAGGGCGATGGCGGCGGCCGCCCGGCCCGGCCCGGCCCCTCCCCGGGGGAGCGGCTGAGGCCGTGGCCCTGGGGCTGTGGCGGTGTTGGGGGGTGTGGGGGTGTGAGAAGGGGCGAAGGGGGAACTGCGATGAGGATAATGGCTGCGGAGCGACGAGGTCACGCGGCAGGGGAGGGCGGGACCGCGCGGCGCGCGGGCAGCGCGCGGCGGCGGCGGGGGGAGGGGAGGCGGGAGGTGCGGCCGCGCGCGAGGGGCGCGGATCGGATGGGATCGAAAGGGGGGAGAGGGAGGCCGTTCCTCCTCAGCCTCCCCACCGCCATCTCCCCACCAACTCCTGGCCGCGGCTACGCACGCAGAACCGTCCCGCAAAGCCTCGCCGCGGTCCCATCACCTCCGCCCCCTTCCTCACCTGGCGGGCGGAACTCCCGGCAGCCCCGCTCCCTTATGGCAGCTCGGCGGCCATTTCCCGTCTCACCGGAGGAAGAGACGCGGGACCCAAAGGGAAAAAGAAAACCACCATAGAGACGGGGGGGTTGGCGGGGGGGGGCCCGCCGCCGCGGCTGCATCACTTCCGCCTTGGGCGGGGAAACTCCCGCACCCCTCAGAACCCGTGCGCCATCTTGGTTTTGGGTAGCTGTCCGTAAGGAAGATGGCGGCCCGCGGCGCAGGTGACAGACCGGCAGGCCGGCCCCTGTCCCGGCGGAGCGCAGCGGCCCTGCCTTACCTCCTTCTACCCTGTTCCACGGCCGGAGGCTCCATGCCCTGCCAGCGACAGCTCTTGTCTCCTCCCGCACCGCCTCCACCACGAGCTGTCGCCTTTTGTCCTCTCCTTCCCCAAAAGAACGATCCGAGGGATCAGCCCCCCTGCCCCCGTCCCCACCTCCGGAGGCTGCCCCGTTACCTGTCGGGCAGGGTGCGCATCCATCCACGAGAGCTGCTCCGAAGGGTTTGCCTGTAAAGCGGAGCTCAGCCTGCGGCTCACCGTCCGGCGGCATTTGCGGCCGATGCTCCTCCGGTGCAGCTGGAAGGCGATGGCGCAGCAGCCGCGCTTTACTGCAGCAGCGTTTGCAGCAGATGCGTGCCCACCGCCGGGATGCGATGCAGCGGCGCAGCCCATGCGGTCAGCGAGCACCAGGATTTTCTGTACCACCAAAAAAACCCAAAAAACAAAAACAAAAAAAAAACCCAAAAAACAAAAGCTTAGCAAATGACTGTATTTTATGTGTATATATTTATACAGTATTGACGTGAACAAAGATGCGTGTCGCCTGAGTTTTACCCAACGGTTTTACTAAACAAGTTCACTCAAATCGTACACACCTGACTTTTTTTTAAAAAGTTGAATATTACTTCTGAGGCAAGAAAAAAAAAATTTAAAAAAACAGCAGGAAAAGATGTATATGCACGATAACACAAGTTTTCAAGACTGGGGGGATAATGACTGGGATGCACCCAAAACCAACTGATGGAGGAAAAAGGCAGAGAAGATGTGAAGCAGACATAATCCCCTAATGCTGGTTTGCTGTTTCCTGTGGGGGAAAGTAATGCACTGCTTAGATTTATTACTTTGGCTAGTAAATTCTTCAAGCAAAACCTTCAGTGAAAGCGGCAACCAATGAGGGGCTGAATGAAGCACGGAGAAAGTGTTCGGTTCTGACCTGTCCTGGCTAACTGATTGACAGCCTGGCCCTGAAAGGCACACAGTCCACTCTCTCCTTTTAAGCTTTTTCCTTTACCCAGGAGTAACTAACCTGTATCTCAGAGGTAGTGCATGTGCTACAGCTTTTGCTGTAAAGACCAATAAGAAGCTATTGTTGTGGAAGCTGTTTGATAACAGACTCATGGAAGGGAGCCAGCTTGCTAGGGCAAGTAAGGTTTCTAGAACTGTGGTGGCATTTGGCTGCACACAGCCTCCATACACACATACACATAATTCTCAATGCTGCTGAAAAGCTGTGAGATGCTCGTGTTGTTTCCCTTCACTTATGGAAAGCTCTCTTCTTTTTTTCTGAGCTACGTGGGCTGTATCTTACCAGGACAGAAAAGGTGGTCACTTCTACACTTTCAGTTCTCCATTGTATTTACAACATACTATGGTCCCATAAGAAAAAACAAACCAAAAACATTGTTTTTAAAATGTTTTAAACACTTCAAATATATTTGGCCTAATGACAGATAGTGCAAGTTGTTTCAAGTTTCTCTCCTTGTTTTTTCAAAGATTTGACATTTGAGCTATGGGCTGCCCAGGGAGGTGGTGGGGTCACCATCCATGGAGGCATTAAGAAATGTATAGATGTGGCACTTAGGAATACGCTTTAAGGACATAGTGGGGTTTTTTTTTTTCTGGATTGATGGTTGGACTCGGTGATCTTATGGTCTTTTCCAGCCACGACAATTCTGTTTGTGTGTGTGATTCTTCAGTGCAGCCCCTTATTAGCAAAAACATCAGGATATACAACTGCACCTTGAAACACATCATACCAGTGGTTTTCTAATGGTAGTGTCTGTGAAACACAACCTGACAAGTCTCCCTTCACCTCTGTCCTGCAAGCTGAAGTACTTTTTCAAATACTTGATGCCTCGCCTTTGGGGGGCGATTTAACTCATAAAATTTCATATACATATCAATACAGTTTATTCAGACCTTGAAGGTAGGTAGGTCCCTCTGGCATGCCTTTGATATTTTGGAGGCACCGTATTTTGCTGCAAAGAAATAAATAAATTTGCAAAAAAATGTTTATGTGTTTATCATAGGAGATAACAGCTCTGGGCATTACAAAAAGTGACACTTTATTTGAACACAGCAATAGTCCAGAAAATTGCCAGTAAAATATGAAGTTCAAGGCAAAGGGAAGATACATGAAGACAAAGCAGCATGATAATACTGTGTCATCACTGGCCCAAACCAAATGCTTGCTGATGGTTAGATGTCCTCAACTAGTCAGTGAGTCAGCTTAGTACTTTCATATCTTCTGAGCACTAACATAGAATGGGCAATGAGGAAAGTAGGAAAGTCCATGGTTAATAGAAAACACTGAAGTCAGATTGTCCCCGTTGGGTAATGCCACTCTTAAGTGTCACAAAATGATAACATAGGCTCAGTTCCAAAGCTTTGGAGTGAGCTTGCTTTTAATCTCTTCAGAAACTGGAGTGTAGGCTTGCACAAGTTCACTGTGTTGCTTACCATCCTTGGCCTGGTTCCTTTACATGCAGCTGTTGTTTTACAATAGAGATTCTCCTCATCAGCAGCTTCTCCTGTTAAAACCTTACCCAGTTTTACAGCCCCCTTGGGTAAATTTTGTCAACCCATGAGTGGGACAAGGCTCAAGGGAGCTGTGTAAAAGGGGATGCCTCAGTAGATGGCACTCTCCCTCTGAGCGAGGATGAGCAGATGCCTCAGCCAAGGAATTTGATGCACTGAAAGCAACTTCCTTTGTATTCTACAGAAATTTCAGTGAATGCAAACAAAGCTCTGCCCAACTATGCAATGAAGTAACCCCTGGCAGTTTTTCACAAATCCAGATCTACCAAGTCCACACATTAAATTACAGCTTAAATTGCTGTAGTCTGTTTCTGTTCAGCCTGAATTAAACCTGAAATCTTAATGGTAAATAAATATATATATACTATGTGTGTGTTATTATATAGTGTATATATAGTGTATATAAGCATATACACAAACACACACCAGCACATATATGTATGTATATACTCTACAACAAGGTGAGCTACTTAGTGGATGAAGGGATGAGGGAAAAGTTGTGCATGCTGTCTACCTGGACTTTAATAAATCCTTTGACACAGTTTCCCACAGAATTCTCCTGGACAAAACTGGCTGCTCATTTCTTGGATGGGTGTACACTTCACTGGGTAAAAAAATGTCTGAGTATCCAGGCCCAAAGAGCTGTGGGGAATGGAGCCAAGCCCAACTGGAGGCTGGCCACAAGTGGTGTTCCTTGGGGCTCAGTGTTGGATCCAGTTCACTTTAATATCTTTATCAATGATCTGGATGATGGAATCAGTGCACTCTCAATAAGTTTGCAGTGACACTAAGTTGGGCAGGAG
Organism: Heliangelus exortis; assembly: GCF_036169615.1. Classification (NCBI taxonomy): domain Eukaryota; kingdom Metazoa; phylum Chordata; class Aves; order Apodiformes; family Trochilidae; genus Heliangelus; species Heliangelus exortis. Next base: position 57,736,637 of record NC_092424.1, on the reverse strand, counting down.
GATTGATCTGCTTGAGGGTAGGAAGACTCTGCAGAGGGACCTGGACAGGCTGGCTGGATGGGCTGTGGCCAATTGTATGAGACTGAACAAGGCCAAGTGCTGGGTCCTGTATCTGGGTCACAACAACCCCATGCAATGCTCCAGGCTTGGGGAGGAGTGGCTGGAAAGCTGCCCAGAGGAAAAGAACCTGAGGATGTTGATTGACAGATGGCTGAATATAAGCCAGCATCGTGCCCAGGTGGCCAAAAAGCCCAGGGGCATCCTGGCTTGTATCAGGAATGGTGTGGCCAGTGGGACTGGAGAAATGAATGTCCCCCTGTACTCAGCACTAGTGAGGCTGCACTTTGAATACTGTGTTCAGTTTTGGGCTGCTCACTATATGATTGTCATTGAGTGAGTGAAGGGTCTGGAGCATAAGTCTTATGAAAAGAGGCTGAGGGAACTCAGGTTGTTTGGACTGGAGAAAAGGAGGCTGAGGGGAGACCTGGTCACTCTCTTCAACTACCTGAAAGGAGGCTGTAGAAAGGTGGGGGTTGAGCTCTTCTCCCTCATTATCTCTAGATAGAACAAGAAGAGATGTCCTCAAGTTGTGCCAGGGAGGTTCAGAATGGATATTAAGAAATGTTTGTTCACTGAAAGTGTTGTGAAGTACAGGAACAGGCTGCCCAGGGAAGTGGCTGAGTCACTATCCCTGGAGCTATTTAAAAGACTTGGTACTTAGGGTTAAATGGTGGACTTGGCATTGTGCTCGGTTAGTGGTTGGACTTGGTGATCTTAGAGGTCTTTTTCAACCAAACCAAAATTCTATGATTGTATGAAATTTAAAATATAGATATTGTATACATAAAAGATATTTATATTTAAAAGCCTTACATAGTAATTTACACACATCAGACTCAGGGCTCAGAACTGTTCTGCTTCCTCAACCGTTTTTTTTCCAAGTCATTATTTTATTTGACTGTTTTGTCAATTGTAGGTCCAGTTTAAGAACTTAATACCTTTGGTTGTTTTTTGTTGCCGTTTTGAAGCCACAGAATTTTAAAAGTCCAGCTTAAGAGAGCAGTTGCACTGAAGTAGTAAAAGTGAGGAGGCCTCACTTGCAGGTATGGGGATAATAAAGGCCACCTATGCATTAGTGGAGCTATCATCTTTTCAATCAAATCTGTTGCTAACCGAGCAGTAATGCAAAGCCATTATCTTACAGCTTTCTAAACCATAGAGTGAAAGAAATGCAAGAAAGGCAAACATTGCAATAAAAAAATATAGGGCAAATTAATAAAATGTAAAATTAATTATTTCAAACTTTTAAAGTTTTGGATTCTTGAGTAATCTAAATATATTATTTCAGTTTACTGATTTTTAAGCATTAAGTATTTCCTACCATAGAATTATAGAATCATCATGTTTTGAAAGGACCTTCAAGATCATAAACCATCAATCTTACACGACCTTAACCACTAAATCAGTGCCTGGAGAGCCACATCTACTTGTTTTTTGAATACTCCACCACGCCCTGGGTAACTCATTCCAATGCTTCACCACTCTTTTGTTGAAGAAACTTTTCCTATTGTCTAATCTGAACCTCCCCTGGCACAACTTGAGCCCATTACCTCTTGTCCTATCACAAGTCCCTGGGGAGAAGAGGCCAACACCCACCTCACTGCAGCCTCCTTCCAGGTAGCTGTAGAGAGTGATGAGGTTTCCCCTCAGCCTCCTCTTTTCCAGGCTGAACAGCCCCAGCTCCTTCAGCCTCTCCTTGTAACAGCAGTTCTCCAGACCCCTAATCAAGCTAATTGCCCTTCTCTGCATCCTCTCCAGCACCTCAGTGTCCTTCCTATACTCTGGTGCCCAAATCTGCACACCGTGCTCGAGGTGCAGCCTCACCAACGCTGAGTACAATGGTAAGATCAGCTCCCTGGTCCTGATGCTCACACTGTTCCTGATATGGGCCAGGATGCTGTTTGCCTTCTTGGCAACCTGGGCACACTGTTGGCTCAAGTAAAGCTGTCGACCCATTTTTTTCCAATGTTCATGTCAGAAGCTGAGGGTTTTGGCGGCCTGTTAGAATGAAGAGGCCCTTGGTACTGTATGAAAGAGGAGTGTAAGAGTATTTGTCTTTACACTTATATTCCAGTCCCAGTCAGCATCTGAGAGATAGGCAGCTATGCACCACTGTGAACTCGATAATGGAATTTCTAACACAAGAAGTAGTTCAAGCAGTGGCACACTGCATGACTAAAATCATGGATGAAATTAGTGATAAATAAATAAATTTTGGGGCTTTCTCTTCTTAATTCAAAACTAAACAAACCCACTGTTGATGTCAGAGGCTTAAAGGACTGTACTCAAAAGCAGTATTTTCTCTTTTTTTTTTTTTTTTTTTTGTAGAGAAACTACACAGCAGATAAAATGCTGGTTTAGTAGAAACTCTCTGCAGAAAGTACCATTTAGTTACAGCAATCTTCTATTATTTGGCAAAAAGATTTAAACTTCTAAATGCATTTTATCCATAATTGCAAACAGTCTTCACACAGTAAGGTTACTACTCAGAAGTCTCCTTTGCACACAACTAAATGGAAATGGTTTGGAGATGATTGTTTTAACATTTCTCAAAGGACCTGACTTTTCCTTTGGAAAACAAATCAGGGTGGGGTACTACTAATTTTTTCCCTTTCTACTTCTGCAGCCTAAAGCCCAAATTCTGCTTAGTTGGATAAGCAAACACAACTACAAAAGTAATAAAAACATTTGGGTTTATAGTTGCAATATTTACCTTTATCGCAGCTATTGTGAATTCAGAAGAGATTTGAAGACCCATAAACCAACCTTCTACACTGGCTTTCAAGTAGTGGTTTCAAATCAAAGAAGAACAATTTCCTGACTGAATCATCAAAGTAAGTATTGGGACACCTGAGTTTTATGCCTTTAGGAAAATCATAGCCTAATTTTCAGGTGTGGTGCATTTCTTTAACTCCCATTTGTTTCAAATGGAGTTACAAGAGCTTAGCACCTCTGAAACTTGTTTTAACCATTTTGGAAATATCTTTCTTACAGATACATTGGGAAGCTGCTTTAATGTTTGTAAGATGCTTTGAAATGCTTACTAAGAATGTTACAGAAATGCATTCATTACTAACAAATATGTCATTGAAACTGTTCTGGTTTTTAATTATCTCTATGCAGTACAATTCAAATTTCCTTAAAAAAATCTCACAACTATTAAACCTTACAGTTCTGTAGAAACAACAGAGCAAGAGACACAAGGCACATGCAATGGGTTCTGATGGATCTGCTACCTCACTGCTTTTAGGGTGGAACTCAAAGGGTGGAGGAGGATGATGATGATGATGATGATGATGAAAAGGAGAAGAGCAAGTGGTGGCAGAAGCAGGACTTTACCACCACATGGGTTCCCTAAACTTTACAAGATCCCTACTGAAAGGTTCCAAAAGACATGGTGAGCAAACAGGCATATTAGCTACACTTTTGGTAATATTAAAAATCCAGGCAGAGACCAGAACTCTGTGGGCTTGCAGAGCTGCTCAAGGAAGTAGCCAGAAAAATTGATGCCTTGATTCTTTGTAATGGGTTGCATTGTGTAATAGAGGTCTCATACCTTTGGATTTATGAGTGTAGGTGGGTTTATCTGTGGTGTGTGGTATTTGTGTTTAGGAAAATTACATCATGTGTCAGTAATAGAAGAAATAGCCATAGCTGGACAGACTGGTGAGATCTGAGTGAGCCTGTTCATGAGTGATTGGAGATGGGTGCAGAACAAAAGGTTGATTTTCAAACATGATTTATTTAGAAACTTAAGATATATTAAAGGACAATGAGACTAAAGCTTGCCAATAAATTTATCAAATGTAATTTTTAGAATAAATCAGTCAAATCCATGAGTAACGAGAAGTTAAAAACAATCAACACTTAGCAGACCAGTACCTGCTGGTTTTCAAATGAAGGACATTTTGAATCAAACTAGATTTTACTGGAAACCTCAAGAATATTACAAATGTCATTTCGTGCTACATTAACCAGATGAAGGTAATTTGTAAAAATGCTCACACAAGGTTGGGCATGTGCACCAGGCTGATTTAAGCGAAAGGATGGTGCAAAAGAACTGCCCTTTTTCTTTTTCCTGCATGAAAACTGTAGATGATTTCTGCATTCTCCCATTGTTACCTTATCCAGTCCACTCTGCAGGATTTGCTTGGCAGTAGGAAAACAGTTCTAAATGCATTTGGCCACCGTGATTTTGTTTTGGTTTGGTTTTTTTCCCCCAGCTTTCTCTTTTTTTCATTTGCAGTCTCAGTTGACTGAGTTAAGAGGTGTTTGCTTAACAGGGCCTTTGTTCTGGTCTGTGCTTCAGCAAAAACTGGAAAAACCTGTTGGAGGAGTGCTCTTTTTTTTTTTTTTTTTTTTTTATCTTCCTCTCCCATTGGCAGCTGCAGGTTGTACACATGCAGACAAGGTGGTGCCTCCCTTTCATGCGGAGGGCTGCCTTACAAAAACTGAGGTTGCTTTTCACAACATCTCAGAGCTTTTCTAGACGCACAAAGGCTTTGATGGATGCTCCAAGAGTTAAACTGTTCTTCACAAAATGCGTTTACGTCATTGTTTTATTTTTCTTCAAGCAAAAGGAAGGTGTTTGACTGTGGCTCCAGTCCAGCCCTTTAACTAGTGTTTTGTAGGCTCCAGCCTTCCTACTCCAGGCTGCATACACCAGCCTTGTGCAATGTAGTTTTTTGGACACAGAAGCTTGTCTGCCTTACAGCAGCAGTACAGTGCTAGCATTTGTAAGACAGGACGAGCACTGGAGCAGCAAGTTAGTGCAAAACGTGGAAAAGTTGAGAAGAAACTTTTACTTCCACCTCCTTCCTTCTCCTCTTGCTTTGTGCCTGTTGGAACAAGAATGGGTCAGCTGTGTGGACGATGCCTGCAGCTGCTGCTGCGGGACTTCGTGGCCTCCATTCAGAGGATGTGCGCCAGCCTGGTGAGCAGGATCAAGGAATGGTTAACTCTGATAAGCAAATGCTCCTGCTTAAAACAAAACAGCTCTAAACCCAGACAATTGTACAAGCCCATCCTGCAGCCTCATGAGAGGGTGACAGCAGAGGAGTTTCTGCAGCATATTGAAACAGGTAAGAAAGATTGTTTGTTTCTTAAAGGATTATGAAGGAACAAGGAGATTCCTTTTGTGGGTTGAAAACAGACTGCTGGCTTGAACTGCTTGTTCAGGGCATGAAGCAGCTTGGTGATGTGGGTGAGGCCAGAGCTATGGGGTATTTTCTTTGTATATGTGACACCAAGGGCTCAAGTAGAGTAACAGTTGTATCTAGGTAGAAATGGTCAGTCCATTTCTTGTTCTGCCACTACTGTTAATACATAAGACATGTTAGTATGCCGTATAAAAAAGTCTAATAACTAAATTTAATTTTTTGAAATCCACCACCGGGGTCAGAAAGCTAGGAACAGGCTGTACCAACACTGGTTGCTACATGAATGCCTGTCTTTGAGAGTGGTCCTGGCTGAGCTGTGTGCGTCCATGTGCGCTGGCTGCAGAAAATCTGGACTTGCAGTGGGGGTATCTGCATTATGGATGGGGAAGGTAAAATTCACCATGGGACAAGCAGTTGATCTCACGTGACTTCCTCAGATCCCAAGCAACTGGTCTGCAGACTTTTTAGACACAAATCTTGAAAACAGTCATGGGATTCTGCTTTAATCAAATTGGATCCATAACTCTTAATGTATCTCCTCTGCTTTACAGGCTACCTCCCTAGTTCCCCTATTTAAATGCTTGTGATGTCCTCTCTATCCAGTTGTAGGATTCAGCAATATCAATAGGAAAACTTCTTTTATTTCACTCTGGCAATCACAGTGTATCTCCTTGGATGAGTGTGTTTCTTCATTTGTCCAACTTAGAAACATTTCTTGTCTCAGGCCTGGGCCTGGCCCATTTCTTGTTTGGTTTTGCTTTGTCTCACGTCTAGTTGGATACTTGGTTAAAGCTACTACTCAGCATAGCCTTCTACTTTCATTTGTGTAAAAAGAGTGGAACAGAAGCTACTATTACTGCTTCTTTACTTGCCCTTTCAGGGACATAAAACCATCCTGTGAGGGGGACCAGGAGAGACGTTTTTACTTGGTGTGACAGAGTTAATGCTGTTTGGAATGGTCTGTCATGGAACAACCTTTGGAATAATTGCTGTGACGCTGGTTGTTGGGAACATGCATGACTTCTCCTCAGCTGGTGTTACTGCCCAGTGAGTGTGGGGGGTCCCATGCTGCCAATACAGTTCACTCATTGTTGCACATTAAGCACAGGCTAAATCCTGGCGTTCACAGCTAGAATAAGACCAGACTTTTCAGCTTGACATGCAGTGGGGATCTTCCAAGGCTGAGCTTGTTTCTCCAGACTACAATGCTCTTGGCTGTATGAGATTTTCTTGGCAGTATCCTGTCTTGCTTGATGGATCAGGTGCAGTGACAGGGTGGTCTGAAAGAAATGGTGAGGCCAGAATGGCCTTTTGCAGCACCCACTAATCCTTCCTGAAAATAGTATTTTTTCCTTGAGAAATCCTTCCCTCTTTGAGCTGGGTCTTCAAAAGACTGATCAGTCTTGGAACCTCAGGAACTGGGGCACAACAGCAGTGAGCCTAGACCTTGTGTGACAGCAGTGCACACTTGGCAATGGGTGCTCTCAGGGTGGTCCCCAATGTGTGTGACAGGAGATACACGGCACCCAGGAAAAAGAACCAAGATTAATTCTCTGAGTGGCCAAATCCTGCTGCCAAGACAGATGGAGGCAGGGAAGCCTCATGAAGAGTACCAAGACAAATCCCTCTTACTTTAGCACTTTCTTGTGTATTTTATTCCAAGATGGAACAAGCCCATCCTCAGTTCTGGAGAAATAATAATAATAACTAGGGAGCCAAGACTGTGACAGTTTGAGTGCAAGGAGAAACTTTATAGTTCATCATTATACTCACTGTTAGCTGGGGCAGCAAATACTTGCTATTACAAGCAGGTGAAGATTTTGAGTTGCTCTCCCAAGTAAAAATGCACAGATATGTGGGAGATTCAGATAGCCATTGTGTAAGGAACAGAATTAAACCACATGAAGGTATTTTTTTGGTTTTCTGTATAATCTTTCAAGCTGGCTAGTCCTTACTTTGTGTGTATTGTTCATTATTAAACAAAATCGATCTTTACACCAAACAGTTCTGTGAAGCCCACTTACCTAATCTTGAAGGTAGGAGTTTGCTACTCTTGACATGTCAGCAGCTTCTAATGCCTTGAGATATTGGCTGAGCTTTGCAGGAAGGCATGAGAGCTCACACCTTCATACCCCTCCCCTCTCTTCATCCCATGGAAGGCAAAGTAGCTAGATCTTGTTCATAGAGATGTTTCAGTCTGTAATATACTACTTTAATCTACTGTCTGAAAATATATAATTGTATGCTTCACCAGTCAATTGATTCTACATTAGCCTTTCAACATTTTATACTACTGAGCAGTGGTTCAATGGGCTTTTTTTTTTAAAAAAAAACCTCTCTGCTGCTCCTTTCCAGACATTGTAAGTATATTATACAGTCACTTACAAAAGTCATGCATGACTGCTATTGCTTGATAGGTATTGCTGAACATCTGGTTTATTCACAGGGGAACTCTCATAACTTGAGAGCAGGTAGACTCATACTAGAAATTTGAGCCTGAGGCAGGCCCAGTTGCAACTCATGTTGCTATTCCCTGAAGTTTTGTATTGTAATATCCAGGATGAGGAACACAGTGAATGTAAAATTCAGTAAATTAAAGATATGCTCTTTCTAGAGCTCATAAGTAAGAAAACCACATGCAGTAGATATATGTTAACAAAGATCTATAATCCAGGAAAAAAAATAACCCAGAGATTTTTATCATGAACAGGACCACCTGCTTTTCTGTGGATAGCACAAAAGTGTCTAAAGATTATAATTTATCTTGCTTCCAATCAGTAGTTTTTTGAGCTTCACAAGAGGCATTGCCAAGGACAGGTTATTCCAGATTCATTTATTACTTCTGCTCGTTAATGAGGATATATGGACTTTATGAAGTTGTTGCACTACAAAAATCCTTGTGTTTGGTTGGCTATAAATTTCTTTTCGTGAGCAAACCCTTTCCAGGTATAACTGAGTCTGTTCTGCCATTGTACATCTTCTCTTCAGGTTGTGTAGCATCACCCTTTGGAACAGAATCTCTGGAAGCCTTAAGGACCTTAGCCTTTTCTGAAAACCCAGGTTTACAGCAGTCTGCTGCCCTCTACTACTTGCATATGAGTCAGCACAGTAAGTTACCTCAGTGCATTAGAAAGTTTTCACTTAAATAAAAGTATTTTTTTCAACTGTGAAACTCCCTTTGATTCATTAGTCAAAGTTTATTCCTTTTATGCTGTGGTATTTGCTAATGAAAATGACAATGCTGTCATTGCCATGTGGACAGAGTAATTTTGGGTTTTGCTATTAGAAGCATGTCTCTCATGTCTCTCATTTTTGTAATTGTAATGCTTCTGAAAAAACTCAGCAGAACCTAAAGCAGTTAGACTCAATGTATACTGGATCTCTTGAAAGAAACAGTCAAAACTATGGTAGAATGAAACGGACATAATGATCATTAAATGTTTTATATTGTAAAATTTTTGGAAGAGGACAAAGCTCTAGAAGCCAGATGGTACTGCAGATTTATGAAGAAAATGTTCTTCTTTGTCCCAGCTATTCCATGCAGACACTTGGGTCCTGAGGTAATTTGTAAATTATAAGAAGTCAGCCTAGATTTGCCAAAGAAGATTCCAGCAAGACTTTGGGTTCTACAAAAAGGCAGAAATACCAGCAACAAGCAGACTGTGATTTATTTCTTTGTTTTCAATTTACTTCAAGGAGAATGTTCTGGCACTTGGCTTTATAGGTATATATCCATATATCCATATATATATATATATATATATATATATATACACACACACATACATATATATATATATATCCATATATATATCCTTGATATCCATATATTTTTGCTGGATAAAAAGTGCAGATAGTCACAACCTGAGGACCTGCTACGAAGCAGAATGACTGGTTTGGTAGTGAGGCATATTGCTTTCCCTTCACATGATGTTTTTGAAGTACTTGGATTATTCATAACCTTTTCATGAAACTTGCCCTGTTTTGCTAGTAGCAATGGAATTTAAATGAAGGGAAATGCCACTCAGACTATGTATGGTAGCCTCTGAGGCTTAAGACCAACAAGAGAAAAATGTGACTGTGGTGAGTGATGAGACTTCTGAATATTTCCCCTCAATCCTGCAGTGAATGTTCCCCTGCCTGCAGAGCATCTGGAAGCCTTCTACGCCTTACTACGGTCTGCTGACCTGGAGGTGCAGCAGGTGTCTTCCTTGTCCCTTGTCAACTTCTTGCTGGAAGAAAATAGTGAGTAATTAGCAACACATCTCTGTTCAAGTAAAAAAAGTGTCTCTTCAGACTTAGACAGAAGTAGGGCACATCTCCACACCCAGGTCTACACAAACCCAAATTCCTTTTTTTTGTGTGTGCACCTGATAGGACAGGTGTGAGGTTTTTCTGTCTTCAAGCCACGTGGATCTTGGTAGCACTGGGATATATCAGATCCCTCCCACTAGATTGTATCATGTGGCAAGAGATCTTGGATCTGTGTGCAAAGGCTGATAAATTATTCCCAGACTGGGGTAGAACACCTATACTATTGTCATTCTTTGATCAAGAGCCCACCACTTGCCCTTTCAAGCAACAGATACAGCTCTTAGAAATAAACTCTGCCTATGAGATAGTGCTCATTTTCTTGTAATTTTTTAAACAGAACTTGTCTCAAATTGCTTGCAGATTTAAAAAAATAAATAAATTAAAATGTTTACTGTAATTTTCTTCTTTCTGTAGCTGATAGGGCAATTGTAATCGAGATAGGGTGTGGGAACTGAAGATTAAAACCTTCCCAATAAAGTTTATGTTGATAGACAGGGCATGAACACCCCACACTTCATCAGCAGAGTCCTTGTTGCATCTACCACTCTGCTTCCTGTCACCTGGGCCACAAGAGATGCTACCCCGTAACAGCAGAATCCAGGATCAGTCTTCAATAAAGCTAGCTTTCTTCTTTTATTTTATTAAGGATCTTGCTGCTAATAATACCATGTTGCTATTTACAAGTGAACAATGATATTTAACTGCAGAAGAAAAAAAGCCAGGGATTGATTAAGTTGTGAACCTATTAGAAAGCTGCAGCTCCACTTTCTAAACTGAACATACACTTAAAAATAGAATTGCTAGCAAAAATATTTGTGACCTTCTGAATTAGAGCCGCTGAACATCTTTTACACTCATTCATGAGTCTGATGAGGAATCAAGAAAACAAATCTAGGAACCTTGAGTGTCTTTCAGGTTGTCTCCATCTTAGGTCTGTTTTGCATAATCATAAAACAGATCCCCAAAGCAGTGAGAAGAAGATACACTACTTTCACAAAGACATTATCTGTTTACCTTTCTGTTTCTCTTTTTTTTCTTTAATTTATGAATAGTTGACAAAGAATTGGTTGTCCAGATGGGTTTACTTGAGCCAATTTTGGATCTGCTCGAGTCAGAAGATCCTGCTGTCCAGTGTAATTCCTGTGCCTGCACCATGACTTTGGCTGTTTCAGGTGAGTGTTTTTTCCCTTTGTGTTCTGCAGTGAATTAATTCAACTTGTATGCTGTGTTTCAAGGTGAAATAACCTAATTGCAACTGGCTTGAGTCATAAGATGCAGTAGCATATTTAGTATTCCCACATCATAAATTCTGCCTCGAGATTCCAGTTAAGATCTTTAGCTCAGTGTTTCTGCCTTTCATTCTGTCATGATTACAAACCTTTTTCTGATTTCCAACCTAAATATATTTATGACCAGCTTATTTCAGTGTCTACATTGGTTTTTTTGCTTCAGTAGTTCTCCCTCTCTGATGTCTGTGCTGATGAGAATCCTTCATTTTACTAGACTGAAAAGGCAAGCTCATTTAAGCCCTTTTGCAAGTTAGAATCTATATTCATCTTCATAGCCCTTCTGGCTGTAAATTTAAGTTCCAGAGATGGAACATGGCAATTGCATCTCCTGCTTAGTGATCCCACAGACCTCAGGCATTGTTACAGGCCCAAGATGTACATAAATGCTGCAGGAGTTCCATTTTGAATGAATCTGTTCTGAAAGAGGAGTCATCAGAAATGTTCAGTATTTCATTTGGGGTCTCACCTTGTCTTTTATTGTGGCATCTGGGGAAATGCATTTTGTGGTACATCTCATGTTAACACTTTGGGGCTTTTTGTAATTGCATCAGGGTGATGTTGCTGTCTTGCAGCTGACTTTATCACTGAGTCTTTCTCCTTTTCTGCTTCTATTTCCAGTAGATACCAATCAATTAAAGGTCTGCAACAAATATTTCCAGATGCATGTCCCTCCATTTTGTGCTATAAGGTTTCATTCTGTTTCTGTTGCTTCAGTCTTCTAACTTGTCTCATGTTTGTATAATATTTCAGTCTTCTACTGCATTGACAGTACATACCTTTCTATTAACTGTCTAGTTCAGAACAACAGCAGAGAAACATCTATCCTGCCACATCTCTTGGAGAGATGATAGTACAGTTATACATCTTGCTGAGATAGATAACTCCATCTACAAGTTGACAAAGCAGATACCGTTCAGCCACATTGTCTCGCCAAAACTAGAATGAGGATGGATAAGGGAAAATTGTGTGTAAAATTAAATCCAGCAAACCCACAATGGGCACTAACAAAGTCTGCAGAGGAAACTTGTCAGCTAAGGAATGATCCAAGGAAAGAAAAAATAATTATTTTGCTCATGTGGTGGGTACCAGTTGTGGTGTCTCCCCTCTCTCACAATGGGAATGGGAACTGTAGTCCTTCCCAGGCAGGAGTAGGGTGCCTGGGTCTCCTTGTGCCACCTTGCTCTGAATCAGGCTGTAAGAGCTCATCCTCCCACTGCTGGCTTTCAGTGTTGATCACCGCCTCTGAGCCCTCAGGCAGACAAATCGAGGTGCTAGGGATGTGAAGCCTTTCCAGTCAAGCCAGTTAGATTTTTCTTTAAGGAGGAAAGCTTTTGAAGTACCCAATGTCTCCTATGCTAGCATATTTTGCCCTAGTTACGTCTGAATCCCTTTGCCCAAATTTGAGGATCTCTTCCACATTCACAATCATTCATGGAGTGTATTGTGTGAAAGAATCAAGCAAATAGCAATATATGAATTCTCAATCTTTTTACGTTCCTTCTTTAATCAGTAAACTCTTTCCTAGTAAGAGTTTACATCACACCAGGCTGGTTTCCATCAGCTGGAGCAGCACAAAAGAGTTTCTGCTTCTGCTGAGGGAAACAAAATAATATGCAGGCAGATTACATTGGAGAAAAGCTTGTTGACAAAAATGGGCAGAAAATTTCACCACAATAATAGCTTCCCACATGGAAAAGCTATTTTTAAATATATTACTCTTCCCAGAGCAGTTATTTTGCTAAAAAATTAGAGTATATTTTCCCAGAATAAAAGGCATGTCCTTGAGTATAAAATACTCACATGAATGCAGACAGGGACTTTTCCTGGGATGACACTGGATGAACTGTACTTTAACAGATATGCTGGATTATTCCCCTGTATAGATAGGCTTGAGGTACAGAAATATTTGTTGTTGTATTTCTTCTGTTAACTCTCTAAGTTAGTTGGCACCTGAAGACTTGATCTCATCCAAATACCTCCACATTTCTTGCTTTCTTCTGCTTTATGTTTCTCTAAGCAACCTTCCAGAGACTGGCTATTGTTTAAACTGTATAGGAATGGATGTAAATGAAACAATATGTCAGTAATAATACTGTGGTCTTCTGTGGCAGTTTGGCTCATATAAACAATGAAAGATGCAGACTATGGACTTTGATTTTCATAGAATTGTAGAATCATAGAACTGTTTGGTTGAAAGGAACCTTCAAGATCATCTACTTCCAATCCCCCTGCATGGGCAGGGTCACCTCCCCCTAGACCAGGTTGCTCAAGGTCCCATCCAACCTGGCCTTGAACACTTCCAGGGAGGAGCCATCTACAACCTCCCTGGGCAAACTGTGCTAGTGCTCACCACCCTTCCAGAAAAGAATTTTTCCTGATGTCTAACCTAAATCTCTTTCAGTTTAAAACTGTTTCCCCATGTCCTCTCAGTACATGCCTCCTCTCCAGCTTTCCTGCAGGCCCTTTAGCTACTGGAAGGCTGCTATAAGGTCACCCCAGAGCCATCTCTTCTCCTGGCTGAACAACCCCAACTCTCTCAGCCTGTCATCATAGAAGAGGTGCTCCAGCCCTCTGATCATCTTTGTGGCCCTTCTCTGGACTCGCTCCATGTCTTTCTTATGCTGGGGACTCCAGAACTGGATGCAGTACTCCAGGTGGGGCATCATGAGAGCAGAGAAGAGAGGGAGAATCACCTCCCTTGATGTGCTGGCCATGCCTCTTTTGGTGTAGCCCAGGATACATATGGCACAGATGATTATTCAAGTATTAGAGTTATTTTTTCCTCAGTTTTTCACCCAGGAGTCTCAAGGGCCTCTGCAGATCTTTTTATTTGAATTCTCATTGTACTCCAGAATGTTGAGTACAGCTTAATACACTGGCATGCAAGGAAGCTTCACCATGTCGGAGAAGAAGTATTTTCAAATTCCAGTGGTTAAGTCAAATTCTGTCTTTAGAAACCTCTGCATTGTTTGTAGCTGTCACAGGATTGACACAGGCATATTCAAAGAGAAAAACTGGCCCTGAATATACCCTGCTAAATTAATTCAGTCTTACCTGCAGTTAATTATGTAGGTTTTGATTGACAGACTGTGAATAGCTTGGTTAGACATACCAGTGGTACAAGGCAAGTGTGACACCTTGCTAACCTGTTTAAGGGAAGTTATGATCCTTTTAGTTTAATCACACTAGTCACAAAGTAAAGCATCAAATCAGCTGTGATCTATGGCTAATCCAGAAGTCATGAGTTAGTTTTCCCTTTAACCTACTAGAATTTTTAACGGGTTCCTTTGAGCATGCAGGGAAATTTTGATATAAACCAAAGAATCAGAGAAGCAAACGCCAAAGAAATCTAGTCCTGTTAGCTGTCCTGCTTCTGGCTCACAGTAGGATGGCAATATCTTCTTTTTTTCTTACCTTCTTGAAATCTTTTCTCTAGAGTCCAACCGAGAGGCTATAGGTGCTGCTCGAGGAGTTACACCGCTGCTGTCTCTTGCCAGTTCCTATGATCCCAGAGTCCAACAAAATGCAGTTGGGGCTATTCTCAACCTCACACAGTCAGGTACTGTATTGATTAATGGTTTACCTAAAATTGCTGAAAGAAAAATTCTCACTGATATAAAAATATTTCAAAAGGGTTAAGGCAAGAATAAAAGCATAACTGAGTAACAAGTTATTCCTTCTTAATATGTCATTCATGTTGATACCATAGGCTGGTGACATAAGCTTGGCCTCTCTTTTGCTAATGCAGAACCTTTTTTGCCTAGTACCAAAATAGGAAGACTTGATTTTCTTGTACATTCTTAATGTACAGTACCTTAAATAATCAGGAAACAACCCAAAAAAAAAGTGATTATTTTTTTTAAGAAATAACTTGGTCTTAAAGGTTGACAGCATGCTTAGTCATTCTTTGAACCAATCTCAGAAGCTTATCGAATAAGGTCATGTAATTATATAATAAAATTACAGAATGGTTTGGGTTGGAAGAGACCTTCAAAATCATCCAGTTCCAACCCCCTTGCATGGGCATTGACACCTCCCACCCGACCAGGTTGCTCAAGGCCCCATCCAACCTGGCACTGAACACTTCCAGGGAAGAGGCAGCCACAAATTCCTTGGGCAACCTGTGCCAGTGTCTCACCACCCTCACAGGAAAGAATTGTTTCCTAATGTCTAACCTAAATCTCCCCTCTGAGGTCAAGCTCTAAGAACATTTCACTTGTACCTCCAACTTGATATTGGAAGATGCATAATATAACTATTATGGGCCAGACATTAAAGGCTTCTGGGATATCTGCCAACAGCTTTCACAAAAGCAGTATTTGGACCTCTGCAATAGTATGTGCACAACCATACATTAACTCTGAAACAAAACAGCACTATGTCTCACCTATCTAGATCACACAGCTGAAAGATCCGGTTGTGAATAATGTCTATTATCACTATGTGATAGAAGGGAATCGTTGTCAAGAACTTCTACAGTTGGCTATTTTGCATTCAGAGTTTATAATTATTTTTTTCAACACAGAAATCATGGTGGATATCATATCTGAGGTATTTTCAGCTTCAGATTCTCTTGACAGTCTTTTCCATAAGCTCAGCAAAGGCTTAATCCATCAGGCAGCCTGCTATTAATTTTGCTAAACTGTCTGCATTCTGGTATATTGCACAAGCTATAAATTATAGACTCTGCAGTCACACTGATTGGCATATATTTGGATGATTTCCCCACTTCTAGAATCCAATGACCGTGAATATCCTCTCCAGAAAAGAGGTAAGGAAGGGCAAGACTAATTGCCAGTGCTGTGTATTTTTGTTTTTGTTTTAATGGCAGAGAAAATTCAACAGGTCCTGTGCAAGGAAGGAGCCCTACCAGTTCTTGCCTTGCTTTTGGAATCTTCTGACCCAGAAGTGCAGGTATGTCTCTAACAGGACAGATTTTTAAACAGTAACTGTGACTGTTGGGAAAGCACAAACCACAGCATAAGGAAATGAAGAGGTGGAGAGAAGATTTCTCTAGAAAAGATGGGAAACACAAGAGAGCATCTCAGTCACCTGAAGTATTATTCAAAACACTGTTTGTCTAGCTGTACAGGAGAAAGTTTATGAAGCAGAAGTGCATCTGCCAGCAAACACTAATGCATGCACACAGTTGTTATGTAGTTACCTTCCTGTGTCTTTCAGATCATCAGACAAGTTGCAGATAAGCCTCTTCCTCTGTGTTTTTTTGCATACTAACTTTGATCTTTCACTCTAAGCAATTTTACTAACTGGTCTGAGAAGGTGTGACTCGCTAAGATTTTTTTTCTTCCTGTTGTAAATGTCTGGAAAATCTTCCTACCTCATGCCTAACTCAGACACCTCTGTCAATCTGCACACTTAACTGAGAGCCAGTCTTGGTTCAAAAGTATCATCAGCAAAAATATGCTGATGAAAAACTATGAGTGAATCAGTTCTAAACTTTAAAATCCACTGGTTCATTCATTTGAGAACAGGATTGTTTCCCTTCTCAGTTTTGCCATGTCTATTCAGTTCTCTTTTAAAAGTGATGGAGCTTCTGGAATTGCTTTCTGCAGACTTTCAACATCATCAGCTTTCTCTGAGATTCATCTTAAAATTTTCTTCTCTGCAGTTCAACCTGTTTCTTCTAATTATACCTCCCTAGTAATACATACTCTCATATCTATATAAACCTCCCGAGCATTAATATTTAAATCCTTTGAAAACAATCTCTTGGCATGCTAGGGCAATGACTACATGGGGCTTGAATAAATCAATGTAAACATGTAACACAGTAGATGCAGATGAGCTAACTTAGGTGCAAGCAGCAGTGTCGTGACAGCAGCACAGGACATTCCCAAATACTCACGTCCCTATTGGGCTTGTACACCAAGCAGAGCCACAGCATGCCTGCTGGTGTAGCCACAGCAGATTGCATCACTTTTCCTGGAGGAAGCCCACTCAGGCTGTTACCATGTCTACCCCATAAAGCACCCTTAAAATGAAAAAAAAAAAAAAGTGCTTTCTTTTCATCAGCTGTAAATTTGAGCATTTTTCCAATTTGTTTTTCTTCTCTTCAGCATGCCACCACTGTGACCTCTTCTCTCTCTACATTTTTCTGCAGTATTACAGCTGTGCTGCCCTAAGCAACGTGGCAGCCAATGCTCAGCACCATGAAGCCATGCTGAGACCTGGCAACAGATCGCTGCTGAGGACACTCATGTCTCTCCTATCCTCTTCTGTGGACAAGGTAAAGCTGTAGCTTTCTATTTGTGCAAAGGCTTAGCATCATAGTAGAGTTATAAACTTGGGCTTCCAGTTTCAGTCTTGCGCAAATCTGCCCATCTACAGTATAGGTGCCTGTGCAGCATCTTCCCCGTGAGAAAAGACACATTAGAAGGTACATACAGAAGTTCTCTTTCTTCTGTATGAAGAAGGAGAAAGGAAATCATTAAAGCTCTTCCACAGCCCTGGACACTTTCTTGACACTAGGATGGCCTGTATTCTTTAACTTGAAACTATGTGTGTGAAGTGTTCTGTCCAGGCTCTCAGCTATCTTTGATCATTGTGTCTGCAACAAAAGGGATCTGGAGCATTTATTATGCTACTGTTTTGTTTTGTTTTCTTCTTTTTGGTATCTGTAACTTTAACTATATGGCTTCAAATAATAACATCTTGAAAACTTGGCTTAATTGAGAGCCACAACAAAACTTAAATAAGCCCAGGATTTAAAGGATGAGACCTTAAATTCTGTGTAGGAGGGTGCTGAAAAAAGGTAAAGCAAATGAGACCAATTAACTCCCTTCATTTTCCTAAAATTTAGATGGCATTCCTAAAATAAATTAACATCTGAACCCCACTGTCTTTTCCTAATCACCAGGATGACTGATACTAGTGGAGGCTAAAAAAATTCATTGAAACTTTGAAAAAAAATTGTGTCCCAAAAGTAGTTCTTCAAAGATAATGTATTAGCTTTCTATTGTTGTTATGTTTATTTTGCATCCAAAGCAAGAACATGCATTACTGAAACTGCTCTGTTTATCCCCTCTCTCTTTTTCTTTTTTTTTTTGTGCACGAGCAGCTTTCAAGCCAGGCATGTGTTTGCCTAAGAAACTTGGCTAGAAGTGGTAAGCAATATACTGGAGATAAGCAAAACATACTTTTTCTTTTCTTTCTCTCTCTGCCTTTCAGAGTGAGCACAGTGGGCTGGGAACCTTTCATGTTAAAAAATTAAGAGAGAACCTCTTTTCTGCTTTTTCTAATTGTATATTAAGGAAAGACAGAGGTTCAGGTCTGAACCAGCTCCAGAGTTTCCAAGTAGCAAGGGGAGATATCTGAATGAAGAGAGAGACACAGCAGAGGTCTTCTTATGCACACAGCCTTTGCAACTATATTAAATTTTTGTCCCTTCCATGTTTTCTAAGCAATAACTTTATTAGGACAGAATATCTTCTGAAATTGCTGCCTGACTGGGGAACTGCCTTCTCCCAAGGCACGAATCTGTCTATCATTAAATATAATTTTCTCCCAGGCATTTGTCATCCTCTTTAGAAACTGTATCCTTTTAAATGCCTGAGATCCATTTCTACAGCATGCTTAGGAGATGAAAGCAAAGGACTGGCAGACTCAACATTAGAGCCCAAGGGTCCAGGGTAGAGTTGTTCATCTAGAAAATCCAATCATAATTATAGAGAAGATGAAAATAAAGGAACTGCTGAACTGCTCTTTGGCATGGCTGAAAATCCCTGGACTGATTTGCCTTTCAGCCTGCTGGCTGGCTACTGTGGCATTGCCTTTGGTGCTCAAAAACTCACTGAGTTTGCAGGGACAAGTCAGTGATAAGGATTCAGCCAGGATGGCTGATCCCTCCCCTGGATAACTATAATTCTGTGAGATAGATGGTGCCTAGGGAGGTCTTTCTGTCTGTGCAGTAGAAGCTGCCACCTTCTCACTGTGCCTTGGGCTGATGAAGCACTCAGAAAGCTCTTCTCCTTTCTTCTTGCTGAGGTTTCAGACTCATACTGAAGGGTACCCATAGCTACATTCTGCTCTCAAGCCTGTATTAATCTTTTGGCAAAAGGAGACAGAAAAACAAGAGTGGGTTTTTTAAATAACCAAACACCTGACATTGTCCCATCCCTTGGAGATGGGGAGGTCCCCTCTCAGTTAATCTCTGAGGCAGTCAAATGCTTATGAGTCAGGGCCTGAATTTCTCCTTGCGGTGCTCTGAAGCCCTCTGACCTCGTCTGTTTTCCCAAACAGCAGATATCCAGTCTGAGATGGTCGCTGAGGATGTCCTGCCCAAGCTGTGCTCTCTCTTGGCATCCAGCAGCAAGGACGTGTGCCATGCCTCCATTGCTCTGCTCTGGATACTCTCCCAGCACCCACACAACCAGGTAGGGGAGCTCATTTCACCAGGCCAGAGGGGAGAAAATAATTCTGGCCCTTGCCTAGGTTATGGCAAAGCTGCGGATGAAATGCACTCTGTGAATGAGCAATAGGCTGTGTGAGGCTTCCCAACCCTTCTCCTTCCCACACAGTTTGATGAGGTTTTGTCTGCTGCATCTGCACTGTCACTGACTACCCAAAGAACCTATTTGTTGTTTTGAAAAGGAGCCAAACGGTCCCATAGTCATAATATGGGACTGAGGAAGTATTCAAAGAATTCACAGTATTCAGGTGAGGAAGTTATTCCTTGGTAACAGGGCTTTCACACACTTTGAAAAAAGCAAGCTACCTAATGTGTGCACCTAAAGGGCAGCAGTGGAAAATCAAGTGAAGAAATACTTTCTTCCCTATATGGACAGTTATCCAAAAGTACATTTACATAAATTTAACACCTTTTGAACTAGAATCAAGACAGAAAGGGAGGCTAATAGAATTTGAAATCCTACCTATCTTTAGCTAACTTCCAGGACTTCACTGTGTCTCCTAATGTTTTTAGTTACAACATGGTTCTTTCACCCACTTCCAGGGTAAACACCACCCTTAGCAGTGCATTGCTAGGCAAATACATGGAAAAGCCTGACTAGAAATAAGCTAAAGCAAATAAAGAACCCAGACACTCCTACTGTACTTTCATCCTCCACATAAAACCAGTAAGCAGTGACAGACAAACTATTATGATTCTTTTTTAAATGTGCTTTTCCATTACAAGAATCAAAGGCACCCGTAGGAACCTGGATGCGAAAGGTTTTTGATGGGTGTCTTAAACTAACAAGAACCTTTTAAGAAAGTTTGGAGGAAGCAAAAAAAAGAAAGTTAAAAAAAAGATAACCTTTCCTGCCACATTGCTGTAAGCAGTAATGACAGATGATCTGAGTGACCACAGCTTGGCTTAGGTGGTTCTGATGGCTAAAATACACTCAGTCTGATTTAAAGTGTCCTCTGAGTACTGGAAGTCTGGTGCCTTCCATCTCAGTTCCACGTAAACAGGATGGTATGAACCAAACTGCATCTCCTCTAACTCCAGGACATGATGGAAAAAATGGGTCAGCTCAGTGCCTGGGAAGCAGCAACCAGAGCACAGAGCTTTTCAAAGGCACTGAGGCTTCATAGGTTTTGTGCTGGCTGCATTAGAACCAAATTGTTGAGTTAGTTGGAGGCTATTTATTTGCACAGTAGAAGCATTACTTAGTATGAGGCATTATGCTGTAACCTTGTACTCAGCCCTTTTTGCTTTTTCTTGCCCCCAAACACCATTTACACCTTTTGTTCTCCCAGAAAAGAATAGCTGCAGCTCTTCTCCTCCCTGATCCTCAAACATGTCTTTACCCCAGCTACAAAGGGCACGGTGCAGCCTCAGTGGGGCACAGACACACACCAGGAGCTCACGCTTGTTAAACCAGCAGTGAAGCAGCCTGTCTGTCCTTCCTGGGGGAAAAGAGACCCTCAAAGGTTTATTCTCCAGTGAGAAGTATCGACAACTCAAAATTTGTTTTAGTGAGCAAACAGAGCTGTCCCTGAGTACTGAATGTTGCTGCTTTGTGCGATCGAGCCCCGGGCACTCTGAGAAGGGGCTGACCTCTCCTTACTCATCTCCTGCCTCCCCACCTCCATGCCTTCTCTGGCCTGCTTTTCAAATAGCTGCAAGGCTTCTTTCTCTAACGCAGGCTGAATTCCCAGTGAATGAAAGAGGGACTTCTCCATGGGAACAGCTGTTGGAAAACAAACCACTGAACAAAGCTAACCTTTACAGCCAAGTCAAGTGATGCTTGAATTATTACGAATACTACCCAGGATACAATAGGGCAGAATTCATCTGCCCTTTCGTTACCATGAAGCAAACCCCTGGGAATGCTTAAAAAGAGCTCCTCTTCCTGCTTGAACCCTTTTTTGTTTTGTTTTTTTTTTTTTTTTTCTTTGCAATCCCCTGGCCAGGTTGTAGACAGCGATTCCCAGCAAGTGCTGGAAAACTTCCCTCTTGTGGGGGGAATTTTATTCAGCTCTCTCAAGGACAGTGCAACCCTGAAACACTAAAGAAAGAGTCAAGCTTTTCTGAGAAAACAGCCTTTTAAATCACATACTTTTAAGCAAAAGACCTGAAAGTCAGGGTGGCAGGGGCCTGTCTACTCTAAGTGATGCCACTGATTTACCACTCCAGCAACAAAATAATTTTGCCTTCCTGTCTTGCTACCTGGTGAACAGGAAATAAAATCTGTCTTGTCAAGAAATCCCTGGACAAGAGGTATCAAGGCAGCATCACAATTGTAAACACAGCTGCTGCTGGAATGCTTTTCCTTGTGGTTTGTTGTTTTTTTTGTTTTTTTTTAAATTTGGTTTTTTGATTTGTTTTATCTTGTGAGAAATCAGATGAATGTCCACCTGAACCACCAAGTCCATTTTTTACTCAGATTTTTCTCATGATTCTCTCATTCTGTGCAGGATTGTGCCAGGAAACAAAATCTGAATCCCAGCCATGTGCCAGCCAAAAGAGGTTCAGCAGAATTTAAGAGTACTGTCACTTGCTAATTTAGGTCCTAAACAAGCAGAAGAGCTTGGCAGGGAAGTCTTTATATATTAGAAAGTTCATTTATAGTCTGTAGACAATTTCCTCCACTCAGTCTGTAGCAAAACCAGATATGGGTACCGTAGTTGATGGGATTACATAGAAAAGAGGACACTAAGGACAAAAGCACTGGAAACAGTTACTAGTTGTAATATAATAGGATTATCTAAAATGATACTATTTCAGCCTTTGAAGAGGAGGAAAGCTGATTAGAGAAAATTTGCAGCCATACCTGCACATAGAATTCTGCCCTGAGTTTAGCCATAGGACTGCCCTTTCCAGCTATTTTCATGTTTTGCTTTAGGATTACTGGTTGTGACAGTGCTTAAAAATGAACCTAAGTAAAGATGCCAGTTATTACCACAAGAAAAAAAAATACACTTTTAAAATTTAACGTAAGTGAAAGAATGTTTCTAATCTTTTAAGACATCTGCCTTTCACACTGCTTCAGTGATGCTGACATTTCGTAGGTTTCAGAATTATGCAATTTTTTTCAACTGCATATAGGACTGATGATTTGGTTTCTGTTGAACACTCTCACTAATAAGTCTCTGTTTCTTAGTAACACAGATCATATAGTTCATTACTAACAAACTTAAGAACTGCATAAAGGACTGAAATACCTCAGGGAAAGAGACTGAAAGAAAAAAAATCTCCCAAGAGGAAACTGTATGTTCCTTTCACTTGTAGACCTAACCCAAAGATTGCTGAAATCAAATTTCTCTTATAAACAGCTGTTTCTCTTATAATCTGTACTGTTAATGAGGAAACTACCTGGGTAGTAAACCAAACTCAAATTAAGATCCTATTAATACTAATGGTAGCTGGAGAAACAAAATGGTACTGGCAGAGAGAGAGGGGCTTGGTAAGGTCCCTCTAAAACATCCATCGGATGGCAGAGAAACATATGTATAAACTCAAAGGATGCCATTCCAAACATGTTACTAAAGTGATGCCTTGTCACAAACTGATCTACACATACAGCCATTATTATAGGCAAAGTAAATGGCTGAGGTACTCAAGGACACACTGCTGCTGCTACTTCTCCACCTACTTTTGTCTTTCACACTGATCCTGACCACTTCTCCTTGCAGTCAGGATCGCACATCCTTCTCCTGACTACAAACAACCTCTGGTGTTTGATACAAGCAAAAATAAATTACCAGACCTTAAAGACTTCAGCTTTTCATAGCAAGTGCTCTAGATCAGTGCCAATCTGTAGACCGCATTTTGGGAGAAAAAGCACTGGAGCCAGCCACTACACCAGTGGTTTGAATGAGCTAAGTAATGCTTTTCTCTCAAAGCAAAGATCAGTGTTTCTATGATTTCCTGCAAAGTTGCATTGTCTTGTCTGTGCTGGATGTAATTGGGATACTGGTTGTCTTCTCAGGACACTCTGGCATGTGCTGAGCTATTGCAGAGGCTGGGGATGCTACTGTCAGCACATAAAACAGACCCTGTGATTGTTGGCCATACTGCTTGCATCATCAGTAACTTGAGCCTTTCCAAAAACAGACAGGTAGGCACCTGATGTGTTTCACTCAACTTTACCCTAAGAGGTTGCAGTTATCCTTATATCAAATCAGCATTACCTAAGAAGGGTGTTTTTAAAAAATGAAACGTATTGCAAGGATACTGTACACAAAACTATGTATGAATAAAAGGACCTGATGTGCCACAATGAAAAGGGGGTTTATTCATATTTTTCCAATGCAGTGCAAAAATGCTAATGAAAATAAGAAATGCCTAATTTTTCCTGTGAGTTACGTGGTTACCTTATTCAAATGACTGCATCATTGGCATTAAATGTACTACTAGCAGATATATTTCATACTAATTAACAGAGCTATCCAAAAAAATCTGGGGTTTGTTATAAGCGGAAATCTTGTTTCCTAATTCCATTCCTTCCATTAGCATATTCAACACTGATCTAATTCATTCCCAGTTTATTAAATATAATTCCAGCTATTGATACACATTTTGTCTGTTTGGCAAGATACTCTGTCTGGCAAGATAGTGCCAGGACACTATCAAGATCTCTGTTGTTGACTTTGTTTCTAATGAAATCCATATCCACAGATGCACTTCTTATCTCCCTGCTTTTTAGGAGTAGTACCTTGATCAAATGGTGCCACTGGTAACAATCAATATTGGGGAAGAAAACTCAACCAAATCTTTGTGCCTTGTCCCATTTTATAGTATGATCTTTTCTTTTTTTTTTTTCTTTGTCATGACCCAGTTACCAGATTTCCAGAGTTCCAGAGATTTAAACTAAAAAGGGGCACTATTTACAATATTTATTTTTTATACTAAGGTAAGAATTATATTAATTTCTTACAGAAACCAAATTTTGCAGGAAAATAGATTCTCTCAAACTCAAGGTCCATAGTAAAAGTAAAATGGACCATCCTTTCAAAGTTGTTTTAAAAAAATACCTCACTTGTAGCTTAAATTGTGACTTCATTTTGTTATCAGCAAGGAGTTGAATCACCTTCACACAGGTTTATACTGTATGGAGTGTTTAGCTCTCACTGCACAAGGGAATCCACAGACGTGAGTGGGAGTTCCAGATTTCCAGGGTCAGTTCTAAGGAACCATCCCTAAAACAGGAGTCCTCAACACAAGGGGAAGAAGAGCAGTGGTTTCATGCCAACAGGAGGGGACATGAACAGAGTGTGGGAGCCTGAAAGGCAACAGTCTTCAACCCAGCTTTAACCTCTTAAGAAGCAAGTTGAAAAAGCTGCAACATAAAATGAGCATAAACACACACAAAAAAGATACCCTCCCTTCTGTTGATGGACACCTGAACTCCTTTATGGAGGTGTGAGCTGCTTCCATTATTGGGACCTCCCAGAGAGCTGATGACTTTGTGATTCAACTTCACTCGTAACCAGTCATCTCCAGGTGACTCATTCAGGACTCATTCCTTGGCCTCATGTGCTTTCTGTCCAGGTCAGCTCAGGCCAAGTCTCCTATCTGCTTTCAACTTGGTCTCTATAACATATATCCCAGTACAGAGACGTGCTGTCTGACACCACTTTTGGCACAGCAGAGTCAACGTAAGAGACAAAAGATGCATGGAAATGTTTAATTCATAGCATTCCTCTCCAGAAGCAGAACTCACCTGTGCTAGTGAGAGGTCATCTCATATTTCTGCAGATCAGAGCGTTTCAACAGCCGAAAGTTTTCAAAGCCCTGAAGGCAAATAAGAGAACATAAAGAACTTCCTTGTTTCCCAATGCTTTGCCCTGGAGCACTTGGCTTATTCATCTCTGCAGCAAGACTTGAGCAAATGACAGCTTAATACTAACATAGAGCCCAGTACAGCAGGATCAGGTCAGGAAATTCTTTGAGCTTAGTGTGATGTGTGATCATGACAACATCCCACAGAAAAAGCAAGCCCTGGAAAATGCCTGAAAATCAGGTGATTCCAGAACAACCCAAGGTGTTGTTAGATTTGGGAGGAGACATTTTCCTTACTGATGTTTTAGCCCTCAGTATTGCTAAGAGCTATTCAGTACTTCTGAGGTGCTCAGACACCACTAAAACATAATGGCAGTGCTAAACACGAACGTTTTTCTTCTTGCAGAGAATCATTGAGAGCCCATGTGTTGAAGGTCTCCTCCAGACTCTGCTTTCTACTGACATTCAGGAAGACTCCCTTCATTATGTGACATTTTGCCTTGCTGAGCTGGCAAAGCAAGGTAGGGAAGCAACCCCACCAAAAATCTTGTAATCTGACAGACGGATGTATCCTTCATTAATCCTAACAGGAGATGAAACACAGGTGGGCAGACAGCCCAGGTCTTTCCTTTTCAGTTCACTGGGAGTTTTGCCATGAGTATAAAGAAGAGCAAGATCTGACTTACTGGCAGGAGACATGGGCTCCACTATTTGCACTTTTTTTTCTGTTGAAACCACTTATATTTTTTTACTCAAAATTCTTTGTACAGAACTTTATTTTTATTCTTCTTGTCGTTTCGTTTCTCCAGCTGAATTTATTTCACAATAGAAGAAATTAATATAAGAAGAGAAAAAGGCTAAATTACAAAGAGACTTTCTCTTTAAATTTTTTGCACATAGTTTTTATGAGGGATCCTGGATTACCGCCTGTGAAAGTTACAGCACTCCTCATGGCAGAGAGGATCAGTGTGAATTTTCCCAGACTGCCCAGCATTGGATATTCTCTGTCAAACATTGTTTCTCGTGTAGCTGCCATGCAACTGATGCCTTGTCCCATTTAACTTCTGCAAGAGGTGCCCAGAACCTGCTGGACAGACTGAGCACAGTAGGCAAGAGCAGGTCTTGTACACAAAATAATTCATTCTTTCAGAAAACAAACCGAACAAAATAAAAATCCACCAGCCTTTCCGTGAAACAAATCCACGGCCTTACCTTACTGAGAGCATAACCTCAGAACATGACCCTTCTTCACAACCAATATGTACTTATGGCACAAGTTTAGCACTTATTTTGCTTCTCCAGCTGTGTGAAGGATTTTCTGTTTAGGCAGTATGGTTTCTGGCATGCTTCTCAACTTCTTGGGCCCTAGACTTTTTGTTCACAGACTACTTTCTTCTTTGTCTTCCAGAAGGAGCCACAATTTGTATGGTCCAATGGATGGATGAGCCCTTGACAAACTGTTTGGTGAGCCTGGCTGGCCGGCTGGAACATCCTGAGCTGTGCTTTCAAGCTGCCTCCATCATCTACCACATGATGGGTCATGGTAACTGTCACACAGCATTAATTGTGCTTTCAAAGATACTTATGACTGTCTGGATTGAAATGAGCCATTTTCCAAAGGAGTTAACTGTCAGGCACCAAACAACCTTTGATATTCCTATAGCTATAGCATCCTCCATTTGGTCTCTCTAGATTTATTAGCATAAAAGCACCTACAGTCGCCCTTGAACACAAACATAAACACCACTAAACAGTGACTGAGTGCATGAGAAAGCCATGGGATGAAAATCATATCATAGAATCATTTAGTGGTTTGTGTTGGAAGGAACTTAAAGATCATTTAGTTCCAACGCCCATGCCATGGGCAGGGTCACCTCCCCCTAGTCCAGGTTGCCCAAAGTCCCATCTCATCTAACCTGACCTTGAACATTTCCTGGGAGGGGGCATCCTCAACCTCCCTGGCCAACCTGTTCCTGTATCTCACTACCCTCACACTAAATAATTTCTTCCTAATACCTGAATTAAATCTGCCCTCTTTCAGCTTGAAACCATTACCTCTCGCCCTATCACTCTATGCCTTTATAAAAAGTCCCTCCCCAGCTTTCTTGTAGGCCCCTTCATGTACTGGGAGACCACTACAAGGTCCCCCTGAAGCTTCCTCTCCTTCAAGCTGAACAACCCCAACTCTCTCAGCCTTCTTCATGGGAGATCTGATTCAGGTGTTGCCCTCTTCAAGCACTACCATTCTGCAGGGCTAGTCTGCAGCCAATCCTAAGGTCCTTGAAAACAACTTATGTAGGAAGGCAGGATAACATAAAATATTCTGTACCAAGGGAAACATTACTTTTCAGACAAGAGGTATTGTTGCATCTTCCTGTTCGACCCTCCCTATCATTGCATATTTGATGCAAGATTGGTGAGACAATTACAATAGGATGGTTTTGTTCAAAAATTTTAGACCAGCTCTGCTCCCTGATAAGCAACAGGAAACAATCTTATTGAACCCAGTACTGATGTTGTAATTCTAGAGTATAAAAAAAAAATTTAAAAAAAAGCATTTTCCACAAAGTTTTAAAGGCTCCTACTTATCTCCAGTGGTTCTCCCATTTATGCAGAAAAAATGATACTTTTGTCGAAGCAACACATTGAAGAGATTCAGGCCTACCTCATGAATTTTCTTATCCACCCAGAGATCCGCTTTCAGCAGCTGGGCATCTCCACATTCTGCAGGCTTCGAGAAGGTGTGTATGTCCTTCCTGCTGGGCTGACCCCAGGGTGCTGCCAGGCTCTGCCTGCTCCTGTCAGAGGCAAACTGAGGCTTTACAGCAGCTGGGGCAGTGCCAGGCAACTTCCCCTGAGGAGCAGCTCTGCTCAGGTAGGGAAGCAGAAAAATCTCAAGGGTAGCTGTTACCTGCCTGTTTTGAAGAGACAAAATATCTTACCATGTAGGAAGCCTGGTTGGTTTTTAATTTGTTTGCTTTAAAACTTTCTGATAAGCAGGGAAGCAGGACTTCAGCTACAGATGTTTTTTTGTAGTACAAGAATGTTTGGCACTAGATGCAGCTTAAAAACTTTTCTTTTTCTTCAGCTTTTCATCAGTTTTTGTTGTTTTGGGTAGGAGTTGAGTACAAGTGACAGTTACAGTATAATATACAGATAATAAATGAATATAGCATGAATCTTCACACATGTAGAGCCACAGCCAAGACCCTGCTATGTCTTGATATGCACCTCTTGCATAAGGCTGTATTTGGCAACTGAACTTTGGACATCTAGATCAGGAGAACTTAGCAGCAAACAATTTTGACTGGTCATAGGGATGAAAACTGGATTTGTATCTACTTTGTGTAGTAGAATATTATTCTGCCTTCTCTGTAATTTACACTGTAATAAAAACCATCAACAGTATCTAACCTGAAGGACCAGCTTTTAAACATCTGCATTAAAATATGTGGAAAAACAGCAGGTTGCCTAACACTTGTTTTTCCTCTTCAGATCCAGAATTTTCATTAGCATTCAGAAAAAGCCAAATGGCCAAACTCCTTGAGCAAGTCCGTCAACAAACAGAAGAGACTCGAGAACTCCTCAAGGCAGCTGTTTGCCATGAAGACAATATTTAAGCCAGATGGCTCATGAAAATTCACAAGATCCAAACTTTCAGAGAAGACAATTCTTCCCATTGTTTCCTGTAGTTAAAGTTTTCCTGCTACTTGCCGTTTCATCCGAGATGTTCCAATAAGAAGAATCAGAGCAGGTCAGAGACAGTCCTCTGAACACTTTGGCTGCTTCAGTGTGCTTGAGGACTACAGCTGCATTCCATCCAGGGGTTTGGAAAACACCTCTTATGCCTGGGTAATCTTCCATGGTTTGTTTTGGGTTTTTTTCTTCGCCACCACATCCAAAAAAGCAGTGCTGCATACATGAGGTTTTATTCACGGAACAGGATGATTCTATTGAAGAGGCATCTCTCAATTACACACATTCCTCTGCATTCACCTTTATTTTGTCTCTGTTCCATGTCCCTTCATTTAGACAGGACTAAATGAAGTCCCCCTTCAGGGACTTCACTTTAGAACAAATAATTCAATTAACACATAAAAGTAGCAAACTAGTAACAGGTTACTATAGCAAATACTTGCTAGAGGACAACTCAGAGAAGTTGCAAGAACTTGGTGAAAAACAATAGGGCAAGCCTACACTGTAGGCACTGCTCTCTAGCAGAAGACCAAAGGCACATTGAGGCAGGTAAATGTTGCAGAGACCATGTTCAGAATTTGGAGCTACCATGAAAGATTTAGGTGAGATGTATTTGAATAAAGAAATCTGGATTCTGCAAAATTATTTCCAAAGGTACTTGCATCAAGGAAAACGTGAAAAAAACTGGCAGAATTAGGAATTTCTGATATTTTGATATTTCATTTTAAAAGGAGTTACTTTTTTTTTTTTTTCTCATTAATACTATAAAAATTCAGCTAATTTTCTTATGTGTATACAGGACTCTGACCTCTCCTTCCGTCTGCTCCAGAGAGAGAGTCTGTCTCAGACTTTTTAGCCAATCAAAACAGTTTTTTCAGGAAAAAATTGTTTTGGTTTGGTTTTTTGTTTGTTGTTGTTTTTTTTTGTTGTTGTTGTTTGGTTGGGTTTTTTTGGGGGGGGTATTTTTTTTATTGAAGTTTTCATTTGTAAGCGAATAGTAATCTAATAACAATAATCTGTTAGGTATCTAATTCTACCTATGATCAATACGCTCGTTTTTAAATACAAAAATCCTTCTGAAACTTGACATTTAACTGGTTGGCACACTGAGATTTGGGACCAGTCTTCTGCTGAAGATCTGCTTTCAGGGTAGCACAGTTTCTTATGAAAACATTTCTGAAGAGTTTCCTGTCTTTTGAGGTACTTCTGACTATGTTATAACTCGTGCATGCATGTAGAGCTTTAAAGCTGCTGCTGGCTATAAACATGGAAAAAAAGTGAGATTAAAAAAAAATAAAGACAATAAAAAATAATTTTGTGAATTAAGAGCTCAACAATGCATTTTATTGTGGCTCAAAGCTCTAACCTCGGTTTTGATGCTTGGGGGAGGCGCCTGTGTTAATGATTCCTTATAATACTGCAAGTTCTCTCCAATGTAACATTCAAAAAAACCCAACCAAAACCACATGCAAAAGCCTCTCTGCAGTGCAGTAAAAGACCTGTTAAAGAACATGGCAGACAGAGAATTCAGATAAAGCAGTATGGCATTTTCAATATTCATGTGAGACAGGAATTTTCTTTGGAAATCTCATGCAAAAGACCCAAGTGCTCAGCTGCCGGTCACTGGGTTTATTACAAGAGAGGACTACAACAAGCTGAATAACACAGCCAGCTACAAAACCAGAAAATCTCACACTTCAGGCCACCTCCCTGGGTGATTTCAGGTCATTTTCCAGAAAGAAAACCAGGCCAATATTAAGTAAGGAAATTAGTATCTGTCTTTCTTAGGCATTTAAATAGCAAACATCAGTCCAAGGTCCTAGCAAGAAGGAAACTAACGAAGCATTCCTCATCAGGAATGAGGAGATAAACAAGGGAAACAAGGAAGGGAATGGTGAAGAACCCATTGGTTGCGGTGCACTGGACTGAGCTCACTGAATGTCACATTCCACATCCCCACCAAGGATTTATGTTGTGCTGTTAAGATGTGAGGAAGGAGCTGAGTCTTTCCAAAGCACACAACAGTTTTCCAGAGCTGCTGAAAAATGTTATTACTCTGTACCTTCAGTTGTCTGTGACTTCTGCACTTGCCAGTTCTGCCTCACTGAAGTGTTGATTCTCACAGTACAAATGCCAAAACCAGGTGCAATAGCAGCCAAAGAAGCCACCATTCGTTTGATACCATATTTTATTATCAAGAACGACATTCAACAGAAGATAAACTATTCTTCCCTGCATTTAAAGAAAAGGCTTAAACTAAGACTTAAAATTTCAATCCTTTTTTTTTCCATCCTTTTTCATTTTTGGCCTTAAATGAAATCTCCAACTTAAAACAGAAGCTAAACCTTAAATGAAATCTCCAACTTAAAACAGAAGCTAAACCTTACTGGCTATTTCTTTGCTCTGTTTCTAGCTGTAAGTGACCCCGTACTGATTTTCTAGTAGAGAGGTTAGAGGTAACATGAAGAAAAGTTTTAAGCAGACCAGGAGAAGCAAGGTGAGTTTTCTGTCACAGATCGAGTCCTGCTTCAACTGTGCAAGAAAATGAAAATATAAATAGAAGTAAATATTTCAAACAAATTTTATTTGGTACTTACATGCTATATATAGGTTTAAAGAAAAACTACATATTTTGGACACTTCAAAATATTGTGGCTATGTACATGGAAAACTAAAGAAAGCAAGAAAGGAACCCATTTTATGTCACTGTGTCACAAGCTACTATTGAAAGCATTCTGACTGAATGGCTGTTTTTTCCCTTCCATATATAATTTCTGGCACATGAAGTCTCTTTTTCAGTGCATTTCCATTACTTCTATCCCATCTCCTGTATAAGATGAACACTTGAGAGCAGCAGTAAGTGATTTCTTCAAAAAATTCTTCAGCTTTTGTCTCGGAGGATTTCTCCTGCCAGCACAGACTTTCTGCACAGCCTCCTACAGGCCTAGCTCAGTGCTCACTAAAGACAAATGCAGGAATCTTAATGGTACATTCTCTGGTAGCATAAAGTGAAACCCCAGAAACCTTCATTTCCTTAGCCAAGAATCTTCTCACTAACTATGCAGCAAGCCTGGGTGGGTGCTTTAAACTTAAATACCAGGAGTGAGCTCTACCTGCAACAGCATTGTTTATCAAAGCACAAAAAAAGTGCAAGATTTTACAGTTCTGCCCAATAGCAACCAAAAGTGAGGGATGAAATAATGACAGTAGAAATCAGCATCAAACCAAAGAGGAAGCAACCTGCATTGCTCTTTTTACCACTCAAATTGTACTGCTCTATAAAAATCACACACTACATAAAAAAGCACAAAGACCATTTTCCATTTGCTCTGAAACGAGCAAAACCAAAAAATTCCCAAACCTGCTTTGTCATCCAAAAATGAAATACTTCAGGTTTCACACAGTCTTCAGTAGTCTAATAAGGCAAAGGAAAAGTCTTCCATTGTTTGGAACAGCAGCAATTTACAGGATTCAGAACAAGATATTTCCTCGTGTGTGTGTGCACATAGGTGCACATATGCATACACATCTTCTATAGTATTGTGAACATGGATGTAAGAAAAAGAAAATATCAATTTTTCAGTATCATTTTACCATTTTTCTAATTTATTCAAATAAATGATTTCTGTACTGAACAAAATTCATAAATACATCATCTAGGAGAACAATAGGTTTATCCTCTTGTCCGTGAAAAAATAATGCTTTCAATTTTTCACATTTTAAAACCTGCTTTTTTTGCGTTTTTAGAGAAAATGCAAGAAGATCATAGTGACATCTCAATTTACAGAATGTCCCTGTAGGAATTACATTTACAAGAACCTGATACAGAAGCCTATACTTTGCCCCCATAATTAGAGTTCTCTGCAATAATATTTAAACCAACAGGTTTAAATAATACACCCCATTAACTCTACTTGTAGAGCAATGAGGTATTTATTTTTCAAGTATTAGAACCACAAAGTGTAAAAGATTCTTTGCCAATTTTACAATTATGCCTTTTAAACCAACACCCACCTTTTTTAAAAAAGAATCAGTCCCACCACCCAATCAGACCATTGCTTTCAGATTCCAGTGTCTTGTGTCTTAAGGAATGCAGAAACATCCATTTACTAACAGAAAAAGCTTGTTGGAAAAAGCCATATTAAGTAATGCACGTGAAGCATGATTTTTCTAGTGAAAGCTATTGGAAAGGTGATCCAAGTCTATTCCCATCATTTCTTCTGCTGGTTTTACTAAAGTCCTTCCAAAAAGATATTAAAGATACAAAACTGGAGAGAGAAAATAAAACACGCCTTCATAGCATAGAAGAAACTCCACAGACTGCAGAGATGCTCATATCACCTTTGGTTCTTCAGAAGAAACAATCAGATCACTTCTATAACAGAAGGTATAAAAAATGACAGGTCAGCAAAGAGTGACAGTGCTTACTTCAAAATGCATTTATGCGATTACTTTATTGTCAAATCATTTCCCTTACATTTTCTAGCCACGGAAAAAGAAAATGGCATTCCAGTTGGCTAAATTATTATTTGTTTACCTAATATCCTTTAAAATGTGTCAAGTAATTCAGAAAAACCAAGTGTGGGGCAAACATCCCTCAGGATTAATGTCATCAGGGACCTGATGAGGAAAGTACATCTGGAATTTACACAGGAGGCAGGGAGCAGCTCCCTGTTCCCAATGTGGGTATCGGATACCACACCTGCAGAACTGGAACACGATTGCTGATGGTAACTGGGAGCAGCATTTGTCACCGTTATCCTTTCCCTTTGAGAGCACAGGGCAAACATTTTCAAGCAACTTCACATGGCAGAAAGTGACAAGGCACAAATCCCCTCAAACAAATGATAAATCCTCACCATAATTTGCACAACATCTGAATGTACTTGGCATGCCTAGCTTTATAAAGAGGAGATATGCTCCTTTCCTCAAATAATACGGGGTTTAAAAATGTGTAAGTAGCTTATATCAATTAAGAGCTCTGGGTCCTCTGTCAATTACAACACATTACAAGTGTTAATGAACCAAGGCAAACCTACCTGCTGTTTGATGTGTTTGAACACTATCTACCTGAGGCAAGAGAGTCCCCTTATCTTCAAAGGCTAGAATTGGATTCAAAGGAATTTCAGGACTATTGCTTCCATCATTGTTCATGGCATCCAGCCGGGATGGTTTAGAACCAACAGGCAGGTTTATAATCTCTTCAAAGTTATCATTCTGCATAGACATTCCATTTTCGTTTGCATTTTTCTCTGGGTTGAGATTGCTGAAAGAGAAAAGTGAGTATTTCCTCATACAGTTCATCTGGAACAGAAATTTAGTCCTTCTCAAAGCAATATTGCAAATGGAAGACTATGCATTAAACCAGAGCATTCTTTCAGCCAGCAAAACCGAATCTGTTCTTCTACTACAGAAGAAAAAAAAACTCTTTGCAGCCAAGTGCTTGATTTGCCTTCTGTCAAACTCACTGGATATTTGCTACATTTGGCCACATGATGGGCAGAAGGGTAGAGAGCTATATGGACACTGCAGTTCTTAGAAGTGACTCCAATGAGAAGCAGCAAGAAAGCTCCTGCAGCACCACAACTGCTCTCTTGAGCCACCCACCTAATGAATCTTACAACCACTGCCAGCTATTTCAGTTCTCATAAGCTTTGCCATACCCATCCTCTTATTGCAAATCAATGTAATTGTCCTTAGATAAGATCACTGTAATCTTTGTAATTCCTTGGATCACCTCCTGCTTCCAGTTTTGGAGCAGCCTCTTCTACCTGTCACTCAGCCAGAGAAAAAACTCCCTTACCTTCACAGTTTCTTTTCAGTCCCTCCCTCCCTTGCAAGTTCTTAGGATTTTTTTCCAAGGCACAACATAACTCCTCCTGTTCATCATGCCCAAGCCAAAAAAACCCCAAAAAACCCCAACAAACCCATCACCTTCCAGCATCCCCCATGCCAGTCTTCACTTCCTTTTCTCATCTCCCACTTGACAGATGCCTTATGAGCAAACTCCTGTACATCTCCCCCACTTGGCAGCAGTGCAGGTACAAACAGGCTCTCCAATTACATGTACTCTCCTCAGGAGACACATGATTATGGCTCACAGTCTTGCCCCTCCCCTCCCAACCCTTTTATTAGGCATTGTATTGTCAAATCCTGCTGTCTTTGCAGAAGACATGCACTGTCTTGCCAGAGGGGAGTAACTAAGGTTCTACTTTAGTGAACAGGATGACAGTAATGGGACCAGAAGCTCCTCAAGAAAGAGCAAATACTCAGCTGACAGTCAAAGATCATTTGAACTTCTACAGGTGCCTCTTAAGGGTCTCAGCAGTTAGATCCTGACAGTCTTGGGTACCTATTCCCTATTCAGACCACAACTATCCAAGCTGTTTGGAAATCCTACAGGCACAAAGGCTCAGATTTTAACTAGGCTATCAGTTTCCTTAGGCCATTTCTGAGCAGGTAGGTTGGTTCCACAGCCTGATTTTCTTCTGACAGTATATTTACTAGTCTTAAAAATTAACCAACTAAATAAAACCTGCTTGTAATTGGCATATGCTTTCCTTTAATTTGCTGGCGTCTTAATTTTGTTCTTCAAAATCAGTAGCAGAATCCTTTTACAGTACTTTCCAAAAGACAGAAAATAATTATTGCTCTTTGAAAGTTTCCAAAGTACAGATTTCCTGTGAGAATCACATACTGGTTTTCATATAAAGCCTTTCCCCGTTTTTCAAATCATCAATAGTTCTTTTTAAGAAAGATGCTCCCATTTTTTTCATCTGTGGATATGCTGAGTGAATTGCAAAGTGAAAAGTATGTTTCACTGCACTGAGTTTGAGAGCAGGCACAGAAATCACACTGGCTGCCTGGGAGAGGTCACAAGTCACATCACCCTCTTGTGCCAGAGATCTGAGTCTGTTGGGTGAGGAGCAGAATCTGTGAAATACTTTAGGACTAATAAAACCTGCTCTACAATGTATAGTTAGTAGGTCATTATTCACTACAAGGCATCCTATTACTCATTTCATCCCGATCTACTAGGAATGACCTTGCCAGAGCTCGGATAACATGGCAAGTTATATAAATGAAACAGCATAGTACTTCAACAAGGAAGAGGATTCTTCTGCAAACAGATATTAATGTTTCTATCTGATTGATCATCTGACTTCATAGACAAACAGTTCTTCATATTTATTTTTCGTTGCACTGCCAGTATTATATTGTACTAGAGCAGATTCATAGACCTAAAAGATGTCTTTCAGACAGAGGGGTTTATACAATCATAAAGGGGCTACAGAAGAAGAAACCATTACTATGAATCTTCTATATTTAATGCTATAAAGTCCTCTATATTTTATGCTCTTTGCTCTGCCAGATTACTAGGGGAGTAAATTTAGAAGAAACAAAGGGAAAAACAGAACTGTGGAATTAATTCCACTTGACATTGTAGAGGCCATAAGCTCAAAAGGAGATTAGACAAATTCCCAGGAGATTGGTCTACCCTCCAGCTTCTGGTAATTAGCAGCTTAGGGACCACTGGAGCCTATGGTTGCCTTTGGATCACAATACTCAGTAACCCTTCATGGACCAGAGGATCTCCTGGTACTTCCTTTTTAACTCCACTCTCTCCCTATCTGACTGTTACAGGCAATTAAAGCAGAGACTACAAAAAAGTAATGTTTTTTTGACCTGCTACAGCTGTTCTTACTGTCTTATGTTACATTCTTAGCAATGTCTCCGTCCAGCACAACACTGTGGACACCCTTTTCAGGCATAAAATACTGCAGGTATGTTTGTAAGAACTGGATGATTTTGGCAGTGTAAAATATCCCATAACTGTGGCTGTAGCACACCTACATATTCATTATGATAAAAAAGTGGTTGGTTGATTTATTCAGAGTGCTTCCGAATCAGAGCAGTCTTGCAAGCATCTGAAGGACAGCCTCATGGCAGCTAAAAAACCCCACGTACTTGCAGCTTTGCATTTTGAACTGGACATATCCATATTAACCAGATAGGCAAGAAGAAGCAGAGAGAAGAGCAGCTAATTTAACTAAAGGAACTGGGACATCAAAAAAGATAAAAACTACTGAAAACTACATCTGACACAGGTGATTTTAGTCAAAGTTCTATGTAGACATCATCTGTATGAGAAAGAATTTGAAGAGGGTAAAAAGAAGAAAAAAAAATCATCAGAATTTAGTATGTCTGTTTTTCTGGCCATCCATCTGCAAACAAATTAAAAAAATAAAATACTGATTTGTATGACTTTGGAGTGTGCCAAAATACCTCCACACCTGCTATTCCTGATCTGAAAAGACAATATTGTTCATCTCATTTTCTGACATTATTTTAGTGGAGATTTCACCAATAGACATTAGGAGCAAAACGGATTCCAGACTTTTGGATTATTGAGATAATGCACTGTTTAATTTTAATCCACAGAGAGAAAAGCAGGGAAACTGCACTCTAGTGAGAGTTGTCCCTGTCCATGCAATGGGGTTGGAACGAGATGATCTTAAGGTCCTTTCCAATCCAAAGCATTCTCTGATTCTGTGTTTCTATGGCATCAGCTGGCACTGAGGAGCTGAAGGCTTAAAGAAGGGAAGGTGATGCTAAAGCAAATTTCAAGTGTGCTGTCCTACAGGCTGAGCAATGAACACTGCATAAGAATTTGAACTCAGTAATGTTCTTTCTCAGGGACAAGATACTGAGGTGTTCAACTTGTTTAACTGTATGTTTCTAAAAACTGGTTATCTAGTCTACTCACATCCATTTCCCTTTATACAGGATGCAGATGCACAGATGAGCTGAACTGCTCTCACTGATGCAGGGATTTTTAGGAATACAGCACAGGGGGAAAAAATGGAATTACAGAATAAGTGTCATAAGGAAAATATTGTCAACATAAACCACTGTACTGAAATAACTTTCTGAGAAATAGACAGGATCTAACTCGGGTAAGGAACTGGAAAGCAGAGAACAAGCAGTAATCTGCAAGCAGGAGATGGATTTAGCAGATGTACTGGTTATCCAACACCAAGTATCATTGTGTTTCTTACAGGATTTACTGTTCAGTAAAACACGAACAAATCTCATTGGAATGTTTATAATTTATAATAACTTCGAAAGTACCTGTTGTAAACTATTTTCAAACAATGGTTTCAAACTAATTTTTCCATCTGTTGGACCCTGCCTGCCCCCCCAAAACCCCAGAATCTAGCCAGAAAGTGCCAGACCATTTATACTATTGTAGCATCCATGAGCTACCAGTTGTCATGGTAATTCTAGATACTTTACTTCCTGGAAAATTTCCATGGTCCACCCATTTAAAAATATATTTAGTGTTGCCCTTTCCATCATACACCTGTATGAGAAATGTCTTTATTTAAGTTCTATTGTTAGGCTTGTAGATCAAATATAAGGTAATGCCCTGCACCCCCCAATAATTCATTATTCTTCATTAGCAGTTAAGCATTAAATTGTTTAAGCCCATTTACTTGCAGAGAAGATCCTTAGAGCAAGCAAAATCAGAACCCTTGCAGCACGATGTGTTCATTTTCAGACATGTCATTTTAACTTAAGACAACTATGAAAAAAGAAGTTGTTTCTATGAACTGGGTATTCAGGTAAGACTTATTTGAAAACCTGGAGTGCTAACATGGCAACACTGCTCAATTCACGAGCAAATATATCTATTGTCTTTCACGGTGCAAAGTGAAAAAACTTTAAGGAAAATTGATTAATTTGTTTAAAACACAGGAGTAGGAATACTAATAAAATTTTTTGCAAACTATTAGATGATTGCACTATTCCATCATCTCTAATAGGTGTTTTATTAGTAAAACTAACAATTGTTGTCAATAGATTTAAGGTAAACAATGCAGCAGATCACAGCATTTTCATTGAGGCTTATGAAGATCAATTGTCTTGGAAAGCTAGTGAAGTTTCTGTACAACAGGACCTGAATTGCTGATCAAAAGCAACAACAGAGAATGGTGAATTATCTAATTCTATTGCCTTCACTCTGCCAGAATTGTTTTGATTTTTCTCAGCTGCAATGTTCTTATGGTCAGAGAAGCAAGCAGGCTATTTCCAGCTGAATCCCCACCACAAATGATGGGGAGACATGATGGGGAGGAACAGGGATGGAGGTTCAGCACAGCAAGCTGTCAGGCAGCTTCTTTTCATGCCCCAGAGTAGAACTCCTTGCCTCCATGCAAACCTCTAGCTTTCCAAGTGACCCTTCTTCAACACTACTGGTCCCAGGGACAGAGCACCTGCAATGCCTGGGGAGCAACCCCGACTACAGGCATTTTGACCCCAAATTCTGGGTTTGGTCACTGAATACCAAGCACAAGTCCTCTTGAAAGGCACACTGATAAGATCCTAGTGCTGTACAAAACAGGCCCACCAACACTTATGCTTCCTATGCTTCCTAAATATTAGGAGGAGAATGAGACTGATTGTTGCTCTAAGCCTTAAGAAGACTCTTTTCCTTCACTCCCTCTTCTTCCTTATACAAGCACATGCCACTAGATTTTTGCCCTGGGCAAATTTTTTTTAGGTTCTGGCCAGAAATCTGAGCTATCTTGCCCTTAAAACATGCTCAAGCCTTTTCCAGATAAAACTCAAATCTTTCCTTGGACTGGAATGAGGTACTCACATAAGGGACCATTTCCACCTGTTGCTGGTGTTTGTGCTACGACCTCAGGTACATCCAGGTGCCAGACAACTCCTGCACATGAGAAGCAGTAGCAGTGGTGTTGGAACCTATGGCTTCTATGGTGGGACAAAATCTATGCTGCTATGTATTTATTCCTTATGACAGGTTTTCAGGCCACCTGGGCTGAGCTTACACTGGGATGCTACCAAGTGCTTCAGCCTTTGCCTTCTCAGTCAGTGTAGATCTACCTCTAGAGTCCCTCTGCACACTAAGGGGGCATTCCAGTTCCCCCTTCCACAGCCTTATACACACTTCCTCCTTTTGTTGCTGTTCTTCAGTCTCATTTATTCTTTCTTCATTTTGACCATTCTGAGGCTCCTTCCACACAGAATATAATGCTCCATGACAGCATTCACTAGCATGGCACATTTTATATTACAACCATCAAGGTGCAGATAAGGCTGGGAGCAATTAACATTTAATAGCTGCCCAAGACAGTTAAGGGGTGGACCTGTGCAGCTCACACACTGCAGTGTCACTGACAGAACTTCTCTCAGCAGGAGCCTCTTTGTTGGCATGACAGCAGGCTAAGATCCCCCAGGCATATGGAGGGACTGAGAGAGGGCAAATTCTTCCTTCAATTAGTGCCAATCACACCCCAATGTATACTGCCCATTACACACTACACGACTGCTTCCCATATTCAGTTTTTTCCATGCATATTATGGCACTAACTGCATAAAACATGAAAGGACTACAGGACTGTTTGGCTTCTGAATTGCTAAAAACTGAAATAGCTGACAGCTCATGCTTATGTAACAGATTTCACTTGATTCAATGCTGAGGTTACAAGCATTTCAACAATTTCTCCAAGTCTGAGTGACTTGCTTCATGACTACAGAAAGCTCCCAGAGTTAAATATCTGTCTCTGCAAATTCTCCTTACAGAGGACAAAAGGTTTTTTTTTAAAATGCAAAGTCAAAATGAGCAGTTCCATAACTCATGCAAGGGGCTTTTGCATAGTAAGCAAAACCAGCAAATTTTTCAAGCAGTTCAGAAATCGAAACATCTGGGCTGAAAGTACAGTGTTTAGTATTGAACAAGAAAACTAGCACTATGGATCAAGAGTGGGTTTTATGATGCTTAATTCATGGAAAAAACAGAAAAATCTGCCCTTTCCGTTCAGTTTCAGCTGATGTAACAACTGCAGGCAAACAAGACACTGTTTCAAGCACTGCAAAGGACATTCTGCATTTTTACAAAATTCTTCCCTATCAGTTGGCAAAAATGGGTTAGTGCTAAGTGAAAGATGATAAAGTTCTTTTCAGGAAAAGAGCAAAATAAACAGGAAACAAGGCAGATGGAACAGCTGTCTATTAATTAATACAACCATCTGAAAACAATTTATTAGTCTAGTAACCCTCATCCTCTAAACATCCTACAATACTTGGTAATGTTCTTACCTGTCCATGGTTACAGGGGCTTGATGTGAAACAATCATATGTGTACAGGTGACAGGGGTCCCATTGTGTGGAGATTGTGTTGCCTGCTGAAGCTGAGGTCCTCCTGCAGGTTCCAAGGGAGATGCAGGACTGGTTATGGCTAGAGAGAGAGAAAAAAAGGTTTTAATAAAACCAAGAGGTATCATCTACCTGCAGATGAGGATAAAATATTTCCTATAAAAGACAGCCCAGTCAAAACAAGTGACAGCTTTAAAATACAGAGTTCCCATGCCCCTCCCCATCTTTGTCAACTTTTTTGGCACACAAGTCCAGTTTCTGCCTGATGTAAATGCCACAGATTTCAAAGATATAGATTTATGTATAATTATATACACAGTTCCAAAACATAAGCCAATGGTTACAATAGGCTGATATCTGACAGAACATGCTGTTGGCAATTTGTAGCTAGCAATAGTTAATGGAATAGGGGGCACACTGGGACATAATCAATTCCATACACCGGTATTACTTGGTTCCCACGTTGATCGCTGGCTGTAACCCAAAAGGAAATCAAGAGGAAAAAATCTCCATGGGAAAGATGTTTCCTTTAACAAGCATAAAATCACAGCTATGAAAGCCTATAGAGAGCAACAGAAAATTAGAACACCCTTGTGCCTCATCTAAAGACGTTATCATAGATGCTATTTCCCTGTCTCAGGATGGGGCTACAGCCCTCTGCATTGTGCCTCCGTTCACACAAACTCACATACAGCTCAGTAAAAGGAAGCAATTGCACCCCACCGTATCACCCATGTGTTAGAAGAATGGCAAGGACACTGTAGTATTCATAGGCTTATCACAGTCACCCAAAACCTCATCTGAGGAGACTTTCTTTCAGGTGGTCTTGTTATGCTATGCTTTAAATGCATGGGCTGAATGTCTTAGTCTGATCTTTGGCAACTTTTTACATGGAAGATGTAAGCAATGCATAAGTGGAACAAAAGGAAAATGCATTGGCTTTAACATTTAAATGAGAAGAGCAGAAGAAACAAGATGAAGAAAAGCAGTTATCTGCTATTTTGAAGCAGAAGCCAAGCAGATGACAAAAAGGTGATGGATTTTGTTCCATTGTGTAAACTGGCCATTCCCACAAAGGTGTTTTGGCAAAAAGTAGGACTGAAAAAAAAAGACAAATCCCCATTTGTGTATGGTTTGAATTCTATCTGTTAGAGAATAATACTAATAACAGAGCATAAAGTTGGCTGAAACACATTCATTCATACCTTTAATGCAACAGCACATCTAGATAAACCAAAGCAAAGTAGTAGAACAGCCTTGAAGGAGAGGACAGTTTTATCTTTATCCAGTCACCCATAGACTTCAGGCTTCCCTTGGGCCTGGGGAAATGGAGGTCCAAATTCTCATATGCCTTAGAAAACTGCCTACTTGTATTCTACTTTGGGCAGGAAAGTGCTAGCCATGGGTTTATAGAACCACCTCTGAGTTTCAAGAATTATCTAAATGGTTTGTAGCACCTTCAACAGTGCCCACAGCAAAAGATGTCATCTCAGAAGCATTCTGCATTAGCAGTTCCCAAACTTTTTTTTCTTTTCCCTCCTAAGAGAATGTGTAAACAAATAACTTCCACACATGAAGAAATCTGTGTCAAAAAGGTTTCCCAGAAGTGCTAATAATAGCATTCACTGTAAACAGAGAAGGAAAAAAGAAAAGAAAAAAAATTAGAAAAGGGAAAAAAAAAAAGAAAAAAGAAAGAAAAACAAAGAAAAAAGAGGAGTACGCGCAGTCAGTACTGTTATTTGTCCTCCATGTTACTCAACTCAAACACTGATGAGAAATAAAGATGTGTCATTTGATGCGTTATTCTACAATAAAACAAGCCACTGGATAGCAGTATATTTGAGCAGCACTAATTCAAACTTGATGATTGTTGAATATGGGCTACATTTGGTCACTTCCTTCATTGTGAGTATTAAAATCTTAGACAGCATTTTAATGATCCAGGGAAAAAAAAAAGATAGAAGGAATGGAATAGAAGCCAAGACTGAAAGTATTGCTGGAACAGGAAGACTAAGCTTTTGTATAGGAGCTGAATTTTGAATGAAATAGAAACTAAGACCAAGACCAGCAAGTGTGGATGAGAGAACTCACAGGGAGATGTTTGGATAAAGAAAAGTTTGTTTTGTCAACAGAGGTGAAATAATCTTTTAAGAAAATGGAATAAGTTGCACAGTATTCCAGTTGTGGTTGTTGCAGAAAGAAACTACAGGATCAGTTTCTTTTGTGGGCAGAATCAGAAAAGAACTTATTTCTTTTCCCTTTATAATTAACTAAACTGGGTGAGCAACTCCCTTTTGTTAAACACCAA
This sequence comes from Heliangelus exortis, assembly GCF_036169615.1. Classification (NCBI taxonomy): domain Eukaryota; kingdom Metazoa; phylum Chordata; class Aves; order Apodiformes; family Trochilidae; genus Heliangelus; species Heliangelus exortis. The sequence goes on along the minus strand of NC_092424.1, from coordinate 57,693,440 downwards.
TGTGACAAACTGTCTAAAACAGCTGACTCATTCAGTAAAGTCCAATGACTTGTACAGAAAGGCTAAATAAATAATATTTGCTAAGACTTCAGTTATACTTCTCTCATGGTTTTCTTTACAGCAGTCAGTGTGCCATGTTTCAGAGCTGTATCTCAAATCATTGTGCTTAGTAGGTATTTGAGCTCAAGACATGGTTAAACACAATACCTGCTTCTCCAGTAATATTTGCCTTTGATATGTGTCCATTTTGCTGGTCATTGGCTTTCTGCAAAGGAAGCACAGTTTTGTAAATCAAAAATGGCACTAAAGAACTGAAGCATGCCCAGTGTTTACACGTGTAAAGTAACAGTACTGACCTTATCTACAGCTTCTACACGCCTAGTTCTCTTCATGATCTCCTCAAGCCTCTACAAGGAAATGTAAAGGGGTAAAACAATGTTTTCTGGCATTAATTCAAGCAATTGCAGTTTGGGAGAGATGCTTTTGTCATTTATCAGTTGCATCTGTTTATTGTAAAAAAGATGAATTGTTTATTCCTGTTTGCAATATTCCCTTCATTTTCACATCAGGCGACACAGATGAGGACTGCAGCTTTTCTGGGCACATTTATATCATGGATAACATCCTGCATCCGAGATGGAAGCAAACTTAAGGGAAATTGAATGACAGTTTCTCTGCATGTACATGAAAGGAAGAGTTACCTTCTTCCTTTCCAAGCGCTCTTGCTCTTCTCTCTGGAAATGCTTTTCACGTTCCAATCGGATCCGCTCTGCCTCTTCCCGCAGCCGAGCTTCCTCTTCTTTCTGAGGGGATGGCAGAAGAAAAAGAAATTACAAACAATTTACTATTGAAGGACAGTTTTACACTGATACCTGCTTATCTATGCATGTCTACAACACCCTAAAAAGACACTTTGGGGTTACCAAATCACCAATTATCTTTTTAGACTCAATTGCACACTTTTTGATTAATTTCCATGTTTCCCATGCCATGAAGAGATGTGTAACTACACAATGGACATCATATTTGGTTATGTGCCTGAAAGCACACCAGATGAAAAATGAGGAATACATTTCTTAACCTTCTCCATTAAAACAGCATCCCGGGAAGTATTCACAGCGTTCATGTTTCAAGTGGTGGATGTTTTTGAGAGTCAAACAAAAGCAGCAAAATATTTTATTGTTTGCTCAATGAGATCAAGGACAAACAGCCACAAGTACATTTGCACAAGTTTTCCACTCCTGCTTTCTTGATAAAGTGTAAAATTTGTCTGGAATATACTGTAGGAGCTCTTGCTCCCTGACAGTGACAATGTTATATGATGGAACTATTACAACAGTTCATTTTTTAAGGCTGTGGCTTCCAAAAAACACTTGGCCATGAGTACATATGTGTACTTGGTACTCATGCCCAGATGTACTTCTGTTTAGGATTTGAAAGTCAGCAGCATAAACTTTTTGAAAAAAAAAAACCACCCTGCAGTTTCTAAGCTATATTCAGTATAAATATATATAATATATATATATGTATATATAAAATATATATAATATATATAAATATATATAATATATATATAAATATATAATATATATAGTATATATAATCCTTTAAACATTTATTTTCAGATGCATGCATTTAATTATACACCAGAAGAAAACAATAAGTCCTATGAGGCACATGGAAGTGCTGAATTCTGAGGGTAAAGAAGTGTATGCACAAAGTAGGAGCATATGCAAGAAGGGAAGGATCTTATCCAAAATGCTTACCCCAGCCTCTCCTGAAACTGGTAAACCAACATTATGCCATCCCAAAAATGAGAGCACTTTAAACTTTTGATTTATTTACTCTTACCTATCTTGAGTAGCAGGTGAAGGTTCTCATGGACTTGATTAAAGTGATCAAAACCTATGCCTTCCCATTATACCCACGAAAAAGCAGTATTGGGGATATTTGGGATAGGATTAGAACTCAGCAGTGCTATGTCTCCAGCACTCTGAACAGTTATATTGGCAACTAAAATTTCTGTAACTGTGAGGAGGAGACACCATTCATTAAAATCCTCCAATACAACTCTTAATTTTTTTCATTGCAAATCAGTTTTTTCCCCCCCATCATCTATAAGGAATAGAAAAGGATTTGTTAAAAAAAAAACAACCCAAAAAACAAAACAAAACAAAACAAAAAAACCCCAAAAAACTCCTACACTGAAAAAATCCAAAACAAAACTGAACTCCCAACTACATATTTTCATCAAGAAGAAATATCTTTACTCTTTATTCCACCCTATGGAATGAACTCCGCCACAACCCTCTTCACTTTATGAAACACTTAAATTTTAGAGATCCAACTAATCTAGGTGCTGCATAAGAAATGCTGCTTCATCCACTTCCCTGCCAACCATACTGGCACAGAATTCCAGGAGGGGAGCATTACTTGTTTCTGAACACGCTCCATCTCCTCCTTCTCCCTCTGTTCTCTCTCTCCTGCCTGCCGCCGCAGCTCTGCTTCCTTCTCCCGCTCCTCCTCTGCCTCCTTTCGTTTTTTTTCTGCTTCCTGCCTGCGAGCTACTTCCTCTTCTCGGCGAGCTCTCTCTTCAGCTATCCTCTGTGATAGCTCCTCCTTCTTTTGCCTGCAATCATGAAACAAACGCAAGATATGTAAGTAAAAAAAAGGTGGGAAAAAACTCAAAGCAGAACCAAGACACCACTACTGCAGAACACCTGGATAAAGGCTGCACTGCTCTCTCGTTCATAAGAACACCAAAACACCAAACTAGCTAAAGCCAAGTCGTCTGTTCTGCTTCCAGCCGATGCTGAAGGTGAAGCCCTAGAGTAAAATTACTTCTCCAGCACATGCCTTGCTTCCACTGGTCTATGGTACTATCTGAATCAGAAAAGGTATCACTGACTCTAATGCATCTTGCAAACCACCTCTTTCTGTTATTACATTTGATTGTATTTTGAAATAGCATACAGCTTTGGCACCCACCTTATCTTGTGGCAATGACTTGAACTGAAAAGAAAAGAATATATAATGCTGCTGATTTCTGAACATTATCTCCTAACTTCACTTAATGCCCCCTCATTATTGTATTATGGGAATGAGTAACTTTTTCCCTCCACCTAAATTATTTAGGACTATGTAGCTTACCATATCCCCACTCAGGAAGAGAGGGCAGATGGCCTTTCCAGCTAAAGAATCCCCACTGGTTAGTAGATTTTCATATAGGAGGTGTCCTGCACTTGTGAACTTAATGTCTGTGTGCACTTATTTTCCTAGTTTTAATGAATTTACTATCTCAACAAATACAACAATCAACATTTAAGAAGTGGATTCACTGTGGATAGTTCAGAGTTACATATTTATTTTGTTCTCCTTTTTTTGTAACTCATAACTTAGTTTTTTGATCATACTCACTCGCTAATTTCATATACTCAACTCCAAACAAGATCTTGTCCACCAGAAATAACTAGGTCATAGACCACCACCACATAAATTAAGATTATTTTTTTACCTGTGTTCCTTTATGATTAGTGGTATCGAATTGCCACTTCCATTTTGTGTCTCAGCAATATAAGATGCATCTGAAAAACTTCACAGCTGCTTTATCTCATGAAGAGCAGCATTTTCTCACCGACCACAACTCATTTCAGGTCCTTTTATGAAGGCACTGAACAGAGACTGAAAACTCCTTTCACTGTGAAAGATAATTCTTTACCTTTTTTTTTTTTTTTGATCCTTCAGTCTTAGTATTTTTTCACCATATTGCTCTTATGCCACAGTAGTTTATTCTCTCTGAAGTCTCTTTTGAGGTGGACCATGATGTGAGCCTTTTGGAAATCCAGGATATTTTAACCGGCTCCGTGTTCCTGTGTTCAACAATGCTGTTCAAGAACTACACCAGCTACAGAGGCGTGGCCCCCTAAAAAGATGCTCAACTTGTATTGTAGCCAAAGGCATAAAGATCTAGTAAAAAATGAGATGCAAAAATCTGTTGCCGTCTGTTGGGGTTCTTGATTTTAAATAAGAAAAATCACAGCTGTTGAACACCTGAAGGTACCTCTCTGAAGGCAGAGATCTTACCACTCAAAGTAAGAGATGTTGTCCCAGTCACAGACTTAAAAAAAGCTGTGTATATTCCCTAGTTGGAATAAACCAGTAAAGCTTTTCTAATCTCTGAGGAAACAATTAATCTCTACAAGGATCTGCTCTCTCCTTCTGTTCTATTTTAAAGCACCATTTCAGATGAGTTTTAACCTTATAGAGCTGCTCAGGTTTGTATTGAGCCAATGAAAAAAGAAAAACAATAGGAAAATTCAGTTTTGGGGAGGAACTTGTGCCTGCTTGCACTTCAGTACTATGCTTCTTAGATCACAATATAACAAGAGAATATACACCAGAAGCTGCTAGGAGGCTGGTAAAAATACAGCTTGTCAACTGCAGAGGTCTGGAATCACCTTTCAAGCTCTTCTCTCTCCCTCCTTTCTTGCTCCTCCCGTTCGCGCTGCTCCCGGGCCAGGCGCCTCTTCTCCGCCAGCAGCCGTGTCGCCTCCTCAGGGTCAGTGGTACCTGCAGAGGGCTTTGTGGGGGCTGAAGGAAGAGCTGATGGAGCAGAAGGTATGGATGGGCTGGCTGCTGAAACACATGAGAAGGAAAACTAGCTTGTACAGACACAACCAAGATGATACTCCCTTGAAAGGAACAGAAAATAGTTTTAAATATGCTGTAAAAAATTTTCAACCTTATGTGGTTTTATAAATGATTCAGAGGAGGGAGAAATTTCTAGAGGGTATATAGGGTGTATAAAGTTCATATTCCTTAAGGAAAGTTTGTTTTTGCAGGACATGTGAAAGCAGTTCCAGTTGAAATGTTAAACCAACTTTTCTGTGAGAACAATAAAAGCTGAGAGGCGCTCAACAGTATTTATGCTGACTCAGCAAGTTCCAGCCATCAGATTTCTTAAGTTTGCCTGATTCTGTTCGGAGACCAGAAGTGAAACATCGTGATATTACATTTTCTTCTGTCTCGTAGTCTACATCTGAAGAGCAGAGCCAGAGTTTTTTGTGACAGGCCAGTCACTTTTGGTGACTAGGTGACCTGAAACATCAACTCTCTGAAGTGCTCTGCAATAAGGGCTGGACACAAACTTATCATCTGCAGTTACTCCCACTTGAGGCAGTTCATGAGACCAGGACACAGCTTCTTAACAAGCTTAACCACTATTGGTGAACTATGACTTGTGTTCAAAACTTAATGGTGTCTTCATGTAAGTTCTCCATCTGGGACCAGCCTTGGCCTCCTGGTAGAGAAGATGTTAGAGGTTTTTCTCAAGTTGAACACCAGTTCACATTTCTGTAAGTTTGCCTGGCATTCTTTAGCAGAGGTAAACACTGCCTCCACTGCATTTTTTCTTTAGAGGTCAGGGACCATTGCCAACACACATTAGCTGAAGGAATCATTCCCAAAGCAATCATATCTGCAAACAAACATGGATAGGGGAAGAATTTGAACTGTCCATGGAAAGAGATTCCAGTCCTGGGAAGTTGCATGTAAAAACAAGGCACAAGGAACAGCAAGGAGATTAAAAATAATCAACATTTCTAACCACCCTTTGGGATTTCACAGCGTTTTCCTCACCTCACTAACAACTTCCGAGAGGGGTTTTTCCTCCCTGATTCCTCCCCTTCTACACCTCTTCATGTTTACAAACACAAATTCAGCTGCTTTTTCTGGGCTTAATGCTCACATTTCCTGACCTCTCCACTCTCTACTCCTACAAAGTAAAAACTATGGAGGTCTTTCTATAACTGATTCAGGGCTTTGGATTCACTTTGAATTAAAATGATACACGTACACCAGTAATTTAAAGAGTTCCAGGTCCTGTTCTCTAGCCCTGAGGTAAGTTGGTAGTTTAGCATTGGACAGAATACTATTCTCTCACACTCCCAGAACATGCATTCAGTCCACACCTAGGGAACAATCAAGGCTTGGGCTAATTTCCCAGATGTAGCTGGAAACTGAGGAAATTCTGGGATGGTCATATAAAAAAGGTAAGTAATCTGATCAGTCTAAAGCACTGGAGACCTTTTGAGCTACGTCCCTTAAGTAGCCTTGGGGACAGAAGCTAAGAAAATGTGGGACTGCAATTATTACCTGAATGAGAAACATTCCAGAGAGCCTTTGCAATAGTTACACAATATAAATGACAGAGTTCCTGTGTCTCAGCCATTTTTAGTTTACTAACAAGGGCCAAGGAAGGGCTGTTCCTCCTGAAGGGACCACAGCTTTGTGCTGCCTGGGGCTCCCTTTACACCTCAGGTGCTGAAGCTGGCAGTGTATCAAGCAGCCTGTTTAATGCACACCTGCCCTGCTGTTAGAAAAGATGACAGCTTGCACAGCTACACCCAAAATACCTTTAAAAATTCATTGGCCATGTGGAATTCAACTGCAAATACTTGAATAGCTCCATCATTGATCACCACCTGCTGACATCCTGGCTCCTGTGACTACACAGCTAGCAGGTACCTGAACCAGAGAGGTTAGAGGCCAGTTCACTTAACTGGTAGACATCAGCTATGTTCACCTGCAACACAGACCTAGAACATATCAGCAGTAATGTTCCTCTGTCTCCAAATGCTGAAGTTGCCCATCTCCAGATTCTTTCATTCAGCCACTGACTACGTATCTGTAGTTTAGGCCTTCATATGCCATACAAAGACTGTCTTCTAACCTTACCTGTAAAATTCTTAGCCTGAGGTCTCAGTCTTTGGTCTCAACCACCACTTCCTTTGGCTTTGGCTTAAAGTGCTGCTCACCACTTTGACTACAGTATCCTTCTCTTATACCCCCCTCCACTACTTCTTTCTTTGCCATGAATGCAAGCTACTTCAATTTTGAGTATCTTTATCACTCATAATCTGTTTCCATACCAAGTGGCCTTGTATGTACCTATCATCCTTCATACACTTTATGATCCTATGATCCTTATTTTTATTTTGTGTGTACATCCTTTTCTTCCTTGCTGTTTTTTAGGGTTGGTGTGATTTGGGTTTTTCTTGCTTATTCAGTTTTAGGATTTTTTTTGATAACTAATTTTCCCTGAAAAATTATGCCTGTTCCTCTTTACTCTTCTCCTTAGTTCTCCTCTGCATTCCACTTTATCCTGCTAATCTCTCTCATGATGTGGTACTCTTGCAATTTTACAAGTAAGCTGGTAGTGTTGTCAGCACCACTCTACTGAGTGTCTAGCAGAGCTGGAAATTCTCACTTCTCACACTACTTTATGTAATGGCTTCCTGTACCATTAGTCTTTAGATGATACTTACTCTACTTCAACTGTTTGAAAAGAAGCTGTGTCATGATCTGAGGGACAAAATCCCAGTCCAAAATGGCAGCAAAGAGAGTGATGAAGCCACCCTTTGGGAGGCAGGGCTGCGTGTTGTTTTGACTGTTACAAGCAGGAGAGCTTCAACTTGTTTACACTTTCCTCATAATAAACATAAATGTGCAGAAATCTTCTGAAGAATTTAGATTAACAGTTGATAGAAAACTACCAAAAGCTATGTTGTTTCAGAGAAAGGGAGAGAAAAACATAAAAGACTCTCAGAATTCCTTAACCTGAAAGAGCATCTCTCCTTACCTTGGGTGAGCTCTGCCTGGACACTGAGCTCTTCCTGATTTGCAGTTTCTCCAGCATCTGCTGAAGTTGCTTTACTCTCTTCTGTCCTCTCCTCGCTGGCTTTTTCAGCCTCCTTTTCTGGTCTTTTCTTCTCATTCTCTGGTTTGACCTCTTTTTTGACAGGCCGGATGTTGCCAGGAGAAGGAGGACGTGCCTGAGCAGAGGAAACTTTAGAGGGGCCAGGTGGGGAAGTTATCTGCTTGGGTGTGCCAGGCAAAACAGGCAAAGACTTCGACGCACGCCTGCGTAACCACAAAGAGCAACAATCACTATCAAGACATTTTCTGCTGGACACCACCTACATATCACTTCTACAACTAAAATTGTTAAAAAAAACCCCAACTTCTTTTTTTCTCTGTTAGCAAGCAGGAATGCTGGAGCAACTGATTAGCTTTCATGCAAAATGCTTCTCTGTCTGTAGTGAGCACTGAGCCCAGCAAAGAGGGCAGAAACCAGGGAACTTCCTCCTTCTTCCCTTTTCTCAAAGCAATAGTAGTATTTTTATAAAAGTGGGACTTTTTTCCTTTATTGCAGAGAGAAAATATCTACTCCACCAAATAAGTCTGCAGTGTTTCTCATTTAATTAATAGAACAATCAGAGCTGCTTATAGCTTATGCACACCTCCAACTAAGTGTGTACTTGGCTTACCAAACATGAGAGGGAGCTGGTGATCTAGCTTTGGGGTTGGATGAAAAATGACCTCCTCTAAAGCTGGCTGAGAAGCTGGATGACAAATGGTCTCTCTCTTTTTCTTTTCTGTCAGTCTATAGTTCAGCAAACAAAAAGACAAAGTCAAGCCAGAGTTCACAGGGCTAAAGAAAGCAAAGCAATCTCAGTTAAGAATGAGGGGTTGAGGAGCTGAAAAAAGCAGTGCTGAGCGAGTTGTTCCTATAGCCTGTTTAACAAGGTCTTTAATACAGCTCCAGTAATCTGCCACCATCTTTGTCAGTAAATATGCATTTGACAATATTGTTCTTAATCATGCTCCCTACTATCATAAGACATAACAGGTTAATTTGCAGAGACTGATTTTTACACATGAAAACCCCTGTGGTTTGATCTTTGATTGCTACTGAGTACCTTCCACTAGTCCCCTTAAGCCCTGGATTTCATTGGAAGAAAGAGCAAAACCCTCCCCACATACTCACACTTAGTCACAGTTCCTATATAGCACAAGCCTTTTGCTTTCATGCTTTTATGTTACCACTACAAAACCTTTAAATGTGGTACAACAGCTGTCCTGTTCTGTTCTTTTTTTCTTGGATGATTCCACAGCAAACACTTTTTTTGCTATCGATTCTCATACGTGGTAGCAATTTCCTCTTTTTTAATTTTTTATTTATCATCTCAAGATTTTATTTTTTAATATATTTCTGTTATAGGTCTGGTTTGTATTAACAGAACTATTATTTTCAAGGAATATATCACCATTTAGGCACCTATATACTTCCTCCATTTAGCCCTAGATGAAAAACTTGAGGTTTTTGGAATAATGAGCTCAGACCCTACGAGTCTGAAGGATGAGAATACTGGAGAGTACACCAAGATGTCACTCAGCCAACATGATGCAGAGGGGATGCTACTCAACACCTTGGCTGTGGCTTAAGCACAACCCCTGCAGTGTGTGTGTTATGCTGCTTTAGAACCTCACAGGCTGAGAGCTCTGAAACACTCAACTACTAAACTGAAAGCAAGTTAAAAACTGGAAAAGAAAAACTCAAAACATCTTAATGACCACATAAACCCTTTGGTTTTTTTCCATAAATCCAAGAGAGGGCATTATGATTTAAATTAGTAATTTTTAATTGCCAAAAACATAACTGAATATCAGCAATAGATGGTGTTAATCCTGAAGTCATTGCTAAGGAGTAATTAGCCAGCTCCTGGGCAGTATAATTTACCAGATATTTACTGATTATTCTGATGATAATCACCTGAGTTTTCAAAGCATCCACAGCCAGAATAAACACAACAAAGAATAATTTCAGCTCACTAGCAATAACTGGAGCTACTTTATTAGTCTCAGAAATGAGAGCATCAGAAAATTTTGCTTAATATCACTGAAGTAAAAAAACTGAATTCCTATAAAAGTCTACAGGAAAGTAAAAGATTCTCCACAGTACACAGGCTACAAAAACCATCTCTTAACTCATTCATTTTGTATTAATAACATTTTCATTGTCTCCTCCACCAAAGGGTATCAATCTCTATTTTTTTTTAATTTAAAAAACCCCAAACAACAATGAAAAAACCCAACCCAAAACAGAAAACAAACAAAAAGAAAATTGAAAACACTTGTAATGCATAAGACTCAAGAGGTGCTATACTGATAGCCCTGGAACTTCCAGTGTACTATGCACATAGTATGAGATTTCTCTACAGATAGATCCCACTGCTGTGCTTAAATTTAAACTGCAATATAACATCTGCCTGAAATATTAAGTACTGGCTACGATTCCTGTGATTTTCATTAACATTGCTTCAGCAAGGATGTAAACATTTTCCCATCATGCCAAATGAAAATGCAATCACCTCTTACACAATCATTTTCAGAAATTACTTCACTCTTCTCACACTCAGAACAAACTCAGCCTGTAGAGTATAAGAAAAATACAACTGCAAAGGATATCTGACATGAAGATGACTGCATCCCATTGGCTTGGAGCACAGTCAACATGGATTTGGTCTGCCTGTGTCACACTCTCTTGGTTTTCCCTGAAAGCTCAGATCAGTCACAGTACTGCAACCAAATAATTCAGAATCAAGAGGTGATCTGTTGGAAGCCTCACAAACCATGCTCCTAAACCAAACTCTTCCTTCTCAACAAAGAGAAAAAACTAGTCTAGTCTCCTAAGAAAGTAAAGCTGAAGTGACAGTGCTCAGTGTGCTTATGTATATGGGAATGTGTGAGTACATGGCTTCCTTCCCTCTTTATCCCAGTGGCTCAGTTGAATTTGCTAGAGGTCTCAGAAGATATGGAGCTCTACAGGCTTTGTGAAAACAGGTTGCTGGGAAAAGCAGATTCCCCACTGAGTAAAGAGCTACATCATCAGCTTGGGACTTAATATGCAGCAAGGAAGCCACTTAAGAAAAGGACACACACTCTGGCTGCCTCTGTGTCTCATGAGAATCTAAGGCAGCCACTCTGCAAATACGGGGTTTTTTTCCATCCAGATTCTTTGATGAATAATATCAGGCCATGGCACCACATAATAATATTTCAGTTAAAATCCAGCCAACCAGGAAACAAATCGGAGGGGGTGGGGACAGCAGAGAGAGGAGGATCAGACATAGTCAACTCTCCTTGCAACAAATCATGTCCTAACAAACAATGCAGTCAGGTTGTCATGGCACAAGACAGTCAGAATACAACTGGCATGCTTACCCCTGCCTGGTGTGTTGTTTTCCTGCGTCCAACAGCATCAGTAGAGGCATAAAGTTTTGCTCGTTCTCCTGGATTCCTACAGCTCATGGCCTTGTAGGACAGAGGACTGATGGGGCTGCAAGATGCTGAACGGGGACAAATGGGGATAACTACGGTGTTGGTTTTGTTATTTATTAATTTTAATTACAGAGCAGCATTGGAGATTTGACAGAGGAAAGCCAGCAGGAACAGAAAAGACCGAGAAAGACAGAAAAGAAAGAAGGTATTAATATGCAGAAGAATGAATAATTCTCAAGTCAGAACCATCACTTGAAACATTACCTTGGACATACATATAGAAATTATAATTTCCATTTCTAAACCTTTATTTAAAATATAAATTAAGATGTATGCCACATAACTGGGTAGTAGAAAGGAACAACATTTTTTTTTTCTGTTAAGTTTTCATACAAGTGGTGGTTCTGAAAAAGCAGTAGACATAATGACAGGTCTGACTGACTAGCTTAGTATGTGCATTCATATGAATTTCAATTATATTCTGAATAGACAATAATCATACTAAAAGTCTCTATTAATTGGTCTTGGAAAGTGGAAGAAAAATCAAGGAGAAACAGATGAAAACACATAAACAATACAGAACTGTTTCATATAGAAAATCTATGAAATTGCTGTCTATAATTTTTGGCAAGTAATGCATTCTTAAAAATCCCTGTTATGAATATATTAACCCTATCCATTTAAGAACTTTTAATATTTCTTGGTAATACTAGAATAACAGCTGACTCAAACACATTCTAAACAACAAACCATTTTATACATTACAAAATGTGGGCTAACAACAACAAATCAACTTGTTCATTAGTATTTGTATGAGTAACCAGTTTGTATGAGTAACTTTCCCCTGGCTTGCACAGGACAAAGACTACTGCCAAAATCTCCTGCAAATGGCAGGTTATCAGGTTGAAGGTGTTCTGATTACATGCTCAAAGATAACTGTAACACTGTAAAACTTATCATGGAGAACTTCCTGCAGCAAAGCATTCTTGGACTTTCTCTTGATTTAACTGAAGGAGAAGACTGAGCAAAACAATGTTATTATTGCAGTTTTACTTCTCTGCTCCTGTTTGTCTTTCCTGGTTATTTCACATAATCTTATATATTATATTATATTATATTATATTATATTATATTATATTATATTATATTATATTAATTATATTATATTATATATTATTATTGACCATGTTACTTGACTGCTCCCTGTGTGAGTGAGCACACTTGAAAGATTGCAGTTCTACATACAGTTAATTCTTCCAACCTAACTTCAGTGCAGCTGTTACAGGAAGAGATCATGGACTTAGGAGCACTAGCACTGCAAATTCTCCTCTACTGAGAGATTAACATTATGAATAAAGAGAGTCTCATGAAAGTGTTACAGCAAGGGCACTCCTTGCCTTATCATTTATAAGGGTTTGTGTTTAATGAGGTATTATAAGTTGACTGACTTAAAAAATAGTAAACAAAAATTGAGAAACAAGAAAACAGGGCTTTTTGTGGGGTTTTCTTTTTTGTTTGAGTGAATCTAAACCATACAGGAGGCAGTGGCACAACATATGTTTTAAACAGTTTATAATGTGTGTGGTTCCATCCTCTGTGAATCAACTCTCTTTCTACAGGCCGATTATCTGAAGTTACCACCAAGGCTGACAACATAAGTATTAAAAGACAAGCAGCTAATTTTCATTTGTGATGTCAAACAATGCTTTAGAAAGCACTCCCAGAGAATCCTTTACCAACAGGATTATATATATTCAGAAGAGTTTTTAGAGCTTATTTTAAAAAAGAAAAACAAACAAAAAAAACCAACACCTTAGTTTTGAATGGTTATTTTAAAAAGATCCAGATGTACTCTTATTCTGGACATCCCTAATAGCTCACCTAAAATTTAAGAACATGAATCCATATTTAATTTGGTTTTGATTCTTGGCATTGCAATTTATCTTTAGAGCCAAAGGGCAGGGTAATTTTCTAGGGAATAATGACAGGCTGGGATGAGCTGAGTGCTCAGAGCACAGCTGTGAGCCATTACCACCACCTGATCATTAATCTCCAGGAAGTGTCCTGCATGAAGGAGTTGCAGTTATTGCTCCTAGAGAATAATACTTGGAAACAATAAGCAGATGGATTATTCTTCTGGGTGGTACAGTTCCAGTTAGCATAGACAAGACATTTCAGGGGAATTACCACAGACTGATGACTGACAAATTAGTCATTCCTGCTATCTGCAATCTTTCTCAATATCCCACTCAGTTTAGAGCTTGTTGGACAGCATAAACAATATCAGTCACAAAAAAAAAAATAACCTTCATACTTGCTACAGTACAGTAACCACTTACAAAATTAAGTCACTGATTTCTCAACTATTCCTTAATGAAGAGCTGAATTTCCATTAAGTATTCATTTAACAAGCTGTCATTTGGAAAGAGCAAAAAGGAATTTTGTCCTTGTTAATTCCACTGTTTTCAGAATATCATCCAAATTTTTGCTCCTATAGCACTACACTTGTGGAAATGTACTGCAGCCTAATTAGTTCTAAGAGTTCTTAAGTGAAAGCTTCTTTACAAGTAATCTTAGCAGATTTCTATTCCTTCTTACCTTCTACATCCTTTAATTAGAATAAATATCCTGTCCCTATCAGACAGGAAAGGCCTGCCTAGACTTAGACATTCAGTATGTGCAGCAACAGACTATTGTAATAGTGAAGTCCCTATGCATGATAAAAACACATACTATGATAAAAAAATAGGCAGCTGTCACCTGCCTAAAACACATAATAAGCAAGTAGAGCCTGGATCTCTTCAGAATGGAATTTTGCCTGAGCTTTAAATTACCACCTAGCAAATTTTCACATTTCTGAATGTTAATTTCCCCCTCAGGAGCACATCAGAGAACAGTTCTTATGTTGGCAGAGTTGGTTACGATCGGTGTAACCTCATTAAACCCACACATGTAGCTTCAAGTGCTATTAAATTCACTGTAGCCAGGACCTATCTTTCTGTAAGTCGAACACGTTCAATTTGGGAAGTGCCCTGGTACAGAGTGAAAATATTTTTTGCAGCAAGCGGCTCACAGCCTTAGCAGTGGGTGTGCTCAGCCAGCTCTTTACAGCACAGTGGGCATTTCCTTTAACAGACATGGACAGCCCTACTTTGTTGTCCTGTGTATGTTCCATTCATTAATTGTGTTAATAACAAGGCAAAAGAAATCAAGAAAAAGGTAGTGGGAGAAAGAGAAAGAGGCAAAGCAAAGAAGTGTACAAAAAAGCCTTCACGCTGCCCAATGTCACCAGGCTTATTCTGGGATACACTCATAACCAGATCAATAACTTTATCACATCCCACAAGGAATCTGAATAAATAAGTGGCTTAGACATGAAGCTTCTCAGGGTTACCTGCATCTCCAGACAATGCAGCTGTGCTTTTACTTCGGGCCAGGAATGAGTGAGTGGGCGTCAGCAGCCTGCTAACAATGCTGCTCTCCCATGGACTCAGCTGTAGTCGGCGAGCTGAACATGCACCATACAAGCAAGATGTTAGATCAAACACTTTACAAACAACTACCTGTTGCAGAAATATTAGTATTATCTCCTCACTACTACACACCGCAAAAATCTCGACAAACCTTCAGAGATTAAAAGCGTACGATCATTTATTCAGTGTTTGGCATTTTATTCTTAATTTTATTGGATTAACAATAGATATCTGAACATTCAGTTTGTTGCAGTGCTTATGGCATTCAGGCAATTTTTTATCAAACTAATATTAATATTTTGCACATATGCCACATTCCCTGCTACGAACAATAGCATAACTTTAATACCAGGAGAGCTGTTGCCACTCCTATAGGCTTCAACAGAGATGTTGAGATGGTTTTGTCCCAGGCTCTTTCTACACATAAGGTATATAGTTCCAAATAACAAGCAAACAAACAACCCCAAAATTACTCAAGCACCTTAATGAAAAAACCTAAGAAGGTTGTTTACTATCATACAGAGAATTTTGCCAAAGAAAGAGGTTTTGTCAAAGCACTGCAAAAGGTTACAATGTGCCTCAACTGCAGGCACCAAGCTCAGCAGCTACAGTTGTCTCAGTAGCACATGAAGTCAGAGAATACAGTAAGTACATTTGATCATAAGTCCTCTGTCAAAAAGTCCTGCTAAAAGATAGTTTTCAATTTAGAACAGTAACAAGAGCCAACGTTTTTGCACTGTTAGTCTGTTTTGAAAACACACTGCACATTTACCTGGCTGCAATCGCTCCCTTGCCCTGATTTTTCCAAAATTGCCTCATGCATATGTAGCTTGTCAATATATTCCCTTTGCCTCATTATTTATATATTTATTTATTTTAAAATACTAAACACTGATCATGGTGAAGCTGCAAGCAGAAAAGCCCTATAAATTATTTTGTGTTGAAGTAGTTGTGTTCTCAGAGTAGATATTTATAATAAGCTTAGACCATAGCAATAATCTTGATGTTGCAAGTGAAAGCAGGTCTTCTTACATCTCAAGATCCATTTGCCTTAGTTTGGTGTTTATGGTAACAAAACTGCAGTTTGAATTTATGAGGCTCAGTCTCTAAAACATTCATTGAAGTGACTGGTTGTAATAAACCTGTGATTAATTTGCACTTTTAAAGGTAGAGATCCATCACTTTTAACAGTCATAAACTCTGAATCTGTCTTTAATTTACTCCATGCTGAGCCCCATGAAGAGGAACTGATCTCAATCTCATCCTATGACAATGTAATTGCCTAATACACCCTCAGCGAAGCTTTTCACTTCAAAAATTGCCTGCCTAAATTCTGCTAACTCAATAAGGGGCATTACTATAGAAATATAGGACTCTCATAAACAGCAGGCTGTCTGGATAAATGTCCTTACACAATGTACTACTGCCAGGGCTCTTTGTGATTAATGGTTCCATTCTGCATTGGTACAGATTATACAGAGACACAAAATGCCCTAAAGAGACCTCCATTACAATGCACACATTATCATTAAGCTTGTAATTTAACAATGAAGAAAAATCACAGAACTACCATTAAACTGCATGCAATAATGGTAAAATCTTTTCTTCCTTTCTTATCCAGGCACCACTCTCAGTATTATCACTATAGAAAGCTGTTGTTGCAAGATAACAGTTTTTTTGTGTGTGTGGTCTCAGGCTTTAGTAGGTGAGGCTCACAGGCATAAGAATGGACAAGTCTGGAGAAACTATCATAGTTCAACACAAAATCACACAACTTCAGAGAGCAACCTCAGAAATTTTTGGCCAGTAAATGTGTATATTATCAATATCCTGGAGTTCATGTGAACAGATGATGTGTAAATCCCTTAAAGTAATATTGCCCTGTAAGCCAGCTGCAAAGATGTTGTTTCAAGAGGACACAGCTAAGACACTGATGACTTAAAACACTAAATCATTGTGTCTCACCTATTGCATGTAATTTGCCCTAATGACAAGTGTGGTTTAACTCTCTATTCTTTTTGGACCCAGCATGGGGCAACTTACAGCCACATCACCTAAGAGAAGCAATCGTGTGCCCACAGCATCCACCTAGGAGCACTGAGGCCATGTTTGGGAGTGAACTAGCTGATAAGTGCCAACAGAGACACCAAGAAATTATTTTCTTCATATAAGCAACAGAGTTTTCCACTTGTCCATTGAGTTTCAACAAGAGTATTAGCACCTAAATGCTTTCAACAACTTAACTTTTTGGTGTCCGTCTCACACTGAAGCAAACTGAGTACAAAATAAAAAATATCCCAAAATAATTAGATCAGCTTTAAAACAATGAGGTCAGTTTGTGTGGTTTTTATTCCTGGGTTCTATTTGTTTGGTTGTTGTTGGTTTTTTAAGCCTTAGAGTGATGTTTTCAAGATTTAGTCCTTCAAATCATCTGTCAGGCAAGGGGAAACAATATTTTTCATGCAGTGTTAGGCTGTCACTCTTAGAACCGTTGTCTCCTGGTTTCACAGGAAGAAATAGGGTTGCTGGTGCAAGCACCCCTACCTCCAGCTACAAACCAGTTTAAACAGATTAAATGAAGATCTCTAAAGCCTAACTCATAACTGAAAAACACACAAGGTCCCAGGGAGCTGGCAACAGTGAATTGACTAAAATAATCTATATTTGTCCTCAGGATACACAAACTTAACACTGGAAAGTTGTCTTAGCAGCAGCAAAATAAATTGCAATTAAGCAAACAGAAGCAACTTATTAGGTTCTGGGAACAGATGGTAGGCAGGGATTTAACACGCCTCCTGATAAGCACCAAGAAGGAGACTCTTATTGGTAACAGTGGCGTTTGCTCATGGAGAGCAGCAAACATGTTGAACAGTAAATGGGGAAAAACTACTTTATGCCTAGATTCCCTTTCAACAGGAAGCAATACTGGAGCCCTTGTATTTCTTCCATAAAAGCGGAAGGTGATTCAGTGATTAAGACCATCCCTTGTTTGAAATAAAGAAAGCACTGCAGAGAGGAGGAGGAACAAAACTGTGCTGCAAGTTTTGCTTTTCAAAACAAAGGTGTGTGACTCACACCTCATCTAAAATATTATCCACTTGCTAGGCTTTCCTTAAAGGGCACATTTACCAAAATTTATTGGTCAACAGCACTGTTCTTCACTTGAATATGTGTCTTCGTGTTGTTAGTTTCAACTCCATTGACCTGTGCCACCAGCATAAAAGAGCAAGAAACGTGTTCTATCTGCATGATTGTATAAATTAGGATATAGAGCTATACAGCAATACTATACTTGCAAAAGAATTGACCAGTCTTTTGGGCAATTAGTTAATGAAAGCTTTTGTCTTGGGCTAGACCAAATTAAAAAAAATAATCCTGTCCTTCAAATTCTGCAACAGAAGACATGCTCTTGATGACAGCTATAAGACACTTAAGGTAAGCTTATCATCCTCATCTCCAATTTGCTGTTTTGCAGCTAGGAGTACACATTACATACTAAGTGTGACTGGGTGCCTTCTAGAAGGTAAAATGGGGACTAAATAGACCCTTCCTTTAAATAATTGTCTTAAGATATTGAGGCCACTGGAAGACCAGTGGCACTTCTGATACACACTCATCTATATTTAGGTGAATGACTTTGAATAAGGAAGAGGGCATTTATAGCATTTGGACTGCTTTGCAGTCTTAGAATCTGTGAAAGACATGAGACTTCTGGAGAGTTCTGTGCAGTTTTAATAAAAATGCCAAGCAAAAAAAGCATAACATTTAAAGTTTTTGATATATGACCATCATTTCCATATTCCTTCCCTTTCCCCACCACTAGACCTCCTAACTTCTCCTAAATCTGAAATGGATGGTAAAAATTTTCACTCAACCAGTTACAGTCCAGAAGAGACTATCCTTCATATTCAATACTTGATGCTGGTTTTTTTCCCCTCCAAAGATCATTTTACAGAGAAACATCCCCTGGCAAAGAACAGCAATCATCCAGAAAACTATATAGACACCTAAAAAGCTTATAAAATTAAAACCGATGGGATCTCGACATTCAGAGCAAAAGATGCTTCAGAATAAATTATTTTCTAACATAATCCATTATTTTCACAATGTACCAGATTCTGCAAGTAGCTTAGCCCACTAGAATTAACATGGCTCATTAAATCAACCAGATACACATGTACAGGCATACACATAAACCAGCACTTACTTAAGACACACACATTATTATATCCAGCGATCAGTTTTGCAACACAACCAAACTTCCATTCTAAAATTTTTTTTTTGGAAACATGCATTTATCGGGATTGAAATGGTACAGAACTCCTCATTCTTAGTAGAGGACAAAAATTCCTATCAAGTACTTTTCTGTAAAGCTCTTTGCACACGTTATACAAGAGATGTTCTTTTATAAAACTCCTTTAAGCTCAATGCTTCAATCTCATAAATCCTCAGAACACAGGCAGCGATTCAGCTGTGTTAATTTATAAAAGCTTGTTTATCATTTGTGCAGAGTTGTAAAAATAAAAAACATACATCGGAATAAAGCAATCTTTGAAAAGTAACTGGACACAAAAAGTTAATAAACAGACCACATAAAACCAACCCATAGCTCTTCCATAAAAATAATCAGAAATGGTAATAAAATAACTGTTTGAAAGCTTCATGCAACACATTCTTAGATATTCAAGAACTATTATCAAAGAAAGGAAAGTAAAATAAAGCCAGAATGGCCTAATGCAAATAAAAGGTAACACATGATTGCATGCACTATGGAGCAATGTGCTCTTTCAATTGCTGTACCTCATTTACTAAAAACCTGACAGAAGCACCGCTTTTATAATTTGCTAAAGTAAGATTGTTTAGGTAAGATGTCTTGTTTTAAAAAACAAGAAATATATATTAACTTCTCACAGGAAAAAATGTTCAACCATTTACTTTTCACACTTGAAGTCTTTTCACTCCCATTTAGATGAAGTACAGAAAATGACTTCAGAAGCTTGTTTCATGTGTAAAGTAATACACTGTTAGAGAACATTCTTTCTTGCTCTTATTTTTTTCTTTTTTCTTTGAAACTGTACCTCTGTCTGGAGAATTTAGTAATGTTGCAGATGAGGAGGAGAGCCGCTTGTTAATGACTGGATCAACATGTTTCGAAAGGTTCATTGTTGAAACAGACCGCCTGTCTGGATCTAAAACAAATGGAGATAATGCTAATTGACAGCCCACATGCAGTAGTGCAACTTCCTAGCTCACTAGTGGGAGGAGGAAAACATGACTAGGTCACTCCTGCTCTACCACAAGAACTTTCAAAACAGAATGGAATTCTCAGCAGATGCGCTACAGGTGACTCAAAGACTCGGCACAAAACCATTGAATTCAAGTTTAAAATGTCTAAAATATTCTGTTCATTGATTATCACTCAATGAAGTTGCAGTCTGAGGATGTAATGGAGGATTTAAAGTGAATACTAGTTGACAAGATAGCATTTCCTTGCTCCTTGGCATTTCCTTGCTCCTTTTAATGTTCTTCAGGGGAAGACCAAGATGCTTGGAAATGTCAGGTTATTCATTAAAAAGCCCTTAGCACCTGCATAAAAGGTGAAATTTGCTGGGGCACTATCACTAGGCAGAGGTCTATATCATGACAATAGAGTGCTGAAAGCTTATGGCAAGACTAGAGCACAAGGGAAGCAAGTAGAAGCCCAAATGGAATTAAAAGTTTTAGTTAAAAATGTGTAAGTTGTGTGTAATGTGTTTAGTTATGTGGAAGTGCTAAGCTTCCCGACACAGGATCATTTTCTGCCTGATGTGTGTGAAATTGTAGTTGTTCAATCCAAACCAGCACAATACTTAATGGATAAAGAAAATGAATCTCTGTGAAAGGCTAGAGTCTACTTGCAATGCACATGGTTGGTATGTAATACCACAGGGGTTTATTTTGCTTTCAGGTTGTGTACATTTTAGAGCAGTATTACATCATTTGCCTGTGCAACTGCTGCAGAGTCAGCATCTGCACACTGCTGGGGCAGGGATGGATATTTCAAACATACAGATAGCACACACTTTGTGCATGTCCATGTGCCACATGCAGGTTGCTGCCCATGGCAGAATAGGGGGCATGAACAGAACCTATATACCTTCTGTTCTCTCTCAAAAACAAACAAAAAGTTACATGCATCAACTGTATGTCCTCCATAGCAAATTTCCATTTGGATACCTGACATCTGGAAGATGCTGGGAGAGACAATTCTTCTTTTGCTTACATTTTAGAGTTTATTGAACCTCAGCACTACTCAGCAAAAGCATTCAGCCATGCTGATATACAATGAAGCTTGAACATATGCAAATTTGCTCTGCTGACTCATATCTGTGTGTTCAAAAATATGTCCACATAGTGTTTTGGAAGCAGATACAAACTCAGGACACTGAGAACATGAAGAAGGATGTTGCTGAAATATTACCTGCAATTGTTTATTTAAGACAGGTTCATTAACTTTGTATTTAACTTTTCCAATATAATGGATTAAGGTATGCTCACTCTGTACAAAATATTTTCACAGAAAGATAGTGCATAAAAACACTTTTATTCTGTCCAGATCTATGAAATTTATAGAATCCACTAGAAATCATTGGGGTGAAAAAGATTCTCCCTTTCCCTATGTGATTATTTGCTCACTTTGTCTCGTGTTAGAATGACTCTGTGTGGGTACAGTACCAGTAAACCAGGTAATGGAATGGGGATAAAATTCCAAAATGGGTTTCAAAAGGAGATTTTTAAAAGAAAATCCAAATGTTACAACTAAGAACAAGACCTCTGACATGACTATCCCATACTGATCTATGGGGTATATAGAAGAATGCTGTCTGTGAGTCAGTACTGGAGACTGGATACTAAGGCTACATGTGATGCAGATTTTTGTCAGAACAGTATTTGTGGGAATGGGATGGGGATTTGATCTCCTATATCTAATCTATAGATGAGAAAATCTATAGTATATCAGAAAACAAAACAAACAAACAAACAATCAAAGGATTCTACATTTGCCATAAAGAATGTACTGGATAAAACAGCTTTTGGAAGATGACAAGTGACAATATGAAAAATCACCTATTGCATTTGGCATGCCAACTTTTCTTCTGTGTCTGTGAACATTTTTTAAACAAATTAAATTCAGCATGAGGATTTGTGTGCAAGTGTTGGCATTATGAAAATTATAAATGTAGAATGGGCCAAATGCAACCCATTGTCTAGAAGATTGCTGATTTCTTTGTTCTAAAAAAAGAATTAAAATATTCATGAACATTGCATCAGCCAACAGAGCTGTTTACATGTCTGTGTTTATGTGCAAAATAACTGCAAATCCTGTAATATATACTATGCTAAAAAGATTTTTGAAAAAAACAAATATTGCAACTGGGTTTCCTTGAATTCCAGTAGAAAGAGTATTATTCTTAATTTCAGTGAATTGTGCCAAATCTTTAGAGTCAGCCAGTAGAAACTCTCCATAGAAAAAATAAATAGTAATGAATAAACCTGATACTAACAACAGTTCTAATCTATCAGCATGGTGTTAAGCATGCATTGCAACTACATGAAGGTGGTTTAGTTACTTGTGATCTCATTTCCTGAGAACTAGCTATGGGTAAAGGAATCAACAAACCACAGCAATTATGTACCAGGTTTTCTAGCACCACCCAGAGATCTGAAGTGGTGCTCCAGGCCTGCTAAATCGAGAAAGGTGAATGATGATTCAAAAAAATAACCTAGGGATAGAATGCAAGACAATGATTTTTCACAGTAAAGAAAACAAAAATCAAGTAAGTTATACAGAGTTAAGCAAAAAAAGTAACCGTGTATGGGAAAATAACTGTTTATTGAAAATATACATAACAGAGTTGAGAGTATTCTTTTCTCATCCTTTTTTTTTTTTTTTTTTTTTTCCTCCTTGATGAAAGGTTGGACATATTGGAATGTACACATTAAAGTACAAAGAGAGGAATTCTAAGTAACACTTTCTGGTGAAATAAAGGACAAGTTCTCCTTTTCAGGTTCCAGTCATATTTAACAGGGCATATACAGATTAATGATTGGCATATTAAGTTAGAGAAGATAGTTATTCAGAAAAGCAAATAGGTAAAATTCCCTTAAACTTGATTTGCCCATTTTAAGATTTTTAGGAGGAAAAAGGGACTTCTATATCCCAAAATATCTGTACAAGGCAGAGCTAATCTTATTGCAAAGAAACGTTTTGTTTCCTTGTGTCTGTTTTAATCTCAGTATTTGGTCATTTCCACCAGACCTGTTTTTTGAGCCTTGACATTTAGCATTTGCACACAGTAGCTCATAACACAAGACTGACACAGCACAGGCACACCCACAAACAACAGCAGAGCAGCAGAAGCAAGAAGCTGCAGCAAGGCACAGTTCCAGAACTAATCAACTCCTGAAAAGTGTCTTTTGTTCAGATTTCTCTTTGTTATCTTTTTGCTCCACAACAACGTCCAGAAACATGCCATTGCTAGCAACAAGAAGATCAAGAGCAAAGAATTTACACCAGCACACACACTGAATCATCCTTCTTTTTAACAGAGGCAAAGTAAATCCAGTTAACTGGTGGGGCAGAAAATCGGGCTAGCAAACCAAGCCTCCCTCCCTCTTTACCTGTGCTATTAATGCGGTTATGGAGTGCTCCTCCCCAGGACCACCTGTTCTGCTTTTGTTTTGGCTTCTGACTTCTTTCAATTGTGCGACGTACAACAGCTTCATGGCGTTCCTGAAGTACAAAATGACAATACATTTGTACACTATAGTTTTTTTAACTTAATAGTCTCGTCAAACCTTTCTACCCTCCTCCACATGGGCAAAATGTAGCAGGCATCCTGGCAGGTTATGTGCTGCTTACTGGGACACTCACCCAGATCAACCATCCTAACCCTAGAACAGGATTAAGCAGTAATTAAGCCATAAGTTATAATATTAACTGTAATTTTGAAAGGTAAGATCTGTTTGAGACCTACAGAACCGCAGAGAGAAAACAGTGGCCCTGTTATGGCAGTCACTACACAGAAACACCCTGGGGCTACTTCCCACCTTGGGTGTCCCACCTTCTAAATGGGAAAGAGAGGAAACAAAAAAATGACACAAGCATGAGCTGCATGTAGTTCCCAGCTTGACTGAGACAAGTCAGACAAGAACATATTTCACTACATACACACTCTCTTAAAGGTTTTGTTGGGGCAACCAATATCTAGCTACTCTTATACTGTATGGCTAAGAATTAACAGATAACAATACAAAACTGACCAGGTTTGTATTTTTCTGTACAAGTTTCTGTAGCACCATTTACTCTGTCCCAGACATGCTCAGCTGTGTTTGATTCATAAAGGGCACTTAAAGAAGTAGTATCTTTACAAGTACAGCTTAAAATCCTCTTGCACACTCTTGTTGCGGCGAGCCTTCTCTCGGGGACACGGCTCTTCTCCAGAGCTCTCTTCACCGTCCCTCTCCTCAGGCGTCTTCATCTCTTGTTTTCTTCTGCTTCTGGGAGCATGCCTTTTATTTTGCCCTTCAGCCCCGCCCATTTCCGGCTGGGGCAGGCCCTAATTATTGGGCACAGCTGGGCCTAAACTCCCAGTTCATTATTGGCGACACCTGAGGACTTGTGGTTCTCTCTACATTTCCCCCCTTTTTGTTGTTTGTTGAAAAAATTCATTTAAACAATTCATAAACATTTTTAAACATTTCATTATTTTTTCGTCACTTTTTAAATTTTACAACTTTCTTTGCCTTTGTGGGGGAAAATTCGGGCTCTTACCGGCTTTTTTGCGCCACTTTAGCCTTTGTTATCAGCAGGAGTTTAGCCTTTGTTATCAGCAGGAGATGAGGTCTCGTGAGCACCAGCTCAGCTTTCGCTGGTACTCGCCACCTCGGGATGCCTGGCCATGCAGAGGCTTCTCCGAGCATTCAGCGCACCAGTCTTATCGCGTGTCCCTAGGGCCCCGTTTCAGGACCGCACTATCGCGCGTCCCTGGGAGACTCCGTTTCAGGACCGCACTGACTTGATGCGCACTCAGAGCTCCACTTCAGCTTCAGCATTCCTCGGGCTTGAGTTCCGCGCGCCAACTCGCTGCGCCTTTCGAGCCTCATTCTTCTCTCCTGCCTGGCTCGCCATTCCGGGCTGTTGTCTTGCCGTGCTGGGCTTTTACTCCGAGCTCTACACACCGCCTACAGTATTTAAGCCTGGCCTTGTGGAGCTTCTCTCGTGGTTGCGTATTTGGAGCTCTTTATAGAGCGTCCCGCACCAACGTAGTGGCTCCATCTGACGTGGTTGCATATTTCGAAGCTCTTTATATCGCCTTCTGCATTTAAGCCAGGCTTTGTAGAGCTTCCCGCACCAACATGGTCGTGTAGAGCTTCTTTTTTTACCTCAGCGTTCACGGCTTGCTATTGTTGCCTGCATTCTCCACCAATTGTTGCGGCAAGCCTCCCTCTCGGGGACACGGCTCTTCTCCAGAGCTCTCTTCGCCGTCCCTCTCCTCAGGCGTCTTCATCTCTTGTTTTCTTCTGCTTCTGGGAGCATGCCTTTTATTTTGCCCTTCAGCCCCGCCCATTTCCGGCTGGGGCAGGCCCTAATTATTGGGCACAGCTGGGCCTAAACTCCCAGTTCATTATCGGCGACACCTGAGGACTTGTGGTTCTCTCTACACACTCTCTTGAACTAACCATGGCTTATGCTGCATTCCTTCCATCAACTATTAGATAAAAAGTTTGATAGTACCTTATCTTATGGAAAAAGCAAGATGAAAAATGCTTTCAGGGCATTTATTCTTACCTTATCTTCTTCTAATCTCTGCCTTCGCTTCTCCTCTACAGCTGCTCGCCTTCTCTCTTCCTTTAATCTCTGCTCTTCCAGCTTCTTTCTCCGTTCCTCCAGGTGTTTTTCATAATGTTGCCGGGCTCTCTCTTCTCTTTCTATCCAAACGGATTCTCTTGCCGCTGTGAGAAAAATCAGCAATAAAAGTAGTACCATGCTATATCTGCTGAAGCTTTTAATGCAATTTGGATAACCAAGCTAAATGGAAAAAAAATTGAACTCATTTTCTGAAGAAGATACATGTAATATCCTAATCTCATCTTGGTCACACATTCATTTAATCTCTATTTACTTGTTATTAGTCAGCACCAGAAACAGTTCAATTATTTGAGCATGTAGTTTCTATGAGGAAGACAACATTTTTTCTTATTTTAAAATACCTAAATATTTAAGTTGGATATAAGTGCATGCACTTCTGTTACACAAACCATGATAATTCTCTCTAAGTTTTTATTGCAAAGAGAAAGATAAAAGAAAAAAAGATAAAACTATTACTGGTGTATAACTGTATGATGAATACAAAACTCTTATGATAGAAATGGATGGGATGGCAATTCCAGAACCTGGACTGTTAGCTGTACCAACAGCTGACCAGAAGGAAACCAGTTACCCACCAAGGAAACCAAAGGTCTAAAGGTGAAGTTCAGTCATTTATACAACTCCACTGCTGCAGAGCTCTGAATGATGGGTTTCAGAAGTGCTAGTCAAGATGAATCAAGGTGCATTACACAAGACGAATTTTATTCCCCACCAGGGTCTGAATTGTCATGAAGGTACTGTCTGGAACACAGGCTCAAACTGCAGTCCACATGAAACCATTTAAATATGATATTATGGATCTCTCACTATTGCTGATTTGAGTTTCACATCCCAAAATTTTCTATGTTCTAAAAAACCCTCATTATTTTCTTTTTAAAAATTTTGGACATTTGAGACTTCTGGATTTTCATGAACTGTCAGATGGGTGTGCACGAAGAGCTGAATGTGAAGGCTGCAAGACAAACATCGCTGAGAACCTCATCAGAAATCCTTACACAGAAGGTGAACACTGAAAACACAGCAGCAACAAGGAACCAGGGCAGCAGTATCAAAAAGATTTTCAGTTTCCAAGGTCATCAGTGTAAGGAAGTTCTCTACCTAATTCTGGGAGAGTATTTTCAAACTTTGATCAGGAGTTGTGTGTATGCCTGCATGTGTCTGTGTGTGAGAGAGAGGGAGAGAGAAAAAAGAGACCATATTGTTATGATCACTGCTCTAGAACAGAAACTCCAGCCTTCAATTATCAGAGGTGTTATTTGACACAATGACATATCTGAAAAAAAAACAAACTGAATGCTTCTAGGTATTCAGAGCAGATATTCCAATTACTGCCAACCATGCTAGGGCTCATCTTCACCAAATTGCTCTTCTTTCTCCTCAAATTCCAGCTCACCTGGTAAAGAGCTAAGATTGCACTCTAAACTTTATGTACTTGAATTTGCAGTCTCACAAAAGAATTTCTACCCTGTGTAGACAAGTTCATATGCAGAGTATCTCCCTTATGAAAACAGCTCTCCATTATTTCAGATGTCAAATACTTTGCTGAGAAAAGCAAACAGTAGGTTTAGCTTTGATGTGGTATTCAAAATAGCAGAGATGTTTGTTCAGCAGCTACAAGCAACCATATGGAACCCTCTTGGCAAGACTGGTAGAAGTTCAGCAAGACATTTGCAGGAAATTTAACAGTCATAGCTAGATTGTTACCAAGAAGGAATAGTACAGCTGCTTTAAGACAATTACTAATAGCCATTAACAATATTAATTACTAAATAATTACAATAACAGGTATTAATTACAATAACGTGAAATACTTATGAGTATTCTCATGAGACATGAGAAAATTTATGGAAATACTTTTCCATGCTAATTTAATTAAGGGACTTGAAGAAGAAATGTGACCTGCAGACAGGCAGCAAAGAGCAGAAAAGCAGCTTCTAGGCTAACTGAAATCTGCAGAGGCTCCTTCCTCTATAATAATGCCAAATAATGTAATACAAGAGCCAAAATTGGTGTTCCAAATGCAAGACTAATTTGTAAACCAGAAAGACTCGTCTGCTGCTCCTTTTTGGGAGCCAATAACTCATCAAGAAATTGGATGGACACAGAGAAGACTCTCACTATGAGCTACCCTTCTCCCGGGACTACATGACCTCTCATGATGAAGTCTTTCTGTTGCCTGGGCCCAGAGAAGACTGAGCACCTTTTCCAGTAGTTTGGGTTACATCCTGAAGAACTGAAATATCAGACATGTCATCTCTGAGGTACCATCCCCTCTTTTTGTATTTGATTTCTGCTTAACAGTTCAGCTTCACTAATCAGTGCCTTGGACAGAAGCACTGTCAGCCTGCCACCAGAAAAGTAGTGATTTTTTGCAAAAGCTTGCTCTTAGAGTTAGATTCTGAACAGTTAGATTGCAGAATATGATCAGCCCAAGAATAAGTAACCACATCAGTATTAACTGTACTGTTCTTTCCACTTACTCTACATGCATTCACCTTGGTTTCTTCAGAAATGTCTGAAGAATTATTTAAGGATAACACTCTCAGCAACCCAGGAAATTTCAGCCAATTACTTTATTTTTAAAAAGTAAATAATTACTATCTTTAATTCTATCTAAAAATTGGCAAAAGGCATTTCTAAAGTGCTTATACTTAAAGGGAAAACAGAATAGACAAACATAAATCTTTGGATTCTGCAGTGCAAACTTTTCATGTTAACTCCTTTCTCCTGCATCTTTGATGAAAATTTCAGAGAAAGTTAACACTATTACATGATGGGACCATTTTCCATCCCCCTATTCATAACACACACATTCTAAAATTGTATTTTACCCATTCCTGTGAGGTTTCATGACCATTTTAACCAAATGCTAGCTGGCACCAAGAGGAGCAGCATTTGCCCCTCTCTAGGTCCTGAGTGTGTAACCCCTCCTCCCCATGCTGACAACGTGGGACTGAGATCAGGAGGACCAAGGAAACTAGTGAAAAACAGGTTGCTTCCACACTTTTTTGTTTCTGACACTCTTAGCTGCAGCTGGTCCTAGTAGAGACTGGTCAGCCTTGGCAGATGGGTAAGAAGACATCCTGCCAAATGGGTTTAGAGTGTTCTGGAACGAGAGGAAGCCTCAGGGCAGAAATGGGACTGCTGGGCAGTGCAGCTAAGCCTGACGGAGCAATCCTGACACAAGACAGGATATATTTTCTTCAAATTTAATTATTTTGGTTCCATCAAAAAAAGCAATAATTATATCCTGGACACCTGTCTGAAAACAGGAGTTCGATAAAAGGTGCAGTGAGGCTGGGAAATCCTGCCTATAACTCATGAGGACACAAAAGAAGGGAAGAGACACTCAGAGCTTGAGTTTATGGGCCTTAACAGATAAAATATTTTACTTCATAAAACCAAAAATGAACAGAACTTAACTAAGAATGCAATGTGAACAAGACAATACTTTCAATTATTTTTCCCATTTCAACACTTTTAATCTTCCTTTTTTTCTTCAAATAATTGTTCATTAGTGCTAGACTGTAGTAATGTTAAATAACTGTTAAATCCTATCCCTGGAGAGCATGGTATTACTCTCTCTTGTTCTTTCAGTATAATTATTTCCTGTGAAGGTTCTCCTGTTAGTTTTCATCTTCAGAATTTTTTCCCTATTTGAGACTACTGTTACGTTTCATTTCTAATAAGGAAATGTTTCAGTTCTGAGGGCAGCATTGCGCAGATACACACAGGCACAGAGCTTGTAGGAACTTCAAAAAGTATAGGATTTTATTAACTTACTTTATTCTAGCATGCACAATCTATAACAACTTGCCTTAATTTCCAGTCTTTTTTATTTGTGTATTTGTAGATATCATATACATGGACCTTGAAAAAAAAAAATGAGAATCGTTCCCTATCCTCTTCTTAAAAGAAAATCAGGAGTCTATTTCATTTAGTGTATGCATAATTTGACCTTTGTTATAGGTTTTATCTTCCCTAGGTAACCATTCAAGAGCAGAACTAGATCGTTCCCTTAACCAACATCATATGCTTGCAATCTAAGTTAGATCACCATGGTGCTATACAATTGTATTTTTAAAATCCCATAGCAACAGTACAGCTACCCCGTTTTATAGACCCTGAGCACACTAAGTAACCCCAACAACGTTGTTCAAGACTGCAATTTAACCAAACCTATTTGGTGAAGTCTTGAAACATCCATTCCCTTTGAAAAAGCTAAGAGCACCTAAGGACCTTAATGCACGCAGCTCATCAAAGTCCATCTAGCTGCAGCATGTTGGCTTCCACTCAGTAGTCACCTATGTACAGACCATAATGATAATATCAAGACAAGCCACTGCTGTGAGCCAAAAGAATTCCACAGGTCAACTGGATATTTTGTGCCTGGAGTCTGCTTACAATGACGACCCAGCATGAAAAGGCTGCTTGGTTCTGTACTGAAAATAAAGCATCCTTGCTTTATTTAAAGTATCCCTGGAGGATACAAGAAATTAAGAAAAGCAAAGAATAAAAAGCCAAAAACTTTTTTTTTTTTTTTAACTGATATCACTGGAATATCTAAAAGACATGGAGAC
Source organism: Heliangelus exortis (assembly GCF_036169615.1). Taxonomy (NCBI): domain Eukaryota; kingdom Metazoa; phylum Chordata; class Aves; order Apodiformes; family Trochilidae; genus Heliangelus; species Heliangelus exortis. Next base: position 57,663,354 of record NC_092424.1, on the reverse strand, counting down.
TGATTGTTCTTTGTGGTGCTACTGTAAATTGTTAAACTTTCTTGGAGCATTACTGGTGGCAATTTCCATAGGCTTTAGCCTGTCATGCTGTTTAGAAAAAGTAATGAAAATAGTTCAAGAGTAGGTTCAGAAAAAGAAAAGGCTGAAAATATTTCTTTGTGTTTTGGTATGTGGAAGACTTAATTTTCACATACACTCACTGCTAGGAAGCCAATCATCATGTTAAAACTCTGGATACAACACTAATCTTCAGAGAAGGGATGATAAAATCAGTTTTTTATAAGGAAAGACAGCTACAATGATAAGAGCACACACTACTGATGGAATAACCAAGGCAAATGGAAGTGTTAGGCTGAAATAAGTTATATCAAAAGAAATGAAGCTGATTTTTAAAAAAAGAAAAAAAAAGCTACTTCTATCATCTTTATAGTCAAAAAGTAGCAGGAAATATGCACTCACCTGTTAAGCCAAAAAAACTACTAATTTTATGCTCACACCAAGTATTTAACTAGTTCATAAAAGCATGATTTATGCTACATCTGTTTCTTGAGAAAAAGTGCAATATCTATCTTCATTAATTTAACTTTTTCTGTAGATAGGGAAATAATCATTCCTCCTTTAATTTTTTTTATGGTATTAATCACATTTTACTTTTTATGAGAACCAAAGGAGAATGCTTTATTTTGTTTTCACTGCTTCTTATACACACTGCTAAGATTCTTGCATGACCCTTGAGGGCTCACTTTTTGCCAACTACAAAGCAGGTAGTGACATAAGCTAGTGTCCTTAGATATATGATGATATCTTCAAGAAAAATAAAAAGTTTAAAGTAATATATTTTAATTTCATTCTCCTAGCTCTATTTCGGAATTTGCAGAAACTTTTTTTTCCTGCTACGCCCCACAAAAAATAACAGGTTGTATTCTAAGGTAAAACTTAAAGTTTACTCAAGGGTTAAAGAAAGGCTACTCTAAGGTAAAAACTAGGTTATTAAGCCCTTTTCTGAATATGTAGGTGTGCTTTTAGAAGAGCAGCAAGCACAGAAACAGCTTCATAAAGATACATCAAATGCCTTGCTGATAGAAGGAATCAGCAGATGAACCTACAGGAAACCATGATACCTCTAAAATGTCTGATCAGATTGGAAAAGCAGCTGATTTGCAGGGTGTGGAAGGGGAAAATATGCCCTTTAATAGTGGTTCCTCCAGAGCTATGCTAAAACCTATGCTCAGGGTTTAGCCAGTGCTGGACTTTTTAGACCTGTAGGTCTAAAAAAAAAAAATAATAATAAAAAAATGAAGCTTTTTTCTCCCTTTTAATAATGCTCATTGGCAGCATGCAAGTATCATTCAAAGAAAGTTTCAATAGCTTCAAATAGCACCTGCATGCAAAAAAAGCTTAAATGGCATAGGAACATTTTCATTAGAGCTGCAAAATACAAAGAAAAGTCTGTGTGCCCCAATTACTTAGTAAAATCTATATATTTTAACATTTTAACACAGTCACGTGACACAAGGACACAAAGTTAGAGCATAAAAACAAGATTTAGAAATGGCATCCTGGACATGTTAATACCTTCTGCTTGTTTGCAAACTAGTAATGTTGGATTAGATTAGAAAACAGCATAATGAAGGCTGTATTTCTAGCACCTCTGAAAAGAGTAACTGAGGAAAAGAAAATAAGGTCAATCAAGCAAGAAACATTCCAATATTAAGAGACTCATAAGATTTGAAACGGATCAATTTACACTACAATTAAACAATCTAATGAGGGAGATGTTAGGTGCAAACCATGTACATTTCATGGGGGAATAATTTTGTGGTTTCTTTCCCCTATTATGCAAGCAGACAGAGACATTCTTAGCAGGGGTTTTAAGCCATGAAGGAAGGTGGAACATGCATGAAGTGTCTAAGTCTCTATTTTCTGTTTATCCATGTGAAGCAAGAGAAGCTCACCCTCCCGAGCTCCCAGTTTTGCTGCCTCTTCTTCTGTCTCTTCATTTTAGTCCTTTTGCTCCTAGTTAACTGCCTATATCTTAAGGAAGATCAAGTCTAGCGTTGCACTTTCTCAGTCTGTCTTTTGCATCCATCACGAAAGGACAGCTTACCTGACTAGAGATCCTACAGTCTTTGCCAATCTTTCCATCCTTTTTTTTTTTTTTTTTTTTTTTGACTTTACAGCACTGATCTCAGCAATAGCTTTCTCCTCTGACTGCTGTTTCACCTTTCCTCTCTGCCAGCTCTGCACTGTCTGAGACTGTGATCACCTCCCTGCTGCATTAGCAGAAAAGAGATCAGTGATGCTTTAGCCATACCTAAAAATAGGGATGTTCCACCAGGCCACAGAAGCAGCTGGCTTAATGAATTGTAAGGTGAATTTCAGAGCTGTAATTAAAGCTGAAATTATGTTAAGATTCTCTAAGCCACCTTTTCCCCTGTAACCATACTTTGAGGGGCATTCAGTGCATAGATTTTTAAATCAATCTTCTTTATAAATTGTTTTCTTGTCCTATAAACACTTCTAACACTCAGGTTCTCTGAGGACATCACAAATTTATATGCTAGAGTCCCAGTTTCTGCGGGGATTCTGACTGTGGAAATTCCGGATAAAGCTCTTCCCAACTATCAGAGAAGAGAATAAGCTAGAAGGAATTCACTGACAGAAAAAAAAATTTGTATTTTTATTTATGTGATGTTTTGCCGATTAGCACTTCTAAATGGGAAAGGAATTATAACATAATTTTTAAATATTATTTTAATGCTTATGCATTTACTATAAGTATTACGAATTTCATATTTAGCCAACTTGAAACTCAGTCATATTATGAAAACTAAGATTAATAACACATTTCCTTAAACAAAGGGTTAAGTCAGATGACAAGATTACCATCTTTTGTTTCCATTGCCAGAAACTAAATGAGCCATGTGTCCTTGTCAGGATCATAATTGTGATTAAAAAAGGTCAGTCTACAAGCAGTATTAGTGTAGGTAAAACATGCACATATGTAAGACTTGAAATGGTTTTCTCGGGAATCAGAGACCAAGATACTGTGAAGTAAAAACAAGACATCCCCAGCTCTTCCTCTTTGCTAGGCAACAAGGTAACGCTATCAGAATGAAACCTGTTTTAAAATCACAGTAACTTTCACTGTTGAAAAAACACATTTTTATTTTTCTTTCCATTTATGGAGAACTAGGTCTATGCTAAGAAATGGAATGTGCCCAGAGACCAACTGGCACAGAAAATAATTCACCTAGTATGTTAAACTTTTATTCCCTAAAATGGTGACAGTACTCAACCAATACCTGAGAAAAAGCCTTTGGGCATCCCCTGAGAATTTCCAAGCCTTGTCTAGAAATCAGCAAAGAGACAGCTAGTTAACTGAGGCAAAACCCTGCCAGGATCCATCATAACAGCTGAATAGAAGAAAAATTCAGATTCAGCACCAGAGAATGCTCTTAAGTGCTGTTTAATTCACCACTACAGATAACACCAATGCGGCAGAATTAAGGGTGAAGCTCCCATGATGAAAAAGCAGAGGGTTTTAGTCAACTTTTCCAGTTTGACCAGGCCATCTACCATGTTTGCCTTCACAAACAACTCACTCCTGACCTGAGTGTCATACAGAGCCTCCTGTACCAAACACAGCCAGTCAAGCTGAGCTGGAGCCAGAAGTGTGGCAGCCCTCTTCAACTCTGTCCTCTAAGAGCAGCCTCATTGGACAGCTACCAACCTCACTTAGCATCACCTCCCTTGGGATTCCCATCTTCCACAACCCAAAAAGGTTGGCTGCACAAAGAGAGAACTGATATTCTTATTTTAAAGAACAAATGTTAACTTCATGCATAGGCACTGTGGAGAAGAGTGTCAGCAGAAACAGCACAAATGCAAAAATCACTAAAGAGCAAGTGACACATTGGAAGACATTGGACACATTTAATAGAATCAAGTAGAGATTACCCTAAAAATCCTTTAAAGGTCTGAATGCACTTATTAACAACTAATACATTACCAAAGAGTCATGTAAACTTCAAAACACTTGAAGCATGGCTGCTAAGCAATTCCCTTTTTTCTGCTCACATGAAAAGGCAAGTTTAAGAATAAAGCTCTATAGCCAAAAAATGATACAACTTATTAGTTACAGAAAACATGAGTTGCACAGAAAAAAAGCCAAGGAACTAATCTGTCAGAAGTGTTGGGATGGCATTTCAAAAGCAATGCTTTTTCTACAGTGAAGGAACTGAAAAAATCCTTCTTCCTTGATGGGCTGATTAGATGAAATATCATACATGTCACTTTTTGCCTTCTGCATTATCTGAAGAAAGTTCCAAAATTAGACTTGAATACACTAAGGTGAAAGGGGCATTTTTGTGGAAGCATTTTTATTCCTTTCAGTCAGGCAGCATAACATGATACTCAAGAAATATCAGATAGAGACAGTCCCACCACACAATCTCTATATATATCCAGATTAAAAAATGACAGCACTCATCTTTTCTAGTCTCGCCTCTCATTTAAAAGAGAAGAAGTAGGCACCCAAGTGTGTTAAGTAAAATAAAATTGCTAAAATCCTACTACCGGGTGCAAGCAAATCCTCAAGAGTGCAGAGCACATCCTGACCCATTATGCCACAGTGAAAGCCACATCTATCTCAGGACAGTGAAATTGAAACAGAAATTAAAGCTTGAGAGTAAACAAAAGGAGGTGAGAACAGGCCTCAAATCAATCCTGTAACATCAGAATATTGCCCAACAAAAAAACCATAATTGTTATTACAGTAGTACCCCACATGATCTTAACAGAGGGGCCAAGAAAATTTTTATGAAAAGATAATGTGACCTGAGATTCAAGTTGCTGAAAGTACAAAATGAAGCTGTTAGATTATTACCAGTTCTACACATACAGAACTGAACACTGTCTTTTTTGCTACAGCAGAGAGTAATTTCACTTGACGTATGACTGAAATTCTCAAATTCTGCTTAAAAGTTGAGAAACTCCTTGCTAAACTTGATAGATTTCTTGAATCAAAAGGAGAGGAATTAAGATTAAATCCAATTTAATTCTCTAAACAAATAAATAAATACCATCCTTCAGTTCCTTACATCCTAGTTTTTACAAAATCCAACTCTAATTTTCAGTGAGACACATTTATGTAAGAATGTTACACAACTTGATGTTTAATATAGACAACTTAGGCGTTTCTTAGCTATGGTTGACATGACATGAGTGACTGATTATCTAGGTTCTGCAAGGAAAAAAACCAAAGGTTGCATGTCATTGTAAAAATCATTGCTTTGCTATACTGGAGCACAAATCTCAAGAGACAGCTCCTAAATCATAATGTTAGAAGACAAATATACAGATCAAAATACAATGTGACTTTCACTCTTCTTATTAATTCTTATTGCCAGAATGCACAATACATTCATGCATCACGGACATATGCAGGAGTCACCCGTTTAGGAATGAACTATTTCATGGCAATTTAAAACACACAGTTTGATGCTGCTTTTAAAATGTGTCAAACAAAACGACAATTTTCTCAACAAACGCCATGTCCTTCCAGAAACAACAAATATTTATTTATCAATAGCTAGAAAAAGCAGTGTTCAAGTAAACTTAAGGAAAGCGTTTCTCCCTGCGCTTGAGCAAAGTTTTGTTACTGCACAAGGAGCAAACCTGAAAAAAGAATGAATTCAAGACATGGAAGTTGTAATCTATAACAAACTAATTAAAATTAACCTCCATTTGCTCTGGAACCTCAAGAAACTGAGTCTATGCATACTATCAACCTCAACTCCAGCTGTCATGTTACTGTCCTGAGCAAGCCAAAACCAAAGCTTTCCTCTTCCTCCCTCCAAACAATAACTGTGATTCATATACTACAATGTTACAAGGTGCTCTAAAGAAGGAAGGATATTAATACTATTAATATATAAATGACAAACAATCATGGCTCTTCAGGTTAGAAAAAGCAGAATAACTCTAGCTGGAGTTATGTTAGAGTTCTATAAGCTTACAGAAAGTAGAAAATAAATAATTTCTGTTTCTCAAGCCATAAGAACAATGCAGCATCCAAAGAAATTGCTGTGAACATGTAAAAATAAGAGGAAATACTTATGACCCCTAGCCTCCCAGTTGCCACAGAATGTTGTGGCAGCCAAATGTATACACAGTTTTCATGAGTTTTTCATCAGTTTGGCTTCAATAGTATTAAGTATGTTCATGTAAATGGGACATCTTAGTAATACATTGAGCACATCTATTTAACCCCTGCTAAAGGTTTTACCTGAGAGAAATCCAAATTTATGTAGAAAAATTCCAGCATCTTTTACAGCAATAAAATATTATAAAAAAATATGCATTCAATATGTATAGTCTAATCTTAAAAAAAATCTGTAAACTTCAAAAATTCCATTTACATCAGTGAAGCTTTCTTGCATAATTTTGACAACCAACCCACTTTTGATTCAGATTCAAAGGCAAGTAACAGACATGTGACAAATATAGTAATGATGAATCTTGAGATGTGCACAAATTAAGATCTATTTTAAAGATTTAACAGTTTATCTAACATGACATTATTGCATATCTAACACAATCAGTTTGCTGAATGTTCCTCAAAGCAAACTGGCAAAAATATTGCATGCAGATGATATCCCATTAAAAAAACCCTACAGAACAATAAAACCCAATATAGAGTAGGACTTACCTAGCTGTTTTTCTCGTTCTTCTCTCCGTTCTCTAGCAAGCCGTTGCCTGTCATCAACCTTTAGTACTGTTGGGTGATCTGCAAATGGAGGGAGGGGGAAAAATATTATACATACAACAAAACCAAATAGTACCCATAAAAAAAAACTTTTAGGGGAATGACCATTAATCAGCCCTAGTTATTTTACTTTCGCAATAGATCACATTTCCAGAAATCCATCTTCTGAAAAAAAAGATGGAACAATTAAAAAATAGGAAATGTACTTGGTGGCCTTTTATGATGGGGTCACAGCCTCGGTGGACAAAGGCAGAAGTGGCCCTGTCCAAACTGCATGAAGTTCAACAAGGTCAAATCCAAGGTTCTGCAGCTGGGTCAAGGCAATCCCATGCATGAATACAGGCTGGGAGGAGGAAAGGTTACAGACAGCCCTGAGGAGAAGGACCTGGGGGTGGTGGTGGACCAGAAGCTCAACATGAGCCATCAGTATTCACTTGCAGCCCAGAAAACCAACTGGGTCCTGAGGTGCATCAAAACAAGCACAGAGAGATGGTCAAGGGAGGTGATTCTGCCCCTCTGCTCAGCCTTGTGAGACCTCACCTGGAGCACTGTGTCCAGTTCTGGAGTCCCCAGCTTAAAAGAAGGACACAAAGCTCCTTGAACATGTGCAGAGGAGAGCCACTACAATGATCAAAGATCTGGAGCACCCCCCAGTGAAGACAGGCTGAAGAAGTTGGGGTTGTTCAGCCTGGAGAAAAGGAGGCTCTGAGGTGACCTTATAGCAACATTCCAATCTCTGAAGGGGCCCTCCAAGAAAGCTGGGGTAGGGCTTTTTACACAGGTGTGTAGTCAGAGGACAAAGGGAAATGGTTTCAAACTTGAAGAGGAGAGATTTAGGTTAGACATCAGGAAAAAATTCTTTCCTGTGAGGGTGGTGAGACACTGGCACAGCTTGCCCAAGGAAGCTGTGGCTGCCCCTCCCTGGAAGCATTCAAGGCCAGGTTGGATGGGGCCTTGAGCAACCTGGTCTGGTGGGAGGCGTCCCTGCCCATGCAGGGGAGTTGGAACTAGATCATCTTGAAGGTCCCTTCCAACTCTAGACATTTTATGGCCAAGATATAAAACACTCCCAAAGAATGAAATAAGTTTCAACTCTGAATTGCAAGCAAGACTACTGCCTGTGAAAGCCCAGGAAAAAGTTTTTGTTTCCAAGCCTAAAACAACTTGCTTGCTTGAGAACATTCTGACAATATACCGCCTACTACTCTATAAGCTCTCCAAAATGCTTCTACAGGAACCTCACAGAATCAGAGAATTGCTGTGTTTGGAAAAGACCTCTAAGATCACCAAGTCCAACTGTCAAAAAAAACCCAACCCAAACCTCCTCAAACCCACCATGCCCATTAGAGCTTATCCTAAAGTGCCTCATCTCCACGTTTTTTAAATACCTCCAGGTCTACCACCTCCCTGGGCAGCCTGTTCCAGTGCCTGACTATGCTTTCAGTAAAATAAATACTAATATCTAATCTAAACCTCCTGTGGCACAACTTCAGGCCATTTCCTCTCGTCCAATTATTATTTACTTAGGAGAAGAGGCCAATACTCACCTCCCTACAACCTCCTTACAGGTAGTTGTAGAGACCAATAAGGTCTTCTCTCAGCCTTCTCTTCTCCAAACTAAACAATCCCAAAGTCCCTAAGCCTCTCCCCACAGGACTTGTTCTCTAGACCCTTCACCAGCTTGGCTGCCCTCCTCTGAACTCACTCCAGCACTTTCTTGTAGTGAGTGACCCAGAAATGACCACAATACTGGAGGTGTGGCCTCGCCAGTGCTAAGTACAGGGGCACAATTACATCCCTAGCTTCTCTCATAATGCAGCTCCCTCTTCTAACCAGTAGTGTCTCAAAATACAAGCCTTATTCCACAGGACAGAAGAAGATGATTGGCTGATTCCAATGGTACGAGGTTCAACAAGGCCAAGTGCCAGGTCCTGCACTTTGGCCACAACAACCCCATGGGGAGCTCCAGGCTGGGCACAGAGTGGCTGAGAGCAGCCAGGCAGAAAGGGACCTGGGAGTCTGGATTGACAGGAAGCTGAACATGAGCCAGCAGTGTGCCCAGGTAGCCAAGAAGGCCAATGGCATCCTGGCCTGTATCAGGAACAGCGTGGCCAGCAGGTCCAAGGAAGTGATTCTGCCCCATACTCAGTGCTGGTGAGGCCACACCTCGAGTACTGTGTCCAGTTCTGGGCCCCTCAGCTCAGGAAGGAGATCGAGGTGCTGGAGCAGGTCCAAAGGAGGGCAACCAGGCTGGTGAAGGGACTCGAGCACAGATCCTATGAGGAGAGGCTGAGGGAGCTGGGGCTGTTCAGCCTGGAGAAGAGGAGGCTCAGGGGAGACCTCATCACTCTCTACAACTCCCTGAAAGGAGGGTGTAGCCAGGGGGGGGTTGGTCTCTTTTCCCAGGCAACTCTCAGCAAGACAAGAGGGCATGGTCTCAAGTTGTGCCAGAGGAGGTTTAGGTTGGACATTAGAAAGAATTTCTTTACCGAGAGGGTGATCAGACATTGGAATGGGCTGCCCAGGGAAGTGGTGGATTCTCCGTCCCTGGAGATATTTAAAAAGAGACTGGATGTGGCACTCAGTGCCATGGTCTGGTAACTGCAGTGGCAGTGGATCAAGGGTTGGACTTGATGATCTCTGAGGTCCCTTCCAACCCAGCCAATTCTATGATTCTAAGATCAGCCCCCAAGAAGAACAGGCTGGATCTAAACACTTGTAGTAGTTCTGTCTGAGCTTCTGAAGATTGTATAATACTGATCTCCACATATGTGTGCATGCATGCACATGCTGAAAGCTCTGCTGAACACATCAAGAGAATGCATCATATGCATGTACTGGTACAATACCAGTAAAGTAAGATAACTCTTTCTTCAACTATTCTTTTAGATTGAAAGTTAATGACACAATTTCTTTCAAAACAGCTGCACCTTGCCACTAGGATTACATCAATAAGACTAAGAATAACATTAAAAATCAATGTCAGAGCCCAGACATCACTTTCTCAGGAAAACAACAAAATGCTAAACAGCTACCATCCTATTTCCAGACTCAGTAGTGGACCTGTTCCAGACAAAAAGTGAACAAAATCCAAGTTACCAATTCATCTCAGCATGCTGCCAAAACTCATTTCCTACTCATCCTTAGCCTGTTCTGTTAAGTCTGGAAAGCTGTTCATTTTCTGCTTTTTCACTAGCACTGGAAAAATCTGCTTTGAATAAAAACACAACAAAAAACCCACAGAAAAAATATTTTTAAATGTTTGAGTATTAAGAAATGGTCTGATTTATTTTAGAATCGGGAACTCAGTTTTTTAAGTATATTTAAAATATTTTAAGTTAAAGAACTACCTAGAATACTGTCACCATAAGGTACAAATAAAAACAAGACAACAGATTCTTTCCACTATTCAGGGTGAATACAAGAGTAAAGTAATTTGCAAAAACATGAAATCAGTCTATTTGTGTATAGACTATACACCTATGAAAAAAGTTATTAACAAAATAATACAATGGGTCATAAAAATAAGGTTAAAGATGTATGCAAAACCAAATCCCTGAATAAGGATGTGCCAGACAGATTTTGAATAGTTACTGGAATTAGATGAAAAATCAGAAACACACATTTCCAGTTTCTGCTTCAGGATGACAGGATTTCTTGCATGACTGAGTTCCCTGATGACTAGCTTCAGTTTCATTAATCCTGAACTCTCATAAGTGAAAACCTATAATTTCAACAAGGGTCAGAGACTACAGTCACAATTAATGGTGTTAACAGCATTTCAAAGCAAGAGTTACAAGGAGAAAACCCATTGCACACTTGGTAGGAAGAAGAATATTCAAACATGAGAGCCCCAATGAAAGGTGCAACAAGTGAGTAAATCATCAGCGAAGACAAAGGTTACCCATCACTCAGTTAAAGATCAAACCTTTAATGTTGGTTTTATAGCACACAGTACTGCCACTTATGAAACTATGCCTAATCATGCCACTGCATAGATTTGTCCAAAGGCTGATGGTAAGAAGTGTGCTGACTTGCATGCAGTCTCTCTCTCGATGGGTCCAGATGGAATGCATCCAAGGGTGCTGAGGGAGCTGGCGGAGGTCATTGCTAGGCCACTCTCCATCATCTTCAATAAGTCATGGGTAACAGGAGAGGTGCCTGAGGACTGGAGGATAGCAAATGTCACTCCAGTCTACAAGAAGGGCAAGAAGGAGGACCCGGGTAACTATAGACCGGTCAGCCTCACCTCCATCCCTGGAAAGGTGATGGAACAACTTGTTCTTGTCACTATCTCCAGGCATATCAAGGACATGGGGGTCATCAAGAGCAGTCAGCATGGTTTTATCAAGGGTAAATCATGTTTGACTAACCTCATAGCCTTCTATGAGGAAATTACTA